>NC_052534.1:29152192-30402192 GCF_016699485.2 Gallus gallus
AAAATGTTCGTATTCAACATTACAATTTCTTCTGCAATAGTTGGATGAAAATAAAGAAAAATAAGAAAGAAAAATAAACACATTACATTAAACTGACCGTTTCTGAGTATGATAAAAAAAATCCAAGCATATACAAAGCTCAATGAGCTTCTTTTATCAAGTGACATCAGGAAAACTTGAAGAATGCTGCAAATTTCTGACAGCATAAGTGATGTGTGACTCTATAAATGTATTCTGGTTATATTTGAAGGGGTTATATGATCAAAATCTTTGCTTATATATATAGAAGAGTCAGGAAAAGGATTAAGTATAATGGAGGCATACAGAAAGAGGGAGATTATTGTTACTTTCTCTTGTGTTTTCATCTGCTTATTTCTGCATACATTTCTTCCTATATTGTATTTAAATTGTAGTTTAATAGAGAATCTGTTTTTGGTTCTGTATTTATACAGGATCAAGCAATGTATATTATATTGATTCATAATTTTTACTAAAAATAGCAATAAATATTATTTTGTTTTTTATCTTCAGCCTAGATCCTTCATGACAGTAAGCTTGTTTGGGTTCTCAATTTATTTTTTGACTCCTACTATATAATACTGTATTAATAAAACAAAAAATTAAAAGTCATCGTACTTCAATAGGTCCCAGAGTCATATCCATTTCTATTTTATTATCACGTATGACAGATAAAGCTTCCATTGCAAGCCTGACATCATCTAGGTCATTCAGAGGTCGAGACAATTTCTTTAAATATGTGGTTATGAATGATGTCATGTCTGTCATTTTCTTTTTATATTCCTCATTTAAATAACGACAAAGGAGTAACTTCCAGGCTTTGGCTTCAGCTGATAAAGCTGTTTTCAGTGGTCCTGATTTAGAAACAAAGGCAAACAAACAAAAAATTCACACATCACATATAGTTGTATAGGGCAATTAGGAAGAATGTCAGCAGAAGTGCAATCCAATTACTGTATTCTAGCAATTTCTAGTATACTGAAATACATTTCTGTTTTTGTATGGTATATCCATAAAACACATTGGCAAGCTTATATAATAGAACAGAGAAAGAAGATGAATAAAAAAGAAAAATATCTGCTTATAAATTTAAATTCTCAGTGATTATATTTTATTAGTATATATTAACCAACCATACGAAGACTAGTGATATTTAAACGGCTTTTATCTGTCGGTACTTTCTTATCTTTCAGTACTGGGATTTGGAATACTTCACAAGTAAAACTGCAAGGCATCTTGGAGCAATATAAAAATAAAACTTCTTTGTAATTTCTATTCATATCTCTGAACATTTTATTTCAAAGAATAAACCAAGTAACATGATTATTTTTTTTATTACTTTAGTATGTACAAAGAAAAGAAAATGTCATACCTGTGTGCAATTCAATTGGACCAAGAAGAAGAGTGGGTTTCAGATCTTTCATCTCTTGCTCAAACATAGCATAGTGAAGTATTTCTTCTCTAATTTCAGTCAGAGATGGAGAACCAGCCAAAAATTGCTAGGTGAAGGGAAAAAAAAAAAAAAAGTGAGACAACAAATGCCATTTTTCGCCTTTTTGGTAAAGCAGGTGGCAATGCTTATTCAGGAATTATTGAAAATTTATATCAATATTATACTTGAGTTTAGCCTTCCATTCCCTTGCTAAATTACTGATGTGCACATGATTAGGCATGAAAATATATTAAATTCTCTGCCAATAATTCTCAATCTTATTGACAAATTCCAATCAAATTTAACAGAGAAACAAACATCCAAGACATATTGGTTGCCTATTGGTTTTGTGAAAACAGGTGACTTTAACAGAGATTAAAAAAAAGAACAGAACACACGCCTGCACAAACATAGAAGTTACACCACCAGTGTAATGTAAAACAAGCACAGTAAAACACATTTTGTAAGCAGCTCCATGAGCAGAAGAACTCAAGAGTATAAAGGTTTTGTCATTCTGAAAAGCTGCATTTTGAAAACGTTACTCAAAATCTGAATTTGATATGTCTATATTTCATGGGTAAGCAATAAATTCTGAAAGATGTTTCATACTCCTTTTGTCTGAGTGTACCCACACAGGCTGAAGAAAGGAGGCGCATGTGTGCACAAACATTAAAAGCCCTATTAGTGAGGCTTCTTTTGTAACAATATTATTTTTTTTTTAGCATTATCTAGACCAATCTTACAATATTTATTTGGCTAGACTTAAAATTCAATAAGACTAACAGTACAATTCTTGCTTCTGCATATAATGCGTATTTCTTAGTACAAGTTGTAGTGTGCCAACCAAGAGACCAGTATTCCTCCAGTAAAAAAGGTGATGTAATACTCACTGATCTATCTACATATAATGCAACATACAATATATTTCTATTAAATAGAAAACTGAATTAAAATGAGGTTAAATGAAGTAGATATGGCAGACAACTTTCTTCTACTGAATTTAAATTGCTATTGTAATGTGAATATTCTGAAGTGAAATTCCTAAAAACTTGTAATTACTGGAAACAATCTTTTTCTTTCTGTTGTAGGTGCTATATTTTTCTACCACTTCCGAGGATTCAACTTAGAGAAGTCACCCTCTTAACAATAACGAGGATTCTATAATTCAAGCAACAAGGAAGGGAATAGAGAATTATCTACTGAATAGAGATTGTAGAATTCATTCGCTAAAAATAAAGGAAGAGTGGTGAATAAAAGTAAGCATTCAACTCAAAATAAGAGCTTAAATACTCTCCATACAGAAAAATGCACAAGTAATCAGTACTGAAGCTGTAACAAGCTCTATATCATGCAAGACTATAGAATTTTCTTATGACCCTAAATCCAGAGACATACAAAGAAAAAGTTAACAAATTAAAAAATTAAGACCACTTTATCAGCACCTATGAAGGCATAGAAACAGAAAAACCCTGCCCTCAACCCAAAAGTAGGTAGTGTGCAATCCCTTCTGCTTGGGAAAAATACTATCACTCCTACCACTATTGACAGAGAAAATTAAAATTTGAGCTGTTAGTTTTCTTTTCTACACTCTTTTCCTTCATATTTTTTTTTCTTAATGTTTTCTAATTTTAAATTATGAAAAGATGATTGACAAACAGCCCTGCAGGAGATTAGCATTAAACTCACCTGAATTTTGGCATCTCTATCTTCTGTCCAAAGCACTTTATATTTCTGAAAATCCTGCAGAGCTTCACTAGCTATTTCTCTTATAGAATTCATAGAAGAAGAGAGGAGCACAACTAATTTAGAAACATCTTCACTTTCAGCAACACCTGAGTAAAAATTTCTTAGCTTTCTTTTCATCCCATCTTCAGCTCTTTCTGCAAAATAAAATGTAAATTTAAAAGCCATTAAAAGTCCATTTAGTGATAGTTCTCCTCTAAACAGCAACTATGCTGTTCAGTAAAGCTAAACAACCTTCTTTGTGTATCTAACTGCTTAACATGTATGTACCAGCTGCTAGTTCAGGCCAGGCTCTATAGAGTTAGGCCATATTCAGCCTGCAGTTAATGTTTCCAAAAAGAAAGAAAAGAGTCTTCTTCTTCATCCACAATTATAATTTTACTTTGCCTAGTTTAACTGCAACTGGAACATGACAAGGCCCGGTACATATTATGTACTTTTTCCTTTTAAATTTATATAATATTTTAAATTGTATAAACCCCTTAAAACCCCTTAAAATACTGTAACTTTCTAGAACTGTAAGATATCTCAATAAGTAGCTTTTTGTTAGTCTCTAGAGATTAAAAAAAAAACCAACAACAAACACAAATATAAAACTTTGCCAATTCACAACTTTTATGAGTGAAAAAATAAAGTTTGTGTTTTGAGTCTTCACTTACCTAACTGTTGCTATCTAAGTCTTTTCAGTCTTAACTGAAAGGTTTAAACACTGATAGCTGCTGAAACAGGAGCTCTGTCTCCTTTAAGATTTAAAAGTAAACTCACACAGAAGGAAAGTAAAATGCAATCTATCATGTCCCTAAATATCTGACGACCTTTTGATACAGTCAGAGTCATTGTAGACATAGACAGTGTGAGATCTAATTGACCTTGTCTGTCATGACAAGCACCTGAGCATTTTGAAGCAGATTTAACAGAACATAGGAGGAAAATTTACTCTTCCTGACACTCACACTGTTTAACCAGAGCATTTTATTTTAGGATGAAGACCATCACAGGGATCTGGACACCAGAAACAATGTCTCAGTTTGACTCATCTAAGCCAACACACTCCATAGATCTCCTTGACCAAACAATAATCTACCATTCTTGCATCCCTTCCTCCCTGACCACTGCTGATGAGTGACTTGATGGTGATGAAAATGGTTACTTGCTAACGCTGTATTTTGACAAAGCAGAGAAAAGGGCTATCTCATGAGGATTGTCTTCTGCCACTTCTGTTTTTCAGTCGATTTTGAAGTCCCAATACTGGATTATCAGAAAGAAAACTTTTCCTAGATAACAATTTTCCAAAGGAATCATAACAAGAATATGGCATTTTTATCAGAATTCAAAGTTGAAATAATTAAAAAAATAAAAATAAATCGACTTACTTTCCTCCATTTTGGCTGATTTTCCTCCTCCCGCTGCAGATGCTAATCCTGTTTTTAAACTAGATTTTAGCAAATGCTTCTGTCCCCACTGAGCGACTCCACGACTTACATCCAGAATCAGTTGAATCATACGATTGATGGCTTGCTGCATATCATCCAAACTGGGAACCATCACCTATTCAAAATAGTTGAAATACTGTTGGAAAAATTGCAACTGACTGTCATTCTCTGAGATCTCAGCTTTACTTCATCTATAGTGAACTGCAGAACACACCCCAGAAGAGGATCCAGAAAATGTAACTGTTAGAGTATGCCTGCCTCAGAATTGTCTCTAAAGAAAAGAAACACACTGTACTGGTCTGCCACCTATTTGTTCTGTTACACTGTCAGAATAATGTTAACTGTACCTTTATCCCACTTTTCTCTGAAAATAATTATATGTAGGATAAGCTTGAGAAAGGATACTTATCAGGTCCTCCAGAATGCTGAATAAGAGGAAGAATCTACCTGAGAGTGTGCCAGGAAAGAACAGAAAACCAACTTTTTTTTTTTTTTTTTTTTTGAACTTCAGAACAAACATCAATCATGTGATAATCTCAGTCCACAAATGTAGTCCTTAGAACACCATTTTACAGCTTTCAAGTGCAAGCCATTATTCTGAAATGATGAAATTATCCCACAAGAGTACTCAGAATTTGTATATAAACTGCTAAAAAGAGACTGTAATGTTTTATAAATTAATTCAACAGACTGAGCAGTTGTATGCGTTAGAACAAGGAACTTGAAAAATCCTATTTGTTAAAATAAAGTTCTGTTTCTGAATTGGTGCTGGTTCAGTAGAAGCATATCCACATCCTGTGTTTGTGCAAATGCAGAGACATTATAAGACAGTGTATTTTACTTTGCCTAAGTGACACGTATCTTACCGCATTAGGTATAGCAAGGTGCACTTCTGCTTTTAGAAAAGAAACATTCTCTTCAGGTTTGCTTGGTTGAGCAGAAAATGTTGGTCTCCTAAATGCAGTTTTGCTGAAAATAATTTTGAAACACGTCATACGTACTTTACTATGAAACACATCCAAATTATCTTAGAAATGTCAGCTGAGCTACCATTTCAGTAGAAACCTTCATGGAGAGTTTTTACATTATTAGGGCATTAGCTATTTGACAAGTTTTATGCTTCAAGGATAAAGAAAATAGCCACAAGTCCATCATTCAGACAAAGGTTATTTTAGTTATAGACATTGTTTTCTGAACTTTTTATCCAGAATATTTTCTGATTCTGGATTTCAGTCTCTCAATTTAAGAATGGCAGTGATGTGCCAGTGTTTTGAGTAGGGCATAAAAAGGTACTGACCATTCCATGCAACAACCTACAACAGTAAGAGTTGCCTCATGGAAGTTTAGATAAGTATACAACTGGGCAGTTTCAAAGATGATAAGCTAGTACAAAATGCCAAATACATAACCTGAAGCCCCTCAAAACTAAAATTAAAGACAAAGTGTAAAGAACAGTTTCTGAATACTACCACATAACTGAGTGACACAAGAAACGGAGCATTCAACAATATGATATTGTAGCCAAATACAAAGATGAAAACATTTTTAATCATTGCAACTGTATTGTATCCAATAAAATTCCCACTCACTTCAGTATGATCAGAATTTCAATAAATTTTGTGTGAAAGACATTCTCATAAAAAGAAAAAAAATTCATACAAACTTCAATATGTCATGATAAAATACTGTCAACTTTACCTACTTAAACTATCTTAACAGAAGTCTAAATAGGCTAGCTCTTCAATAGATATTATATGGAAGAAATTCTGTCTATAAAGTATATGTTTCATTCACCACAGAGAACACTCTAGAAATAATACTACAAGACAACTGAACAAATAAAAAAAAAAAAACCAACTGCATGGATCTTTTCATAGTCACACAGAATTCATAATGAGTGCATTGATGATCTTTAACCTATAGGAAACAATCCAGAGTGAACAGACATGCTTGCACAAATAATCTGAAGTAAAATGAACAGATGTTCACATGCCACGTATGACATAGAAAGGTCACATAAGTTCTAGTTATTCACATTGGAAAACAAATTGTATAACATTCTGCAAGCAATTCCAAGGAAAATATAGAAGAATAAAATCAAAAGGTTGCAGGCCAAGGGGAAATAAAAGTAGGAAAAAAAAAAGCATAGAATATAACTAACAACCTAAAGACATAAAGCATAAAGGTGTAAGCCTGAAGCATTACTGCTGCAGAGTGACAGCTCTCCTGGTTCTTCTTGATCTGCAAAAAAGTCAGGAGCTGTTTGACTAATGACACAGGCACTCAGTGTGAATATGTATGTACAATTATACATAAAAATAATATTCTTGTTTTAGTACTGCTACAGAAGAAATCTTTCATTTGCAACTCACTTTGAAACATATATTCGTTTTTTAAGACTATCCAAAGATAGTCGAGTAGCTTTCTGGAGACTATCTAGCAGCTGATAACTGAAATAGGCAACCATCTCTTTACATCTCTGTAATGAGAAAAATATACATTATTTATGATTGTATTCAGACAGGAAGCTGAAGATTATTTCAAAATACATTGGTCAAATATAATAGTTCTAGTCTAAGGAAATTTATGCTGTAAGCTAGATGAGAAACACAAGGGGAGATGTTAGTGGGGAACTACCTTGTGAGTGAAATAATTAAGTAAAAATTGCATGAAAGAAGTATATATACAAGGGTGGCTCTGACAGTAATGCCTCCTATTTTATCACGTTGGGCCACAAAGTTAGAAGCTGATGTTGCTGGCATGGCAATAGAGATCAAACCATTCCACCAATTTGTTGCCATGTGACAAATGCCAGCAGAGGGGCATTCTGACCCACTGGCATCTGACATGGAAGTGCATATTAGAAAAAGATGTGTCACTGAATTTCTCCATGTGGAAAAAATGGGACACAGTGTGTGACCACAGTGAAGCACTCGGTGATGCATTTCAGCAGTGGCAACAGCAACAGCTTGTCACCGCCACTGGTACAGATGTTTATGAGCATAGCATGCAGGCTCTTCTTCATTGCTGTTGAAAACACCTAGCCAATAGTGGTGACCATGTTGAAAAACAGCATTTTGTAGCTGAGAAATTGCTCTATTAAATAGTGTTATTACGCTCTTTGTATCTGTTGTAGTTTCCATGGACATAAAACATATAACAGGAAGTATTACTTTCAGAGCAACCTGCATACAGTATAACATCTGAGAAATCTTGATTTGTCTTATTTGGAAGACTGTAAGCTGGCTGAAATCACATATGCATTCAGAAAAGCAGGTGTTCAGATCTTCACACAAGCATAAAACAAAAAAGAACACCCCCCCCTCCCCTCCCAAATTGTAAATTTTTGAAGAATGGTGCATATTCATATTTATCTTACTCAAATAAAAGACCAAAATGGTAAAACCTCACTGTACTGGATTAAGAAAAAAACAAGAAAAATAGGAATATGTTCTATTGGCCTTACATGGCAAGGTTTCAGTAGTGGAGGGAAGCTACAGAGATGGTCTTTGAGCAAAGCCCAGCACTGCCCCATGTTAGATCAGAGCCAGCTCCTACAAAAAGGGACCCACTGCTGGCCAGATCTGAGGCACTGAGTGACACCAACTGTGCTTCAAGGAGAGCAGATTTAAGAAAGAGAAAAAACTGCTGTGTAACACAGAAGCTAGAGGAGAGGAGTGAGGAACGTGAGAGAAACAGCCCTGCAGACAACAGCACTAGTGCAGAAAGAGGGCAGGAGGTGCTCCAGGCACAGAGCAGAAGTCCAGGGGAGGCCCATGGTGGAGCAAGCTGTCCCTTTGCAGCCCATGGGCATCATGCAAAGCAGATCTCCACATGTGGCCATGGAGGAGCCCACAGGGCTGCAGAGCTGGTGGCTGTGGGGATCAGTGATGGAGCACTCCACTCCTGAAAGACGCACCCCACAGCACAGACCCATGTTGGAGCAGTGCATGGAGTGCTATAGCCTGCAGGAAGTCCATGTAGGATCAGTTCAGGACTTATTGATATCCATCTTGAGGAGTTCATCCTCAAGATATTCAATTATACTAATTTTATCAGTCTTAAATAAATCTCTTCTTATCACAAAATACCTCTTTAAACTCATCTTCCTTATCTTTGCCCTTCCTATCATCACCATGAAGAGCTGCATTATCTTCACCTTCATTTTCAATATCTTCAAACATTATACGTTTTCCTTTTCCTGTAAAACAAACATATATAAATGCATTTGTTTTTAACTGAAATATATTCTGCTTTGAAACACACTGTTCCTCTCACCTCTTTACAGTCAAAACAATATTGCTATTATTTTAGTAGTAAATGGATCAGCTAACTGGGTGTATTTCACATCATTTTATGGGAACCTGGTTAAGAGGCCAGCTTATAAGCTTCAGACTTACAAACATCATATAGTACAAATGTGTGTGGAAAGACAGATAGAAGAACGTGAATATATTAGCTGGAAGAGGCAAAAAATCAATATAAACTATTTAACAAAATACAGAGAAGCCTCTTTTCATCAGGTTTTTTGCTTTTGTTGTGCAATATTTAACAATCTGAGGTGATATCCCCGACCATGCCTCTATACCTGAAAGAAACTGAGGCCAGAAGAAAAAAAATCCTGGGTAAAAAAAGGAGGTCCCTTACTGATTAAACTTCAAAATACATGTTGTTGGAAAAAAATAAAAAATACAAATACAATGCTACAGGACCTCTAAAATCTTTGCAACACATCCCAGAGCAGTGGGAACCAGATACATTGATCAACAGTGAGCCTTGTACAAACAACTGATGGTCAATATACTACTAATTAAATTGGCCAGACAGTAGAAGATGTTTCTGTATAGGGTGCAGTGATAATTATGATAAAATACCACTGTGACAGAAAAATTGCTAAGAGATAGACAGTACCAAGTATTTGAAGTAGCTGAAAAGAGAACACTATATTTCACTTAAAGAAAATGAGAAGTTTGAAAAATGTTGAAAAAAATGTAGGAAAAAATAAGAACGAGTAGGAGAAAAGGAACCATAAAGTTACAAGAACAGCAGAATACTAGAACAGTATCTTGGTAATCTAAACAGGACAGAGTTTATTCTAGAAACTCCACCAATAATGTGGATTTACATGATGAATGTAATTAATTAATGATGAAATATACAACATGTGTATTTCACGCACTAGTGATTTAACTGAGGAGTCATTAATGAATGCAGAAGGATGGCATAGATGAAACCATGGCTGGAAGAGTAAAGCTCAAGAAAATTAGCTAAAACAATTCAATTTTGATATGTACCAGTTAAATCTACAGAAAAAAGAATTATTTAAGCAATCATAATTACCTACCTGGTAATGCCTCCTTTTTTGAGGCTTTCTTAGAATGCTTAATTTCATAATAATTTTCAAATACAGAGATTAGGTCCTGAACAGCATCTTCAATATTCATACTTTTGTGGTTCAACAATTCAGCACATTCTTTAGTATAAATCTGTTAAGCAAAAATATCAAGGAATTATCTTAATATCACTAACTATATTTTCGTTGTTCCCTTTCACGCAGAACTAAAGAATTTCCTGAATATTGCAACCTTCAGACAGAAAACTACATGAAGGAAAGAATGCATTTCAATGAAAGAGCAACATTTTGAGAAGAAAACTGAGAATCTAAAACCAAAATCTTTATTGAATTTGTAAAATTTTCAATTATATTATATTTTATTGATTTTTTTCAAAATTTAAAAATGCAATGGCATTTTTAAAGGCCAGAAGAAATCACTGAGTACTGAAAGAAGGTGAAAATCTGAATTTGGTGTAATTCAAATAAACTCTTTCAACTAATCTTTATGATTTTATTTACCTGCATTCAGTTAAAAAGTCTCATTTGAAGTCAAGAAAACTTTCAAACTCTGAAACATATTTTTTGGAAAGCATTTTTAACCTTCTCAAAAACAAACAAAAAAAAAAGTCTATATATATGTCCAAGTATCGTCATTAAAAAAACAGACAAACAAACAAAAACCCTATATTATAAAGCAGTTGAATAAAGAAAATTATATAAGCAATAAAATTGTATATGCAATAGTACAGCATAAGTACCTCCAATACGGAAGTATCAATTTATACTCTTAAAATATTTTAACAAAAAAATAATGTTTTGTACTTCTGCTGCAAAAATAATTATTTTCTGGATTTATGTTAATTTACTAAGGCATTGCTTCTAACAGAATCAACAATTCTTGTTCATGTATGTAAAGCAGCACATACCTCATTAGAGGTCAACATATCGTCTACTTTGATAGGATCATCTACTGGTAAGACAATTAAAAGAGTATTTGATATTTCTTTTAATATTAAATCAATCCGTACTTCACATATATCATTAACCTAGAAGGAGAAGATCATATTAGTACCATACACCTATGTCTTAAACATTATCTGTTCCTCTACGGAGTTCTAACAGATAATATTGCAATACAATGTTTTGCAGAGAGAATAAAATTTTCTCTCTCTACCCTTTAAAAATTAAGAAAATCTCTGAGAGTGAATCATAACAGGAACCCCCCCACACACACACACAAAAAAAAAACCCAACTGAAGGAAAAGCACAAACCTTGAAGTTATTAAAACAAAAGAAACACATTAAAAAAAACTGCCGCATTATGGCAGTTTAAAGGATATTTACAATGGCTAAATAAAGTCTGTTCTGTTTTTGATTTTAAACTGTGAATTATCTAGGGGGAATTCAGGGAGACAAGTAGGCAACAAAAATATTCAGCCTTAACACATTCTACTACAGACAAACTGAAATATGATCAATGAAAGGATGGTTATAATACTGGAAATAATAACTAGATTGGTAAGAGCATATATATTTACATCTTGTACAGTATGATAAAACAACTTTAAACAGATTATTACTGTGCACAGTTTCGTTTTAGACAGCTTGTTAAAAACAACATCTTGTAATTCATAAGCATATGTCTAGGAATGTCGGGAATGTTCCACGTGGGCAAACTGAGACATATGAATGCTGGAGAAAGTGAAATCTTTAGAGTAATCCGGTGCTCTCATCTGTTTCTTTACAGATTTCTGGTCATCAGCATTATAATTTGAAATTCATCTTGAGATTACTTCTGCACCACAACAGCAATGATCTAATTTCTGAATGAGTTTCTATTGCTAGATTTTTGAGCTGATCAGTCTTGGAGAACAGATGAATGAGCAATACCGAAAAGAACTACATCCTACGTCTTGAGAACCTTATCAGAACATGGCCCCAGTACTTAAGAGTAACTTCTTTACATTTGTTTTATTTTGCTAGAATAAAAAAGAGCTCTTGTTCCACTATGTTACCTGTACTAGACTTACAGAGGAACACAAGATTCCCAAACTAACAATCTTCTTTAACAGAAAATATAATTTATGGTACTACTAATAAATTCCACAGCCATGCAGTTCAATGGAAATACGATCCGAATACCAAGTAGAAGAAGCATTAATACATCAAGTATGTTAGAAAAAAATCAGAAACTATTTGTCAGTCACTAAGGAAAAAAGACAAAGATTCATCATACAGAGAAATGTAAGGTGAAAGTATGTCTCCTCCCATTATCTTGTGAACTGCACAAGACAGTTTCACAGCGTGCCTACTGTGAATACTGTTAACACTAAAAGTTTCTTCACTGGTCAGCCTTTGCATAGAGGTATCTTCTCTGCAACTGCACTCATGAACAAGTGCTCAGAAAAGAAGTAGTTTTTTAAAATCAGAGCAACAGTCACAGAATTTGAAGACAGTGGGTGAAAATTGCACTGAAAGAACAGAAGCAAAGATGACGAGTATGAGGGTAATTGTGGGAGAGAATCACTGAGTTCATCATTTGCAAAAAAAAAATAAATACAAAACATACTTTTAAAAACAAACAAAACTACATGTTTCAAGTGGTAAGCCTACATTAATATGCAATATGAAGAGCAGTCTACTCGGAATAATTTCTCTAAAACAGCATTTCAATCAAGTAGTGATCAAAAGTGTACCTTTTTCAAAAACTGTTTAAACATACACAGAACCTCATCAGCTTCTTGAAAGAAACTGTCCAGTGTAACTGATGACCAAGTCAACAAAGTAAGTCCTTGCCTCAGCACAGCTTCCATCTAAGCATAAAAAACATATTTAATAGATTTTT
This sequence comes from Gallus gallus, assembly GCF_016699485.2. Taxonomy (NCBI): domain Eukaryota; kingdom Metazoa; phylum Chordata; class Aves; order Galliformes; family Phasianidae; genus Gallus; species Gallus gallus. Next base: position 29,164,999 of record NC_052534.1, read on the forward strand.
TTAATGAGAAATATAAAACAAATAGTATTATTATCACTAATGTCACTGATGAGATAAAGGGCTGTCTAAGTTTTGTAGAGAAGTTTGCAAATTTTCAAAGAAAACATCAAAGAAGTTTATGCAACATCGTGAGAGAGAGGGTCATCACCCTATCACCCAAATACATACCAGCACTTCTAGTGCTTTTATGCAAAATATTTAACTCCACAATGTGGGGGATGCTGCTATTACTGATAACAACTTAGCCCATCTACAAAAGTTTAGACTTGCTCATTACAGTTTTGGATTTGTTCTTTCTTTCCTCCTTTGTAAGCAATGAAGACTTCTGTCTCCATAAAACATTTCTGTCTTCTGCTGTTCATACAGTAGTGGTCATTCTCTTTTGTGAATAATTTTCCCTTAAATACGTACATAGGTATATGATTCCTTCCATAGTATAATCATATTTACCGTGGTCTCAATTTTTCTACATCAGTGAATTGAATAACTCAATTCACAAGGCTAATAATTATCTCCAAACACCACAACATTTAGTATTTCAGCTAAATGAAATATATGAAAATCCATAAATTGAAAGAAGTGATAATGTACCTCCATGTCAAAGACAGAGACTTGCACAGATAAATACACCCACAAAGTCTGTATTCTTTGTTCTATTGGGTTTATATCTCAAAGACATTGAGATTATTCTGCTGTAATACGTATTATTTGAGCATTACTGTCTGAGGTATACAAAGAGTAAATTTTTGGTCTTGAAGGTTTTAGCAAAATTCATAAGTATTTGACTTACAGATCAATCTAAATATTTTTAAATTGTAAAGTGTAATTATGTTACTCTAAATTCTTCTGATGTGTTCTGAAGTGCATTTAGTTGTACAAACCTTTTGCATTTTTGGTGCCATTAGATTAAGAAAAATAGTTCGTGTGTCTTGACATAAATCTTCATAATATTGGAGAAGACCCTGTAAATTATTAGGAAAGGGTAGTATCAAAACGAATATCTTAAGTGCTTTCTTTAGTGCTGTATACAACTTGTTATATAATCAAATCATCAAGGAAAAAAATCAAATAAAAAGTAAACAAAACAAGGTAATAAAACTGACTGTATGCACAAAGTATGATCTTTCTCTAAAGCTAAAGACAGTTTGAACTACAGTGAACATAACTTGCAGTACCCTCTTGGAACTGAGTATTACATGCTTTAGGTAATTAGTCACATATAAACTCATTTTTTTAAAATATCCTTTTGCCTTTTGTCATACATCCACACTCATGCAGAAATTAAAAAAAAAAAAGAGAGAGAGAGAACACACTCAAAATCTTACATGGTATCCCTAATCCCCAAGATCCAAACTTATTGAAAAGTTCACGGCAAATACTGAAAAAGACAGCAGACACTTGACTTCTCTCACAGGTAGTCTACAAAGTTCTTCATGTTTTTGTGGCTCATCCTATCTTCCAAATACAATACTACAATCTTCAATTCTGTTGAACTGTTTTTTACTGATTTTCAAAGAGTGAATGCATTTTGGATAGGTTTAATTACTTCATTGCCAGAATACATTTAATGTACCACAGGGTACAAGAAATATCAAATAGCACACAGCAGTTAGTACAGGTTTTTAAAAAGAGATCCTCTATGTCTACCTGCACATTCCACCGACTTACCTCATTTCCAGTTTTCACATTCATCTTTGCAGACAAGTTTTTGTTGTTGTTGTTGTTGTTGTTGCTTTGTTCTTGTTTGGTTTTGGAGGTTTTTCATTTGTTTGTTTTACAAATACTTGAGAATACATTATCTGCTAAATTTTTGTCTAAATCTGCATTTTTCTAAACGCTAGTGATGATCTAAGGAAAAAGTACAACTCTTGATCTCATTCATTTTAATCTATCCTGATAAATAAATTTTACTTTAGCCAAAGGATAATGAGGATCAAAAAGATTAACCTTAGAAAAACTGATACTTGTTTTCTCCAAAGTAAAAATAACAATTTCTAAATTTACCTCTAAACGCAACTTGTTTGACTTCAGCTTATTTTCTACTTTTGCTATCTTTTTGGCTTGCTCCGGTACTTCCAAACCCAACTTTATCATACATTTGGTCTCTCGAACAATCTCTGGAATCTGGGGATCAAAATTAACCAGGAACTTTCCAGTTTGAGGATGACGTACAAGCACTGTGGTTTGTAAGGCTGTGAAGACATTTTTATATCAGTTATTAAGGCAAAAAAATTGTTTCAATTACCATCAAACACAAATTTCTAACATTGCTATAGAGTGAATAACTATACGTGGTTATTTGTGAAGTAGCTTTATACTACTTTCAGCTAAAGAAAATATGCAAACAACTCACCATATTCACTTTTCGCTGTATAAACTCTATCATGAACAAAGCAAGCATCAGAGATAGTATTATTTGTGGTATATTTTTTCTTGGTTTGAACTATAAAATTATGAACATATTTTTTTAAAGAAATGGAAAAGTTTCAGGAGATGCTCAGTATCTTAAAGGAATCTGTTCCTTCAGAAGATGAATGCTTAGGTAATAATATTTCAAAAATCTCACATTAAAAGTATAAGCATCTGCTAAGTATGGGATTACACAAAATTAAGATTTTATTACTATAGATCTTTTTGCAGATTTGAAGCCACAAAGTGTATACAATTTACATGCAAAATGTAATCCAAAAAGCCAACTCTTACTTCATCTTAAAACAGTTGAACTTGGGTACCAATTTTTTTCATAGAATCATAGAATGGCCTGGGTTGAAAAGAACCACAGTGATCATCGAGTTTCAATCCCCCCCTGCTGTGTGCAGGGTTGCCAACCACTAGACCAGGCTGCCCAGAGCCACATCCAGCCTGGCCTTGAATGCCTCCAGGGATGGGGCATCCACAACCTCCTTGGGCAACCTGTTCCAGTGTCATCACCCTCTGTATGAAAAACTTCTCCATAATATCCAATCTAAACCTCCCCTGTTTAAAACCATTCCCCTTTGTCCTATCACTATCCACCCTCATAAACAACTGTTCCCCCTCCTGTTTATACACTCTGTTCGAGTACTTCAAGTACTTTTTTGTAGCCATAAAGCTATACTTGTCCTAAGAAGGACTGAGATACCTCAAATATATAAGTTAATTCAGTGGAAATGAAACAGGAAGATTTCTTAAATGGCATATACAGAGAAGATGAATATAGAAATCAAGTGTTGTGGACCTTAAATTTTTTTCAGTACATTTCTTCCAATTATTTGTCAAAAAGCGTACTAAATCTGCAATGCTCTGGATCAAAATAATAGTCAGGAATACTAATTTTCATTATTGGACCAGCATATTGGATCATAGTTAATTTGCATATTTAAGGGTGAATGAGACTTAAAAATAATTTGATTTGCATTACCTAGCATTCAATAACAATTGAAAGAAACCAATTACAATTTCAATTACTTACGATATTGTAATTCTGAAATTTCCTTCATCCATGCGTTATGATAGACTACCTCAAATTGCACCAAGACATACGCAACTCTGTTGTATAATTGAACAACTGCTTTACCCTCTGGACTTGTCAAGATATTTGAATTTTTCTATTAGAACAGGGAACATTCAAATTAAAATCATATCAAAAGAAATTCATCCTATTCGAGTTTTTTCTCAATTTAACTACTGACTATGCCTCATTTAAATAACTAGAAATTATAATTACAGAGTTCTTAAAAATTGTACTTATGACTCAGTCTTACAGGACAGTGAAGTCAATATGAACCCGTAGAGTAATTAATAGTAAATATATAATATATGTAAGAGTTACACATCTGTAATTTCCAGTGAAATAGATGCTCTGTTCTACTCAAACTGAATGGTAACTAAAAATTCATTAAAAAAAAAGTCTTTATTAATCAATTATTTTTACTCATTAAAATGTCTTACATCTGATGTGATGCTTTTTTCTTTTCTTTGGAATATATTTAGACAATCATCATTCTTATTTAAAGGAAAAAAGAAAAAAAACTCACTTAGAACCCTCACTTAGAATTTAACAGCAGACCCTAGAAACTTTGCAGGAGAATCTTTCAAATTTTTCGTGAAATATAGAAGATCTTAATGTAGCAAGATTCTGACTATTCCAATAAAGGACACAAAAAAATCCTCTAGGATTAAATAAGACTGTGATTACTTTGCTAGTACCAACCTTCAATTGTATGTGAAGTTGTACAGATAATGGAGAATTGAGTAGTTCAGTACTGGAATTCTCTGTTCCCAGACTAGAACAGAGACTATCTGCAGTGGAACTCGTGATGAGATTATCAGTTACAATACTGCAGTTGTTGTGAGGATCCTCGTAATAAATTCCTTGAGTAGTACCAGAATACACGCACCAGACAATTCCAGGATGTCAGATGTGTGGATGTGTGGCAGTCCACATTTATGCCTTAAGCTACTCCTACTTACTTAGTTATGCTTAGTAAATAGACATTACTCTCCATAGAAAAACTCATGACTAGAAGAACAGGAGAAGTGAGTATTCAGTTAAAGTACAAGATGTATGCCAACATCATGAGCCTCAGACTGCCCCATTATAAACACAAGTAGAAAAACAGCACTGTCTAGAATGGTGTAATACTTCTTTGGGTAAACATAGAAATATCAACAAATCAGTGCATATTTCCAGCTTGGAGTGCTAGTCAAGAGGCAAGTCAAACAAACGCTACAGCTTGGATTCACAACAGTAGTTACTGTGGAGAATATATTTTTAATAGCAATTCACACACAAATAAACAGGTTATTTAGCATATGAGAAATCTCTACATCATAGTCAGAAACAGCATAGTCCCTCTATTGAAGTAAGGTCACTGCTAATAATAACATTTGATTTTTCTTCACATCAACTTACATGGAAATAGTTGATTGGCTCATTTATCCTCCTGAAGAGCTGTCTCACCCACAGTATCTTTCCTGCAACAGGTGGCATGTTTCGAGCAAGAGGGGGGTCATCTTTATGAATTTGGTAAATCTGCAATGTCATTAGATGAATAAATTGGAAAGAAAAAAAAAAACCCTTTTGAAATGTTAAACTGTTTTTCCTACACTACCGCAGTTTTTACCTCCTTTCAAGCAAATTAAATTCATATGAAGTGACATGATAGTGCGCAGAGAAAAATTCACTGGTTTACAGTACGATACATGAATAGAAAGGGAATAAGGACATCAAGTTCAGATATAAGTGTTGCCTTTGCAGACATATAAAATGATGATAAAGGAATTCTCCTTCAAATGTTTAAATCAAATGATGCGAACCATCTCCAGAAGTGAACTCATATTTACTCAGTAGTAATTGTATACTATGTAAACAATGCAAAATTACAAAAATACGATTTCCCCACATTTTGTAACTGGTTATACTATTGTGGCATCAAATAATACACATAGGTAAACACGAATTCTCTTAGGAGGCCTCATAAAATAACAAAATAAAAGGTATGTTTAGATGTATACTTTTCAGTACATACTATATATTTTTTATTTACTTGAAGTAAAAAAAGCAAAGATTTTGCTTCAAAATTTGAATTCGTGTTATGATACATTTACTTGCAAGATCAATGTATATGTGTTTTCCTATGTACTCAGGCCTCTTTACTGTAATAGAAAAAAAAGAAGTCTTCCTAGTTAAGCACTGAAAGTCAGTTACTGAAATAGAAAGAATAAATACAAATTATGCATATTAAAGTAGTTGTTCTTATTTTAAAATACTTGAAAGTTACTGCAAAGAAATAAAGTACCTTTTTAATAGCTTCAAGTTCTGCTACATAATGTTGAAGAATACAAGCAACTGTATATCTGACTTCTTCTTGAAGGCATGGCATTCTCAGATTCTGAAATCTGTATTAAAAACAAGTATCTAAAATTATATTTATAAAACACTACTTTCTTCTTTTTTTCTTCTTGTTCCCATTTTGAGATACATAAATATTAATTAAAATGAAAGAAGCACAGATCTAGCAATTGTTTCTCAACCTGTGTAATTTTTTGGTTGTTGTCCTGAGAAAGTTTGAGCAACATGAAAAGTTCTGTTCTAGCTTTACTTATCTTTGTACATTTTTCTTTGTTTTATTAACTTGTACATGCAAAAGATATTGTAATGAAATGAAGAAACAGAAGAATATATTGATTTGCACAAGAAAGCTAAAATACAACTGTCTCTTAAAGGCTGCAAGACTTATAACAACAATAATGAAAAAATTTTTATTAGATCCTTTGTTACAAAATTAGCCATGCTATTTAACTTGGGCTAATCAGTAATTTCACGTTGCTTTTAAAACATAGTTGCCAATACCTTTGCAGTAACTGGAGTGCGTGTTGTGAAGACAAAATTCTTCCAAAACAAGTTCGCATAAATGTTTGTATCTGTACCTAAGAGACACATAATTTAATAGAGTTTTTCCAGTCATACTGTAATATTCTGATGTCTGATAATTACTTAATGTAGTACTATTCAGTCAGTAGTGATGAGATCCTCCACCAATTAAGTTATAAATTGCAATACTGCTTACCTCTAAACCTTCAATTTTTGCCATGAAGTCCACAAAATCCACATCAAATTCTGTTTTTCTTGGATCAAGGATGTCGTATTGTTTCTTTTGAACACTTTGATAGATATTTTTGAACTTTATTGCCATAATATCTATACCTTCAATGGTAGACATACTCAGTGCACGAAAGGTTTGTACTACATTTATCATCTCTGTAATCTGAAATATAAAGGTTATAAACATGCTCAAAATAAATACTTTGTTTACTTCCTCTATTAACTAAAACCTGAGGGAAATGATCTAAACAATAGCTAGTCCTCTCAAACTAACTAGTACATTTAGAAATGCTTTGCTTCTGAGCTTCTAAGAAAAATATTTTCAACAGAGCAGAGTTAACTCCATTTTCAACATCAGTTACCACCATAATTCAAAATAACATAAATCTATATTTGTTTTTCTTGTTGGGAAAGGTTTTTTGGTGTTTTTTTTTTTTTTTTCCATGTTTGACTGTTAGGTTAAGTAGAGTCATACAGAAAAAGAGTTCAAACACTATGTATACAAAGTGATTATATGAAGATGTTCCGCTGTATAGAAAAACACTGTATAGATTGTAATATGCATACTGCATGATAAGCAAAAACAACCATGAATCACATAATTCCTGCCTTCCTTACCTCACTACTCTCTTTTTACTTGCATCACTTTATTCTGCATCTAGAAACACCTATCATCTGTTCCACGCAAACCCCGCGGATGATCGATTAAAATCCTTTCATTAGGTTAGCAAGATAAATGTTAAGATTACAGCTAGCAGCAGAATCATCTGAAGAACTGTGCTCAGTGTTAACAGGAGTTTTTAATGACTTAGGTCACCATTCACATAATAAAAGTGTGGTATTCTTCACGTGATTCTAAACCTCCAAAAACAGCAATGTACATCTAGATTAATGAAGATAATTCACCTAGTTAACACAGAAAAATTGACAAATTCAGTAGAACATTGCAAGGTAATTGTCTAAAATATTTAGCTTGCTTACTCTGTCGAAGTGTCAAAACTTCTCTCAAAAGAAAAGTTAAAAAACTCTTCCACACTTCTATTAAGAGCATGTAAAGTTAGGTTTGCCTCGTCAACTGTTCTCTGGAGGAGTCGTACTTCTGTACTGACAATAAAAACACACAATTTACTCACTTTTTCTAGTCTCCTACAAAAAGCTTCAGATTTCCCAAAAATGTACATTTCAGATACTTCAAACGATTTTTCTCCCAGATTTTCCAAAATCTCTTGCTTTGTTTCGTGAAAGCATCTCTGATACTCTTTCAATAGGAAAATGCAGTCCTAAAAAGGGAAGAAATAAATATAATATTCTTTAAACTTCACTCATATGTAGGAAATAAGAGAATCAAAATCCACTGTTATTCCAAAGTGGTTAATCATCACTGAGTCTAGTTTCAGTCAACAGGCAGTAATGGCTTACGTACAATGGTTTTGTTTTAGTATTCATAGCAAGTATTTGCAGTATATAAACATAAACTGTACAGTCCAGTGAAAGACACAACAATGGAAAAACACAGCAAAAACACAACAGGAAAGCTTTAGGTGATGGGAAAAGTAAAGAGTAGTTTAGAGGACAGTAACATTAATTTATTGCCAATTAGTAATGGAGTATAGCGATTAGAACTAAAAGCAAGCAAACAAACAAAAAAATACAGTTATCCTACTCCTCTTTCCTGGCTCAATTTCAATTTCACTTGTTCTGCCCACTCTCCATCATGCAGCACAGGGAGATGGGTCAGCAGCAGTATGCTTATAATAATTTGTCTTGTCTGCTCCTTCCTCCTCAAGCCTTTCCTCTGCTCCACCATGGGGGCCCTTCCATGTGACACAGTCCTTCACAAACTGACCCAGTGTGAACTTCTCACTGTCTGCAGGTCATGAACTGCTCCAGCATGGGACCTTTCTACAGGGTTCAGGGAAACCTACGTAGGATCTCCATGGGTGGCAGCATTATTTGGGTAATAACCACCAGTTCCACTATGGTCCTCCATGGGCTGTAGGGGGACCACCTCTGCCACTGGAGTAATTTCCACTGACTACAGGGGAATCTCTATACTGGTAGCTGGAGCATCTCCCCTCTCTCCTTCTTCACCAATTTTTGTGCCTGCAGAGCTATCTCCCCTCACTCTCACAGCTGTTGCACAGCATTTTTGTTATCTTTTCTTAAATATCTTATCACAGAGGCACAACCAGAATCACTCATTGGCTCAGGTTTGGCTAGCAGGTCACTTTTTGCATCAGCTGAAATTGGCTCTATCCAGGATGGGGCGGCTCCTGGTCTCTTCTCACTGCAGCCACTCCTTAACATATACACTCCTCTTGAAAACTACCCAAAACTCTGCCATATAAAGCCAATACATATAAATTTCTGGGTAAGGTAGGAAGTCAATAGCTGAGGTCTGTTAAAGGAGAAGGTGGAAATAGAATCTATGATGGCAATCAGTAGCCCCACAGCTAAAGGTATTTTGTCATGGTACACTGAATGTGCTTAATTTGGTCCTACTATGCCACCATCACCTCAGGAAGATGAAAACTCTACTGTCATTGAACCTTCAAGGCCACAGAAGTCTGGTATTGGTAGGAGTTACTGTAACAAAGGGAAGTCTATTCAAATACAGGTTCCTATGTCAGAGAAAGATGGCACCATATCAGAGATTGTCAGCAGAACATGGATTATGCAGGAGCCTAAGATTTCTTGTTCACAGATATGGTGAAGATGCCAATTCTAAGGTCAGTGATGGAAAAAGCTGATGAAAATGAAGCCATTCTAATTTCAACAAATGCTAGAGGAATAAGAAATGAGAAAACACTCAAAGCAGCACGAAATAAATTAGCAGAGGGGTAAAATACTTGATACATATTGATATGAACTTCCTCATGCACATCAATAGGTAATCGATAGGTTTAATAGCAAAATAACAGAAATACCAAAATACAAACCTTAATTTTTTCAATGACTATTGGTGTCTCCTGGTCCCATACATGAGACAAGCCACCATCTGTAATGTATGCTCTGCATGCAGCAACCATTTGATTTGTAACCTAGTATAGACAAATGAGACAATTAGGTTTCAAGCTCAGAAGGAAACTTACCTTTTTCACAGAATCTGTCAAAATTCCCACTTACATGTATTAGTACTATCAGAGTTTGAATGAATTTTACTTGTGGGAATAATAATGGCAAAATAATATATGCAACATAAAAGAAAAACACCTTATAGGATGCCTTAAAACGTGCCCAGAAGCATACTCAAGTCCCAAGAGGTATTTATGAGTACATTTAATTCATAAGAACAGCAATATACATGCATAAAACCAGAATGTCACTAAACACAAGACAATTCAATAACAAAATAATTTCATCATAAATACTCTTCACTTACACTGTCATCTTACACTAACACACAATAAGAGCTAAGGCCATAGTCAGGATCTCCAGTGTCCCCTTTGATGATCTTTACATGGAAGCATTCAGTAAGGGACGAACACTTGAGCTTTGATTAAAAAGCTCAGATTGGAATAGAATTTCTCCTTGTTGTTTCATAGCACAGTTTCATGTAACCGGTTTGGCTGTAAACTAGTTTCTGTAGTGAAACACTCAATCCTTTAGATCATTAATAGACTCTAACAAGTGTCAGTATACAAAAATGTAAAAAACAATTATTGACCAGGCAAATATAAATATTGTTCCATAATCCATACCTAACAACTACAGTGGAGAAAATAGCCCAAGTCATAGGCACAGCTAGCCTCACAAAAGGCTTTCTTAATCTTCTAGTTCAAATCAAATTGCAAAGTCTATATTATATATTGGGTTGTTTTTGTGTTTTTGTGTTTTTTGTTTTTTAAATAAAGTTATGTATTGAGGTCCACTGTCAATGTCTCCTACATGCTTATTGGAGGCAATAGCTAACAGAAAAACCACACGTGCTGGCAACAAAAGAAATAGGCTGCCAGAGAGCCAAAGGGCTTACCAATTACAGAAATGAAGAGAGGGTTCAAATCTAACTAGCATTCCAAGTTCTTGAAGAAGTAAACAAACAAGAAAGCTAAATGAATGCTCAGCTGAGTTATGAGAATTGCCCAGACATTTTCAGCTGTTTTCAAAGCTCTTAGTGACAGCAAATTCACAGTGAACTGGGAAATTAGATGACATCTGATTTGCTGAGAGACACAATCATGTCTCCCCAAGTGAGATAATGAAGTTACCCCCTGCAAAAGCAAATCTTTTCTTCCCATCCTGCTGCAGTTCATTCCCACATAAATTAACTTTTGTCTTCTACTTAATTTGTACCTTACAACCCTAATATCTGCGTATCTTTATCAGTACTATCCAATTTAACAATGAATTGGAAAAGTGCAGCAACAGTTTCACGTTGTTTAAACAGTCATATCAAGGTGAAAATGTAAGATCTATAGCTTTAGCCCTCTAAGAACTTTAAGCAGTGATATAACATCATAGATGAAGCACTATCTTCTCTTTTTCATTTAGAAAGCAACAGAGCAGATTAATTCAGATCCTGACAATTATTAAGAAGAAAAATTGAATATTGATGAACCAAGGATAACAAAGTTCATTCCAAAAGGTAAGTTTTTACTCTGAATTCAAACCACTCTTGATCTAAAGACATCTCTTCTTTTCCCTTACATACACCCACTACTTGCCAGCAATTTTTAACAACTATCCTTCTGATTTAAACAAAATTAGATGTCTCATATTTTTCAGAAAAAAAAAAACCCTCATGGTTTTTAACAATGAACATTATTAAGCTCAATATATTTACCTTTATAAACAACGATGTCATTCTTTCAGAAGTATTGTAATATCTTGAAACACTGTGAATCATTCGGATAGCATTTATCAGGTTTGGTATTCCATTTCTCATTGACACCTTAAGGCAGAGTTGAGAAAAACTTCATTTTTCATTGCTAGCAACTCTACTTTTATTATATTGACAATATCTAAATTAGTTTTTTTCCTAAATGACATTAAGCAATCTTTAAAATTGCATCATAGCATCTTACCAAAAAGTTTCTCATAAAAAAATCTAATCATGTTCAACACATTTTCAAAGGAATCTCAACTAATACACAATAAAACCCTCAGATTATTTGGTCAGATAAAGATATTCATACAAATATTTTTAATGTTATATTGATGACCATAACTGAACGCTGAATCCAAAAGTACAGGTTGCATTTTTTGGCACAAAAGAAAGTATTCTTCTGGCAGCTGAATGTGGTTGTTCATGATTAATGCTTCTGTTTTCCTTCAAGTACAGCTGTTGAATGTATTCTACGCACTTGCATTGTAAAAATAATCATTGCATAAAATGTTTCACTCAGAGATTCCACAAAAGTCATAAAATAATTGTCACAGTATTAATTTTACTAACGAGTGTTAGTCATATAAAAGATCAAAACCCTATGCACATTTCATAAAATCACTGTTCATAGCATTAAACCTAAGTGACCACATTACTGCTGTTCCGTCATTGAACCACTTCCAAAATACTTTGTTCAAAGAAAAAAAAAAAAAAAAGGCAAAAGAGAAGACTAATAATAAATAATATCCAGACACTGCAGAAAAGTAGTAATTACTAAGCAAATATCAAATAGACCCAGGCTGTTCTTACAAATGTTACCACATGTAACGCTGTCTTCTAGGGAAGGTTACAGGATAGGACTTTCTTATTTGTCAGCTAATCACTAGTAAAAGCGTTCTGCTTGAAAAAAAGTTACTTAACTATAAGCATGGGAAGCATGCAAAACATATATGACCACTGGAGGAATACTATCTGCTTAATGAGAAAAATATTTATTTGATGTCTATAACATTCTTTACTCGTGAGTCACAGCTAGTAGCGAATTACTTGTACTTCCTTCATGGAGATATGACATTTAATAGAATAGCAACATTGAAAAAAATTTCCCAACAAAGCAGTTTAAAAAGAATGTCCAAACGTTGTTTGGTTTAACTGGTTTAACCCAGCAACTGGCTGAGCAGCACTAAGCTGTTTACTCAGCCCTCCCCACAGCAGGGAGAGATGAAACAATAATTCAGATTTACTCAAAGTGTTCTTGATTAAATAAAGAATGAAGCTAATTATTTCATGCTAGCAAACTAAAATTATTTAATGGACCCTTCCCACAAATGTATTTATGTTAGATTATCTTAAGAACTCCTACGAAGCAGTTTAAGTCTGATGCACGCTTGACTCCTTTATTCCCTGGTACCTGGCACCCTCTAGCGATAGACTGAAGGACTGAGGAAGATAAGCTGCTTAGTCCTCTTTACTGCCATTCTATACTTTCGTTGTTCCAGTTTTGTTTTCGTGTTTCTTTGGTGGGGTTGCTGTTTGTCTTTGCTTCTCCTCAGTTAAAACTTGAATTAGGATCCTAAGTTGCCAGAACCTAAGCAAGATATGCAACACTTTCTGGTGGAGGACAAGTATCATGTCGGATCAAATTGTGTAATATTCATTGGCATGTGGAATTTTCAATGAAATACATATTTTGAGATTCTTGAGCTGTAAATATGCATTTTTGGCTCATTTTAAAATAATATTGGTGGAGGACTAACTAGGGAATCATGTGTATTTGTTTATTGATAAAATACTATTTATAAATATATTTCTAATAAAATAATGTTTTACGTTAGTTATAAGATTAGCTAGACAGATGTTTCAAAAAAAAAAAATCAATACATACAAACAAATACAAAGAAGATTCTTTTTACCCTGATTTTTTTTATGGACACTTTACATAAATAACTGAACTTTGCTTAGTGAATTACGAAAGGTATACTTACAAGCTCATAGTCATAAAGAGGCTGACAAACTTTTTCAAGTGTGCATAAATATTTCACGTTATCTTTTGATTCATTTGCAGCATCTGTGATTCTGGCATCCAGCTCTTGCCACATCTAGACAAAAAACTTTACTGTGAAATGACTTCATAGATAATGAACCGTTTCTTTTAACTCACACTGACGTGCTTCGAAGCAAACCTTGGAAAATCATTTTTTAAAGGCACCATCAAAACAAGCAATGTAAGTTGCTTACAACTAGAATTTATTTTTTCTGCCAGTATCTACTACATCTTCTTCTCTCACTGCATCAAGCACACGAGCAATATATCTAAATTTTCCCCTCCTAATTCTCCTCAGAAAATCTCTCAAATAAATAAATATATATTTATTTATAAATAAACATTGCAAGCTTTGTCTACTAAAAAGGAAAAAACAATTAATTACCTTTAGTAGTTTAGAGTGTCCAACATTCAGAATATTAATGACAGCTCTGCAGTCTGATCCTTTGATCTGCTCAATAATGGAATTAAATTTAGCAGACATACATTTCCAGTGCTCTAATTCAGTCAGTGGACCTGAATTATCAGCTTCTTTCCTCATCTGCTGACTCTCAATCAGAACCTGCAAACAAATTGGGAAAAAAAAAAAGACTGTTTTTAGATGAATTGTTATAAAGAAGAAGAGGTGTTCCAAGGATACTAATTTAACAGGAACAAGCTTGTTTGTGCTGTCTTTTGAAAATGGTTCTGATTTGGAAAAGCATCCTAATTCAGAATTGCAATTAATGGTATCCTTATACTAAAGTCAAGGCAAACAGTGTGTATGTTCAGCCATTGTTAAAACTGGGTGGATTTCAGCATGTTTTTTATTTGATCAGAATTTGAAATACACTCACTTTTGGAGGAAAAAAAAGGTAAAAATGGAACAGCTATTTAATAAGTGCAGTAAAAACCAAATGTAAATGCATAAATGTACTCACCTGCATGCACATACTCATATAGCCAGTTACTTTTACATTTAATTGATATTTTTATTCTGGTGAGTTGCATACAATAAATGTAATATGCGCTTCTATATTATATTTTATTATATTCTATATTATAACAAAGAGTTCTGTGCTTTATCTTGTAAACCTTAGACAGCAATTTCTTGGATAACAGTGATGTCACCATGTAAGGTTTACACAGGAGCACCAGATCAAAAATGCCACTCTTGGCTAGGTCAAACATCTTTCTAACAACGATACCTCACTTATAAGTTGACAACTAGCAGAAACTTAGTAAATAATTCATACACGATGAATGTGTGCAGTATATGTGTATATACCATCATTATTACTCCTGCATCCTTCATCCTTTTTACTACTTGCATATTAACAGTTCAGAAACTTGCATTCTTACCAGACTGCAAGATCTGACCAATGGAGTGCCTTCTTAACTTCGCTTGTCTAGAGAAGCAATTGGCAGGCATACATACGCACAAATCTAGATGTAACCTTAAAATAACTTCAGGCAAGTCTCATACCTCATTTATTAAGTATCTGACAACATTCACGTTGGATCAATATATTAAAACAACTTACTCTTTCAATTTGTTTATGCCAGATCATAAGTACTTCTTCTAAGTGGTGAATCATATCAGGATTATCGGCTGCTGCTGTTACTTCCTCAAAGGACTGGAGTTTAGAAAAATTAATGTGATCTATTTTTTTCAACTTAACAGTTCCTTCAATACTTACTATAGCCACTGAATAATAACAAATTAAGAAAGAAAAAAAAAAAGCAATTACAATACAGAACCAGTTAAGACTTGAAAATTTGTTTCTACCAGTGTAAGCAATTTACATTTGGGAATACATATCTGTAAATCGTAAACTGTTTCAATATAATTGGCATTTTACTGAAGTTGCATAAAACAGAAAATTCTTCCATTAAATCCTACGTGTTCCTCCTTAGAAGTAATGTATCACTAGATAATTTTCTCAATGAATAATCTCTCCATACTTTCATTAGGCAAGCTTTTGATAATTTTATTTTCCCTTGAAGACTTAGGTACGTTGCTTACCTGTGTCCCAGTGTGCTTAAAAGAAAATTCTTAAATAGAATTCCTCTAATTTGATTGCTTTCTAAATGCAAAGCTTACCTTCTAGAAATGAAAGGTATCTCCTAATACTTTCCACAAAATTCTGTTTGTCTTTTGTATCCTGCTTGTTCTGACTTAAAACACCCCAGTTATTTGTTGCAAGGATAGCTGGGATAAAAATCTTTTCTAACATGTTCTTAATACCACGTAAGAGCCCTTCAGAGGCATCCAAAACGCAAAAGAATATATCCTGCATTGTAACAGAACAATTGTTAGTGAAGCAGTAACTTAGAATGGAAACAGTATTACAAAGTCAGCATTTTTTAATAAAAGCACTCTGATTTTGCATAAGAAAATTTTAACATCAGAAATGCCTTGTTGATTGATGAGAATCAGCACCACACATATGTAATAATTTGTCTTAAATAGTTGTATGGCAGAAAAACTCATGCTACATAACTTACTTAGGATAAATGTGCATTTCACACATTCAAAGATACCAAAGGGAGGTACAAATAAACTTTTTATCTGCAGGAATTTGTTATATATAGAGTCTTCTAGGCAACTGTCCTATAAGACTCTAGAGTCCTAGAGTCCTTCTAGCTTAGGGTTGCATTAGACCCAAAATGCACTTAGAGGTTTTACCTTCTTCAAAAAGAATAGTAAAGAGGAGAATGAGAGAATGATAAACTAATCTAAATGCTGACTACTTCTTTAACAACTCTCCTGCAAGACAGAATTCACCAGATATCCTCAGTATTTGCTGAAGTAATAGAGCTCTTCCCTGTCTCCCCAAAGATGAGAGCATAGTGTGATACAACTTAACATTCAAAATTATGGAGTTACCAGTAAATTTGGTAATATAACAATATTGAAACAAATAATGAAGCAAAATGATCTGCTTTTTAAGTTCGTTGTTTTTAAAATAGTATGAGAGATTACCTCATGTATACTTTTTGCCTTTATATGACTGTCATTCTTAAGACGAACAAAAAATAAGCATAGTCCTACAAATTTGTCTGGTATGTTGTCCACATAAAATCGCATCATTTTACTTCCTTTTGCAACTCCTGGAATTGTCCGACCACATTCTGAAAAGAATTTCATAGATGTCACTTTTTTTTTTTTTTTAAGTGAATTATTACAAAATGCTTGAAATACAGTGAAATAGAATTCAACACAGAAATCACTTATTATCATCTTCTGTGTGTAAGGAAAGCAAAAAAGGAATAATCCATGGCTGAACTTACTCACACAATTAAAAATCTGTACCAAGCATACAATGTATGCCTCACAAAGCAATTTCAGTATATTGTGCTGCACTGAAGAGGGAATTTGCTCAGGTCCATCATCTTGTAATTTGCTGGTGGCTAAGATACATTATATGCTGATTCTCATTCACCCCAAATATATACCCAAAAAAAATAAAAATTAGGGAAACAAGTAAAGAAGTAGTAAGGAATTAGATAAACATGAGGCAGAAAGAAGGAAAATTAGGAAAAGCAGGGTATGGAAAACAGGCAAATGGTAGGAAAAAGTAAGGCAGTGTTATAGAACTTTAAGGTTATGTTAAAAAATATATATATGCACTCAAAGAAAATGAATTACAATTATTCTGGTAAACTGGATTTTATTTTTTCCACATTCTGCATGCTCATTATTGCATTGCTTTCACTATTAACCCTACCATGTGACAGTCTATTGATATAAGACTCGTCTTCTGATTCACAACCTTCAGGTTGACCACACATATTTCTGCTAATAGGTAAGGAATAATTAGTTGCAACAATCTTCTGTATTTTATAAAAGTAAGCACTAAAAGCATATTAAATACTTTGTAATGTTGCAGTGATACTCCTTCATATCTGAAAAATTAGTCACAAATTGTAAAGTTTCCATAGAAAATTTACTCATAGAAAATAAGTAGAACCACCTGCAACATGTGAGAAGACTAATTGCTAAATTTTCCTTTTTCACTCTTTTTTTCTCACTTACAGCTCCTTCTCAAAGTTTCAGCATAATGTCTGAGGTTTCTCATAGCAGTACTTATTTCTTATGCATCCTTTTGCTAAACTTAAATTCTGTTATTTAATCATTTTGAAGTTCATTTTCTTATTGTATTCTTCCATTCTATTTGTCTAACCACTCACAAATTCTTTCTTACACAACCTCCCTGACTGGCCACTTCATTTCTTCCCAGCTACTCTTTCTCTATTTAACAAGGCCTTTCTCAGAACAACAGGTTCTGTTTACATTGCTTTCACACCAGTCAAAATCTCCCCAGGCTCTCATCACAGGCCAACCATCTTTCTCAGCTCTGTATCTTCTATTTTATCCTAGAAGTTTTGAATCAAAAGAGCATATTTATACATGCTGCTAGGTACCAGCTGCATCAGCAAACTGAAAATATTCACCTCAGTGATGATTCTACTTTACCTGGAGTTGTAGCTAGGAGGAAACAATTACTTCTGTTACTCTTAATTGGAGAACTTTGAAGTATTTCTGCAGATATGCAGTATGCAGAGTACATCTATACAAAACTGCAATATAGCGATGAGATACCCTCGGTACATCTATGAACATAATCCTATACAGTGTGATTGTTTCATACAAGTAGGTAAGGGAATGTCATGGTCAGAGCTTAAGAAAATCATTAGGCATTTTAGACATCAAATTCTAATTAAAATTGAACATTTTAAAATGTTGATAATAGATGCAGATTCAGACAGATCATATGAGAGAATCATAGAATGGCTTGGGTTGGAAGGAACCTTAATGACCATCTAGTCACAACTCCCCTGCCACGGGCAGAGCTGCCCCCCACCAGCTCACACTGCCCAGAGCCTCACCAACCTGCCCTTGAGACCCTCCAGAGATGGAGCATCCACAGCTTCTCTGGGCAATCTGTTCCAGTGCCTCGTTGCTCTCTGAGTAAAGAATTTCTTTCTAGCACTTAACCTAAATCTCCCCTCTTTTAGTTTAAAGCCATTTCTCCTTGTCCTCTCACTATCAGATTGTGTGAAAAGTTGGTTTCCCAAAGATTTTATGAAAGAAGTTTCTAATTAATCAAGGGCAAAACTCTTAAAAGAAATATTTGCAAACATATTAACATTTCAATATAATTTCTGTTTCTATAGACTTCCTTTCAGAAATTGTTGAAATTGACTCAATTTTTTCTGAACTATTTGACTTGAAGCAATATGCTTCTACAATTAAGTGTTTTCAGTACTTATAGCAATAGACTGCAAAATTTTGAATACATGAAAACCCTTGTGTATTCTGGCTAACAGTAAATTTAACACTAGATGTTATTACTACATCTGCCTGTATGAATGTTGTTAAAAACTTACCTATTCCTGGTACGTCTCCTTCTTGATAGAAAATTTTCAATGCTTTACTTCCTCCCTTGGCAAAAAATGAATCAAATGCCTCAAACTGTTAAATTAAGATTGAAGGAAAAAAAAAAGTGAATACTTGTTACTCAAATCATTATTTTTTACATGGTTATAACATTCGCAACATCATTTGTCCACGATACTGCATCAAGTTTTGATGGTGGGTGCTGTTCACACTCAAGTGTTATGAGAAATAACAAAACAACAGATTGTTGAAATATTGCCTTGAATTACTTTTCTCACTCACACAGATGTCTTAGCCCTGACATATGCATATCATATATCCACTGTCTTTACCAGTAATGCAGAGAAATTAGAGGGTATTCTGTTACTGTCACAGATCTGCAAGTCTGAAGTATCAACTCGAAGTAAGCAGTAATGAAGAGACTTAGAAGTACACAAGGCAAACTTACATGACCTGACATATCCTGCTATAGCAACTCTACCCCAAAAAGCAAGATTCAGTGGTAAAAAAAAAAAAGGTAAAAAAAAACATTACACATAAGGCAACTGATATTTCCTGATAAAAACAGACCATATGAGTTAGCAAACGAAATGAACATAGCTGAAAAGCTCTGAAAAAGCACTGAAAGAAGGTCTGGAGGGGATGAGACTGTTTCAGAGTATAAGCCTCCTGTGTACTGATCTGTTCAAAATCTACCTTCTTTCACAGACTCTGCTGTTGTCTGTAAGAATGATCAACTCAGTAAGATGTGGCTTGGCATTCAAACTATCTGACTAAAGGGCTCTTTACTTTGGTAGTGAGCTCCTTCCCATTAAAAAGAGAGTCAGAAATTTAGCTAGCAAATGTGTCTGGAGAAGTATCACCTATTCAAACACAAAGCATAAACCTCTAGATGCAGTATCTCTCTTACAAGCAAGTTTGGGCTTTTTTTTCCCCACATAATAAGCACATATATTACTTGAATTAGAAATGAGGTAGGAAAATGAGTGACACCCAGGCGGATATAATTCAAACCTGCTCCTTTGAGAAGGCAACACTATGCAAAAATAAAAGCATAAGCAAGCCAGATCTAGAAATGTACACTGAACTTTCATTTTTATTTTTTTTTTATAGGTCAGATAATAGTATGAGAAGCGTAAAAAAAAATTCCCCCTCTATTGGTAATATCTAGTACATATGAAATAAATGGACAAAGTGCTGAAAGGTCAATGACAGAACAAGAAAAAGATTCAGAAAAAGAGAAAGGAAGAAAAATATCTTATGGTCTTCCATGATTCTATGAATAAGGTAAGATGTGAGCTAACCCTGTGGCTACTCCTTCTGCAAATGCAGCTTGTTTCAAGCCCATATGGTACAAACACAGCAAACAGGCTACTCTTTTAAGTATACGACTTTTAAATGTTAAAGACAAGATACGTATATGGGAATTTCCTAACTGAGAACCGCTAAAAGACTATGTTGACAATGCCCCAGAGGCCTAAACTGTGTGTGAACAAACTAAAAATGGAAAACATCTAACCATAAAAAGTTTGGAAGTGGTAATAAATAAGGGAAAAACAAACAAAAACAAACAAAAAAGCAACACACACACACACACACCATCCCAAAGGTTTTTGTGTGTCTGAGTTAATCAAACTTAGTGTAGAACAGCAATTTCACTCGAGGTCAGGATGATCTAAAACTATAATCCACTTATCAACAGCAAAGACACAAAATGTCAGTTAACTGACAAAGCTTAAAGCACCTCGATGTGTAAGCATAAGAATAAAAAAGATTATACCTAGTTTATGATGTGTAAATATCAATAAAGAAACAATGAACAATAATTTTGAATGCGAGTATATATTCAGCTTGTATCAGAAGAGCTGAAGTTGAAGTATCTAATCGAAGTTGATAATGTCTGGTTAAATTTTGAAGGCTAAGTCTAATCTCTAACCAACAAAACATCATACAGTCACAGATAACAAGGGCTGTATTTTACATACGTACATGCTGAGTTTTGACACTAAAAGAACAATTTATCTGATTGCTCCTGTTTGTTCAAGCACTGTGAAACACCTTTAAACATTTACAAACAACTGAAGCACTCAAAACTGGAAATTATTCCACAGGCCATTCCAAATGTAACAACATTATTGAAGTGGATTTGTCTCCTCCCTTTTTACTAAAAAAAAACATTTTTTTTCCCAAACATTTATATGTTTTTTTTCCCAAACATTTCTTAACTATGGAGTTATGCTTATTTTTTATCTCTGACATTTCAATCAGGACTTGCTTTACAAATAAAAACGATTATTTTTAGAAGATAATAATGTTAGGCTGAAAAGAATGAAACTTGGTGGATACGACAAGAATCCACTGGGTCAAAATAATAGCAGTAATTAAGCTCTCCTTGAGGTAAGAAAGAAGAAAAAGTTGCTATCAAACACCAAGGGAATACTTGAAAATCTTCAGGACACTAAGCTGAATGATTTAGTCAGGTATCATTCCAGATGAACTGCATGACTTATTAATCACATTTTCTGGCAGAAGTGATCTAAATGATGACTAACATTTCATATCAAAGGGGTAACCTGCTACATAGTTTGACTAATAATTAAAATTCAACAGATTTGCAGAACATACTCACCGAGGGGACATCCAAAATCAATTCCTCCACAGTTGGTAAATCTAAACCTAGCCTGATGCTTAGAACTTCAAATACGTATTTATACAAAGCATCAATTTTTGTTCTTCGGTTTTCTCTTGCTTCTCTGAATCGAGCCTAAAACATTAAACATCTTTCAAACAGAAAATACACAAATTGATCATAACAGCAGCCTGCTACTTCACTTACAGCTAGGGCTGAATGTCTTGTATTACAGATATACAACTGCTTTACTCGTTAAAAGTACGTGTACTTTCAGAGGCTACCCAAAAAGCAAATTATTATGAGTTATTATAAAACATGAAGTAAACAGAGGATATGGCAAGGAGAAGCAAATGCTAAATATACTACAGTAGATCTTAATATATATCAGTGTGCCATATTAACCATTTTTCATTTTCACAAAAAATATTTCAAAATAATAAATTAATTTTTTAATGTTCCTTAAATTAATATATTGATCTCAACTGCTAAACCAGCTTATATCCGTAATAACATCAAGCTAGAGAATCTACAGACAATAAATATTTTCAGGAATCAAGCTGGAAACAGCTTTGTTTAGTGTAAATTTTTCAGTTAATATCTTTGTCCTCCTTCCACTACAACTCTAAAACAGAATCTTAAAATATTGAAAATATTACGAACAGATACACACATCACTTTCTGCCTGGAATAAGGAAACTGAATATAATTTTAAAAAGAAAAAAAGAAAGAAAAAAAAGAAAAAAAAAGAGAGAAAGAAAAAGGGGGAAAGAAAGGGAGAAACAGAAACAGAAAAGGAAAAGAGAAACAATTTATATAAACTGAATTTAATTATCTGAGAAAGAACCAGAAATCTAAGTCAAGAGCTAATGTTAAATACTAAACCTGTTTTTCTTTTAAAATTTCTTGCATGGATAGAACTCCAGCAGAGCTCCGATAAAGCCTAGACAGCCTTCGGGGTACAGGAATAACAGACTCCTGAGAAGGAGAAGAGTTTGCTACTTGTTGAGTATCCTGAACAGATTTGGCTCCAGCATCCCCTGGTGCAACAGGGCCTGACACAGAATCCTCTGTAGTGACATTTTGCTCAGTATTATCCGCTGCCACATGACTGGACCCAGAATCTTCTCCAGTGTTGGAATTTTCATTATTATCTTCTTGTACATTCTCCATTCTGAAATTTGTCAAAAAAAAAAAAAAAAAAGGAAAAACCTGTGTTTTTATATAGATAGTGAACTTTATACAGAATGCCCCACCATACATGATACCCTAAACACACACAAGTTCAGATAAAGTGGAGGATGGAGGATGTTGGGTAGTATTTCTTCAGTGGAAGTATTTAATTTCTACAGTGTTACTATGTCACTACTCAATAAGTTTTATTTTCACTTAAATTAATACAAAAATCAGATTTTCATCATTAAAAACACGTTGAGAGGATAAGAAATAACAGGCAAGATTGCATCCTAAAATTGATTGTGACTAACATCTTGGCATGAAGTGACTTACAAAGCCTTATACAATATATTAGAAGTTCCTAGAGTGCTAAGCACATCAAGACTTCTTCACCACAGTCCAAAAAAGTCAGACTTTCCTCTTAATTCTGTGAGTAACCTAAGATGGCTGGAATACTAGCAGGGCATTCCCAGGTGAGGATTTCTAAAATGGACGAAACAAGGTATATTCATGACTGACTGCTAAGCAGTCAACTATTATGGAAAAGTAGCCCTGCTGTTTTCTTCCCCTGTCTACTTCACTATTTCAAAAGCCCAAGAAAGGTTTGGTTTGTGAATCCCAAGCTTGTAATTCAGGGCTACAGAGAATCATATAAACACTCTCTCCCCTTCTTCATACTGGGAGGCATATTTACCCACTAGCATTTGCTAGCTGCCATCAATACCAGTCAGTAGGTCTTAACAGTCTTGAATATACAATCAAATGCTTCATTCAGTATTCTCATTCTGCACACAGACAGAACAAGGCGCTGTCACCATCGTTTTACCTATACCTGAAATCTTTAGCTTGTGTTTAATTTTATCCTCTAAAAATAGCTTGTTCAGCAACACAGGGGTGTTAGAATGGATAAATATGTGCATAATCTACATAAATATGCAGAGTAACAGGAAAAAAAGGTTGAAAATGCCATTCTACTCAAGAGTACTACTACCATAAAGATTAAAACAGATATCATAGATTACACAGCAGTTCTTATGAGGCCTTAGGGCAGCCAACCATGCATTATATACATGTATGCATGGTAGATCACACCCTTCAGGTCAGAGCATGAGCTCCAGCTGGTTGCCAGCCCTGGTTTCCAGCACACCCCTGGACATACACTTCAAACATGGCATAAAATAACAAAATCATTCCACTTTCTTCTCACAACTCAAATTCGAGGTTTATTCTACATCACTCCAAACGACCGTTACCTTGGTCACCAGCACCCCCAGTCCGTTGAGAAGCGTATGACTCCCTCAGCTTTGCTCCTGACTCTTTTAGAGGAGCAGCAACGTGACAGGAGGAGTAGAGGGAAAGAATGAAGAGAAAAAAGTCTCGGTGTTACTCAGTAGCCCCAGGGCCCACCCTGACTGGCCCTTAGCAGCCCATCTGCCTCCGGGACGGGGCGGCACAGCACGGCGCTGCTGGCCGTTAGGGGGCGCGCGTAACGACTGAGGCGCTGCTCGCGCGAGGCGAGGCGACGCGAGGCGAAGCGAGGCTCTGCCTGGACGAGGAAGGCATAAAGCGGAGGGGCAGCCGTCTGCCTGTCCCGTACTACTTTTCTTAACAAAAGTGTAATTTTTTAATTTTTTTTTTTTGCTGAGTATTCGAGGCAGGTGGAAACTGACATCTCTAATTCCCCAAAGGAATAAACCACACGTTAGGTGTGTTTTTAGACTTATGGTGTGAAGGCATAACACCGGGCTATGAAAACGCCTTAAAGTGCTGTCAGCTGGAACGAAGTGCTAAGCAAAGCAGCGTTTCGTTTGGGCGCTAACCAGCCGCTCAGATGCGGAAAACGTCTTACACGCAACTGAGCAAGTGCGGGGCGCAGCACCACCTTTGCACCGCCCTCTCCTCCCGCCCCTCCTTTTCTTGCGCCCAACATGGCGGAACCGAGCGGTCTGAGCGATGAGGCTGCCTATAGCGCCTGCTCGGAGCCGGATCCCAGCACGAAGGTGGGCTGGGTGGGGGCGAGCAGGGCGCCTCAGGGCTGCGGACGGCGGAGGCTGTGGTGGTCGCGGCAGCACCGGCAGCACGGCCGCCCTTTGGCGTGCGGACGTGCAGTGGCCGGGGGGCGGCATGGGGCCGGGCGGGTATGGGCTGCTCCCGTGAACTCGGGTCGCTTTAGCTGTCTCTGTGCCGCTGCTGGGGTGGTTCCGACTCCCCTGTCCCCGTTCTGAAGTCAGTCGTGCAGTAGCACGCTTAGTCGGATCAGCACTTGTGCGAATATGATGGCGTTGAGTCAAGCCCGAGCTCAGGAGAGTGAATTGCCTCTATTCTCAGTGGCATAGAGTCCTTCAGAGGCAAAGTCCGCCGTCTCCCCTTGACCCTCAACTTCCTACCCCACTGCTGCAGAACAGAGGCTGCTTTCCTAGGGGATGCTTTTGGTAGCGTTAAAGCCGTTCCAAATCCATCACTGGTAGCTGATGGCTCGGGCTCAAAGGGCTGCAGTGAACGGGGCTGTTGGCCACTCCTTGGTGGGGTTCTGCAGGGCTCTGTTTTGGGTCCAGTCTCTTTAATGTTTTCATCAGTGATCTGGTTTCAGCTCTGGAAAGTGTACAAAGGATGTTTGTGGATGACGCCAAATTAGTAGGAGCTGCTGACTCCCTCAAGGGTAAAGAGATATTGACAAAGTGACCAACCTGAAAAAGGTGGTACTGGATCCTGCAGCTGGGATGGGGTACAGGTACCCAGCGCAGTAGTCATGGCACCAAGCTGCTGGAGTTCAAGAGGCATTTGGACAGTGCTCTCAGCCATATGGTCTGATTTTTAGGTGGTGCTGCATGGAGCCAGGAGTTGGACTTGGTGATCCTTGTGGGTCCCTCCCAACTTGGAATATTCTAAAATAGAATACCTTATTTACATTGTGTGTAGTACTGTATTTGTTTCTTCCAGACCTGCTGGTTTTGATTTTCATTAACTGACATCTTTGTTGACACGCAATTAAATTCTGTTTGGTGGATAATAAATGTTCCTTTTTTTTTTTTTCTCCCCCTCCCAGGATTTTATATTTCAGCAGACAATGTTAAGAGTAAAGGATCCTAAGAAGTCACTGGATTTTTATACAAGAGTTCTTGGAATGACGTGAGTGGAAGTTGAATGCCACAGTAACTTTGGTTGTCTCTTCATTCTTATGAAAAGTTTTTTGTTATGTTGATGTGGTTATACTAATCTAACTACAGTGACAGTGCTGGCCTATCTGCTAGTGCCAAGTTGGATAGCCTGCCAATCTCTGAGAACTTCCACAGCACATTTAATGCCTAAATTGCAAGTGAATTAAAAGTGGCTTTGTCTAGAATTCTTTTCTCCTCTTTTAAGTAGGTCATTAATTATCAGTGTACAACATGTACAATTTTCACCTCACTGATTCTACTCTCAACTGCTAACTTTTATGATAGTGCTTTGAAATAGGAATCATTTCTGTAAACCTGGAAGTTAAATTATCTTCTAGTCCTTCCTGAAGAAATCTGTGCAAGTAACAAAATGGCAGCTTCAGACTGGAACCTTTGTTCTGGTTTTGCTGTTCATCTACTGATTGCTTTTAAGCATCTGATTCTTCTAGTTTTTATAGGTTTATAATGTATGCTGGAATGTTGCTATTTGAGAATTCAAAATGTAGCTATTTTAAGATGTGGATTGCAGTCAGAAAGGTAAAAATCATAGCTGTAATTCTTCCACAGGGGAAACAACTTGTATTTTCAGGCTGTGTGGTTATCTTTTCTAGTTACTGTTTCAAAATAATTTTTGCCATGTAGACTGCTTCAAAAATTTGACTTTCCTCCTATGAAGTTCTCACTGTATTTCCTGGGTTATGAAGATAAAAACGATATCCCAAAAGATAAAGCTGAGAGAACATCTTGGACCTTCTCCAGAAAAGCTACACTTGAACTGACACAGTAAGTACTAGTACATTGAGAGATGACTATTAACAGCAATTAAGGGAAGTGGATGAGTTTATGTCCTGTTGAATTGAAAACAAATGTAGTAATTTCTGTGGAAACATCTTTACTGCTATGTAATAAGCCTTAAAATATGGCTGAGATCTTAGATACTTGGCAAGTTTAATCTTTCTCTTTCCAGAGCTACTACAAGTTGAACAGTAGCACATCAAATAATGTTTGCCCATCTGGGGAGGGAAGCAATGGGATTGAGGCAAAAGCGATGCGGTTAGAACTTCTTTTGCATCCTGTGATGTTGCCCAGTAATAGATTAACAATTGCTTTTGACGTCTAATCAAAAGAGGTATTAAGTCAAAACACTTTATATGAACTGGACAATTTTGTTATTACTAATGATTATAATTAAGTGCGGAGAAAGAGAGACTTTCACAAATACCCTGCCATCATGCTTAGCTTACTTCACTGTTCTGCATCTAGATTAATATGTAAACTGACTCATGCATCACAACTATCCTTGCAATTCTGAATGAGATAAGAGTTTCTCAGACTCATTCATATGTAGAACCTGAGTACTAGTGAAGGGTTTGAATTTGACTGAATTAGCCCTGATGTCTACTTTGAAGTCTATCTCCAGGACCTGCGTTAAGGGAAAGTCTTGATAGCTTAATGAATGCAGCTAATAATTGAAGTTCTCTGGTTTTCAGAAGAAACAAATTGCCTTCCTGAGGAAGCTAAACACTCAGGAATTTATTTTGTTGCTTTTCTTCAATGTGTAATAACTATTTCTTACAGCAACTGGGGCACTGAAAATGATGAAAAGCAGTCCTATCATAATGGCAATTCAGATCCCCGAGGATTTGGTAGGTCTTTTGTTCAGTGCATGTTGTTCTTATGCTTTGTTTTACTGTGCTTTGATTATAATTTTACTCTTGTGTATTAGGAAAAAATAGAGGTATAAAACATCTGTATGAAATCAATGCAAAGGTTAAGTATGTTGTAGGCTTTATTTTAGGGGGGATTTGTAAACTTTTAAAAGTAAGTTACTTTGAAGTATATGTACTACTAGCATCTTTATTTTACTTCTTCCAGCATGTATGCATGAAAGAGCATGAAAATAGGTAAACATGTTTCAGAGTAAAGAACCACAATTACACTTGTTATAAACCTAATTTTTTGGCAAGCAAGCACATTTTAATACTAACTACTCAATGAAGTTCAATAATTGCTCTTGCATATTGGATTATAATGATGTTCAGATTGATTTTAAATTTGGATTTGTATTTTATAATGCACTGATTACCTCTTTTGAGCTAGAAGGAGAATTCATCTGTAGCACCAAGGATAGCGTTCTTGTGGCTCAACTTGATATTTTGAGTGCTTGAAAAAGGTCACTGGTATGTGAAATAAGTCTCGTACTCGATATAGCCACTTGACATTTAAAACTGAAGTTATTTGTAAGTTCAGCCTTTGCATGGTGCTGCTGTTAGTATCTACAAATACAGCATTAATAATAAATGCCTTGTACTGTTGAACTAAGCAAATGCAACAAAATCCTGTTACGTAGACGTGTCTCTAGAAAGGCAATACAGATAAAGTAGTTTGAATAACTTATCTGGAATAGGAAAAAAATAATCTTCTCATCCAAATAACGTGAGCTATTGTAACTGTGAAGTTCTTGTTTTAAAATCATTAAAAAGCCAACTTTCTCAAGGAGGATATTGTTAGGACCTGAAATGGTCTTCTTTCTGGAAGCAGTGATTTTCTTGAGTTCGTCATATCTCTTGTATAAGCATAAGAACTTATTGCAGATGAGGAAAGGCTGAGCAAACTTTTTTCTCAAATGCATAGAAATGCTTACAGTGCACTTTACTGTTTTTACCCTGTTTCACAGGGCACATTGGAATTGCTGTCCCTGATGTTAATAAAGCTTGTAAGAGGTTCGAAGAACTAGGAGTGAAATTTGTGAAGAAACCTGATGATGGTAAGTCTTAACCAGAGATGCAAGTCTTTTATTTTTGTCTTTTTCAGTTTCTTTTTATATACTGTGCCTAGTAGATTTTTGTACTGGACAGCTCAGTGATACATTTTATAGCTGTCATTTCTTAGAATGTGCTAGAACCTACTAACCTTGCTCCCTCTTACAAAATGTACTAAACTGACAATGCAGAATTGTACTGTCTGTTTATAGCAAAAAAAAAAAAAAAAAAAAATTGCAAAAGCAGTTTTTAACATTAGGAATTTAAACTGATGCAGCAAATGTCAAAGGTGAAGAGGTTTTGGATTTAACATCCATTGTTTGTGGGGCTGGATGAGAGAGTTCATGATATTTTTTTTTCCCTGCGTTACTGAATAACAGCTGCTATTCTCTCAGAAGTTTTTATAACTAGAGTATAATAAGAATTAACGTTGGTTCTATTACAATAAACAGGGTAGTAGAGAAATATAATTGAAGCTGTGTGGCTAACACTTTAAGATAACATGTTAAGCTGTGCTGTCACGATTCACTGTTGAAGAATACTTTGGGGGACCCTATTTTTGTGAAGAATATTTTTTCCAACAGTTTAAAACATTCCTGCACTTCACTTCTTCCCCAAATAGTAATGCAAATGTGTACTGTAAACCAGATTGGGAGTGGGGAACAACCAGAAAAAAACTAGTAGTGCACAAAACTTTACTGTGTAGGCAGGAATGAACAGGGCTGAGGAACAAAGAACTTTATACTGGCAGAACAGTTTAGCAAAACATGCCAAAACATCCTGGAACACAAAAATATTTTTCCAGAATTAGAGAATGAACACTTACAAGGGTTGGAAAAGAAAAAAAAATAAATGATCAAAAGATAGGATTTCATAATGACTTTAAAATGCAGCTTTATTAAGTATCATATGAACAATTTAGCACACAAAGGTCTAGTTGTAATTAAATGCTAATTTGGATGTTTTCAGAAGTAGCTGTCTGAAGTTGAATTAATACTCATACAAAAGGAAAAAAAAATTGAAAGTAATTGCATTTGACATCAAGATTTAGTCATATGGCCTTACCTTTATCTTGTGTTCATCATTTCTTCTATTTTTTTTCCTTATAGGTAAAATGAAAGGACTTGCATTTGTTCAGGATCCTGATGGCTACTGGATTGAAATTTTGAATCCTAAACATATGGTGACTCTCACTTAGATCTAAGGAAATATACCGTATAAGAAATACAAACGTGCGGTTCCCTGGAGAAAATCTTTAACAGTATTTGTAAAATTCTTGCTTAATGGAGAGGAATCAATCACGTTCACATTTTCCTCTAAAATTATCCTGAGGCCTCCCTTCTGTTCTCCTGTGATGCCACTGCAGTTTGCTTCCAGTTAGGAATCCTCACCCATCTTCTTAAGAGCAAATATGTACTCTGCTCTTGAACAGATTCTAGCAATATTTCACTAAACTATGTGAATTATAAAATATCACTAAGATATGTGACCTGAAGTTTACTTCATTTCACACTACCTAATTTAAACTAACAAGAAAAAGAAAAAAAATCCGGCATTACTGCTGATGAGCTTCAGCAAGGAGCATATATATGAATTTTTTTTTTTTAATGAAATCAAAGGATATCCTGAAGGCTTTGTGCACTTCCCTGTATACTAGAAAATAAAATATCAGATTTCTTACTGGAGTAGCAGCATGTTTGTGAAAGTCTTACTTACATTATGCCAAGCAAAACCCTTTATTGACCAGACTTAAACAGCTTTGCCTGGAACAAGAAGCTTTGTAGAAGCAGTTAATTAGTTTAGCAGGAAGAATTCAGTATTTAAATTTTTGGCTGCTGATTGCCAGACAACATAAGAGGTCTCATAGATCCTAACTGACAGTGGCCTTTGTCTCTTCCAACACTAGAAGGAACTTGTTCATAATTTATGTTTTGATGCAAGTCTGGGGCTATGTTCCACTTACAGGCTCTGTACAATTCTGTTTTAGGAATGTAATGAAAAAGAGTGTCTAAAATAGCTTCCTACTAGTAGGCATTTTGATCTGCCCCTTCAAAGCCAGTTATGGTTACTGAAATTATGCTTGTATATTGGTATGAAGAGTAGAAAGCTTGTCAAATTTTTGGTTAACAAAACCAAAGCAGATTTCTCTCTGCACTGTTTTATTGTGATTCTTTCTAGTAGCGTGTAACTCCTGTTGAGTCTTCACTTATGTGACTATTGGATAGTGAAATGGCATTGCAATTCACTTTGAAATAAAGCACTGATGAAAAGTCATTTCTAAAGCAGTATGACGTGTCTTTGCTAATTCTTGAATCCTCGGTAAACAAAACGCTATTTGTTTTGGTTCATGGATTTATTTATGTTTTTGAGGAGGAAGCTGGTCATGAAGGATATAACATTTATTGGGAATATAGTAGTGAAGATAACTTGGTTAGCAGAATGCTTAATGGTAATGTGCCGAGTTTTCATTAACTTGTTCAATAGCTCCCTAGCTAATCAGTTAAAAGAGAAGTGTAGAAAGTACTGGATTTAATTTCTACTGTGTTAATGTAGATAGTAGTGACAAATAGTAAGTATCTCCTTGTATGTAAAGTCCTTAATTCTGTACACCTCAGCTTAACAACATACCTTTTAAATTTACAGAGCTCCACATGAAAAATCAGTGAAGTTAATGCAAGATATTGTTTTCATTTGGAAATGAGTAAAATATGCTACATGCTTCCACTGAGCTTGTTATAGGTGTTAAAAAACAGAATGTGAAAATGAAATCCATTGCCCTAATTAAAGCCCCCTACAGATGTACAAACAACCACAGATTTATTGGAAGGTAGAAAACAGTAACTCAGAGAATCATCTGTTTTTGTTTTATGAAGCAACTCTTCATAAAAGCAACTAGATACTTCAAATTAAATTTTGTGTATTGTTTTCTGGGTGGTCTCTACTTAAGCAGGTACTGTGCTGTAGGTGTGCCTTACAGGTGTGAGGCATATACAATCTTGTCTTTCTAACACCTTGCTGTTTTCTGCAACTAGCTCATGGTTGCATTCTGTGTGCCCTCCTATATTTCTAGAATACCTAGCCTGTCCCCTGTCTTTTCTCTGTGTAGTTGATGATTCCCTTGTATGCTAGGTCATTATGATAGGCAGGATGTAGTTACAACTGTTTATAGCAAGATCTGAGAAATTGAGCAGTCTTAATAGCTGTCACTACACAATCTCAGCCAACTTCCTCCTAGTTGTGGCACTTCTGATGTTGTGCCTAAGCCTAGGCAGTCTACTTTAACTCAAAAAATTGGTGGTGTTCTTAAATGCTGGATTAGCTTTATTCCAAGTTCATTAAGCAGAAATTAAGGATTTCAAGGCTTCTCAGTTTCCTGAACAAGTAAATAAGACTGATCCCTTTAGTGGAAATTTAGCTTGGCTCAGGTGACTCAGGAAACCTCTTTGGAAAGACTCAAGAAACCACCCTACTTTGAAAAAGACATACACAGTATTTCATACTAACTAACAGCAGCAATTAAGAAAATTCTTAATTGAAAACTATTGTTGTATAGCTTTAGTATGATATCTTTTGAAGTTAGGAGCCCCTTGGATGTGAGTAGAGCCAAGAAGGAAAGCTATAGCTATGAGATGAGACAGAGGTCTTGTTTACAGCTTACATATTTTTTCATTACTAAACCGCGTCCCTTCTAATGTTCTTGTTCTGAAATAAGGAAGTTAAAATGAAGTAAAACTCAGCAGAAGCACAAGTGCTGACTGCATTTGCTTTCCATCCAGAATCTTGCAATAGCCTGTGACTAGAGGTTATTTAGGCTAATGCTAGTCTGAGTGAAGTTGTCTAAAACTATTTGATCAATACAGATAAAACATCCAAAGCTTTATAACAAATTTCTTGACAAGGAAAATCTCAAAGTTTTACAAGCATGTAAACTAAGAAAGTAGTTTCATAGAATCAGAATGGCTTGGGTTGGAAGGGACCTCCAGGATCATCAAGCTCCAACTGCATGCAGGGTCACCAACCTCCATATCTAATACTAGACCAGGCTGCCCAGGGCCCCATCCAACCTGGCCTTAAACACCTCCAGGGATGAGGCATCCACCACCTCTCTGGGCAGCCTGTTCAGCACCTCACCACTCTCTCCGTAAAGAACTTCCCCGATTCCAACCTAAATCTTCCCTCCCTCAACTTAAAACCATTTCTCCTTGTCCTGTCATCATCTACCCTTGTAAAGAGTTGAGCAGTTTGTGTTTTATCTACATACAGTATCTTACTCAGATGTGTTTCATGGCACTTCAAAGCACAGGTGTGACTGGAAACGCTATTGACACAATTACATGGAATCCAGTAATTAAGAGGAATAGTTTGTAAATTGCACATTTGTAAGTCTAAGGGTGTGTGTGTATAGCTCAGTAGAGAGCTACACAAGAAGCAGTAGCCTCAACTAAATGTTCTCTGCTTGGTATTACTATGGGAGATCTTGTGAAATTTACAGTTTATGTTGATTATAGACAATCCTAATTTTGCATCTTCCAAGGCAATGCTTTTTTTCCCCTGCTAAATAAAGCACTGAATTAAATGGCAGTTGTGCTCGTCCAGGTGGAAGTAGAGCCAAATTCACATTCTCCTTATAGACAGAAAGAGGTTCTGCTAATGTCAGGAAGCAGAATGTAGAATCATAGAATCGCTAAGGCTGGAAAAGAGCTCTACGATCATCTCATCCAACCACCAGCCCACCCCCACCATGCCCACTGCCCACGTCCCTCAGTGCCACATCCACACGGCTCTCAAACACCTCCAGGGACGGTGACTGCACCACCTCCCTGTGCAGCCCGTGCCACTGCCTCACGGCGATGCGCGCACATAGAAGCTGATGCGCAGGAGCCTGGCAAGCACAAGTTGAGCAAAAGCAGCGTGTATTCCGAACGTGGCCAGTTACCGGCAGAAGAGAACGAGGGCAAGGTGAACAGCAGTTCCTATTTTAAGAGCTTTGTCGGAACGCAGGCCCCGTTCCCGAAGCACCTGCAGTCTGGCTGCAGTCTACAGACGCGGTACTAAGCGAGACAGCCTCAAGAAACGCTCCTACGTCCCGCAGCCCCGCTCCACAGCAGCAGCGCCCGCGTACGTCAGCACGCAGGAGGACGGCGGCCGTTGCTGATGGCGTCATCGCGGCTGACGTTGCGACGGCGCCGGGTTGAGGAGGGTGGAGGCCTGGTTGTCGTCAGGGCCGGTGAGTGGAGAGGATGGTTGTGGTCAGGGTGGGAGGGGGTCGTTGGGGGGGGGGGGCGTTGTGGCCGCGCTTCTCGCCTAAGCAGTGCCTGTGGTGGCCGGACACTGGGAAACCAGTGCCTGGGTTTTCCCTGTGGCGGGCTCTGTCCCCTCAGCGGCCGTGCCGGGCCGTACCCGCCGGTGCTGGCTGCCCGGGCCCGGCGGCAGCGCAGTGCTCTGTGGCACCGGGTGCGCTGAGGCAGCGGCTAGCGCGGGGGTTCTGCATGGAAGTGCTGAGTTCTCTGGGAGCCGAGCTGTCAGCCGAGCAGCGTTTGTGCGGGCCCGGGGTGGCTGCCGGCTGCGCGGCCTCCGGGAGCCCTCAGTGAGGAACCGCGGCTCCGGGCTCGCTTTGCCCCGAGTTGCTCTGGGTGTGACCTTGGCAGATGCTCAGCGTGTGGCACTCCTGCGTTCCGCAGTGCTTGCCCGCAGTGCTTATCGATGCTGTGCTCTAGCTTTCTTCTTAAGTTAGCTCAACGTGTTTGCGTGGTGATAGCACATAGTGTTTTATCACGTTCTATTGGGTTCATAGCATAGTACAAGCTACTACTGTGAACTGTTCCCTGCTATGACTCATTCAAGTAACTATTAACTTAAATCATTGTGTTATCAAATAAGAAGGAAGTTGGATTGTTAAATTATTCTCAGTGCAGCAGTAATCCTACTTTCCCAGAAATGCCTCTTGCTTGCTGTTTTTAAAGCTCAGCGGCTCTCCCTCTTGTTTATAAGCTTCCTTCAAGTACTGGAAGACTGCAGTGAGGTTTTCTCAGAGCCCTGTCTTTTCCAAGCTAAACAAGCTCAACTCCTTCAGCTATTCTTCATAGGAGAGATGCTCCAGCCCTTTGATCATCTCTGTGGCCCTCCTCTGAACGCATTCCAACAGCTCTAGGTCTTCCTTCTGCTGAGGGCCCCAGGCCTGAATGCAGTACTCCAGATTGGACCTCACAAGGGCAGAGCAGAGGGTGGCAATCACCTCCTTCTCCCTGCTGGCCACCCCTTTTTTAATGCAGCCCAGGATACAGTTGGCCTTCCTGGCTGCAGGAATGCACTGCTGGCTCATGTCCAGCTTTTTGTCCATTAGGACCCCCAAGTCCTTCTCGGCACAGCTGCTCTGAAGGAATTCTTCTCCCAGTCTTTAGACAAATGTGGGATTGCCCTAACCCAAGTGCAACAGCTTGCACTTGGCCTTACTGAATCTCAGTAGGTTCACATGGGCCCACTTTTTGAGCCTGTCCAGGTCCCTCTGGGTGGCATCCCTACCTTAACCCCAAGACCTGAAACCCCACAACCAATCAAAAGCCAGCACCACCAGCCCACCACTTTGGGCTAGACAAGGCCAATTACAGGGATTTGGATGTTTGTGGAATAATGTTCTTATGATAGACTTTGCAGAGATGTGGTTTAATTAAGAGACTCATATGGAGAAATAGTGCAATCACTGTTTTTGTGTCTTATAATGAGAAAATGAATTATGACCTATTATTGCATTTTTGGTTAAAAAAATGTACTGTCAAAATTTGATGACTGTTTAAAAAAAAAAAAAAAAGAAGAAAAACAGAGACTTCTAATGTTATGGTCTAATGGTACTTAAAGATTTCCCACAGAACACTGAAGGATTTGTAACATTTACTGCCACGTGCCACCTGTTCTTAATGATATATTTCATGCATTGTTTCAGGAATATGGTACAGTTGTTACTATGCAACTGGATGTTGCTGACTAGTGTTTCTATGAGCTTGCTGTTCCATCTGTCAGTTGTTCAGAATGGCAAAAAACCCTAATTTTCAAGAAGTTGGTCACCTGCCCACAGGCTACATCCATTGTAGACCTTCAGAGAGCTTTACTGGTGAGTACACCAATATATTTTTCTGAGAAACTTAAGAATTTAGTTATATGCTGTTTTAACCACGTCGCATCAAGTGCATTAATATTGATTTCACATGAGCTTTAATAAATCCTACTATATTGTTCTTTGTTTGTAGCTAAACTTATTTCTGCTGTCCTGTCAGAGGAATCTCTCTCTTGGCAGATGAGAGAGAGAACACAATGATGCTTGGGGTCTGGAAGGCACAGTAGTGTGTAACTGTCCATATGTTTGAAGTAAAAACATGTTTGTTACTAATGATGTCATTGAAAGGCATGGTAAATAGAATTAACATCCAGTTTTCTTTTAATTCTTTCCCCAAAGAAGGGTTGGAGATGACTTAAAAGTTCTGGAAATTCCATTTATTTAGCTTTTCATATTCTGATCATATGAGTTCATACCGTGTGGATTATGTTATTATTGGGTATTGGATAAGTAGGGCTAGTTAGTTCCTTGGACATGCAGAGGTAGTTATTAATATGATAAGTTAATTAATATGATATCAAGATTTTAATTAAAGTTAGAATTTACTACTTTTTTTAACTATTATATGCATTGTGGAGGTCTCATACAGATTAATTCCAATAATACCGTGAGTATTATACTCGTTTAGTGAGCTTTTGAATCAGACAACACTGTGAGTTGTTCATATATAAGTCAGTATGATGTAAAATGTTGTGGTGTTGTGGGTACCTTTCTTAGTTCTGTAGCATTGTGACTTATGTATGAGACTTAGTTTCTCTAAATACCACAATGGCATGTTAATGAAATTGGGAAAGTTGAGGACATGTGAGAACTGATTAATCAGTGACGTTCCAAAATGCAGGACACTTTCTGCTTAGGGATTATCTTGATTAAAACATTTTCTTCCTGGTGTTTGAATCTGTGTTTTTGTTTGGGTTTGTGTGTTTGTCAAGTTAGGGAGGCATTAATATAAATACAGCATCTTCTTCCATTTTCTTTCTAAAGGCCCTTTTAACACTTGTTTTCTGGTGCCTCATAATGTAGGGTAGCTTGATTCTCTGGGTGACATTATGGAAAAAAGCAGAACATCAAAGGCTGGAAATGTTATATCAAAGTAAAAGGATGAAAAGAATAGAGAATTAATGGTAGAAGGATACTTTTTTTTCCTCAGAAGTATTACTTGACTTCTGCTTCAGTGTTGAATTACATTTTTCATGACATTGATGTTAGAGAGTAAATTAATTATATTTGCAACTAAATTCTAAATATCACATCTATCAATAGCACATCAATCATTTCTCCTGTTGTGAAGCTAATAAGGAGCAGTGAACAGGCTTTCATAGTTTAGTGGGCTTGCATCAGGCCATAGAACTACTTGTTTTACT
Organism: Gallus gallus; assembly: GCF_016699485.2. Taxonomy (NCBI): domain Eukaryota; kingdom Metazoa; phylum Chordata; class Aves; order Galliformes; family Phasianidae; genus Gallus; species Gallus gallus. Next base: position 29,202,037 of record NC_052534.1, read on the forward strand.
CCTGGTGCTTTACATGTGTAAACTGAAATTCTTTGCAACCTGAATGTACTTCAACGTGAACAATTTCTTTTTTAGAACACAGTTGTTGTTTGGTTGCTTTTTCTCCTTATTACAGTTTTCACTGTCTGTGAATATTGTTACTGTTACTCAGAAGTCCAAAGGAGTCAAGAAGTCACTGTGGCTTTTGTTGCTGTGTTTTGTAGATCACAGTGTTGCATGCTGTAACATGTTACACATTATTTATTAGAAAGGAAATGTAGCAAGCTGAAAACTGACTTAGTGTGGTTTTTTTTCTAACCTTGACACACTGTACAACGTTGCATGTTATGTTATACAATAAATACTAGGCTGCATTTTTTCCATGCTTACTATTGAAGATGGCCACCAGAAAGTGGGTCTTCTGTTTCAATTCCGTATAGAAGAGATTTGTAGACCTTTCTGACATCATAGGTGCAGTTTAAAATCATTTCAATGTTAGTAGCTCCTCAAACTTACTGAGAAGATTGCTGTACTTAACCTATATCTGTGGTATGAACAAAGCTGTAGCAGCTGACTTCTGAAACACCTGATTAGCTTTTAATAGCTCCTGGAAATTAGGTTACGGTGCTAGTAAGAGGTTTATAAATGGCTTGGCCTTTTATCTGCAGTTTGTTAAATGTTCTTTGATCGCAAGGAGGAGCAAATGTGTGTATCTGAATGGGATGTCAGTGTTTACAGAAGATGCCGGAGAGTTCATCATAAAGGATTCTGCCAAGCTCCAGGCAGCTTCCGTCTTTTTTTATTGTATTTAAAGCTTTGAGTTACAACCAGGAATGCTGGTTGTAAAGTTTAGCTACACAGGTGAGCTCATAGCAACTTGCCACAACTAAGCTATATTACTATTCACTTCCTCAAACAAGAAAAGTGCAGATCTCTTCAAGGGATGACTGTATGAACACCTCTAAATAATCCAGTCTGGGAGGATCTGAGGTCATATATTTGGTCCTACATTTCAGAGGCAAGACTGCTGTCATACATTGCTGCTTTGTGCAGAATACTGATGAAACTTGCGTTAGAAAAGTGTAGTAGATGGGTAAATACATTTGAGTTCTTCTTCATTATACTACTGTTACCCACAAGAACTATATAAAACACGTGCATAGCTCTCATAGACTGTAAATTTTTGACCTCTGCATCATCAAGCATATTAAAGGCTGCTCAGCCAGGGTTTGTAGCTACTCTTTGTATCCCATAGTTTCAGTGATCTAGAATAATGCATCATCCCAGCAGTGTGGGGGGCACCTAACATCTATGAAATAAACTTAGTTTGCATCTGTCACAGAAGGACTTTGAAATTTCTACTGTCATTGCTTGTGTTAGTCCAGGATGTTGATATTAGATTGTCATTATCAGCTTATTAGCAAATGCCCCCAGCTCAGACTTTGTGCTTGTTTTGAGATAGGTTTATGTACCCTTTGCAGTGAAGTGTTATTTTGATTCTATTTCTTTCTTTATTCATTTTTCTGAAACGGGAACAATTTTCCCTTGGACCCTTTGCCCTTTTAGCATATGGCAAAACCTACAGCTACAGCAAACAAAATGAGCATGCAGCCAATGGCTTTTCCTTATTTTAGCACTTTTATTGTCTCTCAGTTTTATTCAAGCATTATCTATTCCCTATTTCACAGGAAAAAAAAAAGTGGATGAACAAAAAAGTATAATGTGGAGAAAATGAAAGTGAAACAGATTTTAAAACCAAAATGTGCCTATCCTAATACGTGCATGTAGCATCTTAAATGAAATTCTCTAATTAATGATAAGTGGAGCTAGCAAAAGAGAGAGAGTACATTTTGTTTGATAATATGCATGTAATTTGTATGTAATTGAGTTGCCTGGCTATTGTGCATAACAATGAAGATCAACAGTATTAATGGACTTAAAAGATATGGAAGGTATGAAGGAATATGGATGCTTTTGATTTGCAACTGAGTAACAAATGCAGCCTTTTGTTTGCTCCTTTAGTGTAATAAAAGGTTTTACGTTTTGAGGGCATTTCAATTTCACTGTTCTCTATGCATTCTCAAGTAATTATGCTGTGATAAATACTGTTACTAGTTGCAGCTTAATTGATGTGAATTAAGTTAATCTTGCTTGTTACAAAGCAAATGTTACTAGAATTGGATCTGTTGCATAGATCTGTTCCGTGCAGTGTTGCTTTACATAACTATAAATTAACCAGTGCAAATGAAGGAAACATTCTGTTATGAAAAAAAAAAAAAAAAAAACCATAAATAATTTATTCTTATGTTAAGGTAGAAGAATAACTTCATACAGTGTTCTGTGTTATGGCTAGACTGCCTCAAGTGCCTTGGCCAGTATTGCTTGTTCCACATTGGAATATCTCTGTGGGCATACAGCTTCTAATTCAGATGGCAGAGACAGCCTGAGGAAAGCTGGGTTCTGCTCCTACTCATGCTGTGATCTGTCATCAGTTTACTATGCTATATTTTTCTCCAATCTGATTTTCTATCTCTACCACTTTTTCTAGTTTAAAGTTCTTCAAAATGGTGTTTCTGTGATACCTTGGTTTTGTGTTGAGAGTTTCCAGGTGTTTTGAAGTACAAATAATACATTACCTCTTATCCACGTGTTTTCCTTTCTATATTCTGTGCAAATACCTGGAAACAGACATGCATTTTCTGATTATACTTCAAAATAGGGCTAAACTGCTTTCATGTAATGAGTATTTCACATAGAAGATTAATGTGTATGCAGTATATGGTTTCATTTTTCTGTACACACTGTCTTACTTTAGCACTAAGAATGTGCCCATTTAGAAAAGTGATCCGCTGTTGTAGCACAGGAGGTGACACTGAAAATACAGGTGATTATTATGTGAGGGAGCTGACCTTTTTTGTTGAAAAGTAAACTGAATGTTGACAAGAGCACCTGATTTAAGACCGAAATAGTCCTCTAGATGCTCTTGCCATTGAGACTTAGTCTGTTAAAGCATCAGGCACAACTTTGAACAGTTCTATTCTTCCAGTTCTGGAAAGCTGATTGGAATTCTTCAAGGATGGATTAGAAACGTTGTTGGTTTTACTCATCACTGATTTTTATTAGAGGCTTCAGAGTTGAGCCTAAGTTAAATTGGTCAGTTCACTCTTTTCTCTGTAACTATTTGCATTTTAATTCACACAAAAATATTGTTTATAATGGTGATTGTAATTAAAATTGTTTAATTCTTATTCATTTCGTTTTAAATTTTTTTAAGTAAATGGATTGATGGAGGAGCGAGATGATGGAATTCTCTGAAATATTTTTGACTGGAGTTGTTGATGCAAGCTGCCTTGAGTCCTGTTATAAATTACCTTTAATAGAAAACCTGTGATTCATTTTCCTTGTAATAAATATATGAGAGAATCATAGAATCACAGAGAGAACTTACACTAGTTCTTTTTTTTTCCATAACTGCATTTTTCATCATTGCTATTTCTAAATGTTTGTGCCCTTTATAATAGTTATTTTCTTTTTCTCCGTAGGCTATCAATATCATCATCCCTCCAAGATGAGTAACAGCCATCCACTTCGTCCTTACACAGCTGTTGGTGAGATTGACCATGTTCACATTCTGTCGGAGCATATCGGTGCTCTGATGAATGGGGAAGAATATAGTGATGTTACCTTTATCGTGGAAAAGAAACGCTTTCCAGCACACAGAGTGATCCTGGCTGCGAGGTGCCATTATTTCAGGTGAAGCACAGCTTTTGTCAGCCTCACTGCAAATTTTCATGCAGATAAGATAAACATTGTTTCTCTATGAACTTTTCAATGTGTAATCATCTGTCCATTGAGTGTGACCTTTTCTGTGTGAATGTTTCCCAGCGCATCAGATCATTGTGTCCAGATATAAGAAGATAAATACCGTGTCATGATGTTATTCTTTTGACCTTCATTAAATTGGACTTTGAAGTTATTTTCATAAATTCAGGAGAAAAATAACTTTGGAACAGAAAAGTTCTGCTGTAAAAATGTTTTGATTTCTCAGAGCATGGCTGGTGTTCTTCTGTGGACTATATTCGTCAGAAGTTTACTTTTGACGTGTTGAAATCAAGTATTTGAAAAGGTCTGTTTGATTCAGGTTAGAATATTTTAAAACTAGGAATAATACCAGTACATCTCATTTTAAAGATCTGGGACTTTTCACTCTAAATAGCATTACTTTTCTGGAAAAAATTATTAGGAATTCAGGTTCTAATTTAGTTACTAACATACCCCTCTGACAAAACTGAAGTATGAGAGCAAAGTGTGTTTAAACTGTGTATCACACTTTAAAAAGAAAACTAAACAAAATCCAATAGATTATGGGTGTATTTAGTATTCTTTTTTTTTTCCCCTGAAGATTAAGCACATCTTTAGGGTTGTCTTGTGTTGAGTTTAGCAAATCCCAGGATTCTTGATCTTTATTCCAGGCAACTATGATTAATATGATGTATTAACATATAATATATATATATATATTATATATAAATGATAAATACGATCTTTATTCAATGCAACTATTGCTCAAAGTAGAGATGGAGCAAATGTTCCATAGGATAAAAGCATGATGCATAAGAATATTATTCTTTCCTGTGCGCTGTTTTCAGTGGTCAACTGCACTTTGAATGACATGTATAAGGCTTTTCCTTTTGTAGCTTCTAGAAGTGCATCCCCTTTGCATCCCCTGTGTTGTTACTTGTCATTTATGTTACTTGTCATTTTGTTTCTCTACCTGTTGTATAGGTTTTTTGTTTATTTGTTTGTTTTTGTTAATAAAACAGATATTTCTAGGTTGTAAGTTTCTCAAATTTTGTTTTCCTTGTAGAGCATTACTGTATGGTGGCATGAGAGAATCTCAGCCTGAAGCAGAAATTCCTCTTCAGGACACAACTGCAGAAGCTTTTACCATGCTTATGAAATATATTTACACTGGTCGTGCCACTCTACGAGACGAGAAAGAGGAGGTCCTGCTAGACTTCCTAAGCCTGGCACATAAGTATGGGTTTCCAGAACTGGAGGATTCCACATCTGAGTATCTTTGCACCATACTTAATATTCAGAATGTTTGTATGACATTTGATGTTGCCAGTCTTTATTCCCTTCCCAAATTAACTTGTATGTGCTGTATGTTCATGGATAGAAATGCTCAGGAGGTACTCTCCAGTGAAGGCTTCTTGTCACTTTCTAAGGTACAGTTTTTGTTTTCATTTTTCCTTGGGATTATTGTTTTTTATTTGCATACATTTCATGATAAAATACTGATGTTGTAAAATACCATATAAGTTATAAGCTTATAAGTTTGTTAACAGTTATCTCTTGGTATTCATGGGACTGAGACAATTGGAAGTATTCAGACCACAGTGAAGTGGATCCATTTTTTAGATATTTAGGTCTGACCACTCGCTGTAGCTTAATACAAGAGTACTCTGGTAGCTGGTACAGGCAACTTAATCTTACCTTGTATGTTTTTTAATCTGTTCTTGAATTATTATTATTTGGTTTCTGAATGTTGCCCAGTAGTTGTAAGGATTTGAAGACAGAAGGTACTCCATTTTATTAATTTCTTGATATAGGCAATCTCTGTCATAGGCAGTTTTCCGCAGTGTAGACTACAGTATCCTGAGGTTTGATGTGATTTATATTGCTGATTATTTGTGCAGTCTGAAATCATGTAGTATGATGGTATTGCAGGGTGTATTTTTTAAATTTTGTTTTAATATGTTTGTTGTTGTTAGACGCATAAATATTTGTGTAAGATTCAGGCAACTCTGTGCTGTTAATTATTCCACATTCTCTGGAATGGTCTTTGAGCTGGGCATAATAGTGGTTTAATGTTTTCAAGTAGCGTTCAAGTGAAGCAGCTAAGTATCTTGAATGAAAGATAGCTTAATTATACTTTAAAAAAAATAAAGAAAAGTGCTAAAAGCGTTAGTGGAAAAACTGTGATGGATCTGTTCCTTGAATAACTACAAGACATTTCTGCTTTGCTGACTAACTTGCTAACTGTATAGCGAAAGGATGTTTTTTCCCTACGGTAGTCTGTCATACTCAGTTTATTAAATCTGAGTTCTGAAGGCATATACTTTCTGAAATCTTTGTTGTAACCAATCCTGGCATATAAAAGAGATTTGTGCCTTTCAGAGGCAGACTTCTAATTATTTTTGCTAGCTAAATGAAAGTCAAAATCCATTCAGTTCTTTTTGTTCTCATTTGCTATCTGTGAATTATTTGCATGAGTAGGAGTCACTGAGGGTTTTACCTGCTGATACCAAGTTGGTCCCAAAAGAAAGAGAAAAGGGATAAAAACGCCCAAGTAATTAGAAAGGGTTTAAAAAGGTAATTCCAAACCTCAGTTGACATTTTCACATCGCTCATCTTATGTCAGTCTAAGTTTAAAGGAATGTTTTGAACTGTACTACTAAATCCCCAAATTGGTTCTTATATTGTTTGTTACCTTAAATTTACTTACGTAATTTAATATAAATTGGAATAAAATTGATTTTTTTTCCACATTTTCATTCCATCTTATTTCTCATAGTGGATTAATAATATTGCTTAGTATCCATATTACAGATTTATTGAATCTTCAGTAAGAAGCTAAAACAAGGCATAAAAACAGTACTGAAACTGAAGATTGTCTTGTTGAGCAATCCTCTTAGTACAGTTACTGTAGACTAATGAGGATTTTTTTTGTTGTTGTTTATTCATCAGAGAAACTTAATTGGATTTCAAGAATCTTAAGAGGACTTTTGCTGCTACTATATGCTGTTTCTAGTAGTCACTCTAGGAGTTTATTTTTTAATAACTACAAGTTTAAGTGACCTGACTAAAAGAAAGCAACAAACTTTTTTCTTTTTTTTTTTCCTTTTTTTTTTTTTTTATGCTCTTCCAGGCTGCTCTTCTAAGTATTGTATTGAGGGACTCTTTTGCAGCTCCTGAGAAGGACATTTTTCAAGCCTTGATGAATTGGTGTAAACATAACCCCAAGGAAAACCATGCTGAAATCATGCAAGCAGTGCGTTTACCACTAATGAGTCTGACAGAACTGCTAAATGTTGTAAGGCCTTCCGGATTGTTGTCACCCGATGCCATCCTAGATGCCATTAAGATTCGCTCTGAGAGTCGGGACATGGACCTCAACTACAGGGGCATGTTAAGTAAGCATTTCTGTTTTTTTTTTCTCTCCTTTAGCTACTGCTGTACTGTCGTTGTCTGAAAGGTATGGTTAATTTATTTTTTGAGTTTTTATTCTTCAAATGGGAAATAACATTAGTCAGCATATTTTCTTGGCTTGTGTCTCAGGAATTGCTCAATTATGTACTTTGTTTTAAGAACATATTTTCCTTGAGGAATTGTTATTTTAGTAGAAAATCTTTGGGGAAAAAAATGATTTGTTGTGTGCTAACTGGAATTTCAATGGTTTTACGTTGATGCTGACTTGTTTATGAAAATATCAATTTTTTCTCCAATATTCTTGATTTATTTATTTATTTGGTTACTGCCTACATGTTTGCCCAAATAGTATAAACATTTTCCAAATTGCTTAATGGAAACAATTTGAACAACAACAAAAAAAAATGAGAAACCTTTTGTTTGGTTTCTCTTATTTGGGCTCACCATTAATTCAACAAGAATATCTAATGCTGAGTTTTTTGAAGGTACTCTTGCTTTGTATATGGTATATGACCACAGAATCATAGAATCACTAAGGTTGGAAAAGACCCGCAGGATCATCCAGTCCAACCATTCACCCCATCACCAATGATTCTCGCTAAACCATGTCCCTCAACACAACATCCAAACGTTCCTTGAACAACTCCAGGGTTGGTGACTCCACCACCTCTCCGGGCAGCCCATTCCAGTGCCTGACCACCCTTTCAGAGAAGTAGTATTTCCATGATGCATAGACTATTTGCCCCACAGCAAAGAATAAAGTCTTCTTTGTAGTCTTTCAGACATGCAGAATAAGCCTTGAAAAAGATAATGGATTTCTTAGAATTGCATCTCTCCTTTGTTCTTCTTTAGAAGTTAATATATTAACTTAATATTTAAAAATCTGAGTTCATATTGTGATACTGAAAAAAATAAATACAAGGCATTCTGTTGACTGTCCAGTAAATACATTTTTGAAAGTGAAATGGTATCTTCTGACTCCTTTTTCTGCCACCTTCCATCGCAATAACAATATGTTTCTAATCTCAGAATTTCTATCTTTGCCAAAATCACAGCTTTCTAAAAATTTGAATTTCTCTGTTGTTTTAGTACTGGTTCAGGCTTTTGGGTCTTTCTCTATAGGAACACCGATGACCACTTGCAATTTCATAGTTGTGCATTACCGCATTTATAGCTTTTGTGTAGAAATACTACAATACAGTACAGTTAAATTTTTACCACTTCAAATCTTGTATGTTTAAATGTACCACTGAATGGGTTTTAGATATAAGAGTTAACATGATTAATATTCTGTTAAATTTCATACTTCTCTTGCCAACTTGAAGAGTTTGGGGTGGACTTTTTTTTTTTTTAAACACTGGTGTCATATTTTCCAGGTTCTCTCCTTAAAGAAGGCTGTTAAAATGTCTTTTCAACAGAGTAGTTGGTCAGCGTATTGCTTTGTAGCTAGCTGTCATTATCTCCGGTTTTCTTGATGGGAGATTTGTTCCTGGGTTACACAGATTGATTACTTTGAAATGGTGACAAAAGGGGCTTGTTTTAATATGTTGGCTCAAAGCTAAAGAAACCAGTAAAAAGTTTTCCATTAACTTCATAGTCTTTTACTCAGGTTCATTTAGCTTTCATATCTTGAGCATTTTACGTGGTTTTAGTTTCCTTCTACTTTAAAATAAAAATAAATTTAAAAAACTGAATTCAAGACAAAAAGTCAGGAAGAAAGGGCCCCAAAATGATGAGAGAGATTGTGAGAAGCTGATGGCAAGGAGAGACAAACTAGTCCAAAAATTTCTATTTGAGTGGAAACTGACAGTTGAATAAGGAAGGAATGTTAGAATTCTATAAAATCATGAAATGCACTAAGAATACAGATACTGTATGCTAATCAGTCATCACTACTTCTATCATGAGACCTCTAGGTGGCATCAAATGAAATGGAAGAAGCAGAATTTGTAAAATCTATTTTCAAAATGCATAATTACTTTGTGCTCATAATCCTTTGGTGTGGAATTATAAAATAGCTTTTATTAAAACAGTGACAATAATTTCTGAAATTTACATCTCTGTATTAAACAGCAAAGAATAGTATCTTATGGGTTAGGAAATGGAACTGTGGATTGCTGGAAACAATGGATTTACAGAGGAGGTATTGCTCTGCACTGACTCTCCTTTTGTAACTCTTTCTTTGAGCGTCTGTTTGTAACCAGTATTGGAGAAATGATAATGTCAATCAATGTTCATTTTAATTGAATTAGCGATTCTATGATTCTATGAATACAGTTGATGTTCAGAACATCTAACTTGCGTGATATTAGTATAAATATTAAACAGTTATTTCCTTTTCTTCTTAGTACCAGGGGAAAATATTGCAACAATGAAGTATGGAGCCCAGGTTGTAAAAGGGGAGCTGAAGTCTGCTTTATTAGATGGCGATACTCAGAACTATGACTTGGATCATGGTTTCTCTCGACACCCAATTGATGATGACTGCCGTTCTGGTATCGAAATCAAACTAGGCCAGCCATCAATAATCAACCACATACGAATACTCCTGTGGGACAGAGACAGTCGGTAGGTGTCAAGTTGACTTAAAGAGGGAAGGTAATGCATTTTTTACTTGTGTTAGCACATAAATGCAAAATGTTCATAAAGATGTTATTAAAACAGCACGATACCATGTTGGGGGTGACAGTGACAAGTTTTATTTGAAAACAGTGTTTTTTAAATACAATTGTTGTTACGTATGTGCAAGACCTTATTATGCGGTATTAAAATATCTCCTGATATTCTGTGTTTTCATTAAATATATTTTTATTGAAAGCTTACATAATTTAAATACTTTTAGCTGTTTTGTTTTGTATTTGCAATTTGATTTCCAGCTACTAATATAAAATTGAGTATTCTAGTTCTTACGCAGATATAATCATCCTAGGCATTGGAAAAATGTTTGTTTAGAGTTTTTCAATGTATCAAAATTGTCCAGAGATAACATTTCTGACAGTAATTCAGGGAATAAAAATTTATTTGGAATAGAATCGTAGAATTGCTCAGGTTGGAAAAGACCTTAAAGATCGTCGAGACCAACCACAACCTCCAAATTCCAAACGGTTTTTAAACACATCCAGGGATGGTGACTCAACCACCTCCCTGAGGTGCCTATTCCAGTGCTTAACAGCCCTTTCTGTAATGAAGTGTTTCCTGATATCCAACCTAAACTTACCCTGGTGCAACTTGAGGCCATTTCCCCTCTTCCTGTCACCTGCCACCAGTGAGAAGAGACCAACCCCTCTCTTGCTGTAAGCACCTTTCAGGTATTGGAAGAGAGCAATAAGGTCTCGCCTCAGCCTCCTTTTTCCCAGACTAAACAGCCCCAGTTCCTTCAGTCTCTCCTCATAGGGCATATTCTTCAAGCCCTTCACAAGCCTTGTTGCCCTTCTTTGGACCTGCTCCAGCCTGCTCCTGCTCCTAGAATTACCAGCCTAAATACAGTATTTATTAGAAACCACTTCACAGTGAGACTGGTGAAGTATGAACTGTCATGGATGCCTTAGCCCATTTATGCACAGCTTCCTTAGGTTATTGCGGAATGCATGAAAAATCAAATTATGCATATTTGAACTGAACAACTGTTTAAGAAGGAAAACTACAAGGCTTTTTTTATCTGACAAACAGAATATATTTGTTTTATAAAATGTCATCACAAAAAATTTTTAATTTAGAAGATAGCAAATGCAGGTATTCATAAGCAATATTCTTTTAAAAACAATAGAACATGCTATTTATACTTCAACACATCATTATTTTTCTTATAAGGCATATTTTTTGTACTTGTAACTAACAAATGAGAATTGCGGAAGTTTTGTTTTCTTGAGCAAGCTGTGTTATTTTAGAACAGGAAACATTGATGTTCTACAGATTTTTTTTTTTTTTGTAAATTAGAACATTTAAAATATCAATTACAGTTATTCAAAACAAGTTTCAAATTTTTTTTTAGCTATTTAGTTATTTGAAGCGAGTTTAGCTGAAGTTTATGCTTCTCTTTTCTTTGTGGAAAGATTGAGAAGTAAAACTTTAAAAGGTACAATAAACAACTTGATACAATATTGAACTATTTGTCTCAGGTCAGTCAAGTAAACTCAGTGTTCAGTGAAATTTTGAAAAGTATTAGGAGTGAAAGTAGTGAGTAGTTCTCTTGAATTTTTTTAGAGAGCAAGTAGCTTGTAAATTGCCCCTCATCTACAAGATGTAAATCAACTAGTAGCTGCCGAAGCTGGGAGTGGAGATTGTGGAGAACATTCTCCTTAGGACAGTTTAGTCAATAATATTCTGCTGCTAACTGTCATACACCTTTCCTCTGAACTTAGTAGAACAAGCCATCATTGGCAGCAGAATCAGAGAGGGTGGACTTCTTTTTGTGCTCATAACATACAGAGATTATGGTGGTTTTGTGGTTTAGTATTTAGTTTCTATGCCACCCTAGGTTTTTTATTTTTTTTCTGTGGGAGATGTGTGTTTTCACCATTGATGTGGCAATAGAAATATCTGATATCTAATAGAAATATCACTGGTAGTTTAGATTTATTCTATGCAGATGGAAAACAAATTATTATTTTATGGCTAAATATGACTGAATTTGAAAGTTGCCAATGCATTTTTGAGGTGATAGTCTCACTGGATTATTGGAGATTGTGTGTTAGGATGTTTCAAGTCCTTCTGAAAACGTCTCTTAACGTAACTGCATGTGAATTTGTTATTAAAACAAGTTTAGAGTAAGGATCTCTTTTAGATATTTTAGATATGGGACTGTAGTAGGAGCAAATAGCCTTCTTTTCAACACGACTGAAATCCAGAGGAAAATGAAGAAGTTAATATCCAAGATATGGCTGCTCATATTCTAACCCATCCTTTATTTTAAAATCCAAAGGTCTTACTCCTACTACATTGAGGTGTCCATGGATGAGTTAGACTGGATTCGAGTTATCGATCACTCTAAATACCTCTGTCGGTCCTGGCAGAACCTGTATTTTCCTGCCCGAGTTTGCAGGTTAGTGCATGAATGTAATGTTGCACGACTATCATTAAATAATGCAGATACTAGAAAAATTGCTGGATTTTGCTACTGTATTACATCTTTCTGGTAATGTATGGTATACGCAGCTTTCATCGGCCATCTTCAGACAAACAAAAAATGTCACTTTTGCATTTTGATATAACTACATTTGATAAATTTCAGATATCTTATTTTGAAATCTCTGGTACTCTTTTTTTAATGATTTTTAAAATTGTACTGTCTTTTTTTCACTTAGAAGTAAACATCATTTCTTTACTGTCAAAAGCTTTTAAATGCTTTTAAATATTTGCTTTATGGCTTGGAAATGTATTTTCACATATATTCAGATATTTTCTGTCTTCTATCTTCTTCTATGTTGTTGCACTGAAAAGGTATTTTTCACAGTTTTGGAAGAGAGAAAGGAGAGAATCAAGTTGTAGGTTTGAGTAGTGTTATGTGTAGCACAAAGCATCTGGATGAGCTTATTCATGGAATGAATAGGATGATCTTATTCATAACTTGTTTTGAATGAGCTTATTCATAGAATCATAAGCTTTATTCATTCTTGAACTGATATTGTCATTTTACTGGAGGTGCTGGGAGTTCTGGAAGATGCTTGTGATCACACCAAACTGGCCCAAGCAAGATCTATATTGATCTTTTTGATAGAGAAACTCTCTGTATATTCCAAAGAAATTGTTGTCATTATGCTTTGCCTTATAGAGGAAATGCCCTATGTATAGTAGTAATTATTGTGTAAACAGACTTCTCAATCACTCAGCAATTACTGGAATCTTCATCTTCAACAAAGGGAAGCACTCCCCCCCCTCCCCCCCTCCCCCCCCCCCGAAAGAGTGATTTCTTACTCTTACTCTGATGGTCACTGCTTTCTGCTTTATAGGATGAAATTGTAGAAAACAGTTGTCTGTGTGGAAAAAATATGGTGGGTTACTTGTGAGCCATTTCAGAAGTAACTAACATCTTCTCAGATTCTGTCATTTTTGTCATCCATTCTGAGTGTAATTGGCTTGAAATTTATTTTTCCTGATGCAGACAAATGCATTTTCACCTTTTCCCTGTGAGTTCTGTGATTGTGATGTTACTGTTTTCTCGTTCTGAAATGGTCACAGCTGTCTGCATGTCTGATAAAGTCTTCGCTTAAAGGTATCTCTGTAAAATCATCTAGCATCTAAAATCTAGCAATTATGAAATGCCTCATGGATTTTATAGGTTTTTGGTTTGGCTTGCTTTTTTTATTTTGTTTGTTGTTGTTGATTTTGTTTCTGTTTTTGTTGTGGGTTTTTTTTTTTTTGTAGGTTTTTGTTGTTGTTGTTGTTTTTACTTGAACTTGGTAGAAAATGGACAGATTGTTACTAAGCCTCTTTTGTGTGTGTCTGTTATTCCCTCCTGTAAGCAAGAAGACTTGAAGAGATCTAGGGCGTTAGAGTGGGACTTCTCTTAATCTTCCTTCAGAAGGACAGCAATTCTATGGCCTTATCCAAAGACTTGTCCCAAATTGATTTTCTATTTCAACGTCAATTTGTCTGCTTGTCATAACGCAAAGTGCTTTGTGGTAACACTGTATTGGATGACTGAGGAGTAATGGAGGATTGGAGAGGTTATTGACTGTGATTTTATTTTACACACCATTTTCAAAACAAGAGAGTAGAACATGCCAGATTGAAGGTCAGCTTGTTTGTCTAATACACTAAAGCAATTGTTGAAAGGTATATTATAAAGAGATAATTAGACCTGAAACATTAGGCAAGGATAGTTGCCTTCTTGAGTTATCTTTTATGTTCTTTAAATCTTTTCAGTTTTCTCTTGAATTAACTCTTTGAGTCACTACCCATTTTAAAATCTATATTCAATGTCTCTTTCACACGAGCTGGGTGAAAAGGATGCAACTTCCTGACAGTTGTTGAGTAAAATGCATGTAACTTATAATGCTTGTAACTTATATACAATGAATTAAGACCAACGCAGTGCTCTTGCTTAGTCATTTATTGCATCATGTCTATTATAACCTTTACTGTGACTTTGATTTTTTTTAATGTATGGAACTTTGAATTATCCACAATAGATATAGAATTAAGGACGTTACTGTACATCCCTCATGGGAAGAACCTGTGGGACATTGGGACATCAGCAAGTGGATGTTAAAAAATTCCAAAGGTCTTCAAACAGGCAGTGCTCTTTTGTATTTTATCCTTTTCACTTTTTCGTGCTTTCATTTTTGTTTTGCAGTTTCATCTTCGTGCTTTATCCCCGTTCACAAGTCTTGAAAGCCTATTTAATGCTGTTAGGAAAAAATTGAAAATTTTGAGAGGTCTCAAATCAAATGTAACCACAAGGTGTCACTGTAACAAAAGTCTGAGGCAGACTTACTGTGCTTTTATTAAGCAGCCATGATATCAGGTGCTTTTTTTGTTCTGTGCCTCAAGAATTTTTGATATTAGTGATTACACCGTTTATAATCCTCTACCTGAGTGCAGACAAATTAGATTCTAGATCCTGCTTCTCCTGAGCTTTTGGAGGGCAAAAGAAAAGAAAGACAAAATGTAAAAAAGATTCAGTAGGAGCACAGTTCTAAACATTCCTTAGTTTATAATGTTGGTAATTGCAGGTAGTGACATGCAGAGAGATGTTGTTTTAAAATATGGGTTAGACAAGTTCTTTTTTCCTTAATTCACATCGGTCAGACGGCTTCAGATGTGTGCTTACTAATAGCGGTGGCACAGTTGCTTTGTTTTTCTTTCCTCTTGTATGAAGCACTGAAGTTAGTAACTGATTAAGCAGAAGTCTTTTGCTTTCAGCCTTACCAGTAGATCTCTGAAAACCTTATCTGTAGTAGGTACCCAGTGTTCCTATGCTTAGTACAAATGCAATAAATTACCAAATGGCATTTGGAATATGGTTCAATCTGAGGGCGTGTTGAAACAAGAAAGGAGTTAACTCGAGGAAAAAGCAATTGAAACACTTTACGTGGTACTTAAAATAGGCTGAGAAGAAAAGCCTGCAACTCTAATTCAGTGCTGGTGTTTTTTGAAGCAAGCAATTCTATTTCCAACCCTCATGCCCCTGTAGAGTGGTGTTTAGTAAAAGCACATAGACATCAAAAAGGGGATTTTGAACATTGTTTTAACTTAAAATCCATCTCTGCTACATCACTGATGTAACTGAAAAACATAAACAGAGAATTGTTGGCATGAGCTCTGGTAAGGCCTTCAGAAGGTCCAAAAAGCATCAGAGTGGGGGAAGACTGTCATTAATAGCCTTTTAAAAATGGCTTCTTATAAACGTATTGATTAACATTGTGCAACTGAGACATCCTTCCCTTACTTACTGTGTACAGCGAATATGAATGGTTACATAAGCAACATGTTAATCTGACTAGCTTGTGTAGCATGCTTTGGAAGGCATTTACTGCTGTGGAAATATTTTATTTCTAACTGTGCAGCTATGCTGACATTTCAGAGTTCAGAAAAAATATCTTTCTGGGAAAGACAAATTTTTTATCTCTGGATAACTAAAAGCTTAACGTCTTTAGCTATTTCAAATACTGTATACAATACAGTGATAATGTAATGTCCAGAGATAATTTTAAAAGTATCTTGGCTTGTTTTATAGGAACATGGGATGAAATGAAAACAATTTTGAAATGTTACTCCAAACCTTTAAAGTCTTCACTGATGTTATTTTGACAAACCAGTTTTCGCTTCGGGCCCACAGTTTTGTTGTGGTTGGGTTTTTGTGTGTTTGTGTGTGTGTGTGGTTTTGTTGGTTTGTTTATTTATTTATTTTTTGAGGATGGGGAGAAGAGGCTACTTGTTCTTTCTAGGACGAAGTGATTGCATTAAGGATTTTTTCTTGGCATGTTTCCCAACCCCTGCCTTTTAAACTTCTGAAATACACAGAAGTGATTTTCTGAAGCTTCTATTTTAGTAGCCAGGCACTGCTTGCTTATCTTCCAATCTCTCTGTGTTTTTTCATGTTTTTTTTCAGCATTTTTCTTTCCAGTATGTATTCAGTCTGACTTTTTTTTTCTTTTCGTAGATAAGGAGATAGTCTCAGACTTTTAAAATGGTGTAAATCTTCTGTGGAAGATCAAGAAGGCTATTGCCTGTCTGTGACAGAATGTTTATTGATTTAAAAGATCCTTTTCATCTTAGTTCATGTGTACTTTTGATCCTAAGTGTGCTCTTCTGAGTCTGGCTGCAAATGTGTTCTTTCTGTAGCAAGAGAGAAGCTGATTTCTCTGCAGGCAGAATCAATAACATTTTTCATCAAGAACTTTATTGAGACAGCTATTTTCTTAATTCTTTCCTTTGTCTCTGCTGTAATAATTTCACTTATCCTAACTTGAAGAACCCAACTCATCTTTGATGAAAAAGCAGAAAATATAGTGTGAATTTAAGCTGTTAATGACAACCTGCCAGACAGCTCATCTTCTGAAAAATGTGTTTGTGAACAAGTGTGTGTAGAGGAGTTAATACAGCTTGTATGGAAATACATGAAAAAAGCCTGCCCATCCAGTTTGTTGGCTATAAATTGCAAATATATTTATATACCCTGCAAATATATAAGTTGTCTTGTTCTTTGGTGTATAGTTTAGAAGAAACAATCAACTTTAAGTGATCTAGATTACACATTCTTGATGTTTGACATGTACTTTTGTAATATGGTTAAAAAGAGTATGTATTCAGATCTTCTGTGTTCATTATGAGTTTAGAAACAGTAAATTGTTTTTAGGTCTGTTTTTAAGTGGTTACACCTCATAAGAAATCCAACATAAGTGAAAATTATTAGTAGTTATTCACTTTTACAATGATACATAGAGATATACCTAAACATTGAATTATAAAATTGTACATAATAATTTTACAGCAAGATCGGTTTTAAAGTTATTGTTGCATAAGACAAATGTGTTTAGAAAATATCTTCAACCCTCTACTGCATTCCAAAAGCTAGAATTAACTGTGAAAACGTACATGCTTACAAAGACAGACGTTTACACAAGGAGATTTTCTATTGCCAAGTTTGTAAGAATTCTCATTTATTTTAGTTTGTTTATCAATCATGGCCATCTGTGGAATTTGTTTGATGTCACTGTATAAAGCGTTTCTTTCTCCCCATTTCTAAGCAGATAACGGGCATGGTTTGTTGATGTGCCTAAAATACTTTACCACACTTAAAATCACACATTATTAGTATTCAAATTGTACATGAAAAACCTAATAATGTGGTTAAGTATATTGTCTTCTCAATTTCTAAGCTTATAAAGTGATCTGGCAAACAGTGCTAGGCCAAGCACAGCTGTGGAATAATCTGGATGACATTAAGAATGTTGTAGTGAAGCAAACATGTCTGTAGCTTAACTTGCTTCTCTGTTCAGAAACTGCTAGTAAAATCTTCTAGGTAGCTCTTTTTCAAGGTATCAACCAGTGTATGAATGATAAAGCTCTAAAGTACATTGCTTTAGTCAGTGTTGCTTTGCTCTTTTAAAATATGCTTGTAGAAGCTGTGATAGACTGGAGCTTCTTGAGTTTGGACTGCAGTTTCTCATCCCAGTTTCAGCTGGGAAGAACAGGCTGAGAAGATAGGACACAAACAGTTGAAAATTAAAAAGTCAAGCCGGAAAGACCAAAAAATAAAACTGAAGAAATTTAAATTAATAGGCTGTTAGTATAAAGTTGCATAAGCATCTGCAGTGGACAGAAATGAGTAAAGGAAAGAAAGCAAGCAGAGAGAGAGAGAGAGGGGCCACAGAAAACCCAGCATGTTTTTAAAAGGGAATCTCAAAGTGAGGTGAAGAGTATTTTAAAATAAACTGTTTTCTACTGTAGCGATAATAGGAAAAAAACACGTGTGATTTATCATTTTTAGGCTAATCTGATGATTCTGTGATTCCATGCCTTTTTGTCCGCTCCATTTGGAGTTGCTTGCCATCAGCACAGCATTTGACTGCTCCAAAAAAGAAAGAAAAACTTGCAGCTGCACTGATGAGAACATTCCTAGGCTGCTTAGAAGCAAGATAATAGCTTTCATGGGTTGTCTTTTCCTCATATTGACAGTGTTTTGCAAACTAAATAAACCTAAAACTTACTTTACTTTCACAATTCATTGACCAACAGGGGGATATAACCTAGTTACATAACACCTACTCTTTGGGGAAAGAGGGATATGGAGCATTTTCCTTAGCTAATGAGTGCAATTGTATTCTTCTAAAATGAGTAGATTCCAGGGATGAGATAGATTCCAGGGTTAAAATCAGTGTGTTCTTTCAAGTTCTCCTATATCGTGTTAGGGGGAAATTTGATTGTTTTGCTGGTTTGTTCTGAAGTGGCTAAGAATTGGAAAAATCTTCAAAAGCTCTTATGAATAAATAGCTTGAGACTTCTTCAGCTATGAGACAGCTGATTCTTCAAATGTGCAGGACTTGTGGAGGGAAGCATGTAATGTCAAATCACACAGAAAGCTATGTTTATTTTCTCATTAGCTTCTCAGACACCCTCTTTTTATGGTGCCAGAATTTGGATAACGGGAAGAGATTAAAATAAATATTATTTTAGAAAAATATTCAAGAAACAGTAATATAATGCTGTGTCTGTAACAAGCTTTTTAGAGTCTGGAAATCAAGAGTTGAAATGTCACTTGCTTGGACATTAAAAAAAAAAAAAGAGCAAATTTTGAGCACCTAGTATTAAAGAATGTAATTTATCTTAACTGTGCCTTACAGTGCTTACATCCAGCAGTTATGTTCTTTAGTGCATATTAATTAACTTGCTATGTATAAAATTCACTTTTTAAGAACTACAAACTAAAGAATTAAAAATACACCTGCTTTTTAAAATTATTTTGTCATTATTACTTTAATGAAAGAATAAGTGGGAGGACAATTTACTTTGTAAAATCACAGAATCTTAGAATGCTTTAGATTGGAAAGCTCATGTCCAACACCCCTACCATGGGTAGAAATTCCTTTGAATAGACCCAGCTGCCCACAGCCCCATCTAACCTGATCTTGATTGGCTCCAGATGTGGGGCATCCACAACCTCCTGCAGTGCCTCACCACTGTCACAGTGAAGGATTTCTTCCTTATATTTAATCTAAATCTACGTTTGTTTGTTTGTTTTCTTCTGTTTTGCTAATAATAATGTTTTACTTCAGATTTGTTAGTTTTCAAGACCAGTAACAGAGTTCTTTTAATTCTGATTTAATATGTACAAAAACTAAAGATAGGTGAAACACTGCATGTATGTATGCATAGACATCCTTCCCATTCAGGTTGTATTTCACCCCCTGCCTCTTTTTTTTTTTTTTTTTTTTTTGAAGGATTTATTGTATATTTAGATGAAAACTGATTTTAAAACTTCAGTAGATCAAAGCAGAATGAGGGGCTAGAAGACATTATCACTGATTATTCCAGTTTTCATTAAATTATAAAGCATATATAACAGCTGTAAAGAGAGATTGCTTCTTAGGTCATATTTTATCTTGCCGTAGTAGATAAGTGTGTAAATGAAAGGGAAACAGATTGTTTCAGTATGGGAAATCTGTATTATTTCTTTTGAGTGAAAATGAATGAAATTGAAATAATTCACTCTTGTGTGAAACTAGAAACGATAAATGTATTTTATCCTCTTGCAGCAAATTGTCATTCTGCAGATTAGTAACAAGACAACGTTCCTCATAACAGCAGTAGTCGAACACATTCATGTGTACTGAATTATGGTTGAGAAAGAGGGGTTCACCATAATTTCATGTAATTTACCTAGAAGAGCATGTAATTCATCATTTTAGTAGAAGCTGCTATTCATTTCAAGGCCAGGCTGGATGTGGCTTTGGGCAGCCTGGTCTAGTGGTTGGTGACCCTGCACGTAGCAGGGGGGTTGAAACTAGATGATCATTGTGGTCCTTTTCAACCCAGGCTATTCTATGATTTTTAGGAAACCTGTATTTTCAGACATCAACCCTTTTTATTCTTTGCTCTATGGAAAGTTTGTAGTTACCTCTGAGTTGCTAAGTGTCATCTGATTTGTGGGAAGATACTATAGGCTCTATGTAGACTTCGAACTTCTAGTAGTTCCCTTAGGCATGCATTGGCACTGTCACATCTACCTCCTAACTGGTCTTCACCATAGGTGTCTGGAATTTAATCAGATTTGGAGTCAGCATATCTAGAATACTTCATTTCCATAAATAATTTGCAATCTCTTGGAATTTTGTAGAGAATGAGACCTCCTTAAACGTACGTGTATGCAAATTGAGTTTGTGGAGTTTGTAGTAACGATATACAGGCAAAGTATAAGGAAAATATTTACTGCCACCAGAAATCTTGATTTCTCATCATCTTTATGATGACAGAGGTAATCAAAGCAAACTGTCCTAATCATGCAAAAGACAACATCTCTCTGACTTGATGATGGTCATGTCAGAATAGCTAGAAAATTACTATCTTACAGATGCTGTACTCGTAAGTATTTCTCAATCCAAGCTTTCATGGATTGGTTTACAGATTAACAGTATGCCAAAATACTTGCTAATAGTTTATTCTTCTCTGCCAAAAACTGATTCCCTTACGTTTTTCATAACTGATTTGTTATTAGGAATTCTTACGTTGATAAAATTTCAATAAAAAATTTAGAGTCTTTTTAAGCCAACTTTCCATGTGTATTGGGTTGTTATTTTCTCAGCAGTATGAATGCGAGAGATTGAGGTTGCTAGCTTTAGTTTTCATATGACAAGATGCTCTGCTGAGAGATGTGCAGCTAGATATATACTTTTCTGGTGTATAAGAACTGTTTGGAGGTCATTACTCTCATATATCAAAGCACAGATTCATATAATTTTTCACAGATACAGCGTGACAAGGATAAAGGTTGGGTGACTTCACAGCAACATAATTCTAGATACCAACCTAAGGTAAAACATTATTGCAGGAAACTATTTTTGCTACATTGCATGTATATTTAATAAAGAGCAGGGGAACTCCCACTGAGACCTGACAGAGAACAAGAACCCAAATAGTGTTTTGATGGCCTTTTAGAGGATCCTTTTTATATTTATTGACAGTGTTGGGGAACCTTGGATGACTCCTTTCTACAGAGTAGCTTACCCAGTTGTGGTTAAATGATGTGAATAATTACTCTCTCATCTGGGAAGTGATTTCCGTTATGAGTGTTCATGTTACGAACTAGAGATGTGTGATGGAAGAGAGTAATACTGCTTCTTTGGAGAAATGTTAGTACAAGGACAGGGTGCAGGTAAGGTTGTGCTTAGGAAATGACTATCGCTATTGATATATTGATTGATATTAAAGAAAAAATAATTTTGGAGAATATCTTCAGAACAAGTTCTTTTCATGGTCTGACGTAAGGAACTACTTGGAGACATGGTTTAGCAGAGGGCTGTTAGAGTTAGGGTAGGGTAGTATGGTCAGGTTGTGGTTGGACTTGATGAGCTTCAAGGTCTTTTCCAACCTGAGCAATTCTATGATTCTATTATTCAGGGAGCAACAGACAGCTGCCCCCTTATTTCACTGGTGTTTGTTTCTGTATTATGCTATTTTTTTAATGTATTTGTCATATGAAATAGAGGTGACTCAGTGCAATGAATTATTTGAAATTATATGATTTTGTCTGTTTTTTTCATTTTGATTAACAATATTCGTTTGTGCCTAAAATAATGCAAAAAGGCATTCAGCAAATGAAGAGTTGGCTGAATGTTTTATTCCATATTACAGACTTGTTTAGTGTGTGTTTCTTCAAAACATTTTTGTTAAAGAATCTTCCAAATCATCTGATAAGAAATATTGCTTCAAGTAATGCACAAAATGCAGACTGTGTCTGCCTATCCTATATTTACTTGTATCCTCTATTAGCTTTGGAACTATTGGTTCTGCTCTGTGGCAACTCAGTTTAAAATGTTACTGAATAATGCAGTGTTTTGCGTATTTGAGGATGATTGTATTTAAAGGTGGTGTTTGGTGGGTCTTGGTGTTTTTGTTTGTTGTTTATTTTCTGGTAGGAGAGCTGAGAGGCAGTGCAGTTTTTGACCACCCTCTTGAGCTTTTTTTTTGAGGACTTAACAGGTGTATCGTTTATAAGTATTTTAAAGAGACCATCTGACTCAAGAGTGTCTCTTCTCTGAATATTTATTTCAGCTGAACTTACACTGTTTTGGTACTGTGGGTGTTCAGTGTTTGAGGTGTTCAGGAATGAGCCACCAAATTTGTTTGCTACATTAAAAAAAAAAACAACAAATTGCAGGGGCAAAGGATTCATCTAGGCATAGAAAAGCATCTGTCACCTCATTTTATTTTGAAGTCCTGCAGTATATTGTTTAAAATTGTCGTTTTGGTTAAATTCATAATCTCATCTTTATGTAGCTTCATATCTTACATTGTATGCAAGTATTACTGTGATGAAATTGATAAAGTTAAATGCATTATTTCTCTTCTGTGTTACATAAAAAGGAAATGTTGCAGTATGGAAATTGTATGGTCGTTACATCAATTTCCAAAGTGCAGGTGGGAGGAATTACTATTGATCTAATAGATTTAATAGTTAACATTCAAAATCTATGGAATAGAAGTAGTATTTTGCAGCTCAATAGCTGCAGACTGTAATCCCTCAGACAGAATTCTGAAAGCAGCTGTAAAACTGGAAAATGACATTCTTTTATTTATCAGGTATTTTTGGGGCCTTGAATGTGTTTTCAGAATATCTTTGTTCATTTTAACTTCGAGTGAATTTTATCTGAATATGTATACTATTGAAATCATTCAGATGAGAATTTGTTTTGGGTATTAAAATTAGGAACCACGTAAGCGGTTGCCACAGAAATTAGTTGAAGTACTTGCAGTACTTAAGATAAAACAGAGGTCACTGCAGGAACCACAAACAATGGAGAGCGCTCTTTTAGAATGCACGTCATATCAGGCTGATAGATGGGACTGAACTTTTTGGTTATCTCTGCTGTCTCTTTCCTATTTCTGCTGAGTTCTTTTTAAGGAGTAAAAGGTTATGTACTGTTTTGTGTTTTATTTCTGGGGTTCTCTGAATGTCTGTTGTTTTGCTGCTTCTCACGCTTTACTGCTTTTCCTTGCAGCTCCTGGTTTTCAGAATCATTCAGCTACTCTGACTAGCAGAAATGACTGAACAGTAATACAAAGTATTCCAGGCCAGGGCTGAATTAAAGATGATTCATTCTGGATCAGAAAAGCAAATGTTAAGACAGCCGCTTTCTTGCTCTAGTTACTGAAACACACTTCTTCATGTTCCTTCCGAAGCCTTACTGGACTTAACGGTGGTTCCCTATGGTCATCTGCTGCCCTCTGCTCAAGGTTGCTCATAGTAGGGATTTTTGAGGCTGAGCTACTGATTCTCCCTTTCCTTCTGACTTCTTAAGTTTGGACTGAGAGTTTGTTCTCCCATGCTGAGCTTGAGGGAAATTCTGGCAGCCTCCTTTGGGAGAAAGGCAGCATCTGCTGAGTTAAATATGAGCAGGATCTCCAAGGATCAGGCTTAATGCTCCCTTTTTTCTACCACTTTCTGCCCAGTGGTAGAGTTGGATGCAGTCATCAAATCTTTTGCTAGCTTCCTCGTATCTTCTACTAGTGAGTGAAGTGGCAGATGTATATGCCAGGTAGTGAGGGTTATTTATAACACATTTTTGAGCATCTGTGCATAATATAATTGGATTAATGCAAATGCAGGATAATACAGTTCTTTCGGTGTCACTGATGTATTGTTTA
Organism: Gallus gallus; assembly: GCF_016699485.2. NCBI lineage: Eukaryota > Metazoa > Chordata > Aves > Galliformes > Phasianidae > Gallus > Gallus gallus. The sequence continues at coordinate 29,226,037 of NC_052534.1, forward strand.
AGTTCCTATCAGAAAATCAGCCTGATAATTACTGTATTTAAAGGGAAACGAATACTACATGGTTTTCTTAATCTTAATTATATGGTTCTTATTTGAAATAACAAAGCAGCTATTTCATTCTGGATAAAGGCAGCTGGCTTTCTCCAGACTGTCTTCAAAAATACAGTATTAGCCTGATCAGGGGGATTAAATAAGATCTGAAGAATTCTGTGGCTTGTGAGTCTCAGAAGAGATTGGAGAGGTTTAAAATGTCTCGACAGAAGAGGGGAATAGGAGAGGATAAGCTTTCAAAGTAAAAAAGGTATTTTAAACTTAGAGTATTAGCCAAGGAGTGAAGCAAATTGTATGTAGAAGACAGGCTGATCTGGGGTGTTATGTGTTAAATGTAGAAATATTTGTGTGCAAGTGCAAGAACGATGCAAGACAAGGCTTAAGAGTGCTCAGGGATGTTAGAAAATCTTCAAGAAAGTATTGTTCTGCCTAGAAAGTATGTTTGCTTCTAATAATTGTTGTAATAGGGTTTTGAAACCTTTCCAGGTAGCCTACAACCATATCTAAACTGATGAACTGAATAGTCCCAAGGCCCATTCTTTAGTCCTGAAATAAGCTGTGTCACAAATATCACAACTGGGCAACATTTGTCGAATTAAACTCTTTCAGCTTCCAGAATGAATTAACTGTCCCCAGTGCCTGTGGCAATGAATACCTTCTGGGCTGTGCAGACTCTCAAGCACTGCTTTAGAATGGAGAGCCGCTTGGTCTAGGTTGAAATTAAGGCTAGATAGTTCTAACGCTTCAGCAGCATAGACAGTATGTCGGCTTCCATTTTCAGATGACCTTAAAGATCAGTAGTGAAGCTAGAATAATCTCAAGACTGTATTACAGAGGAGAGGTTTTCCTGTGCAAAGCAGTGATTGTGCACAAAAGCAGAGTGGGGGAACAGTTTGAGACAGTGACGTAAGATGATATGAACTCCATCAAATGCATGGCTATAGTTTGCTTGAACAGTGTTTTAAAGAGTGTGAAAGTTCTGTGAGTGAGGCTCAATTTGTTAAATGATTGATTTGGAGAGCTTTGGCAGTCATTTTTCTGACATGCCAAAAGCATCTCAGTATAAGCTGTTCAATAACACAACAGTTAAATGTGTGAGCTGTGTAGATATTTTCATTTTCTGTTTTGATGATGGAGTGAAGCAGCAAAGGATGTCACTTATCTTTTTTGTAGGTTTCATAGAGTAGACAGATAATACTTTTTAATATAATCTTTTAAAAATTTCCTCTAACTTGAAGTTATTGTCCTTTTGCAGATGAGGAAAATATAGCTGAAGTATACCCACTAATTTGCTTTTGTTTGCAGAACAAACTAAAACCAGAGTCTTATTTTTAGTGCTAGAATGAAAGGCTCCAATGCTTTATATTAAATAGATGCATTGAGTATTAGTTGCTGGATTTTTGCTAGGATGTAAGATGCATAAGTGGGTGAAGCAGAATATGTATTCAGCAATTGCCAAATTCATGACCATTTTGTTTTGCAGCCTGTAGGGAGTAAGAAATATGGTGCCAGTTACTTGTAAGAAGAAAGATTTTCATTTGACCCAAACTGAGATTTAATATTTTAAAATCTTTTCTGTTTTGATGTTTGAACCATCTTGTTAATCCCAATTTATCTAGAATCTCTTGGTTGCTTTTAGGAAAACAGAGTGACTGATGAACCTGCAGAGATCTAATACCGTCTCAGGGGAATAGTGAGACGTGACAGTTGCTACCTTTGTACACAGAGAAACTTGATGGTAGCATATTGGTAGAGTTGAAATTCAGTTAAATAAAAGTGGAAGAGTAGCAATAGTGCAAGGGAAAGAGTGAGAAATTAAGTGGTATCTTCTTAGAAGTCTGTCTTATTGCTGCCTGCATTGCTCCTCTGGGATTTTTGTATTGAGTGCAAGAAAATCAGCAAGCTCTTGAAAAACCCAAGATAAAATTACTGCCATAATTTTATCTTATTTTTTTATTGTATGGTGTAAAGCCTTAATTTGGATGGGGAGGGTTTATTACCAGCATTTTCTTTGGCATAGCTAAGTTCAATTAATTTCAGATGACAAGCTCTAGGGTTTTCTTCCTCTCCCCTCTCACAGCCCCCACTTCCCAATATGTGGAAAGCACAATTTGTTATCAGTTTGCCTTGGACTCTGGAGACCTCATTAAGGGCCCAGAAAGCAGTTTCTGTCTCTGCTGTTGGATGCCTTTCTGTTTTCTATTGAACTGGAGCCATTTGCATTCTTACTTGGAAAGGAGTGTAGGGGCTGGAGGATGAAAACTTGTGTGGATATTGCTTTCCTGTTGATTTAGAATTTAAAAAAAAAAATAAAAATAAAAATAAAAAGGATAAAAAAATCAAAAATAATTTAAAAACTGCTGCTCTTTGGGCTGTAGTGTTATGCTAAAATTTGCAGTGCAGAGACAGATCAGCTTTGAGATGTAAGCAGGAAATCTGACAGTTTATATGTAGAATATCCATTTATTTGACAGTAAGGAAAGATGCCAGCAAAATATTGCATTTAGTCACAGTTTGAGCCATCATGCTCTCATTTCAAATTCTTATTCCAATCAAAATGCTGTTAGAGCACTTTTTGGAAGCAAGTGACTGAGTCTTTCAGTCTGTATAGTAGTTCAATACATAGTATTGGAGCAGTATGTATATTAGAACTATCATATAGGCACAGTGTATTTTCAGAGCAAAAGCCAATATGCTTGAGAGAAGTGACTTATTTTATTAATTAAATTGCTCTAAAATAATGTTTGACATGAAATATACACAGTCACATTTTTCATTAGCAAGCAAAACTGCGTATCGTGTATTTAACCCCATATAGGTGCAAAATTCTAATTGAAAGCTTTATGACTGAAGTAGAATAAAGTAGTGCAATAAAACTTACTTTCTTATCATATGAGCTGCAGATTTCCTCTTCTTTGGCGTTATCTTCTAACTAAAAAAAATGTAGTAATTTTAGACATCATTGTGCCTTTCAACAATATTTTCTACACCTACTCACACACGTGTGTGTGTATCCATGTGTGAACACACAACTGTATTTTAAGGATTTTAAGACTACTCTCAGGAGGATTAAGCAAAGGTACTTTACAAATGTAATCTATGATTCTTTTAAATTCACAGTGTATGCTCAAGTAATACTATGCTTATTCATAAATGTAATATTTAATTTGAAAAGTCACAGTCAAGGTCAAGCTGGGAATGATTATTTAGCTTGCTGGGTAGTAGCACAGTTTTTTAAAAAAATATGGATTTATAAAGCTTATGAAAATTGTTCTTTCAATTTAGAAGGCTATGTATTTGAGAACTATTAATTATTGGTTATTCTGAACTTCTTGTTATATCTTTCATTAAACTACTGATGGATTTCCTTTCTTCAATTCCTACTTCTTAAAACAACTGCATATTTGTTGTTACGTACTCCATGAATTGAATTCAATTTAAAGATCAAAAATGTTTCAGAAAATCTTTTAATTTAGAATGAATGCACTACAGTCTGATAGAGCAAGCTACAGTGAAGTTTTGAAAAGGATCAGCATGAATTTTGTAGTGTTAAAACCACTGCTTTTGTCCAGCTAGAATCTACCATTGTACAGTTATTTTCTTAAAATGAAAACTAAATGGTAGCAGAGGCTTTCTACATGGGAGGAAAAGTTCTATGATGGAAAGTGCTTCTTACTTCGAACTTGCAAGTTGACAGTGATGCGTGTATTATCTTGCACCATTATTAGTTTCCAGGAAATGCTGCAGTTTATAATACAGTGCTCATTAAAGCGATAAGTGCTTAAGTCCAACGCTGTCGTGAGCTATCAGTTCGTAAGGCAGTCTTGATGCTGTCTCAGGATAGTTCTCTGGCATTCTAGGTGCTTGCTAGAAACCTATTAAAAGCTCCAGGTTTTACTTTGTTTCTCTTTAGGGAGAGCAGTCTTCTAGTTAATTGCTAGGTAATAAAATTGGCTGGAAAGAGGTATCAGAACCAATAATACTCCAGAAGTTACAGATGTAAGTTTTATGCATGAAGAAAAATTAATCCCACAAAGGTGTTTCCAATGAGTTTTGCGTTTCTCCAGCACTAGATGATCCTTTGAATGCAAAGTTTTTGGATTGCTTTCCAAGGCTGACTTTGGATTGCTAAGTCTGTTTGCTTTGGCTGTCTTTTTTTTTTTTTTTTCCCCAACAATGTTTTTGTTCCCTGGTGACTGACAAGAAAGTTCATGTTGATATGTATACAAAACTAATATTCATCATAAAAATTACTTGGTTTTAAAAATTCAAGGCGACCTTTTACTTTATACTGCAAGTCATTGACAGACAGGCTAATGGAGATTGTCTTTATATACATTAGGTATGTTTATTCTGTATAATACACAATTACGTGTAGATCACACTGAAAGTAATACCTCCTATTTATTTCCATGGAAACTACAGCAGATACAAAGAGCACAATAACACTATTTGATAGAGCGCATTCTCAGCTGCAAAACACTACTTTTCAGTGTAATCACCACCATTAGCTACACATTTTCACCGGTGATGAGCAATAGCCTGCATGCTGCACTTGTGAAAATGTGTACTAGCAGAGGTGACCTGCCTTCACCACTTTTGAAATGCACCACCCACCACCTCACTATGCTCACATCTGCTGTTTGGTCTCCATAAACATTCAGCAAGCATCTGTGAGTGTCTGTGGGTGCCATTTTTTCCACTCAGAGGAATTCAGTGACGCACTTTTGCTTCATATGCACTTCCATGTCAGACACTGTTTTATCAGGCTACCCCTCTGGTGCCAACTGTTATGTGGCAACAACGTAATGGAATATTGGTGGGAAGGTTCACCTTCTACTGCTGTACCATCAACATCTGCCTCTGATATCGTGGACCAATATAATATAATAGGAAGCATTACTTTCAGAGCCCTCATATTTAATACATGATTATATGTGCATAAAGTTGGATATCTAAATCTTCATTCATAACCTGTAAGTGTTGTCAGCCTCATGGAAGTCTATGTCAAAAAGAAATAAACATGCAGGCTGTAGAAAGTATTTCCACACATTTCAAGCAGAGAGTGTAAATAAATAGTAATGCAAATGCCATCTGTTTTGTTGCTTGTGAAATATTCCCCAAAGATAGGAGTTAAGATATTATTTAAAGAGTTTTAAAGATGATTAGATTTCAGTCTCAGTAGCCTTCATAAAAATATCTGATATATTGCAGAGAAAAGTTGTGTGACAGATTGTAAGTGGTGAGAAAAATAAAAAGCAAGAACACAAAAACCCACAGCATAGATCCTTTTCCAAATTACCTTTGTTCCAAATTACCATATTTTAAGTCATCTAAAATTATTGCGTAACTTAAGAGATAAATTCCTTAGTTAGAATTATTCCAAATACTAAGTTGAATAAGATAACTTTTGCCACTAGAGAGTGCTACACAGTCACTAGAATTTTCTCTCTCCAGGAAAAAAAAATAAAAACTACATCTTTCCATCTTCACATGAAATGGGTAAACGAGTGATATTCTTCAAATTCTTCAAATCCCAAATCAGTTTGTATTTAACATGCAGGCTTTAACTGTAGAAACTTGCTTGAATGACAGTAATGGTTTCATTGCAAGCTATTTAAATGTTTAATGTTATAATTTACTCAAATGCACATAATTTTTTGAGTAGATCAAAGTAAGACGCTGCTGACATTATTTTAGCATTTCTTTAATTACATTTCTTAAAAATATAAAAACTAAAATCAAATCAAATAAAACCAAAAAACGCTACAAAGCACTAAAATAAAACTTTCTTACAGTGCATTCAGGTTCATGAGAAGTTGTTTAGAAGGATATTTTGAAGCTAAGCTTATTTTTGAATGTTTTCTTTTTTAAAATGAGTTCTCAAATGTTCAATTAATCTCTCATTTTCTGTCTTCTCTTCAGTTTTATAATGCTTTAGAATTCCTTCTGTGGTTTTGTTTAAGTTGACTTACAGCTAAGATTAGAATTGTGTTGGTTACATCTAGTTGCCATTTCCACTAACTCTTGAATGTTTAGACACTGCATCAGCTTTTTTTCATCTGTCATTCACCCGTTGATCAGAAGTGAGTGTTGTGTTTGTTGAAATATCAAATGTAGGGTGATTGTCAAACAAGGGAATAAAATGTTGGCCTACCTGATGGTGGTAGTGCTAGCATTTCTGTCTCCCACTGCTGAAGTATACAGGCCCAGAATTCTCTTCAGCAATGTTTTTTGTTCTTGCTATAAATTCAGTTAGTAAAAGAGTACAAAAACACTTTATTGTGCAGTTTTAGAAAGTTAGAATGTACTGAAATTAGACAACTGTTAGAATGTTGTAAAAATTGTGGCTGCTTTTTTATTTGAAATTCAATAGTTTACAGTGTGTCAGCACTCACTGGTACAGTATTTTGTTATCAGAATTCTATAGCTATAGAAGTTGAAAGAATGCTTCCCAACCTCATTGTTGACAATGATTGTACAGCCAGAAAAAAAGGCTGCTCGTTTCTTTACTTTTGAGAGAGGAAAGAAAAATAAAAAATCATGGCATGCTGAAGAACTCTTTAGTCACTACAGTTTGGTTAGCTTTAAGATTCCTCACTGGGGATGTCTACAGCTTAGAATGCAAATTAGTTACCCGCTTAACTGAAATGAAAATTTCATATATAGCTACAGAATGTCAGCCAAAATTCCCACTGTTTTCCCCAGTTCAAGCATGTGTGTGAGAGATCAAATATTTAGCTACGACATATCTTCTTCTGACTTTTCCAGCTGGATCATCAGACTGACCTTAGCCTTTATTATTGTTTTGTTTGTTGTAATTTAGCTATTGGTATCAGTCTTTGCATATAGTCTCTTATTTCAGTTTTAATTACCTTCAAAGTTGCAGCAACCAAGATTATTTCAAATTCTTAACTTCCTTTCTTAGGTAAGGTACAACACCGGTGGTACAGCCACCAGATCCAGTTTTCCAGGTGCGTGGGGCACTTTAGCATACCTGTTTTTTGCTGTCACATCAAGAAACAATATTTAAGAAAGCTCAAAACAGAACAAGCAATGAAAGTAGAAGAGAACGCTGCATATGTCTTTCCATAAATAGGTATACAATATAAAGCTCAGCACAACCAATCATGATTATTGTATGGGAACTGTTGAATCACGGCCTGAACCTCTGATTGATCACCTGAGGTGAGAATGAATCAGCTGTGGGAGCACAGGTGAAGGCAATCCACCTGTGTGACTGGAAGGGGTGGAGCCTGGCTCCACCTCTCCTAGACTCCATCTAAGGGCTGACTGCCACTTTTTCCTGTGAGCTACAATATGAGTGAGCATTTTACATTTGTTTCTGATTATCTCTTTCCAATGCAATAATCTTTCAAGCTTTCAAATCTGTGGATACCAATCTGACCACACCACTCTGTATATTTGTTGACTATACAATTGTGTATTGAAAGCTTTCTTAATTTTGCTATTATCTCGAATAACCATGAAGTTATTTAATGGTAAATTTTCATGCATGGTTATAGATGACATTTAGGTTGTTTGATAAGAAATGCAGCATTATCACAGTTTGACAGATAAGCTGTAAATTGCTGTGTAGTGTTGTCTTAACATTTCCTAAAGAGATTTTATATCTTAACCAGACCTGAAATGGCGTAGAATGAGTAAGAAAAGTAGTGTCTTGGGGAAAGAACTAATGAATGTTGCTAGTAAATTTTCTTAGTGATAGATCACATAAAATTATTTTACTAAAGAGATGTATGTGTGTTGTTACTTTGGATACATTTATGTTGTAATTTGTTTTACTCTCATATATCTGTTAGTAATTTTGGAAGGAAATTCCTACTTTTTTCCCTTTTGAAAGAAAACGAAAAGTACATTTAAATTGTATCCTAGTCAAAGCATTGCTTTTCAGATTCTGATTTTTAGTCATATTTTACAAAGTCATAAGAAATTGTATAACATTTCAGTAGTTAAGATTATGTGGACTCAACTTGAGCTATTCCTACACCTTCTTACAGGGTATTGTGCAACCTGCATGCAGTTTTCCTTCTAGGTCTGTTATCTGCAGCTTACTGTGACCTGGTGACCGGATTGAGGTGTTTCCGAAAGTACAGCAGCTTGGCATCTGAGAACAAAACCAGCCCATTTAGTGTAAGCTGTAGTAATACATCCCCCGTGTCATGTTGTTGCATCCGTTAGATCTGTTGATGACACTTTGCCTTCATATTAATTAGAAAGATGTCAGGGTATTTTGCTTAAGGAACTAACGTGGGATTTGTTCAGTCTCTACTTTGCTTTAGTTTTTTGGAGGAGTTTCAAGTATGTAATTTGTTTGGGTACGTCAGTACACCGTATTTACCATATGAATTCTGCTCATTCCCTACTTCAAAGCAGTGCAGTGAGAACAAGTGTTCAAAGTTGGTGGTTGGTGAATAGCATCTATGCATTTAATTTCTTGAAATACTCCATTTGACAGTGGTTCTTCCAATTTTTAAGGAGCTTTTTTTTCCTACTACTTTGAAGGTATTTAGGAGACTAAAGAGTCCATAAGCTAGGTTAGCTGTAAGTGCAAGTAAAATCCTTTGGTGAACATTAGGAAGGTTGACAAGTGGGAGATCTTTCCCCCATTCTTGGAGAATGTAGTCAGTTCTGTCTGTTGCACTGGCTCTGATGTGTGTCTGGCCTCTTTATCAACAGTTTCTACTGTCTGATCCACAACAAAGTAGTTTTTTACTTCCTAATGAATTGAATTGGTTTAGGAAATAAGCACCAGGGGTAACATTAGGAAGGAGGTGGAAAGTCAGACATAGAGTGAGACCTTTTAGTTGCTAGAGAAGTTGTTAGATCAGTTCAACTGTCTCCGTTAATTTTATTTTGAGACTAGCAGATGAGCAGAGATTATGGAAATTCCCAAGTTAATTCAAAATGTCACTAATAAAAAGTTGAGTTACATGACTATAATTCTAACAAATAGTCACGTTATGAGAATTTGAATGTAAAGAAAATGCCTATGAATCTAACATGCTTGATTGAACAAGTATTCAGTCTTCAGTATGCTCAATTAAATAATTTCTGTGTGATGTTTCATAAAACTATTCTGAAAAAATATTTTAATTTCTCTATACAGCGTCACCAAATTGTAGGGGTCTGTGTTCCTGGGCCTTGCTTTGTCAGAGTTCAGTGCCAAATGTGCTTTGTTAGAAATCTAAGAAAGTTTTAAATGATGGAAAGATGCTAGGTATATTATTTTTCTGATGTGTGTGATGTCTGTAAGATATCACTAATTTTTGTATACTTAAAATGATGAAAATGTGCATTGTTTGTGTCTGACACAATTTCTTGAATTCCAAAATAGGTCAAAACTAATGAATAGTACCAATAAAATGGCCTGAAACTTGAACATAGGAAGTTCCATATAGACACGTGAAAGAATTTCTTTACATTAAGGTTGATGGGGTACTGGAACAGGGTGCCCAGAGAGGTTGTGGAGTCTCCTTCTATGGAGATGTACAAGACCCGTCTGGACACCTGGGTGACTTATTGTAGGGTACCTGCTTTAGTGAGGGGATGGATGCAATGATCTCTTGAGGTCCGTTTCAATCCCTAAGATTCTATGATTCTATTATTAACAACAGTGTTCATTAAAAAGGAACAGTGATCTTGGTTAATCTAGAATAATGACATACTGCATGTTAAAAGTTTTTTTTTATCCCGTACCATGACACCTTGTGCGAAAATCCTGAACCTACCTCTGAAGTGGAGACTTGTGTCACTGTTCTGTGATATGCTGTACCTTATGTTTTTTCTGCAGGGTGCAGTTAGCTGGGCCACAACAGATGTAGCTGTAGATACAGTACTTCCAGGACCTAATTTAATATTACAGCATTGCACTTGACCTCACAGAAATAATCTCGCTTTTAGTAAGCTCAGGAGTCTTCGATCAAGTTTACATTGTAACATAGTCAGAACAGTGTTAATGTCTGGGTTCAGGGTATCCCTTTAGATTATGCTTCCCTAGGGTGTTGGAATCAAGGACTGCCGTAAAGTATTAGCAGATAGCCACAACCAAGCTGTAAAGAAAGGCAGCAATTTCAAAGCTTTCCAGTGGGGAAGGCCTCCCTAACTGAATTGAGGGGACTTTCCCTGGGGAACAGCTTCCTCAGGCAAATGATTGTGTTACTGTTATTAAGAAGATTCTAAATTAAGTACTCAAGGCTTCGTTAAGTACAAGTTTTAACTTGAACTTTTGGTTGGTGCTGTAGACATTTAGTTAGGTATTTTATTTTACACAAATACCTACAAGAGTCTAAACCCCTCAACGGATGTGTGACCACCTTTTCCTAAACAAGGCACTTAGTAAAAGGGATAAAGCTCTGCTTTCATTATTTTCTAAGTTTCAGTAGCACTGAAGTGTAACTTTTTTTCTTCTTGTCTTAAAGCTTTTCTGAAAAACATAAAAAATTAGCAGAACAAATTGTAGATGGGTTTTCCAATTTGCTGCCTTATTCATTTCATATTGAAGCAGCAGCAATGAATCATAACTAAGTATGACTTTAATGTCTTTTCACTGTGGGCTTCAAATTGTTGCCCAATGACATTTTAGCTGATCTCTTAGAGCTGAATCTTTTCAGAGGAGCTATAAATGCTTTTTAAAACTGAAAGAAATGAGCGACGCATACCAGTACAGTCTGATGATAAAATTAGCTTAGCTTTGGCTATGCTACTGAAATTTCTTCCCCTGAATTGCTCTTATTTCCCTCTGGTTCTTGAATTTATCTGTAAAAACTTGTACACAAGATTAAAAAACCCAATAAAGCGCTAATATTGTAGTCTCTGGTTGATAGTCTAGAACACATACAATCTTCTATTATTTTTGAAGGGGAGCTCGCATGCAGACATAGCGGAGAAGGATAGAAAACTGTCGAGGAATTTTGTTGCAAGAAGGCATCGTGCTCCCTTGCTGGTGTGGTGAAAGAGGTGCAGACTCCTTCGTTGGTGCAGAACAAAGGGCTTTATTATAGGTGCTTAGAGCCTTATATACCCGCACAACACAACAATTTTCCCACGCAACCAAGACTGGTTACATGTAAGGGCTAGACGCTTTATTTATTTATTTATTGTTGCACTTTACCACTCGTTAGCAATACAACGACCTTCCTTATCCCACAGAATTTGAATTTGAAGAGCCTATGTACTGTGTAATGTCAGTGGTCTGAAATGCCCAGTAAAGGCACTCCTGAATTTTGTGTTTGGTATGTGTCCATGGTTCCATGATGTGTACGTATGTGTCCTTGTAGAGTGTACATTTTTAGTATATAGACCTTCTCTACCTGTGGCAGGTAATATGAACAGTCCCATTAAAGTAACAAGAATGGTTCTGCTTTAAATATCAGTTGTGAATTTTTCAAGTGTTGACCATTAAGGAATAGCAAGAGTAACTGAAGATTGCATTGAAATAATTTTTAGTATGAAAAATTAATAACAGGAAATTTATCTTAATTGGCAGTTGTTAAAATTAAAATTTCCTTTCCAACCCCTACAATTCTGTGATTCTGTGACTTTTGTGATGTTTCTCTATTAGATGCATTCCAATTCAGTCACTTTTCATGATAAATCCAGTCATTTCCAGAATTTCATCCATCTGCTTAGATGTTGATGGAAAAAGCTTATGGGTTTTTTTTATCTTTGTTATTATTTACAAACCGTAGGGACAGTGATTGTCTTTGTGTGACAGGTCTGCATAGCACATCCACCGTGTTTAGAAACCTCATAAAGTTTATGAATTAAAGAAATTGGTGGTGAATGCTACTAGCACAGAGCAGTGTAATAGTACTCCTTTTAATTTTTATCATATCTGTTGGGAAAGTGAAAGGACAACAAATGCAGAGGGAAAGATGGGGATGAGTTCAGAGCCTCTGGCCTTGGACTACTGCAATATCTGTTTAAGCTGAGAAGCAAATATTGGAAGGACACAGATCACCTGTCCTAAGAAGGGCATTCAGAAGAAACGGAAACACATTGAGAGTTCATGGATGAAGGGGATTGAGTAACGCAGAGGTGGCAGGAGTGGGGAATTAAGGGGGACCTACCCCCTCAAACATGAAACATAGGGAAGAGTGTGAGTTGAGTACCCTGAGATGTGTAGGGACCCGATGAACATCAGTCTTTCATTTTAAAGTGCAGCATTTTCAGGATTTGTGTGTGGAATGCAAAGGTTTGATGCTTCTACTCACCTTTATCTGCACACTAAGGTGACACTAAGGATAGCAGTAGTTACTTTTTCACAGCTTCAGAGCAGATTTAGGCACAATTTGCATAACAAAGTGATTGACTGCTAATTTATCATGGCTTAAACTACCTTTCATAGAATAGAGCATATTGGAAAGCCCACTGGGCATCTGTTGAGCTAGAAGAAATTGCAAAAAAATGACTTAACATTGTTAATACATATGGTATTAATTATTTAAATCTTAACATGAATGACAGGAGAACATGAGTAGTGTATTAGAAATAGAAGGTTTGACTGTCACCAACTCTTCAGAACTTGAGTTAAGTGACAGTTAGCTTTTGCCATTAATTTAATAGGAGATAAAATTTTCTTTCAGGAATGTAGTTAAAATTCCTGAGAGTTTTTTTTTGTTTGTTTGCTTGCTTGCTTGTTCTTGTTACCTGTTAGAAATTCATCAGTACTAATCTACTGTACTACAGTAGATTTCTGGTACAGGCTTTGTGCGTTATAAGGCAATATACTTTGTGGGACATGACATAATAAAGTAGCCATTATGAAAGGTGTAAACTATTCCTGCTCAGGTTGCACGTACATAGCAATTGCCCACTAGAATTACAGAGTGAAACGGTTTAAGTGTGAGAGAGTGGTATATATTAGTTAAGGATCTTAAATTGTCATAGTGATTCTGTCACAGAAATAAAGCTCTTGTTTAATCCTTCAAGTAATTATTAATGACTTGTTTGTGTCTTAAGAGTTTTCAATGTAACTATATCAGGAGATAGCACAAGTCCTTTAGAAAAAGACAGATCAATTTTATGAAGTCCTGCCTTTTCTCTGAAAAATAGGTTAAAGGTTTTCTGTTTGCTTTTGTTTTTTTTTTTAATCGGAATTGATAATTTCAGAATCAGATGTATTCCATGAAAGATATTCTTTGCATGTGTTTTTTCTAGTGTTGGAAACAGCGGTGGTGAATAGAAAGCTTAACTACAAATAGACCACTTTAGTTTAAAAATAAAACTGATTTTTATATCTTTGAAGAGTTAGGAATTTACACTTAGTATACAATCTTGCTTTTCTGAGTATGGTAGTGACTGCTGTGTTCTTTGTGTCTTGGGTGTTTCTTATATAATTTTCTTTTTAATTTTTAACACCTTCATCTTCTTTTTCTGCGAGACCCGTATATTTGAATCATTTCTATTCTTGGTAATTCAATAGTGTTTGAGGCTGCTACAGCCTCTTCTTTTATGTCGTCACCAACATTGACCCCTGCAGCTGTGAACTGTATAATAAGGAAGGGGAAGTATTTGAGATGGTTGCTTTGGGCCCTTATCACTTTGAGATAAAATGAACATATTGAAAGAGGGAATGATAATGTGTTATTTAATGACTTTGGAAGCCATATTGTGTTCGCTCTGGAAGTACATTACCCATATCAAGGTTTCTTAATACTGAAAGATAAATTTGATTGGAAAAATTCCCTGTCCAGCTGTTATGGGAAGCTGCAGAATGAGTTTTGTTACCTATGGTTTTATTCTTGTATCCATATTATCAGTAAGACAATATTGGAATGGGCTGAATACATAAATCTTTGAAATAGACAAAGGTTACTTGTTATGTGATCTCATATCAAAACCAGACTTTCAAACAAAAGGACAATATTATAACTATACAAAATCTACTGCTGATGTCTTTTTTATGACCCCTTAATGGTTGTGGGGCACAGAGAATGATCAATAGATAAAATCTATTCTATCTCAATGTTAAAAAAAAAAAAAAAAACAAAAGCAGTTCTCAGGCTCCTTTCATGGATTTACTATAATTATTATTTTCAAAAGTGAAATCTGTTGATGTTAATTGAAAGTACAAAATGTCAGAGCTGCAGAGCTGAAGATCTCGAAGTGTTTTTGTCAAGCATTTTATTTGAAAATGTCTAAGGTCTGTATTTGTTGTTCAGTATTTTTTATTTCCAAATGACTTATGACATTTTGCATATTTTGGTCTGAGCTATTAAGTTAAAATAACTAACTCTGAAATGTGAAAGATTTGTTTTGAGAGCTTCAAGTATATGCCCATGTACACATTTTCAGAGGATAATGTTTGTCAGCCATCTCTTGTTCATTCGTAACACAAAAATGCCAGTGTAATAGAGGAATGATCAAATCATAGTTGACTTTTCACAGCAGTTTTTATTCTTATAATTTTGTGTACTCTTAGCACTTTTTTTGTTCTGTTAGTTTTGTTTCCAAATTACTTTTAGTAAGTTATCTAGAGTCACTGTAGTTTTGATGGTCAGAACCCTTCTGTAATGTCAAGAGAACTTGTAATACTCAGTCAGATGACTTCCATCTAGACAGCCTCTCACATTTCAGATCATCAGCTAGACTGTCAGCTAGTAATCTGTGATCAAAGGAAAGAGCTCATCTTACTTTACAGAGAAGACAGCAAACTATTGGCAGAAAACTGTTAGGAACTGAGTCTTTCTCTGAGCTATCAAAGACCTAGCATTCATATCTAACCTGTTAATACATATATGAATAATTTAACAAAGTACATCCTCATGTACTTAATTTATACTACAAGTCAAAGTCCATAGCTTACATATTTTTCCAGTTTTACAAATACTTTATGTATCTGGGAAATTGATCCCATACCACAGAGGTGACAACGCATCAGATCTGTCTTACTTGAGCGATTATTGTCTAATTGGGCAATGATCAGCAGCGTGAAGATGAAAATGCTTAGTGCTGCACCTGGGAGGGAACAGTGCAGGACACAAATTCAGATGGGGTACAGGTGTTTGGAGAGAGCTCAGCAGAAAAGGACTAGGAGGTTCTTGCCAACAGCATGCACAGCATGAACTGTTAGTGTGCTCTGTCTGCCAAGAGGGCAAACTGTATTTTGAGGTGCATTAAACACAGCACAGACAGCTGCTCAAAAGAGGTGGTTCTCCTGCTATATTTAGTGTTGTTGTAGCCTCACACCAATATTGTGGCATCCACAAGATGAAAAGGATGTTCTGGTACTTGAGGAGTGCAGTAATGTTGGTAACAGGGCTGGAAGGCCTGTCCTGTGAGGAGAGGCTGGGGACACATGATTTGTCTAGACTGGAGAAGAGGAGCATCAGAGGTGACCTCACTGAGCTCTGTAGCTCCTTCAGGAGGGGAAAAAGCACAGAGGGAGGTGCTGGGTTCTTACCGTGGTCATCATTGACAGCATGCTTGGGAATTGCACAGAACTCCATTAGGGGAGATTCAGACTGGATGTTTGGAAAAATTTCTTTACCACAATAGTGGTCAAACACTGTACCAGGCTCCCTAGTGAGGTGGTTGATGCCCCACACCTGTGAATATTCAAGAGGCATTTGGACAATGTTTTTAACAACATGCTGTAACTGTTGTTTAGCCCTGATGTTGAACTTGGCAGTTGAACTTGATTATCTTCATAGGTTTCTTCCAACTAAACTTTTTTTTTAATTCTAATCTATTGTGGTATTTCAGGGAAGTTCCATACTTCGTAGTCCTAGCATATGTGTTGCCAATAATGGGATGCTAAGAGCATTTTAGTGTTTTAGTTGTTCATACTCAAATTTCTAGTATAAAAATAAATCTTTAAGTTTTCTTTACGACTTGATTCTCTCCATTTGAACTGAGACAAGTTTCTTATTCCTGTTGATGAGCAGAGCATTTTTTAGATTCCTGGAACAATATAGCAGTTTGAATGTTTATTACACTTCACACTTGTTTAGCATGATGGTGATGCGTGGCTCTTATTTGATGGTGTACTGTATAAAAATAATGTATTCCTTGTATTAGTATGTATTAAAAATAAAGAATAAGATGTTAACAGAATGATAAGGTAAGTAATTGCATATTGCTATTTTAGCTGAATTCATAGTGAAGAAATTTGCTACAAAACTCAGTATGATCCAAGGGTGAAAATTAACTGCAAATAGTTTCTTGAGTTTCATTTCAGTGTTCTTCTCCATAAAGATGTGAAAAATAGATTCCATAAAATCCACAATGGGATGCTGCTATTTTTAGTCTGGTACCTAAACCACGATTTGCTGTTGCACAGTTTAGTAATAAAGGTGAAAATGTTTTAATATTAGAATGTTTTTCTGTGATTTACATAGGCATTTATGGAAATTCCTAGATATGGCTACTTTTGAAATACCTGATATTCAAAAATACTAAGAAGTGCTTGAAGATATTTTTTGAAAGACTTAGTTTCATACTTTTTCAGTAGTTACAGTACAAAATTTCATTTATAAAGAGAATTTATTGATACTCAAGACTATACACTTCATTTGAGTACAATAGGAAAATATTCCTCTACCTTCTGTCACGTTTGAAAACCTCATGCTATTAGCCTATTGCTGTCTCTCACCTAACATCCTTCCTAATTACGTGGATTAGAATACCTCAAGAAAAATATACAAGAACTGTCACAATGGTATGCCCATCATCGCTAAGTGTGAAGAGAACTGCAGGTATCTTTGAGATCACCAGATTGGAAGACACAAATCTTTTGCCCACAGTTCTAATTTTATCTATTTTTATACTCCTTTTTTTTTATTTTCAGACTGCTAATTTTTAAAATAATATTGTAAGATGATGGTATGCAGTGTTGATTTCTTTTAAGGCTTATGTTTAACATGGAGGAAAAGGGACTGGAAAATAACATCTGTGTAACAGAAAAGATGATAATGAATTTGCCATGTAAAATTCTGCTCACTCCTCTGTTATCTGATCTTGGCCACGAAAGAGTGATGTAACAATACTGAAAATTAAATTCATTGAAGCTATCAGCTTTTTCCTGAGGTATCTTAGTCCTTGTACTTTATGTGGCTTCTTGCTAGAGTTGTGAGGCTCTTCGTGTCAGTAAATAACTTGTCAGTATTGCGTGTCTAAAGGAACAAACAGCTATTCATTGAAACGTAGGCTTCATTAGTTATATACTAAACGTACGTTATCATCTCAGTCTTATCCAACTTCTGATCTTCATTGTAAGTCTCTGATGTTGTTCTTACTTAATTCTTCCTCTGATGGAGGGTTCATGTCTCTATGGAGATGTACTTAGCTTTGTGTGAACAGCCTGTAACTTCTGATTGTGGCACCGTAACTTCAGCTGCTCCAACACAATTTAAGTATCAGGATATGTAGGTATCAGAGTAATCAGAGTATAGATTTTCAGTGCTACAAGGGTAAGAATTTGTCCTGCAGGTTTCAACGTTTTGCTTTTCAACACAGAGATTACTACATGTAAATAATCCGAGAATGCTGCTTTATGTTATGAATATAACAGGGTAGTGTTGTGGAAGTGGTTGTTCAATTTAAGCTTTTCTGGGTGGGGGCCACTTATTTAAAGTGGGAAGGCTGTTTTGAGCTGTATGTTGGAAAGCATAAAAAGAATTGTTATTGACATAATTGAATATCTATTTACTCATTTATTTTGTCTCTGGATTTTGAAACAACGGTATATTTGCATAAAACAAATAGAGTATATTACTCTGTGTTTTGTTTCCAATTTGTGTTATAAAACATAGTTATTTAAAATAAGTAGAAACTCTCCACACTGTTTATTTTAATATCATTGTTCTTTATTTACAGAGGAAGAACAAGTCATAGCTAATTGGCTTCCTTTTGTTCATGCTTTTCACTACACAATTTATATTTAGGAAAAAGAATGTAAATAGTTCCCCTCTTATTTTAACATTCATAGCACCACATATGGGACAGATTTGAAACGACAGTTCTCTAAAGCAAAGTTTTTTGTAGAAAACTAATTCTACACAAGCTGTGGATTTTTCATTGTCGTTTTCTTACTGTTAGCAGCAAGGAGACCTGTATCATTCTGTGTTTAAGTTCTTCATGAAGGAAGGTTAGGCTAAAATAGAACAGTATCTCAATTTCCCCCCTTCTCAGCCTTCTGCTGGAGGTCTATAAATGGTCCTCAGCCTTGTATAATAAAGAACGTTATTTCACTGTGTTAGAACAGAGCTATTGGTATAGAGCTTGTGTTCACTCTTTATTTTTAGAGCTGAATATTCCCACCCAAATGCTTTCTTTTAAACTAACTTTCCAACAGTTATCTGCAAATATATATTTATATTATTACAGCCATTTGTTTACCTTTATTATGTGTTTTCATCTTATATCACTTAGAGAATAGTATTTAAGGCATATTTCTCCTCTTCTGAAGTTTGCTTTCTTTGCTGCATATGTGTATAGAGCATCATAACTTCATGATACATAAAAGTTAATTCAAAAATTTTGTATTTATTTCACTATTGAAATGTATTGAGAAACGATCATGTTAGGGACATGGATGTTCTTGTTCTCTAATTCATAAAATCTAGTGCAAATTGAGAAACATGACAAGATGAGCTTTAACTTTCAGATGTCCTTGAAAATTTGCAATGTGTAAGTCTCCTGTCTCCTGACAGTAATAGTAGCAACTAACAATTAGTGTAAGTAAAATCAGAAATAAAACTCTTGTGCTGTTACTTACAATCCTAGTTTGTCTAGTTATTTAAATATAGGACTTTCATTCTGAAACCCAGAAAACAGCATTAGAACCAGTAGTTATAATTTATACCTATTAGCATAGTAAAGTTACTGATGTAACTCATGGAAAGTAGTAGGCATCAAGTTTGTTATTTTTCTGTCTTTAAAAGCAATAAGAGGAAGGAGTTGGGGAATTACATCATAGACCACCAAGTTCAGTTCACAGAAAAAATATTGAAGCAATTGATTGAACCAAATTGTAAGCAGTAGAAGATAAGGAAATTACTATCAGCTAAATTAGATTTGTCAAAAACAGTCAGTTTACTTACCTTCTGAGGCAAAAAATCAGGGCATGGATAAGAAACAGATCAGTACATGTTATGTTTCTTCTTTGGTACAGTTTTTGACAGTACCATGATATTTCTGTATTCAAGCAAGAGAAACGGTCTAGACGAAAATGTAATAAAGTGGATATAAAACTAGAGCTCTATCTGTAAGCATAGTTACATGGAAATGGGAAACAAAGATACAAGAATTGGGATTTTTTTAATGCAGTCCTTTCTGTGTTCCATACTACTCAATATATGGTTAATTCTTTGAAAAAAGGAACATTTTCTTAAATTAGAGAGTAGCATAGAATCATAGAATCGCTAAGGTTGGAAAAGACCCACAGGATCATCCAGTCCAACCATTTGCCCTTCACCAATGGTTCCCACTAAACCATGTCCCTCAACACAACATCCAAACGCTCTTTGAACACCACCAGGCTCGGTGACTCCATCACCTCTCTGGGCAGCTCATTCCAGCGCCTGACCACCCTTTCAGAGAAGTGGTATTTCCTAACGTCCAGCCTGAATCTTCCCTGGCGAAGAAATGCATGAAATGAAGAGGATATTCAGTTATGTGAAAGGGCAAAATCAGAATTAAAAGGATCTTGACAAGCTGGAGTCATGGACTGAGATGAATAGAACACAGCTTTCAAAGAACAAATGCAAGAATTTGTGCTTGTGCAGGGAAAGGAATGATTTAAAAACAAACAAACAAAAAAAAAAACAAGTTGAGGAACAAATGGCCGGATAGTATTTCAGCATAAAACCAACTAGATGAAACCAAACAAAACCAAAAATCTAATTGAATACATAAACAGGAGCATAGCTTGTAAGATTAATTGGCATCAGTCATTCAGTTGAGTCTTATCTGAATTGCTAATTTTGGACCGCTGAGGGAATTACCATTTCATACTTGAAGAAGTGTGGGAATTGTCTAGAAGGTAACGCTAAGAACCAGCCCAGTTTGACCTACAAGAAAAGATAGAAAAAAATTGTCTGATTGATTTAGAGAAGAGAGGTCTGAGAGCCTCTGAAGAGGTAAAAAAGCGACCTCTCAAGGTTAAAGAAGAAACAAACAAAAAACCACCACATCCAAAAAAAAAATGTATAAACCAAGAGATTAACATATTCCTTGTGATGACAAGGAATAAGACAGGAAATAATAGACAAAGTATAGCAAGAAGAGGTTGGATTTGTCACTAAGAAAACTTAAGATAGCAAAGTGAAGGTTGTGAATGCTTCCTAACTGGAAAATTGTAACCATGTATTAGACATTTATCTGTCTATAATGATATAAGGGTTTCTTGATCTTTGTGACAGAGTGTCAGGAGAGATGGGCTACGTGACCTCTTAAGTTCTCTTTTAAGCCTTTTTCTTTTCTGTGACTTCTGGTCTATGATTTCAAGATTATGCATAACTCAAATTGGTAGTTCAATTAAAAGCAGCTTGAAAATAACCACGGGATCAATACCATATTATTTCATAAAACCTGGTGTTTTTTCTGCTTTCCTGTTGTCTGCACTTGTATCATTAGTTTGGAGGTGATATACCAAACCTAACAGTATCTAATCTCTGATTTATTGATTACTGTTCATGAGGACATAGTAAATAGTATGGTGAAACATGTTTCCTTTGTAGTGATTTTTTTTCTTTTGTAGCATTCTCACAAATCTACTGGAATATTTATTTATCATTAGGAGTTGATTTCTGACTGGTTATGTGAAAGATCCATTAAGCTCCCTCATTGTACTTTGGTTTTAAAATAATTGTTTAACATGTCCATATTTCTTTTTTATCATTTCTGTATGATTATTTGTTTCTGAATAGTAAGCCATACTCAGCAATCACAACAGGTGTAATCATCCAGTTCCTGTCTGACTTAGTATGTGGGTAGGTGGGTGTGTTAGGGAGAGAGATTCAGTGCTAAAGGATAAGCAGTACAGACTTGGGGAGCTTGAATCAGCCTCAGGAGTTATATTGCTTAAATAGAATCCAAATTGTTAATTTAGGTCATGTGTACAATACGTGACTGTTTATAGTGTTTACTATATTGGTAAATTGACACTGTGCTCCTGAATAGCAATATCACCTTCTCAAAAATCAAGGCTTTAGAATGACACAGGGATAAAGGATACGACAATAAAAAGAAAGCTGATTCTATGTGTTACCGGTATTTGTGATTGTGTGTGTACATTTATTTCCCTTTTCATGATAGAAATACTCTTTATGATCTTTCACGTTAAATACTATACAATTAGAAGGAAAGAAATTTTAGCAAGAGAATTAGATAAGTTCTTTGTCCGTGGTAATTTCATTTTACTGCATAATTGAGAGCTATAATAGCAATTTGGGATAAATAGTGTGTGATTGATAATGTTTATCCCAACTGAAATGACTTTCCCTGTTCACATCATATCTCTATTACACAGATTGGGCTTGTTTAGTCTGCAGATGAGGATGCTTGGGGGAGACCTTACCATTCTCTATAACTACCTGAACGGAGGTTGTGGTGAAGTGGGGTTCAGCCTTGTCTCTCGGGTAGTGAGTGATAGCATGAGAGGCAGTGACCTTAAGTTGTGCCAGAGGAGGTTCAGGTTGGATGACAGGAAGAATTTCTTCTCAGAAGGAGCAGTGAGGCAGTGGCACGGGCTGCCCAGGAAGGTGGTGCAGTCACCATCCCTGGAGGTGTTCAAGAGCTGTGTGGATGTGTCACGGAGGGACGTGGTTAGGTGGGCATGGAGGGATGTGTTGAGGTTTGGACTAGATGATCTTAGAGGTGTTTTCCAGCCTTAGATGACCGTATGAAATGAAACTTCTGATTTTCCTTGCATGATTCCATGAGATTCAATCACTTCCATGGATTTGTTCATAACAATAATCTAAACGTTTTTTCCATATACAGAGATTAAAAGAACAAATAGGCCCTCTCTCAGATTTATTTTATGTGAGACAACAGAGAGAACTGAGCGAGAAATGGCTATTTTGATGATCTGCACATAGAAGAATTACACTGCTGTGTTCTGTTGCCCTTTAAATTTTTTTCTTTAATTCATTGGACCGTAAAATGACGTGTTGGTTCTTTCTCTCTCTTCCAGTTCTCTCTATTAGAAGTGCCACGTTTTTTGCAATAAGTTTATAATGTAAAAAAAAAAAAAAAAAAAAAACTTGAGAAACTGTCAAAAACTGGAATTTTTAAATGCAGTTGAAAGGATTGTCTTTAAATCTCCTTTCTTTAGGAACATATTGAAAAATACTGCAATTTTTATTTCAGTGCAGATGACTTTTTTCACAAAAACCTTTACCAAGTACTCAAAGTAAATATCTTCATTCCCTTGCCCCAAATTAAGTAATTGTTTTATCAGTGCATTGTTCCGGGCTTTGTTTCTGTTCAGGAATTATGGGTCACTTGTTCACCAAGATTGGGGGCACAGTTCTGCAATTTGGTTTCTGTGTAGGAAGTATTATTGTTTAAATAATGTGCAAGTATTATTAAATAAATGAAAGGAAGGCATTTCTGTTTTGTTTTTTTTTTTTTTGTCATGGTTTGAGTCACTTTTTCCAGCTTTCCTGTCATGTAATTGTGACCATCACCGTTTGCGCTTAGTTTCGCTGGACTACAGAATTAAAATTGCTTTGGAAGCTTAGAAGCTCTGAATCATTTGGTTTC
Source organism: Gallus gallus (assembly GCF_016699485.2). Taxonomy (NCBI): domain Eukaryota; kingdom Metazoa; phylum Chordata; class Aves; order Galliformes; family Phasianidae; genus Gallus; species Gallus gallus. Next base: position 29,248,822 of record NC_052534.1, read on the forward strand.
ATGTTGAGCTTTCTGGGGGGCTTTTGTTCATTGTTTTTTTTTATCTCCTCTAAGATTTGTTTCCTACTGCTTTACTTTCTTGCACCAAAATGCAATTTCCAAGTTCAGTATTCAGTTCAAGCTCCCAGCATTTTTTTCTATTTGTCCCACAAATTCTCTCTGTGCCTGGGCTTAGCAAATAGCTTTTAAGGAGTTGCAAATTCTCTCTTCCGCTTTTCTTATGGGCTCCCAGTGAGGTTTTGGGTTTGATTAGATAGAACATGATGTGAAAAGAGATGTTCTTATTATGGAAAAGATATATTACAAACGCTTTAATCCATTTCTCCTTTTATTGACCTCATCATCTTCTCCATCTCCTTGTTCCTAACCACTGAAGATTTTGCAGACTAGTTGCTTTCATTTTCTGTCACTGGAATTGTCTGTGTCCTCGTCAAAGCAGAACTGTTCTTCTTTGTTTCCTCACCTAATTTGTTTGCCTACTGCCTTTCCTTTATTCTTTGCATGTTTCCCCTGTTCTCTTTTTAATTCCCTTGAGGATTTTTTCACCTTTTTTTTTCTTTAATTTCTAATGTTTTTTTCCCTGCTTATATATTTATTGCTTTATCTCTTTGGTTTCTTCTCATGAATTGCCTCAGTGGCAGTATTTTGAGCTGACAGTGAATGTAAAATAACAAACCTTTTCAATGACTGAAGCATAAGGACAAGGCATGTTCTACAGAATTTACAGTTGGAGAAAGAAGAAAAAAAAAGAATATCAGACTAGACTGTGAGCTTGTAAAAATGTTATTACAGATAACATTTTGGGAAGAATAATCTAAGAGTGATTTGAACAATTAGTAGGTTTTGGTAAATGATGTAAAGGGTTTCTACTGCAATTGTATGGGCAAATGAGGAGCAGTGAGTAGCTTGATAGGAGGGGGCTATTAGAGATGGGAAATACAAGCGTTGTTCAAATATTAAAAAAGGTGAAATAATAGGAAGAAATGATGTCTAAGGATGAACGTTCACTGGAATTTTGAATTAAGTCAACTAAAGGCTACAGAAATACAGGAGAGAATGAGCAGTATGCTGGGACTGGAGTGCTGTGTGCTATTTCTCCCTGTTTCAGTCTCCCTCTCTCTCTGTCCTCAGAGGTCTTCACAATAAGGAATGTTTAAAATTAGGACACAGCATGAATTCCTGTCTTGGCAAATAACTAACCAGCATTTTATTTTAGATTTAAGATTTAGACTAAAACTTCATGAGAGCTATAACATTTCAATTTTCCTTTCTCTTGAACATCAGTTTAAAAACAGTATGGGCTCTAAAGCCTCTAAAGATAGATACCTCAAATATTCTTTACTTTAGTGATCTGTTAAAATCATTCGATGTCGGAACTTATGAATAGTTTTTGTGGGTTCTGAGCAGGTTTCTGATCGATTGGTTGCTGGTTAATGAGGGAGAAGAAGGGCAAGAGAAGCTGAAGTCCAGCTGACTGTGTGAGAGCACACCTGCCTTTCTCTTTACTTCATTTTCTCTGTAATGAAGGAACCAATTGGTTTAGAGCGATCAATGCTGACCTATTAGGATCAGACACTATTCTGGCATTGCCAAGGCAATTAAATTCAGCAGAGCAAGGATTACAAAGGGAAAAAAAAAATAAGGTCTGAGACTTTGAATTGAGAATGAGCTGTACTGATGTATTAAGGTTGCAACAAAACCCAAACTCAATATCACTGAAAAAAAAATCAAATCGTTATCACGTTCTCTTTTTGTGGGATGGGGAATGGTGAGACCATTGTCATTTGTCCTTTAAGTTAATCTCTGGTCCTGCTTCTATTAAGTGGTCTGTTTTGAGATTTCATATTGATATTTGAAAATCTCTAGTCTTCTTGACCATTATATTCTTTACAGTTAAACTCATAGGTTATGTCACTTCATAAAATGATTCTTTTCTACTGAGGGGAATAAAAAACCCTTAGTAAATAACTGTAGTGCAACGTGTTTCTCTAGTTGTAGATTTTGATAGTTTGTCATAGATTTTTAAGATTTGAATAAGGTGATTCTTTATGATTCTGGCATATCTTCTATTATCTGCTGTGGATGTCTTTTAGCAAAATGAATTTGATTCCTACAGCAGTCTCTGCATTGTCAAAATCAATGTATTTGGCAAGTTGAAATTAACTTAAATCAAATGTTAGATGTTTACCTGCTCCATATTTTAACCTACAGATTTACTGAATGTGGACATTTACTAACGGTATTGTTGATGTTAAATTAAATGCAAGGTCTGTTTTGTGCCTCCTTCCTGGTTGCAAGAGGCTAATGCATTATTCTGTAAAGTTCATCCATTCTGTGTAGAGGTGTTCCTATTAAAATAAAACAGAGAAAAACAAAACACGAAAAAAGAAACAAATACTCTGCAGGCAAACCAAAAATATTTAGAAGTACTTCTCAGGTGTAACATCAAAACTGTAATATCCAAGTATGATGTCTGTGCTGCAAGAAGGTAAGATTTATCTTTTTATCTGATATTCTTAGTATTATTTTATTTACCCACATATCTATGGAAGCTAACTTTGCTCTCTTTTCACCTCAGAAAACTTTAGAAAGCTATATAAGAGCACTTTTCTAAATGTATACGAAGTTCCTTTAATCATCACTTGCTTACTGTCCTGTCCTTTTAAATTTCATCATATGAATATCCTTTGCTTTTTGTGTCCTTGAGCAGATGAGGGTGCATAGAACTGTTCTTTGAGATTTTAAACAGTTTTGATTGGATCTTTATAACTGTTATGACAAGTTTCTCTTCATTTTGATATTCAGTGCTCATAACCTCATATTTTCATAGAATCATAGAATCACCAAGGTTGGAAAAGACTCACAGGATCACCCCGTCCAACCATTCACCTATCACCAATAGTTCTCACTAAACCATGAATAGTTCTCACTAAACTATTTTATGTCCATTTTAGCTGTTAAGTGTGGTTTTACGCTGATTTCCTTCATGTTTTTTGGAACATGCATATACATGCACTTATGCCTTTTGCATATATATATATATATATATATATATATATATATATATATATATATACTTATTTTCATTGAGGAAATCCACTGAATATAATCATACATTCTAAAAAGGGTTGAGGAGGTGGAGAACGTTATGAGCTCAGGTGAGCTGTAGCTATGATGCGGCTGTGCCCTCTTCGGGGCTCACCACTGCTAGTTAGTTTTCAGATGGAGTTTCTACAACCACGTTTGAATGCTTTCATCTCTGAAAATATCAAATATGGGGACTTCAAAGGTCGCTATTAGAATTGGTGTGTTTCTGCCCAGGAATTTGTATAGGGTGCATCCTTTTGGTGGATGGCGTTAGTAACTTCTGTTCTCAACGAGTTCTCTTTTAGCACGTCATCACTATGATCTCCACTGACACAAAGTATTTTTTGACTCACTACACACCGATATGGCATGGAGATAGGTTTAATACTAATTTTCAGACTAGATTTACTGTAGGTTAAAACGAGTTAGTTTAAGCTTTTATTGGTTATCAATAATATTGTGTACTCTCTATACTGTACTAATGAGAGTACTGATGTTAAACAGGTCTTAAATCTTTAAAAGATTAAAAAAAAATAGAACAGATGAAGAGTATTAATCCATTGACAGTAAAACAATCAGCCTTGCTTGTCCTCATCTACTGGAACAGTGTTTAATCATGATCCTATGGCACAAACTGTGTGTATAAACATAGAATAAAATTGGTAACAGAATATTTCCAGCAATCTTTTTAAAAAGAAAGGAGTAAGTCGGCTACGTATGAGTTCACCCTCAAAACTAGGAAAACAGTTTCTTCAAAATCAAGGCGGTTATTTCCAGGCCAAAGGATTCACTGGCTTGTCAGTTTCAGTCTTACTTCAAATAAAATTCTGTCTCTAGCCCAAATCTGTTATTGAAATGCAAGTCTGAAATTTCATTTTTCAAAAAGGTATCACAGCATAAAAATTTAGATAATGCCTCTGAAAAATGTTTTTTTTATGATGATGATTTAATATTTCAAAAGTCATGAAGGTTTAACTTTGAGTTCTAATTTAAATGTATCTCAGGCCTTTGGGATTAGTATTTATGAGAATGAGAGTTATTTCAGGGTTGAATTTTTTGGTGTAGAATAGACATGTTTACATGATGATTTACATGAACAAATGTACATTGCATCAATCAATACCACAATTACCTGCTAAACATGAATGCAGTCAGATCCTTAATCATTTTATGGTGGAAACTATACAGGTTAATTATTATCTTCAGCATGACTTTGGAAGCTATGTTCTTATTACATCAAGCTTCATACTTCAGAATGTGCGACCTACTAGGGAAATCAGACACGCTGATACTGCAGTGAGCAGCCAAGGTGAGGGAAAGTGGACAGAAGCTGGGAGGAGTACATACAGTGAGACTTTTAAAATGAAGTGTGAAAATTTGAGCAGGAGGAAATGTGAGGGAGGCTAGAAGGCGTAACGGGGAAAGTTAGTTCTGAAGTTCAAAGGCTAGTTCTGAATTTCAAACGTTCCACTGTGTGAAGGACAAAGCTAAGGTACCATTCTGTATTCCCTGTACACTTCCAGTTAATGAAAATAGAGTCATAAATAATAGTGACTGCTATTATTTCCTAACATTGATTTATTTCATTATACTCAGAATAATAATATTATGGGGAAAAAGATAGTCTTAGCATAACAATAGTCTCCTAGTCATAACTGATGTCAATTACAGCCAGGAATAAAATGCTGAACTACAACGAAGAGCTGCCTCCTGAAACATGTTTTCACTATGTTAATATATATGAATACAATCTATAAACTTCTTCTCTTTCCAAAATAATGCAGTGCTGAGTTACAATTACCAACTTAATATAGTGAAGTGGATGGTGTAAAAGGTGTTAAAACGCATTCCAGTGAATTGAATAAATATACTAATGAAGTATGTCTATAGAATCAAGATTACTATAACTATGTGGTAAGATTCCTTTAGGAGATGCTCTTTAACACAGTTTTGCTGTCACTTCTGGAGCAAAAATCATGTTGCTTACAGAAAAAACTGTTCTTGAATAAGGTATGATACCAGCTAATGTCCTTCAGTGGCAGTTATTGTAAGATGATGTTGTAATGATCTAATTGTAGTTTGAGAATTCTGTGTTTATAGCCACTTAGGGAGGGCCAAGTACAAGGTAATAATGATGACGAGCTATCAGATATCAGAACAGGTATGGTTAAACAAGCGTATGAAAACACTATCTCAGCACTTTTTCTTCAAATACCAGCGTGTATGTGCAGGATTCTGATAGGCCATTCAGTTGTTCCCTTGCATAGCCTTAAGTGTACAACTGTTAGAGCTAATAGCCTAAATCACGTATTTCATTTTTCCTGTTATATTGCTGTGTGCAGGATAGGGAGTATTGAAAAGATTATGATTGTGAGGTTGCACAACAGATTGTATTCTACATGAAAATTTTCATTTGTCTGTTTTGTTTTTTTTTAACTCCTCACTTTGGTTCAAATATAATGGCTGATTTCTTCATTGAGTAGGCACATTTTAAAATGTTCTCAGCTACATCATTTCAGCAATACTGTACAGCAGACAAAAGTAGAAGAAAACAATTTCCTCTTAAACTTCATGCCTTTGTTTTAGGAAGTCTGTGTTGTCAGAGATAGGGATGTGGCAGAATTCTTGTTCTAGCTGCTATCAAAGTGAAAAAACAGATGTGGGACACCGGTTTAAAAGTGTTACCAGGGATCTTGAATGTGATAAAAGTTTAGATTGGGTCAGAGCACTTAGGTCTCTTTCACATTTTCTTAAAGAAAGGAAAAGATGATTTTTAAAGCTACTTTTGAGTGGTTTTCATCGTGAGCATAGTACCGCATGTAATGATAGAGAAAAATATCAAGAAGGCTTATGTGAATTGGGGCTTTCAGAAGTTAAGGGTGTATTTCAGTGATGTCATTAAGCTAGGAAAAAGTTTATCCTTTCTAAATACTGCATCTTTCTGTACTAAACAAGGCAGAGTCATATGGAGAAGTAAGTTTATTACGTTATAGGATCCAAGGTGGATCTTTGAATTTGCTTAAGGAGCCTTTATTTCACCATAACGTGACTCTAAGTCTATCCATTTGCAACTTCACAACATTTACAAAACAACTTTTATATACAGTTGGCTTTTTTTTTGAAACAGGTGATGAAACACCTCTCTTGACACTACATAATGCATGGATGGCTAAAAGGATCATGGCTTAATGTATTCTGTCTTTAAGTAGCTATTCCAGACAAAGCTCTGATCGATTCTCAAATAAAAGATGTGAAGTAAATCTCAACTTGTTTTTCAAACTGCCCTTCAACTATCCCACCTGTATTTCAGGTTATTTCACACAGGGATTTAGAGACAGCGTCATCTCAGTAATTAACATTTTCCTGCCTGATACTGAAATCCTGTTTTTTCTTTAACAAGTGATCTTATATAGCTAGAGGTACCTTTTATTTAAATTTCTGTATTTGTAGAGAAGGAGATCATTATGCTTGTTTTATTCCATGGCCTTAAAATTAATTTCACTGCAGAAGTAGTCATCCTACAACTGTTAGAAATTTGTACGCAAGCAGATATTGACTTTTTTCCTGTCCTTTCTATGTTCTGCATGATCTGTTATTCAGTATTTGAAATGTATTACTATAGGAGATCAAGGAATATTCATTGTTACTGATAAAAGAAAAAAATAGTGTGATTCCATTCATCAAGACTCAGTTATTTTCGTAAAATTTTCTACATTGTAGCATTCACAATGGTAATGCAGTTTACTGCAGTGCAGAGTGATTATATTGTGTTGTTGTGTCCTGTTCATGTCCAGCTATGCTAACCTGAAGGCATTGTGTAAATGACAAACTGCTACATTTGCCCCAGTGAGATCTTTCTTCCACCAGTGATATAAGTGATAATGTGTGGCCACCTGTAACTTTTCAGTTTTCCTGGAAAAATCCAATAAGTGAAACATTACATGTATGTAACCTAACCCTAACTTCTGTTTTTTTTCAGGGGAAATATGTTTTTTAACAGAGACAAAACGAAACACAATTCCTCCATTCAGCTCTTTTTTCCTAGGTGCTTGTGGCACTAACTGTCCTTGTACGGCTTGGGCTGCATACGTTGACAGAAATAGTGAAAGTTTTGGTAGATTAGAAGTTACCTTAATATAACATTATATGCAATATTTTGATTTATTGCAATGTAACTTTACTGCATTTATTGGTAAAGATGTTCGGTCTTTCATCTTAGTTGGATTCATCAACAAGGTAGTATTCCAGTGCTGATTGTGTTTAAAGATAAGATGTCAATCAAAGATAAATCCAAACTGGTTTCTAGAAATGTAATGATTTTTGTAAGTTCATCAAAACTGTAGCAACTTCAGCTGTTAGGCTTAAAGTATATTTGAATAGAATAAAACTTCATAGCTAATTTTCAAGCACTTAGTTATGATGGATAAATATCCTCTAGAAGAAGCTATCTGCAGCTCATTCCATGTTGAGCAAACTTTCGACAAGGTGAAAGCTTTTTATTCTATGACATTTAAAATGAAAGAAATATGACTTAAAAGAAAAGTCTTTGTTTGCTTGATCGTTTTATGTATTATTGTTTTCTCCATTGCCTCTAAATTGATTTTAGGATTTATGGCGTTAGATTAAGAGCAGCTGGTTGGGTGTCTTTTGTTGGTGGTTTTTGGTTGTTTTTTTTTTTTTATGTTTTACCAGTTGAAGGGGACTATAAGACTAGTTGTTAAATTAAATTTCTTCTTTGATTAAGACACCAGTTGAAGAGACAGGAGGCCTGAGTTCAGGAGGTCAGTAAATACATTTTTGTTCTGCTGGCACGTTAACAAATTTTAGTGGCATAGACTTATCAAGCAAACTATTTTCCTGTTGTAGAGACCAAGAACTACATTTTAACAAAACTTTGAAATTTTCCTGGGGCTGTGACACTCAATCATCTCCTAGTGATCAGTTAGTCTGCTGATTGCTTATAATATCAACAACTGAAATGTGGCAAGTTGGATGTGATAGCTGTGGTTCCACTCCACAGCTGAAATCAAGGAGCAGCAAGAGCAAGATTTACCTACGTTCAGGTAGCTGTCTGCCTTAAATGCTCTGAGGAATGCTTTGAAATAAAATAATTCCTCTCTTGTCACAGGAGCTTGAATTTCCTGAGATGTATTTTCAGGTATTGGAAGTCATTGTACTTCTCTTCTTCTAGCTCTTTGCTGCTGATCTGATTGTGCAAGGTGATACAGACTACTCACAGTCCATATTTATGATCTTCTTTTTCCATTTTATCTGCATTTTTTTGCAGTAACATAGAATTTGATTTTTAAAATACCTAGAACCATGAAGCTTACCAGGTTAAATCTACTGAACTGTCCATATTTGTTGAACACTCCCATAAATAATATTCAATTTGTCCTTAGTTTGCTCAGTTCAAACTTGCAGTAGTTAACATTTAGGTCTCAGACATACTGGAAAGTGTAAGCAATGCAGGTTATGTACGCTGATTAATGCAGGTAGCATTCAAATATTCATAGCAAGTGATATTGCTAATTGATACCATATCAGATTTTTCTCATAAAATTCCAAACATTTTAGTTCTAGAAATAACTGGTGGATGCTTTCAGTGATGTCTCAGATCAGACTTCTGTTTCCCTGATCTGAAAAAAGTGTCTTATAATTTCTAATGAGACTTCTCGTTCATTTTGCAGTATCTGATATATATGCCAATGTGAATATCAGTCTTCATTAAGTTATTTCTAAAATGTCTGTAAAGAACGATCACAGTTATGAGTTTGCTTTAGCTGTGTGGTGATAGGAGCAAATGGAGTTAAACATTTCAATTATGCTAAGAAAAATGAATTTAGAAGGGAATGTTCTGTAAAGAAAAGAAGATAGTGAGAATAGTAGTATGTTAAATTTGAATCTAAATCTAATTTCATAGAATCATAGAATGGCCTGGTTTGAAAAGGACCACAATGATCCTTTTCAGCCCCTGTGCCACAGGCAGGGTTACCAGCCACCACACCAGGCTGCCCAGAACCACATCCAGCCTGGCCTTGAATGCCTCCAGGGATGGGGCATCCCCAGCCTCCTTGGGCAACCTGTTCCAGTGTGTCACCACCCTCGGTGTGAAAAGCTTTCTCCTAATATCTAACCTAAATCTCCCCTCTCTCAGTTTAAAACCATTCCCCCTTGTCCTATCACTATCCACTCTCGTAAACAGCTGTTGCCCCTCCTGTTTATACGCTCCCTTCAAGTACTGGAAGACCACAATGAGGTCTCTCTGGAGCCTTCTCTTCTCCAAGCTAAAAAAGCCCAGTTCATTCAACCTTTCCTCGTAGGAAAAGTGCTCCAGCCCTTTGATCACCTTAGTGGCCCTTGTCTGGTCTTGTTCCAAGAGCTCTGCATCTTTCTTGTACTGGGGGCCCCAGGCCTGGCCACTCTTTTTAATGCAGCCTAGGATATAGTTGGCCTTTCAGGCTGCAAGCGCACATGTCCAGCTTCTCATCTACCAGGACCCCCAAGTCCTTCTCCACAGGGCTGCTCTTAAGGAGTTCTTCGCCCAGTCTGTATAAACACCTGGGATTGCCTCAACCCAAGTGCAATACCCTGCATTTGGCCTTGTTGAACCTCACTAGGTTCTCACGGGCACACTTCTCCAGCCTGTCCAGGTCCCTCTGGGTGGCTTCCCTTCCCTCAAATGTATCGACTGTACCGCTCAGCTTGATGTCATCTGCAGACTTGCTGAGGGTGCACTCGATGCCATCATCTGTGTCATTGATGAAGATGTTGAAGAGCACCGGTCCCTAGACCAACTCCTGAGGGACACTGCTTGTGACCAGCCTCCACCCTGATGTAGGACCATTTTGCACAGGACAACTACATTATAAAAGAAAAAAATGTCCTCATGTAGACAAAAAAAATTACTATCTGCATGTCCTGTTGATTTTTGCTTTGCATGAAAGGTTTATACTTATGACTCTTTATTTGTTTTGCGCCATTGGCCATCCTAAGTGAAAATGTGTATAGCAGGAGTTGGTAACAATGTGCTGAATGCCTTGCACATAAAATTTTTAATTGTAAGTTCTAAGAAGCATACGCCTCTTGCGTGTATGAAATTTGAACAAGTATACACACAGCGCGTATTCCCATGAGGTATAACCTGGCAAAAGCTATGCTCTTATGTAAAGTTTTATTCTGCCAGCTTTATGTGCAGCACTGTATGCATTTTGCACCTCTTACATACAACAGAGAAGTTTCTATGCAATATCTGACAGAGGAAATCCCCTGTTAATAGCTGCTTGTAAGATGTACATAGTTTGCCATCCGTTACCTAAAACTTGAAAAGTTAAGTTTTTGTATTTAACATACTTTTTTTTTTTTTTTTAAGGAAGTACTCACTGTAGTTCATTGGGTTTAGAGCACTTTGACAAAGCATGGAAATGAAAAGTTAAGCCAAGTAATAAGGTTCTTACACCTTCATGCTTTCAGAGGCACTTTGTCTTTAGGATAGAGTCCACAATAAAGTCTGTCATATTGCTTCTATTAAAATATATAAATAATAAATCATAATTTAGCAGATGAGAGTGTTGAGGTGGGGTTAAGGTTCAAGCTTGTTGCAGTTCTTCCATACAAGAAAGGCATAGGAAGCAGGGCCTTGCAGTGTGATGTGGGAGGATTGATCTGATATTCCACAGGTTTAAATAGGGCATTAGCCATCATGTGTTAGGGGTGTGCTCCTACAAACATAAAATCTCTCCTGATAAAGAATTTGTGCTGATGTTTCTTTCAAATGACACCTCTTGGTGTCATTTGCCTGTTGGGACCTCTGTCTGTAAATCAATGGATAGTACAATGGTGCTCATACATAATAATAATGTATTTAATAACTGTATGATCATATCTTGAGTCAAGGAACTAATTAACAAAGGCATACATGCCTCAGATCTGAACAACTTGATTATTAGTACTAAATGTTTTATGTTAAATGTTTAAAATAAGTAAAGTGAACTCAGCGTAAAATAATGAATTATGCCACATTTCAGCTTTCTGAAACTGTTTGTGCAGCAAATTACAAACTGAAGCAGTGATAGTTAGCCATTTCTGATATTCTCCAAGTACAAAGAGTTGTATTGTTAGGTATGATTTTGAAATTGTAAAAATAATGAAAAAGATGTATCCGGTCATTTTTCTTACTAATACTTAGCTGTTTCTGGTAGAGCTTTGTTTAGAATTTCCAGTGTGATTTTAACATAGGTGAATCTCCTCACATCTATCTTTGGCTATATTTCTCAGTAGGCAAAATGTTTTACTGACGTTTGTGCTTGCTGTGTTATTTAATATTACAAGTTTCACATACAATTATGACACCTCCCCCTGCTTTGAGAGTCCTGGAAGTCTTCACTTGCACTCTTATGTGTTTATGTGCTCAAATGCTTGGAGTTGCTAAACATCTATTTATCCAAATTGTTGATCCAAACAATCCTTAGATAAAAAGAGTTTTCAGTAATTGCCATATTTATTTACAGAAAAAATAATCATTTTCATTCTCTTTCGAAAGTCTTCTTTACCACCATCTTTCTGATTCTGAGATGCCAGATCTAAACACAATTGTCATTATGTACCTTCACTACAGTTTTATAGAATAAATCCTAAATTCCTTGCTTGTGTGAACACAGGTCAAAAAACACAACTATTTCTTTGTTGAGTTACCATAATGCAAGTTGAGATCTCATTTTTTTTATCTGCTTAGTTGTAGATCGCTTTGCTCTAATACTTACCAAATATTTCTCTTTGTCATATCTTATATAGTCTGATTCTAGTGAAAGTCTGGACGACTATTGCTGCGGTGCCCTTGGAGCAAGAAATGATTATTACATGTTAAATTCATAGGCTGATGGAACATGAGAAGTTGGGGAAAATGGAAAATGTTCTCAGATTTCAGCACAAAGAACTTTCCTGAATTTTATTGCAATGCTGACAATGCATATAAAATGTGGAGGCTTCAACGTATCTGCATGAGATAGCCTAAGCTAAATTGGCCCAAAGCCATGAAACTGTATTAGTATAAATGATTTTAAGAAAGCAAGTCCTGTTAAACATTTTGTGCTTTTTGGAAGGAATATGGCTTTGTGTCACACCAGCCTGAATGTGATGCAGAGTACGTTCCCACATCTCTTCTCCAAATCCCATGTGCAGATGGTTTTAGAAGCAGGCTTCCAGAAGACTAGTGCTTTCTTTTGTATTGAAAAGATGTAATGTTCTCCATTAAATTAATTTCATCAGTCCTTTTTAACGTATTCAGCAGAGGTGGCACAAAGACAGACAAAGGTGGTGTTTGCATTAGGTTTGGCTGCAAAGTTGAATCAGGGGTAGGACTTAGTTACAGAACATCAAAATCTCATTCTCCTAACAGACCTCAAATTTATGTGATGAATGGAAGTCTTTCGAGAGGTCATGGGAAATTATAGTTGTCCATATTCATGCAGGTTCTGAGAAATACAACTGTTTTGGGCTGAGAACTGACCTGAAACAAACCCTGCAGAGACATGTGCTTAGAAATGGACCATCACTAGAGATGCACACAGTGTGAAGATTCAGTCAGAGTCATCTTAGATTCCAGGGTTTGTTTGGTTTGTTTTGCTCAAACTAAAACTAGAAACTAGTAGTGAAAAAAGTACTCTTTTGTGTGCTCACTATTCTTCACATGTGGAAAACAAAATGTTAATTGTTAGCATTAAATTGATTAAATAGACCAGACCAAAAGCATTGGCTGAGGTTCTTGGTTGATGTGCTGCTTATATAGTGCATGGTTACATATTTTGTATAGTTATCGCATAGCAATATTTTTTTTCCCATTTAAATCAGTTGTGTAGAATATCTAGATAAACGTTTTTGAAAACATATTTCTCGTTGTAATTTGCTGACTGCTACGTTGCTGCTTGTTTTACACCAACTGTGTAGGTGAAAGTTTGTTTCTGTACAGGCTTTGTGGATGTTATGTACACCAGAGTTCGATAACGTTCTTTTGTTTAAGTGTTTGATTCTTCTCCATAGCTTTGTATATTTGCAGCGGGGATTTCCTTTGGTATAAAATAGCTTCTGTTGGGCTTTCTTGTCAAAGTGCAGGAAAATTTGTCAAAAAACAGGAATGCTTTCCATGTTTGTTCTGACCTAATTCTTTATTTTTATGTTTTTAATTTATGCACACTGTTTTTTTCACATGATTTAATTCTGGCAAGAGATTTTTCTTTAATCCCTTCTGCCAGGAGTCTGTTGATTCAGCTGTGTGGGTCTGAAGGATTGTAGATTTTAGAGAGTTGTCAATAAATGATGTTTAGATGGCTGTGAATAGCACTGTTTCCTTTTCCACTGAAAGACAAACAGAATGTCTTCTAACACCCTTGTGTGCTGGGCAATACATACATCTCATACATCACTGAGGCAGTGATTAGAATGCAAATATTAATGTTTTCTAGGCAGTTAAAGTATATATGAAATGTTAGCTTTAGTATTTCATACACAGGGTTCCAAAAAATGAAAATAAAATGCCAAATTCTTAAGAGCTAGTTTTGTACATATTGAGTTTAGTTATTCATTTTAGTTCCCTATTGCTGTTCTGTGTTGCCGTGATAGTAACTATGAGTGGGATATCAGTGCAAAGTAACCATTAATTTCCTTTACCTCTCTTTACTTAGTTTTCTGTTTTAGTGTTCTTAAGGGTTTAGAATCTGTGCTTAATATATTCCAGACTTTGTCTGTACCTTACTGGTGCTATTACAGTGAAGGATTAAAAAAGATCCTAGAGCGTGCATATTTTCATGCTTTGGCACACATGCCCCAAGTACTGCTAGGATGCAGGCAGCTGAGCTTTGGTATTGGTAGTCCCCTCAGGGTATCCATAGCTGAATCAGTAGTGTGCTCAGCAGCAGCTGTTGCCTGAATTAAATGTGTCAGCTGAACAAATGAAAAGAACAGAAGTAAAACATAATGTAGTTGTTCAGGAATACGAGTGTTTGTAGTTGCAACAAACCGCCTGAGTCATAGTTTCAAGTAAAGGTGAAGAATTGCTCTGGGGTGGGTGAGGGCTGCCTGATTAATCAACCCAGGTAGTTCATTCAATTTTTTATAGCTTAAGATTCTACCAAGATCCAGCAGAGCATGCTGTTTCTCTCTAGTTAAAATAGTTTTCTTATTAATGCAAAAAGAAATATTGAGAACGCAGATTTTCTGGTATCATGGTGTCATGGTAACTCAAGGGCAAATGTAGCATGACTGTACTAGTCACACTAAGTGACTAGAGAAGTCTGACATGGATGTAATTCCTAAAGCATTTCAATGCTATTGATATCCATTCTTCTCAAGCATTAATCAAAAACATCAGTGCCTTATCAGCCCTATTTAGGTTGCAAATCCAAAGCATGTCACCATATGAGCTAGTGTAAAGAAATTAACCCTGTCCCAGCCAAAATCAGTATGTATGCAAATATAAATTATAATTACCTCCTTCCCAATAAGTTTACTGTTTCTACTCTTTTTTTTTTTTTTGAAGTTCATCATTAAAATTTATGGTATGCAATATAACTTTAGTTTTGACCATGATACATCAACCGAGACTAAAATAGATAATTTCTTCATTTTGTTGCACTGCAGATTGAAGTTGTGTATTGTGTGACCACCATGTTTCTTTAAGCTATTGTCGGTACAGGAGTTCTTAAGTTTCTATGAGAGATGTTTTAACTGTGATCTCAACTGTGTTCCCTTGTATTTGGTCAAACCTATTGTGGAAAACCGCACCCCGGTTTTGCAGTACTTTTATTACGAGGCTGTTCTTGTTTCTGTTAGGAGAATATGATACTGGGTGTGGATGTAAGGTTACTGAGGTACACTTGTTTTCTTCAGTGTAAAGCAACTGTCTTGTGTATCATATTAGCATTGAATTTCATTTTCAACTCATGTTGTATAATTTTGTTCACCTCTTTATGAATAATGTGAACATAAAAATAAAGACAACAGCTAATATTCTTAGGATTTCTAAGGCTTGCAATAAGCAGTAGAAGTCAATGGTAAAGTCTTTGGAGATTGTGGAAATATAGCTAACAAAAGGAAAGATGGAAGCTTTTGTTTTCAAGGTCAGCGCATACTCCATAACCTACACATCACTTCAATGGAAAATCTCTATTTCAAACTCCTTTTGTACTTGCGATGGTGATGGTGGCAATGTACTTTTTGCTGATATTGAAACTGTCCTCTAAAAGTGATCGCTTAGCTCACATTCTGGGCTTTTTAAGCATTTGTAAATGTGCACTTGCTAAATAATTGTACTTACTAATGTTGTTACCTGTAATCTTGTATTTCATCTAATGAATTGCTCCAACAAAATGATGAGACGGTACATATGCTCTGATTGCATGAAGGATGCTTTTAGTTTTAATCATGCTTCAGTTGCATTTCCTTCTGTCAGAGAAGTGCTTAGGAAAATGGACGTTTTCAAGTATATCATGAGCTATAATAGACATTTTATATTTCTGAAATCTGTATCCTTTGAATTAAAACTTTACTGTTCATTTTGACATGGGCAGCATTGCAGTTTCTCATCAGCATCATGCTTCTGAGCCAACTCTGTTTTGAATCTGTTGTCTAGTGTTCTTCTCATGTGCTTTGTGAGTAGAAACCATAGGTTTTCTCACACTGCAGTGAATTAGGTGGTTCTTGCTTCTGCTTCTCTGTCGTGATTTTGCTGCTGCTGTGGCTGACTGTGCACTACAAATTATCTTTAGCGTGTTAAGAAAAACTGAGGCTGGTATCAATTTTTGCCATCTTATTGCAGAGTACAGCATTCGTATATCAGCTAACAGCAGCTGGCGCACTTCCATGAAAATGTCTGGGGAAGAACTGCTGTTTCCCTGACTGTGAATCAACATTCCTGCCATGTTCTTTGCAGGCACTTCTCATAATTACATGGCAAAAGCTAAGTTTAGCATCGTTCTTAATTGTGATAATTGACCTACAAGCTGAATAGGGAATAGCATACCTGTCTGTTTTGTTTCAAGCAATTATAATATATATAATTTTTAAAATTAATTGAAATGTTGAGCATGTTATATATCCATTTTCTAAATGGAAAAATATATGTGATGGATGAGTTTTGTTTTTTAATGAAAGTGTTATATTATCTAAAAGGATCAGAAGTCAATAACTCAACAGGACTGAAACCTGCATTTCTTT
This sequence comes from Gallus gallus, assembly GCF_016699485.2. Taxonomy (NCBI): domain Eukaryota; kingdom Metazoa; phylum Chordata; class Aves; order Galliformes; family Phasianidae; genus Gallus; species Gallus gallus. The sequence goes on from NC_052534.1 coordinate 29,265,118, forward strand.
AAAACTTGGTATGATGAACACAAGCCAAAATTATTCTGCTGGTGGGCAGCCATTACTCTGGAACTTTATTTATACTGCAAAAGCAAAAGATTGTATTATATAGCAGACAAATGATATTGCTAAACATCCATACATTCTGGTGATTTTTGATTGAAATGAGTTAATTTAACACACAGCTTCCTGCATTGTAGGTAACCCATTCTGTGGGATAATGGTACTTGTTCAAGATGGTTTTCTATGCTGTTTGCTCAATATTTATTGAAATAGAGTACAATATTCCATTTATATGAAAAATTTATGGTAAGAACTGTTGGATCTCTTTTGAAAATGAAGGAATCAGACTGAGTCAAGATTAATGACTTTATAGAATGTGAAGCCTCCAGGGTAATATAAAAGGTGAATAGGTTATGATGTTCAAGAGCAGCTCTATTTGATTTTGAATTAGAGTCTAAATGTACAACTTACACAGCCAGGAATGAAACCTAGAGCTAACTTTGTTTCACAAATTTTTTCTGTTCAGATATTTATTATGTTTAATAAAAGACACAACAACAAAGATGTTGATATATTTTACTTGTGGACCACAACAATTCCTCTTCACTGAGTGTGGCCCAGAAAACCAAAAGATTGGACATCCATGCTTTAAAGTCTCATCAAGTATACATTTGCACTAACTGTCTATTCCCATTTTTCTGGGCATATAACTCTGGAAAGATTTTGATGCATTTCTCAGCTCTTTTTCTCCTGGCGCCCTACCAAGTTTTGCTGTGAAACTTCTCTCTTTTTTATTCCTTTTTAATTATTTTTAGCAATTACTTGTTTCTGTGCAAGTGAGTCCCACTTGTACAGTTTGGCACTATAGAGTCCCACTGAATCATTTATTGTTTGGTGCCTAGAATTTCATTATGTTTAACATGTGCTTCTTATTCTTTTTTCCACTTCCATAGGTATATTCGCATTGTTGGGACCCACAACACAGTGAACAAAGTTTTCCATATTGTGGCATTTGAATGCATGTTTACCAACAAAACCTTTGCTCTGGAGAAGGGTCTGATAGGTAAGAAATGCAACTGTTTCCATTTTACATGAACTGTTGGGTACGCTTGCCTTTTAAGTCTGGCTATCACTGCACTCTTGCTGTACTTCTCTTTCCACACAGAAATCTCTAACTTGAGTTAAACGATGCTGTATGCTTAGAATTAGTTGGCTCGTCCTCATGGCTGCTTTGAAATTCCAGTGCTATGGATGAATTAGTAATGCTGCAGGAATGTGAAAGTTCAAATTAAGTTAACTGCTGCTGACAAAACCACTGGTAATTTAGTCTCTCTGTGCTCCTAATCTGATTTTTCTTTCCATGTGACAATATGGTTGTTATTGCCTCCAGGTAGGTTTGCCTATACTTCCTAACTGGGATGGAGGAACCAAAGCTATTTATTGCAGTGAAGATGAATTTGGGCACTTACAGCCTCTTATGCAGCCTGCTTTCAACTGCTAAAAGTGAACTCTGTTGATTTTTCCTCCAAAGAGTTCTAGGCACATCTATCTATGGCAGAACATTATACTGACTACCATTATTCCCAGTACACCATGCTGATGGAGCTCTGTTACTTCTGGTGCTTGAAACAGATCATTTAGTACTAATTTAATTACGTCTGTGTAATACTGCATTACTTAGAGTAGAAGTCCCAAACAGGTATGGTTTGCTAAACCGTATCAAAGTATGTAAACTATGTCAAAGTAAGTTTTGGTATAGGTTACTTCAACTATGGCGATCACTGAGCTTTCTTTCCTATAAACTCCCATAAATGAGTTCTTGAAATTCATTGGAAAAATAACTAGTTTTGTATACCTGTAGGAGGGATTTCTGCCATCTGTGGTTTTGCTCAAACTCAATGCTTCTAGTTCATGTTTTTTTCAGACCACCTATTACTGCTGTGTATGATACAGTACCACAAATTGTTGCTTGTTTGGAAAAATTCTCAAGAATTCATGCTATTTTTGACATATACATTTTAATTTTTAAGCATGCACCTATGGTAGGTGGAAGAGAAAAAAGTTCACAAAAAAGAATCAGAGGAAAGATTTTTAGTGAGGCATACTTTCAACTTTTTTTCCTGAGGAAAACAATAATATCTGACTCTGAAAAACTGGGTCCCAATTCCTTCAGCCCTTTTGCCATGCATTGCACAAAGGCATCATTAAACCTGATCTCATGAGATCTGCTGTGCAATTTTTTGATGTCTTTATAGAATTGTAGAATAAATAAATTGCTTGACAAATCACATTTTGCTGATTTTTGTTTCTTAGAGCATGGGAAGAGTGCAGGCAGATTAATAAAACACCTTTGAGCTAAGTTTCACACACAGCACTACCAGCTATGAATTTTTAAACAGCTTCATGCAAAATTAGAATTATTTTATCATTAATGCATATATCTTTCTACATTGTAAGACTGTCAATTGCGTTCATAATGTAGGACACAAATAATATATTTCCCTTTCATTTTTTGCACATTAAATAATTTGAACGTTGTTTAGCCATAGCAATATAATGAATCTGTGTATGCTTGTGGATGTATACTTTTACCAACGATCTGACACTCACTGAACTTTTTTGTGAGGGGAGCTCTTCCATCTATTTCAGCGTTAGTGGGTTCCAAATTCAAGCCGTGAATTTCAAAATTAATCTGAGAGATGGAGACTGTATTTGACCTTATTAAAATTTACTGGTTTATGACATGTTTTATTGTAGTTACATATTTTGTGCTTTGAAGAATGATTATATGTTACTTTTCATCCAATATCAGTTATATAGAATAAATGCTTAAGTGAATCATAGAATGTAGGCTATGATTGTTAGAGCCAAGTCACTTTCTTGCTAGATTGTCAATATGTCTGTATTCCATGATCAAATTTCCACAGTATTCTTGCCAACATATGCCATGCACCTATCACCTTGCCATTTCCTGTTTCAGTGCTTCGTGACCTTTGTCCATCTGTCTATTAAATTGTGGAGATGATTGTAGGTTGTCTTCTGCTTGTTTCCAGTTCTAACCGCTACCCTAACAGAAAAGAGTATGTGGGCTCCCATCCCATATAAAGATGTTCCATGCCTCCGAGCACTACAGAGAACTTTTATTTTCTTTTCTTTTCTGTTTCACTACAGATCTTACTATCAGAGATAAAAATGTGCTGAGCCTTGCAAATGGTAATGCAAATGCATACAAAGTCACTGAACAATGGAAATTCTATTTCTTGTTCAGAACAGGCTGTCCTCCTAAAATGCAAGCAAAACTGGAGATGCAGTGTGTGTGTAACAAAGTGCATTGTGAAGTACTTCTGATGACATTTGAAAGTGTGAATTAATGAGAAAATTGCTGACTAATGGCAGGGTATCTTGCTACACATCTGGGAATGTTAGCAGTGAAGAGGAAACTGGAGCCAAGCAGCGGATGAAAAGGACAGTATGCATGAATATATGGTATACCATGTTCACTACTTACTAGTAGTGAACTCGCTGAGCTCTGAGCAGCCAGCGATGTAGAGTTTGTAAGGGTAGCTGTTAACTTACACCCTTCTCTTGAGCCAGTACTGGATTACAAATTCGACATTCAGCAAAATTATATGGGATGATAGTTTAGAATTTGCTAGGCTATCAATAGGTGCTGGTGAAACCTATGCTGTGGTTATAGTTCTCTTCACCCATGAGCTATCGAGTTTTGAAACCATCTTCTGATAGTTGTTAAAGTTTGGGAGGGTCATTTCTTGGTAGTGATATGAAAAACCTACTTCAATCTTAAGAGAAGTTCTGTACCACATCATGTCATACTTCTTGCATTTTTGTATTAGAAAACATATAATGGGACTTGGACTTGCCAACTCCTTTAGGTAGGAAGAAGTAATAGGATGTTTGCATGAATGGATGCTAGATTTCATGGAGCCTCTAGGTGTACTGAATTACATACCTTAACATGTGAGAGATCACAGCACATACCACAAGGACACTGTAATGGTCCTTGCATACATGCTTTGCTCTAGAATCTTCTAAGTAGATCCACTGCTTCCATCCAAACCCATTTTTGGTCACGATAAATAGGGTTTTGGCTACATACTAATTAGTATCCAGTAGTGAACTGTTGAACTATGCAATCTTTCAGTGTGGGTAAATCAGTTGTTATACCTGTAAGTCATTTGATGTAGTTTACAATAGAGGTCCATAGGGCTTTTTATATTGAAGTGATGGTAGTCAATGCAATTCTTAGAAAATTGAAGCAGTAAGAATTCACAGAGTAGCTAATTGAAAGAGGGAATATGTGGACCAACTTCTGACTGCAAATGAGTTGGCAATAGTTGGCAAAGATGTGTCTTAATGCTCTAATGGGATTCATAATGCTGTAATTTCTATTTTTCCAGTGACTGGATAGGTTGAAGTGAATTGAAAGCAGTTGGGAAAGCTCCTAGAAATGTATGAAAGTGTGATAATCAGAACAGGTTGCTTCTAAGTTTCAATGGGCAGGAAACTTCATTCTTAACCCTTGAAAAAGTGGTGTTGGATCAAGTTGTTGACTTAATTTTTTTACGTAGTATGGGATTAAATGTGTCTGTTCCAAACTCATTTAATACCATAACTGCTCTTTCTGTAACCTGTTTAATTAAGAAAAGGAAATGTTACTCATTCCTTGGAAGTCATAGGATCATTTCTGAAAGCCTTTGTGATGCTAACTCCTACCAAACGACGCAGAAGAAATTATTCAAGGACTTTCTCATTTCAAGTCTTGTTCCAGCGTGTTAAGACCACTGAGGTTTTTGTTTAGGGATCCTATAGATTTAGAAGTAATAATTGAATTTTCATTAAACCTATTCAACTTGATCAGAAAGCTGTATATAAAAGTAGGGTAATTTATCAGACCTATCATTACTGATATGTAGTATCGATTTAATGGCTGTCACTGTAAAGAGAAGATTAGAAGACTGGTAAACAAATAATAAAAATGAAGTGTCATGATAATAGCAGTTTTATGTTGCTGTGTTTTTACATACCAAGATTTCATTGCACATGATTAACTTGACACGTTACATTTAAAAGTTTGTATGCAAGATGATTTATACAGTTCTAGTACACAGTACTGAATCAGTATTGGTACTGATATGACCCATTGACAATTAACTAGCAATTTTGAGGTAAAAGTAGCAGGAAATGCTTTTTTCTAGCACCATCTTGGTGTTCTAGTGTTGATATACATTTCGTTGTCTTGTTAAATGAGGTAAGTGACAGAAATTAATTCAATCATATGAAATTATTCCCTAATGCAGATGTTAGAGTTGAAATGTAATTTTCCTTTTGGCATATTATCTCTAAATGCGTATGCACATTAGCAGTTTTGCGTATTGGATTCGCACTAGATTGACTTAACTGTTTTGTTTAACGGGGATGCAAATTTTTTAAAATCTCAAAAGCATAGTGTTTGTTTTTAATGAATGTGAGCTTCTGGAATTTGAATGGTCTTTAGTCATTAATATTTAATCTGAAATCCAAAACAAATTAAAGTTTTTACAATCAGGAGGCATGCTCCTTTGAATGCAGATGCAGTACCCAGTATGATGTGATGCTTGGTAACAGCTTCTAACCTACCCAATGGCAAGAGGCTACAGTAATGGGTAAGGGGCTTCTCATACATAATGCCTCTTGGTTTTTGATTTCATTTTCCCCTGAATGTGTAGGAACTGATTCCTTTTATCTGCTGCAAAGGGAGAAAAATGATAATGTCTTTTAGTCCCGTGGTTAAAAAACCTTTAATCAGTGCTCCCTGCTGAGGTGCAATTAAGGACTGTGTAGCACACAGGTTTGCCTAGCCCACCATCCTACTTTGAGCTTGGTTAAGGTCATAGGGAGTACAACGTGGAAGGCTTTTACATGAAGTTGTGTTTATCTGTGATCTGTCTCAGTCTATCAGACTGTCTTTAAACTGGTGCATTACATACGAAAGGGGGAACAATGAATAATGACCGAAGAGCAAGAGATAGATATAAAACACTGGAATGTCCTTGTTCACCCTCTGGGGAATGCTGTTCAATACTTATGAATCGTTGTGAACCTTCATTTATGCACTACTCAGTGCCTGAAGAGTACTTGTTGTAAAGGAAAAAATGAAGAAATTATCATTCATCTTTTACTCACTGATAATCATTTAAAAAGAAAAGCAATCAAAAAACAAGAACAACAACAACAAAAGTCACATTTAAATGTATAACAGAGAGAAACCAGTTGTATCAGTTTCCTAGTACGTGGTTCAGCATTTGTACTGCTGACTCTCTCCTAGGAAGCCACAAGAGGTGCTGTTTTCATGTCTAGTTTAACGTTAACCACACACAGAGGTATTTCATTTTGTGGCTTCTCTTTTTAAAGGTTAGCGTTCTTTAAAGTCATGCAGGTTTCCCTAAGACTATCTAAATATTGCAGGAAACCCTCTTTTTTTTCCTCTTACAACAGAAAAGGACAGTCATGTCGTCAGTTTAGTAGCTGCTACCCAATCTTTGATAAAGATCTGTTCATATGTTTTCAGTGACTACTTTTTTTTCTTTTCTTCTTGTTTTCAGTGCTACAACTAAGGCTTACTTCCTAGGGCTTTTCTGAAATGACTGTTGCCATTCCCTTCTTCATGAAAACCTTCAGTGCTCAGTGAAACAGCTCTGTAGGTGGATAATTGGTTGCCGATTATGTAATAGTATGCCCAATTCTAATGGCTTGTATGCTTTTGGGGATCTGAAATCACGAGCCTCAGCACCTGAAAAATCAGTCTTCTATGTAGTTATTTTAATCCGAAACTGACAATTGCACGTTGAAAAATATTATTAGTGGGATTTTCTTTTAAAATCCATCAAAATTGTAATTCCTTCTCTCTTCCAAGCTGTAGACATGACTGTGAAAGCCTTCACATTCCGATGTAGTGTCTGTGGTATATGCATTACTGTCTTTGAGTAATTGCAATATCTATGACATAGATTGGTGTTTACAATCTAGTAGAAGATAACAGTACTTTATAAATCAGATTATTTCTCAGATTTTTTGGAAGCATTTATGCCGTGAGAACAGACTAAAAAGCATCCAAGTTCTTTTTTAAGATAGTATTACTATAATTGAATATACTGCCAAGCAGTTCGTTGCTCCATACTGCAGCTTAAGACCAGGGAACAAAGTAAGCTTTAGTAATGGCTTTGATGCTGCCATACTGTAACTTCAATCACCTTCTCCTGTTGTTTGCTTACAGAATGTGTATGCTTTGCTAGCAAACATTTTTTTTCCATTCCCTTAAAGCAAATTCAATTTGTGAGAGTATAAACAGTAGGGGAAAAAAAATCCATATTTGCAATCTCTTCTTTTGTTTTCTGTAACAAAGTTGGTTACTGTAATAGCTGCTTGGTGAATGAAAAAAAAGAAAATAGAAACAAGACTGCTGTTTTTGGCAGTACATTCTTGTAAACAAGTGACCCAAATTTAAACAGAAATTCTAATGGGAGAGAGGAAGAAAACCAGAAGAATTGAAAATACAGCACAGATCAGAGTCCCCACCAGATGGTGTTTTTAATAAATGTATCAAGCGGATATAAAAGAAGATAATAAACATTCAAAATAGGGAGTGGCAGACTCCCCTAGAGAGAAGAAACAGCATGACACCTTCTGCATGCTACAATTAGTTAGAATCACATTCTGATTAACCGCTGTAGAGAAAAAGACTGAATTTTATCAAATGTACGCTAAGACAGTTTCTGTATGGCTGTTAAGGAGTTTGGCTAATCAGGGTAACATCGTGTGAGTCTGGTACAGGATAGGTACAGAAATATAAATGTGAAAAGGAACAGGGTGAAGCTTAGAGGGCATGCAGGTAAAATATTTTATGAACTGAGTTGTATTGTGTTCAGTTAATGACTTACATAGTTCATACTGTGTCTGCAATATTCCATAGAGCATTGGCATGAAAATTCATTTTGACATTTTATCTCGTACATGTTTTTTTAACCTAGTTGCTTCTGTTTCCTACAAAAAGCAGCACTATATAGAAGATGCTTTAATGCCTATGTAAAATGGGTACTCAGAAAGTTCTCTTATTGCTAGGGAAGCGGGGAAGAAAAGAAAACCGAGGCAGATTCTGTTTTGATGCCTGTGGACATAGTTGGCATTGTTGATCTTTGCTTTATTCAGATAATTTCTAGTGAAGTACACCTCATCTCTGCTTCTTTCTTCCCCATAGGAATCTGAGAATTTCTGAATGTCTCTGTTTAATGATACCAAATCAAGACGTTTCTAGAATAAGAATGCAGTGCTTTTACTAGTTTTTGATGAGCACACAGTGATGTTATCAAATTTGATAGTGCAGTAGATTTGGGGAAAATTGTTGTTTTTTTGCTACCTTGAATTATTACTTGGCAATGAGCTTACACATTTTTTTCCCCATTTAAGACTCTGTTCCCAGCACCACTAGCACACTTAAAACACAGAATCGTGTGATCACAGAATGGTTTGGGTTGGAAAGAACCTTAAGAATCATCCAATTCCAACTCCCTGTGGTGGGCAGGGGCACCTTCCACTATGCCAGATTGCCCAAAGCCCCATCCAACCTGGCTTTGAACGTCTCCAAGAAGGGAGCATTCCCAACTTCGATAGGCAAGCTATTCTGGGGCCTCATCACTCTCACAGTGAAGAATTTCTTCCAAACATCTAATCTAAATCTGCCCTGTTTCAGTTGAAAGCCACTTGTCCTACCATTATATACCATTATAAAAAGCGCTTTCCCATCTTCTCTGTATGCCCCCTTAAGTACTGGAATGCTAGCTCCTCAAAGAAAATTAGCTCTTTTTTGGCTACTTGGAGACTTTAAAATTTGTTCTGAGATTTCATATAGCAGTATTTCAACTATTTCCAGATGATGTAGTAGTTTTAATATATATTCTAGAGAAAATCACTGTCTGTTATTAAGTGTTCACTCTGAAGTGGATTTAAAATGTTGCGTAAATCCATTTTCATCTATACTACTTGTTTGCCTATGTGAAAATTCAAATAATCTTGGATTTTAGTTGTCAGTGTTTCACATTTTTTTGTACATTTCATCTTTTAGCTTATTTGTTCTATTTCTGATTTGTTTGGCATGAGTTGCTGTGATTTTGGGAATTCTGTTGAATTGATCATTGTCCTTCATATGATTGTAATAATTTAGTGTAATTTCTTCCATTCTTGTTTATTGTGTTACCACACCCGTATTGGTTATTCTTCATCAGAAGCTAGCAGTCTTACCTTTTTTTCCAAGAATATTTATTATCGTTTAGCTAAAATGGTGTTTTCTATGTTATTCACCACTATTATTGAGATGGTATTTAAAAAGAATAAACAGATCACCTTGATTTTTGCATGTGCAGAGAACATCATTTTGCAACCTTGTTAATCTGAATTTTTTTCTCGAGTGTTTAAAAAGAAAAAAGGAGTGAGACACAGATGTCTCGTATGAATAGGGCATCTTAAATAGCTTTTTTATGTCCATTCATCTTCATGAATGATGAGATTCAAAAAGCTTGGGAGTCTCTCTCAATTACAAAGTTCTGCATTGGTTTAAATGTGAACAGAGGTTATTAGGTGAATATGTAATTCCAAAAATAAAAGTTGAAGCACTTGTAAAACAGAGCTTCATAGTTAATATTAAACGAGAATTAATATTTCCTTGTGTTGGTCATACTTTGATAGTTCAATTTTGTTGTTTTTTTTATTTCAGTTTTTTTGCCAGGAATGAATGCCATTACCATCTGAACTGTTTTCTGACTGTATTACTGTGTTTATCTTCCTTGTGTTTTAATTTGCAGTTCCTACTGAAAACGTTGCAACAATTGCAGATTGTGCCAGTGTGATTGAGGGTGTCAGTCGAAGTCGCAATGCCTTATTGAATGGAGACACAAAAAACTACGACTGGGATTCTGGGTATACGTGCCATCAGCTTGGGAGTGGAGCTATTGTAGTACAACTAGCACAGCCCTACATGATTGGGTCTATACGGTAAGAGGGTTTATTTTTCTCTAAATGAAAGGCAACAGTGAGACTTTTGCTGAATGCAGTTATTTTCTTTAGAATAAAGGATGTTTGGAAATTATGGTAGTGAGGTGTCTAGTTCAGTAATTGTCCTTTGACATTTTTATTTCAGTATAATGGGTATGTTAAAAATTAAATACATGAATTGTATGTCAAGATAGAGCAGTTCAATTCCAGAAAATATTACATTTCAAAGGCATAATAATAGTAATAGTCAAATTGTAAGATTAAAGATGTATATTTATAGTAGAATGGAAATTCAATTGCAGACTCACTTGTGATCACAGTATGAGCAGTTCTTCATATGCATCTCATTGTGAAAAAGGAAACATTTATTGAGGAGAGCCATATCAGAGTCAGCTACGTTTCCTTTTCACTATACTGTATTAATATACAAGCTCTTAACTTGAATATGAAGTGTATAATAAGGGCACAGCGAACTGAATATTGCTTTACAGTGTTGGATTAATAACGTTATTTAGATCTGGATTGAAATACATTGGTCTGTTCTCACAGTGGGTATGTTTGTGGATACGATGAACCAGCTTTGGGGTAATGTAAAAGCTTTTTGCACTTCTTCAGCTTTCCTTTGTGCTTTGGAAATAGATTGGAGAGCAGGACTGTAAACAGGTGAAGAAGAAAATAGTCTTTCCAACTTCAGATTCAGAATGTAAATGATTTTGTTTAACAAAATCAGACATGCAAAACCTTGTCTTGATGTCTGTTTGTTCTCTGTAAATGTAGAGTGTGTTGTCAGGAACTTAATTTAATTCTCTGTGAGAAAAGAAAGAGCTTTCTGAAGCTGAAGTGCTAGTGTGTGAATGTAGAAACTGCAGGTTAGGTCCCTGTTAGCAGCAGAGGCCCAGTATAGATATATATTGCTAGGATCTGTGCCATCTGCCTATCAGAGTTGTCTCTTTGGACTAGTTGATTAGTGAGTGAGATGTGACATTTCGTAATTGCCAGTTTTTGTTTTCCAGCAACGGGAAAAAAGGAAGTCTAAAACTATTCAGTAGATAATCAGTAGGGAGGTGTAAGAAAATGCCTTAGACTGTGTGGTTAGTTTTCTTGGATCCTCTTCTCTGTCTGCTCACTGTACATTTGTATTTCTCAAAAGCAGACTTTCTAAATGAGTTCAGAGGAAAAAAAAAAAAAAAGTACACAATTCCAATATCCCTGAATCATGAAAATAAGTGGTTCCTTTCTTCCAAAGCTATGTGTTTTGTTTTCAGCTTGTAGCATTGCTGTGATGATTATAAACATGAAAGTTTCAAGTCAGAAATCTAGACTCTATCCATTACAAACGTACTGATTTGTCTGTTTCCTTGCTACACAAGTTATGCATACTGTGAGTCCAGCATTGTTTTCACCATGTGCAAGAAGTAGAATAAGAAGCATAGTTGGCAGCTTTCCACAGCGAATATTTTACGCTTTTGAGTTTGATGTTTTTATTGTTAAATTAAGTATTGCATCTCAAGTAGAAAACTAAAAAGATACAGTACTCGGATTTCTTAAAAGAAGTAATTGAAAATGTAATTACAACATTTTCATGCCACTTTGAGCTTAAATTTTAAGTAGCGGCAGAGACTTGCACATGTGAAGAAATAAGAGAAGAATATATTACCTAAAATGTATTGTTTTCAGTTCATAGTCCCTCTGTCTTCCAGCCTTAGAATTTTTTGCTATCTTTCAATTGGTGAATCATACTGTCACTTCAAGTTAGTTCAATAGTTTGGCTTTCCTAAATTAAATGTAATGCTAGCATTTATTCTTCTTGGGCAGGAGTTGTGGTTTTTTTGTTGTTTGTTTGGTTTGGTTTGGTTGTTTCATTTTTTTAAAAAATAAAACTTAGTATTTAATGATGTATTAGATGAACTAGATTTTTGGCTGTCAGAAAATAATTGCACAATTGGAAAGTATATAGAGCAAAATAATAACCATTTTTATTAGATATTTTTAAGTGAATAGGCATTTAATTTTTTATGTGCTATTGCATTGTAAATATATGAGATCAGGGTCTCATCTTTTTTTGATGGCTTTTCCTGCATATACAACATACAAGCAAGATGAACAGCTTTCCTTAAAAATGACAATAATAAGCACCATCATCACCAGGATCTGAGAGACAAGCTGATCTGCCTTGCCTAGAGAGAGAGGTGCTTGTACTATGTCATCCTTGGTTTTCATGTTCTGCCTAGAAAAAAACAAGTGTTTTAAGCTAATGTCTGTGTCAGATCATAGGCAGTGAGGGAAGGATGTCCCTTTGAGTGGAGAAGGGAGGTTTAACTACATAGCAACTGCTTCTATGGCACAAATCTGTAACATGTCCTCTACTCTGCAATGTGGAAGACAGTGACAAAGATCTCTAACACTGGGAAATCTATGGCTAGAACAAAGATCAAGTAACATACAGACACAAAACAGAAAGTCTTACTATTTCATCTTAATAGAAGTGGAAGGGCTATTTTTTTTGGTTGTTTTTTTTTTCAGCAGGTCGTCCAGAACTGATTGAATTGTATTAATTGCCTGTTCTCCTGTTATGCTTACTTGAAAAATTCCACAATCTCATCCTTCCACCAGGATAACATCTCCAGGAGCACTTCCTTTAGGCTAGCTACAGTATAGAATGTCACAAATTGTTCTGCCCCCAGAAACGGAGTTATTTAGTTTAGATTATAAAGGAAGAATTAGAAATTAAAGTCTACATCTTTTCAATTTTGAGACATCGGCATGCCACTGAATATGGTTGTATCAGAGATGCTAAATATATGAACTTTTCTTAAAAAATAATAAAAGTGGAGTAGACGCTTCTGGTTTCTAGAAATCAGAATTCCACTGAAGAGAGCCTCAAAGTCAAAATGTGTTACTATGGCAACCAAATTCTTAGTATAGAGAAAAGCAGGGCTATTGGTACTCAAATATGCATTAGAAATGTACAGAGAGCTAAATGATTCTGGAGTATATGTTGCCTGCATGTTTTCTGCAAGATCTGTCAATTTATTTTAGTATCTTTGAATCATTCGTGTTGGAAGGGACTTGAGAAAGTGATCTTGTCTAGCCTTTTCATGAAAATACCATTATCAGAAAGGAACTAAGACCATCTTATTCAAGGATTTATGCAGACAGGTCATGAAAACCTTCAAGAAAGGCGATCCACAACTTTTCTGGACAGCTTATTCCAATATTTAATTATCCTCACTACACATTTTTGCCCTTTAATGTGGTTGCTGTTTTCTCATGGTTTTAGGCCATCTGGAACTTCTGCTTCAATTTATGAACTTTGTCTTATATTTCTCCAATTACACACCTGATTAGTTCTTTTTGATAACCTGCTTTCAGGTATTGAAAAATGCTGTAGAGGTCCTCCACCATCTCAAGCTCTCTTAGGCTGAGCAAGATATGTTCCTCAGTCTCTGTGCACCTGCTCCAACTTCTAGAACATCTTGGTGGTCCTATGCTAGATTTGCCTAGATTTATCAGTGTTGTATTGGGATACAAAATACAGTATACCAGTAGCGGTCTAGTGAGTGTCCAATAAGAGAGAATAATCTCTGACACTTTTTCTGTCGATTCAGTTCCTGTTGGTACAACTCAATATGCTGCTGGTGGCCTTAATTGCTTAGAAGGCTCGTTGGCAACTAATCTTTAGTCTTCTGTTCACAATGGCTCCCATGTCCTTTTTATCACAGCCAGTTGGACTGTAGCAATTACTACTGCAGTGACTTGGTCTATATTTGGTATAGATTCTTGCTTTTGACCTTGATTTTCATAGAGTTATTTTTTTTTGCACATGCCTCTAGTCATCCCAGAAGCTAGCAATCAGTCCTGAATGGCAGCCACACCCTGATGGCGATTGTACCCCAGAACATGCTGTCATACTCAAATTTGTTAAGAGCTTGTTCAGCCTCCTTGTCCAGATGCTTGATAAAGATTTTAAACAGGTTTGGTCATTGAATGGACTCTGGTGGAAATTTTGTAACCAGACTCCAGGAGGATATTGAACTGTTAACCTCTACAAGTTGAGCTCAACAGTCCAACCAGTTGTCACAGATTTTGTAGTTTAAACATCCCAGCTGTGATACAGGGATGCCATTGGAGACCATGTTGGAAACCTTGTTAACACTAAATATGTTTTTAGATATTTTTATATAAATTTGCAGTTCTCATCTTCCACATCAGCGTTTACTTAGAAATTCTGAAACAAAGGTTCAAAGTAGTCATAGAATTACAGAATCCCCAAGGTTGAAAAAGATCTCTAAGATCATCCAGTTTAACCGTCCATCTACCACCAATAAGCCATGTCCCTTAGTGCAACATCTAAACATACACCTCTAGGGATAGTGACTCAACCACCTCCCTGCGCAGCCCATTCCAGTGCCTAATCACTGTTTCAGAGGGGACATTTTTTGTAATGTCCGACGTGAATCTCCCTGGCATAACTTGAGGCCATTCCTTCTTAGTCCTATCAGTAGGGCCAACCCCCTCTGTCTCTTCCCAGGAGAAGAGGCCAACCCCCACCTCACCACAACCTCCTTTCAGGCAGTTGCAGAGAACAATAAGATCTCCCCTTAGCCTCCTCTTCTCCAGACTGGACAATCCCAGTTCCCTGAACTACTCCTCTTAAGATTTGGGCTCCAGGCCCCTCACAGCTTCATTGTCCTTCTCTGGACACACTCCAGTGCCACAGTGTCTTTCTTGCAGTGCAGGGCCCAGAACTGAACACAGTACTTGAGGTCTGGCCTCACTAGTGCTGAGTACAGAGGGACAATCATCTCCCTGCTACTGCTGGCAACATTATATCTGATACAAGGAAGGATGCTATTGGCCTTCTTGGCCACCTGGGCACATTGCTGGCTCAGCCAAGCGTCAACCAACACACCCATGTCCGCTTCTTCCACACAGTCTTCCAGCCACTCTGCCCCAAGCCTGCAGCATTACTTGGGGTTGTTGTGGCCAAAGTGCAGCACCTGGCACTTGTTCTTGTTGAACTTTATCCCAGCTATCCAGGTTGTCCAGATTCCTCTGTAGGACCTTTCTTCCCACCAGGCAGATCAATGCTTCCTCCCATTTTGGTGTCATCTGCAAACTTAGTCAATCCCTTCATCCAGGTCATCAGTAAAGATATTGTACAGGAAAGACCCCAAGTGGTTCCCCTGGGGAACACCGCTCGTGACCGGTCGTCAGCTGGATTTAACTCCATTCACCACTACTTTCTGGGCCTGGCCCTGCAGCCAGTTCTTTACCCAGCAAAGAGTGTACCTGTCCAAGCCAATGGCTGCCAGCTTCTCCATGTGGGTCATTCAATCATAGGAGATCAGATTGGTCAAGCAGGACCTGCATTTCATGAGCCCATGCTGACTGGGCCTGATCCCCTGGTTGTCCTACACATGCTGTGTGATCTCCTTCAAGATGATCTGCTCCATAACCTTTCCTGGTACCATGGTCAGGCTGACAGGCCTGTAGTTCCCTTGACCCTATTTACGACCCTTTAGTCAGTGGTCAGTGGAAAATCCTACTAGAAAAGAGCTGGAAAAGCTTTTGTTTAAAAGTAACTATAAATAATTAATGTCTTTAGATTATAGAAATAAAAAAAAATATTTATGACTTAGTATAATGACTGTATAACTCCTCCTTACAACAGCTTATGAGATACTTGAAACAGTCAACAGAGAAAATACATACTTCTGCTGTTTATTTCTGTACTGTTGCCTGTCTGGACAGAAAATAACCTTACTGTTTTTCCTCTCTGAAAAGGCACTTATCAACAACAGAAAAAAAAATATTAAATGTAACTAGATGCAGAAAGGCAGCAATTGGCAGGTTTAACATAATAAACATGATATAATTGCCTTTTATTTAACTTTTAAATGGCTAAAACCTTAGTATTGAAATGGCTGCCATATCACAATAGCTTTAACTCCCCCTACATTTATTTTGTACTGAAAAGTAATACTATTACACTGCAATTTTGGCTGATAGCTTTATATTTTTTTTTTATGAATTTCCCAAATAGAATGAAGAACAGGACTTGCTATAATAACATGTAGCAGAGGGAGACAGAATTCTTCTGTACCATAGTGGTTTTCAGATTGAAGTAAATACAGATGTATTGCATCTCTGTAAAAGTAGATTAAACATTTATCCCTGTTTAATCTCTTTGAATACTTTATTATTAATATGCATACTTTATGGTTAACTCTTTTGTTTTTCATATTCGGATTAATTCTTAAGTTAATAAATGATACAGGGAAGCTTTAATGTGTTTTTTGTTTGCTTATATCATCATCCTGTACAGCTCTTATGCTTCCTAATATTCAATACCACTTTCTCCTTATGAAGTTTTTTCTTTCTTTACTGCTCATTTTCTACTCTTGCCTGAACTGAGAGTGAGATCATGACTCAGAATAAATGATCACATAAGCACATGGAAAATATGCAGGAGTTTGACTCCTTTGGAGTATCCTGAAAAAAAAAAAGATTGACTTTCTGCTGCAGAAAATGTAAGGAGATTATAGGCAACCAGAGACAAAATGTGATTTTAATTTTATAAAAAAAAATACTCATTCCGTGAGCTTACTTTTCTTTTTCCCCATTTTTGAACAGATGTCATTACCTGATGTTTTAGTTTTCTACTGTCTTTTGGATTTCTGTAAGCATGCAAATAGTTTATGAGCATCAGACTATGAAATATGTATGCTCTATTTGATAAATACTTACTTTATAGTATTTAGGAACTGAATGTCATCCTGTAAGTTTCACCACTATTGTTGGGTATTCTGCTGTCACCTTTTGTTTAAATAGTTATGTAGCAGCCTGCGCTAAACAGTGACAATCTTTTGGGGGATTCTGATAGTAAAAAGCAAGCAGAGACAACACAGAATACTCACACAAGCACAGAACAATCAGTCACAGGGGAATGCATGACATTCAGGGAAGTACTGCTGAGAAAGTACAGCAGCCTCTTTTGATGTAGCAGATAATACAGTCAGTTTCCCATACCTATAACATGAAATTGTATTCATATTTGAAAACTGTTATTATGTAAAATGAGGCATCTTCATGTGATGGAAGAAATAGTATCACATTAAATGATTAACAGGCTTACACTTAAATGCTTAAAGAAGTGGCATATTAACTATATGTTTAAATGTCATGATCTTGCAGGGAATGAGCTGGATAAAGCTTTGTTCAGCTTTTCCTTCTTCATCTTGAGGGCACAAGTTACCAACAAGAGCTAATTTAACTTTTTATTCTAATATAGAGTTCCAGGGTCACAGGGAATTTCGTTTTAAAGAGCTGCCTTTCCAGTGTAAGTTCTGACATTTTCATTGAAGTGAATTAATATCCATCATAGCAAAACACAGTTTCCATACAGAAGTGTAACCTGGTCACTTGTCTGGAATGTGTTTGAAAAATGGTTGTGCCTGGCATGAAAAGTGATGCTTGTGCTTAGTGTGCACTGGTGAATATTCGTTTTATCAAACTGAAACTTATTTTCTACTTATCCAGAAAGGCATTTCATGCAGAATAAATTTGAACTAGATTCTATGGCAAAGTCTTCTTCCTGTGTCTTTCTTAGAAAAGATACTGCAGGGAGGTGATGTAAGAATTATTTTCTTTTCTTTCACAAGTCCCAAAGAAAGAACAAGCTACATTTAGCATTCTTGCTGAGTTACTCTGGGAAAGATTCTTCCCACTTTTCACTCACTTTTTGCTTGTTTTGTAATAATCCCAAGCCATGTGCTTTTTCAAGCTTTGTAACTTGGGCTAAGTTGTTTTGGGAGAGAGCAATTATATGCGTTCTTAAAAGGAGTACATATAATACGTATTTCCCGTTAGCCTTTTACTCTAAAGCCAAGGCAGTTTTGATTACAGTTTTGTTAATTGTAATTACAGTCACTGGCATGCTTCTGATACTCAAACTCTTTGAAAACCTCAATCAAAGAAACAAGACTGAGCCTCTGTGATGAAAAGGATCCTATTGAAAACCATAATTTAGCAACATTATGCTACATTTTAGCAACCATTTAAAAGAAAACAAATTTATGTACGTTTTTTCTTTTCTGTCTTTCTAACATTTGAATGACTTCATCTAAACATAGATGATAAATCAATTCAGCATCTATTATTATTAGTTAACAGAACGAAGATTTTAACTAATAATAAATTGTTTGTTTGTTTGTTTGTTTGTTAAAATAGAAAGTGTGCTTCATTCAGTCTCTCCAGTATCTGGACACCTTCTAGCTGTAGAAAAGCAGAATAGGGAAGATGTGATGAGGCCCCAGGGGTTGGATTTTGTTTCTTTTTTTGTTGTTGGTTTTTTTTTTTTTAGTTTAGTCTTAAATGTTGCTGTGGGCAACTATTTTTATTTTTTTCTGTCAGCTCTGAATTTTTTCATTTGCAAAGACTATTCAAATGTACAAAAAGGTTTCTGTTAAGTGTTTTGTTTGAGCTTCTTAAAGCTACTTCTGATGGCTCGTTATTTTTGATAATATTAATGAGCTGGGCTTAGTTGAGGGCATTGAGGGAGTTTATTTAAAATCTGCCTGTCCTGTAGGCCAAATTCCACTTTGAATGCTAGGATTCCAAAATGGGAAATAAAGAACTAAACCAGGTTGCTCTAAACAGAAGGTCATAGCACTGTGTTTTTTAAGGCAACAATACAGTCACACATGTCCTTAATAAGCCAGTTCTGAAGAGTCCAGCTACTGCTTTGGACAACATTTCTCTGTAAGAGAATGGATTCTGTGTTCAGCAAATGGTGAGGTCATTTTCCCCCTCTAGCTGTCTTGTTTTTCAGTGTTAGAAGTGAGCAACAATGTTTGCTGTTAATGTTTCTTCCAGCAGAAGTAGCAGCTAAAAGCAAGAAAGATTTTCTCAACAAGAAGTGAATTCATAATATAAAGCTTGAACACTCTTCTGAAATACGATTAAAGAGAGACAGCTTGAAACTTTGCCTGGGAAAATCTGTAGCGTGGCACAAGTTGCTTTTCTTTTCAAATGTCTCTGCTATTTTCATTATTGGATCCTTGTCTATTACACTTTGAAAAATGTGGATCTGCAGTAGCTATTCCACTCAGCTGAAGAATGAACCCAGATTGGCTGTATTACCTGGCTTTCACAGTTCTCTAGTTGTGTGTAGCTGTAGTTACACTGATTTAAGTCATCAGTGCAGTTGTAGCCATTTTGGATGGTTAGCTGCTCTTTGTTTATTTGTCTACAGCAGGTTCATTGACTAGCTAACAATTTCCAGGGTAAATAAAATCCAACAATTTGTTACTCTAGGAATTGTTAGCTAGCACTGGAGACAAGAACCTGAGGATCAAGAGATAGCAACAACTGGTAATTGCCAGTATGTTGCAGTACGGTATTTATTCTCCATATGAGTATTGTGTTAGGGTTCAGAGAACAAGGGTTTTAATAACAACAAAATCAGCAAAGCATTATTTTACATATTAGACATAATGTGGACTGTGCACTTCAGAATATTGCAATTTCAAAATTTTGGGTAGTTTGAAGAGACAGCATTATATCATCATCATGCTGATTCTGCTTCTAGTCATCTCTAACTGAAACAGAAAGAAGACGCCAGTAATTACAGCCTGTCAATATCAAGTCAGTGTGTGGCAAAATTGTGGAGAAGATTATTCTGGAAATTATTGAAAAACACATAAAAGATGATTCAGTCATTGGTCACAGACAGTGTGGGTTAATAAGGGGAAAGTCCTGTTTAATGAACTTCATTTCCTTTTATGACAGGGTTACCCAAACTTCAGAAGGGAATAATTGATATGATCTTTTTGGATTTCAGCAAAGCTTTTGATACTGTTTCTTACAGTATCCTTCCAAACAAAGTATGTAGTATACAGTTAAACAAATACATTGTGTGATGGGGAGCAATTCCCAATGGGATTGGTGACCAGTCACTAGTGGGTGCTGCAGGGCTCCATTTTAGGGACAGTTTTCTTTAATATTTTCATTGATGACTTGGATACAGGACTTGAAGGTATAGTCGTTGCCTTCCTTGAGAGTAGAGAGGCATTTCAGAGAGATCTTAGTAAATTGGAGGGCTTGGCAATCACCAACAGCATGAAGTTTAACTTTAGTCCAAGAAGTTCCAGATTCTGCACCTGGGACTGGGCAATCTTGGACGTGCTTATAAATCTGGGGATGAGAGGCTAGAGAGCAGTCCTGTTGAAACAGAATTCCCAGATTCTTTTGTTGCAAGTTGAACACAAGTCAGCTGTGTGCCCTAGCAGCCCCAACAGCCAGCCATACCCTGGGGTGCCCCAAGCCCAGCACTGCCACTGAGCAAGGAGAGGGGTTGTCCCGCTCTGCTCTGCACTGTGTGGCCTCACCTCCAACAATGGGTGCAGGTTTCTGTGCCACAATGTAAGAAGGACATAAACCTATTAGAGAACATCCAAGGGAGGGCTATGAAGATGGTGAAAGTTCTGGAGGACAAGGGTTATGAGGAGCTGCTGAGGTCCCTTGGTTTGTTCAGGCCAGATCTGAGGAGGCTGAGGGAAGGCCTCATGACATCATGGCAGCTGCAGTTCCTTGTGAGGGGAGCAGAAGGGCAGCAGTGAGTTCTGCTCTCTGGTGACAGCAACAGGACCTGAGGGAATGGCATGGAGCTGTGTCAGGGAGGGTCAGGTTGGGACGTTAGGAAAAGGTTCTTCACCAGGGGGTGATCAGGCCATGGAACAGGCTGCCCAGGGCAGTGGTTGTGGTCCCAAGCTTCTGGAGTTCAAGACGTGTTTAGACAACACTTTCAGACATTGGGTTTGAATGTTGGGTGGGGCAATCTGAAACCAGGAGTTGGACTCAGTGATCTTTGTGAATCTTTTCCAACTTGGGATATTCTGAGATCTGTTACAGGAGAGAGAATCCCCATGTAAGGGGAAGGAGTAGAGAGGATACAACATTTGTCATATGTGTTTTTTGAAAACGATATGCTTAGGTTAAATCACATTCCTGATGCTTTTGATCTTCCTCTATGTGAGATAAGGATGGAACTTGAAGGCTTTTGGCTATAACATTTAGAGCACTTCCTGAAGAGATGCACATTTGTGAGGATGCATATGGAATGAGTCCTTTGAGACCTCTTTTTTTCTTTTTCTCCTTTTTCTGTAGCAATTTTTCTCAAGAATTCTGTGCCTCTTTCCTTATATCATGATAAACTACAACTGAGGCTTCCCATTTTTCTTACTTGCCTCCTTTTTTTTTTTTTTAAAAAAAAACTTTCTGATATATATATCAAAAAAAAAAAGAAGAAGAAAAAGAAAAATACAGTTAAGAAGGCAGTGTTATCCTCTTAGTCAGCAGTATCTTTTTATCTTTCTCATTTTAAACTGACCTTTGAAAAAAGATCTTTGACTAAGGTTTAAAGGAGGCAATGCCACTTGCCAAATAGATCAATTCATTTCCTGACTTTCCAATAAATTGGAAGTAATTGGGTGAATGTCATAGAATAGTGTTAGTAAGATGGTTGGTGTAAGTCAGCTACTGGCCTTAGGATAATGAGTATAGAGATAACATTGAGATGACAAAAACAGTAAATACCTTCCTGAGCGTTGGAGACACATTCCAGAAGAAACAGCTAAATTTAAAAAGGATTAAGGGGCAGAAGCACAGGACTAGGAAATGTAAGTAAGCATCTTGGTTTGACTTTTGTTTTACTTATCACTCAACTGCTTCTTCATACTTAGGTTACTGCTCTGGGACTGTGATGATCGAAGCTACAGCTACTACATAGAAGTTTCAACAAATCAGCAGCAATGGACCATGGTGGCTGATCGCACAAAAGTTTCCTGCAAGTGAGTTTAATTTTTTTTCCATGTATTTGCACAAAGCAGAAATGACAAATGGTCTTCCTTTTTTCTTTTTTTTTCTATCTTTACGTAGATGACATCTCAACTGTGAAAGGAATGATGGTTATATAGCTTGTAGATAACTAATTCCAGACTATTCAAATGCAACATCAGAAAGTTGTAGCATTATATCTGGCTAAATATCTAGACTTTCAAACCAGAATCAAGTTGTGAAAAAACAGATGAGACTGTGCATTTTGCCCCTGCCAAAGCACACACATGCCTTGTACTGAGTTGAAAGGAGTGGAAGAAATTAGGGTAGGGCCCAAACCATAACAAGTCAACCACTGAACTCATTTATCTAAGCTTAATCTCTTCTCTGTGGTGATCATGAGGTATATAGGCATATAGGAGGATCATGAGGCATATAGGACAGAACGTCTGCTTTTGAACAGGACTCTTCCATAGGAAAAAAACAATAACAACAACAAAAAACATGCTTCTTAAAAAGATAAAAACAAAGGAAAACTGACAACAAAACCCTTTCATTTTTATTTGTGTACTTCAATCAAAACAATTCAAGTTTGAATACTCTCCAGATTATACTCTCCGTTGGCTTTTCTGTAATTATTGAGTCAACTGATAAAAATCTAATACAGAAAAATCATTCAGTGTTGGTAGCCACCCTAAACAATTTGATATTTCTAATTCCAGCTGGAATTGAAATATAGGCTACAAAAATATCCATGTTACATATCCAGAAGTCGGGCATGCTCGGTATTCAGTGAATGTTGGTAGTACACGATCTCCTGGGTGATCCTTATGATGATCCTTAGGGAGGTTCAGACTTAGAAAAAATTTATTTTCTTTCTTCTTTCCCCTCTTGTGTAGTTTCCCAGAAGACACGTTTTCTCTTACTGGTGGGGCAAAACTAAAGTTAATATCGGGACAGCTCCCACCCATCCTGTACTTGTGCCAAGTTGGAACACTGCTGATACACAATTGCTAAAATTTATGTTCCATGCAGTTAGAATGTTGGTGGAGAAGAAATTGACACATGCTTTCACTGCCTGTAAAGGAGCCCTGGTACCGATGGGCAGAAATCTTGGTTTTTGTCTTCAAATCTGGATAAAGAAATGTAATCATTCTCAAAGACATCTCAGTTCAATGGAAAAAAAATCATCATCCTGTTTGCCCCAGCAGTGGTAGCACTGGGAAGCTGAAACCAGAAAAATGAGAGAGTCACAATGCTTTGTGCTATTCTTTTACATTTTGATACTAATAGTCCAGGGCAATCAAAAGAAGCATTTGGACAATGTGGGTTAAATTGCTGGTTGACATCCTAGTTCAAGTATCTTTTCACTGTGTTCAAACCACGTTTCTGAAACCCTTAACCTTGGGCAAAAATAGGTGCATTCCTGCACTAAAGGTGACTGTCCTTCATGATATACTTCAAAGGATTGACTCAAAACATAACTGCTCTGGAAGCTCTCAAAGCTGCAGGAACTATTTTCATGTGAATTAGAAAATTGCACTTTCACTAGCTTACTCTGACAGACATATATCCAGCTTACGAAATCACAGTCTTAAATTTAAAGTCTACATGTATATAGTGTTCTAACACTGCCTCTCATTGTCTGTTCTCAATAAATACAAAGACCTGGTTCTAAAGCTTACAAAAAAAAACAACAACAACAAAAAAAACTTGATAAGCTCCGGAACAATTCAGTTTAGCAAGGACTAGAAAACTGTAAAGAAAATGGATCATTTCGAAAAACTGACATGAATAATTTTCATTTGTAAAATCTTTTTGTTTGAAAGTTTTTATCTTTTGTAGTTATATTTAAATCCTATATCACTTGTAACTGTGGTATGTTAAAAGGTTTGTAGGCTGTCCCACAGCACCATCCTTCAGTTTTCAAGTGATTTCTTTGTATTTGAGAGGATTTTTCATATTCAATTTAACTCTATGCCCTATGATCAGCAAATCACATTTACAAGTATCTCACCACAGAAGAGAACACTCTTTAAACACATTTAATTTTCTTTTAAAGAGAAAATTTCAAAAATGCTGCAGTTACTTAATTTCAAAAATTATTCTTGATTTTAAGAGCAGATTGGTGTGTCTAAATACTTCCTCTATAGATATATATTCCATCAGCTGAATACGAGCCAGCAGTGTGTCCTGGTGGCCAAGAAGGCCAATGGTATTGTGGCTTGTATCAGGAATGGGGTGGTGAGCAGGACTAGGGAAGTAATCCTGCCCCTGTACTCGGCATAGGTGACAGGACAAGGGGAAATGGCCTCAAGTTGCACCAGGGTAAGTTTAGGTTGGGTATCAGGAAAGACTTCTTCACAGAAAGGATTGTTAAGCACTGGAATAGGTGGTTGAGTCACCATCCCTGGATGTGTTTAAAAACCATCTGGATGTGGTGCTCAGGGGCATGATTTAGTAGAGGGTTGTTAGTTAGGGCAGTTTAGTTAGGTTGTAGTTGGACTCAGTGATCTTTAAGTCTTTTCCAAACTGAGCAATTCTATGATTCACATGTGAACACATGAAACATACATAAAAATAAACACATGCATACATAAAATAATGTTTAAATGCTCATACATTATATATATATAAAACATAAATCTAAGTATGTGAATATTTATGTATATATATATATATGAATATATAACATAAGTGCCAAAGCCTACACACATTAAGATGTTGTACATCTTGAAGTACAGAGGTTCATAACTGCTCACAGTCAGAGCTGGACTGGTGTCATTTTCTTGACAAATATTGAAAATTGGTACTTCTAACCAAAGAAACTCAAGAGTACTTGAATGTGGAACAGAAGACTCATCAATCAGTGACTCATAAACTGAATCAAGTCCCTCACTTGTTGGGCAAGGCTTCAGCACAGTGAGGGAAACATTAATGATAAGAGAATATTGAACAAGTGACTTACAGGAATACGTATGGATCTGTTTTTTTAATTTTGTTTCTGTATTTGGGAGTTAAAAAAGTAAAAATAACTCTTGAAGCAAGTTGAAAACGAGAAGATTAAATGGTGCTACAGTAAGGAAGGTATACTGCAGTTTGTCTGGTTTACTATTATCAGGTAATGGAGAAGATACTCCTGATCTATGAAAAATGATTTTTTTCTCTAGTGCTGAGTTTTTAATTGCTTATCTAGGCTACTTTATCTGATGTGTTCTAGACTGAGTTTTTGTATGAAATATTGTATAGCCTGATGAGCAGAGTACAGGAATCTTACTTCTTAAAGGACTTTCAGGTCCAGTGTGCTGTCTTTGTCCTTCCCTTTACTACTGATTACACAGGTATTTTATGCAAACAGCACAGCTCCAAAAGAGTGAAATTTTCCTCCAAATGTAATTTAGTCAAGCAATTCAGGAATTTCCCAAGGATAGGTGAGAGCCAAACTTGTGTGCAGTGCCTGACTCACCCTAGGCTTTAGGCAGCCAGTTAAAATTCCCACATTTAGCAATTTGCCTTAACTAGACTACAGCGTAATAGGATGGAATTAACAATACCCTCATCTCTCTGGTCTATGTATATTTATGAATGCAGCATCCATCTATCCTGGAAGAAACGAAGTCTATTCGTGTTTTAACAGTAGTTTGTCTCAGGCAAATCCTACTTTTTTGATGAAAACTGGAACATCCCAGTCCTTAAAAGTATAAAAATTGTAATTATTTAGGCTTAGGCAACTTTGCTTAAAAAATGACATCCAAGAGATAAGTCCTTTTGTGGGACTTAGACTGTCTGCTTGACTGCCTTGCAGAGCAACAAGTCAACTGTTAGAAAATAACATCCTATGTGTATTTTTTTGTGAGACTGAAATGCAAACACCTTCCAAAAAGTATACCCCAAGTTATCTCTGTTTCCTTTACAGATTTTAGATATGTGAGTGAATTCTAGTTAGGTGATGGTGCTCTGAAATCTTGAGCTTACTCTTCCTTGCATTACATCTGTGTTAAATATCCTTCAGCAGACTCTAGAAAAATAACTTGCTACTGCTGCATTTGCAAATGAAAGTGGATAGAGTTAGAACTTCAGACTGAATTTCACAGGGGCCCACATTCAAAGAGATAGAATACATGCAATGAAAAAATTTACTTTGTTAGTAATATTCTCTATTCGCTCTTTCTCTCTTCAAAGACGCATGGATAAGAGCTGTTTGCTTTGCTCTTTGCCGCCTGGCTTTGTCTGCATAATCTTTCAGTGGAGTTAAAATCTTTTGCTGAAGTCGTTCATTAGTGTGCAGACTTGCAAGTGTTTTGTGAGATCGCCAAATCATTTTGCTGCATCTCTGGCACAGGGGGTTGGATGACCCGTAAAGGCTCAGACTTTGATAGACGTCTTTGATGATCAGCAAGTGGCAAACAAAACAATGAGAAAATTAAATAAAATTTGGCCTAAAAAGGATATATTGATTCTGGCAGTCTATTGAACTATGAAGTCTCCCTTTAAACTCTCAGTATGCCGCTTTGGGTTGTTTTAATAGTATTTTTAATGTAGTATTTTGTGTAAATTAATAGTTCAGTGCTCAAAGGTAGAATCTGACAGGGTATTCCTAACCTCCTCATCTCTCACAGTATTAAAAGGCTGAAGACAGAAACTGTATGTTTGTTATCTTCACAGGGAAGCTTGCTTATCTCCCCTAAGTGAGTGCCAATTAATGCACACTGGCTGTGTAATTGTCAGTTTTAAAATTCTCTATGTAGACGTTTTCTTTTTTTGATTTTCACAATAAACTGCTTTTCTCAACCCAGTATGACAGCAGTGAAAAACAGTCACGTTTCATTCTGCTTCTTAAAACATGTATGATAAGTTGCCTTGAGTGTGTTAGTGTTGGACAGTAGAGGTGTGCACTTGTTAGAAAAATGTGCTGACAAAAAGGCTGAAAGTCAAATGAAAAACAAGATCTAAAGGCCACTGGACGTCAGGCCTCAGAGTTAATGACTCTTTTGATAAACTAAGCTCTGTAAAGACAAATATGCAGCAGGTTGTCATGAAGGTTATCAACTGAGTATCATTTTGAGTGTTCTCATGTATTTTTACTGTGAAATGGATCTGATCCATGGTGGCAGATGTATTACGTTCAGTTTCCCGGTAGGAGAAAAAGAAATCTAATACTCTAATATTGTTTATTTATAAGCAGTTCTATAGCAATTGATATCAACTGTCTATATGATTGTTTAGGAACAGATTTATCCCTTTCTTTGTGGAGGATATGACTTTATTTTCAGAAGATTTATAACACACTGCGTTATGTCAGTTTTTCTCCTGAACTCGTTTGTTATTTGACATGCAAAGCATACTGTTGTTACGATAGATGTTTAAAAGCTTCCAAACTTAATTTCGTATTTCCATTGTTTATTATCTTATGTAATAAGTATTCCAATTTCTAAATTCTGAGCTCAGTTACCCTCAATTTTTATTTTTTTTGTACTTTCTATCTGGAATACTTCCATGTGAGTAGCCCTTTGAGCATGGATGCGAGATTCATTAACAGATCTATTTTTCTTTAACTATCCTCAAGGAATTTTTCAAGAATAATTTTCAACTTTGTCCATTGTTTCAGATTTCTGTCACACCAATGTCCTTTAAGCATCTCCAGTTTTCAGACACTGCTTATTTCCTTTGATAACAAATCGCAGCTGGAGAACACACTGGAGAGATCTAAGGCTAAAAACACCTTTTGCATTTAACTGTTCTAAACAGCTTTTTGAATGCATAATAAAGAGTTTTCCATGTTGTCTAAGAGCACAAACTAAGAGAATAGTTCTGGTTTGCAGAATGTTAGTGGCAAACTCAATTTTGCTCATTCTCTTTTTCCTGTATGTACATTTGTGAAATCTTTGTAATCTCTATCATGGTGTAAACATTTCTTTTGCTGTAGAGGTAATATTTGAAGAGTGTGAATACCTTTGTTCATAACTGCACACAGCACATGTTACATACTCATAGCTCGATGATCCTTGAGGTCCCTTCCAACCCAAGCCATTCTATGATTCTGTGAAATATGTAGTTCCTCATACTTGGGCACAAACAGCAGTTTTTAACTCCTGTTCTCCTCCGATTCCTCCAGTGTAGTCTGTGATCCCATCTGCAGCATTTACTTGCATCCACTTTCAACCAATGTTTTCTCCTTAACCACTTTCATATGACTGTTTTGTCCCATAATAAAACCAGTTGAGCACTTCTCAGCCGTTTTGCCTTTCCAGCTCTCCATATGCTGTTTTTTTCTGTTGCTTCCCATTAGTCTGTCATGCATGTATTATCCTGTCATACCTAGATATAGAAAAAAAAGTCTCATTTTTGTATAATCCTTCATTCTGTCTCAAACCTGAGCTGCCAAGTAGCAGAGTGGAACAGGATGAAAAGAGAAGTTCTTGTACCTGCTACATTTAACAATGTGTTTTAACCACAGCTCATCCTATTTTACGTGGAGTTAATTTCATAGTAAAAATGTTCTTGTACCTCTTATGTCAAACAGAATATACTTCAACCACAGTTCATTGTATTTTACGTGATGCTAATTTCAAAGCAACTCTGGGTAATCCAAATGTCTTCTCCAGAGTTGCAGAACTTTTTACAGACACATTCATATGATACAAAGATGAAATACAGTTAAGCAGGATGTCTAGGAAATTGCTACGTTATTAAGCTCAATTTCAAGTTGCACTTGCAGAAATGAACTGAGGGTTCTCATTAATCTGTTCATTATGCTGCTAGTAATGCCTGCTGAAGCAAGTCGGACAGATATAAAGGGTCATTTTGTGTAATTATTGAGCCAATTGAGGCATTAAGTACATATTTTACTTGGTGTTTATATGCTCATATTGTGAAAGATCCTCATAAAGCAAAAATAAGACTTGCCGTATCAAGCACAAAAAAATAAGATTTCACAGACAGAAACCAGAGTTGTATACCATTTCAGAATGTTAGGAGGCACTCCAAAGTGTGTAAATTCTACTTCTAGCATTTAGTTTGTTGGCCTTTATTTTAGCTGAGTCTTGTCTGATTAAGAAAGGTCTAGCTTCTTTTAAGTTATGTTTCTTAACAGAGATCCAGGATCACAAGAAGGTTTTCAAATCATTAAATAAGCCTTGAAAAGAGTAGCAAGGTGGTGCTAACTGCAGCATATGTCTCTTTTGAATGCTTTACCATATGCTTCTTTTGCTGCAGCTCTGCATGCACTCTATGCATTTAAGGTTGTAAGGCTTTTTTTTTTTTTTGCTTTGCTCTTCTGTTCCCTGCGACTGCCATGTTCTCAGCACATTACTGTGAGGACAGTGAAGAAAACATCACAATATCACTGACATCAATTTGGATGTTAGCTCAGTTCTGCCTGAGGGAATACAACCAATACCCAATAATACCCATAGTATCAGCAGTGCCTGTTTCTTTTTATCCTATAGGAGGATCCTTCCATGTGCACTGTGGCAATACATTGGATTGTACTCACTGAGGCAGAAAATATTCTCTCTTTGGAAAATGTCTACATATGAATGCATACACCTGAATGCATGCACATGCACCCTCTCAGCACCTTTATGAATAAATATTACTACAAAAAGTCATGCAAGTAATAGATCTTCTATGAAACTGGCCCATTTTTCTGCTTGAGACTGAAAAGGAATGCCTAACACTTAAATGTTATTTTGCAGACGTGTTTGTTTACTTCGATATTGATTATTGCATAAGGTCATCTAACAACCCAATAAACAGGAGATGTCCAGAAGTTCATGAACGAGATGCTGAATTACTATTCTGCCTGCAGTTTCCCTTTCTTGCAGGCAAAGTCATTAAATATAGCAAGAGCTGACATCTCCCTGTATAGTCAGGGGGCTAGACAGATGTCAATGCATCTTATGCTAAATGTGGCATTCTGCTTTATTTCTAAGGATTTGCCCTAATTAGATTGTTGGTATTTGAGATCTAATTTCATTAATACCTGGAAAAGTGTGCATTTTCTTACGGTGGGCAAAACAAGTGTAGTCTTAAGCATTGCAAGTATTCTATGTAAAGATATATGCAGTATTAAGCCATTGATTTATTCATGGTAGTATTTTTACCAGGGAAAATTATATCCATGAATCACAAAGTGGAAGAGTTATTATATCATTGGGTTCATCCTTTGGGCATTTCTGTACTTCATGGTTGTGGTGTGCTTTTTAGAATATTATTCCATCTGTTTGATTCCCTTCTGCTCTTTGCTTTTCTATTACACTAAGTTCCCACAGTGAGAATTTTGTTCTTCTTGATGCCACTGCTGAACATTGTGTTACCTCATCCCATTATTTTGCTTGTATCTCTGAAAACTATTTTTTCTTCCTTAATGAGTTTTAATACACATCAGCTATATATTTATGAAGTCACTCTGCTTGTTTCCTGTAGCTCCGTATGCTATTTCAACAATTTTGCCTGACTTTATTTCATGCTCTTTCATCATTTATTCCCTTTTTAAAATAATGCTTGTTAATTTTGCACAACTTATTCTACTTTGTCTCTATATACTTAAGTATTAAGGTATTGAGTTAGGAACAAAATGCTAAACTTGGTTTTATCAGAATCATAAAGGAGGGCAGCTACATTGTCTCTGTTCTACAACACAGTAACAGAAACAGAAGTTGTATTTACTGGTTTGACTGTCGTAATTGACTTCAGTCTCATCTCTAAAATTATTGTAGTCGTGGATGGATTTACATTTTTTTTCTAGGCAGCCCACACCCACGCAAGTTTGAGTCTGAAGTCAGCAGGCTTTGTTTTCTGACCTTGAGGTTAATAGATAATTCAGTTTGGTAGGATGAAGGTCTATGGTTTTCCTGCCTTCCATTAGCAAACCTCTGTATGTATGTATTGCTGTTATGAGAAGGCACATGCTGATTTACTTTTTTCACTGTTTCATTCTTGTTAGAGGCTGTGGTTCAATTTACTGCATTCCATGGAGGTTTGACATGTCAATTAGATGTTATCGACAATAATAGAAGGGCAGTTGCTGTAAATGTGAAGTTTTTATGAGTGGTCCATGAAGTGGTGCCCAAGGGAATTCAAGAGAGAAGAGCGATAAATACGGTGTTACACTATATGCTACAAAGGAACTGATTAATAGAGAGCGTGATTGTCTCCTATCCCTAAAAATATTTGTATGTATTTGCTGTTAATCAACTATTCCATTTGTGTGAAAAGCTATATAATAACAATAGCTTACAAACTGTTCTAGGATTACAGGGGTAAGAAGTCCTTACAGTTAAAAGTAGCCCACTAGTTGTATTACTGGATATGTTCCTGTGTTGGGTGGCTGTTCATTATCTTTGCTATCTAAATGAACATCAGAAGCAATAAATATTGGTAATGAATGAACACAACGAAAGCAATTCAACCTTTAGGATTGATTCTGCATGCTTGTCTTCTGCTTGTATGCTATTATGTACAGAAAAGTTTGTAAATAAAATGAACTTGTAGGTCAGATACTGAAGTCCACAGCCTCCATCTGCAAAGAGTGTAGGTGTAGATAACACATGCCCCATTCTTGACGCAGCATAACATTTTGGCTTGTGGCATTCTGTCAGACATCTGACAGTAATTTACTAATAATTTATATTTTTTGTAAGATTTTAGAACATAAATTATGTTTCTAGAAATACAGAAAAATATCCTATGAAAATATACAAAATGTCCAAGCAAACTAAAATAGTGAGTACACAGCCTGTGCAATACAGAAGTGTAATTGGATGGCTGTATTGGCATGTGGATATATTTTAAAAGTAGTACCTACATTTAGCTTTACTGTTTTAATTTGACTATTTTTTAATGTTATTTAATGTAATATTGTTTCTAAAATGGCAAATTCTAAGCACTGAGGCTGCAAAAGCAGAGCTATAAGCAGTCTTCTACCAGAAGTTTGTTAAAGAATTCAGAAGTATAGACTTCATTAAATATATTCTACATCAGAATTTTTAATCTGCTTTATCAAGCTCACATTTTCTCCAATAAATCAGATACAATAAAAGGTTTTTAGTACTTTAATAAAGTGTTATTACAGGTATAATACAACTATATATAGGTGTTTTGTTTGAATTTGTCATAGCAGTGGGAAGGACCAATCATAACTACAGAAATATATATACATTTTCTTCAGATTATTTCATAATTATGTCTGTTCCTTACAGGAATTATATTTAGAATAAAAACTCTTGAGGGAAGTTATACCAAGGGAGGTGGCATTATATGTGTTAAATACATAAAGCAGTTATGTAACAAGCACTGTGACAGATTTTTAGTTTTTAATATTGCATTTATTCTGGGCTCATTATATTTCATTATATTTCCCTTAGCCACTTTCATTACCCCTGCCATTAGTATTGCCAGTCCTTGGGTGTTTTGGTTTGTTTTCCTTAGTAGACTGAATAAGATATATTTGCTATCCCTTCAGCGGACTATAATGTAAGTAGAAGTAGCGCATTATTATTTGGTAAGTTTTGGTCCTGTTTCTAAGAGAACTGCAGAAGGCAAGCTGTTACTTCAAGCTTCTACCTTGCATCCTTAGTTTGTGAGTGTGCTGTCATGACGGAATACACAGAAACGCACTTTTAGGTCTCAGGTTTTAGTTGACAAAGACAGTAGGTAGAACTACACTTAGTTTGTGTTTAAGTTAAAAACTAAAATGTATGGGACCTTTCAGTCTTCACAGTGTATTTTTTGTACTTCCTCTCTCCCCGTTAGAGACTTAGGAAGCAGAATGAAAAGGAAGTGGCTGAGCCAGATACCAAGCATGACTGACTTCTGTGATTTACGGCTTTGACACTCTGAATTAATATGCTGTTAAATGGCAGCTTTAGCAGGAACAGTTTTATTTTGCTTTATTGTTTAGTACTCTTAAAATGGAAAATATGTTTTTTTATTGGCAATTTATGAGGTGGCTGTAGATCTTCTTATCTTATAAAGAAAAAGTCTGTATAGCAATAACTGCTATAGTGTTTTTAGTGCATTTGCCTGTATTGTTAGATACTCCATAGCAGAGGCAAACATAATACTTGTTAATAGAGCAGGAAATGTAATACCTACCATGCAGTACATACTACAGTACTTTTCCTGTCTCTGTTGGTTGCTTATTTGTGTACACAGCTTTTTATTTGGCAGCTTCATGTGCTAGTTACTTGCTTGCTGTCTTGTTTTCAGTACAGTCATCAGACTGATGTATGGAAAGTCAACACAACTACTCTTTCCTTTTCCTTTCATCTCCTTTTACAAACGTCTCCTCACCCATCACAATGAATACTGGATTTCAGTTGGAAAAAAAAAAAAAAAAGTTGTAGAATTCAGTTGTAGAAATGTAGAACTGAAGGATTCTACATCCAAGTAACCTGAGGAGTGTTTTGTCACTTACAGAATTAGACATATGCAGGCAAGCATTAGAAAGCAAAATTGAGGTTACTTGTTGACATGCAGCATGCACGCACAAAACTCACATAGTTAGCCTAAGGCAAGCCAGGAAATGAACATGATATGGTTATTACATCTTGATGAATTTTGGTTACAAGTAATATCTCTCTCTTTGCTCTTATGTCTTTGGCCTGAACTTGGTTTCAGCTATAATCAGTGCTGCTCTGGTGATCCCACAGTGTGGTAGTATTTTTGTAATGCCATTGGATCATTAGAAAATCTCAATAAAAGATAAAGCTTCCACTTCTTTCTTAATTTGTTCCTTCTGGAAGAGGAGAAAATAAATGGGATGAGGTGCTATTTATATCCCATTGTATATAATAAATCTCTAGAAAGATATCAGTTTTTCATAGAGATAACTAGGCAAGAATTTTAAATGCTGAGAAAAGCCATTAAATTCCTGAAGAGGTGAATTGCAATTTTAAAGCTATAGATAGTTTAAGCAGTGGCAAGCTATTATTATAATTTACCCGGACATCAGTTTTTCTTGCATTCTTCTTGCAGTAGGCTAATAAAGAAAAAGGAAAAAAAACCTGAAAGTAGAGGGGTTTCTAATGATTTTCTTCTTGCTGAGAATAGAATATAGTGAATAGGTTGTGGGATGCACAGAGCCATTGAGTTTTCAGTGACAGCTGTTTGAGAGATGAAAGCATTTTGCCCAAGAGTCTGTTTATATGTTTGAGCAGAGAAAGTGATTTTCATTGCAAGGAGTTCTAAGTAAGACGGGCAGAGTCAGAGAATAAGAGAGCAAAAGATAATTATCTAAATTATGTTCAGTCTATTATAGAAGACGAATATAGTTAAATTGTAATTAAATATGACAGGCTCGCAGGATGCAAGCATGGCTTAGGAATGCTAATCATCAATTACTGCGTCTCCTTAGGGGAGTCAGGCAGAACAAGAGAGTTAGAAGCTGGATGGCAGAGGTGAGATGTAGAGTGTTAAATAAAACACTGTAGGGCTGTAGCAAGGCTAATTTCTTTTGGAAAATTGAGCTACGTTATCAGGAGACCTTTGCTGGCCAAACCAAAGTGCTGCATTTCATCTTGAGGACCCTGGTACGAGTATGAGTATGCTGATAGTCCCTAGTGTTATCTTAGAGCTGATCATCTTACAGTGATGACCAAGACTGCTGTAGATTGAGCAGCAAATCCCAAAAGAATCAGCCACTGAGGTGGGTATGAGAGCAGAAAAAAACAAACCATCTACACTCCTTGAATATTTAAAATCACTGATCACTAATAAAGAATACACAAATATGGAAAGTCCAAAGGTGACAATGTCAGTTAATGGGAAAAAAAGCATTGTCATTAGCTTGAAAGGTTTGTTTGCTTGGCAAAGGGGAGCCAAGGTGAAGAACTATTATTTTACAGAAGTGTCTCATCCCAGACCAAAAACAAAGATGCTTTAGATAAGTTTTAATGCTGCTGTTCCTTGAATACTGTGACATATGTATGCATCAACACCAGAGACATTCATTGAACTTGCTGAAAATTTTTGTAAAAGGAATTATGAGAATAGAAGGATTATTTCTCATGAGGAAAGGAAATAAGCAAATATTCATGGCTTGACTAAACATTTGCAAAATAAAAATTCTGTGGAGAAACTGAAATTATGTTAAAAGTGTAACTTGCAGTAAAATAAGAAAATTAAAAAGAAACTGGAGGTTTGCTAAGGATGTCTTTTGTTTAATTGAGGAATGCCACTGAAGATGGTTGTTATGGCTTCCTACATAAATAGAAGTCTGACTGAATTTATTTTATCAGCAAAAAGTATAAAAAGAGAGCACATAAGTCATGATATTTTTTGTCAGTTATCTGTCTTCCCATATGGGTGTAGTTACACTGTGTAAATTATCTTTCTACTGCATAATTATACTTGTACTGGAGAGATATTCCCTTGTATGTATTGATGTTACCCAAGGAATTGGCCACAAGTTGTGCCAGAGATTTAGATTAGACATAAGGAAGAACTTTTTCTCTCAGAGGGTGGTCAGGCACTGGAATGGGCTGCCCAGGGGGTGGTGGAGTCACCGTCCCTGGCAGTGTTCAAGAGGCATCTGAATGAGGAACTACAAGATGTGGTTTAGTGGCTTGTGGTAGCAAGAGTAATGGGAGGACGTTTGAACTAGGTGATCTTATAGGTACTTTCCAACCTTGAGATTCTATGATTCTATGTAATTCTGTGATGTTCTCAAATGTTCTGTTATAGTAGAAATTGTTGCAGCATTTTAGTGACAAAGGTTTATCTTCCTTACTTCCAAAGTGACTTTCTCCAAATCAGTTTTTCTTGTTTTCTACTTTGCTTTTTTTCTTTTTGCTAAGGAAATAAATTAAGAGACCTGATGTTCTCATTATCTCATCAAGTGCTAATTCTCTGGTGGCAGTATTCTTGAATCTTAATAGCTCTTTTGCAAGCTGTGTATAATTTTAATGCTTTGGGTTTTTTGTGTTTTTTTTTTTCCCCCAGTGGGAAAGGAAGAAAGTGGACATAAAAAAAATAGTAAATAATCTTAGGTCCGAATTTACTGAAAGCCCTATGTCTATTCAAATCTCACGTTCTTTTTCAAAAAATCTTCAGTTTTTTAATATTTTATAACGTGTTTTGGAATTATTGAAAGGGTAATTATAATTGAATCCAAATAACAGCAGTATAGGACAGAGGAAGGGAAGTGGAAGAACTATACAGGAACTGTTGAATCACGGCCTGAACCTCTGATTGATCAGCTGAAGCAAGCACTGAGTCAGCCGTGGGAGCACAGGTGAAGGCAATTCAGCTGTGTGACTGGAGGGGATGGAGCCTGGCTGCACCTCTCCTAGACCCCGTTTAAGGGCTGACTGCCACTGAGGAGGGATCTCTTTCTGGAGATCGCTCTCTTTGGAGTTTTTCTGCGAGCCTAGGGCATGGGCAAGCATTTTCATTTATTTTTGATTATTCCTTTCTACTGTGATAATCCTTCTAGTTATACAATCTGTAGGTACCAGCCTGACCACACTAGTCCGTATATTTGTTGATTGTACAAAGGACTTAAGAGGTTCCTGGAGTTGCTGAACTAGATGAGCATTCTCAAAGGATCTGCACAGGCCTTTCTCTCAGTCGTTCTTGCTATCATCTGGCAGTGATTTTTGACCAGTCCTCAGAAGTACTGTAAAAAATACATTCTATTCTGTGGTCCCCAATTAAGCTTCCCCCCCCCCCCCCCCCCCCCCCCCGCCCTTACAGAAAACAAACTCGATCTTAAAGGCTAGGAAAGCATAGGCTATTCTCAAGAACTTCCCTGTGGTTCTAAACCCTTTTTGTATAGAACAGTTACTAATATTTTACAAATCTCTGAATGGAGAGATTTGATGATGTGATTTTTAACATCACTTTTCTCACTAAGGCTCACATCAATAAATGTAAAAGCACACACATTGTGCTAACTGTGGGAATACTTCGTGAAGAGAAATAATCTTGCGATTGTCTAATTGTTACATCTACACTTGGCAGTGAAGGTGAGCTGAGTGGCTGCAGTAGGCCGAAATGAGAAGAAAACTCAAGGAAAGTTTTCTCCTGTTCAGTGGGGAAAAAAAATACTTAGATCATGGCAACTTTTCAGACCTTGGGGCAGTCAACAGAAGAGTCCATCTTCATTTTATATTTTATTTAGAGCTTGAAGAAACAGCCTGCGCTTTAAACTAAGGAGAACATGGCCACGTAAGGGTTATAAATAAACTGTGAAATGCAGATAGGTAACAGCTCTACTTCCGAGGCCTGATTCAGACCTCATGTTTCTATTACGATGAGATGATCACATCCATTACTTCATGCAGTAATACCAGTAAACTACATGAAATTAGATCTTAATCAGGCTCATAATCTTCTTTAAGCAAATATAACCTGACAGGAGTTGAAAACCTAATAGACTAAATTAGACCTAGAAATGCCATGTTTGTGTCAATGAGATGATAGCTTTCTGCCAGGGTAAGATTCCAGTGCATGACAAACACTAAGCAACAAAGCAGTTAATACCACATGCCTTTGTGCACTCTACTTACTGATGGTAGTGTTTTGTTCAGGTTTTGTTTTGGTCCCTTATTTCTTCTGTGAGCATTTCTGAAGGTATTTTGGACACTTTCAGTATAATTTCATCCAATGTTTATCCTGTTTGGTGAGTTAATCTGGTTATTCTTAACAACATTTTTATCTCTAAAGCCTTCTATGGTAGAGCCTAGTTATGCTGAAAAGTTGTATTTTGTATCTAGCTTTCATGTTTTATGAATAAAAAAGGTAATATAAATTCTGTTGTGTTAAAGCACGTATCGGCTGCAGTGGAAGACTGGCATAGGAGCCTCTAGCTCCTGTGACCTTTTCTATTCTTCTGTTTTACTGTCAGTGCGTTCTGTGAGCACAAAGGTGTGATTGGCAGTGGTGTCCTTTGCCTGCTGTTCATGAAGCTCCTTGTAAGGTGTTGTATCTCACCCAAGTCAGAAGAGTACAAATGAAGCAGGAAGGTTATAGTGTTCCCAATCAATCTCTTAGAGACAAAGTTACACTCTGGCTCTAAGAGGGTGAGGTGGAGAAATCCTCCCAGTCTGAGCTAAGAATGCATCATGTCACCTGGAAGGACTGGGCCCCCTTCTCTGCCTCCACTGCTCCACTTACAGAATGAGTTGGGGTGGTTGTTTGTTTTTCCTAGAGCTATAATTTTCTCTAACTGAGCTCTGATGATTGAGATTTCTCATGAGAAGTTAACAGAGGCATCTACTTTTATTTATCTTCTCTTTTGTTTGCAGTAGTATGGGTATTATTCCTGCATGCAGATTATAGCAATATAAACTGTGTATGAATACACAGAAGCAGAGACAAGGCACTTAAAAATAAGAATGAACAAATAGTGTTGGAAATTCAGGTGCTGCGAAGTGTTTCTTTGTTTGTCCTTTTAAGTGATTATGTACTGTCATTTGGATGAATTCCCTCTGTATTTCACTGCAAGCTGTGGTGACCCTATGTAATATTTGTATGTCTTTCTGAATTTTTTTTTTTTTTTTGTAGATCTTGGCAAACAATCACTTTTGATAAACAGCCTGCATCTTTTATCAGAATAGTTGGAACTCAGAACACAGCTAATGAGGTAAGGAGCTGCTAATACAATTTATATTTTTCATGAATATATATCTATACAAGTTTTGGTATCCTACAGTGAAATTAATAATACCCTCTAAAGAGAACTTTTTTTTTCTTTCTTTTTTTGCTCTGGAAATCTAGCAGAATGAGAATGAGAGCTTTCTGTATTTAAATATTAGTGAATGGTGTTATCATATTTCTGCACTCTACAGACTTGAAAGGTTGCTAGTGTGGGATAATTTTGGTTTGATGTGTCTTACAGACAAAGTGCCACCAGTGTGTTTCAGGTTTTGACCTATGGGCTGTGCCAACAAGCATTCCTGTCAGATTTGGTTAATATTTAAATCATTCCTTATTTTGATGACTGTTAAAAATAGCATTGTAGTGAAGTAGAGAAACGTGTATAGTCTCTGATTACTTGGTTTTATTGCCTTTATATTACCTTTTTAATGAATCAAAAGCAAGAAAAATGTTATTCTTCATAAGAAAATCTTATTTGTATAAGTTTCTTTTATAACTAGCTCTCATATTAGGTAAATCAGTTAGCCAACAGTGGCCAAAGAGATTTCTTCAATTCATCTTACACAGAAAAAATGTCTTGTGACAATCAACCAAGTGCAATATCATTCTCTTTCTGTTTATTTGTGCTTCTGTCTTTAATCATTGTTGTATAATGTCACAGTTGACTTCAGTGAAACAATCTACTGTATGTAAATTTAATAACGTGTACGTCTTTGCAACATGAGGACCTTATGTAACAAAACACCAGAGGCACTGAGAGCTCCTTCTATGTTAATGCACATGTCAACAATCTGCATACTACACTCACAGAACATTGTGCATTGTTCATCCTTTACAGTGAACCGTAGGTAGCAGTGTTAGAGGTTGTCAGTTCTACCCTTATTAGGAGTTACTGATTAGGATTGGATCAGATGACTTCCAGAGGTCCTTTCCACCTTTAACCATTCTGATATTTAGCGTAAGGGGATGCTAGTTCTTAGCACTGAATGAGTTGTCAGATAGCATTGTTTGCACAATGAGATGTCAACATGAGTTTTCAGCCGACAATTGGAAAGAAGCTGACCCTTACATCGATCCAAAAATATCAATTATATTTAATTTTTCCTAAGGACTGTCTCTTTTAGAGGACAGTTCAGTCTTCATCTGTGAGTAATCAGAAATACAGAATCAGAAACTGCCTCCAGGGTTGTTACATGTGCATGTAAAAGGCCTTTTCCATTACTGATCGGTATAGGCAGTCCTATTTGGTCTCATGCCAATCTCTGTAATTTCTTAATCTTCATTAAAAGAGAATATGAGGCATGTTGACTAACTTAGCAAATCAGCCTACCAGAAGCACTGCTTCCAACTTTTAATTCTTAAAGATAGCCCTGAAAAGTGATGGGCATATGGACATTTAAACATAATTCTAATTACAAATCAGTTTACATTTGCAAGAAATTTAGCATCTTGCTTAGTTGCTGATAGATGGAGCTCTGCATAACTACACTGAAGATCAGTATGTGGAAGTTGAGGTTATACTTATAAATGTAAAGGTTCAGTGAAACTATAAATACATTGCCATTCTAAGTCCTTCTGTCTTTTGTCTTTAAGAGCAGTGCCCCATGCTAAT
The DNA here is from genome assembly GCF_016699485.2 of Gallus gallus. Lineage (NCBI taxonomy): Eukaryota > Metazoa > Chordata > Aves > Galliformes > Phasianidae > Gallus > Gallus gallus. Next base: position 29,305,208 of record NC_052534.1, read on the forward strand.
TTATTTTAATTTTTAGACAGTTTATTGCTCCTAAAGCTTCTAAAAAGAGCATTATTAGCTTTCACGTACTACCGTACTATACTCCTTTGATATATATATTAAGCAAATAATCTGTAATATTTTGTCATAAAGTTTTATTGTCCAAACTGTATAGCAAGATATTTTTCATAAATCCAGTTTAAATAACAGCACTGTAATGCAAGTTTCAGCTTGTTCTGGAGTTGATAGTCTTGCAAGTCACTTCCATAGGAATGTAAGCATTTCCGGAATTATTTGTCCACAGCAAGTGGTATGTTACATCAAACCATTTTCATTTTCAACAAAAGATGTTAATGGCAGCATGTGCTCATCACAAGTTTAACTGTAACAGGTAGGAAAGTATTACCTATTTGTGCTGTCGATACATGGCTGCATCATACCTCTTAACTTTGAAGCACAATCTGACTTTTGAAGCTACAAAAAAAGCAAGCACAAAAAACCCATAAAAATTCTCAATTTTGTAAATGTTTTCATCTTTTTAGCTCATCTTTCATTCACCATATTTTCTACGTGTTGAAAGATAGGATGCTCATAGATTTACTTGACCTAGTAAATTTCTTTTGTATTTTACAACGTGATAAAAATGTAACCATTTTTGTTGCGCTTACAGATATACCACCTTCATAAATAAAAGAATTTTTTCTTTGCCCTTTTTACCATTTGTCAGACAGATCATCTGATGCTTCTAGCTGACTATATAAGCTTTCTCTTGTTGTTCCTTTCAAGTAGTACTGATCCTACAAAAGGCTAATGGAAAAGCCTTATCTAACAAATTACTGCACCAGCGTATATGTACTTGCTTTGTATGTCAAACCTTCCTTCAAATCTCCAGGTGAACTTAACATGCTACTTATTAGAGAATGATACTGAAGTGTGATCTCGGCCTTTATAGAGAAAATCATACCAGATTTTCTGTTTCAAGAATACTGGTCTTAAATACCTAATTCCAATACTGGTTGAAGTACCTGAGCTCTATCTTCTGATTCTTTCACAAGCTGCATTCTGCATATGTTGAAGTGACAGAGTAACTGAAAACGATGTTGTGAATTTACAGACTTGTTAACATTTGTCAGATGCTGAGAATTCGATGTGAAAGAAGTGATAACAAGGAAAGTTGTAATTTAAGAATTAGTTACTTTAGATTTTATAGACTAGTATCAGCTAAATTTCAATGGTAACTCTACTGTTTTAACATGCTATAGGAAGTGAAACTTCAGGTGAGAAACCTTGTTGGTGTAAGATACAGTAGAGATAAGGAATTTCTAACTTATAGATATCCATTCCTTTGTTCAGAGCGTACTGCCTTTCAAGGAAAACTATGTATTAAAGAGATACGACAATGAGATAAATTGTTCTCTTCTAAAAATACCGATACTGATAAGTATTTGGAAAAATGTCAATAGCTGTTACTTTAAAAAGCAAAGGAGAGCAATGAATATAAAAGTGGCTTCTCAAGAAATGGAACTGAAGACATGAATTGGCTTCTTAAGAACTGTAGCAGATGGAGACAATCCATGCCACTGTAGAAATTAGTTTGACTTTAGAAAAAAATCACCAGAAGAAATGCAGAGAAAAGGCCATTTTTCCATTCTTTCCATGTGGATGTATATATGTGTGGGCAGTGGTGCAGATAGAGAAATGGCAGTGCATCTTTGTATGAATGTGTGTGTGTGTGTGTATATATATATGGAAATATAAACATACATCATAGTATATCTATATAAAATCTGCAAGAATTTTTACATTGAAAGGAACAAGAAATTATAATGGGGATTCAAAAAAAAAAAAAAAGCAGTGACTGAATGTTTTTTGTTTTTTTTATTCATTTCATTCATGCTGTTAGAATTTGAATTAACTAGATACCTTCTCAGAAAAGACCCAGGGGCTATTGCAGACATGTCATTGCAGTGCAGATGTCTGCTCAATATGCACTTGTGCAAAGATGGTCAAAAAGAGTAATAGGATTTTCAGTTGTATTAAAGAAAGGATAAAATATATATATGTAATAGTATGTATTCCTCTATGAATATGTAGTATACCTGTGTTTTGTTTATGGTGTTTGTCCATTTTAACTTGACAAGGACTGGGAAAGGGCAGGTAGCATTAGAAGCAATTATACTTCTTTGCAAGAAGTGCAAAAAGACATCAGCTACGTATAAGATCTATGATAGTGATCCGAGTATTGCTTGAAGCCTCCAAAACTGGTCACTGTAATAAAGGGCACATTCCATCTGCTTCAGTAGCAGCTTCCTTGAACAGTCTTCAATACATTTCTGTAGAGCTATCGTTGTTGTTACAGAAGTGGGCAATCTTGAAATAGGATCATATTGGTAATGATTTAAATTCCATTTCTAGTGTGTGTGAATAGCAGTCTTTTGAAGATGTAATTAGATCATATTAGATGTTTAAAACAATTAATGTAATTTTTGTTGTTGTTTTCCAATAGCACATATTAGATATTAATGCTATGTGGCAAAAGAAAATCACAGCTATCTCTATCTGCCTTAGAACAATCTTTCTGATTTTCAGTGTCATATGTCAAAGTTTGTATAATTTTTAGGCCTTTTCTTGCTCCACTCTTATAACTTTTATCACTTTGTAATATTTCTGTCATGTGGAATAATGGTTGTGAGCTCATGATGAGACATTCTTATTTGACTAAGTGCTTTTGCACTGATCTGGCCTGCATATTGCGTATAGATTTCACCTTACTTTTATCACGCTTTTGCCAGCATTTAATTGTTTATCTTCCTTTTTGTTCTCCCCAGGTGTTTCACTGTGTGCATTTTGAGTGCCCTGCACAAAGTGCTACCCACAAGGATGAGGGTTGTAAGGAAGTGGCAACAACAGAGGTGGGGACTGGTGAACAACAGCTTGTTTCTCGTCCTGTTCGAGCTGCAAGCACTAGTTCTTTGCATTCCCCTCCTGGATCCACCTTGCGTTCGCACGCTCACCAACCATAAAGGAGATTGAAAGGGAGCTTTTGCAGCCCCACTGACATTATATAAAATTATTCAGAACCTTCTTGTTCTGGCACCTTTTCTTTCTTCTTCACTGTGAAGAAAGGGGACCATGTCTTGAAATGCTGAAATGGCAAAGGCTTTTCCCAAGGACATGAAGAGACTGCTTCACTCTTCTCAATTTGTTCAAATCAGGCTGGTCTCCAAAGGAGGAGAAAATAGGTCTTCAATCTTCATCAAGTACCCCATTAACACCCTACCTCTCTAATCTAACCAAGGCAAGGAGAACAGAAGGAAATAAAAGGCAGAGCTACAATGAAAATCTAAAATGACTTGAGCAGAATGGAAGGCATATGAAATAACTGTTTGTTCCCTGAAGGCTTCCATTAGTGAAGAAAATGTTTATGGAACACATCAGTACAGAATATGTGTTATTTTTGAAAGTTATTCTTCATTCATATCCCTTTGTAACTAGTAATCTCTTTTTAAAATTGTTTTAACTCTGCATCCCGCTTTCTCTCTTATTTTTGGCTGCAGCAAATGCTGTGCAGTAGATTAAGGAAGTATCAAACATGTTTACCTGCTGAGATGCAAATTCCCTCATTCATCAGTGGGATGTCAAGAAAAGCCTTTATGATATCAACAAACTAATTAATGGATGCTGTATTAATCTCGACCCTAGTTGGCTTTTCAAAGTACAAAATTTTCATTTCTTATAGTCAAAAGGAAAATTTTGAAATCAAACCTCTATCTTGAGAAAAGCTTATTTTTCACTCATGAAGGTGATTACTTAAATTTTACTCATTTCTAAGACAACTTGCAACAGATCATCAGAAATTTTTGGTCTAGAAAGTGAAAGTTCATCTGGTCGCTGACAAGCAGTTGTTCAGAATACAAAAGAAAGAATTTGCAGAAAGCTATTTTTATCCAAGAAATGATGCTTTACAGCCTGAATCTAAAAATTTAAGGGCCATGCATAAACTTTCTCATAGTCTTCATAGAGTGTTATGCTTTTACACTGTATTATAAGGGATCTGGCTCTCATTTTACATCACAGAATTAATTATCCATCCACGTCTGGATTAAATTGCTTACTACTTCTCTTATTCTATGTGTTTACACGTTAATGAGAATGCAACCTCTCGCTTTCCAGATCCAGACGGCTTAGGAAGAGCTCCTTGTTGGTCTTTCAGTATGTGAAGGAGTGTTTTTGTATTATGACAAACACTGATGTAATTGGCAAAATTGATTAGGAGGGTTGTTATTCCTCTCAAAGCATATTATGCTGGAAATGTCAGCCATCCAGTTTTATGAACATGGAATTTCCTGTGGTGACAAATAGCCTTGTCAGAAGAAAACAAAGCTAGTATAGAATAAATATGGTTTTCCTTTGCATTGCCATAGTGATAAAATGAGCTACATATCAATATAGCAGATAGTATGCTAATTTATCACAATACGTAATTTGAAAGAATTTCCCCACTGTGTGCTGGTTGTGCTTAAAACTGGAAGAAATACAACAAATGGCAGCAGTGAATCAGTAGAAACGTCATAGGAGAAATGCTTTCTCTTTGTTGTTTCCAATAAAATTGACTAAACTTCATCAAGAATATTACAGTATTTTTCATTGCCAAATTACTTTTGAGTACTGACATTTGCATGCTGTCCCATCCCTTCCCACTGTTGTTGCCTGTCTTGTGATGTCTTTCAGTGAAGATGCATGCACACTACATTGTCTATCATTTTTAATACATGCCATGAGTTCTGAGGCAGGATCTTGCTTCTGAGCCAGCCCCTTGTCTTGGTTGCCGATTACCTTATGGCTTAGCAGCCTTCGGAGCATGAAAGAATTAAGACTAGCTACTGGGGATGCAATTGTTTTGTGTAAGTCCAAAAAGTTGGATTTTTTTTCTTTGAAAAGTAAAAGCAAAAAGGTCTATTCTAGTTGTAGTCCACGCCAGAACTTACTGAGATGAATGAAGCATGTCTTGTCTTTGGTAGTTAAGACCTTTCGTGTCAGTGATGGTATTTCTTTGCAGTTTGATCAAACAAACGTACTTTTTTCAAGTAGTGGACATGCAAGGGGTGTAACTTCCTAGCTGTTAGTCACTGTTATAGAAAATATTTAATTAAAAAAAAAAAAAGAACAAGAAAAAAGTTTGTGCCAGATGTTCTCAGTTTAGGTGCTCAGAGAAAGAACAGGATTTTCAGTTTGTAATCTTTGATGTCCACAGTTAATTTTTTTGGATGCTAATAAGCCTTACAGACCATAAGCTATTGCAAATTCTTTTTGAACTTGCCCTATGACTCACTGTTGAAGAGAAACGTCTATTTATTTCCCATGGCATTAGCGCTCTGCCAGGAATCCGAATGAAAGATAAGAGAGATTCTCAAAGCAAAAAGAATCAGGTCCTATAGAAATTCCAATTCCCACCCACAAAAATCATTCAAAATAAAAGCCAGTATAGCACTGTCCTTTCTTACAGTCTTTATCCCTTCTACAGCTCAACAATTTCTACCTTTTTATTCAAAGAAATAATGTTGAAATGTCTAAGGGACCTGAACTCTGCTTGTTCTTCCTAACATCATCCACCCTCAAACACCCCCAGTATCTTTGTGGCCTAGTATAGGTCTCTCTCTGCCTTAAACACAGTGCCAGTAAAATATTACTACTGGCAAAGGATGATATCACACGGGACTCACCTGTGCTTTTGTGTGAGCATTCTCATGCTTTCTAAGTATTCTCTGCATTTATTAACTCCTAATATGAGATGTAGCTCTTGAATGTTCTTCTGAAATCTAGTTGTTTTTTTTTCTTGCAGTGGAAATAAATTGTGTGGTTATGGCTTAATATCAGGGCACTTATAAGCATCAGGGTTTAACTGAGTCATGAGATACTATAATTATTCAGAACTGCATGATAACTTTCTTTTAATTGCAACAGAGATTGAGCAGAACTGACCAGCTGTTCATTGCTTTCTTGTCAGAAACTTTAAGATAGACCTGCTGTCAGCTTTCTGGACAATAGAATTAACTGTATTGCCAACATAGAACCATTTTGTTTAGTTAGTACTTCAGCTGAACTTATCATTATCTTTAAATTCCCCTGTCCTCTTTTTCTCTTATTTTTCTTCCACTGATTGAATTCAGACTTAGCTCTAAATCATACGTAGCTTAACATAGCTCTTTCTAAATTCTCTTTATTTAATGAACTAATTCCAAGTGAATTTTAAAGATTTTTATTCACAGAAATCTGTGGCCAAAAATTAACTTCAGCAAGAGTAAATTCAGTATTTGTAAAACTGATTTGTATGTGAAAATGAATTTCTCAGGTGAGCAAAGTTGTGCAGCTCTGCTTTCAAACAAGCTCTAAAACAAGTTTGAATGACAACAGGAATGGAGAGAAATTAATCCAAGAATTCCATAAAAGATGGTACAGAGGAAGAATCGGCAGTGTTCTTAGGAAAGTAACTGTTTTTCATTGCACTTTTCTTCCTTTACAGCTCCATTTAATCCTTTTTCCATGCAAATCTGTTTTGCTTGTTCAATATGACAGTTTATGGTGGAGCTCTGTGTTTTTCTTCATTGCTGAAAAGTTGAAATGAACTTAATGCTTCTTCATCTTTACTAATCATAACAACAAATCAGAGAGTCTTCAGTTTATTCACTTGATTTCCATGGGAGAAAAGAAAGCAAATGATATCAGTAGTTTTTTCACTTTAAGTAAATTAAGTTTCCCAGCCAAATGCATGTGAGTATCTATCAGTATTCAGCAGTGCTTTGTACATCTGAAGTCAGTGTGAAGATCAGAAGGCAAAGTTAGTGTCATTTTTGTCTGATTGTTATGTGATCATTCTGCTTATGCAGTGTCACCCACTCAGAGACCCTTGATATGGAGTCAGAATTCAGCTGTGATTTCACAGGAAGCAGAAAAGCCATACATTGTTTTTTCCCTAAGAAAATGTTTGTTGGTTTGTCTTTTGACAGGTGATGACATACCATCAAATCGGCAAATGAATGCATTGGTAATTTGTTGTGGCTGGAGCAGTCAGCAAATACCAGAGCCAGTAGTATTTAAGAGTGGGCATTTAGACTTGTATGTTATTGTAGCGGTTGCTAGAGGATAAAACTGTGCTTAGAAAATATTGCTCTGTGAAACCCAGAATCCTTGAGCCCTGGCTCCCTTTCCCTTCTCTTAACTGATGATGTGTTTAGCTTAGAATCCTCGGCTGTCTCTGAACTGATTGCCAGCAGCTGTACTAATTAAATTACATGTAGAAGCTCCCAGGCTTTGTACAGGATACAGGTAGTAAAAGTACTGGGTCAAATTTTTAATGGAATACCATATTCATATACCATATACCAGTTTTAATTGGAATACCATATTCATATATGTGTTAAATGGAGCTTAGTAGCTTATCATTTAGCTTGAATTTAGAATAGGTTCCTAAAGCTCCTGAGCTGAGAAAAACCGGGTGAAATGTTAATACTCTGCGGTATGGCAGGATGTGAAGTCACCTTTATGGTTGCTTAAAATGTGGAAATGTCTAAGTAAGGTATGGGTGAGCAGGTCCAAAGCTGGTTTGGCCGAAGTTGTTAGGAATTGGTGATTTGGCTGTAGCGAAGTGTATAAAATAGAGCAAATCAAATGCTCATCTCAAAGGCATTTATGCAGTCCAATGAACACAGACATGTTGCTCCTAGGTGGCTTGCGTGTGACTTGTGGTCTTTCCAGAGTACACCTCTATATGAATTTTGCTAACTGCTCAAAACCACCTACAGGCTTCTCAAAGGCCATTCACAAGGTTATTTGCAGTGTTGACTGAGGTAATGTAGAAGTGACACCAAGAGTCCATGACACAATTTCAGTCTGTCTGTCTTTGAAAATGATTACTGGAAAATCAGTTATAAAAAGCACCCTGCAGTTTTTATTGGAGAAACAAAGCCCAAATTAACATAATGTAGTATAATACAAGGAAAATGCAAGTATCTGGTATTTATGGTATTTACACATAGATTGACTAGATTTTCTAATATTGTATGTATTTAATTACTATGATATACATACAAATGGTGGAAGTAAGTGAACAACCAGTTCTATACTTAAGTAATATGCCCTTGGTAGTAGACATTATCAGCCCATCAGGAAATCAGAGAAGTTTTTCTATTCCCATTCCTTCCAGCCTAATAGAATAGCATAGCTAAATGTTCAGGAATAAAAAAGAATAATTGATTTGTTACATAAATGTCACGGGAGTTGAAGTTTAGATTATTGTAGCTAAAAATCTGAAGGAGTCGTGACTTCTGTCTGCTTAGGTGTAAATCTGCCTCCCCAGAGCCTCCTGCTGCTTCAGGCCCTGAGCTTTTGTAGTGGAAGGAGAGCTACACTGTTGGTGCAGTGTAAGTACATTCCTTTGTCATGACTTTTACTCATCTATTTTGTGTTTAGCATCTTGGCATATCCATTCTGTTAGAAGAAGGTAAGCTGGTTTCTCACGGCATTCAGAGTTACTCATCGACTCCTGCAGACTGGCAGATACATCGCCACCACTGTCTGTATTAAGGAGGTCACAAAACTGTTTTACAACAAATGCTGTGTGTCCAAACAGTACCAGCTGACCTTGAAATATCTTAAGTTGGGCTGTATTATTGTTGAGATGAGGGCTTGCACCTCTAAAACTCTGTGCCATGCAATCCAAGTAAACAGTAGTGGCTGCAGCTTCTTTCTGGAGAGGAAGTAGGGAATTTGCACACATACCAGAAATAATTCATTTTCTTTGTGTTGTTTTTGTTCTACATCCCGTGTCTCTGTACTCCTGAGCTATAATTGCTAGGTGGTTTATGATTAATACCTAGAATGCAATGAATATGTTTAACAATTGACATCAAGAACTTTTGTCTTTAATGAAAAGTTTTATGTTGTGCTTTTGAAGCATGATTTGTCCCCTGAATTGTTTATCACCATCTTCTGTAGCAAGAGTTGTGAGGAAGAAACTGGAGAAAGGCTGCTATGTAGTTGCATGCATGCATCTGTTTCACAAGTTGAAGTGACTTAGCAAAAAGTGTTTTTACATGCCTTTTTTTTCTTGGTGTAGTGAATTTTGGCAAGGAATCTACAGTTTAACTGAATGTGGATGGTGAACTGAGGAAGGGAATGGAATGCAGGCAGCAAGATTTTATTCATTTTAATGGGAAGAGCAACGTGAAGGTCCGATTCCTGTAGCCTGAGCTACTTCTGCTTGTCTCCTGTCCTCACAGCTCTTAATTCTTCCTACAGGATTCCCCCAGTCTGCCTGTTTCTCCTTTTCTTTTTCTCCCTGTCTGGAATCATATTGCTGTTGCTGCAGTGTTCCCTGGGCCTTTCCTCTAATCTGGGAGATATTAAGTATTTAAATTTATTTAATTTAAATGTACACCTTTTTTTGCTATATACAGAATTCAGTAGCCTAATCCCGGTTCATTCACATCAGATTTAAAAGTCAATTACTGCTAAGCTGTCAAGAGATAGTGAGTTTTAATTTGGCTGTCTATGGATATGGAAAATACTAGCTGTTTTCAAGCTTCTACTTTCATAATCTGAACTCTGTTTTCCGTAAGAGAAAATCAGTTGAGAGATTTTCTGTTGATTTAAGTAGAAGGTTAGGCTTCGTGTGTGCTTATCTAATTTAAATCAAATATAATTGTGTTTCTTGTTCATTGTGATGTTCATATATGTTCAATTTGTTAGCTGTTCATTGCTCAATGTTCCAGTTGTATATAAGTGTTGTTTTCTCAATAAACTGCATCATCAAAATTGAACCTTGAAAGAATCTGCAACTTTGAAACGTTACCCTGAGCACGTGGGCTCCTTGTGAGAAATACAGCAATGCTTCACAATTCAGTGCCCATGTCTATTAACTTTGTCCATGATATTGCAAAACTTTCTTTCCTTTCTGCTTTGCTCAATTTCGTCAATATTGGTTTTCTTTGTGGAGTGATTGATTGTTGATATTGTTCCTTCAAATACTGTAAGTTAAATATTAGAAGCCAGGCCAAACAGAAGTTCCATTTTTAATGAACTTTTCCCACTTATTCCTATCAGCGCTCTTCTTTCTCAGCTGGCAGTAGTTTATAACTCCATGGGTATGTTCCCATTCTCTGTAGCAATTACCATTTTATCTTGATAGTTTTGTGCATTAAATCCCTTCCCTTGTTTCTCATGTTTCCTAAGCATCCATTTCCCATAGCCTGGTTCTAAACTACCTCAGACCTAGCTGTGAACAGATATGAGATTCAGTTAAAGTGAATACTTTAGCATAGTCCTTTAAATGTTAAGTGCACGTACATGGAGCTTAATCAGCCTGACAGACCGCAATTGCATTGTCAGGAGCAGAGTCTCTGGAGGAAGGCACTTAACTGGCATGAATTCACAGGCACACCCACCAGGGCTCCTACTCAGCACTCTTTCACGAAAAACATTTAAGGAGCATGATTTCTGATATGGGAAATGCTTCACCTTTGTGGTCTGAGTTCTTCAAAGGAACATGATATTGCCTGCACTGGACTGTTTAAACCTATTTTTTATTGTGACAGTCATTGGGTAAGTTGTGACATCGGACCTCCACTGCCGGTTGTTAGGAGCTGCACTACTGTATTGGACTGTGCTTATCAGGTGAGAATAATCCCCCACACAGCATTGTTTCCATGACCTTGGTAACATTTTATACTGCAGTGGATATGCATTGCCAACCATTTGGGCTAATTAGGTTTCAGGGAGAATGCTGGTTGCAGATTGCGCAGCAGTGATCGGTAACTTTGGGAACTGCCTGGTTTTGTAAGTTAGCTACTCAGCAGTAAGTAAGACTTGTTAGTACTGATTTACCAGAAGATATGCACACTGTCATTTTCTAAGAACTTGTAGATAAAGAAGCATCACAGTTCTTCTGGGTAACAACCAACGTGTTTGTAATGCAAGTTACAGAGTTATTAAACAAGCATAATCCCTTCTGTCCATTCTCTAGTGCTATATTAACAGTTTGCATGAACAGCTGATATCCAGAGGCTTCTGACAGCAAGGAAGGCTAGCTCTGGATTTCTCATTTAAGAATTTCAAAGAACAGCCAAACTCTCCACAGTGAATACAGGACCAGACAATGCTGAAATCAAAACATCAAGCGAAACTCTTGTGCTTTGTATTCTTTTCTTTAGGGACTCTTCTTTTAAGTATTTAACTTCATAGAAAAATATAGGATATATTCAAAGTAGTGATGATCAGAAATGTACCTTTTCAAGAATGAGAGGGATGTAATTTGAGAAATAAATGATCTTTTGTGTTCGAATGCTTATCTGCAGTTTTGTTAAAGAATGGTAGAGCCTTTCTGGTGGTGTTCACATAATGCATTTAAGAATTTGAGACTTTTGGCAGAATTGGACTTAGGTCCTAGCACAGCAAGGCATTTATTGATGTGGAACTCTTAACGCAGCAGCTTTAATATCAGCATAGGAAACACTGGGCATTTGCATGCCAATGGGCTTCCTTGAAGCTTTGAAAATGCGGAAGTCAACAGCTGCAGTAGGCTACTACCAGCATGTGCCACTGTACTCTTAGGAAGAAGAAATTATGAACACACAATCTTTGTTACCTGGGAAGTGGAGAGACCAAACTCAAAAGACAGAAGTATAATGCCAAATTGTAAGATCAAACTGAGATGCCATATTAAACAAACAAACAAACAAAAAGAAACAAACAAACAAAAAAGGCATAATATAATTAGATCTTCTTACTTTACTTTTGTGCATTTATTAGCTGTAAAATTGTTAATGAGTTTGACAGTTGTTAGGTTTGGAGAATAAGAGCCCAGTGATTTGAAGTGTCATATCCTGCTGTTCCTTTTAAAAAATGGATGTATACATTTTAGAGCATAAGCTGCCAGTCACCTCATTTACTAAATTTAGACATTTTTAACATATGGGATTAGTGATGCAAAGAAGACTTGTTTTTGAAATAATGTTTGCCCAGTACAGTACAAGCAGAATGTAAGCCAGAAAGTTGTATAACCCAGTCAGTGAAAAACAATGTATTCTGAAACCATCTGTGTTCCCAGGCCATGTGTTCAAGTTATAAAGAAGGTGAATGCTTTTTGCTCTATCTTGATGAATCAAAGGCTTCTTGAAGGCTTTGAGAAATTTCCATTGCAGCCCTCGGGCAAAATGTTGGTTATGTCCAAGATAATGCAATTCCTAGCATCGTGCTGATGTATTATACTAGAAGAAAAAAAAAAAACAACTTACAAAACATAGAGAGGAGAGACTAGTTGGATGAGAACAAAGTGTGGAAGAAATATTCTTTCTCATTGCTCTGGTAAGGATCTAGTTTATCTTTGTGCTTAGGCTTGTAAAATCATTATGAATAGGTAGGGAATACGAGGGAGTGCAAACTGAAGTGGAAATGCAGACACCTTTCCAAACAGAAGCAGAGTGCAGGGGCGGTTGGTTGCTACAGTCTAGGGACTTTTCTCCAAGTTACTTCTAATGCTAGAGGATGCATTCAGTAGTGCCGGTCTAAGCATAAGACACTGTGACGTCATCGTCTGAGTTGGAAAGACCAGATACATATCAAGTAAAAATCATTTTATTTTCACTATATGAAGTAAACTGCGCATAAACGGGACATTTTTGTTAATCATTTTGTGATTTGTCCTTTACTGACTGCTACTTACATACCCTTGTAGGCTATGCTAAACAGATCTCCTTGTAGTTTAAGGTAAAAAAGAATTAATAATATAAGATCCCACTTGAGTCTCTGCTCCTGCGCTTTCCCATTCTTCCCCTTTTTCTTTCCCAAATATTTACCAATGTATGTTATTCTGTAGCAGGAAAAGGGTGGGGGTTTGTTTGATTGGTTTTGTTTGGTTGTTTTTGTCTCTGAAGCATCAGAAAAGCAAAAGTATATAGGAAAAAATGTATCTCATTTAATAAGAATGAGTTAATCTCAAAATTATCTCTTATTGCAGCAGAGTCATTGGGAAATAGCGTGTGTCTAGTCTGTGCAGTGCCAACGTTAGTCCCATTTATGAACAACTGTTCTTTGCTATCTGTTTTGAGGATGTTAAGCTTGGAAGCTGAAGCTTAAATTTTTAAGCTTTTATTTTTTAAAGGCTGCACGACTCAGGGAGGAATAGAAATAACCATAAATCTTCGCTCCTATCAGCAACAAGCAGCCTGCCAGCTGCACAGGTTCCCTCCTGGCTTGCAGAAAGGACACGGGCCAGTTATTATCAGTGTATTCATGGAAATGCTAGTTTTTCTCGTTCTGTTTGATCAAACAAGCGTGGTTTTTGAATGTTAAGATTCATGGCGTGTGTCTATGGGATATAGTGGGATCGCTTAGCACTGAAATATCACCATCTCTAGGATAAAATCAAGCAGGCAAGAGGAGGTATTTTCAGAATATAAAAGGTACATTTGGCTTCTTTTTTGCACAGTTATTCTTTGAGAGGACATTCTGTATCCTGATAGCTCGGTTTCCTTAAGCCTTTGGAGAGAGAGATGGTCTCCCTTCTCAAGCATCTCTCCTCTGACAGTAGTCCATAGCAGAGTAAAGTTCATGAAGAACCTTATCAAAGGCTTTTTGGAAACCTAAATATAATACACCAAATTGATCACTTGTACCATTGTGCTCACTGACTTCTTCAAGGCTCTTAACATATTTATAAGGTAATTATTTCCTCTGCGACAGCCATCCTGAGTGTTCCCATTTTGTTTACCAAAGTGGAAGTGAAGAGACAAGGATGCTTCTGTGCGCCATGGAACAGTTTTTACCCTTTCCTATCTGCTGGGTCATATGCTTTTACCCGTCCCCTATCTTGTTTGGACTCCCTCACTACTGCATTTAGTGTGATTTTAGAAGATGGGAGTCACTGCTCAGGGACTGTGTGTACTGTGTATTGCAAATCAACCCACACCCAGACAAGGAAGCACCGTTATGGAATAGCTGAGGAATTTGGTTGTCGTGAAGCACTACCAACTGCTCTCCCATGTGCCTGCTTCCCTGGCTAACTGTGGCTGCTATCTTGTGCCATGGTTATTCTCAAACAGTGTGACCTGCTGCATGGAGCTCATGCACAGGGCAGCAACGTAGGCTGAGACACCGCTGTGTTTATTTCATCTAAAGACTGTCAGTAGGCCATGTGTAGGTGCTCATACCTCTGTGTACCCAATGGATGCAAACTGCTACAAGCAAATCAGCTGTGGGCATGCATATACTTGGCCAATGAGAGGTTCCTAATTTGATTTGTAGAATTTGTGAGCTGTGAAAATGTGGACTATTGTATTCTTTGTTAATAAGCTTTGTTGATGATTCCAGGATTGCTGCTAAAAACCATATAAAAGTAAAAGGGATTCTAAGCACAGCTAGTAATTGCCTTGCCTTGGAGCCTGTGCACGAGACTAAGTCAGAGCTGTATTTGGAGGTATTTATTTTTTGATAAAAAGCTTCTTTTGCAGCCTGGTTTCATGATTTACTTAGGCACAATGTGTATGAAGAAAAGATATACAAATGAGTGTACTTGAATATATCGATGTGGGGCTTAATAAAATAGTATTAGAAAGGTTAGGGTGTGTCTGAGGCTCCCTAGTGCAGTTCTACAAGTCCACTTTGTTTAGCGAGGCAATTTGCTATCAGTCCACCATTGCAATGGATTAAACTGATGCCACTGTAAGGATCTCAAAAGGTCTTGCTTTCTATCATTCCCATGAAATGTACATTTAAGACGTGTGTTTTTAAGAAATGAGAATGTGGAACAAATAGGTGATTTGACAAGTGTGTTCTTTATGCTGAGTGCCTTTTGCAGGACCGCTGCATAAATATCCTTGTTGTTTTAATTCAGACATGACATTATCACATTCTGTTATCAGCTGCTGGGTGAAAAGATATTTTTACTAAAATGCTGACACAGTGTAGTTTTATTGCTGCTTGCGCTGTCCAGACTTCAGCATCATATAATGGAGGTGACACTTTCTCTTGCAGAAGTATTTTTAAGCTAATAGTATTACTATTAATAAATAGGATTTTATTAATATTAAATGGAAAATATGCCATGATACTTTTAGCTGTGCTCCAAGCCAAATGGCACCAGTACAAGTTTGCTGCAAATGCATGAGCTTATATTATGGTAACATTTTGATTTCTCATGTTATTAATGATAATATGAGACAGAAACAACTACCCTTGTAAGTGATCAGAACAAGGAGAGGAATTAACCTATAATTTAGTTGCTGCCATAATAATGTCTAGCTTAAAACCTATTTGGATGATCATAAGGGAAAAAAGCTCTGCCTTTGTGACTGAGGGTATTAGAAGACGTGTTTTTCAGCAAAAGCACAGGAAGAGACAACGGTTGATATGTACACTTCACTCTCTCTTATATGTTTAACAGTACTCTTTCTTGGCCTGCTTCCAGCAGCTTTCCTCCTCTTTGGGCTGCCATAACACCAGTGCAGAGGGGTTTCTATCAGTGACAGTGAAGTTCTGTCTAGTTCAGTCTGTTGGGAGGAAAATGGAGCCTGTCCTTATTATACAAACACTTTCTTTGTTCATGTTCTTATGTAGAACTGATGAAAATATTTATTTAAACGCATAGAAATGCTCCTTTATCATAAGTATGGGCTACAGCTGCAGACCTGAAGAATTATTTGGGCAGAACACTGAATACGGCATTGGTAATTTCAAAGTCTTAAAAACTAACTGGGGAAAGTTTTGCCTCAGCTGTGGTTTAGCCCCTGGTTAGAAAAGTCAATTAGCTTCAGTATTCTTTTCACCTTTCTCAAATTGGGAGCGATAGTATGAACATGAGTATGTTATCCTGCACACTTCATTATATCCTAATTCCTCATTAAATCAACCTTCCTTTTTGTTTCAAACCAGACTAGGACAGCAGGAAATCCTGTAGTCTTCTGGCATTTGCAAGACTCAGGTATGACTGATGGAGTGTTTAACAGCTCCTGCGGCCCATTACACTTGCAGGTAATCTTTCTGGGTGATGGGCCAGCATTTGGACATTAGGGTATATGACTCGGATGATTAAAGCTTCTCCTCAAAGAGGATACTATTACTCCCTTCATGCTGTTATTCGTACCAGTGACCTCAACAACACAAACTGCATATTTATTAATATCCCACAGTGTTGTTTTTTTTTTCTTGTTTTTCCAAGTATAAACTCTGGAAAACATTGGTGGCTGCTTAGGGAAATGACTTTCTCAATTACTTAAATGTAACAGTTTCTAAGTTTAGCTGTCAAAGGTCAGATTCTCCCTCAGCAAGATGAGGAAAGGGGATTCATCTTCAAGAAATAATTCTTTGGCCAGACACGAAGGAGCTCATGAAAAGGCCTGTCCCTTTTCTTTAAGGCTATTGTGATCCATAGTTGAGGAAGTGCTCTTGTAATGGTTGCAAGGATTTTTAGTTGTGTGAAGATTAGAGAGAAAGTAGCAGATGAAACATGAATATCTGGGGCCATAGCAACCAACTGACCTGCAAGTGAGGTTGGTGTTCGTAACATCTGCTTTTCAAGGCTGCCAAATCCTGACTGTCTATGCAGTCAGTGGGAAGTAGGCTGGATACTGAAGCTAACAGGTATCAAAATTGTGGACTAAATAATAATTCTTTCCACTGATTGCAGTATTAAACAGGTTGTATCAGCCATGATGTCACGGGTTGAGGCACAGCAGTAGGCACATAAGTCTAAGATACCATGGAGGGGCACCGCATTGTATTTAATGGTTCGCTTTTACTGTGTTGGAGATGCTTGCTAAATTCAAAATATCAAATGTTTTCAACTCGATTACAAGTTTGTGATAAGGTAACTACTGTACAGCCTCCATCACAAATGTCACTTGCAGCACCTCCCTATTTTTAATGAATATTAAGGATGACATAAGATTGCAGTTGCACTCGTGATGTAACTGAAGACACTACTCTGTGCTAGGTGCTGTGCAAACATGTATTTCAAGCTTAGTTTGAAAGTGTCACCTGATCCATTTTATGGCAGGGAAGATGCTAATGTATTCCGCTTCCCTGAAATCATTGTAGGAGCGACTAGCTGACAGCTATAGTGTAAATTTACTCCTGAGAATGTGAAGTAGCAAGTTTCTTTATCATTTTCTTCCTCAAATATAAATAAAATTGCCAATATTTTTTTTTTGAGTGATTTTAATTTTGATGTTGTTAGGCAACTTTATTTTTCTCAAGATTAATGGTTTTCCTTACGTGTCACTCTCCCTACCATCTTTTTCTTTTCCATCCCTCTTCAGAGCCACATTACTGAAGCACAGCAGATGCTGACAAACAAAAAGAACTTTGTACATTTTATTTATCAGGAAAGTGCTAAAAGTCTAGCTTTTTAGCTCACTTAATCATTTTGACAAGATGACAATACGATGTATCATCACCAGACAGATGACACTAGACAGATGACAATATTAATCCTGCAGTAGGTTCTCAAGGGAGATTTTTATTGTAAAAACTGACATATATTGTATCAAGGTGAACATAATACATTTAGGAAAACAGCAATTTGCTACTTTGCGCTGTTGAGTCTATCTCTAGGTCTTTATCAGTTTTAAGTCAGAGTTTCTGCTAATCTCAGCTGCCTCAGACTTTGGGCTCCACTAGAACTGGCTGGTCTTTCATGTCAGCCCCCACTTCTGGAGCTGTCGGGATGCTGATGGATAGGACGTGCACAGATGTTTGCTTAATGGTCATTTCCTCAGAGGCTCCTGTCAGAGCTGTTGGCAGGGTAACAGAGGAATTACCTGGGAAATTGCTAACTCACTTTCACTGAACGATAGACCATTTTATTGCAAACCATGTTTGACCAGTTTCTGAACGTATGAATTGCTTTCAGAGAGGAAACTGTTCCTTGCGTAGATGATGTCACCCAACAGCTGCTTTGTAAAATCCATAATTTGCTGCTGGCTGGGACTGATGTGTGAAGCTTCTAACGGGATAGAAGAGTTCTTTGAAACATACCTGCCCTGTTGAGCATTCCTGGATAGAAGAAGATAGGCAGCAATCTCTAAGGAATGAGGGGGAAAAAAACAAACAAACAAAACAAACACTACAGTGTAATTTTTGCTCTGAACAGAAAATTTTAACTATCCCTTCTGGTAATCACTGTCTGTCCTGAAATATGACATCTGATTACTTTTGTTTTCCCCAACATAAATACCAGTAGGAAGAAGAGCAGGCTGCAGGGTGGGGGAATGGACTTTGCTCTACCCCCGTGGTTGCAATCAGGTGCTAGAAGCATTGGCTTCCAATATGTTATGCTGCTCTTTTTGCTGCACAGATTACTTGCTGTGCCCGCATGTTGAGCTGCTTTTAACTCATGTGCAAACTTTGATCTTTCTTTCCCTTTTTTTCCTGGCATTAGCATTTATTCTGTGACCTGTGCAAGAGACACACAGCTCAAGCTGAGACTGTTTAAGCCTTGCTTATGCCTGCCATATGTTGACTTACCCTGAGATACATTTTTCTTGATTTCTCTGATATATTCAACGCCACAATCCCCATATGGTTACTACTTCATTGTGTATTCTGGTGGGAGTTTATTTTCTGCTTTTCAAAGGTTTGTCACAGAGGCTATCCTTAGTGGAACTCATTGTGTGCCTGGTTCATCTAATTATCCTCCCTAGTTAGAGATGCATCAGGTGCTCTGAGTTAAATTGGGGAAGGCTTTTAAAGTTGAACATCTGAACACTGGAAGCTGTAGGAACAGCAAAGAGTGAAAAGAAGGCATGATATATTGAACAGCAACATTCTAAGATGGGAGGCAGCTTGAATTCCTACCTCCTGCAGCTGACTGTGCCTCGATTTCCACTGAAAAATGAGGGGAATCAGCAAAGAGAGATACCCCCCTCCTCACTGCCCCTTAATGATCATATAGGTGAGAGCAAGTGCCCTGGCTTGCTTAAGGCTCCTATTCCAGAGGACAACAGGAGTCAGTGAAGCCAGCCAATCACACTGGCAACTCATCCTAAGGCAGTCTAAAGAAATGCAGACTAAGTGAGATTCTTCGGAATATTTTTGGCACAATTACTGCCACCTTTTCCAGCACTGAAGAAGAACAAATTCAGATCATTTCTGAAGAAAAGTAAATGAAGATACAACCTTTTCCAGTTAGGAATAGCACAGTATTGTACAGTTTATGGTATTGAATGTTTATCCTTCAGATATCTATTAAATTTTTCTATTCTTACCCATATTCACAAAGGAATTTCACATAATGTCCTACTACAATTTCATCAGATGTTAAAAAGCAAGACTAAAGGATGTAACTGATTTTGAGAGGCAACAGTATATGCATATCATTAACAAGGATGAATTCATAGTAACAAACAACATTGCTGTGAAATAACGTATTATCTTAAATCACTTTTGCTTTGTCTTCCTTTTGATTTCAAACAAGAAATACACAAACAATTGTCACGTTCTGCCCCACAACCCAAAGGTCCTCTCTTCTCATTTCTTTCTCCTTCTTAGTCAAAATCGGGCAGACTGGTGACACCCAAAGGCTGTGAGTCAGGGAGATTTGCAGCACATGCAGTATTTATAGTTACTGCCTATATTTCTACCTCATACCTTGAAGTATCAGATATATGGTAGCATGAATGTAAAAAAGTAGGAATAGTAGACTAATAAAAAAAAATTAAAGAGAAAAACAAAAACTTATCAGACTTTCTTCTGAGAAATAATCAACTAGTTACAGATATTGCTTGTACAACTGCTGCTGTACAAGCCTAACAGTAACTCTTCACCCACACTGCTAGATAAATAATGCTATAGATGTATGGATATATGCTCACAGGTATAAAAAAATAAACACACGCACAAGAGCTTTGTTTGATGCAGCTCCCCAAGTATCTCACCTAACTGGCTAATGCATATAAAAAAAATGAAACAAAGCAGGCACAAGAAGCAAAGACAATGTCTTATATTTACCCATGCTTTCTACTCACCCAGTTCTACTTCTTACAAATCACAGTATTTGGCAATGGTCTTGCACAGTCAACTGCTGTAAATTCCAGAGTTCTGTATTATAGTTACACGGTAAGCACCACTATTTTACACACTAAATCATGGAGTTTTACCCAAGAAGCTACAATTTCAGCTGCTTTCCTGCATTGTTTGTATTTATGGGGAGCGTTCATCACTGATAGATAAGGTCCATTTGTGCTGCTGTTGTTGCTGCCTGAGACTGAGAATGCAATGATTTCTCAGAAATCCTTTCTATTTCTTGCTGTCCCGTGTCACCCAGAAAATTAACTCTAGCAAAAGCAAGCAGAAGAGTGGAACAGACAGTGTGAATTCAAAGCATATTTGAGGGAGACTTTTGATTTCATAACTGCACAGTTGTCTGGTTACTACTCCATTTACTCTTTATGAAAACTGCAGTGGAGTTTTCTGGCTAGGCACTCAGATAACAAAGAAATGAGTATTGGATGTAATAGCGAATAAGGAGGGTAACATTAAAGTTTGTAGCTGAATCAACATTTGTTTCTATAATGTAGAATTACAAAAAGTGTTTGAAATAAAACCCAGTGTAAAAACATGAGAAAATATCCGTGTCCCAGCAATGGCAGAATTGGTTGTCCACAGAAATATGCATGGCTTGAAGGCAACCTCTTTCCCAAAGAGCTGCTGTTTCCCTAAGACAAAGGGGCCTTTAAATACTCAAGAAAAACTTGTCTGATATGGGTCTCAGCCTACTAGCAGATATCTGTAACTAACATTTGGTGAAAACATTGTGCTTGTAGTCTTCACTCGCAGTTCACCCTCTTGCAGCCTTTAATTCCAAACCTAATCCAGAATCCATTGTATGGGAAGTAAATGCTGGCAGAGAAACACATTAAGGAGGACCACTGAAAGTCAGAATCATCGCCATGTTGTGTTTTTTTTCCTTATTATATGTTTTTAAGTCACTCACTCTAGTATATTCTGACCATCTCTACAATGCAAAACATGTTACGAGGTCACTGTCTCAAGGAACTTGAAATCTAATTTCAAGCAAATAAAAGGTAAGGTAGAAAAACAATTGCCAAAGGCTATGGAAAGGTCTGTGGCAAAGCAGAAAGTCTGTGCAAGCATATGAAAAAATGGTTGATTTTTATATACCACAGACTGGAACGTGGATATAAAGTGACTTGCCCAAATGTCTATTACATGAAAATGGAAACCACAGAGCATCGGTCTCTCTCACTAGAAAACACAGTATACTATTTTCATTGTGGTTTTAAAACTACAGAAAGCAGTCGGTATATTCTGTCCTGCTACAGCCTTTAATAAAGATTCACTCCTACTATCTGACAAGAAAAGAAACGTAACTTAGGGTGTTGGTTTTCTTCATTCATATCTAGAGGCAAAAGAGATTGTAACAGCTGTGTTTCTAATAATACATCTGTATTTCAAAATACAAAAACTATTTTGTCTAAATTTCCCTTGAACAGGGTTTGGATTGCAAACCAAGACTTATGGCTTCACTGGGGGAAAAAAAATTGAGACGTTTACAGAAGTCTGTGTATTTATGCTGATGCTCAGCCTGGTATACTTCCACTAAACAGCACAACTATATTCAGCCCGGGAAGTAAGATTTATAATTTTTGAAGGTAGGAGGGAACATCTATATGAAGGGGAAAAAAGTGCTGAGACAGGGAAGAAAAACCAGCCAACAAACAGGGAATCTTAGATGAATAAATTCAAAGCTCTGCACATTACTGTCTGCTCTTTCCTGGTCCTGCTACTACTCTTCTGGACAATCACTTAATGGCACGCATTTGCTACAAGCACCCCTTTGGCACCAGGATATGTCAGTAAAGTGACTATCCTACAATATAACCAGCCAGAATCAATGTGATATCTCAGCTTGGTGACAAACTGTTTTTCCATGAATGGAGTTGCAAAAACATACCCAGTAAACTTAGCTGAAAGGTTGTCAGGGCTGAGCCTTGGACTTCATGAGAATCTTTTTGCTTGACAAGGTCACTAATTCATGATTAAAGGAAATGAGGAGGTTCAGCACATGAAACAGATTGGGAAGAAACTGCTGGCATGATTAACAGCCGGTAAAAATATGAACTTGAAATAATTACACTGTTCTCCGTGTTCAGGGCCTCTTTGTACTCATGTCATGCTCTTTTGATGACAAAAAGCAAAGAGGCTAACTAACCCCCCAGCTGAGACCTGCAGGAATTAATTTTGTGGACTCTGATCAAGAGAAAGCCCTCTTTAATGGCTATAGCAAGGAAATAGCAAACCAGCATCCAGGTCAGGGATTTACTATCCATAGCTCTAGGACTTTTTTAGCTCTCAGTACAGTAGATACTCAAAAGCGATAAACTTAGGGCAACAAAAACAACAAGAGGTTTGGGCAACTAGGGTAAATAAAAAACACAGCACAGATCCTTAGGAAAGAGAAGGAAGAGACATTAAAAAGAAAAACAGCCAATAGGATTTCATGAAGAAAACTGAGTTATTTTCTGGTTCTTTCAAAAGCTGGAATTTCTATAGGCACCATTGCTCAAAACCTTAGATCTTGTATGTCAGCCAAAACAAAGAGAAAACTGAGAGGCTGCGGCAAAATAAATAAATAAACAAGCAAACAAATACAAAGCAGATGTGGGAAGCCAAAAATTCTGAAGAAGCTTAGTTTTGGAGACACTGATGTGAAACGAAATGTGCATGCAAATATGATTTTCATTAGATCAGTTTCAAGGAAATCATGCACGCAACTTAGTCAAAAAAGACAGCCAAGGTCTTGGTAATAAAGCTAAAAGTGGAGAAATAGTAGCCCTGATCAGCTAGTTTAAAATTATTTATCACTATTTCCCTCCAAAGTATTGCTTTTTCTGAACAGGAAAGGCACAAAGTATACTAAATACATTGCAAAAACTACAGTTAATTAATTTAGCACCCCTGCTAGAGAAACCAGTCTGTTTTTCTCAGTGTCAGGTGGGCTTTCCAGTACCTTCCCCATCTTGGCACCCTGCCTGGTGCCCCCCCCCCCAACCTCCTGGAAAGGCAAGATAGCACTACTCCAGGTTTAATCTGTCTTATCTCTGCAAATAACTAAAGCATCAGGGAGAACAAATGAGCCAAGAACAAAGCTGTGTTTGATCAAGTCCTATATGTAAGGTTTTTCATCTTTAGAATCTAATGCAAAATATGTGCAACTAAGAATGGAAAAGTGCATGCTGAGATGCTGCAGTTACGCAGTTTGGCAAATTGCAGATCTCATCTGTCATGCTTGTTCTTTCATGCCACATGCATAAATCCTGTTGGATAGAAGACAGGAGTGAGATCCTATAGTAAAACATCCATTATCAAAGGCAGCAGGGAAACTTGTGAGATGAGAAGCCTAGATCATACAGATGCTGCTGGGTGCACCTGAGAGCACACTGTGATGTACTCAATGTCTGTGCCAAATGCAGGTCTGAGCTCTCTCAAGCTTATTTCTGGTCATGCCAGAGACAGGATGACTCTTGTTGAGTCACTGGGTGTTCTCCAGTCTTCCAGAGAGAGGATTCATTAATCCGGTGCAGTGCTAGCCCTGACCTAGGTCTGCAGCTACGTCATGGCTCAAAGCTCAGATCCAGCATGAGCAGAGCTCATGTTCACAGCTGTTTTCTGGCTTATTCCTCATAGCTCTGGAAATGGTCCCTGCATGCTATCCTGCCTGCCCACATGATTCTGCCAATGTGGCACACACGCTGAGATGCTTTGGATCTGCCATAGTTTATAGCTGGGGCTCCTTGCCACACAGAACAGCTCTGTGATTTACAGGCCTGTAAGCATTATGTCCATGTTCTTCACCACTGCACCTCAGCTATAATGTGAAGTGTAACAGAGCTGACTACCTCTGTATCTATAGTGTAGGGTAAACCACTATTAGGATAACTTAATCCTAGAAAATATAGAGGTGATTGAAGAGTAATGTACAGAGCAATTCTGCAAATCAGAGCTCTGCAAGGCTAGGGTGACCATGAACTGGGGGTGCAGGAGAGGAAAACAGATTGCAAAGGTCTCGTGAGCTGAGTACGGAAAAATGCTTGTCTTCCACGGTGTCATGCTACATCGGATACATGACTATCAGTATTTTCAGCAGAAAAACAGGATGTGCTTCTTAGGACAGCGGAACTGTATATGCTGAAGGAAAAAGCAGCCAAATGAAAAATTCTTGAAGGAAGTCTCAACGTACTCAAATATTTAGAGAGAACCAAAGCAGGTTTCACTTGCCTTCTGCATACCTTAACCTCCTGGAAGAACATGGAAAACTGCAAGGGACAGCACTAATTGGAAATGTTCCCCTCCTTGGCTGACTGTTGGGGAAGGAAAGGTCCTTTACAATGAGTATGTAAGCAACCACTAAAATCAGCTTCCTTGTCATTCTAAAGATGACAGAGGAGTGCTGTACTTTCACTACAACAGTAAGGCACCTGAATCTTTAATGACTAAAGGAAAAGTGAACATCAGAACCCCTCCCCAAAGAGTTACTTAATTTTTGCATGCTTTTCATCTATCCTAAAGACAGGAACAAAAGATGTTTTTAGTGGGTGATAAATTAAACAAAAGAGAAGTAGCTTTCAGACAAAGCGAGCAACCCAAAATGTTATGGATTTCAATATGTAGATGTTTGTTTGTGGAAAAACATAGAAGCCTTATCTAAAAGGCATCAGGGATACCTCACAGCAACAGCTCTGAGTTCAGCACAGAGCGCTGCAGTCATAAATTTCTTAAAATGTTGTGGCTGTGATAGTGCCTCTAATTTAAAAATAAAATAATAAAAAGAGGCAGGTACTGCACTTGTCTAGAACTGGAATGGCTGAGCTGCAGCTTCTCCATTTGAAGAACTCTCACAGTTAAGGAGTCCCTGGAGAGTATCAGAAAATGACATCAAGAAAGCTGTAGAAAGAAAGCACCTCCTGTCCTCTTAAAGCTTATACAGCTAGCAGTATCGGATACATGCAGCAAGTAAGAAAGGAGATGAAGTGTTCAGTAAAGGTGATTGGTGTATGCCTTGAGAATTATGAATCGTGGAATGTTCTGATATACCCACTGGTGGCAAGTGCTAATGTGGGGCCAACACCTGTAAGACGAGCAAATGCATTGCTTAGGAGGTCAGTGAGAATGGGGACCTATCCTTCACCAACCAGTTTGCTCTGTTACAGAAATTCAGTATTTTTAAGATCTCTTCCTGATGCAATACTGTGTGAATCATAGCCTTCCACTGGGCCTCAGTTTTCTCATATTTATGACTGCAGCCTATCTTACTGGAGTTTCTAAGACTGAATTAGCATTTATGAAGTATTGTGAGACCTCTGAAGAGCACAGTATCATCATCAGTTTTCTAGGTTTTTAAATACTGAATAGGGGTAACGCAGTATGTCCTGCAGTCCTCCTTCAGGGAGAAAAAAAAAGGCAGGAGGGTGAATCAGATAGGGTACCAGAAGATCTTCTTTGTTACCATATAATGAAAGATAAAGGCACTGGTTGTTGTTGGGGTTTTTTTTGGCACTTTCTCCTGGTGCACACATTCTAACACACTTGTGGGCTCCAGACTAGGATTTTGATTGATACCTCTGTGCCAGTATTTCTGTTCCATGAAGAATCAATTGTTCTGCTTAAGCAGTAAATAATATGAGCCCTTTCTCCCCTTGATACTTCACCTTTGTGAGTAAGGATTCAGAGTGAATGTTAATAGACAAGTCCTGGTTAAATGTCCCCGGCTTCAGTGAATAACCATTTGCTCTGACAACACAAAGATGATTCAGGAGCTGGTGGAAGCGTGTGAGTCTTCCTTGGAGGGTGCAAAAGCCAAGCGTACTCCGATGGCTGGTAGGAACGGACCAGGCACGCCTATGGCAAGATTCCTACTGATTCACCATCTACTTTGTTTTCCTGCTAAGTCTGCTGGAAGCTCTGGGTTTTCTGCAGAGTTCAGATTAAGTTACTATTCTCTTCTGGGAGAGCCACTAACCGTCCCCTCTGGGTAGTTGACTGCCTTCGCAGTAAGGATCTGTGCACTGGGACCATAGCCTGGCACGGTCAGCATGAAACAGGCTTCAGATCACCAAGGTTAGAAAGTGCAGGAAGCAGGAGGCTAATCATGTGTCTTTAACAAGAAAAGCACTATGTCGCACTCAGTCCCACTGCAGTTTTCTCCAGCCTGCTTTGAAGCTTCAGCTCCTTACAAAAGTGTGGACGAATAAATCGTATCTTTACTACCATCTTCTGTGACAGTAATACTGATAGAAGTGTAGACCTGCAACTTCTATGATTTATACATATTCCCCTTTGTCCCACCACCTTCTCAACCCCCTCCTCAGAGTGAAATGAGTCATATTCTACCCCCCCTGAGCACACAGCCATAAGCCAGCCAGCAATGAGGGCATTCTTATGTGTCAGTCTCTGATTCTGACACTATTGTGTCTTACAGCAAATATTTCACGTTCCCAAGTCGCCCTGAGTTTTGATAAGCCATATGTAGAGTAACTCACCAGCATCAAAATCCTTATTGTTATTTCAGCTGTGCCTCCAAGATAAGGCAGGTTGTAAACAGATCCAGTTGGACAGCAGATTTGCCTGGAATACGTGTGCTTGTTCTTTTGGAAATTTCAGAGAATGCTTGCTTGACTTGCCCTTTAGAAAATCTTTGCTATATTACAGCTTCCTCTTTCCTGCTCACATATTCATGTTGTCTACTGAAAGCAGCTGACAAAAGCATCACATTCACTTTTTCCATACAGAAAATGTTTGATGTTCTGCTTCTCCATTACGTTGATCTGCAGCACATAACCTTAGAAGTGCTTTTTGTGGGTACAGAGAACAATGTCGGCATGCCCAGCCTGCCACAGTCTATCTACCCAAGCTGTCTGCAGCAAATTATTTACCCACTGAGCTTGAATTTTGTTTCTGAACAGATAACAGCTTCTGTAAGTGAATCTCACACCCAGAGCTACTCGTTGAGTATTTTGCGTGAAGAAATTTTAGCAGAGGGACTGCACTCAAACTCCTCACTGCTTGGCGCTGTAATATTTGCAATCTAATATCAGATTGATATGGGACTGTTCCATGAAGTCGTATCACCGTTGGAAAGTAGATGCAGCCCAGTATCATCAGCTCTCCTAAGCTTATCATTAACAAATAGCGTAGGCATGATTTAACTATCCACCCGAAGTGCAGAATGCTCTTTGTTCCTCAGATATGTGATTTAGGTCAAAACATACACATTCTCCATCAGCTGCCATCTGTCAGATGGCTTCGCAATGTGGAATTTTGGAGGCAGTTATTTTACTATACTTTCTTCTAAAAGGGCCATTCTGTAGTGAGAGAAGAGACACTGTTTTGGCTTCATATCAGTAGACCTTGCATGGTAGAAAGAGTTTCATGAGTAGTTGCACCCCAGTACTGCTCAGCAGAGATTAAGACACTCTTCTGCCAGTTTGTTGCTAATACCATTCCTGACAGGCCTTGGAGACAGGAGGTAGTGTGTTTTCAAAGCTTCTTTCCCCAGTGTGAGAGCAATAGCTTATAACATACTCCTTATTTTTGTGCTTCTGATGCTCTTTCATGTTGGGAATGGAGCTGAAAGCAACAGAAGATTTTGTTTCCTGATTCAGTCTCTAACTGTACTTAAGGCTTAGCAAATAAATGCCCCAACATTGGTACTTGAATGGAGTTTTCTGAAAGATGGGACTGTTTGTAAATAAAGAAAGACTTCCATTTTCTTCTGACAATGTGACGTATTTTGAATGTTTTGGGTGCATTTAGAAACATTTTCTGTTCTGGTTCTGTATTTAGCACTGTTGTATTCATAACCTCCCACACAGTATTAATCATAATTATCAGATTCAACAGTACTGTAATATGTAGCCGGAAAAGGGTTGGGAGCCATTCCTCCTCCTTATATAGAGCGTAACACCCAAAAGCAGGATGACTAAAACCCAGCAAAACTTGCTGTTCATCTAATAACTGCAGTGGGAAAGAGTATTCCCAAGAGGCTTGAGAACAGATTTCTAAGTGTCACTGCAGAGACTTAGTCTGCTTTGGTGAGTAGTTCATTGCGTTTCACCTGTGCATTTTACTTGACCAACAGGGGCTTCCTCCTCTCACACTGCTGTTCACCTGATCCAGCTGCGGTGAGAAGAGGGAGCGCTGAGGCTGATCACTTGGGGTTTGCACTGAGCCACTAAAGACACCTACTGCAAAATGTTGAGGAGCCAGCGAGCACTTGTTTCTCAGAAGCATCTGCGTTTGAAAAATGAATGAGTTAGATAAAAGAGAGGCTATTACCTCTTCTAAGTAAATTATTTAAACTTGCAACCTGTTTATATCTTTTTCCATATGAAAAATTAATATACCACGGGCCCTTTGCATTTTTATGGTAAACAAATCTATTTATAGGTTTTCCTCACCTGAGGAACAGAGAAAAGGGATTTCCACTGCCAGGGTCAGAAATTTTAGGCATCAATCCTGCTGCTACCCTGCCTCTGCCCCAATGGGGACAACTCAATTAATGAGCATCTAAATATTAATAGAGAAGACCCATGAATCTCCAGAGCACAGTATGCTAGAAAAGCTGAGTCAAAATTGCTGCTCTTAACATTTGTGAAGGATGAAATGAGGATTTTCTTCATGTACCACTAAGGCACTTGGCCTTAGACTGACATCTGATAAAAATAATGGTCAATTTTCAACCTGGGTGCATAAGCTAGGCTTTTTCTTTCTTTCTTTCTTCCCTTTTTCTTCACATTAATGCACTACCTGAGCAAAACCACCCTAATTTTCAGCAGTGCTGAGCAAATGCCCCTCTGATTCATTTCACTGGCAGTTAAGAAATCTTGCCACCTCCGAAAATCAAATACTGCTTAAATTTACAGCTCCTCTATTTGAAAGCATCTCCCCCAGTCTCCATCCATTTAAATGGAGAAATGAGAAGCCAAGGGCACACAGTGATCTGGGTAGTTAATAATGTTTTTGGCAACGTAACGAATCAATGAAACGCTTGGGAATAATGGCATCAACTCGGATTTAACAGTTTCACAACAGTGTCACTTTCCAACAGATGAATGTTGGGATCGTTCCTCATGCGTTTCTGTATGTACCAGTTGTAGCAGATCACAGTCGTGTTCCCTCCCCCACCTCCATTTTCATTTCTGTTATACTTCTGAGCAGGCAAGCAGCCTGGGCATGTTACTTACTGCCCTGTTTTCAAAGGCATAGAAATCCTGCCTCACGTCTCAGATTTGCTGGACACGTGGCACCAGGTGACT
Organism: Gallus gallus; assembly: GCF_016699485.2. NCBI lineage: Eukaryota > Metazoa > Chordata > Aves > Galliformes > Phasianidae > Gallus > Gallus gallus. Next base: position 29,334,511 of record NC_052534.1, read on the forward strand.
GCTGCCCTTCTCGTCTTGGGGAAAGAGAAAGGAAAAAGAGAGATCAATTCCAGATTTGCTTGAATTGGTCACACCATCGTTACCACACAATGCCAAGTATTTTTAGTGAACGGAAACTGCAAGCTGTCTAATCCCTCTGAGACAGTTACAGTGAGCTTATCATTGTAAGTAGGGACCAATTCTCCTTTCCCTTGCGACCTCCAATTAGCATCCCTCTGACTACTCCCATGTAGAGCATTACTATTTCTAGCCCTGGGAGTGACTATGCCTGTGTTTGGAGCCTTCCCGCACCTGCCCTGAGAAGTGGCAGCTTTGTCTTCCATGTCCTCCGTGCTGGGTGGCTGTCCAGCAGCAAAGCTTTAGTGTTTGCCCATCTGTGAGACTGCTGTCTCGGGCATTCCTGCATCTTTATGGGCCTGTCTTTCAGGACCTTCTGCTTCCTCTCGTTACTTATTTATTGCATTTAGCTGCTTATTTGGCTGACAGTGCACTGTCTGTCCTTGTATACCTTATACCCTCCGATGCGCCCCATACATTTTAAAGACAATTTTATTAAAAAAAATAAAAGCGGGTGTGTTAAATAACCATTTGTCTGGCCAAGACCTCAAAGGAGGATTTAGCTGAGCTACAGTATGAGCTTGATGCTGTTATGGAAGCTGAGGCAGTATTTAGTTTTCCTTCTGCAATGTAATTTGTTGCAGCATACCCAAACAATTGCCACTGAGATGCTGGGCAAGCAAAGAGTGAAGGGAAAGCAATCTACCAAGCATTTAACACTTTCTGATCTCCATACTCTCATCCAGGTGTGTAATGCTGGCATACTGGTTGACACTGTGAGCTTAATGCAAGCACGTGTATAAGGGTTCACTGTTTTGTTCTGTGATCTTCTGTGAAACACAGCTGAAATAACACACAGCAGCTTGTGGGCCGCCAGAAGTTTTACACAGAACCTACTGCAGAGTCCTTTTCCTCTGGAGATGGATGATCTACAATGGCTATCTATTTCTTTCCCTGGTGTTAGGAATGTGAAGTATATATCGAGTACTGCTTCGTGAGAAATCCTTTGATACTTTTGTTAAACATTGTCCTTTGCTAGAGCTTTATCTCTAGCAACAAATCTGGTGTGTTTTGTACAGGCAAAATAAGCGATAAAACAGCTTATTCTGTTAAAGGAGACCATTCACATTTAAAATGAGATTATTCTTTACAAGAAATGTGGTTTATCTGTCCTAGGGAGAGGTTCCTTACTCTCATCAGATATCGCCCTGAAAGGCACAACAAAGAAGCATCTCTTTGGAGATCTTCCTAAGGCAGCCGCTACCAAACCGTAAGAAATTCCCCAGAGCGGCCATCTCAGTGCTTCTCACAGCTCCACCAGCAGCACCAGGGCCGTGCCCACGGGGGTCTGGAAAGGCCCCATCACCTCGGGTGTGCTGTCACCCGGGGAAGGGCATGGGTGAGAGATGCTAAGAGAAAAGTCACCAGCCTGGTACGGCCCTCTGGGTATTATTCATTATTGCTTCTTCACGTTGGCAGCAAGGTACAAAACGTTCAGGGAACTAAAGGGATGACAGGCGAAAGGACTGGGGCACAGGCAGTGTCTTCCCGTCCCCTTCCGTCAGCGGGGAACAGTGCTGAAAGGAACAGCTGGACGGCCTGTGGCTCAGAGGCTGCTGCCACCGGCAGACGGGGCTTCTCCATCACAGGACGGCCTTCACGACACCGGGCCTGCCGGCTGGGACCCTTCTCGGAGGGCAGGGCCCGCCCGCAGCCAGCCGGGCGCAGCTCGCGCCTACCGCGGCGCGAGGAGAAGCAGCGCAGCGCCTCGAGCCGCACCGCCATGGCGGCGGAGGGGCGGCCCGGCCGTGAGCAGCTCGCCCACGTGGCGGCAGCTCCGGAGCCGGACGGACGGTTCGGCCCCGCCAGAGGGAGCCGGAGACCGCCAGCCCGCGGCTGAGGTAAGGAGAGGTCGTCGTGCGGAGGAGACGGTGGCGGAGCCCCGGGCGCTGGCAGCGGGGTATTCCCGTCCGTGTCACGCTGCCCCGGGGCGGCTCAGCCGCAGCCCGTCCCTGCGGGCCTGGCGTGGGCTTTTGGGGTCTGTAATGAAGCTGCGACGGCCAGCTCAGGTCCCCGCTCTGCAGCTCGCGATCTGCAATTTGTATAATTCGATGTGACAGTAATTCCACGGTCATTATGTTTATTTTCGAGATGCCCTGCGAGGCGCTGAGTCCCCACTCGGTTATTTTCCCGGCTTTCCCGGTCATGCTGTGGTAACTGGCTGGGTGATTCCTGGGCACGGCCCTGTGCCGGAGCTCCTGAGGTGCTCTCGTTTGTGCCCGGACGGAGTGTGGGCCGTGCTCACCCCTGCACCCCCACTGCAGCCCTACCTGACATCTCCTCAGAGATTCTAATGCCACAGGTGTTTGCTGCTTCTGTTCTATGTTTGCAACTTTTTTGTTGTTGTTGTTTTAATTGCTGTGTTTACCTTCAGGTGCTTGTTAATTTCTGAGGAAGGCAAGTGCAGCTTCATTATGTCATTTTCTGAGAGCTAGATACCAAAAACAGCTCGGCACAGTGAAGTGTGGTACTGTTAAATGCCAGGAAATGTTAATCGCAGCTGTCCTTGAGCTGTATCTGAATCTTGGATTAAACCCAGCTTGCACTCGAGTGAGGTGTAGGAAGAGCTAGGTGTGTCAGCAAGACTGCCAGGCAGTGTTCTGAGCATGGTACAGGCTCTAGGACATCAAATTTCTTCTCTGAAAGGGGTGGTGAGGTGTTGGAACAGGCTGCCCAGGGAGGTGGTGCAGTCACTGTCCCTGGAGGTGTTCAAGAGCCGTGGTCATTGGGCATGGTGGCAGTGGGCTGGTGGTTGGACGAGATGATCTGAGAGGCCTTTTTCCAACCATAATGATTCTATGGAAGGTGCGTCATCCATCCTCACTGGAGTTTGAGTGTTTAATTTAGAAAATTGCCTCCACAATCCTGGGATACAGAATGGATGGAATTCCTTGTTGAGCAGACATGCCTACAAACAAGAGAGCTCTTATTCTTTCCTTTACATATCCTCATCATAGGAGAGGAGATGGAGGTGTCACCTTGGTATATAGCACCTTGTTAGAGAAACTGTGCATAAAGTGAGAGAGAGATTGCTTTCTTTGCAACCTTGTGGCTTCCAAAGTCACATCTCTCTCTCTTTTTTCCTAGAAATAAGCCTGCGGCTTACTGGGGGAGAGCTGGAATACTTGTCACCTCTGTCACTACTCAGAAAATAACACGTGGGGAAAGGAAATTTGGCTCCTGCATGAGCAGCTTCAATCACTTGCGAGCCCAGAGCTCTGATCCCTGCCTCAGAGACTACACAGTTGTTATAGCCATTAGTAATGGTCCTTTGGGAAATGCTCAGTACCAAATGCTGCCTTCCCCAGGTGCATGTTTCAAGTCTTCAGGTGTTCTATTAGAGGAGACTGTTAAATCAACAGGCAACAGCTGAGTGAAGGCTTTTCCTATTTGGTATCTCGGTGCTTTACTGATGCCTAAGACTGCTCCTTTAAAAAAAAGAACAGAGAAATTATGATGTGATCCTCTTTTTCTACATTTTCTATAAATTTAAATATCTCTGTATACATCTAAATGGCACGAATAACGAATATGTGTATATCTATTCAGAAACACAGGTGACTGCTTTGGAAATAAGCAAGAGAAAACCAGTGTTTTAGTGTCTAAATTCATGCCAGTGCATGCAAGTCCTGTGAAAATGTCAGGATGGAGATTTCAAAGCTAATGAGAAAAACTGTGTCAGCACACGCATGTGCGAGGTGTGCAGATGAAAGGCACAGGAAGAGCTTCTGAAGTGGAATTTACATACATTAGCTTTGTAATTGTGTGCACAACAGGCAATTACACAAGAGTTAATAAAATAGTGGTAATGATTTGTACCAGGTAATTGAAATTTATGAAGCAGTTTTGGTGTCTCTAATAAAGCTGTGATGGCCTCAAGTAGAGATAATGAGTATGACAGAAGTGACTAGCATGAATAAACTCAATTAGTGCCGCATTTGTCAAACAAAAATAGTAAAATATTTTTTTAAGTGTCTGAATGTTAGTATCATCATTATATAAATGGGAAACTGAGGTGGGAATGTAAATCATACTGCAGTTTGTTCTGCAACTTAGTACAAAAGACAGAAGGGGGATGCTGCAGTCTTCCATGGCAACACCCTTTCTCCTACTTAGTAAAGCGTTGGTGTCATTACAAATAACGTGTAAAGTGACTTGAAAACCTAATGCACGTTTCTGCAGGGGCTGCTGGTGTGTTTCAGCATTACTTCTACACCAGCGGCGCGCTCCCCAAACTGCTGTTCTGTTTTGCAATTGGAATTCTTTCCCTGTGTTTGCACTGCTTTAACTGTAACTATTATTTAAGTGTTGAGTTCAGTCTGTAGCTGTTAGCACAGAAGCAAGCTCATGCTCTGGGATGCCGGTATCTCTGCCTGTGCCTTTGAGGTGTGTGACGAAAGGAGGAAGGGGGATGTCTGAATGTAACAGTGAGCTTGAGCAGGGCTTGCTTTTCTAAGTCCTGTTCCTATGCATAGGGTTTACATTAAGGTTAATTTTGTATTTTGTATAGCACAGGATATATTTCCACGGTGATAGCAAGTGCTTTTCCTTAGCAGAAAGTTCTGTGTAATTTACACATAAGGTAATCGCCATCCAATTGGAAAGGTCTTCGCTGTCTGTGTTCTGTGGGGCTTTCAGCTGGACAGAACATTGAGACCTTTGTGCTGGGAAGGCCTCACTTCTCTTTATGTTCTTGTTGTATTGCAGTGTCGGTCTTTTAAAGAAAGTGTGTTCACTGTAGGATAGAATGAAACAGCATGGAATAGGTTCTTTCAGCACTGCCACCGCTCACACAGCTTCCTCATGCTTCAGAAAAGCCCTGGATTGTAGTGGTCTGGATGCCAGCAGCTAGAATTGCTGGTGCGGAGTTATTTGGAAGGATGCAATTAGGAGGGACGGGAAAATTCCAGGAGTCAGGCAGTAGAAGTAGTGGCAAACAAGTCAATTTGGTCAGCGTCGAGTAAGGACTGTGGGCGGCACAGAGGTTGGAAGTCAGATAGGATGCAGTGAAGTACTGGTGAGAAGGCGTGAGGAAGGGGAAAGGCTTGCAGAAACAAAGATGTTTTTGCACGGGCACAAGCAATTATGATCTCTTCCTGCTTGTTTTGCTTTTAATAAACATCCTGATCCCTGCACTGTATGCTCTCTGGACAGCATGTCACTTAATTATTTTTCATTGGATGGAAAAGCTGTAATTCCACTAAATTAAAAATAGAGCTGTAAATGGGCTTGGTTTGATCTCTGTGGCATCTGTAGCGGAGGAACAAGATTAATTTCAGCAATTAGATGTTAATTGATGTCTGAACATGTCTATTCCTAGAAACAGCACTACCGCACATAGCATAACTAGCACCATTAAAACAGCATCGTCTCCCCTCTGCGCTCTGCAAAAACAGAGCTGGAGGGGGGAAGTTGCCAGGGACGCTGGTAAATAGAGCTGTGGGGATGCTGCGAGATGGGGAAGAGGGGGGAGAGCCTCTCTGAACGGTTAAGAGCTGGTGGTTAAATGCACAGAGTGTTGCAGAAGAGCTGTGCTTTTGTTTGTTAAACATAAATCCACTTTATTTTCATTTCATTGCTGGTCAAGTCTGCTCTAAGACTCACATCATAAGCAACTTACAAAGGTTTATTACCTTTGATGAAATACCCGATGAAGAGAAAAAAATATATATATAGTTTTCCAAAGGCCAAAAAAATACACTAACAATTTTGATTAAATGGAATAAGAGGTCACTGAATCTGGTCTTTAACCTACTGTGTGTAACAGCTTCAGCTACATCCATTTCAATAATGAGATTCTGTTTCTGTGCTGCCTGTGCCTTATATATGAAGCACCGTGCACTGTATATATTTCATTTTGTTTCCATTTTACAATACAGTAAAAATCTTTTTCAACCAGAATAGATGCTAGCCTTGGATACTGAAGTGCTGAATAGAACAATAAATCCTGTGCATCACTGGCCTGACTTTCATCCGGTAGTCTCAAAGAGCTTTATAAACATCAAGTAATCTTTCCAGCATGCCGATCGCAACTGGGGAGAGTATTACTGCTGTTCTGCAGCTATTATTATTAATTTGTATCACCACGTCAGATTCAAGACTTTACTATGTACACAGTGAAAAGCTAAGCTCCGTCCCAAAGACCTTTTGAACAATTGTAAAGACAGAAAAATAGGATCGAGATACAAGAGACCGGAGGAACACAGGATAACGGGAGAAAGAAAATCAAATATATATGAAAGTGACCAGTGTTGGAACAGCGTGGTCTGCCCAGCCGTTGTCATCTATCTTCTGGGCGATGCAGCAGAGATGAGATCTGAGGAAATGTGTGCCTAAGGCGCTCTCGGAAAGGTTGTGTCAATATTAGGAGGAAAAAAATTGTAGGCTGGAGGTAACTGAACTGTGGAGGAGTGAGGACCGTTGCTTTATGCACGGTAGGAATGACAATGGAACCAGTGGGTTGAGGAAAAGGGGAAGAAGAGTGGTCAGCTCCTTGCCTGTACAGAAACGCCTACAGAGTGAGCGTGGGTAGTGGGTGTTACAGCAGAGTTTGCTCTGGCTGTGCCTTGTGATAGTCTCGATTCGGTATTTCAAGACATCAGGGTGTTTGATTTCCTTTGGGTTTTTTTGGAGCAGAAGAAGGGAAGTACTGAGACTGTACCACTGTGTGTGGAGCCCTGCACGCAGCCTGATCACCTGAGGTTGGACAGCAAGTTGCAGCGGGTGCGGAGAGTGCAGTTCTGGTGATTCAGCAACTGAAGAGGCAGTTTTAGGAAGCGATGTCCGGCAGGTTTAGTGCGGTAATTCTTAAGTCTGGTGTGTCACTCAGGCTCACCCTTTCATTCTTTATGGAGCCTGGGAAGCAGGGCACTGCCGTTCCTGTTAGAGGGATGATCTCGCTTCTGGGAGTCCCTCCCCAGCCCAGCAGCAGTTAACACCTGGGACAGCAGAGTGCTTAGCTCAGAGCACCTCCTCCACTGACAGCTAATTACTGCCGGAGGGCTGTGACCCCTCAGGCCAAAGATGCTCAGTGCCTCCGGGCCATCTGTGCTCTGCAAGAGCTCAGTGTCTGTCAAGCTGACCAACAACTGGAACTTCTCTCATTTTACAACTCTTCTTTAGAGTCAGACTGCAGACCTAACTGTGGAAATGCTTTCTATCTTGGGTATCTCAAGATGCAAACACTGAGGAGAAGAATCTGCAGCAAAGCTATTCGTTGTACCCTGGAATTTGTTCTCCCACTTCTGAGATGCACATGCTCCTGTCTAACTTTTAAAGGGCATTGGCTGCACCTCCACTGCTCCCAGCTGCTGAGTGCAGAAACCACTTTGCAGAGGAGAGTGTTTGTGACTCCTTCATGCAGCTTCCATCGGATTAGAGCCTCCATTGTCTAGTTCTACCCTGTCACTCCACTTCTGTGCTTCTTGTTTTTCCTTCAGTCTCCTGGCTGCTTTTGGTAAAGCTGAAACAGGATTTGCTTTTTTTGTCCAAGTCAAGAAGCAGTCTGCCTTTTGAGTAGATGACCTCTAGTGCCCAGCTTTTGTCGCCAGTGTGGGCAGGCCGTGGTCATCCCTGATGTGAGAACCATCTTGGGTTGGAAGGGATCTTAAAGCCCAACCAGTTCCAACCCCCTGCCGTGGGCAGGGCTGCCACCACCAGCTCAGGCTGCCCAGGGCCCCATCCAGCCTGGCCTTGAGCACCTGCAAGGATGGGGCACCCACAGCTTCTCTGGGCAGCTGTGCCAGTGCCTCACCACCCTCCAAATAAAGAATTTCTTCCTAACATCTAACCTAAAGCTCTACTCTTTTTATTTTAACCCCCTTGCTGCTGAAGCTTGCTTCTGTGGCTGGAGCCTGTGAGCTGGCAGAACAAACCTGATAAAATCTCTGTGCAGGTCCAGCTCCGTATGCACTTCCTTAGCATCCCCAGTGGGCTGTGTGAGGTGGTTGCTGTGTCGGGGAGCTGTGATTTGTGATCTATGATTCTCTGCGTGTATTTGTACAAAATGGCTGTGCCTAACAAATTCCTTCTGTGAAGACTATGTTCCTTGTGTTCTGCCACACTGGTCCTGGCTTTTATCTAGAACCTTTTACATTTCCTGTTTGTGCATTCCAGTTCACACTTCCATGTTACGCTATAGTGTCTACATCTCTTCTGATGCAGTCAGACTTCACAGCTGTTTTGGTGCTGGTCTGTTATAGTCATCGATACAATTTCTTGTAGCTGTCGGTCTCCCTGAAGGTGTCACTGAAGCTGAGAATCCAACTCAGAGGCAATCAGCCAAGTTTGTGGGGGAAAAAAACCAACCAGAAGAACACAACACTGTGCAGGTCAGAGTAGTGTTTTCCTCTGCCTGCTGGCAGGCTGCTGCGATTCTCCTAACTTTGGCGACGGAGCAGAAGTTCAGGCTTGGTCAGTTTGTAGGTGGGAGACTGCTAAGGAAATTCAGGTGCTGCAAGGAGCGTTTTGTCATTGTTGTTGTTGACAGAGGAGGTGGCATTCCTCTCTCTCCAAGGGCAGCCTCAATACTTCGGTGTGATAACAGGGGACGTTGTCCTTCTGGAACTGCCATCAGTCATGCACGACATGGAGATTGCATCCAGTTTATACTGCAGTTTAAAACATCCCAAGGCACCAGGATTCTTATTCTGCATGGCCTCCTTGCATTTCCATGTAAACAGCTTCAGTGCTGCCTCCCTAAATCTATGTCCATATGATAACAAGCGTTTGAGGCACTGTGTGTGAAGGACTGTATTTGCAAGAGGAGAGGAGTGTTTCTCAAGTTTTACTGAAGTGCTGGTGATAAATGGTAACTTAGAATACGAGGTTTGAGCTTAAACTAACATGAAAGTGATGTTACCTTGCAGTGGGTTAAAGGCACCCGTGGCCTTGGCTACTGCTGCTCAGTTGACAAGCTGCACACCCTGGTAACTCCATCACTTACAGCCATACATCTCTGTAAAGAGACATCAGTCTCATTTGGACACGATCTGTTCTTTCCCACATGGATGAAATGCATAGCGTTGCCAGTGTGCCTGGGAGGGCGGTGATTGACCTGTGTTTAATCCACGCGTTCCAGATTGTTCTGTGTGAAAATGGTGGGCTTTGTTTGCTTCAGTGTAGGGTACTCAGCGGAGGGAAGGCGCTCTTTGTATTCAAGGTTTTCTTTCTTTAGGAACAAATTCTCCACAGTCAGGCTGTGTAGTCAGAAGTGCTAGTGAGGCAAGGTCTAGCAGTAACTTTTCATAGAGAACACTTGGATTTTTGTAGCACAAAGGATAACGAGCTGTCCTGCTGCCTGGTGGCACCTCCGAGGCACGGATCTCAGGCACTCATGGTGCTCTGAATGCTGCGTGAAGCACTTCAGTTCTCTGGCCTGGAAGTACTGGGTACCAATGTTTCGCATTGGATTACAAGTGTTAGAAATCCTTCTTTGTTAGATTTAAACTTGTGACTGCTGTAGAGACTCATTCCGAATGCTCCTGACGATGTTTTAGCTTTTTTCTGCTTTCTAAAATCTAAGATGAAAAAGAATGTAATGAGCTGCCTTATCTGTGCAGTTCTTGCTCTTCTCACACATGAGAGGAACTGCTTTCTTTTCCTTTTCTTTCGCTACTAATTAATTTGATCTTCTCTTTATGTTGCTGAAGGTAAGATACTGCCACACACTTGGAACAAGGAGGAAAACGTCATAAACAATGTAAGACAGTTCAGCTACCACTGTGAACTATGCATTAATTGCATTCATTTCTCACCTTGATCTAGCATGACAAAATGACTTGGGCGTTGAGCAGCAGTTGATTCTTAAGTGCCTTCACACTTGATGCAACCCCTGGTCCACACAAAGCCATCTGTGTGTTGCATGGGAAGATTTGGGCACTTGAAAGTAGATTCCTGCTATTTGAGAAGGGATTTGGGGAATCTCACGGCACCTAAATGTGGAGTTCAGGTATCCTGCCCGATTAGTTTGTTATCTTCCCACGTGTGATGGCTGTGTGTTAGCAGAACGCGTGTTGGAGTTACAGTGTTGTCTGCATGGGTCTGTGCACTTAAAAGAGTCAGCCTGTTGGATCTTAAATGTGCGTCCTTTGTGCCTCTCCTTTTGCGTAAACAAGGCTGAAAGGAAGTCTGAATTTGCGTTGTTACAGATGTTCAGGACCAAACAACCTCTCTTACTTTCCTCTCAAGATACACAATGATCATGAAGGTAACGCAGCTTTAATAGTAGTCCCTACACTAACAGGCAATTCTGTTTCCTTTGATGGAGATTTGGGCTTTTGCTGCTGGAGCAGGTGATCTTCCTGCCCTGGAGCATGCAGTAGGCATGTGTACAGCAGAACTTTGAGGCTTTTAGATGTTTTGCCTCATTAATGTTTTCAAGCTTCCATAGCTGCCCAGCTTGTAAAACCTGCACAGTATGGGACTGTTCCCTATTTTATAATCATTGTTTAATTTTGTTATTGCAGTAAAACAGTGAAAACCAATTAATTTCCAGCTACTTAAGCCATTTCCATGGATGCAGCTTCTTGTGGCAAACACTGATGCATGTGGAATGGTCTGAAGTGATGAAATACTGAGGCGCAGAGGGTGGGGGCCCCAGCTTAACTGTTGTAACCTATCCTGCCTCTGCATAGGAAGCCTCCTGGGTAATTGTTTTAACTGCTGGGTAAATCAAAGTCAGCAAAATGTTTCCAAATGAGAGAAAAGCAGCCTAGCCAAAATACGCTGTTTTGGATAGTAGGGAGATGAGCTGTGGAAAGGGTCCAGAGGAGGGCCACAAAGACGATTAGAAGGCTGGAGCACCTGCCCTACAAAGATAGGCTGAGGGAGGTGGACTTGTTCAGCCTAGAGAAGAGAAGGCTCCAGGGCGACCTCATTGCAGCCTTTCAGTACCTAAAGGGAGCATATACACAGGACCTTGCACCTTCTGTAAGAAAAAGATTATGTTCTCAGTTAGGGAAACCTTGCAGAGGGAAAGAAGAGCAGAGATGTGAGCAGGGGTCTCCAGCAGAAGAGACAGAGTTCCTCTCCGCTTCCATAAGGACAAAGTGATGAGGGGAAAAAGGATTTGCTTTAAAACTTTGCTACTGACTGCTTTCCCAAGCACAGCTCAGGTTTTTGTTTCTGTGTAAGGAGAGGGCTCATTTTAGAACCTGGTAAACTAGAAGATACTAGTTCGGTCGGTTTGGTTTCTTGGGGTATTCTGATGTGCTCTGAAGCACTGTAACACAGCTGCATAATGCTATGCATTTAATTTGTCTATAGAATTGCTATTAGCAGCATCAAACTAAAAGTTTTTTGGACAGTGTCATCTGCAATCTGTGCATAGAGATTCTAGGAAACTCAGTGTCATGGCATTGAAGTGTTGTTTCTTTGAGGTTTTCACTAGCAGCCCAAACATTTACAAGCCTGTGTGTTTCTCTGACGTTGCAGCATTTCCAGAGAGACTCTTTTAAATGCCAGTGGAAAGGGAAGGAATCTCAGTGGTCAAAATGAAGGAGCTGCCAGTTTATCTCGGAACAAGTTTCCTTGCATCAGATACCAGAAGTCTTTTTGTTATGCATTTGATACATCTCTTCTCAGCTTTACTTCTCAGCTCTAAATGCTGCAGTCCAATACATTTCATCCATCAATCATTAGATAAATCTAGATGTGAAACCAGTCTGCTATCGAGGAGCTGCGCTATGGAAGGGGAAGCCATGGGAGCTGGAGGAGAATTTCTGCTTTCAAGGCTACTAGAGCTTAAATGAAAGAAAAGTCCTTTAAACCCTGACCTTGAGCTGCTGGATTTCCTTTGTTCGTGTTCTCTTCTAGGAGCCACACACTGGCTTTATTTACACTCAGTAAAGTAAATCAATGTGTGACACTGTCTCCTACACACAGGCAGATGCTGATTTCTGGTGGAAATGTTTTTGTGTGTGTGTGTGTTATTCTGCAATTAATACTGTCAGGAGGCCTCTTAATAGTCTGTATTTATTTAATGCTTTTTTGAAGTATTTTGGTGCTTTACAAACGTACTTGCATGCTTTGATTCCATTCCCAAAGGACAGATGCCTCGGGAGGAAACATAGATACATATCACAGAATCATAGAATGCAAAGGGTTGCAAAGGACCACAATGATCATCTAGTTTGAACTCCCCTGCCACAGGCAGGGTCACCAACCACTAGACCAGGCTGCCCAGAGCCACATCCAGCCTGGCCCAAACCACCTCTTAGTGTGAGAAGGAGAACAGCACTTCAGGTAACCTTAGGAAACTCTAATGGCTTGGAGGAGTTGGTCTGATGTACGGTGACCCCATCTGGTGACCTGAGTGACCTGTCCTTTTAGAAATCACACGCGTCTGTTTTCTATGTCTTGTGAATATCAAATGCTGAGCCAAAGCATTAGTTCAGCGTGGAGGCAGATAAGTTGTGTCACATCTTGGCGCTGGGCAGTCACTGATGCAAGGCCCGTTCTGTGCTTGACTTGGATTAGCAGGGTGTAACCTATGAAATAATATGGCCCAGGGCTCCTATTGAGCAGGAAGAGACTAAAACTGTGGTAAAGAGATCTGCTGTTTCTGTTCACGGAGAACAGGTTTATCTTCATGCACCTACAGGTTGGGTCACTAACTAAAGCTGGCTTCAGGAAGCTCTACCTCCCAGATGAAAAAATGCACGCTCCGTCAGCTCACTGAATCAATTGAGTTCAGCTGTGTTCTGCCCACAGCCTGGCTTCCTGCAGGGGCTGATCAGCACTCATCCTAAAAAGCAGCCAAGCATTGCCTTCGTTGGATGCCAGGAGAACGTCCCACTCAAGTAATCTTCCCCTTCCACCCACACCAAGTCTCCCAGTGCCACGTCGGACAAGAGGTGGTGGTGTGTATGCAGGAAGTTTGTGTGGGACTTGTGTGTCCCTTTGCTGACCTTTGCTTGCCAACCGTTCAGGCCCTGGTTGGGAAGAGGGATGGTTTTGGCACAGATCTGAGCAGCCCAACGCGGTCTGGGGAGTCCTACGCTTCTCCCTTCTCTTTTACAGCTTTTGACCTGGAATTTGCCACAGTGCTGATCAGCTGCTTGTCTGAAGGGATGAAGTGGGGGGATGGTACTGCAAAGGAGGAGGGGGAAGCTGCTCTAAAGCCTTTTCTTATTGCTGGAGGAAAAGGGACTGTAGAGTAAAGGTAGATCGTGGCCAGGTGGCATAGAGGGAGAGCACAAAATTAATTTAGGAGATGCCTTGCTATCTCCAGCATTACACACTGTGCTGTTAGCATAGTGCACATCACTGCCCTGCTCTCCTGTGTGTCTGGCATATTCAGCACATACAGATACACAAACAGAGCGTGATTCTTCTTCATGGGCGGGTTTGAGCTGTGACTCCTTCTCAGAGGTGGCTTCCACATTTCAGTATGTTGGGGATACATACATACTTTAGAGCCAAGTACCACTTCTCTATCCTTGCCAAATTATACGAACAAATTGCTGAACTGCCTGCAGGTGAAGGTCGTGTGGGCTGTCATCTCCAGGATTAGTAACACCTGTGTGAGTGAGAACATCCTGTGAGTTTCCTCCTCCTGTTACAGCTCTGGGAAGGAGATCAGCTTCCACATCCTCAAGGTAGGTTTGTTTTTTTCCTATGTTTGTCTAAGTCATAGTTTGTTGGGCTTCTCACCAACACGAAATACTCTGTTGTGCTTTCTCTGCAATACCTACACACCACCAGAGAGATGTCACACAAAGCCTGGTTAGAATAGTTTGTGCCGTTCAGTTTACCTGCTGTGTATCTGCTGTGAACCTTTGAAGTTCTGCTGCCTTCATCACTGTAGGAGTGGGCATGCAGTGGACTGTTTCTGCCCAGTTATGCTGGCACAGGTAGGGACCCAGTAGTCACGAGCAGCAGACAGAATTATTTGCAAGCAAAGAGGCATGCTGCAAGAACATGCTTCTGGCTGAAGTGAGCAAATCATTTTTTAATCTTTTCAAAATGCAGACTATTTACCTGATAGCTTGAAGTTAACATGCTGGTGGAGTACATGCAGGAAAGTTTACACAGGTTCATTGACAGAAACCACTACTTCTCATTTCTCTGTTTTTCTCTGCATGTAGGGATTCAATTTCTTATTTACACGCTTTCAAATAGAGGGCAAAAATTAGCTGTTCTAAGACTAACGCTGTCATTCTTCTTATATGCTTTGGAATAGCAGTACTGTAGTGTTGTCTATCCACAAGCAGTTATTCACAGTTAAGCCCTCTAAAACAGAAAATTGCACCAAGAAATCCATAAACAATAAGAACAGCAAGGGTCAGGCTGTCTTACTGTGAAGAATTACATGGTGCAGGATGCCTGTCACCTTTTGTTCCTTCTCCTGTTAATGCATCAGTCTCAGCTCCCCATGCGCTTTCTGTGAATTCAGAAGGGTTGTATTCGAAATACATTTCAGTATTAGAAGGATATTTTGCTGCATTCTACAAAAACTTGTGTAATCTTTATGGTTTATTCAGCTCCGTGTGATGGCTTTTATTCTCTGACTGCTCTCAAAATAAGAGCTCCTCCATACTCCAGAAAGGTGCTAGAAGTTGGCTATGGAAATCCAGTCCGTGGTGATATTAAGTGGGTGAATCAGGGCAGGTATGAAACGAATGGTCAGCGCTGCGCCAAGCTTTCTGCCTTGCTGGATGTATGCAAATTGCACTGGGCTAACAAGTTTCAGTGCCTGCGAACTGATACAAGTTCCATAGGCTGTTTAATTTCCTCCCCTTCCTCTCTGCCATCAGGCAAATGCTGATGAAACAACCCCCCGGAACGCACAACTCAATCACAGACCAGCCCTGTTGTCTTTAATATGTTGCAACTCTTTATAAACAGCTTTATTGTTTCACACAACAAAAGTGATTAGAAACAGCAGGTACAATGCACAGCTTGGTTGCTTTGGGATGCGTGGGTGATCGGTCCTGTGAATCCTGAGATGTTCCAGGGCTTGTGATACAGGCGCAGAGCACTGCTGCAGCCATGGAGCAAATGGGCAACTCCTGCACGTGTGCAGCTGAGGCAGTGGAATTGGCTTTACCTTCGTCATCCAGATGGAGAACAGCAAAGGCAAGGAACTGGTTCTGACTGACGGAGTATGTTTGCTTTGGGTCCACCTGACCCATGGTGTCCATGTCAATCAGTAGTTGTTCAGTAGTTGTGAGAGTTGAGAATTGCTTTCACGAAGCTCGATGTAAAGAAACCCAACAAACCCACAGTATCACATCATGCTGATACTTTTGAATCCATATTACCTAGCAAATGAGTGATAACTTTGTATTTTACCTACAGAATAATAACATTAGGATAACTAACAGAAGAAATAATTAAAGGTAGAACAGACAAAAAAACATATCCTTGGATGCTTGATCTGTATGGATGTCCGGTACCTGCAGGGGTGTTACCAAGCACTGCCTGCGTGTCTCTAGTGGCTGTAGCATCAAACTAGCCTTTGGGTTCCTCGTGCTGACAAAGTCCACAGAGAAAGGTAGAATCACCGAAGAAGGGGTTTACACTGGAAATACAATTCAGCCTTACAGTGCATTAAGACACAGCTCTAGGAATTTTGTGTAGTAAGCAGCAGCAGTCGTTTAACACTTAAAAATAACCTTTTCTTTGCAGGCAGAAGCAGCTACTGGCAATACACGCCTCAATACCTTTAGATGTGATCATCTCATAGAATCAGAACATGACAGTTTGGGGTGGTGGGGGGAGTGCTGTTGGGCGTAGCAGTTGGTAAGGGAGATTCTGTGCAGGGTGGGTGGAGCAAGCCTCTAGAAGTCACAGCAAGCTCAGAAGCTGAGGAGTAGAGGAATGAAGCCCTGCACTTGTGCTACAACAGAGGCTGACAGAGGTGTCTGAATTCAGCAGGAGCTGCTGCTTCAGACTGAGGTGAAATATTGTTATCAAGGTAACAGTTGGAATAAAATCAGCAATGCCTATTTATCTGATCCTGTATCTACCTACATACACACACACAGGAAACTCCTCCTTACACATATCCCTACACACACACACACTCTCATGCTAGGAAGAGCAGAAGAATTGCTGTTGAAAAATAATGGTAACCCAGCAGTGCTCACAATTCCACAGCTCTTAGCGTGCCCTCAACCTACTCAGTTGTTTTGGGGGTGGGAGAGTGTGTTTTTAATGCAATTGTGAGTGAGCATAATGATGCTTCCAGGGCTAAGTCTGTAATTATTGATAATGTTGAAGCTCCAGCAAATTCAGATAGTGGTATGTGCTGTGTTTCCAGAGAAGGACTGATAAAAGGCACAAGGGTGTGTTTGATCCCCAAAATATAATTTGATTTGCTAGCAGATTTGTGTGCACACGGCGCATGAAAATACCTGTTTGGAACTATGATTGTTGGCAAGACCTGAGGCCCAAAATCAAAACCAGAAAACCGTAAGTGAGCAATGTGACTTGAAGACAACTACAGAATTCACAAGTAATTGCTGCTTAACTGACAAGTACCTTCATTTATATAAACATGGAGGGTAATGAAGGAGAAGCTCTGCATGCAGCCAGAATGAAGGTAACATCTCTGGATATCATGCACATCAGGCAGACTAGCCAAAGCATGACTTATACAAGTCTGATACAGGCTGCTCAGTTCAAACACTTCTAGCCAGCCATTATTTTAAACTTTAATACAGACAAGAACAGTTGTGCTTGCCAGCAAAGGATAACTTAATATTTAGCTTATTCCTGGAGCTCGTCATCTTCAGCTCATGCTGCTGCCAAAGGCAGTGTGCTGCAGCTGGCCTCCAGAAACAGGTCTGCTTAAAGCTTAGAGGAATCTAAAGTAAACGTAGTGTAGTTTGAATGCTGCAGAAGAAAAAAAGTAAAAGACAAGCTATTGCTGGAGTTAAGAATGAAGTCCAAATTCAGCTTATCTAGCAAAGGGCTCAGACGTTCTCTTTTGCCTCATCCAAGAAAGTCTTGCACTTGTTCCTTGGAAAAAGTAGAGCTGAGATGAAGCATTTCAGGAGTTGACAGTGAACCTTTTCGTTAGGTTTTTTAATGCAGAAATGCTGATCATGCAGACTCACTTCCCTTTCAAAAGATGATAAAATGCTGTAGCTTGTTTGTTTGGAGGGATTGCTTCTTTATTTCAAACAGACCCCAAATACTTTAAGAGGAATACAAACAAGATTTCAAGTGTTCTGAGAACCCAGAAGAGATGTCCTTCTGGTGCTGCATTTCAGATAGCGAGGAACGCTTTGCTTTCAGAGAAACCAACCAAGTGGTTTCATGTTCTAGTCAGTGCCATGGCTGTGCTCCCCGGGCACAGCTGCAGGGGGAAGGAAGGAGTCTTCTGCAACTCAGAAAAGAATAAAAGGGACGAATCAGCCAGGAAACAGTGAGCACCATCTTTTGTCCTCTTGTGTAAAGGGAGAGGCAATGGGCAAGAGTCAATCTCTGTACTTTTATTCTCATTACTTACACAGTCACTGCACTGAGCTACAAGTTACTGACTCAGCATCCTAATTGCATGTTATAAGCTTTGCACAACCATAGCAGAAAGTGGTAGTCTGCTTATGGTTAAACCATTGCCACGAACACTTGCTACTACCTGAAGAACAAAACCCTTTTGTTAGAGGGTGCAGTCACTTTTAAAAACTATCTGTGATTACAGTAATCTCTTCCTATCTCTACAGATGCACATACTGAATTTGCAGTTGTTTTCTGTTGGTCTTATAAGGTTCTGCTCACTTTTCTTTCAAAGAAAATAGCAGCATATTGCCAAACAGGAAGGTCCTGTAGCAAAGTATGTTATGACTAAATAATCTTGTTTCATTGCTTTGCATGTAACGTCTGTTTCAGAATTGACACAGATGAATTCTAAACAGCTGTATTCACAAACACTGAGCAAAACACTTTTCTGTAGTATTAAGAAAGTTGGTACTGTTTGGCAAGTAATCATTTGCCTCTTTACCATTTTGTGCTCTGAGCTGACTTGAAGAAGGTGGTGGATGTGATCAGTACACACCTGTCAGTGTGCAGCCTCCGCCTCCTGCTTTCATGCCTTCTTTCCTCCTGACTCAACATCACATTGCAGGATGAAGCACAGTTTATGGGAAACTGTATGTGAACAATATAATAAAACTCTGATTTGGACTGTGGTGGTTTTTTTCCCTTCAAAGGTTCCAGAAACAGCCTAACATCCAGAACAAGTGAAATCGTGTCTGCATGAAGCTTCAGTTAGTGACAAAACAACCTGTTGCTGCAGTAAAAAGCACAAGGAGGTTATCACTCGTTCAGCCCAACATCCAGATTTCAGTCTCCTTAAAGTAAGGTGCGGGGGCTTCCAAAGGAGCAAAGCTGGCGCCTTCTTTTCTGTGGTGCATACTGAGAACCCAAGAAGGAAAACGTTCAAGCTGAACTACTTGACCAGCTGCACACGCTGACGCCTCAATGAAAAGAAAAAAAGAACGAAGAGGAGAAGGAGACAGAAAAATGTATCCTTGTGACTTCTGGCTTCAAGAACTGTTATTTCAGAGTGGCTCTTCGCAGCACCGTTAGTTTGTTTTCCTTGAAAAGCTGCTACCAGGCACAGGTAAACCCACTGCTGCACGAGATCACCACGTAAAATGCGCACTGTGGATATTTTTCAAGTTTAATCTTATTCACTATCTTTTCCAGTGTGGTCCTTCATAAAGTATACACAGAGGCACTCTCAGGTAAGGTTATGGGCTGCCTACACTAGAACTGTACCTTCATACATCAGCTTTTGTGCTGAGCCGTTGCTTAATGCTTAAGTTACTTTTGTTTCATGAGGAGTATTACAATCAGGTATTTGAGTGATGAAATAAACATCTGGTGCCAGTAAACACAGTTCATTTTAAATAGCGTTGTCTAAAAAGGTTTCCATTTGTTTTCTACGTTTAAAAGTACCCAGGAGCATACAAAATTATTTCCAGCACAAATTGGCTACCATCCCATTGTGACGTTAAGGGATTACTTCAGTTAGACCCTCTCTTTGCTGCTCGGCAGACGACTGACTGCAGTAACTACAATATGACAAGGAGATTATCAGTTCATTTGTGTGGGCACTTCTAACTGTGTGCATCACACAGGCACTACGCATGGGTGCTGTCAGTTATTGCACTGGTACAATTCTTAAGGCTCTGGTATAAAACCTCTATTTTTAATGACACCACTAATATCACTTTTCTTCCTTGGCGAGTCCTTGCACTGATACAGTCACTGTAAGTTACAAAATATGTTCTTATACCTCAGAGACTTTTACACGGCTCCTAGCACGCTCACAGAAGGAACTGCAGTGACTGCAACGTGAACGGAGCAACACAATGAGTTGAATATAAACAGGCTGTTGTATTCAAAAGGCCAATGGACTGCACATGTGCCAAAAGAAGAAAGTCAGGTGAGATTTGAACCTATTCATCACATTCCATGGAATAGATTAAAAAGTACTTAGTATTACTTTTGGACTGCTATAATTGCACCAGGGCTCTCTTAGGGTGCTGCCTGCGCACTACTGAAGAGCGGCTCAAGTTCTTCCATTTAACAGCAGCATCACTTCTCACTCAAGACACAAAACCGCTTCAAAACAGTAATCAGGTGTCATTAAGGACAGGCTCTGTTGTCAACACCTTCCCAGGCAATTCTTATTTTTCCTCAAAGCCTCGGCTTGCACCCAGCTACAGGATTGACACTTGGAAACAGGGAAGAGCTGTATTACCCAACTTACCTTTACTATAACACAGCCATGTTGTTCAAGAATCACAGTTTGCTAACTGAAAGTACCACAGTCATTTCTGAGGAAATAACAGGTGTGCAAGCTGCAGGAATGAGACACCATTTCAATTCCAAACAATTTTCAAAGTTGTTTTAAATAATCACCTTGCTGTTCTCTCTTCCTCTTCAATACACGTTAATTAGCTTTGTGCTTCAAGCTTCTGAATGATTAAGAATCTACAGCTCTTTCTCGAGTCATCCACGAGGTGTACAGTGTCTGCAGGTGCAGAAGTTGTTCCAAGTGCATGAAAGAACACCGAGGACATTTTAAAACTTCCACGGCAATGGCAGAGCGCACCGTCCGCGCCTGACCTGCACAGCAGCACAACCAACCTGGCCTTCTGACCTAACGTCACGATTAAAGTGACCGATACTCAGGCTGCAGGAGATTGAGCCCGATGCGCGTACAAACAAAATCTCTACGTAAGTTGGAGTGAAGCAAAAAATACAATTCTCCCCTTTTGAAATGGCAGAAAATACTGTTCGCCTTCCACCAACCGTGAATGCAGCTCTGAGTTACTGGCTTAACATTGGTATTTTCCCCACTAATATATTTCTCACATGAACTTACAGCAGATTTGTAGTGCAAAATAGCCAGACCTGTTGGAATAGGCAGAAAGGAATTCAAACTTTAATCTGATTGGTTTAATTTTTTTTAGCAGGAGGAAAAAGAATAAAGTTACAAGATTCTTTTAATATTTTCACAATGTTAAACTAAAACTGAGCTCTAGGCTACATGTGTAAGTAAATCTAGAACACAAAAGGGTTAAATAAGATCTTCTTTTAAGATACAGGAACTTAAGCTTTCTTTACGCTTAACAAACTTCACAGAACAGATACTGCAAAGGAACAACCCCGTCCCCAACTTCTTTGTTTAAAGTGAACATTGTCCATAATTCACATGAACTTTTAAGTAGCGTTCTCGCAAGAGCCACCTTGAAACCATCTGTGCACTTGCAGTGAGTTTAAAGAGAACATTAAGGAGGAACAAAATAGCATCTTCAGTATTAATGCAGAGAAGTCTCGTGTGTCATTCAGAATGC
This sequence comes from Gallus gallus, assembly GCF_016699485.2. Classification (NCBI taxonomy): domain Eukaryota; kingdom Metazoa; phylum Chordata; class Aves; order Galliformes; family Phasianidae; genus Gallus; species Gallus gallus. The sequence goes on from NC_052534.1 coordinate 29,355,444, forward strand.
CCATCGAATGCTATGGATAGGATTTTGTAGGAAAAGAAAGTGCGTATCACAGCAGCAGCTGAAATCCATGCCTTTAGAAATTCTTCATGGCAAATGCAAATCATATCCTTGGACAGCCCCTTTCAGCAGGACCGCTTCCTGAAAATGCAGCACATTACTGAAGACTCTGCTGCTGGCTTCGTATTCTTGAATAATAACTATAATAACAATAATTAAAAACAAAAATCACTTGCCTTTCGGATAGCTTGCATTTTATAGTGATGGGACACTTCTGATTTGCTTCGTGGCTAACTTACGCTAATACAGTCAGATGCTGAACACGTGTGTGGAGATATGTTTGCTTTTTATTTTTTTAAGTTAGTTATCTCCTTGTTAAATGCTTCTACCGGAGTAGCAGTATGACTTGGCCTATGAGGAGTTAGTTACCTGTACCAAGTGGAACGGAGGATGACTCATCCAAGCGTTCTCCCACAACGCTGGGGTTCTCCACGTGACGGCTACTTCACCCCTCTGATGTTTTCTACCTGCCCAGTATTTGAAAATGAGACAAAATCTTTCCCTCCCTCAGGTTTTCTTACAGATGCACCTGATTGTTACCCTTGGCTTGGGATTAAGCTGGGTCACTTCAGTACAAATCCTTTTTACTTGCGTAAGCCCTGTGTGCAGCAGGAGACGTGCTGAATATTCTTTTTGCTTTTTGTTCACAAACTGATGAGACCGGTGCCATTCAGTTCAGCTCAGCGTGACATACCATAATACAGACCCATGGGTCTGAACAGAGCCCAAGCGCTCTACTCCATGTAATGCTTTTCGTATTCACTTTCTATACCGTCTTTGCAATAGACTCGGGCAGAGATGTTTGTGAGAGCGTTCAGCTGCATAGAAACAGGGCCGGTGTAACCCATGTGATTATCTCATTGACACTCTGATGTGAGGAATACAAACTCAATGTGATACAGGGTGTTTCACTGGTTGTTCCCCAATACTGTTACTGAATTCCGTTTGCTACAAAATGTCCTTTTTTTTTCCCCAATATATAAGTCTAGCTACAGAAAGTCAGTCTGTAGAATCCAGCCATGGCTACTGTGCTGTGAATTAGCCTTATTTGATCAATTATCAGATACCTGCACTTAGCAAAAGGCAAACAAGAGCCAATCAGGTTTCGGCCGGTGGGAATGGCTGCACTGCTCAGCGTCTGTGGAATCTTCACGCGACCCTCAGAATCTCTGTGGATGCCATGTAAAACGCATGCACCATTTACTGCTCTGGGATGGAGTTGGCTTTAAAGTGTGATCATAATTTAACTGAGGAGGAAAAAAAAAAACCCAAACAAAAAACAAACAAAAAACCCTGATAGGTTCCTCATAGTACGATAGATATAAAAATTTTTCATAAGAATCTCTGTCCCCCTTTCTTTTTGGCTTCCTGGGAAGAACCAGAAAGATGTTCCTACCCCAACAGAATCCCTGATGCTGGTGACACTGCCTAACTCAAAAGCCACACGCGATGAAGGCACGAGTGACCAGTCAGGTCTTCTGGGCTTAAGCAGCTGCAGTTGCTGCTCGTGGTAGTATTTCACCTCCTCAGGAATAACCAGGCATGAAGAAGTGAAAGGCTGCACATTAAACAGTTTGTCTGAAAGCCACGTGCATAGCTAACTTTTACACCAGCTTCTATACAACTATTTGTGTTAACTCTGCAGCTGGAAAGTTCCCAGCGTAAGGCTTTTAGAGTGACTCCAGCAATAACAGAAGCCTTTGGATTTTTCTCGTTTTGATTAAATCCACTAGCCATGCTCAAAAATAATGTTTCTTCATGTTTTAATTTTTATACGGTGGCTAGCAGGCACCTTAGTAACCAGCCAGAAATCAATTTCACCCACCATCATCCCCTAAACTACAGTACCAGGACGGTTGGCTAAAGAAAGGAAACTGATTGGCTGTAGTCTGAAACTTGCCTAGTACAAGGTGTCTGGCTGACTTTGTCCTAAATAAGGCTAACATTAGTGAACTAAGAGAACAGCATTTGGTTGCAGTCTTGCACTCAGGAACATCCTTCGCCGATGCGTTGGCAAGATCTTCCTACTTTCCGATCCAGTTTCACCATTTTCATAATGGCTTCCTCACGTCCACGTCCCATGTGGTCAAATGTGCAGTCATGTTGTTCGGGAAGGCGATGTAGCATGCAGAACACATAACCTACCATGGAAAGGGAGAGAGGGGGGAAAAAAGGAAAGTTAAGGACTTGATTAAAGTGGCAGAATCTTACCCAAATCACAAGTGAAGTAGTGCCTACTAAGGAATTACTCAGCTGCCAAAAATCAGCGCTGGCTTCAAGCTTCTACTTACCTTCCTTACATGGCATTAAAAAATATCTGATTATTTATGGTATTTCTTGCACAATTATCAACACAGTATCAAAGCTCAAGACACACAAGTGGTTTTCTGCCATCCTCTCACCTTATAGGAAAAGTCCCTCAAATAGTCTAAACCTGGTATGCCCAGATGATAACAAAGCTAATGGTTTTTGTTTTTGTTTTTCCAAAGAAAACACACTCCGCACCTACCCTGGACTCTTTTCTACTTTACATAGAATGTCAGTTACAACACTCATGCCTACAGCACCCCACGTTTGGCTCCCAGCAGACATTCAAATCAGGACTGTTTTACTGCCAGCACCCAAATGTCGGTACTGAGCGAGAGAGATCACTGCCTGAATGCATTCCTGTTTTCAGGAGCTTGTTGTCATGGACTGTTCCAGCACTAACATGGGGGCAAACAGGCATTTGATGCAGGACCGCGTCAGGCCACATCTTATTCTGTAGGTAAAAAGATGTGGGTTAACATCTCTTAGCCTGAAGTTAATGTTTCTCAGCAATCCAGGAGGGCATCTCCAGCAGCCACCTCCTCCTCCTAGTCCACCAAGAAAATCAGCTTTTTGACTTACTTGGCCCTAACACTGTATAACAGTACAGAAATTGTCTCCATTTTCCTATCTTTAAAAGAAATATGATATTGTGATAAGTAGTATTGGAATGATACAGCAGTAAAGAGTTACACAGCCACAGGGTTCACGTAGTCCATCGTATATGAAATGAGGGATGCTACTGCCTGAGCTGCTACATTTTTCCTGAATAATGGGTACAAAGAGCATCACTTTGCCTCCCACGGAATGCTTTACATTGCTGCCAGTCCTTGAATGCTCAGGAGATTCAAACTACAAAATGATGACATTTGACAGATGGTAATGTATAAAACTGAGTGAATGATCAAGAATATGTGCATATCTGTGTGTGTTTGTGTGCATGTACATGTGGTTCAAGTGTTTGAAGCTCCTGAACTATAAGACATCAATGGTAGGAGAGAACAACAGACTACTTTTACGTTAATGTGAATGTTAAGAAAACAGGAAAAGTACCACACACAGAATTGTTCTTAAAAAATTCAAGAAAACTGACTTATCTTTGCTCATTGTTTGAATAGCACCGACTAGGAAAATATGAGTCTGTTATCTGTGTCTGGCTTTGAAACCCAGTAATAGGAACAGAGCAAGAAGTTTTCTGTATTGGTACATGGAGTTCAGAAATACAGAAATGATCCAGACTGAATTGAGATATAACATCTGTCCCCCTGTGATCACTGCCTCTACTTCAATCTCAATCTGGTCACACAACACTGAGATGCGATGAATATCTTTCTCAAGGTGCCAGAAATTCAAGGTTTGATTGTTAGAATGAGAACAACCTTGGAGTACAGCTTTAATGCTGAATTGGCATTTTCATTCAATTCTTTCTTACAGAAAGCAAGGACTGAAGTTTTCCCTTCTTGAAATAAGAGTTCCAGTTATGGAACCAATGTCACTGTAGACACAATGATACATAAATAGCTGACGAGATCAGCCAAAAAAAAAATAATCAGTCAAAGTCCATCAACTTATTTGCAATGGAAGTGACAGAAGCAAATGCAAGAAACCCTGCTGCAGCAGACTGCTGAAGTCATTTCAGTTCCCAGTTAGGTATAGACTGGTTTTAAGTCCTAATGGTTTTACAGATTCTGCCCACATGGTTAATAAGTCTATGTAGAAATGCTATCTCACATGATCTAAAAGAGATACTACGTACACAATCTTCTGCACGGTTTCAACAAGTACCCTTTGGACAAGTTTGATAAATCTAATGAAGAAATACATTTACAAGATGATTTATCACTTTTGAACATGACCTTTCATTCGCACCATCTCTCCTCCTTCTACAAAGCCTCTTGCCTTTTGTAGACCAGCGTAACTTCATGGTGTTCCTTTCTACTTCGTTCTCCACAAGAAAATACAATCTATTCTGTACTTTGTCATATCTTTATCAAACACGCTTTAGTTCTTTTTCAGAGCAACTGTTTTCATATGAGACAAGCTGCACTGTATACAGTATTCATTCCAGATGAAACACACTCTTGATTTCTTCTGTTCAACAACTACTTTCTTATTCTTCAACTGAATTTCTATAACTGTCCACAAAGAATGACAGTGATTCTCATTTTTTAATGCTCCTATTTTACAGTCTGTAAAAGTGCTTCTAATTGCAGCAACTGAAAGATCTAAACCTGTTGTTCATGTATTTATTTAAATTTGAATTGCTAACTAGAATTGATCAAGTGAAAGAATACCCCCATGTTTTGAACATTGCTAAGGACAGGTTTGCATATATTAGCTGTTCTTATTTGAGGGGGTTTATTCTTTTCAAAAAGCAATGGGAGTCCTATAAGTCATTTCCGAACCAGACTTCGGAACTTCAGTCCCATTACTCCAAATGCCTACGTCACTTTAAAGACTGGAACTTTTGCTTCTTTGTTTAAGGTTTTATTTAGAATTTAAAGGACTTGAATAACGTTACGCAGCGGCTAGTTGAGTAACAGCAGTTCCAAACATTTCTGTCATTAGTTCAGAGCAGATTTCTTCAATTAAGTTATAAGTGCAGTACTCACTCTCCTCTGGTCTGGACATCAGGGGTCATTCTGCAGTCTCTACACACACTAACGCTTGATGTAGTTTTGGTACCATCAGATTCCATAGCAGTTAAATTAACTTACGTGTACTAGGACGCCTGGCCATTACATATACTTCCGATCTGGTCCTTAAAACTAATCCAGATTTAGAGATGAAACTTTGTCTGCTGAGTAGTTTGCTTGTTATGGCTATAAAGCAGAGTTGGATAAATGTGCCCTTTTGGTATATTTACTGTTAAGTTGATTATTGGAAAGTATCAAATACAAGTTGTTTCCTTTAAAGGATTTTACTGCAGAAACACTTCTTTTAGCACATTATAGCTAAAAGGCAAAATAAATAAACCCTCTGCTACAGAAAAGAGCATTGGAAAAAGGAATACATCTTCCAACTGAAGTAAGTTTACCGTGGTCATCAACCAAAAATAGCTCAGACTTCCACTCCAAGCATAAAAGATGTAGATCTACTAAACGCAATAATACTTCTCAAAGTAGTGCAGTTGTTTTCTGACATTAGAAGTAACCCATGAATCACCTACTCCACTTCTAATGCAAATATCATGGAAAAAAAACATTATTTACTGCATCAAAACCTTTAAGCTCCTTCAAGTAGCCCAGAAACTACTTCGTAATCAATCAAAATTTCACTTCCATTTCATCACCAGAGCATCAGTGGCTGAAGCCATGAGTGTGCTATGGCTCTGCCTTACTCATACCCATACAGGTGACTCTTCTGCACAGGAATGCTAAAACAACATTCAAAGAAGTCTAAATTTGCACACAAGCAACTGTGAAGTTGATTTCATCACTCCTGAGGAAACTGCTGAAAAAAGGTAATGTGAGATGAAAGACAACATAATCATCTTCTACTCAAGACCAGAGAACAGAGCAGATCTGGTTCACTGTATGTACAATGAAAAATGACTACATTTTCCTGCATTCATGAGCAATGACTGAACTAAGTATGGAGTGATGGTGAGAAAAATATTTATACAAAAGCCGTATTTTAATTTTTAACTTTGCCTTCAAATTCTCAAAGTAGTAAACTGTGAAAATATCAGCAAAATACACAAAGCATCAGAAATAATTCAAGTAAATGGCATAATAATTCATAACACAAGAGCCAAAGTGTCACTGGGGGAAGGGTCCCTGATTTTGTTCAATATTTTCTTTGTTAACTCATCAGAATGTGGTCAGACTTTCTGCAAACCACCACCAGAGTGGCACACGGCACTGCTGGGAACACTCAGGTGGGGGTGTTTGGTCAGGTGCTGTGTCTTCTAAATGCTGCTGGAGAACATCACACTGTTACATAAGATATAGGTAATGCAATGATTCCTGTTACTCAAACAGTGGCATAACAGAAAGGAAATTCCTTCCCTCTTCCCCCCAAAATTCTGATCTTGGTCTCATTGATGAAACATTCAGAAAACTGCAAAAGGAAAACTGTTTTTTCCTTGTTTCCAAGAATGTTTTGAAAAGTGGTGGAAGTGCCAAGCAAGCTTATTAAATATTTATACAGCTCACATATTTACAGAGTGGCTTAAAAACATTTCACAGTGTCTATCTGAAAGGTCCTGCTGTATGTTTCTTAAGTAGTTGTGTGTTCCCACAATAACCTTTTAATAACTGCCTGATATTCATACTTTGGTCCTTGTAAGAACAGCATACAGCACGCGTCGTGCTTAATTTGACAGATCCATCTACTGAAGAAGACTGAACACCCTGTACGTAGAGGTACATTCCTGCATATATTTACATATATGCAAATTTCTACAGGTCTGTGTACCACACCAAGCACAAGAACAGATTTTAACATATCTTTAAAAGGTAAACATATCTTCAGGATATATTATACAACATGGCAAAGCCACACTGTAGCCAGCAGAGAAGATGAGCTCACGCAGCACTATATGCTGCACCGCTCAGAATAATTGGACGTCATTCCCCAACTGAGTGCAGTAATCCCCAAAGTAACATCTATGCATCTCCCCTCATCTGCTCCAGCTGGAAAGGTAGCTTGCTTTGTTGCAAACTGTATTAGCAAAAAAGCTGCTTCTAAAAATGCAGGAGGGAAATCCTTGCTTCTCAACACTTGAAATTGGTAAGAAAAAAAATGTGCAAGTACAGCCATTGGCAACAAAGAAAGTCAGGACCCCGGAGCCTTGTGCAGTGAATACCTGAGAAAATCTCAGCTCTCTGGATCTCAGTGTAGTCCAGTTTATCCCCTTGTATTTTGGTGGCTGTTGGAAAAAGCATTCAGCAAGAGAAGAAAGGAAAGCTGTGCTACAGTCTAGCCTAGCAAAGCTTCCAGCACTGCTCCTATGCACTGCTATTTTGTATCACAAAAACAGTCTACGCTGTTGAGGTCCCCTTTCACTCTCCCTCTACACAACTCCATTCTTGCACATACACAAAATATCTTTTTTCCTGTGGAGGAATGCTCTGCGTCAGCTTCCATTGCACAATTCAAGGAACATTCTCCTTTCTTGACATTTTCTATAAAAAGCAAGCAGAGCCAACCCCAACAAGCTGAACAACACGCTTTTGGAATTAAGTAAACTCTTCTCATGCCGCCTTTTGCCCAGCTTTGCAACACGTCATGGACCTCAAGTCACAGTAACTTGGCTGGGAACACTGTCATTCCTTCCCCTGGGGAAAGAGCAGTACTTCTCACCGGGGTGAAGATTTTTAACCAAATAGAGGTATTTAGTAAAACTCCACAAAACATAGTTTGATGCATTCCTTTCTCATGTTTCCATTCCAAGAAGATATGATGATAGGAACTTAAACCGCTAAGTGCTCAAAGTGACAAGGTTGCAAATATTAATACACACAGTGCCTTACAATGGACCTCTCAAGGCGTTTCAGTTCTGTGTTCCTTAACAAACCTTCTGTGCTCACTGCACCCTGCCTTTCACTATCTTCTGGTTTACACAGATCATCTACAGATGGTGGTGTTGGGCTGATGGTTGGTCTCGACGATCTTAGAGGTCTTTTCCAACCTCAATGATTCTCTGATTTCCTGATATCAAAATGATCAGCAACTGAATCAAACACAGGAAAAGAACCAAGGTGATAAGATGCCTTAAAATGTTTCTCAGTCTGCCAATCCATCCATGGCACTGGAAGTACACCTGGGACCTGAGCATGTTGTTCTGTGCTGAAGTCATTATCTCAGGTTTCATGCTTAGCAGCACACTGATCTGTGACATCTGTGATGCTAAATAAACTTTTATGTCTGAGACTTGAGATGCTTATGAGGTACTGCAAATTAATTCTGTATTTCTGCTATGGGGTTTATGCTTAGAAAAAAAGGGAACAAATACATTCCTTCTTGCTCTGTTTTCTGTCTACCACAAAGAGGATAAAGCAGTGTGTATGGGCATACATTAGAGACAGGAAAGCTGTACGTGAAACAAACCGCCAAGGGAAGGCACGGTATACAAAAGAAAGGTGACGTTACCATTATCCTGTAGCAGCCACTGGACAGGTACGGCTGAAGATTCTCCAAGAATTCCTTGGACTCCAAGGCAAAGGCCCTTTATTTCCAAGTTTAGTCACATATAACCTGTATTTCAAAGTGTGTTCTGTCTCTTTTCCAGACAAACATAAGTCTAGGAAGCTGCTTTAGAGAGCACAAGAGATGCAGTCTTGCATTGTGCAGACTGCAAACAAACTACCTTTTAACCCAGTTTGTGCTAATTTCAATTCCCTTTCCTATTTATCAGACTTCTTTACGTCAACAGATAGATGGCTATTTTTTCCTGACACAAATTTTGAACAGAGAATTTCTATCACTTGAAGACAGAGCATATACTATTCATTTTTATTATTAACTATTTTTAAAGAAATTTTCTGTAAGACATTAAGAAGATGGTCAAGACATCCTTGACTCTGTAACTACAAAGAAGATCCCAAAGAAATGGTTTTCTCCTATTTCCTTGAAGATGGTTTACTTAGAGGGGAAAAAATAAGGTATGGTGCTCTCCTAGACTCAAGCGCTGCTTCTGCACTGGTGGATACCAACTCCATAGAAGTCAGGAGCTTCTTCACAAAGAGAACTGAGGCTTCTCAGGAAGTTATTTCTGAATTTCAAGGGGCTCTCAATGACTCAAAGTGACAAACAGAGCATTGCTGCTTCGTAACAGTGTACTGTAATTAAAAAAGTTTGCTGCAGGTCTGGTCCATCCAGGCTGGATGGGGCTGTGAGCAGCCTGGTCCAGACGGAGGTGTCCCTGCCTGTAGCAGGGGGTTGGAACTACATGATCTTAAAAGCCTCTTCCAACCCAAACCGTTCCATATTTCTATGATTCAGGTCATAATAAATACTGCAGGTCTCACTCAGGATTGTACCTCTGTTCCAGTTTGTGCCAAAAAAAAAAAAAAAAGCAGTGGTGGTTAATCTTTTATTTTTGACCCAACAGATCTGCTCTATGGAACACAAACACATTAGAGTAACTACATTTACATCCTAACTTCTTCACCCCACTAAGGACTTATTTGTTAAGGTCATCATCTATTACATGCACACTAACTGAGCAACTTCGACTCATGGTAATTCTCACTGATACAATATGCAATATTTGCTTCTGGACTGCTTTACACTAAAAAAACAAAACCAATTCACCAACACATTTCATCTTAAAGGTGTCCCTCCAACCTTTTCACTGTCCAAGTTGCAATCCAGAGCAGCCATGCACAAGCAGAAGCTGTGACCCCACAAGCTGACGCACCAGCCAGCACAAATGGCAGGTTGTCACTGTTGTGAAATGTGTTAAGAATTGGATCCCAGTTCACTACAGTGATAGATGCAACTTGATAAAAATCAGCACTGTAATTTAAGTCACGTGATTTCTCAGTGTAACCAGATGAAATACTTTTCTCTAAGAGACTTTGCCAATTGTTGAAGCTAAAAAATTGGTTTAATTTAACAAGACAATTTTCAAATAAAACATTTTGCTCCCAACAGCAGTACCAAACAGTTAACACCACTGCACAACTAACCTAAGGGAGAGGGGGGGTTTGTACAAAATTAAAAGGTTAAATCTGATGCAGGTGAAGAGCATTTCCCTTTTTTGAGTGATTGTGTGATCCTGCAATGATGCACTGTGGAGGACTGTACTTGAAAGGAGCGCTCAGTTCCATACCCATGAGCCCAAGAACAAAGTGAACGCAGACCCTCCCCGACCATTCCTGTTTCACAGCATCCTGTAGGATATGGGAGAACGATTCCAAAAAACAGAATGGAGGTTGGGAGATACGCAGTAAGAAGGCAGAACTGTGCCAAAAAGGAGTCTCACTGCCCAAGATTAGACGCCTAATAAAAACTGAGGTAAGCCATCTCAATAGGTGACACTATTGCAAATGGGAGTACTCTAAGACATTAATCCCATTGGCTGTACTAGCATATGTGGAAATATCTGTTTCCCATCCAGAATAACGTGAGATCTTGAAGAGGAAAAAAAAAAAGCAAAAAAAAAAGTGATAATTGAAAAAGGACAAACTACTAGAGCTACCTTAACATTGTAACGGGGCCTTGTGGATAGGGGTTGACATTTTCAGATGAGACATATCAGTAGTGATACTTGCAGAAGTGTGTCTGCCAAGCCCATCAGAGCTAATGCGCTCATCCCAGAAACTGAAGATTTAATTAAGAGCCAAAGTGTACCCAGTAATTTAATTATAATAGCAAGCAATACTGAGTGATTTAATAATGTATGTGTATCATTTTGGTAAGCTCAATGAAAATGCACAAAAGACAGAGCTACTAATAAAGAACTGGAATAAATAATGCATGGTTCTGTACTAACATACTGTACGTGTTGTATTAACTCTACATATTCTCCTGGATCCTTGACATATTTTGACTTTACATCATCACATGCTGAATATGATTCCAGGTTTGAATTTTAGCGTACTTCCTGAATGATATTATTTATGCCTTGGGTTGAAACAGCTTTCTAGAGGTTGCACCATATTGATCCAGTCCGACTGCTGGACTTGTCCAAATCACTGGAGAGAAGCAGCTCTCTTGTTTTAAAACCTAGATTCGATTTCTGTTAGGCTTTTATCCCCCTATTAACATCTTACTTCCAGTGCCTCTTACTACCCATCCTGTTCCACGTAAGTCTTCTATTCCTGTACCGTCTTACAGCCCCTATCGAGAGTAATTCTTCTCAAAGAGAAACAGAGCTCCATTCAGAAGCTGTATTTATACCACAGAGGAATACACAGACTTGGATGGATGCACATTTCCCCTTCCTCACCTCCTCTGTTTCTTTACTTTTTTTTGAGAATGCTTGCACAATTCCTGCTCCTGCTTGTTCAGAGTATGGCAGGCTGCCCCATGCCCCACTTATTCACCTATTTGGGCAACTCTTCAGAAAGTCTGAAACATTTAATGGCTGTGAGCAGCTCTGCAGGTGAACATTTTCATTTCATTTCAATACATATATAGACACGATTACATAAACATATTACTTTTTGATAAAACTCCCTAAAGAAAATTCTACACCACAGAGATTATATTGTTCATAAACAGTCTTTCACCTCTAAAACTTTTCCTCGGGGCCAGAAATATTTGATATTGAGAGCTCTGACACAGACTGGTATTATTTTTTACTTTTGTGAAATCTGCTGTACTCTGATCTTTATCCCACAGCCATCTCCACAGTTACGAACTCTAGCAGAGAAGTAAATAGTCCCAGTATTTGGCTTTAACGCTTTCTTATATCTTAAATCTTCTTCTTATATCTTATTAAAGGTGAAAGGAGATCAGTGAGATGTTTTCTTCCCCACTTCCTTCTAAGAAAAAATTAGACTTTCAACAAAAAGAATCCACGGGGCATCATTCCTTTTTACCTGCTGCATATGCTTCTTTCTTCTTTGTATGGGTACTGATAGAAGAAGAGACCTAATGTAGCACAGTGACAAAATGCTTACCCGTCCCTCACACTGTAACACCTCTGCCAGAGCTCCCCGAAAGTGATACGTTGAAGGACTCACTGTATGAAAAGCATTAAAATAAGACCTCGTTTTTTAAAAAGGTGGGCTTAAGAGCTCAACTGACCCATCTCAATCACATTTACTGATTAGGACTGTAGGAAGGTAACCAACAAGCTCATTGAATGCTACTAAATCAGAAGAATCATAGAATTGCTCAGGTTGGAAAAGATCTTAAAGATCAACGAGTCCAACCATGACCTAACCAAACTACCCTAACAACCCTCCACTAAATCATGGCCCTGAGCACCACATCCAAACCGTTTTTAAACACATCCAGGGATGGTGACTCAATCACCTCCCTGGGGAGACTATTTCAGTGCTAACCCAGTCAGTCAGTTCATTGCAACTGTTCCATTTGTACTATTTTCAGAATACATGCTACTCAGATCCATAATAATTAACAGCTCCTCTTCCTTATCATTTCAATTACAGTCTTGGGAAAACATCATAGTAAAATAAAACAAAAAGCCCTTTTATTGAGTTTGAATCCTTTTGTTGGCGGTGGCATTTTTGTTTGTTCTTTTAATACTTGTTGCAATTTAAGCTCAGATGCTGGGCATTGCTGGAATGGGTGAAGCAAAAGTACTGTTTTGGAAATAAAAAACCCAAGGTGCACACAGTTCACAAAAGACAGCCGATTACGGTACATCTTAAGTCATGGCAGCAAGCCTTGCCAGAATTACATGATGTCACCAGTTCCTAATAAGATTTGTTTTTCCTTCAGTACTAGTTATTATCGAATTGGTTGACTCGGTCTCCAGAAGCAGTGTACGTATTTAATTTTCATCAGTGGAAGTACATCTGTTGTACCAATACATTACCGTGTTTGGAGCCATTCTGCTTTGTACCAGATAAGCCTTACTCTTCTGGAAAGTGAATTAACCAGTACCATTACAAATTCTGCTGCACACAAACAGGTTCCAGAGAAATGGAACCGAACTTACTATTTTACCAAGTTATAAGAGAAGCATTATTTTCAATACATGTTGGGCTGTTTTCAAGCAGTTGTCAGAGCTTTTTCTTTTTGTTTATCTACACATGTTTCTGTTCTTCTTCCTGTTCTTTTGAAGATAATTCCTAAATTAAGTGAGCAAATCAAATCATTCCAAATTTATTCTGGCACAATCCAAGCAAGTGCCTCATCTCCTGTGTTTATGAACAAGCAGCTCTGTTACACAAGTTAAGAATCTGCAGCTGTTTGTCTTCCATTTGCTTTATTATTGCATCACAGTGAGTCTTGCTGCTATACTACCTATAACAATAGTTGAGCCTCTTTCTATAAACACATTATGCTTCTGATGGCCAAAAGAAATGCTCAGCGCTTGACTTGAGCCCATTTGTTCCCATCATCCTCCTACCCCTCTGCTTAGCAGAAAAGCAAACAGAAGCAAAGCAACAGACAAACAATCTCAAGAAAAGAATTCTACCAGGCCATTGGACAGCTGCACTGAGCTAAATTAAGAACAAGGATGTGGAAAAATAAGCATATCTACATACCAGAATGTTCTTTTGTATACCTGTTGTCTGTGCTCACGTGTACATATGTGTATATGCATATAGGCATGCATTTATATACATGAGACAAGCCAAATACCAAATTAGCAAATACTTCAAAAAAAAAAAAAGAAAGAAAAAAGAAAAAATGGTAACACAAAAACCACCACTGAAAGTTTTGTTTCCTGTCCCTGCCAGGATTACAGATTTTTACATTTCTAATGCCTTCTTATGGTGGTTGGATCTCTTTTTAAAACATTAATGAGTAAATGCAAATTAAGTCCTTTGCATCGTTGATAAGCTATATATTTTTGAATGCTGGCAAGTGGCAAATTATCCTTAGAACCCCATCAGACTAAGTCAGGAGACATTTCGGATGTAGGATGTTCTGTAACAGACACAAGGACAGTTTGTTTTTAATGCTGCTCTTGTGCAAGATAACCATGTTCCCCACTGGTTTCTTCCCTCCCTGACCTCATGGTCAGCTTTCCTTTCAGCTATTTGCTGCAAATGAAAGTTTCTCATTTACCAAGTTTGTAATTCTGCTCTTATGAGTAACCTCCCTCATGATCGCTGCTCACACGCAAAGGAATGTGGTGCACCAATATCTGTGTGGACATAAATCTGAAAACCCGACATGGATTTTAGCTTCTCTTTTATCTCCTTATTTTTCTGTATGAATTTGCCATTTCAGCTGACTGTATAATGAAACACGTACACCCTGTAGTACTACGGCCTCCTTTCTTTCTTCTCCCTTCTTTCTGTCCCCTCCTGTCATCTAAGAAAAATGCACAGTTTTCTGTGTTTGTATGCAGTAACCTTATAAGAAACGAGCCACAAATTATTCTGGTACAAATTGAGTTATAAACTATTCAAGCATCTTTTGATTTTCTGTGTCGCTAAGCTGTAGCTGCAGCGAGCACCTCGCTATTAGACATGTTAGAACTGGAAACCATTTCAGAAAGGCAATCTTATCCACTTTGATCACACTCTGATGCGGCATTTCACCAACTTCTAATAAAACTTTAATATGGAATGTATCCAGTTTGCATTGAAGTCCCATTCAGTGCCATCTCTGACAATCCTGGCACATCTCAGACTGCAAAGATTCAAACAGGCTCCCAAAAACACACACACACACACACAAAAATAGATACTCCTATCAGAGCTGCACAGTCGTATCAGCAGCATCTCTCTACGACTACCAGAAGACAGATGCACGTACTTTCCAGGGTGCATTATCTTGGCCAATCCATTGACTGCAAGAAGACCAAACTACAACCAGTTCTGCATAGGTGGCATCTGACTTACAGTCTGTTAGGACATGGCCTGTAAACAGTAAATCATTCTATACAAACCCACTGGGAAACCCTATTCATTTCTCTTTAATTGCTTAATTGCTGACCAGGACTGGATCTAACACGACATATGTGAAACACCTTTACTGAGCTCCTAGAACACCCTCATGTGTCTCATGCAATTCCAACACTATTAAAGATCATTACAGACTCCCATGTTTTGGCTTTAAATAGAAAGGGATACCGGAACTGGTTTTTGATGTAAAACACTAAGCCTCTGTCATGAAATCAAGCACCGTTTCCCGCTCAAATAATTTCTATGGCTCTTAAATCTACAACTCAGAATATTTTCAAAGTGTATACAGCTTTATTTAGAAGCAGTATAGATCTGGTAATTAAGAAATGCCCACAAATTCATAGTGCAATCTGCAAACAAAAAAAGCTTGCTTTTCCCAAACTACATTTCCAGAAGCGTGTTGGATAGCTACTGGTACCAGCCATTTTGCTAGTTTCAAAGAAAGTCTGTGATGAACACTTCCTTATCACGCTGCTGAACTGATGGCTCAGTTTTGCAATCAAGGATTAGATGGTTGATTTCAAACTGCTTAAACTCCCAACAGAAATGCTATAATAGAATACAAGTGTAAGAATACAATCCTTTTAGTTCCTTAATGAAAAAAATTGCCCACTAAAGCTAATACTAAATACATACATCATCTCAATACAGTCTTTATAAATGATAAGACACTGAACTATAAAGAGTCCAACCAAAACTGGAGAGTATGGCTGTCTGGAAAGCGTTCCTAGTGTAACTGTCATCCAGAAACAATTCATATGGAACTGTCTTTGTTCCGGTAGTGTTGATTTAAAGGTTACCCAGTCAGAGAGGCACGAATTGAGAATTCATTTTAAAATCTCTTTCTCACTGAAGCTTGCAAAGTGCATCAGCAATTAACAATTCCTATCACTTCTCCCACTTCGCTATGTGAAAAGGCTCAGAACTCGTCTTACAAATTGCTCTTTTGAAGATCAAAAGGAAGCTGAATTTGTCTGTGTGTGCTCTAGATGAGTTGGTAATTTACTGGAACTTTCAGAGCAAGGCTTGGCAGCACGCTCGTTTGACAGCTCCAGGGCACAGGATTCAGGAGAGCTCTGTGACTCTTCCCTTCTGAGTTCCTTCCTTGCCTTTAATTGGCACCTCATTAGAAATTAATGAAAATGACATCCTCTGTTCTTCCTGCTCTAGGCACAGAACACTACAAAAAGGCCTATCACAATTCATAACACATTCAATTTATATAGCAATAGCTCTTAAGCATTATTTATGAGATGTGAATTTCTTGTCAGCAGTTAATAACTCGTACAAAGTGGAAGCAGAATGAAAAGAGTTCTTCCAAGTACGTGTGCATGAAAATAAACAAATTTTTCTACAGTTGAAAAATGTTGAGTTTGAATTTAAAGTACCCTTATTGGAACATCCTTCTCAGTAGTAAATTGTTTTTCTTCAAGGCAAAGGCCCGCAGCACTGTCAAATCTGTCTAAAATTCCATGTAGTGTCAAGGGAACAAGTTGAACAGTATCAGCTCTCTCTGGACAGATCTTACAAGAGATGGTAGAATCGACACTGCAGCTTCCCAAAGATCTCAAAACCAGGTGTAAAGCTTTAGGTGTATACTCTCCCCGCCACGTTTTAAAAACCTTGTGCCCTGTGGGACAGGACAAGGCCGGTCTTATTTTATAAAGATTAAAAACATTATTAACCAATGAATGTACTTTTAGAAGTTGCTTTCAACTCCAGTGCTCTTACATAGCTCCAGTTTTGGAATGAAGGAAAAATTAATGATGTGACATGTAAAATAATATAAGTCATCTTCCTGCCAGTTCTTCCCAAACTTGTAAAACTCTCTTGCTTCCGACATCAGGGGAGATTTTTCCATCTGTCATAAGGTACCTGCAAGCACCCTCATTCATTTGGATATGTGACAGGAGTAGACACAGGGCAGAAACTCCCTAAGTCTGAGCAGAAAGAAGCATACCAAACTGTCACTGGCAGTGCTGAAATTTCTTCAGTTGGATAAATTTATATCTTAGTGGATACTTCAAAGTATCCCAACACATTATTTCCATAATAAAAATTTCATTATAGCCACTGACTTCATGTTCGGTGGCTTCAGTGATAACGTGTTAGTTCTACAGCAGTGCTCCAATATTTGAAATGAAGCCTGTCTCATGTCCAAAAGAGTATACAGCAGATACTGAGGAACAAAGGATGACACGGAATTTTTTCAGTTTTCTATTATCTCATTTGTTATTACTTATTCAAAACACAATTCATTATTTCAGTCTTTGTAACCGGCTTAACCAACCCTTTCTTTTCTCACTGCAGCTCAGATGGAATTGCCTTTTAATACAATAAATATTCTACATATTGCAGATGGAATATGAATTGTACCTGCCTATGCAAATCCTTTGGCAAGTGTCCCCTTGCAGAGACACGATAAAGCAACTACAAACACGGCCAGAGAGTGAAAGTGCAAGCTTTCAATACATGACCACAGGGAGAAGAGAGGAAAAAAAAGCAGCAGGTAAAACTAGTATGTGCATTATCACAGGTTATGATAATCAGCTACCAACAATTGTTGCATGAAGGAGAGAGCATCTCCTCTGGAACCCAGTCACATTTGCTATTATTACTTTGCAGGTAACATGAAGCCCCACATTAGCTGCCTGCGTGAGATCATCAACCTCAGCTCAGTTGGCTGAACATTGCCATCAACTATGGAAAAATCAGGTTGGACACTATTCAGTGCATAATCAACAGCAATTCCCCCCTCCCTCCCCATCCCTTTAGCTGATTGTGAGAAGAAAAACCATTTTCAATTAGATGGTGTTTTTTCTTCTTTTTGTTTCATCTTTTTAATAACATCATTATGAAATGCAGAATGTAGTGCTGACCTACGCTTAAACTCTGTAAAAAAAACTTGTCATCTTTGCATATTCACTGATGTGCTTTGTGTTTCTTCTGTCAAGTGAGCATGGCGCTCTCCCACCTTACACAGACTTCTGAAGCTCCATTCATTAGTATCTAAGGATCTCTTCAGACAAGACAGTATATTGGGGGCATAGTTTTAAAGGGAAAATTAGACAGACAGGAACTAATTATAACTTTCTGCCACCAGTGGAAGACGTAGCTTCTGTTTAAAGTATGTCTGAAAGCTACAACGTGCAGGTGTTCTCCATACTTCCACCTGTGACACGGATCCGAGCACCGCTGTGGTAGAAAGCCGGACGTTACTGACAGACAGTACTCACCACAGCGACATGATCCCAGTTCCTGCTGTACTAGCTCCAGTTTTGTTTGGCACTGGAAGCATCGGCGTCTACTCTTCTGTTTGGATCGACTGGTTTCTTCAGGCCTGTCATTACTGTCATCCAGTAGCCGTGGCCGTTTCACAGGAGAAGCCTCACTCTCCGACTGTGAATCTGTTGTATTCACAACAAATATTTTAGGAAAAACATTAGAACCTCCTTGCTGAGGCAACCCTTTGGGCAGATTGAAGGTATATTGCTTTCAGCTGGGGTCACCACCAGGCAGCTGGATACTTCCCATTCTATTGTATATATACATTTTCTTAACAATCACAATCAAGTAAGAGGCAAATTATCTTTGTTCTCTGTAAAAACCTCTCCCTACTGACAATACTCAGTAGAAAGCAAACTGATTAACTTCCTCCCAGCCGTAGCCAGGTTGTGTACAGATGCACATAGAGTACACACCATCCCAAACAATTGCAGGCTTCATTTGTAATCTCATTTAGTTTCTCCTGTGAGTCTTTGTTCTCCTTGCACAAACAAACTGAACTAGGCTTCTCATGAAAAACAATCGAAAGTAGATTCGACCTATTTCCTCCCTGGGCAGAAGGAAGATTTTTAAGGCACAGTGTGTAAACCGCCTCTTACGACTGAAGACATTACATGAAAGCACCATACTGTGCTTCCCTCTTTCCACATGTATAACAATGTAAATTCAAATTAGTGGACACCAACAACACCAACTACGCCCAACCTGTACAAGCATGCTATAAATTCAAAGTGCTCAGCTATTTAAAAAGAATCAGTCTGAACACCATTTACATTAACATCTTTATCTATATAATTTTCTGTTTCTGGAAAATGTACTTCACTCAGAAGATACAAATCAGTAGGTGCTGCTTTAATTCTGAACAAGCAAATTAGTGAGATGCTGGATATTTTGTTGTGGGCTGGAGTTGTCACACAGGTGCTATAGAAGACACCAAGGTAAGGTGCTCCCACTCTCCTCTTTTAACCTGCAAAAGGCCCTTTAAAAACAAGTTTCCCTACAAAGTGAAAGTTTAGGAAAGAGTTTACTTCAGGCAACATGGTACTTTTTTTTTCCCTTCTCTTTAATAATGAAGAGAATTTTGTTGGGACTCTGCAATGCCTGAGTCTTATCCTTGTGTCGTGTCAGAGGGAGCAGAATTCACTCAATCTGCTGCTCTGCAGTCTGCCTCAGGTCAGGTCAGACAGGCATCTTCTCTCAGTTGGGCATAGTTGAATCAAATCTGTACTTCTTTTAAATAGAAAAGGTGGAAACCAATCCCAAGTCTACTAAGAATTGCATTGTTCATAGCAGTGTTGCAAGGAGACCAGCTGCGGATAAGCCATTACTGCAGTGAGTCAAGTAAGACAGTGACCAAGGAGAAATACAAGTATTCGTTCATTTAGCCCATTTTTAAAAGGACAAATAACAAGATAACTTTATCCTTCTGGCAGGGCTCTACTCTATCAAACATATTTTGGCCTTTATATCAAAAGTGAAATGGAAAACATGACTACTTATTATCAGCTGTCCTGGCTTATCCCAGAAAAGTTTTTGAATACTTTCCTTAAGGCTAACTGGAATACCTTACATAAAGTATGTTCTAGAGCAGCAGCTGAAAAGGAGTAATTCTGCAAGTAGCATTCTGCAGAGATAACTGCTGCGGCCAGACCACTGCCCATATCCTTGTTATTCCAACTATTTCATCTGATCTGCTGCTTAATCATATCAAGCCTTTCCCTGCCAAACACATAACCCAGTTAGACCAGTAACACCTGCTAGCCTCTCCAAGGCACGCTCCAGTAACTTTTCCTGGTTTCTCACATGCAGTAGAAACGAACCCACTTTTCTTACCCCATGTTTCAGATCTTGTCTCAGTGTTTACACAGCAGCTGGATTCTAATATCACAGCCTTTATAAATATGCAACCTGCCTCACTTAGTTCTTCTTCCTTTCTGTCATATCGCTAAGATATGCTGAAAATGTGCTTGGTTTTTCAATACGAACTCCCCACATCTCACATTTCACAGAAAAGTGAACAGCTTCCTGCACAGTACACAGATGATAAGTTTTTTTTAAGCTGCAATAATTCTATTTGATGTGTGTCTCAATACAACTTTTTTCATCAGTGTTGTAGATTACAACTTACACTTTACAAAATATATCGATGAGGACTAAGCTAACATTCAGTATGCAATTATTCCATCCCTGCATGCCTGGCTGTGCAGGAACACTGACAGTGAAAAGTAGAGTCTAATGAATTGACACATTTATGGAACGAGTCGTCCTGTCTTAAATTAAATCTCTGCAGAAGATGATCTCAGAGAGATGTCCTCAGGCCAGACTGCAGATCCCAGCTCTCGCTCCCAGGCAACCACCCCACCATACATGCACTGATTTTCAGAGCACCCAAAGAAGTGGGCCAGCCTTCATTGTAGTAGGGTGCACCCAGCAACACACACCATGTACACTCTCACTGTACTGACGTAGAGTTCAGTACAAATATGTTGCAGCCCACCTCCTTGCCAAGGATGGGGAACCACACAGTTTGTACTTATTCATTACTCAGAGAAATAGATTCACTGCTATTATGAAATAGCCGCCTCAGTTTTTGGAAGCACAAGCCATTCTGCTACTTCCCAAAAGCAAATTTGGTGTTCTACATGGAAAACAGTGATCTGCTTATTATTAAGTCCAAATAAGGAATTCAATGTGTGTGAGCCATCCGGTGTCTACTCAGTTCATGAAGCCACATGCCTTAGTGAGAAAAACAGCTAATCCAAGTCAGGCTAGAAGTAATTTAATTAAACATTCAATTATACATTTCCTATTAACTGGTAATGGCTAACTGAATATGAACATAAGTTGACTAATAGGATAGAAATGAATGTTACATATCTAACTTTTTCAGCTCGTATCGTTTTGCCATGAATTAAACAGTGTTAACACTGAGCTAACTTAGCCTAACTGGGAGAGGCAGTTCCAGCTATCCTGACTGCAAAATGCCCTGAGCACACAAGCTCAAGCTAGTAGTTGTTACAATAAGGACCAGTAGTACATGCGCTTACATCTTCTTAGAGGTAGGTACAAGGAGTGAGGAGAAAGCACAGATGAGAAATCTGAGGGCAAACTCTCAGTATAAGCTATTTAACTATCAAAAATGGCTAGTGAAGAGTCTTGCTGCTACAGCTTGCCTTAGAAGGATGAATTGTGCAACAAGAATTACTTCTTTCTAGAATGAGAAACTTCACAAGGATTTCTCAGCTAGAATAACTCTACTATTGTTAATGAGGATTCTCCTAACTTATACCTAAAGGTGCAGGTTCTTCTAATTGCGGCAACTTATCAAGCTCCCATTTGAAATGACAGAATGAAGCAATGCAGCAGAGCAGGACTGAAGCAGGAGGCTTGACTGAAACAACAAGTACTGCTTGTAGAAATTCTGTTGTGCCTCACACAGGAACTCACATTTGCTCCTCGCTGTCACTGTACTTGTCTTCATTACTCTTTCTCCCCTCAATATTTTCCAAATAAATTGTGTTAAGACTGTCAGAGCCCAATCCCAGTCTCTCTCAATCTCTTGTCATGGCTGAACGTGCAGACTGGCATCCGCATGGCTTCGCTAACAATCACGGTGGCTCTTTCATGGCATTTTGGGAAGCAGGTGGGGAGCTGTAAACCCAGCAGAGACGTGTGCTGAGAAAAAATAACAGCAGGAAGAAGGGCTGGGAGACTTGTACAGGAAGAAACAGCCCTCCTCTGTTGCTGCTTGCTTCAAGAATGAGATGAATCTGTTTAATCTCTGGTTTGATGACAGCTTTTGAGGCACTCAATCAGTTTTTTTCTTTTTCATAAAGAACTCATCCCACTGACAGACTGACATTTACGATCTCAACTGCCTGTCCAAACACCAGTAACAGCAATAATTAATGAACCCTCAAACTTCACTGCCATCTACTCCAAGACCATTTTAAAAGCAGCTTGAGCTGTTAAAACCTCTATCCATGAAGAGCCTCACACAGGTACAGACAGTAACTACATAACAAGGATTAATTCCAGTTTGAGCAATGCTCTGTCACCACCTTCTAGGGTTGTTTCCCCCATTTTTCCTCATTATTCCATTTTTAGCTGAGGAATTACTTAATTCCCTGGCATGTTGACTATGCTTTATAGACATCTAGAGGAAACTGCTTCTTTACAAATCTTTCCTATTACATTTACCAGAATCATTATTTAAAAGCATCTCTTCTACTTCAACCGAACCTAAAATTAACACGGTTATACCACAGTTACACCACAGTTACATGCTCGTTGACTACTAATGAAGAGTGAGAAGTCCAAGATTAACATCTCAGAAGCCGAATTTGGCAGCTAGGACCACTACAATTCTTCCCCGCTGCTGTTTAATGCCGTGAAAACCTTTATTTTCAAACTCTGGTATTTGCATTGAGATGAGCACCTTATTCCCAAGTGCAATCAAGACTGCATGTTAAGACTGTCAGAAAGCTGAGTGCACACCTCTCTGGAAGCACTTACATTTATTTTGGAAATCCATTTCAGATTTTCTTAAAACACTACAGGCAGATATCTCAAATTCTTAGACAAAGCCTTTGGTAACAATTAACCACACAATCTCTTTTCTACTATCACTGCAGCGTCTTCAGCTTCACCATTTCGTTCATTTATTTCCCCTCTTCATATAGTTTTAAAGTGATGGGGATGCAGTAAAGCTCATAATTGAGAGGCTATTGAAATAGTTCCTACAGAAGTCCTGTCAGCCCCTTCTTTGCTTCAGAAAGCTAATGAAATCACCACAGAGACTACAAGTAACCCCAAGAAGCTGTGTTACACAAATGATTTCCATACCAATTCACAAAACCATTCAACAGCAGTTGTTTTCTGCAGCTCTTATAAGTAAAAACAATGATGAAATGAACAAATTTTAGCCTAGTTGTTTGGGATACACACAATGGGAAGAGTTACTCTAAGATATTCCAAATGTGAAACATCACAGGTATGCCACAGTAAAACTCACCTCAACCCTCACACCAATCTATTGCCGATCTATTACCATTAGCATACACTTTCAGGAGAACAGAGGAATGTGGGCACCTAAACAATTTTATTAGCTATTTAATTTACGCATTAGAAAGCACTTTTTTTTTCTTTTTTTCTTTTTTTAAACTGTAGGTGAGGTCCAGCACTAAGACAGGTTGCCCAGAGGGGTTGTGAAGGCTCCATCCTGAGGGGTACCCAAAATCTGACTGGATAAGATGATCTCCATAGGTCCCTCCCATCCTCTGCTATTCTGTGATTATATGATTTCTAGATGGGAGAATGCGTCTATATATATAAAATATGTCTGGATCCCCAGTACAAGAAAGAGAGCTGTTGGAGAGGCTCCAGGCCACAAAGATGATCAGAGGGCTGGAGCACCTCCCCTACAAAGACAGGCTGAGGGACCTGGGCTTGTTCAGCCTGGAGAAAAGGCAGCTGCGGGGTGACCTCACTGCAGCCTTTCAGTACCTAAAGGGAGCATATACACAGGAGAGGAGTCAATTCTTTACAAGGGTAGATAACAGCAGGACAAGGGAAAATGGTTTTAAGTAGAAGGAGGGAAGATTTAGGTTGGATGACAGGGGAAGTTCTTTACAAGGAGAGTGGTGAGGTGCTGAACAGGCTGCCCAGAGAGGCTGTGGATGTCCTGTCCCTGAAGGTGTTTAAGGCCAGGTTGGATGGGGCCATGGGCAGCCTGGTCTAGTATTAAGTGGGGAAGTTGGTGGCCCCTGCGTGCGGCAGGGGGGGGTTGGAGCTTCATGATCCTTGAGGGCCCTTCCAACCTTCTGTGATTCTGTGATACAAGCACTAACTCCTTCTTACCTCTCTTACATTTCTTCCTCTAAGCCTGTATTGTTGGTACTATCATCAGTCAAAAAGGAAGCATGCTGTACTGCAGTGTAACTTAATGAGGCCGTTAACTGCCATCTCTAATGAAACGGAAGCGACTCGTCTAGTGCCAGCAACATAAATGAATGAAATGCAAGTTGAAAATAGTACGACTAACAGGGAGCTACACAGTATACTGCATGCATTTTATGTAAGTTATAATTAGAGTGTGAAAATGTATATTACCCTTTCCTGTGAAGAAATTTCATAATTGTTAAATTAAGCAAATAGTCAACTAGTCTTTATCTCATACGTAGGCTTCAGTACTATGTCTGTTTCATGGTTAAATTCTTGCATTACTGCCTTCCTCGTACATCTTTGATGTCAGTATGCCTTTGGTTAATGGAAACATTACTTTATTTCTTAAACGTTTTTACTTATACACCAATTCAAGCAAGCATATATTTAAAGGTACTCGGGCACTCGTACTGTCCAGTTCCTCGTTTGTTTAAAAGCTGAGGCCAGAGAGGGTCATTCCCTGAGTCACATCAAAGCGTGACGCCTCTACACTTCTGGAGCCCTCAACAACTGATCAGTTTGCAAAGGCAGGGGAAGCTGACTAGTGCTGCTGAGCTGTCAGCCTAGTGCTTGCTGCCCATCTCTTGTTGGGTGCATGAACAGATGAATGAAATATTTGTATTTTATGCGTTTTAGAAAATATACCCTAGCAACATTGGGTTAGGGCTGGGGGAGGGACAAAGGCAGATTCAGTTCAACTCTGAATCATAAGAACAGGATTATTAAAGTGAAGGAATAATGCACAAATATTGAGAGCTAAATGGAAAAACAGAACCACAAAAAGGAAGGAAAAAGCCACAACACAGGAATATGAATGATGAAAGAAACATGAAAGCCAATTGCAAACATCTCTGCCATTCCAGAACACCTGAAGACTACGTGCTAGTATTCAAATATGCATATTTGCATACATGAATACATCTGTGCAAACATGTACAAACAGATATTAGATCAGGTAAAAATGGGAAATTCAAAAGCATTCACCCACATCATAACTTTTGGTTTCTCTGGCTTAATTGAGAGCCCTCTTACTCTTTGTGGAGCTCTCTAAAACTGGATTAACATTAATAGATAACACTATAAATACTGCAGATTTGCTACTCAATTCAAGACTGTGTAAGTAAGCAGTGCTGCTCTGCTTCAAAATCTTAGTAGTATACTCCAACTATGTCCTCATCAATCAAATGGTACATAGTATTCAGGAAGGCAATTCTTCAAACGAATAGCCCAGAAACTAGTTCTATATAAAAACTCCTTGCTCTGTTATTTTTCATTCACAAGCACGCCCTTCCCCCCACCAGCATAACGAGGGTTTTCCAAGGCTAAAACACAGATTCAGAAGAGGAATTGTAAGGAGCTCCTGCCTGCCAGCTGTGAAAAAAAATACGTATTTCTAATATTTATCTTTCACAAAACTTATTTGTCATTAACTGCAGAACCCGAGTGATGCCATTAGCAACAGAAACTTTGCAATGAGAGACTATCGCTCCAAGGACTGGATCTGATTAATGTTAAGAGAAATGCCTAAGAGCTCTTGTGTTTTGATTAAGAAAAAAAAAAATACCCAATGCATTAAATGCAGGTTCTGAAATATACAGCTAATCTATTTCCAAATTCACTTGCAATTCAGGTATTTTACATAAAACTTAAAGATCACTTTATATTTTGATTGTGTTAGTTTCTTCTAGCAATTTCATGGGAAAAATGCAACCCAGAATACAATTTCTGCAGACCTCATTGCTGTCTGCAAGATAGCAGAAATTGTGGAAAACTCCTACTGTTTTGAAAGGGGAGATATGGGAAGCATCTCAACTAACTTGAAGACCACATGTCCACTAGGGAAGCAGAACAGACCACAGAACCTAAGATGCAACAGTACATACACTGTCTTGCATATTACATCTAGTTTGTTTTCAGCCTTCTTTTGTTCCAAGATATTGGTCTCATTAGTTATTTCCTGAAGTTTATTTTAGGGATAATTACTTGGAAATGAAATAGGAAAAAAAGTAACTTCTTTGCATAACAATTACTTAACACAGAATTTTACGGAAATTCTCATTTTTCCCCCTTGTTCATGCTCAGCATCCTTCGAAGAGACTCTAAAATTAGTTCTATATATTTTAAGGTCCTCCTGGAACTTAACTTCTAAATAGAAAATACTTACACTGAAGCCCTCTGATGCTCACTGAAATTGTCAGTAAATATGAGTGGCTGTGCATTTTTAAATGTGTTTCAGAACAAATTATTAAAACTAAAGTGGTTCAACAAGCCTCCAGTGCAATAAAATGCCAAAGTAAAAAAGATAAAAGCTGTATTTCTCATTTGCTAAAGCTCGTCATTAACAGTCATCTTCCTGCTCTGAACAGGTCAGGATGTTGGAGCTGAGAACTTCAGTATCTGACTGGATGAACTATCAAGTTGGGACAGATCCCAAATAGCTGTAGTTACACCAGAGAGGTGACAGTGGCCAGGAGACCTTTTAGTCACTTCCACATTTAAAAAAAAGTATTGTTCTTAAATTCTACTTCATTGAAATGCTTTCCTTCCTCTCCTCGTGGGTGAGAAAAAGCTTGTTTCTCCCAAGCTGAAGATACCTGTACAGCCAAAATCTACTGAAATTTCTGCCACTTAAACCAGAAAGTGCTGAATATTCCTTTCTGCACAAAGTAGCTAAATGCAGATATGCTGAGCTACCACACTGCAAGAAACGAGCCATCCTTTGTTTCTGAAGTTTTTCTGTTGTTATTGGAAAGTATACATCAGCAACGTATATGGATATCATATTTGACTGTCTGATGTGCACTTAAAAGCATTAACATGTTCTGGTACGATTACCAACAATACAATGTCATAAAATGGTAAACATTATTAAGTATATGAATTATCATATTCATCTACTTCCATACCGTTACTTCCATAACAGTAACTTTATATTTTAAGGCCTGTACTAGCCTGTCATAAATTGCTTTGACAGACTGATGAGAAAAAGGGATTATTCCCAAAGTCGGAATTGCCAGCTCCCACAGACTCAAGACGTGTTGTCCTCCTGCCCACTACAACTGTCTGGCTTCCTCACTTTATACACAGCACACAGGAAAACAGGAACACAAAGGACCAGCAGGTGTGAAAGTTAATTTCAAATGAATACCGACCATGAACAGAGTGAGCTTCCATTTGTCATAGTGTAGTGCAATTTGACGTAAGCAGTTGTAAATATTCCCATCCTAAAATCTTAAGAGACTTTAAAAATATACCTATTTATTTTATCCCATTTGTATTGAGTAGATGAGGTTGGAAACCAGTGTTTTCCCATGCTGTCATGCTGCTGCACACCTTTTCATTTCTAAATGTTGTATTTTTTCTAATACTCTAGCAGCAAATTCCATTCAGAAATACATGGCGTAAGTGATTAACGTATGAACTATGAAGATTCTTGCAAAAGATATTTCTAGATTAAAGGAAATAGTGGCTAAATTTCAAGGCATTTTTTTCTCCATGGCTTTGTAAAGAGATGATTTAGATGTCTGGTACAGAAGTGTGCTAGACACTGTGACAGATAAAAGATCATGACAGACCTTTCTGTGAGTATTACCAATTAGTGTGTGCTAACAAGCTCTTAAAACCTTCCCAGGAACAGCTGAAGTTTTTGTAACTCATAGGCAAGGATCATCACAGCTATGGCTGACTTTTAACAAACTTTTTGATATATTGACCCCAAATCCACCTCTTCAGATTCTCCAGCCACACCGGTTATAACCCATTTCATCTAAAAACGCACGTGAGATGTTTAGTGTAAAAGACAACCATACCCATATTATTAATGAATGAAGGCAATTTTTTTCAAATTGACTAAGGTGATACTGAAAATAAATCCTACAATTGCAGCAAGTCTTTAAAGCTGTTTACTGATGCAACTACTATGATCCTTACCATTAGATGGATTTTAATCTGCAATAATTGTAACAATTTGAGAAGGCTCTTAGATAACCACTACTGGAAACTGATGTAAAGTATATGTACAAAAGCCATCAAGCTTCTCCGAACAGCAGGGGAAACGGATCTGTCTATCTAGATGCATATGGAAGCACAGAACAGACATTACAACACATCACAGAAATAGGCAATAAGATGAAACAGTAAAAACCCATCAACATACATCATCTGATCACGGTACAGTGTCATCTCCCAGCCTCTATTAGCTCTTGCTGCATCAGTGCAAGTCCCAGATACTTTATCCTGTTTATAATTGCTGATGAGCAATAATAAGGCCTCCATGCCTCAGCTCCTGTCCGTTCCACTTCAGAGCTCACCTATTAGGTTATAACTTTTATTTACAGCCTTGCTTGATGTGCTGCTCTATTAGAGTACAGCTGGAAACTGAGCAGGGGAAAGAAAAAAAAAAGAGCATCTCTAATGGACACTATTATTGCCAGGGCTGGGTGATTTATAGTGCTTCTTGAAGGCTGTTCTATCATTGCTTTTCTTTTGGTGAGAGAGCTCTAAGAAGGCTGGATTTCTAACACAGCGCCCTCCAAAAGTCAAACACTGGAGAATACCTTAGAAGTCCCTTGAAACAACAGCAAAATATCTCTGAATTGTTTTAATGGTATAAACTCTCTTCACTAATCTTTTGAACAGTCTTTACGCAGGCACTTAGCACTTCAGATGAATAAAAGAAATCTAATTAGTAGTGGACCACGTCTTTTTGTGCTTACTCAGTGCATACTAATTGATAAAAAAAAAAAGGAATGAACTAATGGCTTATTGAAGATGCTTGCTGTTGAAAATTTGTAATATCCATACTTTCACAGCCTGTGATTTCTATAACTCCAAAAAGACTGTTGTGTTGATAGTCGAGGTTCAGTCTCTAAGTATTATTACAAGACATCAATAAACCTGAATCTTCAAAAAAGGACCGTGCATCTGCATGGCTGTTAATGCAATCTTCGCATCTTCTAGACTCAAATCTCATACTAGAAAAGACACAGAGCATACAGGATTAGGTGATCTTGCACAAAACAGATGCCACCACAGCCGTCTAGGACAGATAACCTAAGAAAATGTGAGTTTGCTGCCCATATACCTGCACAGAGTATTAAAGATGCATGTTTCATTAGCCATGACTGAGAAACCAAGTATTTGAAAACGCCCCAACTTTAGGGATACAATCTACTAATTGACTTTTTTATTACTGCACTTCAACAGTCTGCTCCTATTGGTCTCTCTACCACACAATTAAAAATAGTTTGAGCACGCTGCAACAACTCCACTGATTTTTTCCAGGTTTCTTTAAGCTGTGTGATATTGTTTTAAAATCTGGCTGTTCTGAATTGCACATAAAATCATCTTTAGGTTCCACAGCACAAAAAGAAGAGCAACATGCTACTTAGTGCTCACTTTCACAACCCAATACAAATGGAATCTGGATGCCCTACTGACTAAAGCAAGCCTCGGACAACCTGCCATCAATCGTAACAATACTTAGCCATTAAGAAACAAGTCAAAACACATAAAAAGCTGTACATCAGGGCACAGTCCCATCTTTTTTTTCCTACAAAACCTTCAGACTCCTGACTCTCCAAAACCTTCAAGGCACCATCCAAACTAATAATTGCAAGTCTTTACTCATTCTTTTCATTATAATCCTTGTCCTATGGGCACACTTTGGAATAGAAATACTTTTTACCACAGCAGTGATTCTGGCAAAGAGGAAGGAAAAAGAACAAAAGCAGACACCGCTATTTGGTGCCATAATACCATTTTTTATCAGCACAGCTCCTCTAGCACGCAAGCTGACAACTGCATGAGGTAAAAACTGTTTTTCGTAAGAGAACTTCCCCCATTCTTGACAGATTTATTGTTTTGATCTTTCTTCAGTGGTTACATTAATGCTAATAAAATACGAAAGGTTTATGCCTTCCTTAATACCCTCCTGATGGGAACCTGCATGCAACATATGTAGGTCAAATTTCTAATTTTCCATCTCAGATGCTGATATATGGCAGACTTTAGGGAAAAACTATGCTTGAAGGGAAAAAAAAAAATCACACAGATGAATTCCGCCAAAACATTCTTCCTTCAAAGTGCTCCAGAGCAGAAGAAATGTTGAATTCTTGCTGAAGAGAGGTTTAGATGCAATATGTGGTATTGAAATATATTGCTTGTATTCACCTAAATAATGTCCTACGAAGGGAGACTAAATGGAACTGAATGTAGTGTGAAACATCCATCCGCACAGTCTGCTTCCTACGCTTGAAGATGTCATACCATTTCTGGCAAACATATTGCACCCAATGTTTTCCTCTCAATTCCCACGTTCCTATCTGGAGTCCTAAAAGCAGACTTTGAAAAGATTTTTATTTCTTTTCAAGATGGCACTGAACAGTAGACTGAGAAGGCAAGCTCTGTAGCAAAGTGTAACTCCTGGTAACAGGTTTATTAATGTAAGGAACTACAAACAAGATATGCAGATTACTGAGCTTTTAATGAAGAAACAAAGGAAAATAAAGCAATTTAAAGCCATTAGGATTAGTTGACTGAAATTTGTGGCATCACATTAAGATATCCTTATTTCACGTTAAACACAAAATGAAATGATGAACACACAGACATACAAGATGCCAAACACTGGCATAAACTAATAATAAGAAATCTACTGACAAAAGTTAGCCAACCACTTAATGGATATTTTCCAACATATCTAACAACTTCAATGGCTTTGTTCTAAGCTCTTACTGCACCCTTATGGCACTGCAAATAAAGGACTGATGTGCCTTTTTGCTAATCATATGTGCATTTTTTTTTTAATTAATATTCATTCAGTTCTGTTTTCAACATGTATAACATCACAGAAAGCTTTCTAATTACCCTGCAATGAAAACAGGTGTTAAATATTATATTCATTAACATACAAAGAAAATACTATTTAGTAATACCATGACTAAAGCAGATTGGTTTGCAAGGAAAATAGAGGCAAACACTTGTTTTTATTTAGGTACACTTCCTTGTCTACATAAGGGAAACCCAGTTTTCATACTCTGGAGAAACTGTGTCCAGCACCTTCCAATGCCAAACTTAAGAAGTTCTTGGGCAAACAATATTCACAAAAATGGCACAGCTTACCATGCACCATTAGAGAGCTCTGAGCCTGCAGCAAGTGCAGGGTAACATAGCTTTTCTTAAATTGAATCTGCTGCATACCGACCCAGTTAATAACATGCACACATGGAATAACCATAGTTCAGCCAAATGTATGATAGCTTGAAAGACTTTCTGAAAGAACGGCCTCTGAGGAAATTTATCTTATACTTCTAAAGAATTAAGAGTCCTTTATTAACTATGACAACTCTTCCCTTCTGCATCCAATACAGCTAAATTAATATATAAATGTAAAAACAGGCAAAATCTATTTTGGAAGCAGACCTAACTAGAATGTTACCACTATCTAGATGCCTCTCCACAGGAGGTTAAGGCTTTCCATAACAGTGCTAGTGGAAAGGGTTTAATGAGCTCTCCTTAACACACTGCAAAACCAATGTCTGAAAAATGTCTGAGCCAACACAGATAGCTTGGATGCCTGCCTAAACAAGTACTGGTATGATTCTTTATGACAGATCTGTTGCAGATGCAGCAACTTCAAGCCTGGCAGTGACCTAAGACATCACTAACACTAGCTCTGTGAGAGATTATCTAATCTATATCCTCCGTGTAGAATTAAAATCACTGTTAAGAACCCAAAGCAGGAAAAATTTAGTCTTGATTAGGGCAAGCATCAGCTTTTTATACTGCATCTTCAACCAGAAAACTCCAAACAGTTTTATATTTGATATTCCAAATTCAAAGGGGAGGATTTTCCAGAACAATACAGTATTTGCTACACTTAAATCAAACTAGCTACTTCTGTATTTCTGAGGCAGCCAAAGCTAGCTAAAAACATACTACCTCTAGGGACTTACATTTAACAGGGCTCTGCCACACAAATACTTTATATAAAATGACAGTAAATCAACAATGTTTTTTTTTTAATTTGGCACTCTCTAGATATAGTTACTAGCTTTGATCATTAAATTATTATCGTACAGCTACATGCAAAATCCAACTGCTTAACCCCCAGAAACACATACCTGAGTCACAAGATCTTTTGGTAGGTGTAGTTAATGAGGCATGAGCTGTACCTGTGCATGGCCCACCTGCAAACAGAGAACATTTTAAGTCTCAAAATGCCATCTATATTTAACATCTAAAACCACATTGAGATTATACTTAGAAATATGAAGTAAGCTGCAAACACTTGTCTTCGGAAGAACATATGGAAGTAGTCTACTATTCTCAGTATTTCCTTCCTAGTCAAATCTGAACGTCTTCTACTGAAAGAACAGATAAGAAGCTGGAGCAAAGAGATAAGTTGTGTTATACTTCAATATTTTAAGGGAGCTTTAAGAAAATATCACTGTAATTGTGATTTTTCCATTGTTGACAAAGGTGCTGTTTATGTTGGAATAAAGCTAGAAACTTAGCTAAACAATCTAAAACTAACACACATGAAGAACTGAGCACTTCCTTGATGTCAACAGAAACCCTGACACTGACTCTAGTGAGATAATGACTTTGCCTCTTATCTTGTTCTCATTATGTTTTCAAAGTGCAGCACAAGCATACATTAATAAACTCTTTCCATGTTTAAGGTTGTTTTTTTTTTTTTGAGCTCTGGACTATTCCCATTCATTTGGTGTCTGCTTGGTAGTAAATTACTTTCTGGCTTTTTCTCAATATGCATCATCGCTGAAGAGTTCTCCAGAGATCTTGTTAAAATAGCAACCAATTCAGTGCATTCAGCAACTGGCAGGAATAATAAATAAAAACAAAACCTACACAGTGGAGCCAAGACAACCTGACAGTAGCAATACCACTGGTAATGACATATCATAGCTTTGATAATTGGATATTATAAATTGGATGATGCTAGTTGGACTAGATGACCTCTAAGGGTCCCTCCTGACTCAAACGACTCTATGATTCTATGATCTAGTAGAGGTTTGGCTATCAAGATACCAATAATCAAGTTTGCACTGAATTTCTTGCAATGTAAGTAATAGCACGCTGTCAATACAGCAGAGCTGAGTACAGTGGCAGGATAAGCTTTAAATCTAAGTCTTCACCTGCCAAGAAATACTTAATCCCTTTTTTTATTCTCCTTCAGTTTTTGTATATTTTGGTAGAAACAATGAGTATCTTGGAATACATTTTTCTCTTTTTAATTATTTTTAAATTTGACCCGGTTGTAAACTGTTTATTTCTTTTTACCTCTCCCCAAGATGCTCTCCCTTCAAGTTCTTCTTTTATTTCAACATATTTTTCCAAGTAAAAGGCCTTGGTTACCCATCTACACTGTAAAACTCATTTTAACACCATGAAAAGAAAGGAAAAATAGGCAACAGGGAGGGAAAGACGTAAGGGAATTCTTGGGGTGCATTTGATTTAACTTCAATGCATTTGGAAGCAAATATCTCACAGCTTTTACAAGTTTTTCAGTGAAGGACTTAAGTTTTCTGGTCTCCCCCAAAAATCCATCTTGTAACATACACCATTTCTTAACAGCACAAGAGGTCATCTTTAATGTGATGGCAAGCTAAAGGCAAGCTAAAGGCAAGCTGGCAATGGCTTGGTCTGCAAGCAAATGGCTAGACCCTCCTGCTGGGGACCTTTCTCAAAATTACCATGTCAAAATTAACAGAAAATATTTACATTTGCTTATATTTCAGCAACCAACTAAACATAAGATCTTTACTTGCCACTCGCAATACAACAAGTTAGTATTCATTTTGCACTTTTCTGTATTAGTTTTTCTTTCACTTAATCTTCTTTCATTAAACATTACCTTCATGTATCTTCAACTTGTAGAGCACAACACTAGTTTCAACACAGAATATGTGGGGATTTGAATGCATACATGCTTAATAATTACAGGCACGCACAGTGCCTAATAAACAGTGAAGGCTCCCTGTCCTTTGCAGTGCTTCCTTCTGTTACTGTTTTTGTTGCATCATTAAAAATGTCATGCATAATTCAGTGCTATGTAGTATGGGCTAGACTGTGCAATTCTGTGTGGAAGTCATTATATTGAATCTTCTAGTATACATAACACCCAATACAGATACCTTAATACTATTTGAAATAGGGCAGTGTATTTTTCGTAGCTTTGATAAAAATTCTGCACGAGAGCAAAGCAAAGTCAGCTACAGCAGAGCACCAGTGCTTTTTGGCTATACCCAAAAGTAGCTTATGACTTCGTGTGTTTCAGGATAGATCTGCACCTTTGTTCTGAAAAATAACTTTTTCAAGGGAATTTGACTCTGATACACAAAACACTTCAATGCACAGCAAAAGGCCACACGTCTAAGTTCTAACATAACACCCACAGGGCTGTAGATTTATTTTTCTCAGTATAACCAAGAGATTAAAATGGAAGAATAAAGATAACTTTCTATTCTATATCCAACTAACAGATTAAACAGTAGCTTCTGCTCCTATTTTTTCCAGTATATGCCTTCTGACATTTGCAACTCCTCTTCCAAACAAAAGCAGCTGCCGCCGAGCAATAATGTGGTTCTGAGAGCAGATGATTAGAAATGCAAAAATACTAAAAGCTACTGCAGAAATAATTGTGACAGTCACTGAGTCTGCAAATTCAAGCACAGAATTAAGAAAGGACAAAACAAAATCCTTTAACCTGAACACTATATGACATAGAAAGGGTCTTGTTAATGCAGCTGCTATGTTTTTGGCTTCTCATACAACTAGCTTTCTGTTAGCTACTGTTAACAGTGCACTAAATACATCAATTGGGAAAAACAGGTTGTCAAATTACTAAGAACTGTGCAACTCAATGAATAAGCAAGCATTTAAAAACAAGCTTTCTCTGGGAAATCTCTGAAGCAGTAAGATTTTATGTATTACCTACATTTCAACACATTTTATTAATTACTATAGTCTATTCTAATTTATTTATCCATGTTTATATCGACCTTCAGAATGCCTTTCCACATTGCTTATCCACCCTCCTGAAAGACTAACAATTGCCAAGCAGCACCTATCTTGCAGGACAGGTGTAACCTGTTAAAGGACCTTCAGAATTGGGGAAGTAAAGTGAAGTGATTCAGACTTTCCTGTGCATGAAAAGAAGCAAAATACTAGGGCAAACTCTCCTTGAACCCACGATATTTGAGTGAGGTGTACAGTACTTTAAAATACAGCACTTTGAATGGTATCTATTGACCAGAGGAAAGATGCATAATGGAGTGAAACTGTGCTTATGTAAGATCACAATAATACATTGAAACAATTACAGATAATACAAAATCTGTAAACCAGATAATGAACAAATGTGAAAATTAAGTTAAGGAGCACGAAGCTTTGCAAGGTTTGTTCCTCTCTGAGCACATCTGAATGCAGCCTTGAGCTTTCAGCACTGTGATGGTTCCTCCTCTCCAGAATAAGCAGACCAGCTCTGCCTATGCAACAGGCAGAAAGAGGGTGATCATAGCAGAGCACAATATTCTTGAAAGGCAGTGCTGTTGCCAGGACAAGGAGAATTTTACTGCTATTTGCAATACAGGAAGAAAATCTGTCAAAAACCAGTAATCTACTAATGTACATTTGCTGAATCGGTAGAAATCTAATCTAATCTAATTAATCTACACAATTGAGTTTGAAAACAGTCATTGATTACAAACACAAATACATAAACAAATCTCTCAATTTAGTCTGCACAGACAGGATAGTCTCTATGGAAATAAT
The DNA here is from genome assembly GCF_016699485.2 of Gallus gallus. Classification (NCBI taxonomy): domain Eukaryota; kingdom Metazoa; phylum Chordata; class Aves; order Galliformes; family Phasianidae; genus Gallus; species Gallus gallus. Next base: position 29,391,338 of record NC_052534.1, read on the forward strand.
AACAAGACATTTTAGAGCACTTCACTACTTATCTGCTGCAGAACACGTAATTTGCCATGTCATTACCAAGCTGATAAGAGGATTATGCCACATACAAACATATACTTTTAAAAACTTAGTTGTACAAACGTGCCATTATTTATTCTGTGGATTTTTATCTACGTGCAGCTTTCACAGAAGGAAATGAAAACTGGAGTGCTTTGCTGCTGTTGGTGTATTTAACAACAGAAACAAAGGAAACAGCCATGATTCAGATTCCATCTGACAGTTGTCAAGCTCCATTACTTGCTTTTGCTCAGTTTCCCCATTTGTAAAGTAGACCTGATACTTCCTTCCTTCATTTGAAGTGTAAAAAGGTGCTTTTGAAAATGGCAGTTAAATTATATTATAAGAAATACTTGTATATAACCTTGATAAGCGGGCAGTTCTAAACCCGCATTTGTGTTATTTGGCTGTGTTTCTGTCTCATGTTCCAAGAGGTCCTTTCACTTTAATAAATGGGACCCTAGGATGCACTGTCTACTCTGCAGTGCGAACTGACTATAAATCAGAGGGAACAATTAACAGTGGTCTTATTCTGCTGATTTTCATTATATTTTGAAATTATCATGCCACAGACAGGGAAAGAAGTGTTCATTTCATCAGTCTGTGTGCCACATCTTTCTAGCTTGTATGTTTAAGAAATGTTCTTCAGATGACACTGGAATTGTAAGGATCAGATTAAAACTTAGAGAAAGATCCTCAAATAATGCTAAAGGCAACTCTTCCATCAGACAGAGTGTATTCTTTCCTTTCAAATTTGTAACTCCCAAATGTTCTGTATTGGCACCAAATGTTAAGTGGCATTTCTCAGAAGATAACTCCAATAGCATCCATTTCAAAACAGTTCTGTATTTTGAAGAATTGTTGTAAATCTCCTGAAAAAAAAAAGTGCTTGCATCCAATACTTAAAAAAAAGCATCTTTTGTGATAAATGTTCAAGAAAACCCACGTTTGATAAACGAAATGAAAAACTGAATTACTGATAATTTAACATTAAGCAGTAACAAAAGGCTCTTCTTGTACAGAGTACCTTTAAAGAAAATAAGGCTAAAAATAATCTCATAAGATGAAAAACATCTCCTACCGTTACCTGACTTAACAATAATATAAAAAAGCTGAGAGAACAGTTAGTTCTTGTGATATATAGATCCAAAGATGAGTGTAACATCAAACAACAACCAGATGCATTTTCTGCAGTGGAGGTGCATGTTCTCTTTTTTCCTGATACAAGACAAAATTGAGTAGAAGAAGACAGAATGTGTAGATCCGGTGAGTTTGTAAGGAAAACCAGAATTACTTCTCATCACCATTATCTAGCTACGACAAAGCTATGTAAGCTTTGTTAGTTATGTGAGTTTAATTGCAATATTAATTCACATGGGTCACATAAGCTAGTTTTGTAGTCCTGTGCATCTTCAGCAGTTACTGCACTCTTTCAGACAGGAGGAAACACCTACTAATTGGTATCAGAAAGAACAGGTCAGCAGCAAAGCAAATTAATTTCTACAACCGTCTATAACAAGCAAGACGAAAATAAATTCTAGCTTGGTTTGTTTATATATTTAATATATTATAAAAGCAGGTACATACGTAACATTCAATCAAAGATGAGCCAGAAGAACATCCCCATAGCCAGAACTATAAAAATGACAGGATATACAAAACTGAGTTGTATGGCAATGAACAGGTGATTTCTCAAGTACTTTCAGAGCATGCATAGGAAAGCTGACCTCTCTGACTCCCCCGACAAGCCCAAGCAAAATACAAAACCTGAAGTAGTTTGAAGTTGGTAGAAATCTTTCACACGTTGCCAGAGAAAAGGCTACCCAACAAAGAAAAAAAGATGTGCTTGTTTATCCACTTTTGATGAGCTTATGTTGGAAAAAAACTGACAATAACTGTTTTTTTTTTTCATTATTAGTACTCAGAAGACTATTACTTTTCTAGTACTGTAGCCTGTGTTGCTTTTTACAGTCATGCCTCAATAAGCCATGAAATTTAGAGGATAAACATTCAAAAGATGCAGCAGAAAAAAACCACTCTCGCACCTTTCTGCCAGAGATCTCCCATGGGAGACTGCTGCATCTGTGTGTCAGCTGTAGTGCCCCTTATGTACACAAAGTAAATTCACCAAAATAACTCCATAATTGGTTGCAGCTCAGTGCTCGCAGCACACACAAACGTTTAATAAAAGAAACAACGTTTTAAAGCTTTCTTTAAACTTGTCTTGCAACTCATATGTTTAAGCATTTGAGACAAATTGATGAAAATGCTTAAGCTCAAAATGCAACAGTTCAAATCATGGAAGTTATACAATAACTAGAGAAAATATACAGGCATTCAGCCCTGACAGTCACATTTAGGCTTCAGAAGCTCAGCACACACAGAGTTACGGTGCAGACAGTGACCATCACCTTTTCCATGCTGAAATAAATCTGGATGTATTTTGTGACATTTACAGCAATACCTCAGGTCTTTGTGCATCTTCTTACAAAGTCTTCAATGTAGAAATGCAGAGCATTTAACAGTTCTAGAAACATCAGATATTCCTTCTGTCCTTTTTCAATTGTGGTTTTTGCTAATTTGAGGAGGCCAGGAAGAGTTAAGCACATAATTAAAATAAAATAATGTCAACTGAAGCTAAGAACCACTGAAATATCAAATCTGATCCAGCTGCCAGAACTGGAGATGTTCACGCTGACATTTCTCCTGTCACGTAACAACACAGTTAGTTTTCAACCTGCACAGCGTCAACTTCAGGGCTACCCACACAGTGACAGAAAAATAATGTGACAGCCCCAGAGAAAGCAATGAAGACTTGAAACTAAGCAAAATTATTCCATATTCAGTGTGACCTTTTCCTTACCAAAATACATAGAGCCTTCCTTAATAAGCTTTTTTTTTTTCCTTTTTAAAAGTGTGGGTAGTTTAAGGTGGAGCACGGGGTAGAAAGAAGCAGAAGGCCTTGGACAAATTCCTTCTTTCTATGTTAGAAATAAACAACTCTCCCTCCCAATAAAAAAGGAAACCATTGCCAAAGCAGCCAGTTGATACGGTGACTAACACTAAAGTAACTTCTGCCTTGACTTCCTAAATGAAGGGAGCCAAAGTGAAAGATAAGAGTACATTAAAACTAAACAGAAGTTCAACACACAGAAACTTATCTGCATGTAAAAAAGCAGAGGAACAAAAGTTAGGCTGATTTAACAATCTGTTAAGAAGCAGATCATTAAAATCCATGGAAATCTAGACTTAGTAAAGCAGTACCAACATCAATATATTCCTTATCTGCAAAAGCTCATTTCAGAAAACTTAGAGCCACTGATGATATAATAGACAGGAAAATTTGAGATGGAAAAAGGCAACTTGAGTGGTATATATGGAAACTAAAACAAATAACATAATCCTACAAGTCTTTCCCCCTAGAGCTCCTCATTTCCCTAAAAGCATTTTAAAAAATCAATCAAACAAACAAACCATGATATGCAATACTTCATAAAACCAAAACATAAGTGAGAGGGGAAAAACATCCTGGAACTTGCATCACCATCTCTTGGCATAAATTTTTAATGCATTATTTTTGTTGACCACAACTGTAATACTGAGAACTGCCTTCCCTGTACACGATCCATCAGCAAAGCAGCCATTGCTCAGAACTGAGGGCTTGGGAAAGAAGTCACTGTAACCTGGGCATGCATACAAGAAGCTCAGTAATTGTCACACTGAACTCCTGCAAAATTCAGTGCAAGGAACACTTACTCTCCACCACTCACTGAGTGTTTAAAAAGGATATGACTACTAGAAATAACAAATAAAAAAAATTATACAGACTTTCCAATACAGAATATAAATCTTACCACATGAGCTTTCTATGGTTCTCTTTAGTCATTGTAACATGCGTGGAATTTCTTTACTGTCTAAACAACCTGCTACAATTTTGTCCAAACTCTTTACCATGGGGACTAAACTGCTATAGCAAATGCCTGGATGTGAGATGCTCCTGAGAAGCGTGACAGGGAAGAGAGAGAAATGGGTTACGCCATGAGAATCCTTCCCGAGTGCTCTCATCTTTCCATTCTCTGATGGGGATTACCTTAATAACACAATATATTGATTTCTGGTGAATTACTGCAATTCTATTCTGAACAGAACGTGGCTGTACATCATCACACAGCACTGCAAAGTATCGGTCTTTAAAGGACACAGCCACAATGAGAGCAGTGCGTGCCTTACAGAACTTGTTGAAAAATAAATATTGCACAGAAAAGGATGCCCTTAAATTAAAATCGAGATGACATTTAAATATTTTTTGCATTCTTCATTACAGGAAAGACTCTTCCACTCTGAGGCCATTACCCATCAGAAAAGCTCCATCTGTGCATAATTATTTCTGATAAATGGTATTAAGCTTCATTAAAGAGGTAGTGGAGATGTGAGAGAAGACAGAAAGCTCCAGCTCTAAATAAATCTCTCCACTGTATTTGACTTAAAATCACCCCAGAAGGAAGTCATAAAGAATTTTTTATAGGTAATATTTTCAAATGTTCTGCTGGCCGTACTGCCTAATATCCATCACCTTGAGTGTATGTTCACAAGCACACAGCGATATAGGGTGAAGGACATGATTTAATTTTCCTCCCTTCTTTCCCTCTCTGTAATCACCTTCCCGCTTACCCCCAAGTCCTTCTCATCCACAAGAGAAACACTTTAACACAATTTAATTCGTTACTGAACACAATTCATGAAACCTGACCCAATAAGCAGCAGAAAAGCACCCTATAATGCCAGATAGTAGATCTCTGCTAAAAAGCCAGCAGAGGTGCTGAATCCCACTGCCCTGTGAATGCCCAGATGTGATGCTACAGCACAACATTTCACTGGAAGGGTGTTTTAAAGTTTTGGTTTTTGTTTTATGTGATACTACAGGTTTCCCCTGGACAAATGCTGGACAGAAGGAAGAGATGGGTGCTCTGCAGCAACCGTGTGCGTGAAGGAGCGACAAGTTACACACCAAGTTTAACCTGTTACTGGTATCAGAAGGTTCAAGCTTAAACAACACAAAGTACCTATTACTTCCTGCTGTATTTCTGAAAATATTCCCATATATAGGTAGAAAAGTTAATTTTAAATTAAGCATTTTATTTTAGTCTAAAAAGCAACTACAATCCCACAACAACAATTACTGCTTTGTCCACAGCCGTTCTGAATAAGTAAGAAGAGCATAAATGCAAAGTCTATCTGTAAACATAATAAATAATTTTGAAACTCAGTGAAATCATTCTATGCAAACACTGGACACAACTGAAAGCAATTGTGCTGTATCAAAGATCTCTCAATCCTTGTGCTTTGTCAGCATTTTTATTTTCAGCAGAAAAATAAATGCTACTCTAGGAGATTCTCCATCAAAAATGAGTGTTTTTCTTGCAGCACATACATCAGTCTACTAAACACGATGCACAGGCGAACATAGCTCAAGAGGGATCCTCTCTACAGAGAGAACCCTCTAAAATTAAGCTATGCTTTGAGCAACGTGAAACTATAAATTATTCGAGCTTAAGTTAAAGAATGCAGATTTTTAAACTAAACATAAGGATACAATGTGAATTTGTGAAGAGGTTTAGAGTGAAGCTGACTCTATCACATACACACTCCTACTAATTTTAAATAACTTAGCCTGGCTTAAGGAAAAAAGTTTGCCTTCTACTTCAATAGAGAGTCATGAAATAAAGAGGCAGGTTACCACATGAAGCTTAGTCTATCAAAGAGACCTAGCAGGAGATTAGACAAATGTGCATTACAGCCAGTACTATATGCAATTGTGATGATTATAAATCATATAAGTATATATATTAACTTACTTTCAATGTGAGAAAATTTCTCAAAATAAAAGTGCCTCTAAATTATTTCGATAATAAAATTAAATGATTAAATTGCATGCTGCATTTCGGAGAGCTATAAAGTTAATAAAAAACTCTTGTGAGCACTTTTCCTTTGCTCTTCGGTTAAAATTGTCATTTTGCATTTCTTGAATAACTTCTAATGCCCCTCTTTACCATCGAAAGACAGACCCCCTTTACTTCCAAAAAGAAGTCACTAAGACATAACATTGAGAACGAAGCGAAACATATTTGTTTCCTTTGCCCTCGCTTAGGACTTGTGCACTTACATTCCTCTTTGCTCGGTGAAGTTACATTCAGTTCTGTCAAAAGTTGCTGGTTGGAGTTAGCGGCCTGCGTGGTTAGAGAGGTATTGCTGTTGTCACTGTTCGTTTCTCCAGAGAACAAATCTGACTGGCTGTTGCTTGTGCTGGGAGTTGAGTCATCATCTGGCTGCTTCTTCTGGAAATCTATCAAAACCAAGATTCCATACGTCATCTCATCTGCTTAATTTAATACATTTTACTCAAATACCAGAATAATGAAAATCACCCCCATACACTGTCAAAGGTATTGTCATTCTGACTGTTCCTAATCTCAAACACCACAAACATTGCAATGTCTGCTTTTCTTGTTAAGTTGTCCACTAAGTTATCTGAAAGAGAAAATTCTTTGTTAATGTTTATAGCTTCCATTCAAATAAGTAAAAATTTCTTAGTGTAGGAAAAGCTGTCATTTTTAATTTTCCAGTTCGTCATATGTGCCTTTAGTATTAAATGCAGAGCTATTTATGAAAAGCAGCTCTCTCCTTCATACTTCTTAACTTCAAGCTAGAACCAAAAATGAAACAATACTTCACACTCCAGTTAAGCAATAGAATACGTTATTATCAGCACGTTATGACTTAATGAAAGAGAAAGAACAGAGTACTATGAGCACAAAATTAGATCTCAAAATATTGCAGGAGCAGGTTCAGGAAAACACAGCAATCCATACCAACCAGAGGACAACCTCCCTCCCAAGTTCCCACTCAAGCCACAACAACTTCTCCACAAAGGGAATTCCTTATATTTTCATTCAACCTACTCATGTCTTGCCTCTGTGTGCTGAAGTCCTTCCTTTTGTGCCCACTCTGTCTTACATTCTTTTCCCATGCCAGGGCTGAACTGAATTTAGAAATATCCTATCCCCTTGTCTTTTCTCATTCTGTATCTCCCAAGACATAGCTTGGTCGATGCTTAAAAAAACAACACAAAAAAACAGATGAGTATTTTGCAACAATTAAGCCAGGCATGTTCAACCCATGGCCCAGCACAACTTGCAATGTGGCCACCCACGCCCCACACCATGATGGCACCCAGCCCCATCGCTCAACAACAACTGAAACATCGGTGCCCTATTAACACTGTCTGGGCTGTAACCAAGACAAGGAGTGTCTCACTGCAGAGCTAACACAAGTTACAGCTAATAATTTCGTGCATTTTGATACATTGGCTAAACACAGTCCGGCAAGCAGCAAAAAATACACTGCCGTGCTCTCCATTCTGATAAAGAAATTTGAGAGTAGTTTCAAGATTGCTGAAAAAAAAAAAAAAAGATCAATTTCTTTGTGTATTAGTGATTGTATTCAGTTGGCCATAAATAAATTATCTGAGAATTTTCAAATGGAAATTGCAATCAGACATTCAACTCAAAAATCTGATTGTGTCTCTTTATCAGATTTTTAAGCCCTATTTTTAAGCCAGAGAAAAATATCCCTCGCTTCACAATCACACCTTATTCACATCACTGATTTTTGGCAGAATATACATTTGTAAACAACTATTGTCAAGGATGAAGTACAGAAACAGTAAACTTACAGCAAAAATCTCAGAGGAACACCTGGAGAATTCACTGAGAACTGCAACTACTGCCATCAAACCAGCCTGATGCAGCCCAGGTAAGCCAAAAGGTTGGATAGCCACGATCTAAGCCAACGCATGTTCTGCAGCATTGCTTATTACCTATTTGTAAATAAGACTTTCCTGGGCTGGGAGAAGGAATACATTTCTAGCAGTTTCCAGACACTGATTTAACAGTGCATTTCAGATGTGCCAGACAACAAGGCTTCTTCTGTCAGCCATATCAGACAGGTAATTCTAGGAGCCCTGCAACATGGGAGACAAGACCTTTACTACAACAGTTGAACACAAGTGTTAGCAGTAGTACTTCTCCAGCTGGCTGAGGCAGCTGACTCTCCACTTTCCAAATCCCTTCTGCTTCAGCACATGACGGAGAGGGGAGAACAGGATGCTGAACCAGACCACAAAATAAGACTGCCTCAAAAGACAAAGAAGAAAAAAAGAAAAAAAAAGCCAGTCAGTGCACCTCCATAGGCATCAATGAAACCAACGGTATGGGATCTGCTAGCTAGCTAGCTAAATACAATTGCCTGCCCCAGCACCAGTGTTCCAAGCTGCTCGCTGATCTATGAGAATAAGGTTAGACAAGGGGACTAAATCACTATGGTACATTAAAGCTATGTACATCATTACAGCTACGCCCCAACAGCCCAAACTCCACATCTTGGATAGGTCCGATCCTCAGGCTTACCTCACCTCCAAAACAGATTCAGGTGAAATCTTTCCAAGTGTAAAGCCCCTCTTGCGGGCATTCCAAATCCCATGGTCTTGGCAGTGGATCAGCCATAGCACTGGTCTCAATTCCTACCAGCCATACCACTAATTTCAGCCTGACATCCTCAGACAACCCCCAAGAACACTCCTCTTCCAGCCAAGTGGATTTTGGTTTGCTTAGCATCCAGTTATTCCCACAATGCAAAGCATTTTCTCCTAGTAAAGGCAGCTGAGGATGAGCTGCTTTCACCTCCTGACATTCTTAAATACATTAAAAAAATACAACAAAACAACACCACCACCACAAAGGCAGAATGAATTCATTTTGCAAACATAATACACATATCAGTGAAGGTTGTTTGTTATGACAGAGAGAAAAACAGTGCAGTCTATAAATATTTGCAGACGATGATACATCAGAAACACGGGTCACCAACATGACTCATTGGGACTGGGAAGCACTGCAGTTGAACAGTCCCTAATTGCTGATTTCGGATTCAAAAGTAAATTGCCAGAAAAATTAAGCTGCAACTTCAGCTGCGGAAGCCTCAGCCAGAAGTTGAGCTTGGATAAGCACAAGCTCAAAGTCAGGAAAGAGTAGGTGGCAGCAGACAGGAATTCTTCTGCCTCCACAACAGCCTGGTGGGAACCTCTTTGTCAGGGCTGGGTAACAGACCTCCTTGGGCCTCACAAGTTATCAACAGTTTCATGTAAGTTTGGCTCCTGATCATTATTAGTGTGCTTGTAAAAATCAAGAAAGCTTTTAGTACTTAGGATTCTGCACCAGCTATGATCCAATAGGTGCAGCAACGAGACCTGGAACCATCAGTTTAGAAGTTCTCCAGTTCTTCACACCTAATATGAGACAACAGTTCTGGCAGGAGAGCTCACAGCCAGAGACACGTTGGTCGCTACTGGTCTATAAATAACAGTTGAGAAAATAAGTGAAAATTGTACAACTTGCCTACAAAGGTGACTGCAGGGACAAAGTGTTTTATATGAGATTGCATCCAAGGCAGCACACAAAAGCAAAGCTGTACCGTGCATGTGTATCAGAGATGGGAGCACCTTCATTTACAAGGAGTGGACAAAAAAAGCTTATGCTCAATATTATACATCACGAACAATCTACAAAATCCATCAAAAAAGTGAGTGCAGAGTTACAGAAACAGCAATAGGTACTATGGAGATTATTACAATTGGGTAAGCTAAAAATTCACAGGCTATTTTTTTTCCTAAATAGATGCAAATACGCAGGTAGGACCAGCTTGGTGTCATCCACTAAGGGCATTTACAGATGAATGCAGAACATTTTTTAAGTAAATGGCCTAAGTAACACAAGTCCGGACAGTCTTTTAAAGACAGCGCAGTAGATACCAGCGCCACAGTTGTGCCCCCTAAAGCTCTATTTTTAATGAGCACGTAAACGGACTTTATCTTTTTTTTCCCTGAAGAACTATTCACTTTATCAACCTGTGGATAAATTCACCAACTTAAAAGAGCATAAAAGGCTGTCAGAAGTCATCATGCTGTGATTGCTTTTCCCAACAAGCTTCCTAGGAACATAATTTGAGTGGCAACATGGCAGCAAAATCCACCACGGCACTGAAATGCCTTTTGCATTTCCCTCTCCAGGACTTAGTGTTCAGAACTAACTTTTATCCAGTCTGCAGATCAATTAACTTTCAGAAATGTTTTAACCTGAATGGTTGGGTGGGACCCGGGGACATCCCCCACTCTCTCTGTTTAAACACTTTTTCATTGCAAGGAAGAGTACTTGAGGAAAAAATCAAAACTGCTGGTCTTAAATGCCTGACACACAGCAGCTGGAACTGAAGCTGTACCATTTACATACACTGAATTATTAGTAAATATTGCTGTATTACTATAAATTACTGAAAGTTGCCTTAGTTACACAATTTTGACAGCAATACAGGAGCTATTCAGTAATATAATCTATATTACAACTTTGACTTACATTTTCAACAAATTTCTAAAATACTGATTTACAATTTGAGGTTCAGTATTTTACTGTTGCAAATAGGTACCTAACGACATGTTGCATTAGCTGTGTTACACTTTCCTGAGTAAGAGCAGACTGCATTTGGCTTCTTTTAACCAGATCACCTGTAAGTACATGTAACTGGCAGACCACCTTCATCTCCCTTCAAGGCAATGAGAGTAGGCAACAATTACAGCAGCAGTTGTGTCTGAATGAATCCAGTTAAGCATTAACTGCTTAACAAATAAAACAAAACAAAAACATGAACACAATAACAGGCAAGATCCTGGCAAGTTCTGAAGGGGAGGTTTCACTCAGATTAAGATCAGAATGTAAACTCTATTGAGAGAACAATGACCTCCAGTAACAGCCTCAGTGGGAAAGAAACCAAAGCAGAACAAGAGTTGGCACGTCATTTATCATTTCCAGAAGTTTTTATTTAACCACAGACACATGCAAAACACCTTCATTAACTTGTCTCCTTTTTATTGAGGCTTTCACTATGCTAGCAAAACCAATGCCAAAATGCACAACGACTGACCAAAATACATGAAATTACTCAACATTCCGCTTTCCTAGTTAACAAAATGCAGTGCTACGACTTTATACAGCCTTCTACAGGCACACAGGTTGGGAAGGTTTCTCCATTAGTCAAAAAATGTTTTCTCCTGTTGGAGGCTTTATTTGTTACCAGGTAGAGCCCGCACCCAAATGCAACATGACAATTAGCTGCTTCTTACATGGCAGATTAACAGTCGACAAGAGCTCTCAATACAACACATGAAATCAATCCAGGAGGATTCTACGCCATGGATTGAGAAGCTGCTAGTAGCGAGCAGCAACACTGACAGGTTTTGAGTTCCAAAATCCTTTTGCCCTGCTGTGTTTCAGGGCTGCCCCCAGCATTCCAACTCGCAGAGGCAGAAACATCAGGCAGAGCTCCGATGCACTGGATGTTAATGGTAAGTAGCAAAATAAAAATAAGGCTCTTAGGATTTGTTTGTAAACAGCACAATGACTGTGCATACACAGACATGATACAAACTTATCATGCTTTCTCTATACAGTACATTCAAATAGTTTAGATTGAAAGGAAAGGAAGAAACCAGATACGTTCAGAGACATCTAGAGAACAAATTCCTTTGCAAGACAATCTTTTGCCTTATTGTATTTTCATAATAATATTGATAACGAAAACCATCCGTTTATAGCTTCTGATATTAAAACCATCAATATCTGACAAGATGTCTAAGAAAATAACGAGTTCTTGACTTTCTCTTAAGTGTAAGGGGTCTATAACTGTACTGGGAAGAACCCTTTAGCTCCTGATAAGTAACTCCTGTAATTACAGGCAGTGGAAACTTGAGGTTCAAACAAATATGAGCCATATAAATGTATCATTAAACATTTAATTCTGAAAAAGACAACTTTGTCAGAATATTATACAAAATGACTTAATACTAAGCCTGAGCTTTTTTCCCCCTTTGCACTGATGCGACGGCATAATAATCATACAATTTATGACATTCACAAGTGGTCTTAAAACTAAGCTCTCCTCTCAGCTTATTTCAAGGATCAAGGTTACAAACGCTTCTTTTTCTCTGGTCTATAACAGATGTTGTCATCAATAAAGAATGGGTTCATTCAAATAAATGATGGATGTTGCAAGAAGTGTCAGAGTAAACAGAATGCTAAGAGGGAAAAATTAGAGTCCTTAAAGTAATTTTGGTTGACAGGCTATAATACACCTTTCTGTCACTCTCCAGCCCTATAGCTCCCATAACTTAGCAGTGTAAAGTAGCAAAAATGGTGTTTGGAAGGTGTTTGCTTCTTATACTGCATTAAATGTGCAGGCTGCACATTCTTCTAACGAGAGCATCTTGTTCTTCTACAGAGTTTAAATTAGCATGGCAGCGTTACGTCAGATGTTCGTTAGAATCACAACACTGCACACAGGAGACTTTTACCTTACTCTAAAGAGAACACAGCTTCACACTTCAGAGAAAGTGCTTTTTTGAGAGTATTCTGTGAGAAGTAACACAAATATTCTAACACTGAAAGCGTTACAGTGAAGTGATTGCTCTGAGTTATTGGATCCTTCTTATTCTTCATGTGACTGCTCATACATGACAACCAGAGTATATTATCAAGTCCTTAAAGATTTTATTTACTTTTCTTTTTTAGTTTTTTAAACCCTTCACTGGACTTTTCTGGCTCACAGCCTACTGCAGGCATTACAAGTGCCATTCCTTTGTACCTATATTTTGCATAATAAATTAGTGTGAAATGGGTAAAACCTTTCCCTTATGTAGATATCCAAATGAAATCTATAGCTCTGACAACAGACTGAATAAAACTCCATGGAAGAGAAAATTTTCTTTTTCTTCTTTTAGGTACCAAAGATGCACCCACTCGCATGGGGTGAGATGAGATAGTCCCACTTGCAGACAGAGGCCCTGCCCTAAGGGGAATACGCTACAGAACTGAATCAAGCATTTGTGCTGGAGAAGACAACCAAAACCATAACATGGAATCAGAGCTAAGAGTTGTACAATCTGTATCTATAAATAAATATAATGCACGCATATTCAGAAAGATATTTCTTAGTAAGTACATAATAGAATAATAGGCGATGAACTGAGAAACAGACTGGAAATAGGAAGTAGTTTGTGTAAAAATATACAAGTTATCAGCAGAGCTCATTGCTTTCACAATTAAACTATCAAAAATACTGAAAAGATTACATTCTCTACAACTGAACTTCAGAATTGTGAGCACCTTTAAGAAGACCACCACGTTATTAACAGGAGTTTCAGATAATGTGATTTGCACGTTACAGAAGCTGGGCTTTTCATATGCATCTCATTTTCTTTTTCAATAAGCAGAAATAGGAGAAAAAGGGTAAAATAAATGGGAAAAAAAAAAAAAAGATGATTCTACAGAGGCAGGAAGCAGACAGATCTTAGCAGCAATTGCCTGTATTTATCATTCAGAAACCAGAATCAAGTTACATACAATCTTCATACTGAAAAGCTGTTAGGATATTTAACACGATCGATTTCCATTTATTTATTCTTTAATTCAACCTGATGACTGTGTTTTGAGTTAAGTCCCACCTTAAAAGAGATGAACCATTGCCTAAAAGGTGACACCGCAGAGGAGGCCATCCTTCTCCTGGCTGCACAGAAGGATTTCCTCACACAGTTACATAGGAAGTCTGGATTTGGTCACCAAACTTTGCCCGTTACTAAGCAAGAAAATTCAAAAGGAATCAATAAACAAAGGCAAATAAGACAACATTACTATAAGCAATCTATAATTTAGAAGCCAAGTTGTTAATGAATACTTGTGCTTACATCTTTTAAGAGAAACACAGTTTTGTATTGGAGTAGGAAAATGTACAGCAACTCCGTTAACCAGGCTCACAACACTTTCCAGGATGCTATGGAAAAACCCACCATATCTGCAGCAGATGATCCCACTATCCCCAGAATTGCTGCAAAATACTGAACTGATGAAAAAGGAATTTCATTACCATCTACAAAAGTTTCCTCTGGCAGCAGGTTCCCTGTAGAAAACACACTCCTTGCTCTGTCTGACCTAAAAGTTTGCCTACTGAAGCGACTTCAGTGCTGGACAGTAACAAGGTCATTGAAACCCCCTTGAAACCCTCGTGTCACATTCCCTACTGTTATTTTAAGTAGCACGCTTACCTTACTTTATATAAAATTTCATTATTTCATAAAACTTGCCAATATAAAGAACAAATATTATTGCCTATCATTACAGGATCCAAAGTACTGAAGCTATAAAAGAGTAAAGGATTATTTTAACAATCCACTCTTAGGTTTCCTATTACAGAATCCCTCACATCTGTGGTTAGCATTTGTACTCTAATCCAGTACAGAGCACGGACAGTGAGAAAGTACTAAATAAAGACAGCACTGCATTGCAAAAAGCATAGCTAATGGAGGGCAGCTATGTAGCACCTGCACCTGACAGGGTAACCAGGAGATTAAGAAAATTTATTACCTGACTAATTGAAACTGCACGGATTCTAGAGCCTGTGTCAAAGGATATCTGTACTAACTCAACACACAGTGAAAGTATGAGCTTTAAATAGACTGTGGAAACATAAAACAACCACTCCTCAATCATGACCACAAGAAATATTTTATTTTTCAATGATACATAGTGCGTGTGCATTTATCGGGATGAACATCTACCAAAACTGACTGCTAGGAAATCACCCAACCCAAGGGCAGCTTGCCATGGAGCCCTGTGTGCTGCCACTGCAAAAGTTGGCAATGATGACACACTGAGCACCTCTTGGGAGAAACAGCATGAGAAAGCCTGGTACCCTGCAGCCAGGACAACTAAATAGATATCAAGTTACAGAATGAGCCTGTGAAACTAAATAGATGAAGTTATCTGAAGGATCCACGTGCTGCTTAAGGAGGATGATCATTTAACGCGATCTGAGGGTAATACAACAGTGGGAATTAAATATAAGAGAGTCTGAAAAAAAGTACCTGGGGAAAACATCTAAGAAGCTCAGATCTGCAGAACTTATTCCCAAAGCAGACTTGGAAAATCTGCAACATGAACATTTAACAACAGACAAGACAGAATCCTACAGCAGACACAACGCTAAGTTTTGAACTGCCTAAGAGAAGAACAGAAGTAACACAACATTGCAGCTGTGCGATTGCCCTGAACTTCTCCATCCTTATCGCTTGAATTTGTAGCAGTAGTACCTCTTCCTGATATTGAGCAAATTAGTAAGAAATGTTCCACTTCAAATCGCATTTCAGATTGATGGTACATCAAAATCTGTTAGGCTCATAAAGGGGGAGAAATGTTCGTTTCGATTAGAATCTGATAAGTAAACCCATAAAACAAGTAAACTAATGAAGTGAACTTCTTGAGGCATTTTTATTATAAATGAGAGATCTTGAAAACATGACGGTTAACTGATAGAAATAGATTTTAATTTCCATTCACATTTACTTTGGATACTTCATTCATGAGGCATGTAGGAATTAATATTCTTTTAATAAATGTTTCAATTAGCTTCTCTTGTACTGAAGCAATCCCTGTACCACATTCTATCATGCCCTTTCTAACACATAGAGAGAGCCCTCCAATTTCAAAACGTCTATTATTTTTTACTTAATTTGTTCAGTCCACATTATGTGGTTCCAATCAAACTGTGTCTGTGTCTCATTTTCTGTCAATAACAGTCATTTGTACAGCTGAAACATTCTCAAGCATTTGCCTACAAGTTGCCAAGATTTTCACCAGGGATGAAAGACTTTTTACAGCAAATTAAATCTTTCTAGCACTAACCTATGGTCCGTCCCCTGTAAGTCCCCTTTTTCCTCATCTCTGTTTAAGGCATCTTAAAAACTACCATCATCAAAACTCTCAAAACAATCCTCAGAATTACTCATTTCTTGGACACTTTTCCCCAGTAATTGCTGGGAAGCTGTTCCGGAAAAGCTCTTCCCAGAACAACAAGAACAGGGGCTCTCACTCCCTTGTCTCGCTTCCAGCCCACTAACTCATCCACATCCTGAGCAGCGCAGAGCTAAAGGCTTCAAAACGCCATCACAGTCACTACATGAAGGAAAATCAGGCAGATCTCATCCTATATTTTATACCCCTTACTCTCTCTCCCTTTTTGAAACATCTGCCTGAGAAGAAGACTTAATATTTTATCACTATTTAGGTTTAACCACCAAACCTATAAATTGCAAGGTAAAGCATCAGGAGTTTCTTTCTACTGTTTTAAATCTCCGTAGAATCTGATGCTTCTCTTTGCAATAAATATGTGTCTTTCACAAACAGCAGTGGAGAACAGTGTGGAAAGAGAGAGGTACATGAAATGCGACAGCCTTCACTAGTGGAGGTATAAACCTTGCTAGTGTTGGAGCCCACGTGAGCAGCTTGTTATTGCAATACTCTATGGCGACAGCCAACCATAGGTGTTTTAACCACAACCTGAGAAAGCTCCATATTGTAATGGCCTACCAAAGCAGCTTGGAAGCTTAAGGAAGTAGCTGGAGCCTCCCCACTCATAGAAGGGACCTTTAAGATCATGTAGTTCCAACCCCCCTGCTACAGGCAAGGACACCTCCCTCTATACCAGGCAGCTCACAGCCCCATCCAGCCTGGCCTTGAGAACACTTCCAGGGAGGGGGCATCCACAGCCTCTCTTGGCAACCTCCTCTCTTGGCAACCTGTTCCAGTGTCTCACCGGCCTCACAGTAAAGAATTTCTTCCTAGTATCTAGTCTAAATCTACCCTCTTCCAGTTTAAAGCCATTTCCCCTCATCCTGTCACAATATACCCTTAGAAAAAGTTCTTCCCCAGCTTTCCTGTAGGCCCCCCATAGGTACCCTTTCATCATCCTCTCCATTTTATCATGTAAAGTTACAGAAATGCACGAGAGCAGCATTCAATCCAACAACAAGAGCCAAAAGGAGATTGTTCAAGGAGCAAGGAAAGGAAAAGCTATCTAGATTTACGAATCCAAAAGGTCAAACAAAGCAAACTTTCACTTGATGCAGTTGCTACAACCTGTCCTGTTATCATTAAATTCTGAATGGAGAACACAGCAGCTCAGGAATACAACATCAAGTTCCCTTTGCATATTTTCAGTATGTACTTGAAGTTCATATGTATTTCCTTTTGCAGTCTGTCATGGAGAAATGTATGAATATGCAGATATCAGACAACTGTTTTCATAAAATAAACATTGCTTAGGCTTTTCTGTGAGTAACAAAACGTGACAGTTTTGAACTAATGAAAACAATTCTTTTTATTCCTACTTAAAACTGTCATCTAGAAGAATGCAGAAATGCTGAATTAAAGTAAATGGCAACAGGCATTTTCATTATTAGCCAGTTAATCCCAAAGAACATAGCTGGAACACACCTCAAAATATGGAATTAGTGTAAGCTGGCTGCAAAGATAAGTCATCTAATGAGTTCACATCAAAAGCTCAGGGATTATTCTCAATTTTTTTTTCCTTACAAATGCTGACTATTTCAATATTTAGATGCTTCCCTGGTTTCTATACATTCAAAGTGCAGAAAAGGAGGAGAAATGAAAAAAAAAAGACTGCTGTCTGTAGTATGATACGGTCCCCCCAGTGGAAAAGATGGATAAGTACACTTATTTTTACACAGCAAATATATGTGAACTTAAAGCATCTCTTGCCATGATGAAGTGATCCTTCTACCTCTCAGTGTCAGAGGACCACTGCTGAAACTGGCTAAAACAATCTCGTCTAGGACCTAATACAGAAATAATGCACAATATACAAAGAACAAACAAAAGAAGAACAATTGCTTCACTTCCTAAATCTATGATTTGTGATTTCTGACTTTTTGTGCCACCACTGGCAAATTATTGGACATGTGAGAATTAGTCTTTTGCCAGCACTGTTTCCAGAGGCTGAGCTGCAGGAGGTTATTAGACTCCAAAGTTAAAACAGAAAACCAGAAGTCTACATCACAGCAGTGCTGTTTAGTCCTTAAACAATACATTAATTAAATGCTGGTAATAACAAGATCCTGAAAATGAAAATGGATTCTGCAGCCAGTCCTCCATGTTCCAAGACTTGTTTCAAGTTTAACAACTGGGACTCCTCCTCACATAAAGGCTCCAGCTGTTTTGCTTTCCCTAGCTGAGAGCCTTAGAGAAAGTTTACAGGACTACACAAGTTCTTCTATTAATAACACGCAAGACAGAGAAAAATATATTTTGAGTGTTCAGCCAGGGCCGAGGGTGAAGAAAGAGCAAAATTCATTATGCTCAGGAGGAAGAACAGGAAAAAACACGCCAAAAGTCCTACAAAGAAAAAAAAAAAAAGGGAAGCAAGGACAAAAATGCTATCCTCACATACTCAGCTAGCGTGCTCACTACTGGAGTGCAATACTCAAGAAAAGCAAGGAACTAAAATGTGTTTTTGAGAAGGGTTTGAAAGCATTCTTTCAAGAGTTTTTTGTTATGCCTCAACAGAGCTAGAAATAACAATTACACAGTATAGCCTCTTCAGGTGCTTGTACTGTACAGAAATGGCATACGATTGACAGATTGAACCTACACTGAAGAGCCTGTAGAGAAAATATCTAATTTTTCTGCTTTGTGGTATTAGTAAACTAGAGGATAAATGGTTAACAGTAATGTGCTACTCCAGTTAGGGAGGCCAGTTGTGCTTCAAGAACAAGTAATTAAAGACATTACTTTGGAAACTAATTGAGGATCAGCACGAAATATTCAGTTCAAATAAGTAAGTATGAATAAACTAAATGATGCATAAATTTTCAGGAAGAGATGAATGATTACTAGAAGCTAATAACTGTTTTGTGCGTGCTGTTCTGATTACCTGATTAAAGCACGAATGTCCAA
This sequence comes from Gallus gallus, assembly GCF_016699485.2. Lineage (NCBI taxonomy): Eukaryota > Metazoa > Chordata > Aves > Galliformes > Phasianidae > Gallus > Gallus gallus. The sequence continues at coordinate 29,410,291 of NC_052534.1, forward strand.
GAGCCTATCTTCAGTAGCCAAGCAAGAACAGTGAAATGCAATCAATTCCAGCAGCAAGAGAGAAAGTAGAAGAAAAATCTACTTAACTGACAAACTTGAAATAAACCTGCAACTGGCAGCCCAACCTCCTGCCATCGTACTCAAAGAGTCAGAACAGTGGAAAGCCTCATATACAACCCAATTCTCTTTTACAAGGCTCGACTTGGTCTTCAAGAGCAGTCTAAGAGGTATCTCCCACTATGAAGTTTCTAGTCAGAAGTGTAATACAGCACATTAAACAACGTGAAGTCTACCAGCAGAGGGAGGTGTTCTACTAGATTGTATTTTCCAAAAACTTCCTTCCCTGCACACTGATTTCAAAATTATTCAGTCATCATCAACAGGGAGCAAGCTTCCCTCTTCCTTTAAATACACTTTCAAGTGTCTCTTGTTATGCATATCCACTTTAGACTAATTACTGCTATGGCAAATTTGATTTTCTATGCAACAGAAGCAACTTAGTCCCTAATTCAACACTTCCATCTCCAGTAAACTATCAGCTGAAAACCCCGCCCTTCATCCTCTCTTTCTGACCCATAGTGATTACAAAAGAAATTCTCATCTTCTGTATGATCAGGAGATATTAGAGATTTTTTCCAAAACAGAAACTACTACTGCTTTCATCAGTGGGGAAGAAAAAATGAAGTGACATCACCCTGCTCTCTTGCATGATCAGCTCAGCAAACCACCAAGCTTAAACACACATACATTAAAAAAGGGAGAGAGAGAGAGAGTTGCAGTAGCAATATTAATGCCTTTCACCTTTGCTATATTCTGCTGTAAAACTTTGTGGGAATTCTTAGTACTAGCCTTAGTTTTCTAGAAGACAAAGGAGTGATGAGAACAATGCCTAATATTTAATTTGTGCATGACTGTGAGCAGACAGACAGCTCTGGGAAAAGATTCAGTGTACAAACATTAGGAGAAAAATTGCTGCAATATTAGGTATCTAAATCACACTCTTGAAATGCCTCTGCTGATTATTCTGGGCGACTCAGTAATGCATGGGAAAAACATTCCACAAGCATTCCACAATTCCATTCTGCAAAGGCAAAGAATAAAAACAAATCCCTTGTGTTTGAGAACAGTTATAGCCTTCCTACAGTTGATATCTGCAAGACTAAACAGCAGTAAATGGAAGTATTTAAGAAAAGAGGAGTAATCGTGTTTTTTGTGGGTTGTTTTTTTTTTTTATACATGTCACTATAAATACAGGGTGCACCGACTCCATTTTTCAGGCAAAAACCACAACTGTGTCATCCACTGCACTGGCTTCTAACTGAAGTCTAGGTTCTTCAACCTAAGAACTTACAAGAGGTATATTTTAATGGTAAATCCTCCCGTGCCAATGCTCTGATCTTGCTGAAAAAGCAGAAATGAATCTAAGAAAAAAAGGTGCTCCCTACTAAGTGTGTTTCGCCTGAAAACAGCAGAAGTAAACCTAACAGGTAACACTCTGCGGATGACTCTCCACAGTGCTCCCTCATCTAAAACGCTCTGAGGTACCACTTCAATGCTGTCAAATTGCCTTCACATTGAAATATCTTTGAGGGAAGCAACTTCAGAGGATCTTCTGAAGGATGGATTTTATTCTCGTAATCACTTTAGGACCATTGTGGCAGGTGTGCTACTACACGCATTACATATTTATACCTACCTATGAAATAAAATTTAACAAAATAAGTCTATTTGATGCAGGCTATGTTGGAAGAAAAGCATTTTTTCCTGTATTAGAAAGGAATACTAGAATCAATTATTTTTTTCATACTATGGGCTTCCATTATCTCTAGAAAAACCACTTCCAGAAAAACAAAACAAAAAACCTTAAAACTATTTATAAAAAGAAAATCGGGGCAGCACTAAATATTTTAAAAGTCAGCTTTAAGATTTTCTCTCTAATTTGTCCAATGTTTATGTAGAAGATGAGAGTTAATATAGAAGATTCTCCTCATAGCAGTGGCAGCTCAACTGAAAACTGGTTTAAAATGCAGGTATTCCAGGCTATTACATCCACCTGGGCCCTAATGCGTTGTTTTTTTTTCCTAGAAATAAGCTGCAAGCTGATACATTTGCTCTCCAAGATTTTAACTAAGATATTAATTTTTAGACTTAGGTATTAGCCGTGTGATATTCTGCAGGATCTCAAATATATCTGAATACGAAAATCTGAACCTTAAATTTTGTTTCTTAAAGGCAAGCCTACTTCAAGTCTCCTACATCCGATTTCACAGAGACCCAAGAGTGTCCCCAGTCACTTCCTATCTTCTTCTTGCCAAATTCAGCAATGACTAAGAACACATCAGCTCTACAAACAGTCTGATATGAAACCCATGCATCTAATTCCATCAACATACTCCCTTGCTAATTAATTTGTGACCTCTGCAACACACAGTGGGACATCTATCTACAGTCTCCTCTAGTTCCCAGCTCAGAACATAACTCAATCTGGGCTGCAATGATGATCTGACTTCCTGCTTATTCCTTCATTTCCAAGCTCCCCAGGCTATATTAGGACTTGTCAGCTACATCTGGGATAAACAGCGAGGCTACAGAAGCCCAACTTTCAATTACAAGATTTCTCTGCCTTGTATTTAATATTAGGAAGAACACATTTTATTTTGCAGACGTTTACACTCACAGCTGTGCTAATTCTGTCTGGTCTGTCTTGAGTTGAATTTTGCATTATTAAATCACCACTAAACTCAGTCCTGCTTGTGATGCTTCTCGCTTGAAATAGCAGATTCCAATTTGCACATTTAAAAGAAGTTCTGAAAAACAAAGATAAATCAGTGACTCGAAAGAGACCATGGTGACAGAGGCGGTGGATGAAATCCAAGCTTCTGTAGTATGTTCAATTGGAATATTTCAAGCTGTTTTATACTGAACTGTACACTATTTAGAGTGCAAAACATCTCGTGTAATCTATGTCTGAAGGTAAAGCTCTGTTTACTGTCGAGTTATCTTTATGGTATTTGCAAATAGACTTTGAATAGTGTTAGTTACATTTTCATAACCATTTTGTAAAGGTATCCAACTGTCTTTAGAGATAGGAAAAAGCTGTGTATGAAGAAAATTAAACCACTTGTCCAATTTCATGCTGGAGAGATGCATGACAAAGTCAGGAAGCCTACATTCATTTCAAATTTGGGAAGCTTTTTTTTTGTGTGTGTGCAAGTATTTTTAGAAGCTGTGAGAACAGTTTGCCCTGCTTTCTTACAGTCTTGCACTCCTAGCCATTATTAGTGATAGGATGCTGCCCTGACAGAGGTTTGGCTGACCCTTTACAGACGTTCTTTTACTCAGCTTCATGAATTACTTAGGAATTGTTCACTTGCGCACAAGAAACAGCTTGAAGACAGCAAGGAACGCTGTAGAGAGAATGGAACTGAAGAAAGAAGAGCAAAAAAAAAAACCCAAACCATCAAATACAGTAATCTGTGTGAAGAACTTAATGCCACAAATCAATTAACATCAATACTCTGATACCAGCCATTTTGTTTGCAGCTTGTAAGGTTTGCCACTTGCATCTTGCTTAATCACACTGACTCTTCTAATCAAAACTTGTTTTCTAAGACTGTCTTGGAAAAACAAATCACCCAATCCTCTAGAAAACAAACAGACCTTACAGAATACTTAAGAAGCCTATTATTTTGCTTACAGGAGTTTTTCAGTCCTCGACTTTTTCTCTTCTTTTTTAGAAGATTCCAAAGTAGTGCATCATCAGGCGTGCAAAAATTATCAGTCTCTTACGCTTCCCTTATGAAATCTTAAGTCCCCTTCTTTTTCCATATTCCCTCAAGAAAAAGCGGTCTTAGAAACAACTTAAAGATGATTTAATCCATACCATGTATTCCTCAAACTTGCTTTATAAGAAAACTGCAAAACGATATCGACTTGACATGAGAATAACTGCACGAGTCTGAAAATTCACGGCAATCCTTCATGTTGAAGACAGAGCGCTACTCTGAAGGGTCTTCAGAGTGGTTTCCACATCAAAAGTAAGTAGCAGAAAAGCAATGATTCTTTAAAATGCATTACAAACACAAGGACTGTGCTACAAACAGACTGGTGTGCCAAATTCACTGTAACGCTAGACCCTCTGAAGCTTTTTGTTTAATTCATGCTACAGATTGAGGCAGGCACAGGTCAGCGGACAGTGGTAATTGTATGTCCACGAATGACGCAACACCAACTTCTAGGCTAAAGATTCATGTATATGATTTTCTGCATTACTTACTTGCCAGACAGCTTTTGTCAGTCCTTGTATACAAGGTATACTACTCCTAGCTGTATGTGTATTGTCTTCTCACAGAAACATAATTCCACTTTCTTTTTCTTTAGTCATTCTCTCACTTCTGCCTTCAAGCACAAGGAAAAAAAAACAACAAGGCTAGAAGCAAGTAAAAATAACTTTACTTTTAATATGCTGCATTGACAAAGCACATTAGAACTGGGTAAATGGAAAGCAGTCCCAATGCACCTGAATGCTGTCAAAAGCAGACAATGTTGACAGTAACAAGTTTAGAAGATGTGAAAGTTAGGAAAGGTATAGAGTTACCCTCTCTGCTATTCTGAAATCATCTCTATAGTTTCTTTAAAGATCAAACATGGAAACAAATCACAATCTGCTCTTCCGATGCTGAAAAAGTAGAGTTTCTATTATCATCACTACCTGCTCAATGACAGTTGACTGAAAGGCTTTCATCAAATCTCATGTGATGAAGAGCAGAAAGCTGCAGCTTCTCACCTGGATGTCTGATTAGCACTAAAATATCTTCAAAAACATCATCTGTTAAAAATAGAAGTTAGAAGCACAACTCTCTGACACCAAATGACTGTCTAATTGAAGTTCAAATGAAACTGATCCAAAACTGCGAAGTTACAGCTACTTTGCAAATTTCTGCCTCACTGACAAGCTACAAGTTTTTTTTTTTTTTTTTTTACACTGCAATTTTTCACAAGAAGAGTAGAACTGTCTACAACAGGTTATGTCATGGACCTAATACTGCTGCCTAGGAGTTCCTCCAAGCTCCTGCGTTCGGTGCCTACACTCGCTCAGTCTTCCAGAATGGGTTGGAGCGATGAACAGGAAGGAGGAAATCCACAGCTGAGAATTTCTGAAGTCTTTCAACTGATGTTACATGCCTTTTTTAGGCAAAAGATAACATCTGTTCTGTACACAACTGCAAACAACAGACGCAAACAAAAACATCTGCACCAGGGATTTTTGAAAACACTACTTCAAGCCCATAACTAAAAATCACATCAGAAAAATAAAGAACACTGCAATACACACACACCTACTTGAGAACGCTTGCTATTTCTTCAAAGTATCCAAAGCAGGTACCAACACCTTATGCAATTTCCTTTAACACCACCAGATTATCCATAATTCAAATTATCCATAATTCAAATATTCATCCAGAACAAATCCGTGGATACAACTTACATCCTGCTTTTATTATTTAGTAAACAATCATTTGACATCTTTAAGAAAGCATTAAAATTGAAGGCTTTTAGTAGGTTAGGTAAAATTGAAAATTATGAGAACAGTATGCTCTTTAAGCACTCACTAAACTATCCCCCCAAAAACATTTAATTTGGTTACTTCAATGGATACCAAAATGGAATCAATAAATCTCTCAACTTTCATTAAGATTATGCATATCTGCTGCTCTCCTAAAGAATGACTTGGCAAGAAAAAAATGTATGAAGAGATCCAATTAGTCCTTACTCTTTTGTTTTCCCTGTAGAGATTTACAGCTGGCTGGGACAGCTCTGCTTGCCTATAGTCTACCCATAGTCCCTCTTTTCAAATGGGAAGGGTGCCTTGGGAACAGAACTACTACATAACAATATCACTCTCCTGCTCAATCCTCTTAATGTTTTTCATGTGCCAAAATTCAGACACAGTGGAAAAAAAATTTTCTGTTGTGGCACACTGTCACCTTTATCTTCCCTATTTCACCATCTCTTTTCCACCACTGTTCACCCCAATTAAGGCCTTGCTAAGCAAGAAAGTAACAGTTTCTGAGTTCTCCAGTCAGTGTAGCATTGCTTCCTCTAATCAACACATCAAAAGAGAAACAAAATAAAACAATCAAGCTATTTTAATCCAGTACTGTGATAAGCAGTTATTGTCAGAGACTGCAATGCACAGTATGCTTCCAAGCCATACTCTCAGTAACCACACAGTACAATTAACAAGAGATGCTACTCTGTCCTTTTTAAAATCCACCTCCATACCCAAATGCAAATCTCAAACTTCTCCATAAAAGCGATAAGAAGGCAGAGCAATAATAATAATAAAAATGCAGGAGAGTTGCAACTTCTGTTTGGATCCAGAAAGCTCTACTACTCGTGCTAACTTCATGAAATCTTCCTTTTACTGATTAAGAACCTTTTCCCTCAGCCATCCATACCAGTTAGATAGTCCCCACTGAGAAAAGCAGCGTTTTGTATAAATATTAATGTTTTATATCCACAAAGGCAGCCAGCTGTGACAAACAGTTTTTCTGCAAAACTTTGTTTTGATTTTCTGTAGCTCCACCCAGTATTAAATAAATTGGGTTATAGCTTCAAGATTCCACCGAGATTTTAATCTTTATGTTCACTGACATTGAAATACTTAACAGTAAGGATAAAAAAAGATGTGCATTTTTAGGTATTAAAAAAGCACTTTAGGTGACAGTGGTAGAGACAACAATTCAAGATATTGAGGACAAACGTCTCTCTGAAGTGGTTTTTTTTCCTGTTTTTACTTCACCGGGCTCTCAAAAGAGTAACAAAGTCAACCTCCGGGATGTCACTCATTCTTCGACGATTTGCAATGTTCACTTGCAGATATCTGAAGTTTAAGAATAACTTTACTCAGAGCATCTCCTAATGTTTACAATTAGCATAGCCATAACACGTTCACAGCACTTAGCGAGTTACAGTCTGTTGGAAAAGAAGCAAAACAGAAGAAAACACAATTTGGACAATATGTAAGCAGTGATATATACTGACAGAACCCTCTGAGCGGACAGATTACACAATACGCCCGACACACTCTGAGCCAATACTTTGCTCAAAGACCTGACATCATCTTCCAAGTTTTGACCAGTAACCTGATGGATCTGTACTGGAATCAGCTCAGCATTCAGACCACTGCTGTTCAAGCACCTAAACAAAGGCAGGCTCAGCTTGAGTTAGTACATCAGAACTTCACAATCAGTCACTGTACTCATGAAGTAGCTTGCTTCCTTGTGCTAGAGTCTCAAGAAGCTCTGATTAGCATGTTTGTAATGTGATGGCTTGTTAATGCTTACAGCTTCCAAAGGTCTAAAATGTTCTTCGAGCCCCAGTGGCATTTGAAAAAATGATGTAATCTCCACATAGCTGAGAACATATATATCAAGGTTGGAGTCCTTTTATGGGAAATTCCACTCTAATCCTACATCTACAAATCTCTTTCCTACTCACATTTCTTCCTTCTACTACAATGAGTTTAACATCACTGTAAAGATTTAAGTGCTTTGATCATGCCCTAATTAGCGAGTACACACACATACATCTTCACATCACTCACATCAAAAGTAAAAAAATAAATCAACCAAAATTAGAGACCCCAAATGACTGTAAAACCGCAGCCCAGCATCTCTAATGCAAAGAAGTCTTAAGAGTCATTTCTAAAGATGTATTTTTTTTATTCTAAATTGATTATTTGACTGCACTTCAGAAAGCTCTGCATTCATCTCCAAGAGATTTCAACAAGAAACAACAGTTACTATTGCTTTAATTTTCTACTGGATAGCAGACTTTGTCCAATCTCAGCAGAAAACAGCCCTGGTTGTGATTCCACATTTACTCAGCACCGGATCTCTCTCTCTCTCCCTATTACACACCACTGTCCTTTGTCCCCTCCTCCCTCCTGCACATGTATTTTAATAATAAAAGTCAGATATGTGAAATGGAAGGGGAAAATTTGGGGCCAAAATCCTCAATGAATTCCTTCAGAAAGGATGAACCTTTAGCAGTTCATTTCATTCTGCTACATACACAAAGTATCTTCTTTATCATTTCAATAAGAGGTCATACACACATATAACCCTCAGTCTGCCCAGCACTGTGCCGCACCTTCCTCAAAGCCCTTCAAACAGTTGTCAAAATCACTTACACCGCCTGCACAATTTTACCCCCCAAAAATGACAAGGAAACAGCAAGCACAAGATGGTAAAGAGGCCTGTGTAAAATAAGTTGTCAGACAAACATGCTTTACAGCTCATTTAATTGTAACTAGTGCTCTCAAGACATGGTAGGCACACTGAAGACTGATGCAGTATAAACTATTTAAAAGTTCGGACACTATCAGTTCTTAAAGGTATTTTTGTTTTTTAACTGTATGGAAACAGAGTACGCCACAATTTTTAAGCAAGTCCAATAAAATCTAGCAACTTAAGTGGATTGATTTTTTTTGCTCTATCAAAACCCAACATACCCAAGTACGTAACATTTGTAAGATGCTCAAATTGGTGCATGCTACAAAAACATCTTTCTTCATTATCTATCACGTTTCACCCACAGTACCAAGAAAAATTACAAAAAATACCCAGGAGAGAATATTTATTTCACTTAACAGAACAAGTCCCACTAGAATGGGGAGAACTGATGGGATGGTGCAGAAGGAAGGAGACTCAACTCGATATTTTTAGAAGGGATGATGTTTAAGAGGCAAGGTATTTTCTTTCTCTGTGAATCTTAAATGCACCTAACAATGCAGCAGTGAGGTCAACTGTGGGAATTTGCATCTAACCTCTGTAAAAGACTACCAAGGAACAGAAAGGAACTCAAAATATCTAAGTCTGATGATGAAGGTGGTTTTAAATTGACATACCCTAGAGGCTTTGAAACTGCTGAGAACAGAACACACCCGGTGACAAAGCTCATTTTATTCCTACAGCGGAATTAGGTCTATATTTCTGTAGTCGCATGCAGCAAAGAGACACGAGTGGATATAAACACTGCATTGGGATAAAACGCAAAAATGATCAAAAGTAAGTATTAAATATGTTTATGATCTTTAAAAATTGCTTATTAAACCAATACTCTACAAAGCAACACAGCAGAGCCTTCAGAAGACCAATTTGATGACACTTGGCAAGTAACACAAAGCACACAGATTCTGAAGAGAACAGAACTAGGTGAAAAATTCTTGGTCCTACAGAGTGTGGGAAAGCAGAGGAAGCAGAATGAGCAGAAGAATGAAGAGAAGAATGTTGATGGCAGTTGTTTTCACAAGACTGCGCTGCTCAGCACACAGGCTACGGATTTGTGTCGGAGCACTCAAGACCTTTTCTGCTCTCTGACATTTTCTGGGTGATGTCACACAAGTCACTTCAGCTGAATTCCTTCCCACTTCTTCCATTTGCTGGTCTTGTCAAATTAACAGTTGGAAGTCACTGAGCATAAAGCTAAGTACAGTAAAGCTGCACATAAATTTCTCATCCAGAGATACCAGATCTTTAGATTCAACCTCAAACCTCCAGTCAATACGCATACAATTTTCCCATGTCTTGTGCTGGCCTTCTATGCATATACATCAGCAGATTTACAAACACTATCTTAATAAGAACCTGGATATAAAAAAATTACTGCTTCATTATTTATTAATTATTGCTTTTACTGCTTGAAGTAGCACTAAAGAAATGTTTTTCCAAAAAACTTGTCTGAAGAATTAGAACCAGAACTTCCTATTCTGCACAAACACACAATATTAATATTTAATTAAAGGACTGGCAAACTAGCTGTAGCCCAACAAATCAACCCAGCATTCCTCCTCTATTTTAGCACTTGTCTGGGAAAGCCTTTCACATAACACTGCTCTACTCTGCCTTTCATGGACGAGCCATCAGTGCTCCCCACATTGCTCATCGCACCTAGGATAACGTTTGATCTAATTCTGGCAGATTTTCATTTCAGAACCAACTGTAAATCTCAGCGTGGCATTACATACAACTTCAATGAGACAGTCTCATCTGTACATCACAGACGTGCACTTGTTTATATTTGCAGTACTTTCCTTACCGGGGTGGGAGCACGAGGAGAAAGGTTAGTTGAAAAAAGAACATTAGAAGAAGTGACACTTCTTTCTTGTTAATCACATTGATATGACTACATATGAAATCGGACTTAAGTGCTCGCGGCATTTCTATTTACCTTCAGAAATTTTGAAGAACGCTCTGTCTCCCCTCCTTATAGGTGCTTTTCAGTGTATGCAGTGAGTTGCAGCAATTAATGCAAAGCAAGAAAGCTGCTCTGTAAACCCGCTGACAGCTGTTTAATGAGAGAGGTGGAAAGCAGTGGACATGTCCTGGCAGCGCGCTTAATGGATACACAAACACCCCCAGTCATCAGCCCAAAGCAATACTGGCAGAGAATTAACTGAGATACAAAGCTCGTTTAACAAAGAGACCCACAGCAATCTGGACAAAATAAGACCGTGTAAAGGCTGGGAGAGGGAAAATGAGAAGATGCATTTCTTCAAGGAGATGGCAGCCTTTAATTCCACAAGTCATTTTATTTAGCCTTATTGCTTCAGTGCACAAACCCTTGCCTCCGCTTTGCAAAGCAAATGCTTTTGTACGGATCTGTAAGCTCTCTGGATAGAGCATGTCACAGGCTTGCTTGAGTCTAAAGGAGATTTTCACGTTAATAACACCACCACCATACCATGTTTTCTTCAGACACTTCAGAACGTGGATGTAATTTAAATGATGGCCCCTCTCACATTCAAAATCGAAATTTCAATCACTGTCAGAACTACTGTGTGATGTTACTGACACAACAGCAAACTGATCCCTGCTGGTGGCAGTGGGAAACTACAGGAAGACCTGTCAATAATAATTATAAAGATCCTTACTTCGTTCTCATTTAAAGAGAAGAACACAATTATTTACCTATTCATTCTGCATCAATACGCAGCAGCCCAAATGGGGCTACAGAATAAGGTACAGTGTAAACAAAGGAGAGCATGCAGAGACAAGACACAAAAAGTGTGTTTGGGTTATTACAGCATAATTCAAATACTGCCATGAAATCACAAGGGTCCAAGCCTTCCACAAAACTTCTGCAGGATTCCATTGTTGCACTGTGACTAAGTTAAAAGACCAGATTACGTTATGTTATGATTGTTGAATAAAAGCAATCGGTGCATTTTTAAGCATCTTTCTGTGCGTGGCACTGTGAGCGTACTTTTTATTAACGAGTAATAAAACTTCAAGCCCACGAATCCTTTGCAATAATCAAAATGAGGAAAATGTCAAGCTGTCTGTTTTCTGGAATCTGACATTTCCCACCACAGAACACAAACACCTGAAGTGATCTGTAAACCCACCGCACGCCCTCCTCCTCCAGATTTCCTCTTTGAAGAAGCTGCGTACCATGAGCTAGAAAGAAGTCTGTACAACCACAAACATGATAATGGTAGATAGAGCCAGCATTCTGCAACATTTTCAGATTATGCACCCGGATTTTCTTCCAACGTCTTATGAAACACACACACACAAAAAAATGTTTTCCATGCTGCAATAATGAGAAATGCTTTTAATCTTTAGCAAAAATAAAACTCCCTTCACTTTTTTTTTTTAATCATTTTTTCAAATACAGTTCTTCTGACCTCTTGCTGAGGATCATCTTATTCCAAAAGCTGGAAAAAAGGAACCCTCAACCTATTCCACTGAATTACTTCCACGGGCCAAAAGTCTGAAGTACTGTCCAATGCAAAAATAACTGAAGCACTCTCCAACTTGAACGTATCCAAAACAAGATGACTGCATCATTGAAAAATCTCATGCTGAAGGCAGAAACACACCACAGTTGGGATAACATTTCTTCTAACAGCTGTGACAGTTTAAGCAGCTTTTGCTGCCCGTTCCTCAGTCGACCAGCCTACACTGTGTGCCTTTGCTGTGCCCATCAATGGTGTGATGAGCCACACCAAAGAACTGGGCTGAATTTGGAAATATGCAACACCCCCTCTCATCCCTCATACATCAGAGCAAACACAGCTTTGCTGTCAAACTGACTCCCATGAGCAGCGCAGAGTTCCCAGCCCAAACGCACATCAGAACTGAAGGGCAATGCCAACAAGGGAGCAAGCAATGAGCCCTCAAGACAGCATCCGTCGCACCAGCGAACCTGAGACCCAAGCTTTAGTTGCAGATATCCTAGAGCAAGCACCACCCCAGTTTTCAGAGCAGTCACATTCAGAGCATTTGATGATGTCTGCAAAATCCAATAACTCTGTTACCTTTGTTTTAATACCTTTATGGAAGAGTTTTTGTCCTATAGACCCTTCCTGTAAAGGCATACAAATTTTATTACCTTTGAACCTTTCACACTTGTCCCCTCCCCCCCCCCCATCCCCAAGCAGCACCATCAGCTTTCTAATACCAAAACTTCAGAATCCACTCACAATCTGATACATCTTAATGTGTCAATATGCTCTTAGAGGTAACTTTACAGAACAGGTGTAAGTATTTCTCTCTCTCTGAGAGAGTTAAGTATTTGCAACAAACATTCTAAAAGCAGGCACACGCCTTCCACAAATATCCCTTCTTCCATTTTTTTTTAACTAAAGGACAAAATTCCTTTCTTGGTAACCATGCATGTCTTTGCCAGAAGTATCAAGGGAACCAAGTTTTAGAAAGATTTAAAAGAGGCAGTGCTGGCATTGCTTCTAAGAGAATAAATAAATTACAAATGCAACCCTGCTGCTCCAGAGGGAAATCAGCCGCCAGTGAGGGCCAAAAAATAAGCCTTTCTTTGCTATCAGTTATTAGAAGGCTGTCCATTCATGCTTCTGGGTCATTTTCTTTACTCCTATTCCTATGGACAGGCCTGGACACCTACTACTCTGGACAAGATAACGAATGCAGTCTGATGCAGTACAGTAATTTCCATGACATTCCCAAATTTATTTCAGCAATAATGAAGGGAATTCATGAATTTGTTTTTATTTTCTTTCTTTCACCCCTTAGGCACCTCTAAGCATCACCCTGTCCAAAACAACATTTTAGTATGTGTTATCAATATGGGTTCCTTTCTTCTGGAATATGGAGATCGCAAAAATCAATACATCTCTAGATACTCCTGATTTGACTTTTAGACTTCTCGAAAATACATCATTAGTTTGCTATTAGTTTATTAATTTCCACTATCCTTCCAGTACAACCCAAGCATGACTGTCCCTCCCTTGCACCACCTCACAACTAGTGCTGTGATCACGGTGATACAGTGACCCAGAGAACCAATCCAGTTGTTTGTGTTAGATGGATTACTTTGTGGCTTATATACACCTGTTCATATTACTGGCAGAACACTGAAGAGAAACATATTTTGAGTTAGATTTGAGCTAGCTTAAGCTTTCCATGTTTAGATGACCCAAATTAATTCATGCATCAGCATAAACATCGGACGAAACTTCCCAATGCTAAGCCTGTATCTTGCAACCTGGGAGTGAGGGCTGGGGGCGGCTGGGGAGGAAGGAAAGACTGGTCCAAAAGTTTGAGGCGCAGTTACTGGGTGATAGGTAAAAAATGGCACAAGACCAATAGAGTTAGTAAGATCTAATAAAGCAGACTGCTTGTCTAGTTCTTCATGAAAAGATGATGCCCAGAATTAGAAGTTCACAAAAATTCAGTATGGAGTGGAAAGATACTAGAGAAAAGCAACTATTAAATCTGGTAACAGTTTAAGCCTTCTGAAAGTGATTTTTAGGAAAAGAAGTAACCTGAAACATAATATTATGCATTGAGGGAATGGTTATATCTTCAAGAAGAAATAAAAAAAAAAAAAAGAACATATCATGGCATCACCTCACTGTCAGCCAAAAAATCTGCATCTCATCATCTGTCCAACACAAAGGACAACGGCAGGAGAAATCTGAGCAGTGAGTTCCACAGCTTATGCAACTTCGTTCTTCCCTGAAGGTTAAGCTATAAATATGAAGATGTGGAATTTTGTTTTGGTCTTGTTGCTTCTAGACAATAGAAAAAGCTTTAAAAAGAAATATACATTTTGGGATTTATCTTGCTTCCTCGTACGCACAAAATGAAGAGAGACAGTTAAATATTTTCAAAAACAGGAACATTGATGTAGTGGAACTAAGCAGATCAAGCTTTCAGACTATATTTTAAAAGCACTGAATACACGGTTGACTGGGCACACTAATAGCCAACTTCAAATACTAGCTGAAGTAGCTCTATAATGGAAAGACAGCCTAACTAAATGAATGCCAAGCAGGAAAAACAGCTTATTTTTCCATTACTCCTTGTTTACAAACCCCACAATAGAAGTCTCTACTCTTTGCCTTCTACCTAATTTATCATATTAAAAACTTTTATAGACAAACTTTCTGTAATTGGAAGACAGAATTATTCAGTGTACAAGGCTAATGTCTTGGGTTATATATCTCAAAGAGTACTCTAGCACTGCATTGTTTTGGTTGCTTTAGAAAGCATTACCCACTGTTTCAAAAATAAAGTCACATCTGGGCTGTAGCAACCATGTCCTCATTGAGTTTGCAACCTGAAGCAATATGGGCCTGGCAAAGAGCAGAGTCAAGTCCCTGTACTTCAGGAGAGCGAACTTCCAGCTATTTAAGGAATTATTAAGTGGGAGTCCCCTGGAAACTGTCATTTTGGACACAGGAACATAACAGAGCTGGAACTCTTTAAGGACACCATTCTGAGAGCAGAGAAGCTCTCCTCCCCTTAGCATAAGAAATCATGCAGAAGAGGCAGGATGCTGGCCAGGCCGAGCAAGGACCTACTGGTCAAACTGAGGGAAAAGAAGGAAAAGTACAGGCAGTGGAAGCAGGGATGGGTGGCCTGGGAGAATAAAGGGATGCCATGTGGACATGCAGGGATAGGATAACAGAACACAAGGTACAGATGGAACTGAATTTGACAAGTAATGTGAAAGAAGGAGTTTTACAAGTACACTTGTCAAAAGAGAAAAACAAAAGAGAGCGTACCCCTCTGATAAATAAAGATGGGAGAAATGGACAGAGAAAGCTGAGGTACTCAATGCGTTCTTTGCCTCAGTCTTCACTGGCAGTCAGGCTTCCCATGCCTCTCATGTCTCTGAACCTCTGATGGAGGAACGAAATCCCTCCCACTGTAAGCAAAGAACAAGACCACCTGATGAGACTGAAAGTATACAAGCCTATGGGGCCAGATAACATCCATCCCAGGATCCTGAAGGAACTGGCTTGATATAGTTGCCAAGCCACTTTCCAGCATATTCAGAAAGCCATGGCTGTCAGGTGAAGTCCCCAGTGACTGGAAAAGGGGAAAACATTCCCATTTTTAAGAAAGAGAGAAAGGAAGATGCATGGAATTAGAGGCTGGTGGAGTCTCACCTCTGAGCCTGGGAAGATCATGGAACAAATGCACAGGAGCAGGCTGCTCACAGAAGCTGTGGATGTCCCATCCCTGAAGGTATTCAAGGCCAAGTTGCATGGGACCCTGGGTAGCGCGATCTAGTGTGTGGCAGCCCTGCTCATAGCAGGTGGGTTGGAACTAGATAATCTTTAAGGTTACTTATAACCTAAGCAATTCTGTGAACTGAACCTGGTTAAAACACCTTTCTTTAAATTCAGGAGCACTACAGTAGAAATTTGCTTTTTATTCTCCCTGCATCTGAAAAGGTCAAAATGTCCCTTCTCTGGTGTTTCCATGTTCACACGGGTCATCAATCACAGAAGCACTGTTGAATTTAACAGTCTGAAGAACAACCTGGGATATATCTGCATCGTAGCATGCTCTCACCAGGTTCAATGCGGTGAGTCCACCACTCTTGTAGCTGCCAATCTGAGTCAATCACACAATCCTGACCGCATTACATGACGAAAATCAGAAACAATCAGACCCCACATTCCAACTATCAAGTCTGTATCTGTATCAGCAAAAAGCATTTTCAAACAACTATGGCAGAGTTGCGGGAATTAAGAGATGTAATACTGCACAGATTACAGCAGAACCCTAAACATGTCTCAGCTCCTTAACATTCCTTGCTCTCAAAAAACGCATAATGCCTAAGAGCAAGGGGCAGCCATGGGAAGGCATATGAGAAGAAAGAGAGAGAATTAAGAGCTAGCAGGGAAAACAACAGGATAAACTCTTGAACATGTCCACACTAATTAGAATTCTGGAACAAAGTGCAACATTGGCTGTAACTCAAATTTAAAAGCACATTTTCCAGGAGAAAATTTGGGGTTCAGAAGTATACAGGACACGTGTTCTTAAGCAGTGACAGGAACTCTAGGATTTGTCATTATACACAGCTGGTGAAATGTATTGGCACTCAGCAAAACATGACATTAAAAATTTATGTAAGGAAAGCACTGTGAGTTACAAGTTTTTGTTAACTATTCAAATGTTTATTGCATTAGTAGTACCAAGAATGATAACAGATGAGAAAGCTGGGGTTTCCTGAATAGAATTAGAAGCTTACAGGACACTAAGGACCACAACAGAGACCTCAAAGCATAGAAAACTGTTTTGGCAGGCAGCTGTAAAATCAACAGATGTAAAATAGAGATTCAGAAATGTTATATTGCTTCATTTGCTGTTACATTTTGCAGTATACCTGAGCTGGGAGATGCATACTGTTCTCAACAGACGCATGGCTGCACTTTGGAAGGGATACTGCTCCACAGAAATGGATTGGGAAATGTCATCTGCAACTAACAAGTTCTAGTGCATGCAAGAGAGAGTATACAACACATTGCTTTTGTCATTTACACACTAGGTATAGGCAAATATTTTCTCTATTTTGGCATAATATTGAAGACATTCAAATAAACAATAAGAATTCATTCACCAATGATGGGAACTCACTGGTTTGTTTCAGAAGGTACAGATGCAGCTGCCTCCTGTTCATTCTGGTATTATGATATTACGTGCATTAACAGCAAAACTTTGGACAGGTTTGAAACTCCTTAAAGTAAATTACTGTAGATAATCTTTGCTCTAGTAAATCAAGTACTATAAGCATGGTTTCATTCTTGAAAAAAGCCTTAAAAGGCAGCCTCTGGAACACCTAAATGTCATCTATAAGGTCAAAAAATAAAAATGGGACCCACACCCGAGAATTTATTCATATCACTTTGCAGAACAGGGATATTCAAAATAAGGGTTGGCAGCTATTAAACAAGCCTTTCGTTTTTCTGTTCTTCAGATACAGAAAGTCCAATACATTCAAGATGCTTTTGTGCTGTAGTTCTGCTCAGTCAGAAGACAACATAGGTAAACAAACAAATACATCATCGGAGTACAACTTAAGAAATGCAGCACAGATTTCCAATCTCACAGCACTCAGCACGTTCTTGGAACCAGCAGAAATGCCCCCTGTTCTTTCTGCATGAGGGAGCTGACTGCATTACATCTGACTAACACAATCATCAGCTTCTCTGACAAATGGCCAACACGACTTCAGCTTGCCTTTAGACAGAAACAAGGCTAGCACTTCACACCACTTGTGACCAGTGGCTATTTGGTGGCACTGCTATCCTGCACTGCCTGAAGTGCTTCTAGTATGCAAGGCAGCCAGGATATAATGCTTTTAAGCTTTGAACCAAGACAGCAACAGGCTGACTTCTGTTTGCTCCTTGGGCAGACAGACTGCTAAGGTGGGGACCAAGGAAGCAGTAATGAAAAAACATTGATAGAAACACATGCCCTAATCAGCATCCTTAAATGAAGGGTAGCTTCATTTTGTTCATCCAAAAAACAAAAAACAAAACAACAAAAACAAACAAACAAAAATACACCCCACATGCTTTAAAATCATTTACTTCCAGCAATGTCAGCGTTTCTCAACCAAAAACTGATGACATTTAACTCACTTGGGTGCAGTTTTCTGTATCATACAGGCAATTTAATATTTGACCAACTGAACAATACATTGAAATAGTTCATAAAAATTAGTACTTCAACCAAGAATACGGACTTTGGTTGTTCCTCCCTTTTCTCCCCACACCCCGATTCCATGACACAGAAAGACAAACTGCATTCTCACCTCCTCATAAAACACCATTTTCTCAGTTACAAATCTGACCCTGAGGGAACTCTGATGTTAAAAATTGTTCTTGGATTGCAGTTGCAGTCACCTCAAAAAGGCTCTTCGCTGTGGTCTATGACATCATTTGGGATATTTTTCAACTTCTGTGACACTGAAACACTACAGGTTCTCATAACGAGGAAGTGTTATTTATTCTGCTAGCATTTGGAGCAGCCTTTCTGCTGCCCACTGAGAAACACAAGAATTACTAAGGGATGCTACCATCTTCTAATTATCTGAAGTCTCCATCATGAACACATTCATAACAGTTTTGTGTACATGGACAAAATTTTTCGGAATTTTAATTCCTGTTGCCTTCTTTCTCAAGTCTCTCGTTAGCCATGTGACCCCAAACATTGGTCCAAAAATCCCATTTAAAGGCAAATCATAGGGATTTTAAGAAACTCTACATGTAATGCAATTATCCCAAGCAAAACAATCCAGGACAAGCTGTAATATGCTATTCAGTGCAAACTGGTCAAGAAAATAGAGAGAAGTTTCAAACTAACAGAAGGAAGAACTTTTACTGTCAGAGAGACAGAGCACTGGAACAGGTTTACAGAGAGGTTGTGGAGTTTCCTTCTCTAGAGATATTCAAGACCCACTTGGACGCCTACCTGTGTGATCTACTGTAGGGAACTGCTTTAGCAGGGGGCTGGACACGATCTCTAGACGTCCCATCCCTTCCAACCCCTACAATTCTGTGATTCTGTGGAGCAGCTCAGTAGGAACCTCAAAGGCACCACTTGCAATGAAGTCCCGTTTCAATGCAGATAGAAAGTTACATGCAGTCCTCACATGGCTTATCACCGAAGAGAACCAAATGTATTTAGGCAATCAGTTTGAATAAATCTCTGGATTTCCATTTAATTCAGAAAGGGTGTTTTCTTAATTGCAAGATCCTTTCCATGCTCTGCATGAAAAAGAAACAATTAGCACCATCTGAAACAAAATGTGTGAAATTCTTCCACCATCTCACATGCCATTGCAGCAAGTGCAGAGACATGTAACAGATGGTCAATTTAACTCACATTCTCAGTTATTAAACATTACCTGCAGCTCCATTAAACTGCCTTTCTACTGGAAACACTACATAAATTACACAGTACCCACCAATGCAGAGGATTAACTTGACCTTTCTCTAGGGCATGATGCATTCCTGCTCAAAGCCATTCAAATACTAAGTTAAAAGGATATTAGCTGGTCTTCTAGTGTCAAATTTTACAGTTACATCTTTAGTAGGTGAGCTGGTGAGTGTCAGTCATCCGCCTTATTGTTTCTTTATTACAATCACTATGAAGTTAATGGACACTAGAGAGAGGAGCAAAAAAAAAGCTGACTGACAGATTGAGGTATTATAAAGTAGCCGTGTGAAACCAGGAAAAAAACTCAGACATACTGTTTTACACCATTGCCGTAAGGAACTGTTGCATGCAATTCACATGACATCTTTTGCCTGTTCCTCTAAATATAGCTCAATAGCTCCAAGAAATGACGGCACACAAAGCGGGGCCACTGTTTTTAAACCTCTGCCTGGAAAAATCTGAAGACTGAAAACTTTCTCAAATACAGATTTTTCCAAAAATTAATAGCTTGCCTTATGGCAAGCTACAACGTTAACTAAGTACATTACAATAATTGTAAGTAAATTAAAATGACTTTTGAAATTCAGCATTGCAGCTAGTCCAATTATTTAATATATTCAGATCTCCATAAAGTATGGGCGCTGAGAGACTGTTCATTACTACTAAAACCTCAAGTAAAAAATGCTCCTGCTTTCTTTCAATGACTGCTTTCTGAAAGGTATGAATAAAACTTCCCCTATGCTTACTATAAAATGCCTCTAGCATCTGAAATCTCAAGAAATTACTTACTTTCCAGCAACTAAGAGCTCCATTCTTCTTGACTGAGCTCCAAGACAAAGAAAATTAGGAGAAAAGGAAAACTGCCATACATGGCAGAAAAAAGGATTCAGGGTATTTGGTTGGTATACCTCTATTCATTTAGATATATGAGCACATCAGAGCGAACAGAATTTCGATATACTTATGTTCTTTCCACATAATGGCTTTAAAACTTAACAGCCCAAGGAAACAATAAACATTCCTTAAAGCAATCCTGAACAATTAAGAATTATATTTTTTCTCCTTCTTTGCAAATACTTGGCTTGGAATAGCAGGGACATTCATATAGGCCACTTCCCCATTCTCCTCCTTCAAAACAACTGTGTTTCTCCAAACACAAAGTGAAGCAACAGATGCTCCATACAAACATCAGGAAACACTTCTTCACCGTGAGGGTGACAGAGCATTGGCACAGTAAAGCTCAGAGTGATGATTGAGCATTTCCATCCTTAGCAGATGATCTTCATCCTTGGAGATACTCAAAAGCTATGTGGATGTGGTCTGGACATGGTTCTGGGTAACTGGCTCTAGGTTGCCCTGCTTGAGAAAGACAAGCAAGACAAGGCGATCTCTAGAGGTCCCTTCCAACCTCAACAATTCTGAGATTTTGTAAAAATGTGGTCCAACAAAGAATAAAGAATTATGGATGGTCTCACTGTCAGCTTAAAGACGACTGTGATCTGTATGCCTACAAATACAACTGCAGGTAAATATCATCCCTAAGAAACACCTGCAAGGAAAAGCTGCACCCAACCTGTTGGTGGGATCTGGCCTTAACTACCTTCAGTTTTGTCATATCCTGATGCACTACAGCTATGCTGAAAGTGAAAACCCTCAAGGAATTACAGCTGTCATCATTCTGAGAACAGCACACAGAAACTGTCCATAGCTCTATCCTGGCTTCTCAGAGACAAAATTTCATGTGAGATCTCATACCCTATCTTTGCAAATGGGAGTTATCTGCCAACGTGGTACCAGGAAGCATCTAAAGAGAACCCTGTATGGCTGCATAATCAATTCCTACTGAGACTAACACCACTGCAAATATCAGCTTTTCCAAGGGAAAGGTATTCTTTTGTGATCTGGCTGCCAGTAATATAAATATAGAACAGTAATGTATTTAATAACAACCCTACAGGATTTACTTCAGGGAAAGGAAGAATGAAATACCTATAACAGATGTTAATTATGTTGCTTAATTAATTTCAGGCATTACAATAAGGAAAACTCTACGTGAAACAAAAACCAAGACCAAGGAGTAAAATTTGTATGAAAATGACCCATTAGAGCCAACAAAATTAGCATGTCTGGGCAGTATTAAAACCCTATGCGCTCAAGGCAGACAAGTAGCTACACAGGAACATGATATCCTCTAGAAGATCATTCAAAGCCACAGAGAATTAAGATAGTACCTGTGGTCTTGCTGAGTAGAACATTAGCGTGAATGACTGCCAACAGTCTGCAAGTGCTGTTCTGTAGATATTTAAATACACACACTCAAACACTTCAGGGAAAAGTATTATAATTCCTAGAATACTCCATAATAAATAAAAGACAGGATCAAAAAAATCCAAATACTTCAGTACTGAAAAGCAGAGTTCATTTTAAAGAACGTATCTGGAATACTCTCAAACACACAACATTGCACTGTTTAAATTTTCTCATTATAAATCTGAAATTGATGTTCTCCTTTAGTTTATGCTTTATTGTTAAAATAGGATTTTATGTATCTTTTTAGTTTAGCTCACATTTTTCTAATAATGACAAGAAGAGTATGGATTATAAGAGTAAGAATTCAAAGGCTTTCTCAAAAGCCAACTACTTGCTTGCTTATACACCACCAAAGACATTCTATCCCATATTCTGCATTAAATAATACGGTATGGCAACTGATAAATTGAAGCAAAACTATGTTTAAGAATCTCTGGTATTCCAAGTGGGCAAGAACTTTTTCCTTTTACTCTTCATTGTAGCACAGAAATTATTTTATGGATATACATAACATAAATCACACATTATTTTGTTCAGCATACAGCAAGACTCAGCTCATCATTACTCTTTGTAGCTGCCATCTTGCTTTATGATTTTCTGCATCTATGGTGACAATGATTGATGCCATCTTCTCCCACCACTACTTTCACATTTCAATTTTAGAATGATACATTAAAATCAGTGGAATTTTTTTTGCATTTTAGCAATTTTAATCC
Organism: Gallus gallus; assembly: GCF_016699485.2. Classification (NCBI taxonomy): domain Eukaryota; kingdom Metazoa; phylum Chordata; class Aves; order Galliformes; family Phasianidae; genus Gallus; species Gallus gallus. The sequence goes on from NC_052534.1 coordinate 29,432,546, forward strand.
GCTAACATTTTTGTATTGTTCATCTAGTATAAGAAAGATAAGAGCTACATATGAATAATAAAAGATGATTTAGATTAGAAATACACAGAGTTAAAGGAAGGTGCAAAACCAAATGCACACTATATGTATGAGACTCTAAGAAATAAAATAGATTTAAATGCTATAAAAGTTGTATAAGTTCTTTCTTTAAACGTGTAGCTCAAAATCAGAAGTCAAATGCACAGCTTACTATATCATCATCTACGGAAAAACAGCTTTGAACGATGCATATTTCTGTGTCTGTAGTTTTCATAAAGGAGTATGAAAGTCCAACTCATTGTACTGTAACCATAACACTGTATGTTTCTTACACCAATAAAATAGTATTTTGCTTGTCTTTACTACCTCACTAAACAACTCTGATAGATACATTTTTCTGCGTTTCGCATCTGAATCATCACTTCCAGGAAGAGAAAACCTGTTAGCAGTTAGGTCCTACATTTATGCACGGCACAATAGGTGGTAGAGACAGCAACAATGAGAATTCACTGAAGAAATTTTTAGCTAGATTTGCCTAATGCAGCTAAAATAGACATTTTATCTCCAAGAATTTGAACAAAAACTCTGAATAAAGCATCTGATATAAATTAATTTTCTTACACCAATTCAACAGAGGCAAAGGGAAAGGTCTACGCCAGGTTAACAAATTAAATTTCCACTGAGAAGCTTCCTAAATTGAGCAAAATCTGGCTAATGGAATCCACACAAGAGTCAATAGCTTCCTCTATGGCCCTGACACAGCACAGTACATCAATAGGCCTAATATTCTTTTAAAAATATCTCCACCATTATGATACCGTCACCTTCCCTTTGCTGCTTTCACCTTCCTCTCTCCCATTCATTCACTGCTACATTCAATGTAGCTGATTAGTTCTTATTTCACTAGCAGCATGAGAAACTTCTCACTTGGAACTGTTGGAGTAGTAGATGACGTTTATTTCAGGCCATGTCCAATGCATTTCCCCCTCTCTTTTTAAATAATTACATGATATGCTATGTTTGAGGAACCTTTTGCCAGGGGCAAAATACATATTTTTCATATACACATACTTACATATATATATATGTATGTATGCATATAAGCATTTATATACATATACACATAAGCCTTTTACTGCCTCAGGCAGTGAATTATTCTCCGCCATCACCTATGCTGAGTTGAGCATTTCCACTTTTCTGACAATTTCTTGTTCCAGTCCATGCAAAAGAATTCAAACACATACTAAAGGGCACAGTGTTCAGAATGCAAGCACTGAGATATACCTTTTTAAAGCATCTTACTCCAAAGAATCCAAAATACATCATACATGGCAATCTTTTGGCTAAGAAAGCAGACTGAAGCAGACAAATTACAAAAGCCAATTGCTGAAATGGTCTAAAAAAAAATCCACAACAAAATTCCACTAAGATCATTGTTATTGTAAAATTAAATTGAAGTTAAATTGCAATTAGCATACAGCTTTTATTACTGTTTTTACTGTAGATCATCCAGAAGATTTATTATAGTGACTAAAGCATTAGGGAGTAAAGTAGCCATGAATTTTTTTATGCTTGCTAATAACTTTTTCATCACTGGTACCACATGGCACAACCACTGTGCAGATTCTATTATTTTAAAATGTACTGATTACTGAATAGCTCTGACGGGTTCCAAAGAAGCAGTGATTTCTCCAACACAGCTGACAACTGCATGTAAGCAAGTGCAGCACTACTGTTGAGTGCTTTCAAGAAATCTGATAGGAGAGGCACGGCTTACTGACATGTTGAAAATAAACAGCAACTCAGACTTGTGTTCAGATGTTTAAACTGAATCCTGAGGAAATGTAATATGAATTCTCAAAACTCATATCTTTCCTTTACACAAACACTGATCATTTCTTCTTCCCCACTGATGGAGTTTCACATATCCGCTTCATTGGCCACCACACGTAGATGAGAAGCTACTGCTGCGATCCCCCAACTGCACGAGGAAGCCAGACACAAACTCCTAATAAAAAGGAGTATTAAAAGTGAGCAGTTTCCCTATGGATTCCCTTCCAGTTAGCTACCACATCACAATTTGTCTGCCGCTATAAAGTAACTTAACCTTATTCTGAATTTTTAATCATGGAAGAGTCCAAAAATCACACGAAAGTGCCAAGTTAGCTAAGATTTATTTTCAGTTCCTTTGAGAAGGTAATAAGCATATATATAGAAAAACGCTTACTCATAATCCAGTACACTCCAAGCATGAACACATTTGAAAACCTTGATCACAAACTAAAACAGTTTTGAAACCTCATTATATGAGCAAAAAGGAAAGGCCCAATCAATTTAAACACCAAACAGCACAGATGCAGAAAATGTAGCACACATTTACCATTTACATATATACTAGAGATGATTGCAGAAGGAAGAGAAAAAGCATCATCACAAATGACTTTGTGTTGACAAAGAATAAAACTTGTAAACATTTCACTTATTTTTTCTCAGTGAAAGACACGTAGGAGCATGCTGCTTAATGCTTTTAATATGCATCTCCTTCTTAGAGAAGCTTCATAATATTGGTTTTACAATTCTTGAACACTTCAGGTTTGATTTCAGGAACGTAAAAAGGTTGCCACAGAACACCTGCCTGGTAAAGAACACTTATTGCTGATAAAACAAGACAGGCAACGAAGCACACTCTAGGGATTAGAGCTGCTTCTCAAAAAGCTATCAGAGATACAGACGCTTCCCTTTAACACTCCTGTGCTTTCTGTGAGTTACTGCAACACAGATGCGTATCTATCACTCATCTTCTGAGTCAATCAAAGAGGGGGAAGGGGGAAGACAAAAGCCAGAGCACTCTCTTCTAAGAGGAAGCTATTTCCAGCAAACACCCATAGACCCTGCAAGTGGCAGCACAAATCACTCGCATCTGGAACGCAGAAATATCCAACATGGTCCCTCATCATCCAGCAAAGCTCTTCTCAAACAAGTACTAAGGCTCGGAAGAAGATTCCTACTATGCAGATACCCTTCATACTGAGTTTTGTAGTATGCTTGAAACCAAAGCCTAATTTTATTCAGTCCCTAGCTTTTACTGCTAAAGACAGTCCAAATAAATAGCAGAAAATTGCATAAAACATGATTAACCTACAGATATAGCATTTTTCTTTACAGTTGCTTAAAAAGCAAGAGCCATGACAATTTATAATCTGGTTTGACCTCAGACAAATTATAGAGATCTTATGGTACTTTCCAAACCCCAAGTGCCCAGCTCAAGTGTATCAAAATAATCCCAACAACTGTACCATGCCACATACTAAAGAAGATAGTGAACTACTATGACTAATTTCAAGCAAAGTAAACATGCCATTTCTGTTCATGATGGATGGCAAAAAAAAAAAAACCAAAAACCAAAGCACTCCCCTACATTCTTCTGTGCGTTTCTGTAGATCAAGTGTATCATCTGAATATTCACCAAAACCTTAAACAACAGTAAAATAATATTAATAAATAATTCATTTTGAGTTGGGTCCAATTACAAATACTGTCTGCCTAAGGATGTAGCTGAAGCTTACAGCGTGCTGTTAGAAATGCTAGGTTGGACTCAGAGCACTGCCAGGGTACATGAAGAAATGCAGCTCCAAAGCAGTGAACACCTATGAGATGCCTCACATCTGCTGGTAGCCAAACTACAGCTGACATCCTGTGACAGTCTCATTTCGCAGGAGAAACAAGCAGACGAAAGGAAATCAGCATTACCCCTGCTTATTTTAACCCCAGGAAACTCACTCCTGCCTTGCCCCTTTTTTTGGTAAGCTAACATACACACAAACCTCATGTTTTTACAAACCCCCTGGGATCAAATTTAGCTCAAGTGTAAAGATATTATGACATTTGAGGTGCTGAGAAATAGAAGATGAAAAATGTTATTTACTTGAAGAATGATGAAGTACGTGTATTTCGGTTCTTCTTAGTACCTCATTTGCTACATGTGGGAAATTAGTATTTTTCCCTTGTTCCTTGCAAAGATAAAGGAATTCCATTAACTCACTTGCCTTTTATGCTGAAAGCAGTTTCTGTAGCCCACGTTACACACTAGAAGTAAATCAGAAAATTGGGATCATCTGCAGATGGAACGAGGTGATCAAACTGGTTTTACACCACCAGCTTACAGCTACTGACAGACCAAAGCTTCCTTTTTTCCATAAATACCATTACTATGGTATTACTAGGTAGTCAGTCCTACCAGGTGGGAAGCACAACTCATACTTTTCCCACCAAAAGCAAAATAAAATAATTAAAAGAAATCATTACATGCCTAGCGAATCTAACAGGCTCTAAATTGGTAAGTTTAAGAAATGTCTCTTAGAAAAAGCAAGCTCTTTCGTCTAGGTCTGCTAATTAGTTACTTTACTTTCTTTTTTTTCCCCCCAGTATGTGAAAGTGTTGAGTCATGCCTCTTGGCAGAAGTCTGTGTTCCACTTCTATCAAATACCAGGTTACCTACATTCATGCCTCAGCTTTATCTGAAGGACGTAAGTCTCTAAGTAGGGGGCGGAAATTACTTTAAAAGCAAAACAAAGAATTTCCTTCCACTTTCCCCTTGCCTCTTACTGGTTAATGCTGACCACTCCATCTCTGTAGATCTACCTCTTTCTCCCAAGGTTAGAAGCAAATATGTCCCCTGCAGTATTCTGAAACTTTTGATCAAATTATTAAGTAGGAACTGGATTATAAAGCCAATTTCTCTTCCACAGGAAAAACAGCTATTCCTCATCAGAAATTTCTAGTAAGGGCTGATCCAACCTGAAGCAGATTGAATAGCTGTAACAAAAGCACTTGAACAACATCAGTTACAAACCTGCATCCAGTTTTGCAAAAAAGCTGCTTTTAAAGAAAAAAACCCAGCTGCAAACAGGAGTGGCATTTAGTTTGAAAAATCCTTCCCATCTCTTCGTGTGCCACATAAAATTCACATCACTGAACGGAAAAGTCTCACAATGCAGTTTTTGAAAAAGCATTATAATGCTCATTAAAGGCAAAAGTCTGTGAAGGGTTATAAACCCCTGTAATACCTTCAAAGATGGACACTTTCTTCTGCAGTTTGCACTTTTTCACCATTTTTTCTTATCCTTACCTCCCTCATTCTCCTGATGCCCTGACAGCACTTTTTCCATACATGAAAGCAAACAGAAAGCAGATTGATATTTACATTATCATCTTTCTAGGAGAATTCTACTTCAAGCAAGATACCGCTTATCAAACAATTAATTTTAATAAGCAGTAAGATTTTTTCCTTTATCTTCTAATCAGAAGACAAGAACAAATCTAGTAATAGAATGTCAATGCTAATTTAAGAGGAGATGAAAAATGAGTTTATAATATTGCAACACAATCACGTTCTACAACAGGTCATGGAGGCATAAAATTCTCAACAAGTTCATTCTCATTTCACTGTGTTTTTTTCTTGGTAACGGCAGACAACTGAAGGTCTGCTAAGACCTTGCTGTACAAACTCATATCAAGTTACAGAAACACTGAAGTTGGCCTTTAGCATCCCAGTTTTTCCAAGCAGTGCTTAAACTAGGAGAAAAGGCAGCAAGTCTCCTATTTGCTTTGTTTTAAGCAAAAGGTAGAAATTGAGTGTAAATTCATCTCTGTTAAAAAGCTATCTAATAAATGATACTAAACAGTACTATATACTATACTAGTTCTAAAACTGTAACTAGAAAAGCCAGAACAGCACAAGGCGAAAAACAAACAAACAAATGATAAAAGTAACACTACTGGCTTCACTCAACCACCCAAAAACTGGAAGCTGCAGCTCAGCCTGGAAACTTTCACTTTGTTAACACAGTTATACACAAAGTTAGTATCTTATAGAGGTGCCCATGTCCCTACAAGGTTATAGCCTTTTGCATTACACAATATAAAAGGGAAGAAGAGCTTTCTAATTCTGTGTAGTGGACCCAATAAATGCCATGCCTCTGTAACCTCTTCCCCTATCCAGCCCTCACCATGTCTGAGAATAGGAAAGACAACAGAATGTGCCCCAGACTGCCCAAAGCTACACGTTCAAGGGATGCCATCCAAAGTTTAAAAACTGAAAATCCTTAACCTCTTTCAGCTAAGCAAACAGACAGATTAAGTAGAGAACACTGAGCCCCTCAACCCCTGAAGTTTGATGTTTACACAGACTGTGCAGCCATTTGGCCTAAGACTTTGCAGAAAGCACAGTGAACAAAACAGAGGATTGGTTCACCTGCTCAATAACACAACATCAAAACAGTTCACGCTTTTCTTCCATATTCTGGTCCTGAATTCCTTAACATTCCATTGGGAAAGGAAAAATGGAAAAAAATCACTTCTAACTTGGCAGCTCCAGCAAGGACTGTGAGATTTTAAATTTAGTAGATGTTATCCTAATCCTGTTTCACAAAAGACAGATTAAAAGCAAAATGTTTTAAAAATGGAGGTCAGAGTTTAAAGGTTGATTTCTAGTCACTGTGTGCATTTAAACACCTACTTGCAAGAAAAATTGGTTTTATATGAAGGTTAGTACTTCCTTCTGTTATCCAAGAAACTAAATACTTACATGCATTCACAGAGCAATTCACCTTAGTATTTGTCCTGTTTTCTTGGACATTTCTTGTTTGCTAGATTATTTGTCCAGTCATAGCTTAGGAATACATTTGAATGTAAACTGGAACTCAACAGAAAATTCAGAAAGAAATTAAAACTGATTTCTTGATCCCTTCCCAAATCGCCTATTCACAGGGAGCTATTTTTGTTTTCATTTTTACCGTTTCAGAATTTCAAGTTTACCATTAAAATAACGAAACAAACCAAAATTAATAAAACACTTTTTCCATACCTCCAAGAAGAGGTTACTATGACAAGAGATAGCTTAATTTCCATACAAGAGCTAAGCAGGGACTTCTACATAAGGCGCCCTCACACCAGTAAGAACATTAGCTTAACTTTTTTAAATAGTCAGACTGTCTTTTAAATACCTCTGCAAGCGTAACTACAGAACAAGATGCCATATTGTTTCATAAGGCTTAAGGTTTTGACTTTTTCTGAAGTTTCCAAGAAAGAGTACAGTTTCAAGTACCACCAATAACATCTTCAGAAGCCAAAGGGAGCTAGCCACAAGTTTTCCTTCCCTGTAGGTTAAAGTATGACTTAATTTCTCAGGCTCAAGTATATGTACGGAGAGAATCACAACTGACTATTCATCTGCCCTCTACAGGGATCTGGTCATTGCAGCTTGCTGTTTGGAAGAGAAAATGGTTTCAAGTTAAAAACAAAACAATTATTTCTGTTCTCCTGTAAACAGACACACTGTACTTTGCTACGCTGCCTACAGAAAAGACCCCAATAAATACCTTAAAATCCCATTTTCTAGAGTATGGTCAGCATAACACAGAGCTGCTCACATCACCCATTTATGCAGTACTAACTCACAGTAAATATCTTATAAATCACAAGCAAAATAGCTTTCCTTCTGTCAGAAAGAGCTCAAGAGAACAAGTACATGAAATCTGACCTTTACATCAAAAAAGGTCTTGGGTTACCACCAAAAAAAACCATGTTCTGTTACAAAAGCTTCCAGGAATTCTACATTTCTAAAGCCATTTGATGAATATTCCTATGTATTTTTGCCTCATCTGAGACTCAACAAGAACATTCTGAAGGGAAAGAAAAAAAGAAGACACTGAAATGTACCAGAGACCTATTGCTATCCATGGCTACTGGATTTATTGATTTGGAAAACAGTGCTAGACATCTTCGTTTTGGATTTAGAGATGACCTTTGTTTCAGTTGCTCATGGATTCGAGAACCCAGTTTAAAAGAAAAAGTTCTTAATTCTAGTACCCATCCAGTCACCTATGACTAACAATCACGCATTAGGTTCTGATTTTCTCACAGGCTGATTATCAAAAAAGCTGCTATATCAACTTAAATATTTACAGCTAGAACAGTTCTGTTATTTTAAAATAATAATTACATATAATAATACTGAGTAACAATGTATGTTTGAATATTTCTAAACACTGTATTTGTCAACTGGATAGATGTAAACACCCATTAAAGCCTTCCGCATTTCTAGGACTATTTATACATATCACAGTTTCTTCTACATACCAGTAAGACCCATTAAAAAGAAAAAAACCACAGTTGTCAAAATGTAGCTTTAAATTGCTGCTCAAAGCTTTTCAGTAGAAAGTTTCACCAAGGGCTTGAAGAGATGCACAGAATTTGCTGAGACATAGAAAATGTCATTGTGAAACAGTGCACTCACCTATACTGAGATCAACTTGCTATCTCTTCACATATTACAGGGCAGGACATGTTAACAAAGGTGAACGATACCTCATCTATTAAGGCCTATAAAACTATACTAAACATAGCTAAAACACAATGGGAGATAACACCAGTGTATTTCAATTTCAGCCTATAAATGCATCAGACACCCACACTTACCTTCAAAGACACCTTCTAAAGGATTGGAGTTTGTTGAGGATTTCTGTAGCTTTGGGATTTTTTTTGGTTTGTTTTTAATTTTTGGGGGGGGGGGGACGGGACATAAAAGAAGGGCAAAATAAACCTAGGCTTTGTTTAGAAGAGCAAAGCCAATAATGTACACAATTACCAACGGAGAAATACATCTTTTATTGCTGATTTAGTTCACCAAAAACAACATTTACCTGAGATAAAGAGAATTCAACTGGAAGCAAGTGAACACCAACCAGAAGTACCTGAGACACTCTCTGTTAAAACAAGCTTACTTCTGGTCTTCTTTAATGGTTACACTTTCAGTCATCTATAGGTTGGATATCAGGAAAAACTTACTTACTGAAAGGGTTGTTAAGCACTGGAATAGGCTCCCCAAGGAGGTGCTTGAGTCACCATCCCTGGATGTGTTTAAAAACCGTTTGGTTGTGGTGCTCAGGGACATGATTTAGCGGAGGGTTGTTAAAGTTAGGGTAGTATGGTTAGGTTGCGGTTGGACTCAATGATCTTTAAGGTCTTTTCCAGCCTGAGCAATTCTATGATTCTATGATCTACTGGCTGCTTGCAATTCACTTTGACTTTCCCCCAGAGCTAAGCATAAATGCCTCAACCCCAAAAGAAAAATCTCGTGCTATTTGGGAACTGAGATCAAGTAGCTTTGCTACTAATTTTGCTGAGCTGCTAACATATGTGAATATGCATAAATAGATAAAGTTTAGAAATCTCCAGGGTTTTCTCCTCTTACACTAAGTTCGAGAAACTTGTTAATTTCATTTGCTCGTTTATTCAAATAAGCTAGAGCGGTGGTTGAAATTACACAAACCACTGCTTCCCTCACAAGTTGTCCCATGGAATTTTCAATGCAAGGAAGAGAGAAAAATTCTGTACTATGCACTGAAGAACATCATTAGAGCTACATTTTAAATTTTCTTGCTGGACTCTAAACGAAGATCCACCAGACTGCTCATTCTGCTCTTCAGCACTTCTGCTGGTCACTACAGAGGTCAAAATTGTGACGTGGTGGCATCAGAGCAGCTCAGAATCAACACTCTTGACTCACGATTTTCATGGTTCTGTACTTTGTGGGATACACAGGTATTCTAGGGCCAGATTTCAAGCACAGGAATCAACATAAACATCAGGATGAAAAGCAACCAACTCCAAGTGTTCTTTATACATAAATTCCTTAACGGGGTATCATTTGTAACCACATGCAGCTGAAATGTTTCATCTTCAGGAAAAGAAAACAACACAATTTATAATGAGGCACCTCTAACAACTGTCACATAGAACAAGCCTGCTCACAGATTACAACATGGCTGGACTTGATGATCTTAAGTGTCTTCTGTAACCTAAATAATTCTGTGATTATGCTTTTTACTTTACATATACTATTAAGTAGAAACTCATGCACAGACAATGTTTTGTTTTGTTTTTTTTTAAATAAAGCGAGATTATTGCTGTATTATGTAACTGCATGAGCAGTTTTCCCTCTGCTGACTAACTCTTTGAGAAGATACAAGATTTGTAATAGGTATATGAAGACTGGTATGAATTAAGAATGAGTAGAATACTTAAAGCTCCAGATGAAACAGCTTTACAAGAGTTAAAAGAAAGTACGCATTAATTCTAACAGTGCTACATGATTTTACAAATAAAGAAGAGGAAAAAAATATTGAATAAAAAGTGTCAAGACGACGAAAATCAGAACTGCAACCATGGGGTAGCCCCTGAAGGGAAGGAAAAGAAAAGAAGTGACTCACACAATGGCTTGAGTTGGAAGGGACCTTCAAGATCACCCACTTCCAACCTTGACACCGAGGGCAGGGCTGCCACCACTACATCAGGCTGTCCAGTGTCCCATCCAGCCTGGCCTGGACGACTGCCAGGGATGGGGTACCTGAGCAACCTGCTCCAGTCCAGTGGCTCACCAGCCTTTTACGGGTTAAGATGAAATAATGAAGCAAATGGTCCCACACAGCATCCATTCCTTAAAGGTATTAAAGGAAAGTCAATTTGTCATCACAGTGAGGATTCAACAGCCAAAATACCGTGCTCACTATGTAGTGCACAGCTTATCTTTGCCAGACTACTTGGACATGAATCTTGAGGCCTGTATGTGGATGTGAAAGCATAAATAGCCCAAATCAATCTAATTACAGATTTTGTGCAATCAAATTGCCTTTCTGTTCCATAATATCTGACACAGAGTTCTGTTACACTAATCTCCTGCATTATGCTCAGAGTTAAGATGTAGAGTGGCAGAGCAGGAATGAAGGATCGAGCTTCTATTTCAGTTTGAGCAATTTAATCAGTGTGAGAGGCCTGACTAACTTTGAAGACAGCCAGTTTTCAATTTAATATGTACTAATGGCATGCTTACTTCAAGCCAATTTGGAAGAGGAAAATAAAAATACTGTTCCTCAAAATGACTTGTTACTTCCCAAGATGAAGTTCAAGAAAAACCTTAGGTGAACACTGCTACTGTACGAAACACTAGACTTTAATTTCACGATCATTTCAGTAAAGCAATGAAATATCACCATCCCTCAGTAACTAATGAGGAACAGAGTCACAGAAGAGGAAGGGAAAAAAAAGGACTTGCCTACTTTCACAAAGACATGCTCATTGGCTGTGAAAAGGAAATCAGATCTCACGCTCTTGGCTTGCTGTCTAGCTGCTGGATCACATTCCTTTCATATAAATTGGATAGACAATTTAGAAGTCATCAGTTACATATTGTTCTATTATCCAGATCACATTTGTCCTATATGTCTGCTTATCCAACAGCTTAAATCACCTTTACAAGTAGCTGTACTTCCCCTTACATCTAGCTGCTGAGCCAGACGATTTTCACAAGGGAGGTTTTTCTTGGTCTTGCCTTGTTTGTCTATGCAACGACTGCTGAAATGTAGTCTGAGTCAACCACCATGACTGTTCACCTAAATTTTTTCTGTGTCCTTAGCCGAAGGTTGTTGCTGAACAGCAACTTCTCTCTTCCAAGATGTCCTAGCACAAAGGATGTTTCAGTTCAAGTGAAGAGATAGCAATGAAAATGGTGGGGTGGAATGCATGAAAGAAGAGTATTTAAAAATAAAATGAACTTACACAATATTTGTTGTGTTTAGATTGAACTCACCAAGTTTTGTATAAAGAACAATTGAATGCTGGATAATTTCTACGGGTCACAAATGTTAATATTGATGGTCATAGTAGTACCCCTTCCCAGAGCACCCTGGAATGGCAGAACACTGAACCCTTCCTTACGGTTACCTAACCTAGCACATAACTTTAGTATGCATATTTAGTAAATGCTACTTCTACATTCCTTCACTTGTAAAATCCATTTTAAAACTAGCTCTTTTACAACCTGGCAGTTTTCCTGCAAAACCTCAGTCTGCTGAATAGCAGTACAAGGGGAAATAGAAAGGTTAGCTGTTAGCATTGTATTATTTTCTTGTGGCATTAATGATTACACTCTTAGAAAACATGCAGCAAACTCAACAGCTGTCCTTGTGCATTTCTAAATACTCTGTATGCAGTACTGCATTACACTGTCTCCAGTGACAAATTATATTTTATTTGAAAGACAAAATATGAATCTGGATCAGACTTCCCAGATGAATGAGCTGAACATTTCTAAACTGTGCTTACTGATACTGACCTCTCTTCTCAGAGAGAAAGAGTTAAAACAGCTTCCCTTATTCCCCAAAGGCTGCTGGTCTCACGCAGCAGTGCCATGTTTTATTTAAAACATGCACTCTCTCAGTAACCACTTGTTCTAATTGGCAAGGCAAGGCTGGGTCCCCAAAGCACACAGCTCGTTACATTCGGTTTGGATTACAAAAACACGATGAAACAAACTGCATCGAAATGTACAAATTAACAGCTCAAGAGTGCACGACACAGACATGGAATTAGATTGTAATATGGAACAAACTCCACAGGGAGGCTAAGGAACAAATCACTAGTGTCTCTATAAACTACAGAAGGTTTCCAAACGAGCAAATGAACAAAACAGCACACAGACTTTTCTATAACTCAAATAAATTGCTAAATGTGAAAAAAAAAAAAAGGAAAAAAAAAGAAAAGCATTCTCCTATAAATGCATGCATAATATACGAGAGGGAATGGAATTACACAGGTTTAATAAATGAAACCTGTGGGTTGCAGTCTGAATAGGTAACTCTGTTTTCATGCCGACAATGTGTAAACATCATGGCACTTAAGACATATCTCTATTTTTTATTTATTTATTTTTACTAAATCAGAGAACCTATACACATGGGACTGAATTACATCTGTTTTTTCAACAAGTCATTTGAAAAGGTTATGAGTTAGAAGGTGAATAAGACATTAAAGAAACAGAAAGAAACCAGCTTTACCATAAAGAGGAAAGTACACTAAGCGGAAAACAGAACTACAAAGCAAACTAAAAATAACAGAAGTTCAAGAAAATAATGGACTGAGCTCTTTTGTCTGCTTGTCAGTCTGTGCAATGGGCCTGGCAACCTTTTGAGATCAGAAAAATATCTATGATATCTAGTCAAATTAGAGGAAAAATTTTAATTAGGTATACTTGGCAGCCTTTTCAGGAAGCCAGCACTGAGATGCTGCATTTTTGAGTGTAATCCATATTATAGATAGATCGATACATAGATAGATAAGTGAACCCCAGATTACTGGGCTATGAATTTAGCAAGATGCAATCCAATGGAACAGCCCCGATCTCCTACAGGATAGTCTACTGACAGAATTCACTGTCTGTAAAACACTGAAATTCTTAAATAAAATGTATTTAGTTTTCCTAGGCTACATGGTGAAAACACTTTTAGATGTCACTGGAAAGAGCTCTACCAACTTGATGTTAGTAGTGGCCTGAAAGAAGAAAAAGTTGAACTATTTCAAGAAACAACTTGAGTGCCAGATGCAAAAGAAATTTCCTTTCTTCCACTAACCACTCTGTAAACACAGAAACAGAAATGCTTCATGGGTCTGTCCTCCATCAGTGTTAACTCTCCCACTACGTTATATGGGGGAAGATGAAAGAACGACCAAGGAAAAATAACTGAAGAAATCAAACCAGCAGCTGAAGCACTGACCCTACTGACAACCTACGTTGTACACAACATCTTCACATAGGCAAGTGCTGGGCAGATGAGACCGCATCTTCTGGATGGCACCGTTATGGTCCTTCCATAGAATGCCTGGCAAAGTCAGATGAATATTGACACAAGACAACATAGAAGCCCTGCACTCTGATACTTCCACGCCATGTTGATACAGATAGAAATAAAATATGTCTCTCATTGAGCTAATCCCCCTAAGTTAGTATTCTTATATGGCATATACAGAATCAGTATATTTTCTGTGTAACTCAAAATTTCATCTGTATTTACACTTAAAAGCACAGCAAATTTAGAAGGTTTCAGAAATTCATCTCTCCCACATTTCCAATGTATACATATTATTTACTAGAAGCATATAGCATAATTATGCTGGATGATTTGGTTGATGGGACCGTATCTAACAGAACTAAAACAATTATTTCTAAACCTAATACAACTATACTGGAACAAATTCATTTTCCCCTATTAATTCATATTTACCCACCAAAACTTGAAGACAGGTTCAGGAAAATGAGGCAAAAACCAAAATCCTTTCCCATTCCTTGATAAAAATATTGCCACATTCTAACAACCCAAACACAGCTATTACTCTGATCTTCATACTTTTTCAAACTGCAGAATAATGCAGCAGAAATAATCTTTGGGGTCAGCAGGGCAAATCAAGCTTGTAAATACGTGAAGCCCAACTGAAGACTGAAGTCATTCATCCAATTATTTGCTTAATTCCATTTCATGATTTTTTTTTTTTTCAAATGGTCAGGATATGGCTGACTTTGTCAAGTTACTCATTATGTTAAGACATCTTTTCCCTACCAGTCGTACCCTCTCTTAAAAATTCCTTGGGCACAGAGTGAGGGAAATTAAGCACATGCCAAACATCATCTATATTTGTATCTGGAATGCTACAGCTCTTTACCAGCAGGTGCTCTAGAAATTAGCAGTGTCTTTATTGCCACTTCAAACAGCAATACAATCTTCCAAAGAATTGTTCAGCTTCAAGCCTGTGCGTACAATAAGATTCAAACATGCACCTTTACCAGTCTAAAGTGTTAGTGAGAGCTACTGTTTGTAACAAGCAGTCTCTGTACTTCAAAAGACAAAGCCAGGAATGACTACAGCAACAAATTCTAGCCTAATGAAGCTACAAATTGAGGCACCAGCTTCCATTAGGAACCAGCAAAGGTAAAAAACATTCTGCTGCCTTTTTGAGAAAGGATGCATTTTGTATACATGTAAAGAGAACTACTGTTTGGTGCTTTCTTGTTTGTTTTAAACTTTTGAAAATGCTTGCTCTTTTTCCAATAATAAAGTACTACATGATAGTACAAGGATACGGAAAACGTAAGCATGACAGATCAATTATTCATTTAGGAACAAAAAATTAACAAAGAGAAGGACTGAATGAGTATAATTTATCATGCAACAGGATACAGCAAAGAATACAAAACATGAACGAGCAACAGACAACATGCAAGGTATGAAAAGGTTTTCAGTACCCTGAAAGCTTGACTGATGGACAACTTAGCAGCTCATTAAAAGCAAAATGTATTTAGGCAGGATTGTTTAGGGCTTTTTTTTTTTTTTTTAAACCAGATCATCCTTAGAGTAGGTGTTGTTACCACCACATAATACAGCATTCTAAATCGTTCCCAGGATTTACAAAGCCAGTGAAAAGAGGAAACTCCATTATTCAAGTGACTCTGAGTCACAGAAAAGAAACAAGATTTTGTAAGCTCTGAAAATTGTGTATGACATGAGTGTGACAAAATAAATAGCTGAGCAAAACAGAAGGGTTAAATAAAAACATACAGTAACTCCTCATTCTGAGTGAGCTCAGGATACAAAGAGATTAGCAGACCTGCTGCTTCTAGAAACAGATGATACATAGGAGATACTAGTATCCATTTTTACTCCTCCCGTTAGATCTCCAAACAAGAAAAAATAAAATACACTGTTCAAGTTACAAAACTTGATAACCTGGCATGGAGACAAGCATACAACTGATTACCAGCAATACCAATTCCTTCCTTGATGAAGGGAGATTAAAATGCTTTAATTTTACCAAACAAGTCCTTCACAGAACATAAACAGCTCACAGCTGGATTAAGACAGACAAGAACATACACTTCTAGAAAGTTTCAATCACATAAAGATAGAAACGCTATGAAATTGATTCACAAATCCATGAATATCCTAATCACCATTTCAGGATCTCCCAGTTTTACAAGCATTTCTCCCCATCAAGCCATCCAGTGCTGCACTTACCTTTAGCTTCACACATTACTGAACAACCCGAAATCCAGTTCTTGCATCCCTCTGGCCAACGTTGACTGCACCATCACAAAAATTAAACTTTCCAAACTCCCAATGGATCAAATGGATTAAAGTCAGAGCACAGGTTTGTTGTTTCTTTTCGAGCTACTGAAGTAGAAAGTCTACTTTTACAGTTTTCTGTATTTAAATATTTATTCTTTCTCTGTAATAGTTTATTCTGTGACCATTCCCACAGGCTCCAATTAAAACTGAGTTCTTGTAGCACGAGGTGTTGTTTTTGTGAATGTTTGTAGAATTTCTACCTGAAAGCAGGTAGGCTTAATAAAAGTGGCTTGTTATAAGCACTCAGTGTCCCTATCTGAAGTTGATACTACAACTTCCCTAAGCATAACAGGAATAAAACTAGAATAATAAAGAACGCTTTTGAAAAAATATCACTCACTGCTGTTCTGCAGTTTAATCGTTCAGATTTAGCAGTATGTATTGAAAGTACAGAGGTTGCACTATTAGGCCAAAAATGTGTGTCACTTAAGCAGATGCTCTGGCTGTAACTTTCATTTTTTCCACTTACCAGCTTATATTCTAATTAAGTAAAACCTACGCTTTACTGTGTTTATATGTGGAACATGCAAGAAGCCTCAGACAACTATGTCTCAACCATCTGAAGAGCACACTTATTTGAAGCAATTTAATATGCAAGATTACACTTGCACTGTACCTGGAGATTTTGAAACATTGATAGCACGTGTTCAGCACAGAACTCGAGGCAGAATGTTGTACTTTGCAGAAGTACAATTAACTTGAAATGATATATGAAAAGCTCTTGAACACTTGAGAGTCTGCTACTTCCATTGGGCTTAAATAAAACCAATCAGCTATTCCTTCTTGGAACAGACAAATGGAGTGAAGGAAACAAAGAGGGCTGAAGAGGACAGTTAAGTTCAAGCTCTTCTCCAGTATTTAACTATCTTTATGCGCAAGACAGTTCAGCTCAAGGAACAGCAGATTTGTTCTCATACAAAAGAGCTAAATGCCCCTTTAAGATCTAAACCAATAAATTGGTGTCTTCCAGACAAAGGGCTCTATGTATTTGAAATAACCAACTCACTCTTGTCACTGAGAGTTTAACAACTTCATCTCCGTAATAACATCTTAAAAGTATTCTCCTGTTTCATTTAAGATGTCCAAGTAGTTGAAACAAGGAGTTTCAGTCTCTGTGCTACTTCTAGTGAATTCATCTTGACTAGAATGAAGACATCACTAGTATCTGGTCAAACAAGAAGGTACACTGACAGCCCATGACTGTCTGTCCTTTGCTCTGTTTTGGAAGGTCTGAGAGAACAGTTAAGATAGGGAAGTTCCATGTAATTACTTATATTGCAATAGAAACCCAACAATGTTTTCATCCCATGCTGATCTGTTGACCTTTTCCCCTAAGTTATATGAGAACATAAAATTTATGCAAATGCAAAGGACTTTACTGCTGCATATGTCCTAAATTAATTAAAACAAAACAACAAACTAGATTAGATCCTTTACATCTGCAAGAGGAAAGAAAAAAAGTCACTGAGTGAAGTTACTAACCTTTTTCATTGTGTGGATTTCTTTTTTCTAAAAGAAAAGAGAAAGGAAATGATGGTCAGGAAAAATAATTCCCAATTGTACCCTGCATACAAATATACTACAATACATTTGAATAAATAAACTATCATATTAAAAGGAAAAAAAAGCAGAATTTCTTTTTCACATCATATTTTTGGAGTGCCTGGAATGGTTCAAAACATATTTCAACAGCTTTCTTACCTAAATTCTTGCTATCTCTGGTGGTTCAGTTTACAGAAACAACAGTATGTGTCATTACTTCAATACTATGGTTGGAAACTCAGTAAAAATATGCTAAAAATATTCTTAGTATAAACAAGCTAAAAAAAAATGCAAATAAAATCTTGAAGAACTTAAGGATTTTTTTCCTAAATCCCACATGTTTAGATATCACCTCATATTTTTAAAGCAGAAAATGAATTTGATTAGAGGGAACAGCTTTTCAGGAGAATTACAGAATAGAAGCCAAAAAAAAAAAGGGAACAGAAATTTGTTCTCAAAAAAAAAAAAGAAAGAGCAATAAAACACAAAGACCTTTCGTTTAATGCCTGGCCTAATGGTTCTAATGTTTTGGGTACACTGATAAACCCAAAATATTAAGTATGGGCCATTACAATCAGCAAATCCACGTTTTTGAGTTATGTAAACAAGTTATTTTCCAGTGCTGGTAAGAACACAACTGTACTGAGTCGAATCAAACACCTACTAGTTTATATCTCTCTATGGTACGTAGGGAAAAAATATATGAAAGGGCTTGCACTTTTTTAACAATTTCCTTCCAGTGATCCATGGCTGTAGGAAACAGCCAGAGGAATTTATACAATATGCCTCTTCTCCCAGGTAACAAACAGGACCCGAGGAAATGGCCACAAGTTGTACCAGAGGAGGTTTAGGTTAGACATAAGGAAAAACTTTCTCTCAGAGGGTGGTCAGGCGCTGGAATGGGCTGCCCAGGGAGGTGGTGGAGTCGCCGTCCCTGGCAGCGTTCAAGAGGCGTCTGGATGAGGAGCTACGGGATATGGTTTACTGGCTTGTGGTAGCAAGGGTAATGGGAGGATGGTTGGACTAGATGATCTTGTAGGTCCTTTCTAACCTTGTGATTCTGTGATTCTATGATTTTGCTGAACAATCTTTGACAATCTTCATATTCTATGTTTTTTGGTTTATTTTTTGAGGAAGTGATGTTGAATCCAAGATTTGAAATCCACAAGTCAAAATACACTTTTGTACAAACCTCTGTAAAAGCAGTTTTTATTTTGGCAGAGGGATGAGAGTAGGAAGGAGGAGGTCATGGGCGGTTCTTAAATTTCAAAGATGCTGTCACTTTTGCATTGGAACCAATGACTTTTAAAAAAATAAATTCAAAAAATGTGTGAGCTCCACATTAAGGCCAACTTAAGTCCTAAAAGCAAATATTTCATAGACAAGCCAATGGCAGTTTCAAATTTTTTTTTCCTCTTTTTAATACTGTGCCTGTTTCCCCAAGAGAAGTTAAAATCATGAACAATTATACCACTTTAATTACAATTTAAAGCAAGCATGCAATACTAAACAATAGCACAAAAAATTCAGGAAGATAAAGCCAGCAGATGCTAACAGAAAAAGGTCAATAGCAATTTCTAATACCTTAGATAGTAGTAATAAAAAAAATAGTATGTAGCAATGGTAATGATTTAATTTTTGAAGACTACAAATTAAAAAAAAATTGAAAGGAGTTTTTTTTATATTAACTTTTTGCTTTTCATCTATATCACTATATCACATTTCAGAAGATAATAAATTCTACAAAATTCTTAATTGCAATTCAATTTTTGAGAGCAGTATTATCCATTCAGGTGCTGTGCTAACAGTGGAACTGTAGTTCAAGGGCATTCCTGACTTCCATAACCTTCAACAGCAAGGTCTGATTGCTGCATCTACACAAGAGGTTCTTGATTGGCAAATAAATGAAGAACCAAAGTGAGGAAAATCCAATTATGCATATACAGCAGAGGAAGAAAAACCCACACAAAGACCCTGCAGGAGACACCAACAATGTGGTTTCAATAACCCAACAAAAGCCATAAAGCCTTTTATTGCACTTACCAGCAAAGCATTTGGAACAGAGATTCATAGTCTTGCTGGACCTGAGGTAAAAAAAAAAAAAAAAATTGAGCTAAAATATTCATTATCATTCTAATCAATACAGAGAATTTCAGCCAGGGTAACTGACCTTAAGAACTTAAACAGCTAATCAAAAATTATATCAAAATAACAATAGACTAGAAGCAGCCAAACTAGGAATAGGGATGAGGAGGAGATTTCATCTGACAACCTCTTTCCAATTTATAGAGCTTTTAAAACACAGTTTTCACATTTATTTACCTCATATTTAAGAATAAGTTTACCTTTTAAGGTAGACACTGCACACTTATCAGACATATCCATTGCTCTACGACAATAATGAGAGACAGGAAGAACAGGTACGTTCTGCTTTAATATTAAAGCTCCCCTTGGCAACAGCTTTGCAGTCCTGACAAATCTTGGATACGGTATTGCAGTAGAGAGATTAAAATATTGCACTTATAAGGACATAGACAGATGTGCTCTTGGAATCCTAGCTGGAATGGTTTAAGGAGTTATTACCTCAAGCTGTTCATTACTACCCTCAGCTGTAGCCAGCAGTAATTTAAAATAACCTGGCTAACTTTGTACTGACATGAACTAGGATAGTTCATATGATCTGTTAGTGTGGCTCAACTTTCAGGGCAGTAACCTTCAGCTGAGAGAAAAACAGCTGGAGAATGACAGCAACATCTTAAGTCTCCCAGATGTCTCCAAAGCGTCTGTGCAATTATGCCACAAGTGTTCAACTCAGAGAAAGTCAGCAGGCTCAAAAACAAACCAAGTTAAGGCTACAGCGCTCTCCAGGACTGCAGCAAAATCACATAAAGTTTCGCCCAGCTTACAAAAAATTCTATTATCCCATCACCCTTACAAAGTGACCTGGAGAATACGCTCACAGTCTCTAAGCACTGAAACGTCTTTAGGTAAGTACAACCCATTTTCTGTGCACACTGCCCAATATTTGATTCGTTCAACATTCCCTGAATGCCATTATAAGCATTAGTATCACCCTGAGCAGGCCTGAAAGAACATGTTGGCAGGTAAGGTTCTACCAAAGCCATCCATGCCCAGAAGACCTTTTTACCCTCCTCAGGGCAGCCTCTTACCAGAAAGATCTCATTTAGGCAAATTAACTGCATATTTACCTATAGAAATATGTATATTTAAAAACAACTGAGACTACCTAAACCATTTTCTAATTCCAGACAAACATGGACAGAATTTTGAGATGAGATGTGCACCAAACAATATAAAACTCTAAGAATCAAGACTCAAACCAAACATCTTGATTTTTTTTCTCCAAAGCAATTAAATCACAAAAGATTACACCTATTAGAATTATATACTTTTCCCCCCGAGCTTGCAAATGAATATTTTGAATGAATTCCCAGTTAAAAAGTAAATCCAGACTTAATCAATCAGATCTTAGCATTAGTCACATGAAAACATTACAGATGCTTTTCAATTCATGCACATTTGAAAGCTGGTTTACATCAGGCTCAAGAGTTCTCCAGTTCACTGCAGATATGAGACCATAAGCATTTGCCAGCTACAGCAAGAGACAGACACATGAAAGCTAGTTTTAAACACAAGCAGTATGTGCACAGGAGAAAAGTTAATTCCTAGGAAAAGCAGAACAGCATTTGTAGCCATACAAATACATATCGTATTGGTATATACCCAAAGATTCAATAGCTATGTTGACAGTCTGCACAGATTTTCTATCTTCAAAAGAACTGCAATTAAGAACAGCACGGTGAGTCAACACCTACAGCATTAGTGTGCTGCAGTTCAGTACTCACTGCTTATGGATTAGACCTTCTGGAACAGCTCAATATGCCAGGCAGGAGCTTCTCTGCAAAGCCATTAAACCCCAGGGGCAGCAAAGAAAAAGAAAGGTAGAGTTCAGGTGGTTCATACTGATGACATTGGAAGGGGCAATGACATATGGTTCCATCAACCATCTCAGCTGTTAAATATCAATCCGAATTCTCATATAATATTTACTTAGCAACAAACCAACAATGAAAAATGCACACAAATGCACAAAAATAACAGCCAGCCATGTGAAAAAGAAGAAAGAGGGTTGCCATTTACTCTTAACACAAAAAACAGGGTTTGTTTGTTCGTTTTTACAGACAGTGCTATTGGACAAGCAAGCAAAACAACTTGAGCTCACTGTCACTCTTCCAAGGTTCACTTTCAGATGCCTTTATGTGTTTTTTTTTAAGGCATACAGGTTAGTCAGAGGCTGCAACATTGGATGAGAACCTCAACTGCTTTTCTTGTTCCTTGAGGTGTTTGGTTTTTTTTTCTTGGTTTGTTTGTTTGTTTGTTTGTTTTTTTGTTTAGTTTCTTCTACACAGACGTCACAGCAGATAAACCAAGACTAAGATAGTAACAGCACTGATTAACCATCGCCCCTTGTGGAAAGTGCAATATTTAATTAGGGCCAAAGCTTTACAACAAAAATATCAAGCAGTGTAGGTATGTCAAGTTTAGGAGGTATTAACTGAGAGACATGTTAATGTCTGTCAAGTAAGATACACAGTTAATGGTGTTCTGTTCCACTGCAAATCCCTTCTCCTCTTACCTAGGATTTCCTCTTCCCTCTCACTAGCCCCTTAAAACTGAGCAAACCTGCATGTGCTAATTCTCCTCACATAAATCTTCCTATGCACTATCTTTTATTCCTATTGTTTTATATTAATCATATTTATTTATTTCTATGTTCCCGACAGACTTTTCAAATACACATCTGGGATACAGGTTACTTCTCAAGGTAATTTCATTCAAAATGCTCATATCAGAAAAGGGTCATGCCATAAGATGGTCATGGTACAGCCCCCACTGTTGCCACCTCATGGTCACAAAAGGCAACCGAGAAGCAGATGATTTCTAGGAAATGCAGTACTTATTTGATTTCTAGGAAAATTCATTAGAACAATGAGAGTAAAGGTAAATAAGGCATACAGAGCTGGAAGCCCAAGTTAACCCTGGCAAGGAGAACAGACTGCAAGCCTTCAGGCTGATAGCCAACGCTTTCACACCCTTCTCTTACAGCTAGGTTGGGGATATTCAACATGCTTATGAATTAGTCATCAAATCACTGGTTTTAATGGAAGATATCAAGGTAATTCCCAGATTTCCCTCATAAAAGTCAGCTTCATGCTTAACAGCATCTAGCTCAGAGCTACTGCAGTATATATTTTATATCTACAATGTCCCTACCAAGTCAGCTTTGTATTAGTAATATACCATCTCCACCTGCACATAATTTAAGCTGGTATTCACACAGGCATTCATATTTATGGATAAATCAAGTCAAATAGAATTGCATTATCTTAGAGGCAGAATATAAAGTTAAACCTCACTTGAAGGTACTCCCACCTGCCAAAAAGAAACCATTTAACTAAAGGGTAATAAAAATTGTGTAGATTTGGAAACCACGAGGTGAAGCAATGCTTAGAAGGTCAAGTGGCAGAGCAAATTAGAGGCAGGGGAACTTCAAACCAGCTGGAAAATCCCAGAGGCTTCAGAAGTATTGCATGCAACTATTTGACAAAACTTGGTCTGAAAAAATCTCAGCTATTTAAAAAGCTTCCACTTCCAAGAAGAAAAATAACAGAAAAACTTCCCTTATAAAAACACAGCCATGAAAGCAGTAACAATGAATGACACAGGACCTTTGAAAAGGAAGAAATTGCAGAAATAGGTCATCCCAGAATTCATAGTATATTTATACTTCAAGCAAAAAAATCACATGTAAAGGTAAAAATAAAAAACCTCATTTTGGGATATTCATATCATCCCTCACTTGGATTATTGTACATACAAATTTCCAAAGCAAATGAAACCACTTGAACCAACAGACACACACAGAGACCACTGCCAGGGCTCAACTTCAGCGAAATCAACAACTGCACCTCAGATTAAATACACACAAGGGAAAGTGAGAGAAACTGACTACCAAAAATAACATCTTCCACTCCTATAGATTGATAGACTGTAACTAAACGGCAACATCAGAAGTACTAAGACTCTTATTCAGCCACTCTGCTTCTCTATTCATATAGTACTTTCATTACGTTCGTATGAAAGCATGGCCTCACCTATTCCACTAAAAGCATCAAAAATTATTTACTTGAATTATATACCCTACTCTACTAATTATTCCTTTTGTCGCCATCTGGCAGTATACAGCTGTGAGGTAATGTCCAAATCTGTGTGCATTCTACTCTTCTGTCTCCACTGAAGTCCTTTCCCTTTCCCTTCCCCCACTATATAACTTTATCAATACGAAGCCACAGCTAGAGAATGAAGATAGAGTTTTACCCCAAAATCTCAAAGACCGATAGAGGTATCATACTTGATTCTAATAGGCAGAACGTAAAGGAGAATCTCAGTCTGAAGATTCTAGAATAAAATACATGCTGAAACTCAGAGCACTGGGAGAGTTTAAAAGCATTATACAAAAATCCACTTCATCTCAGCATTCTCAGACTTCCTAATGAAAACAATTTTCTGCCAAGAAACTTGGATAGGCTTACCTAATAAGTACAGAAGGTTTTGTAACAAAACCTTACATTTTCCAGCAGTCAGGCACTTCCCAGCTTCCCCATTTGCATTTTAAAGAAGAAAGATGAAAAAGCAAACCACAAATGCTAAAAACTAATACTTCACACAAGTGCTAAAGGGCAACTGAAAACGCACCGTTTGGTCTATAGTGTGAAAACTCCTTCACGTTTTAAATAGTGAACTAGTATTACTAATGCAAATGTCCACCAATGGGCAGATTCACACAGTTGCACTATAGTAAAAACTAACTAATAATTCTGGCATAGGTGTATAATCTTAAGACCTATAAAAGAAAACAATCAAAAAAAAACACAGAACAGTAATTTCTGGAAATAATTTTTCTTTGGTTGTGTTTTAGGACTGAAACAATACCGAATTTGGAGAAAAAAAGCTTTAATATAGGACAGATGTATTGGGCGTTTCATTTTAAATGCAGTTTGCACTTGTGGCTTAAGTAAGTATGATTTTGCATTTTTATTGGTAACAAGACTTTCCAGCATACCTAGCATATCTTTCTGATTTAGAAGTTCTTATGATTTGGCAGTCAGAAAATGTATCTGCTTCAGTAGCACTATAACTGCACTGGTGATTAAACACATCATGTCCTTCTTGGTCCTCTTCCAGTACAGCACTCAGAGTGGGATGTCAGTGTCACCCCGGTCAAATCTTTCTTAGTCCCTGAATGATACCTGCCCAGCACGTCGAGGGCCGTGTGTCTGAAAAACATTAACGTGCACTGAGTCGTGTCATTAATTAGTTAAAACTACTACACAGAAGCCTCCTCCCTGAATTTCCTGCACATGCTGTTTTTTCATGTGTTTGGCAACTTAGGACAACTGTAACATATGTTAAAGTAATGCATTTATACTACCGTAGTTAATGGTCTGTCACCGTTTCCATTATAAAGCAATTTTCAAAGGTTTATAACTCTGCTGAAGAATTCAGTCTGAGCTGAATCCTGGCACACAGTATAAGCAGAACCACAGCCCACATGTGTTTACTTTTATCTAACCAGACTAGAAGGGTTATTTATCATTAAAAGAAAATTGATTCAATTCGGTACTTCCCTTACACTTTTCATCATTTGCTCAGAATATAACACCTCACCTTGTACAGAAAGGAGGTTAATTAGACTGAGTTAATAAGACCTTCAATCATCCTCTTGAAATTTCTGTATACCCTCTAGCTTCTCCAGAAAGCCATTTCATTGTTCTAAACCTGATGCCAACTCATAGATTAAATATACACTGTATATCTGGTACCTTGGTTCCTCCTCAATTGATAATCTTGCTAATAGGATACAGACAAGATTTTTTTGGACAGTTTAAACAATTATTCATGTCTTTAGACTGAGGCAGCTCAGTAATTCTTCTAGAATTATGTATGCTAAATTCTTTTCACATAAAGGAGCAGAAGTGAAGCATGTCAAATGCAGATTAACTTGCAGTGAATCTGGCAAACAAATGTCCACATAGACTCAAACTGATTTTTTACTCACTAAAATCTGAAGTCAAATGCCTCCTAAAGGCAGTCCGTGTCTCTTCTTCCTGGGCTCTTCTACACCCCTATGTTTGGAGTATTCACTTGTAAGAATTCCAGCTGAGCTAGGAAGTGTTATTAGTAAGACTGTGTTGTTATTACTATTATCGTAACAGTTTTTCTAGCTTGGAAAATACATTAATATTCTGCTTTTGATTCCTGGATTCCTCATTTTCACCATAAACAACACAGCGTTCCTTCCCATCGCTACGTTTTGGTAAGCAGCAGAAAGTCAAGTCACATGCCAGCACAGACCTCATCATCCTACTTCAATCTGAAATGAAACGGAGAAGAAACTTTATGCACAGCACAGAATATTAGAGTTGCCCTTTTGGCAACTTTCCACAGTCAAAAGATATGGCAGTGCATCCCAATGAAGTAGCTGAACTCTGATTTATTATTTTTCCAATGGCTACACTAAAGTATTCTTCTAAAACTATGGCTGAAGCACTTTTTATATTTTAAATATAAAGGGACACTGAAACGCTTTGTTTACAATAATGTCAGAGCACAGCACAAATACACAAGAGGGAAAACAGGGAAAAGACTGCAACAAAGCAGCTCCTTATTCTTACAAAATGTATCTCAGGCTCTGACAAAAGCACTGATGGAGTTTCAATTTACAGCCTTATCCAAACAATTCATACAAGAAACTGCAAAGAATCTAATGCATTTAAACTAGGTAAGAAGGGTTGGAACAACTCAGAACAGATTCATTTCAGTTTCTAGCTCAGTGTACAAAGCTGTTGCTCTCCAGTCAAAGATAAATGCTCCATAAATACAAGTCTCTACACTCACTTAAAAATATAAAGAATAGTAAAAAGCCTGAGCAGCAAAACCCAATGCCAAACATTCCCCTAGAAATTCTCTGAATCTTTTTCACAAAGATGTGCAGTCTATTGTTTAAAGGATAGTAAAAAGGTTGAAAAACTAAGTGGTGCTCAGCAACAAGACAAAGGCCAACGGTACAAACCGGAGCACAGCAAGTTCCATATGAACATGAGGAACTATTTCTTTACTTCAAGGGTGACAGAGTGCTGGAACGGGTTGTCCAGAGAGGTGGTGGAGTCTCCTTCTCTGGAGATATTCAAAACCTGCCCGGAAATCCATCTGTGAGACCTACTGTAGGGAACCGCTTTAGCAGAAGGCTGGACTAAATCATCTCCAGAGGTCCCTTCCAGCCCCAACCATCCCGTGATTCTGTATTAGTCAACTCTAAGAGGCCTTCAATAGAAAAAGTAAGAATAAAATTAGAATGTTCTGATCCACCTACTTTCCACCAATTCCCCAATAACATCACTATTTATATGCATCGCAGGTAATAAATAATTTGCCTTATGACAACACAAGCACCTTCCTCAGATTTTACAATATTAAATTGTATTAAGTATATCTTTTTCTTCAGATCAGACATTCCAATGCTCCACTGATAAGCAGAACTCAAAAACCTAAATCACAGGATCAGTAAATATCAATAAATATCTGAACTTTCTTAGAAAAAAAAAAAATCAGTTGGAAAAGACATCAAGAAAGCATCTATTTCATCCCCTGACTTAAACGCATGACACCAATACATCAAATGTTTCCAAGACAGTTATTTCAACTCTCTGCAACTCCAACAACTCTATCTAGATTAGGAAAAATAGAAAAACTTCCCTTTCTTGTTCAGTTTAAGGATACAATGTCTTTTCAGCACGCAAAGCTATTAAACAGACTTGAAGACTCAGTCATCCACCACGCGTAAGGCCAAAACAACGACAGTTATGTCAATCGTCCTTAAAAGATCACATTTTCTAACACCCTGACCATTTTTGAGCTTTTCTACATTTCTTCCTGTTCACATCCATTCCTTGTCCAACTACAATGGTCATATTGAATCAGAACTCCTAACAGCAGCTTCAACTCAGATAAGGATAACTGAAACCTTAACACAAGTGTGTCTAGCAGTATTCTTGGCTATAAATCAAAATTATACCTCTATAATCAAGGTTGTATCTGTTGTTGATATTGGTTCCTGGATAAGAGAAAGAAGACAACTACTAGCAGAAAGTAAAGAAGGGATCATTACTTAGTTTTGTTTTTTCAGTTTTGATTTTGAGTTTCTCTTCATCTTTGTTGCTTTTTTTTTTTTTTTTAAGTCAAGATGATATAATGGTTTATGTTCATCTCTCTATTTTAACTTCTTATCCATCTCTTCAGAGCTGCTATCTAGTCATCTCTTTTCCAGAATTTATGTAGTTGAATAGTCTATGGAAATTACTGTAATTTAACAAGGCCTTACTTTGAAACCATCTCATTCACCTTAGCTATGATATATAAGCTGACATTTATCACATTACACAAAAAGCATGATACTACCTAGATTTTCAAAACAGTGAAGAAAGTTACTTACCAAGTCAAAGTTAAGTATGGAATACAAGATAAAACAAAACAAAAGCCTGAAGCAACAAAAGCCAACCCCATCCTCCCTCCAAAAAACCCAACATATGAAACTAGTCCAGGTTCAACCCTTCATTTGTTATTAGACAGCACTACTACTACAGTAGCGTAATACAGGGAATGTGGAGCCACTACAGGGGAAGACGGAAGATGAAATCAAGAGCACAGAAGAAACTGATCTACACGTGTAAGAGGTTTTTTCCTTTACCTTTATGTTTACACCAAAATTATTTTTTTGACTAAAGACAATTGAAAATGCTTCTTAGTATTATAACGCCCTAGAATTAGTAGAACTTTTAAACAACTAAAAAATGCCTTGCAAAGTATTTCAAAAACCTTGATTGTTTGTACGTATGCATGTCAAGTAACATTTACAAAGAAAGCTTATTTAAACTAGTTAAAAAATGCTGTTGCACAGTATTAGGCCAGAATTCATAAACACATTTTGTTAACGTACTTAACACTGGGCATTAATACTTTTAATGTTTAATGTTACACAGGCAAAAAAAAACAGCATTTGAAATGTTGATCATCCCAAGTACAGAGAGAGAAAACACTTAAAGGTTCACTATACATAACAGATGGGACAAGAGTAAGAACTCCAAGAATTATTTTGATGATTTATTTCTACAAGTTACAAAGAAAAAGCACAGAAAGCAAGGTATCCTGCTCAATGAAAAATGCAATGTAGCTCCTACCAGTCTTGAAAAAGGAGTGCTTTCTTGCTTTGTTCAAGAAATACTCTTCCCTATTCTTTCTGTCTGTTATGTTTCTAAATCTGGATTTACTATCAAGGCAGAATTGAAGCACTTCTTGAAAAGCACATGAATGATTTCGATGAGGTGCATGCAATCCTACCTTATTACTGTTCATAAACCACCTAAAAGAAGTCACCAGTGTGCAAACACACAGGCACGTTTCCTCCTCCCCTTTCAAACCAGGTTTTAGTGAAATCTTCAAAGGTTAGCTGAGAGAAACTCACATTCTTCCACCCCAGCAAGCTTTGTTCCCAATCATCAGCCAGGAAAAAACACAGCTCTTATTTAGATCAGTGCTGCCTCTGTACCTGATTAGAGGCAGTCATTTTTGGTTCTCACCTGGGAAAATATAGCCAGGTCTCACTATGCTGTCCTACAGAATATTTCTTTCTGTAGAAATTCAAAATTAATTGCATCAATGTCTGCACTACGAGTGATCTTCCAGTTAAGTGTTTATATAAAAACTTTCCTAAGAATAGAACCACACATTCTGGCAGAATGTAATTCTACCCAGAAAGTAGAATTAAAGAGAAATAGGAGAGAAGGAAAAAGGAAAGTCACTTTCAGAAGTGAAACAAACCGCTGGTGAGTCATGATAACCAATGCTAAACCAAAAAAAAAAAAAAAAAAACCAATCAAGGTCCTTTTGCTGCTGGTAGCAGATATGTGCTTGCATGCTGCATGCTCATTCTAATGCCCCAGAAGTTTTGATTAACTTTCTAACAGCTTGCAGGTAAGAAGTCTGTATCAGATTTTTCATCTCTCAAGATGTGAAAGGAGGTTCTCAGCCTCAAAAACCATCCTGAAGTAGACAGAGTTCCACTTGCCAGCTCAGCAATGGGGTAAGTAATACCCCTGCTGAACACCTTATGCAAAGTCTTAGCCCAGATGAACATTTTGAATATTTTCACTTGAGGAGAGGTCAAACTTCTGATTTGTTGGGTGTTGTTTGTTTTTTTGTTCTGTTTTTTCTTTTAAAAGAAAACCACAAAGCCAGAGTTTAGTGTAATTCAAAGGAACACAGCATTTCTAACCAGAAGAAAACTGCATAGAAACATAGCCTTTGAGATGTTTGTGTTAAACGTTCAACTTCTGACGTTCCTGAAAAACAAAATAAATCAGGTAAAACTTGTAACAACAAAGAGTTCAAGGAACAAACCAATATAAACATAAATCTTTGGCAACACCACTTAAAAAAGCAAACAAGCCCTCAAGAAAATAAAAGAAACTCTACGAGCAAGAGTTAGGCTGACAGTGATAAACAGAAAGCCTTACGCAAAGCAAGTCATTAAACTACCCCTAGAAGTTGAGATTTTTTCATAAATGTGCATCCAGGCATAATCACAAGTTGCCCACTACAGATCAATTGACAGTACACATAGAAGCAGCACCTTCTTTTACGAGAAACACTCTACTCAGTGTTCCCTTCTCTGGTGTTTCTATGACAGTGGATGATGGTCATGACTACTGCAACCCCTCAAACCCTTCAGCCATATGAGATGCATGGCTCTATAAACCTTCCCAAAACCATCTCGTTAAAGACAAGTGCCAAAGTGAAAAATAAAAATAAAAGTCTGCACAGTTAAGAAATACTAAATGTTCTTTCAAGCACTTCCATTTCAAGCAGCAAAGGGAACATTGCAACCATATAAGTTTTGAATGCTTTACACAAGAGAGCACACAGTTCATCACTATGCTCGTTTTCTCCCTGCTAACCCCAGGAGGAATCACTGCCTCCCCTGTCACTTCTGATCCACACACTCAGCATAGCCTCCCCCCATGACATCTAACTGCTATTTTTGTGTAGGTCTTCACTGTTCTTGGTTGGTTGTGCCTTTTTTTTTGTTTAACACATTAAGCGTACATTAAAAAGTGTAAAACCTCCACAGTAATCATTCTGAGATTAAACTGCTTTAGAGTTCAGAATTCATGTAACCTAAAACAGGAAACACCTTTAAAACCAACTTAGCACTTCGTGGCGTCAAAGTAATGTTTTGAAGTATTCTAGATGCAAATGCAATGTATCTCCAAGAGCAAATGCAATAAAAGATGTAGCAATCAACTATTTTCAGAAAGAAAAACTACATTAGATGCCCCAAACCCAGGAAAAAAAAGAGAAGCTGCTTTCAAAATATGCATTTAAAATCTGTCCCTCTCTGATCTGAGAGCAAATAACAAGTTATCCTTAATCTTCTCATTAGTATAGCTAGCCAGAGGTCTAGCTACTTGTCTTTGCCTACTTGTAAGAGTACAACTGAGTTCAAATACAGGAGACCTAAAGAATAGTAAAGCTGCTCCAAAAACCAGATGAAGAGCACCCCACGCATTCTTTTAGAACACAGCATTCTGATCTTTGGTATTTTATTTTCTTACAAGTCAGTGCACGACAACATGTATCTTGATTCATTGAACAGAACTGCCATATTAGCAATTCAATTAAGAATTTCTTCCATAGAGAAAACAAACTCTTGGAAAAATAACAACCCCATGTGATAAAAGAATAACTTTCAGTAATGTGAAAGCCGACTACATGGATGTCTGCATAATTTATCTGTAAATAACAAAACAATCAAAGTGAAAGGATAAAGTTAAATGAAAGTATTTTGAGTCGTAATACATAAATGTTGTTAACAGTAATCCAGATGTTTTTCCTTTTTTCTCTTTTACTTAGAGGGACAAAATCTTTCCACATTTACCTAATCATGTCAATCAAAACTAAACAAGTATCAGGCCGTATTTCTGTGAGTTTCAAAGTTTATTCTTCCTAGTCTAGAAAGTCAACAACATCCAAGACATCAATTTCTTAGCTCCTTACTAAGTGCATGGTTACTAACATCGCACAGACCAACAAGTCCACAGTAGGAGATTATCTTCCATTGACACTCACAGACTGAGCATGGTACACAAAAATCAGCTCAGACCAAATACACCCACACTGAATTAGATCCAACATGTTTGCTCCGTATGGAGCTGCGCTGGCATTTACACATTAGTCTTAAAGCATCCACATTGCCTAATTTCTTCCCCCCCCCCCATCTTTCATTCTGCCTTTACCTCCTCAAAACACGTGTATAACAGTGTATTTCTCCAAACACTAAAAGGAAACAGCAACAATTCAATCCTAAATATTCAAGGTGAGGTAGTTAACATAGTTAATCTAGCAGTCCCAATAAGATGTTCTTAGTTCAAATGTCCAGAGCTGTGCCATGGCAAAAATTTCAACTGTTCTGATGGTGACCAAGAGCTGTTCTCTCCTCTGCATGTTCAACTGCAGCATGCAGGAAAACTAATGCTTCACATTTCCAGTCTCAGTATGAGTTCCTAGGGAAGAGTAGAAAAGAGCAGAGGAAACAAACTGACCCAAGATATCTTTCCCCCTTACTGCCTGTCTTTCTGCATGACAGCAATAAGAATTAGGAATGTTCTCTTCTTCTAGTGCTCTTCATTCACAAGTCTTACAACCAGAAAAGAAGACAAAATATTAAAACAGGATTCAAAAGAAAGATTTATTCAAGTTATTACATTTTGACAATTACTTAACTAAGTGACTGGGAAGGGGGAGAAGGACACAAATCTTAAAATTAAACACTGACTATTGCAGACAAGTACCTCCGTTTTGTTTCTAACACCCTCATCACGACTACAGGAAGGATTTTGTCCTCAATCTAAACCTGACTTGCTTCTTAAATTTGGTATGTAACTAGACCGTCACATGAAACTGTTCAGAAGCTGCTTTCACCTATCCAACATGCTTGTGTAGGTGGATGACGACAACAGAGGCAGGGCAAGCCCCATGCTACCAGCTGAAGGTTGAGAGACTGCAAAATAAGCAATTACAAGAACACTGAATGTGCTACCGCACCAGATTGCATAGCTCCCAAATTATTTACTAACAAATGAGATCACACAAACTAAAGCACTTAGTAGGCCATGACTAACACTGGTATACTTACTTTTCCATTCAAGTTTTACACATGATCTTCTAAACAGGGCATATAAAGTTATAAACTATGGACACAAAAAAAAAATTACGAAAGTGAAGAGCTGCCATTTGAGTGCATTATCTCAAAGCCTTAAAAGATTCCCCATTTGAAAATAATTTTATCTCACACTCATCACAGTAGAAGTTTTTATGCCACTACTATTAACTTTGGTAAGGACCGAGACACTGTACACAATTCCTTATTTAGACCATTCGTCTGCAAGCTGGAGTTGATACAGGAGGGTATCTGACAGCCCGTATTCCACCTATTCCTTTTCCTCAGTGCATCCTGTGAAGAAGTGGCACCTTATTCCACTGTCTAATTGACGAGCTCAGTTCTGCTCTCCACATCTCAGTTTAACTCTGGGCATAAAAGTCGTCTACAGAACTTTCTAAAAAAAATTAAAAAAATAAAACAGATACAATAGACATGGCAGCAGGAAAATGGGAAAGGAAGAGATTGCTTGTCTTGTATTAGGTGGTGCCAACCTCCCATCAGCTCTCACACACAGCCAAAGTCTACACACACACAAAGCCAAACTAAATTGATTATTAATTCAATAAGAACTCTGATGACTGTATACCTCACAGATAGAACCACTTAATTGGCTCTGCCCAAGACCACTAAGATGATGAGACATTACAGAACAGTACCAGCACAGGACAAAGGTTTGTAGCATGCTGCCTTTTTACAGTGCTATAGAACCTGTAGTCTGTGGGTCTCTGCCAGTTTGAACTGAACATTTGTAACTCTCTAGGTACTCTCACATCTGCAAAGAATAAGGGTTCCTGCTGCTGTTAACACCAAATCAGCTCAACTAGTAGCAGCACTGGTGAGAATTTACTGTGTAAAGGAAATGTTTCATAGGAACGCGTTACCACACTTCAGTATCAGCAGATGAATCACATTAAGTCTTGCCTCATATTCAGAAGACCATCCCTGAACTCTGCAAAATTTGAATCACAGCCTGCTTACATTGGTATTGCAAGGCCACAGTGAAATTCAACTGCGGTGGGCACTGCTAATCACCATCCATCCTGGGAGATTTGAAAATAAATCTACAGGGAACATAAATTACTCACAAAAAACATGAAATGTATGACTGACATCATACCAGTCATACATAACAACCAGAGTTATTGTTGCAGGGGTCTCGTCTTATTTACACAAGGGGAAACGCTGACTGCTATGATACTGAATAAGATAAGACTTATTTCTGTTATCATATGTGAAAAATAACCCAGAATACTTCCATAGAAATTAAAGTAAGAGTAATGAATAGGAAAATGTGTTTGTTTGCCTCCTTTTTATACTACAGGAAATCTGGGCTCTTTTTCTGCTTCTCCTTTCAGCATAAGAATGAGTAATTTACAGCACGGGAGAATGAACACATTGGGAAGTATTATTATAAAAAAACTAACCCAAGAAATCAAAGGCAACATGAATATTTAATCTATTTAAAGGAATAAGAGAGGCATTCTCAAAACGCTTGAGCAAAGCTAAGACGAACAATACTGTGTATTTCAATTCACTTCCTGATCCCCCAGTAAAGGTTGGAGAGAGCTCTCACTTCTTGAGACTTTATTAAATTCAGCCGAAGCCAAGCAGTGATCTGACAGTCCCAACAGGTCTATTGACGAAACAAATTTCAAAGCTTCTAAGTTCCTCTATAAAGGTTAAAACAGCAACAGGAAAAAGCAGAGAAAAGATTTATTATTCCACAAGTCCCCTTCTTAACTTAAGTGAAGACCTCAGACTTTCAATGAGCTGCAACTTCACACTTCAGAGCTAAGCTTTCCTCAAAAGGAAGTTGTACTTTGTCTGAGAAGTAGAATTACCAGGACTGCTGAACACCAGTTCAAGCTTTCCTTTTCTATGCATCACACGAGAAATGATCAAACTATCCTACCCTATCTAAATTCTAAAGCTTAGCAAAGAACCCATGTTATCTTTTTTCAAGTCAATTATACAAATTAATTGTTTGAACTGATAAAATGGAGATAAAATGATAAAATGGGAGACCATCATATCTGTCCTTCCTTGTACCGTTTCTACTTCCTTAAAGGTAAACATCTTATTTTGAGTCATAGCTTCTTATTTGGAACAAAAGTACCTTAAAACACAGCCTAAGAGTTGGCTAACCAGATAAATACTCCGGTCTTTACTGATGTACAAAGCAGTGCCCTTTATGTATCAGGACAAAGAGCTTTAAAAAAAAAATTATCTTGCCAATACACAGCTGAAGGTCAATGGCTGTAGCTGAATTTCTGCCATTTATAGCATGTAGTATGAAAAAAAGCTGTGCCATTTAATAAAAGTCTTAAAAAAAAGGTTAGGGGAAAGCAGAACCCTTAAGAACATGAGTCTTCTCTGTACAAGCTACACTGTACGAAGGCTTTACATTTTACTGACACTGCACGTAATCATAAAAGCAGAATTTGTGTGGATGGAATCACTCATTTTTTCATTACTGACTCATCATCCAAGTCAGTGAATGTGCTGAAACTGTCCTATACCAAACATCACGCCCTGGAATTTGGGAGCTTACAGCTTGTTCTGGACTAAGGGCTTGTTCTTTGCTATAGAGCGTATGCGTCCAGATTTCACTGAAACCAAAGCTCTTTCTGGTGCGAGAACAACTGTTTATTGTGGCAAAGACTGGTGGCAAAAGGACCAATACTGCAAATTCAAGTTCAAGTGGTGAATGTTAAACATCCATACCAATGGCAGCTATTGCTCCGCCAAGTCCATCTGAATTTAACAGGAAAGTATGGGAATCTGTGAGTTGTGCTGACTCAGGGCACCTGAACTTCAGATTTATTTTAAATATCGCTCCCACATTACATTGCACTCACACATTACAGCACTTAAATTGCTCCCCACAGTCCTGCCAGCGTGCTCAGTAATCCTATCTCATTCCCTACTTAAAGCAATATACCTGATCACTCTATTCAGGGAAAATCCTATTGCCACCAAAGCTCCCGACACACAGATACAGCATACATCCTGAGGCACATAAAAAGGAGTTAAGGGCAGGAGAAAGTTAAACACTGCACAACAGAACTGTACAGAAACAGGAGAACACATGGATTACAGTCCTATAAGACTCAGGACTCCCCAGTTTTTCCTTACATGTGTAAATAAAAACGCTTGTGCAAGAAGTCTGTCTCTTACAGAAAGCAGCGGTGCCACCTTTGCGAAGCACAACAAATACCTGAAGGCAGTTATTTCCAACTGAAAGTTGTCCGGAAATGGGTCACGTGGCACAAGAAAATGAGATATATTGCTACAGAATCCAAACAGTCACCAATGCTGCACCAATGTAATTCTGAGAATGTATTTTCCCAAAGCAGATTGTGCACAGGAACAATAATAATTTAATGTGAAGTGATGCATCAGAATAAGGAGGAATTTATTTTTAAACAGAAGATAATTCCTGCCAGTAATTAAATAGATAAAAGTTACCAATATGAAGTCAAGACTACTGCACTACGGCACTGTGTTCATTGTAGATGTACAATGACAATAGTTACATTTCTGGCCACAGCCACAGACAAACATTACAGACTGATATTTAGAATGCTAATAAATGACCGTGTGTTTATGACCCATTTTCCCATTTGTGAACTACAGACCAAGCTAAGGTTAGTTATTCATCCCATTTTATGGCATCCTCTCATTTGAATGCTCTGAAATTTTACTACAACACTGAAAGCTAACTACTGATTAAATAAAGAGCAGTTTGTTCTGTTATCCTGCCAGCTGGTGAAAATATCTGAATGTAAAACTGTATTATTCGTTCCAACATGCAACTCATTTCAAAGTTGATATCAACTGCTGCACTGTTAAATCTGTATACTCTTTATAGAAGAAAAGAACTAAGCAATTACATCTGAAATGCAATTAAGTGAAGTCAGCACGCATGACCCTATCATATGCTGACTAAGCAATCACCCCACTAAGATACTCACAATATTCCTGCTTTGGATTCAGTCCTACAAGCCCACAAACACCGTTTGATTGTATTACCTAAGTATGGTTGGCAACATAACATTTTCAAAAGCTCAATGGGATTTGATACAGAAGTCATTTAAATGCTTTGAAATCACTTACTATATTTGGACTTTCAGCGAAGGACACTCGATTACAGGAACCGTGCTTGCCTTGTTACACAAATGATAAAGAGTTCTTTTTGTTTTTAACCCAATCGTGTTACTTCCAGGGCTTCTAGCCAGGCCCTGCCACTGAACAAACCGGAACTCCACTTTCACAAAGAAATATATTCCATCCAGTGTTACTGGATGATAATTCAGATGGTCTGAATTCGTTCCCAAGGCTTTTCAATATTTGAAAGTCTACAGAAGTCTAAACAGACCTGTCAGTGAGTGAAATCTGGGAAGCTGGGACTAAAAATATTCCCTAGCTTGAAAACGTCTATTGATGCATGATCTTTTTTTCTAAAAAAATAAAAAATAAACCAGCAAGAAAAAAAACACTTTTATGCTGTAAGGTACAGAACATTGTTTTTGCTGTTCTTCTCACAAATCTCTTTCAGCCTCCTGCACTTCAGTCTCACCCTCACTCCTCTTGATGGCATGTGAGTGATAAGGTCCAAGCCCCTTCTGTTTGCACCCACAAAGCTGGAGTTTGCCTGTACCTACCTGCTGCCACAAAGAGTTGTTCTGCACTTCCCCGGTATTCAGTTCCAGTAAATGACACGTGGGTCACACAGCACACAAGTAACCCTTGCCCAGCACTCTATCCCAGTGTCCACTCAAAATTTCCTCCTGCAAGCAGCAAGTGGCCAAACCAACAGCGAGCACTCAGCATTCTCCATACACATCTTTCAGTCATAAATCCCTCAGTCTGCTATAAGATAACAAAGCACTTGGTTTTCAATCTTCTGCTCATTCTCCCCAACAATATCAGCAGGCTCTTGGGGCTGAACTTATTTGTAACCTCTCCTAGCATCAGCTATTTCCCGGTCTACACCATGTCACATTTCTTTTCTTTTACCCAATCACTTTGGGAAGAAATTTCATTTGGGGATTTTAAATAATTCTAGGACTGAACATCCTGAATTAACAGGTGACAACTCTGCATAATGACAACATTTAGGGGGCATTTTGCATCTGTAAGACACAAATTAATATTTTGAAGCAATTGCTGTTCCAAGTGTAAGTTTTAATTTAGAACGTATTTATCTTACACTTCATTCTGCGGCAGCTCTGTACAGCAGGGTGTACACGGCCAGCACTAACAAATAACACAATGGGTAAAGCTCAAAGAAATTAGTGGAAGCCTTTAAAAAAATCCCATTGATTTTATAACTTAGCAGTGCAGGACTACAAGAAAGCATTGCACAATAATCTGACAAGACAAAGCTCACTCATCTCTCCTCTCAGCATCTAACTAACGATAAATGCAACTAGGTAACCAACATGCATGCTCCAACACAGGGAGCTTAGTTAAGTGTTTAGCTTTATAATCAAACATGCTACCAACAGCAGTAAGTCTCGCTTGGATACAAGTTTGGCAGAACCAACCCGCTGGGGGTAATCAGTGACCCGCAAATAACTCCCAAATGTAACTACCTGCATTTATAAGTCACCTTTTGCATTTTAAGCATGAAACTTCTTTTAATTTCTACAACTAATTCAAGACAAGCATTAGCCTACTCTTCTCTACTACATGAAGTCAATTAGCAGCCTACCTTAGGAAAATAAATTATCAGAACCTCACAAAAAATCTGATGTATTACCCCCTAAATGCTACCTGCTCCCTCAAGTCCAAACACTGTCATAATACAATTACATACATGCAGTGAGATAATTTTTTAAGCCGTACGTGGAGAAGTTTGCAGTGTCTATACAATTATTGAGATGCAATTTTGTGCTAAGCCACTTGACACTTCCCTTAAAAATTTAAAACTGAAGCCTTTATGCAAGTACAGCAAATGTAAAAACTGGCTGCAGGACAGAGAGAACAAGGTCACCCTAAAATAGTAAGTTTTATTCTCTGGGAAAAAAAAGTAAAAATACCTACTATTTCTTCCCTGCTGGTGAGCACTTAAGAGAAATAGTGAGGAGGAAACTAAATGAATAATCATAATGTGAATGTGCTTCACTCTCCCCTCTTCTCACCTCCTTCAAAGTTTTATCGCAGCCTCTATTAATTCCCTATAGTACACATTCCCAACCACTTCTCTCACGTCCTGCCTTGAAAGCCCTCTGTAAAGAACTCTCATCCTGCTGCAGCTGCACTGGCAGCCCCCTAAGTGAGGCTGTGACTGCTGCAGCAGGCAATGTGGGCCTGCCGAACT
Organism: Gallus gallus; assembly: GCF_016699485.2. NCBI lineage: Eukaryota > Metazoa > Chordata > Aves > Galliformes > Phasianidae > Gallus > Gallus gallus. Next base: position 29,471,802 of record NC_052534.1, read on the forward strand.
CCTTGCCCCACTAACTCAGTGTTGGCTACAGAGCATAAATCAGTGCCACATGCAAGCATGCTAGCCATGAGAAATGAGCTGCTGCACACACCAGGCGATGGATGACACGGGAAGGAACGGCACTTTCCAGAAAGGGTGCCAGATGCAAAGTTCGAATGAGACCCCCTACTCAATGCATTGCACCTTGCTCATATTTCACACAGCACACTTCCCACTTCTCAGGCAATTGCATTTCAATTACCAGCATAGAAAGAATTCAGCACACACGTTCCGCTCTAAAGTTCAGGGGTTTTAAACACCTAGTGAAAAAACAATCCTTCATCCTGTGACAGGAGAAGGAAACCTTTACGCAGATTGGTATTTTGGCTTTTCCATCTTCAGTGATCCAGATTAATGCAAACACAAACCGTAATCTTCACAGTTGTCATTTTCACAAGGTGGCTTTTACTTTCGAAGCGTTTAAAGCAGACAGCATATATTTATTTACATGAACAAAAATGAGAGTAGCGCAGCATTCAGACACCATCATGATATCCTCATCATTTTCCTGTTCTGAAATAACATGGAGAAAACGTGGGAAAAAGCTCCAACTTCCCAGTATTTTCCTTTGCTAATTGGTACCAAAGGGAAAAAAATCACAATCAGCACACTTATTGCATCTAATTCAGGCTGTGGGAAATCAGAGCCAAGTTAAATATTTCATTCACACACATGCAGAGCAAACAGCAAAGGCCCTTTCGTTCGATCGGCTATTCATGCACTTGTGGAGGTAATCTCGGGCAAAGGCACAGTAACCAAGCACTGAGCGGTCATTAACAACTGGTAATAAAAAAGAGCCCCATAACATTACCTCATCCTGAACACTCATCCAAGCTTTGTGTAACTTGGTCAGTACACAAGGAGAAGAAACAAAGATTTAACCACCTAACCAGTGTGACGCTGCTGTACACTGCAAGCCTACTGAATCACAGAATGGTCCGGGTTGGAAGGGATCTCGAGGATCATGAACCTCCCCCCCACCCCTGCCACAGGCAGGGCCACCAATCTCCACATTTAACACTAGGCCAGGCTGCCCATGGCCCCATCCAACCTGGCCTTGAACACCTCCAGGGATGGGGCATCCACAACCTCTCTGGCAGCCTGTTCAGCACCTCACCACTCTCATAGTAAAGAATTTCCCCAACATCCACCTAAATCTTCCCTCCTTCAACTTCAAACCGCTTCCCCTTGTCCTGCTGTTATCTACCCTTGGAAAAGGATAATTACTGCTTCATCAACTACGCCAATGTTGAATTTTAAATAGAAGCAGAAGTTAAAAGGCATTTTAAAAATTAAAGCAAGCAAGCAGAAGTATCGACCCACAACTCTTCAGTCATCTCAAATCTCTGAGAAAGATAAAAATCAAAGAAGAAGGAGGAATGTCTTCATGATCGTGCTTGACTTAATTAAAGCTTTTAATCATATACCCTTGCACTTTCTTCAGCTGCATTCTTTACTCACAGAGGGCCCCTTCTGTAAGGAGACCGCACAATCCTCCCTCTTTCCACTTTTACCTCAGTAGCCTAAGGAACTAGAGATTAGCTTTGAATGGCCTGTATCAACTAGGAAACTAATCAACAGCAGACACATTGGCTATGACCTTCCTGGACATGATTTTCTTGCCTCATCTTACTTCCCACTACTTGTATTTAACGCAATGTCCCTTTCAACAGCAGACTGCCAAATGAACAGATTGGATCTTCTAGCTATCTAAGCACCAGTTTTCCTTGAGACAACGTAAGGAGATGTTTTCTCTCCATTACAGGAAGGGAAAAGGCTACCTAGGCATCCACAGAAAACATTTGACTAATTCAAACAGAACCTAAGTGAATTAAACAAGTCTGTAGTTCAATAAGTACCACCCAAAAAATAGCTACCAGCTAATATACTTTGTGATAAAGATCATACCATATTCAGCACTTGCTACACAACTTTGGCAGAAACAACAGTTTCTGAACCATACCTACAACTAAACAACAGAAAACCAACACACAAACATTAATTAGGGTCATCTGTCCAGACAGATGGTAGAAGACAGACATCTGATTCCATGAGGAGATAGGCTTACACACAGAACTGATTTTGGAGACAGAGGTAATACCTAGATACATACTTAGAAAAAGCAGAGAAGTTTCCCTGTACACTGAAGGAAGGCCTGTGTATCCAAAAGCTGGCCTACTTTTTCCAAGCTAGGTATTCAGTCGATCCAATAAAAATGCAAAGTCTGCCTTCAGAGTTATCCTGCACAGATGATGAGGGACAAGAAAGCTAAGCAGGAGAAGGGAAGGCACTGTTCATTAATCAGTTAACAATAAAACCCAAGAGAAGGATCATCTACATCATTCCCCATATCTTCTTCTCCGCCTGCCCTCACAGCCACACAGAGAACACAATCTTTTAGAGCAACCCTGTCTGCATCACCATCTTAAAGAAACCTTAGCAGCTCCAGTGTGTATGCAGCATAAATTCACCATGGTAGTTACTGGTTGAGCGGCCTTCCTTTTGCTCACAAATAACTAAAACAGCCCAAACCCCAAGCTTTACTTGTCATGTTTATGCTATTCATATCAGGAAAAATATTGTTAGAATAGGTGGTCAAAGCTGTGCTCAAACAAAAGGAACTTATTCTAGAGCTATTTTCATCCTCAAAATTGATAGATGCACCTGAACAGCGTTCTGTGTTTTAGCAGCACTTCTGTATTAAAGTTTGCTACAAACACTAACAGAGGCCAGAAACTCATCACCAACTCAGTTAATGGAAATAATGACAGAAATAATGTGGATAAGAGACCAACTAAATCACTATTGGTCTCAAAGGCATCTAGAACTTGGCAGTGTGCTGGCAAACTGATCCGAGGACACACACCAAGAAAAAACAACAATTACAGCAACCTCTGCTCTGCTATCTGAAAGGTGTAGATTTACATTTCGTACAGCCTTGGACTAATGCTATTTAGAGTTTCCACTTACAGTAGTCTGAAAAGCAACCAGCATTTCAGTTATCTGCATTCTGGATGCATGTCAGAGGACATGTTAGCTCAGGCAACTGAATTCTGATCTGTAATACTAAAGCTCTTGTTACACCAGCAAGTGATGAAATTGCCAGTATTTTACTTCATTTTGAAAGGATGATGCAACACATTTCTTAATTTACTATACAATTCTATATACTGTACAACGATATATACATTGTGTTTTTACCACTTGAATCTGTCTTTACAAGCCACCTGAACAGGACAGGAAGTGTTAATTATTCACCAGAAAGATTTCTGGTCTTGTTTGAATTAGTCACAGGAGAACATTAATAATAAAAGGAAATACTGCATCGCAGAATAATGGATAATAATGGGCTCCTATCTTCATCAAGAGAGTGCTACAAAACCACCTGAGACCTCCAGATGTGTAATGCAGGCGGTTCTTGCTCTGCTAATTGCATAGCAACCCTTATGATTGAAAGAAACTTCCTCCACCCACCACAAGCACTTCCTTCAACATGAATATCCTTGGAAACAACATGTCAGTGAGTTGACACTGTTTTACAGCAAGTCCTGATTTAAAACAAACACCTCTCTGTGAAGAACAGAGCTTGGGAATCTGCAAATACTCCTTGCTGTCAGGTCTTGCAATCAAGAATCTTAAACCACTGTGGAATTAAATAGAGCGATATGGTTCATTAATGATGGAAAACATGCAGGTGAGAAAGCGTGGTCCAACTGACGTACATGCTCACAGAGCTAATAATACATCTCTTCCAAACTTGAATGCAAAGAAGAGAACATGTATTAAAAAAAAGGAAAAAACAATGTTAAAAAAAGAGAACAGTGTTCAGCAGTAGGGACACAATATCTGTGTACTTGGAATCACCATACCCAAGCAGAAAGTTAGAATAGTAATATGTTCAGTACCCAAAATAATACCAACTACCCTGTTGCACTAGCAAACTACAGGCAAAAAAGAGGGCACATAGCAATATTCCACACTCTCATTTATCGTACCTAATCTAGAGAAGAAATGTACTCTAAAATACATACACTACGAGTCTCACAAATAGTCCATGCACTTGACAATAGTAGGAGTTATGAGCAGAGTCAGTCATTTTCTTAAATCAAATGAGGAGTCAATTTGCTCCATCTTCAGTTAATTATTATTTGCAAGGCAACTTTAATTTCAATTACTTTGCAATGAAGTATTAATCACAAAGACCCAGTGCCAGGAAGAGATATCTGAAGTGTTCAGATACTACTGTTAATTGCTTTCTTTTGAAAGCTCAGAAATGAATTAAGGCCTAGGTTAGTCAGGTAAGTTATGGGTATATGTGGATTATTCCTGAAAGCATTTTATCAATTATAGCACAATTGAAGGCTCATTTCATGACTGTATTTTCAATTTTTTAACATTTTGAGCATTTTTTAAAAAATGAAATCACAGTACTTTCCACAATAATGCTGCTATTAAAAACTGAATTAGGCTTACACGCTTATAAAATTAAAACTGGAGAGAACCTTAATTATTGAATCACACAATCTTAAAAATACATTTTATTCCTTCAAAGATGCATGCAGTCAAAAGCTGATTCTAAAAATAGAATTTATGAGATTTCTGATTTATGAATACGTTAGCAATTCAAGAGAATACCAGAAACCTACCTGCACGAGTAAGCAAACATCTGACAACACACAGCCAATTTCAGCAGTCACTAATATCTAGTAGTTTACTAGGAGATTTAAGAAAAAAATACTGCTAGGATATGAAACAACAGGCAAGCATTACTGCATCTGACATCACTACCTGCTCTTGTACATGTTGTCAGCAATACCTGACCTAAGATTCACCTTTCTCCGACTAAAAATGCATTTTACAGAGCAGCACTGGTATTTGTAAAGAAAAATTTTGTAGACACAAATGAGTTACCTACAACCTAGACTAGTATTGATTAGCATGTTGGAGCGAAAGCAATCTAACTGACAGCTGGAAGGCCAATACAGTTTCCAGTGCTGAAGGATCCTTTCTAAAAAGCAGCGTTTTACCCACCTAATATACGCAACTTCCTCTGAGATCTCCAGCAACATATAATTAGAGATCAACACGCTCTGGCGACAGGGCTGATCTCAGACACAGCCAAAGAAAGTCCATGAGGACATGGCTTTGGATTCTGCTTTTCAAAGGAGTTAGGGAGCTATCTTGGAAAACAAAAAACAACCGTCACCAACGCTGCTTCTAATCTGGTATTTTGTTCCCTTCTTCTCCCTATCTCTTAAGTGCTTGGAAATTAAATAGAACTTCTACGTTCAAACAAACAGAAGTTAAATATATACATTACAAAACTAGGCCCTCAAATTAAACAACTCACCCAGTACCACGTAATGCACACTGAAGCTAAGAACTAAAGATAGTAATCATCACACAACCTCCTTTTCTCACAGTTTGTCTGACTGCTTATTAAAATTTTAGGAGAACCAGTTTTTATCTCCTGCCAAAATTTTTCATTACTTAGTTACTCCCTAAACGGCACCAAATAAACACTGTAAATCTAACACCAGCCAAATGACATAACGTCAGTAGAAGTCATCTTAAAAATAAATTTCCCTAAAACACAAATAAAAATTTCATGTCATTAAGAAACTGAAATTCATCTTCCCCGCATTGACCTATGAAGCTGAAGTTCACAGCATCTGTATGATGGGCAGACTGAGCAGCAGGAAGCAAAGAGGACGCCTCCGATCCTGGCACAAGAAGTACAGCAAAGGGGTCCCTGCTGCACATCGCTGCAAGACCCCAGAGAGCACACTAGGTGTAAAAACTCATCAACTATTTCCTAACACAACTTCTCTGTACAGGTATTACCGCAATTGCCACACTGCTACTGCTCAGATGCTATCAGAAGAGAAACTGAAGTGCAGTTGTCTGAAATGATTTTAATATTCCATGAATTGCAGACCCAAGACATTTTCCTGAGTATGGTTAAAGAAGAAAATAAAGTTTATACCCCAGTTTAAACCTAAGTTCCTTCATAAATCTGACATCTAAAAAAGTAAATTCACCTGATTTTTAATTCTAAAAACAGAGAAGGGACTCGGTGCTAGAGAGCTCTGCCAACACTGAACAGGAACCGCTTCATATATGAAGTGCCATTTGAGCTAAAGGGGAGGAAGAACAGATTGATCTGATTTACCTGCTAAACTGGACATCCATCTCTGAAATCCAAGTAAGTGGTTCACCATAGCCAAGATCAAATACTGTCCAAAACCAAGACTTAAAGATCCCAAGCGTGCCACAAAAGGTTGTGTATTTGAGGAGACTGAAGAACACTGTGACATTTTAAACTTCAAAGAATATAAGCACTGTTTTGCTGTGAAAACTTATCACGTCAATAACAACCACCAAGTGCCTATAAAGAAGCCTATGCTTATGCACCAACTCCTATCTTAAAATAATTTTAAAATCCAGTAATAATTGGCGTAGCACGTTAATGAAAGTATATAAATCAAAACCAAACATCTCCTATGAATATATCCATTATGGAGTTAACGTTTTGCCTCCCTATGATTTCAACATCCTAAAGGATGTACTGGGTTACAATGCTTCCATCGCCTTCAGACTTCAATGTTAAACATTAGGCTCACAGAGCAAAAACATTAATGTTTCTGTGGAAGTCTGATGTTGAAATGGTTGAAATGCAATTAAAAACAATAGCAGTAGTTCCTTGGAACTGATACCTCCGTTATGCCCTTTTAACAGACCAGACTTGGTACTAGAAACTTAGGAGGACCCAGAGCATTTTTTTCAGTAAAACACAGCAATACACAAAATGCAATGCATCTGTGCTGCAGCACAACAGTTGAATACTCCAGTAGTCTAAGAGCTATTCTGGAGCACTAACTGGAATAATCATCAGCAGTGACCAAACCGCAACACCTTCGCTAGTCACGGTTTACAAAAGAAATGCAGAAGGTACTGACAGACAGGAAGACACAAAGAAACCTGGGCGGTATGACCCACAGACGTCACTCTTAACTCAACTCCTCCAAGCTTCAAAAAGCGGCACACAACATCCACTCCGTTCTTCTTAGTTCCACCTAAGAACTAAGGTAGGAGCAGCTATGAAACTGAATGTCATTCTGACCAGTACGGAACTTACAGTTAGATTAAAAGGTGCTGGGTACAGCTGCCTATAATTAGCACTGCATCTGTCTATAATTAGAAAGTATTTCTACAATATTTTATATAAAAGATTTTGAATAAATTCACGGGTTTAAGCAAGTGTTTGTTTTCCCAAATTCTGGCTTCCCTGAAGAAGTAAACAGACAGTTTTAATCAAGCAGGCCTATTTTTGGAACTTCTTAAACAAAACACCCTCACACACCAGCTGCTTGAATTTATTCGCTCCTTAAAATTATCACACTGCAAGATTAAAGGAAACAAAACCAATTATTTTTTTCATAAGCAGCATGGCTAAATGATGGAACCACTTGTTGCGGGATGTTGTGAGGGTCAAGTGTGCATATGGATTCAATAAATCATTATGCAAATCCATAAAAAATAATTAAGATCTGCTAAGCCATAAATCTATAAAGCAGAGGACAACCTTATGTCAGATTGCCAGAAGCAAAAGAGGTATATGGAGATAAGCAGTGCTGCACGCTTGCTCTGTCCCTACACTTACTCCCTTAGCGCTGCTTATCACGCAAATCAAAGACAGGGCTGAATGCATCCCTGGTATGATCCAGAACAGCTGTTTTTTATTAAATAACAAAATCTCCTTTCTGTCTTGCCTATTCTATTAAGTACCACAAAAGAAAGCATTGTTTTTACATGCCTAGAAAAGAGTTTATTACTGTTAAAATATTAAATCCAATTCATCTGCTTTTACTTCAAGTGCCAGTAACCCCTATTCCTAAAGGTCAGCTTCTGCAGCAAATAGAAAGCTTAGCCCTGATTCCAAATGCAATACCTTCCTTGCAACTGTGCAACCTTCCTCACTCACTGTGTAGAAAAGTTCAGAACCAAAAGAAGTCTACTTTTTGCCTGTAGTTGAGAAGCACTGCTGCTTGTATGATGACTGAGGGCATTCCCAAGAACCTCCCAGCTTATTTTTCTGCATTCTGCATATTCTTACCCAAGCAGCGAACACAACAAAGCCCAATTTCTCTCCCCTCTCCTTCCTCAGATGGAAGCTACTCCATGACTCACAACTGTCAATCTTTCAGAATTTAAATCCAAGGAAAGAATTCCAATGACTCTCCAATTCTCTTATCATCTTCCATAGCATTTCCCAGGGAAACCTGGGAGTAAATCAATCCGTTGTTAGGCTTTTTGTTTCTGCCAATTAAATAATTTCTCCTTCCTATTTCTGCAGTACACCTACCTCACAGCAGCAATGATGGCTTTTGCTACAAGCTGCTTCGTGCTCTTTTACTCATGGATTTAACGTAACATTAAATAAGTTTGTGCATAGTATATAAATAATAAAATATTCAAGTATTTCAGTCTTAGCCTAAAACCAAAACACAAAATAAGGACCACAACAGGCAAATGTATTTTTTGATTTAAACCCACCAGGCTTTACTGGGAGAGGTGACCTATAAACACCTGTGGAATTCTATGACAGTTTTATTGTATTGCAGCAAATTTGAAAGTAACAAAAGCAATTAAGTTTCTTTACTTAAAAATGTTCTGTCTTGTACAACACTGTAAGAATTACCCTTCTTAAAACATAAGCATCGTTATCTTATTGATTTAAATCAAAGAAGAAGCTCTAGGGGGAAAAAACCTGATGTTTGTTGTCATCAACACAGAAGCCCTGCCCCTCCCTCACACAGCACTATCCCAAGGCACCATATCTCTACTCATCGCATACTACTTGCTCAAGGACCTCAGTGAACACTTCGAGGTCTAATCCACAAAAACCCACTTGGTAGCAAATATATTGTCATGCTTAAACTGACAATTTCACTGCTTCTTCTAGTACCTGCTCTAAAGCTCCTGTAAGTGAAACCCTGGCTAAGTGAGTGCACGATCCAAGCAAAGCTAAAAACTAATTCTCAGAGGGAAAGGTATTTCATGTATTTCTACAGTGTACTCAAGCCTCCTTGGAGATGTTACTTAGGAACATCTAAGTACTGTTTCAGCAGCAAAATGAGATTTATGCAGGCATTATTCATTCAGGACAATATACACAGCCTATGAGAATATAAAGTGTTTATTACACAGGCAGTCACTGACAGTTCATATGGAACAACCAGCTGCAATCACCGAGAAGAAGACGACTAGCCAAAGAAGAGGCTTGCTAATGGCACAAAGGTATTAGTCATTATTTGTTTACAAGCTAGAAGCAAGCTTTGCTGATAGACAGTCACAAACTAATCACACTTGCATTAAATGATTCACCATTTGATCAAGTGTGTAATTTTAGTAAACAAAATTGAGGGAAGAGTCAGATTGGCATGGCAGGGACCCGGTGATACATAAGTAACTGGAAAATCCAGACTCCGAAATAAACTCAGGATTAGGCCAGTACTCAGTGCTTGAGGCACCATGTCTCACCACGTTTGTGATGTATGCAGTGTCAGAGAAAGGCAGAACAAATGGCATCACCCTGCAAAACCCTGCTGGCATGTTCTCAAACAATACTGCCATCAGTTTTAGCTGACTACAGTACCTTAGAGTTGCCAGAAATAAGATGAGATGAAACTAATCATACTGTGTTTTCAATCAACTTCCTGCTGGCTGCCACCATTTCAAGAGTGGAATTCATTTGTTTTTATGTCCATTAACATATTTCCTTTTTTTTTTTTTTTGTTCCAAGTCACTGACTGCAATGGTCTGCTTTCAGTCTGAACTATAAAAAACAACAACAACCACCAAACAGCTTTCACTACCACTGCAGAAGTTACCCTTCTCTGACTTACCCTTCCACAGTCTGCAAGACGAGGAGTATTTTACCTTACACCTCTCACCTATGCATCTAACTGTAATAATAGTAAGACCTCAGCCCTTTCATGAGCTGTACACAAGTGGAACCTTTGTGGAGTGCTCTAAAAGCCAATGGGAAACTGCCAAGATAAAGTTCATTAAAGGATTATGCTTCATCTCTAATAAGCAAAGTGGCTTAACTGGAATACATGCATACAGCAATATTTTCATGTATTTATTAACTTAGAGCTGAAGATTTTATATATGCCATAAAGTAAAATGGGTTTCTGAAATCCACTCATCTAAGAAAAAAAATTACACGGTCTGTTAATCAGGAAAGAAGAAAGAATTTTTCTAGATCACAAGAAAGACAAGCACAGCATAAACTCTAGATGAAGTAACCTAAAATAACAACTTGCATACTGCGCCCTTTCCAACCTTTGTACACTAAGACTATTCCAATAAAAACTGAGATAGTTGCAAGTGACTGAAGTTTAAGACACAAAAATAAGAAGAGAGGGGATGGGATGAGGAGTAAAATATTTCCACACGGTAAGTTCTGTGAATTTCTCATAAATAAATCAATATCTGTGAAAGAAGTTTTTGTAAAATGTAGAGATCCAGTGCTCCATTTGAACTTGACTAGAGCAAAAACGGCAGGCTGGACACTCTGAAGAGAAAGGGAAGTCTGCAGAAGTTTAAAGATGGCTTCTATGATCTCCCACAAAAGGTAAGAAAACGTTAGTTGTTGACCTTAAGGAGACGTTTCAGAAGTTCTGAACAGTTTCACTCAAGTCCCTTCTTTCAGTTGTTCATTTCTCAGTCTCTCAGATCTTGAAACATCAAGAGTTCAGTAGTTTTCCAGTCACTAGAGATTCCTGCAACTGACAGGGTCTGAATTTCTAATACAAACCTCAGCATTTTAAAATAAGAATCCCTCCAACTTTAATGCAATAGTACATACAGTCCCCTCTTGTAAACTCTTTGAACTCCAGCACTATACCAGCATGCTTTTCAGGAGCTACGTTAAGACTACACACCAGTAGGTAAATTTCAGCCCACAGATTCACAGCTTACTTCAATTTTAATGTTTCCCTCAGTAACTTCCAGAATGCTTTCTATTATTGTGGATTACTGCACAAAGTATTCATCTCACTGCAAATGGTGCCTCTGAGCTTTAAAAAAAAAAAAGCTAAAACAAACAAAAAACAATGTCAAACCCCAACACTATCTTTTAGAGTTGGTCAAGGCCTACTGGGTATAATCTAGGCCCTTCTGTTTGACCCAGTGACAAAGAACTCTTCTGAGGCCTACATGATTCAGGGAACTCAAGAGCAGGCATTCAAGAACTCCCAATCACTGCACTGATACATAAAGCACAACTATTCCTCTATATACTTTTATTTAGAAATTTCACACAAATTACTGCGTTATGTTACTGGTTTCTGAACTTGAATATTATAAACCTGCACATAAAGGGCAAATACAGCCTCTAAACTGTGAAAGCAAAACAGAAGTCACTAAGAAAACTGTATCCTCTGTAAGACACACTGCTGCCATAACCCTAACTGACATCTAGGGCAGAATTCCAGCTTTGCATGCACACCAATCTTTCCCAGCACTTTTTGCATTCTTCAGAAAGCTGCTATAAGCCATGAATCCATGAGAACTCATGCCAGCGCAGCTTCACTACAAGGGCATGTCCACGCACATTTACCTGCAGATCTCTTCAAGCACTGGCAGGACCCACATAAGTCATGACAAGGCAACACTTTAGTTTCTTCAGGACAGAGAAGCGCAATAAGCCCTCAGAGTGTGGAAGCTAACAGCGTGCTTTTTTATTTTGATGGTTGCTTGTGCAAGGAAATGTATGTTTTATGAAAGAAGTGAAGTCTTTAAAGGCAGAGGGTTTTCTGGAGAGCCTCCTGTCACCATGAAGCAGCTCCTCAAACACAAAGCACCAGCTTTCCTTCTCATTAGCACAATATGCTGAACCAGCCAAAAAGTTCAGCCCAGAGAAAAAGTTCTCTTTCAGTGCTTTGTGACTTTCATGTCAGCGTCACATTACACAGCCAGTGTACTGCCTTACAGATAACAGCAACTTGTTTGCCACTGTGTTGTGGGAAGCAACGGGACCAAATATGGGAGCCTAACAAAAGAAAAATTAGCCAAATAATTTGCTGTATTACTATATTTTGCTTAATCACTCCCAACAGTGCCACTGCACATATTGCAGTTCAGGTTTCCACCATAACTCAAAAATGGGTTTTCATTTAAAACCCTGCCACTCAATAAAACACCCCAATGTTCAGGCACATCAATCTCTGTTATTGCATCTCCTTCCTCTCAGCCTTCACTCCCCCAGGGCACCATAAGCTGTGTGACACCAATATCTCAAGAAGGTACCGTCTCAGACAACGTCGAGCTCAGGTGGGCCCTCAGAAGCCTACTGAGTCACATATTCTTGGAACATCTCACAGATACGAAGGTTGGGAACTGATTTTTTTTTTTTTTTCGATATACATTGCAGGCGTTCTGTGATCACGTGTGTCTGCCAGCACACCATCTGCCATGATACATCTGATTTTTGAGAAAAGGAAAGCCAGGCAGCAGACACAACCCCGGGGATGACAGGAGTTCAGCAGGGGACAGGCCGATTTCCACCCCACCCCACACACACACCTTTTAGCAAACGGGGACGGCCCTACTCCCTAGTCTCCAGAAGAGGCTCAGCCAAAAGCGAGGACCTCATCCAGCGCGACCCCCCCTACCCCACAAGGTGACAAAAGCACCATTTTCTCGCCTCGCGCTCCCTGACCCGCACGGAGCCGCCTGCCTGCCCGAGGCACAGCGGGGGGTCCCGCCGCTCCCACCCCGGCCCGGGACGCGTCCCCCTGCGCCGCTCCCCCGCGGAGCCGAAGGCCCAGAGCGCAGCGCTCGGCCCCGGCAACCGCATCGGCAGAGGCCCGAGCGCGGGGTGGCGGCCGGGCCTGCCCTGCTTGAGCCCAAGGGAGGCCCAGGCCGTGCGGCCCCCCACGCCCCGCTCCCCGGGGGAGAACAACGCAACCCCAGCGCCGGCGCCGGCGCCGCCGCCGCCTCCCCCGCCCGGCTGCGGCGACGGGGCCACCTTTCTCCCCCAAGAGCAGCGCCAAGCCCGGGCCCTGCCCCCGGCCCCCGCCGCCTCGCCCCCCACAGCCCAGCCCCCTCCCGCCCGAGGGCCCCGCTTACCCCCAGAAGCCGCAGGGGCAGCGCGGCGGCAGGCTGGGCGCCTTGCTGCGCTCGCTGCCGGCGTCTCCCATGGCGGGGCCGGGGCCGGGACGCGGGGCGGCGGCAGCGGCGGGCGGGGGCGCGGGCGAGCAGGGGGGGGCGCGGGGCTTCGAGCCGGGATTCCAGGCCGGTCAGCTGGAGCCGGGAGCGACCACTGGGGCGGCAGCGGAGGGGAGGCCGCGGCAGGGGGGACGGCCGCGCCCTACCGGCCAGGCCCGCTCCGAGGCGGCGCTGTCTGCGACGGCCCCTCCCGCCCGCCGGCTCCCGTGGCGACCCCGCTGAGGCGGCGAGGCGCGCCCGCCCTCCCGCGCCGCTCGGCCTGTGACTCAACAATGCGCCCCCCGCTGCGCCGGCACCTCGCCTCCCCCCGTCCTGAGCGGGATGGTTTCACCGAGCCGCCGGATCAGCTGGGAGTGGCCCGTACCATAGTCCAGCCGCGGGGGGACATAGGATTGAGAAGGGGCTGGAACTCGGAGAGAAACAAGTTTAGAAGGCATCTACAGACTCTAGAAGGTAACGAGTAACCCTGTGGAGAGGCAGCGGGATGTCCGGGGTCTGTCAGAGCCAGCTGCGCCCGCCGCCCTCGCTGGCACGTTACCCGCGCGTTACACACACGTTGGTACCGCCGCGGGACATCCGACGGAGGGTGGCTGTAGGCTGTGGCGGCGCGTGCGCGGTAGGCTGCGGACGCGGAAGTGGGTCGGCGGCGGAGGGGTTCCCCTGGGATCTCCCCTGCGCCGCCCGAACGAGCCCTGCTGGGACGGGTCTGCACGGGGGGGGGGGGGGTTCTGTGGGCCTTGCCGTCTGGTTCCGTGCCGGACCTCCGCTGGGAATCGGGCTCGGAGGTCGCTGCGAACAGCGCTGTTCTTTTCCTGCTTGTTTTCTAGGCGTTGGTCTTCTGCCTTCTTCAGTATGAAATAAAGTGGGTTATTTTTCCGAAATACGCCGGGTTTTCTTTTCTTCTTTGGAGCGTTATGTCTGTGCTAAGCGCCACTCGCTGCCTGAGGAAGCGGCGCCGAGGGCTGACTGAGGCCTGTGCCTCGTGTTTTGGGCCCTGCAGAAGGGGGCATGGAGAAATTCAAATGTGGTGAGCAGAGAGGCCTGCGGCAGGGCCCTCACACAGGCCTAAAGGCTGTTGCCGTTCAGACAGGAAAGGAGAAGGGAATTTCCAGCGTCTTGCCTTGAGAGCCGAGTAACGGGGACTGTGCTTCTGCTGCGGGTTTAGTAAACGGCCCTCAGACATTTTAACAGGCATGCTTACTGTACCTTGGCTTCGCCTGTGAAGTGAGAGTAGTATTGAGCCGCTGCTAGAAAATGCTTTCTGATCTCTGAGTGGAAAAATGGTACGTGGAAAAATACTGCTGTTGGCAGTAAGGATAGGCGGAGTTTGAGCAGGTTCTTGAGGTGCTGTTATCTTATGCGTGGAGTGGGTTTTGATGTTCACCATTAAGAATGAACGTGGAAAGCCTATGGTGATGTGGTAGTTCACTCCAAAGTTAAACGTTATCCCCAAAGTATGTTTTTCCTATTACAAGAAGTATGTGCATATTTAACGTGGCAGTGAAGGCAGCTGAACACCTCCAGCTCTGTCCAGTACTGATGCCCTATGGAGGAATAATCTGAAGGGGAGAAAATCTTTAGAATTCAACTGTACTTGAATTCTATGGGCAGAAGGAGCATGGTTGAGAGGGTGGTAATCCTTCTTATTGAGGAGCTAGCGATCCTGCAGCTTTTCTCTGGGCATCTTTTGCAGAAAAATCAGTAGGAATCCAGAGGAGAGCAAAATACAGTCTGCAGAGAATGAAAACCTAAAGTGTAATGCTTGTAGTTTGGCAAGTGAGCGGTTGCATTTGGGAAGATAAATAAACATTTATTCATGTTTAAAATTATAAACAAAAGTGGGAGGTGTTTTCCAGCAAGATGTTGAGTTTAGTTAAAGACGTAAGAGAGATGCTTCTGAGGAAAGTGACACATAAGTCAAATAAGGAAAATGTTCTCACAGTGAAGTCTGATTTTTTACCTCTCACTGAGGTGCTTCATGCTCATACTCAGTGGGGCCACACTGCAGGATTCAATGAGGTAACTTCACAAGATGGAAAGGCAAAATCGTACCAAATTAAGAAGTGACAATTAAGGAGCATTGTTTCTCAAGTGTTCCCTTTCTTCACATATACTAGAAAGAGTTGTACCTGTGTATAATCAGAACATTTGGGGTTGTTTATTTTGTTATAAACATGATTGGCCGATTGAGATACACGTGCACAACCATGAAGTGGAGCAGGTGGAGAATGTCACAAGCGTTGTACATCTTCCTTCTCATCTTGAGGTCTAAATTACCATAAAATGATAAAAGTGACTCATGTGGTGCCAATCTGTTAGAGAGACTCTTCAGTTGATTGAAATAATCACCCCTTTTTATTCCTCTCCAGTAGGTTGATCTTCTTCATAGTTAAAGTTTTTCATTTGTAAGATCAATCTTGTTATTCTGAGGTTCAGAAATGAAGTGGGTGTGTGGAAGAGAGCAATGGAGAGGACAGCTGAGCTGCAGTCGTACCTAGCTATAAAGGTGAAAAGTTGTGATGATTCCCTGTAGCCTAGGAGCATAGGCTGTAGTCCGTGAAGATCTAGCCTGCAGCAAGTCAGCATCACAGGTGGGATCCCCAGAAAAGGCAACTGAGCCCTGCTGAAGACTGGCACGCATTCTTCTGGCTGAATGAGAACCGGGGCTGTCAGCCTTTCAAATGCCTGCTCTGCAGTGCTTAGTTCACCTCATTTTCTACATTTGAAAATCATATCTTGGTTCTTTGTGTGCAGCTGGCATAGCAAAGTGTGATCAGCCGAATGCCTCGAGATTTGCTTATTCATTTAGTCTGAGTTAGGTGTCAGTGCAAGCAGTCTGTATGCAGAAATGCCCACACCCTAGCCTCAGGCGTAGGCCTCAGTGAATCTGACTCTGGGTTTCTTTGCTGCTCCAAAGGCCTCCAAATTAAAGAAGGCAAGCTGAGTTCATCTTGGCTCTTGATTCTGGTTGTGTTGACAAAGCAAAAGGAATAGAATCATCTGTGAATTATCAACTCATGAGTAATGTAGATTAGAATCTTTTCATTGGCACATCTTTTTAAAACATACGACACAGATTTAAACACTACAGGAGAAGTGTAAATAGTTGTAGAACAGAATTTGGAGTCAAGACTTTGACATTCTTTTCAGATGTTTTAAATCTCTCCATGACTCAGTTTTGCTTTCTGGAATGGAAATGCTTGTACATCTCATGGGCAGCCTGGAAATAGAATCTTTATTGGGTGGCATTTTTAAAAAGGAGAAATTGCTGTTGTTATTATTATTGTAACTAAAAGAGCAGCATTTCTTTGCAGTTAATGGGTGGATGGAGGGTCCAAGGTGAAAGTGATAACTCTTAACACAGCCAGTTGCAATTTGCAAGGATATGACTAACCCAGCAGCAATTATTATTAATAATACCTTTATTTATTTCACATTGTGTGTTACTTCCACTTCCTGCCCTTTATGTAATCCAGGGTACTCTGAGAAAAGCACAAATGCGAAAACTACGGTGCCATTAAACAAAACTCTCAATGCTAATTCAAAAAATGCCAGACAGAATATTAAAAACTAAGCAATAAAAACATTTGGCATCACTTAATAAGGGGAGAGGGGATGCCTAGGACAAAAATGGGATAGTAACCCCCACACGGATGTGACAGTGACTAAGACTGAAACCATTCACAGAAAAATAAATCTGCGGATGTTCTGTATAAGCTAATTTTTTTATTATTATAAGCTGTGAGACTCATGAAAGTGTAATGATGATCGCATAGTGCTAGGCATTTCCTGGTGATGGACAGCAGACTCAGCAAAGGCCATTCTTAGCCTTTGAGAGCTCCTTTTAGCAAATGATCTCCATGCACTTTTTAAAAAAGGCAAGCATTGTCACAGCAATTTTACCAGGAGAAAAGCAGCCTTGGAAAGTGAAACAAACCGCCTGGGGTCATGCAAGAAGTCACCTGCACATCTAGTAATAGCAATCACACCACTGAGCTCCCAGTGTAGCAGCTCACACGGGGTCTAAGTCTCCTCTCAGAGCATATGTCATGGGTGCTCCCTTTGTAGCTCCCATGACCTCCCTCCTCTGCCCTGAGTACAGGATCACGTAAAAGTGGCATCCCAAACCATCTCCTTGGTTTATAAATTAAGGGGTTAAAAATAAATAAAGCACTGTAAGCGTCCTTCCGTTTTAAAATGGAGCTTAAGGTAAAAGAATATGGTTAAATGGAAAGGTGAAAGATTCGTGATATTTATATATTTCTTTTGTTTCCTTTACTTGGCTTCTGTCCAGCCTTCTCATAATAGCAGACCAAAGGGTCCTTGTCAGCACCGAGGTCTTCTAGGTCCAATGCTACCAGAGACAAACAAGCATAATAAAGCATATAGATCAACCCAGTCTTCATTAAATGGAAGGTGCCTGCCCCTGGCAATCTATTTGGAGATGAGCTATCTCTGCTCTTTCCTCAGCTACTCTGAAGATGTCAGATGGGGGAATCTGCATCTGAACACAGTTGCAGGCACCTCAGTGGGTTTATCAGTTCTCTGACTCCTGACCCGCTGCTTTCTGAGCACAGCTGAGACGAGCAGTAATTCCCTCATAAACACCACAGTGTCAGGGAGGCTTAATTGCTTAGCGGCATGAGAAAGTGCTCGCTAGTTCAATGACAAAAGGTCTGAGGAAAATGAGGACCGGGAGCCTGCCGCTCTCCCTTTCTACCCCTGCTCGCTCCCCCTCTACAACATGTTCAACATTTAGCTTTTTCAGAGCCGTGGCACCAACATTAGCTGAGAAAATCCCAATCTTGTCATTTCTGGTGTCCATGTGAGCACAGCAAGATCGGTAGTTAGAAGTCATAAGTGCAGCCTGGGTAATTTTGTAAACAACAGCAGCACCAATTTCTTTTATCGCAAGTTAAAAAAAAAAAAAAAACAGACATCGCCTCTGGAAATGAATAGCATATAGAGCAGCTGTTTCAAATTTGTTTGATGCTGTTATAAAACAAGTTTAAAGTGTTAACAGTTGTACCCATGACAGAGCTTCCTCTGCTGTGTGCATGCTTAAAGCTTTCACTTATGTCATACAACTGAGCAGCCACATTTGTTCTCAGCCCTCTTGTCTTTCAGGTCACCTCCGAGGAGCATCGAAGCAGCTGCTGGCTGCAAACAGCTGGGCAGGCTCTGGGCACTCCCAAAGGCTGCCATGGGTAGAGGCTGAAGAGAGAGGATGAGGAAAGGCTGAGAGCTGGGGCTGTTCAGCCTGGAGAAGAGAAGGCTCCAGGGAGACCTGAGAGTGGCCTTTCAATATCTAGAGGGGGGCTATAGGAAGGAAGTGGACACACTCTTTAGCAGGGTCTGTTGTGATAGGACAGAGGAAAAAGGGGAGATTTAGGCTGGACATAAGGAAGAAGTCGTTTACAATAGGCAAGGGCAGTGAGTCCCTGGCAAAGGTTGCCCAGAGAAGTGGTGGAAACCCCATCCCCAGAGACATTCAAGGTCAAGCTTGACATATCTCTGAGCGCTCTGATGTTTCTGTAGCTGTCCCTGTTCACTGCAGGGGAATTGGACTAGCTGACTTTTAGGGTCTCCTCCAACTCAAACAATTCCATGATTCTGTGATTCTAATGTCAGCTCCAGCAAGTGAAGGGATTGTTTATAAGCAAGTGGAAGGGAAAGTGGCTGTAATTGACTGCTCATGGATAGGGGATATAAAGGTCCTGGAGTGAGAGAGGATGCAGAAATGGACTCTGCGAATTCTTAATGTCTCCTACTGAACATGCACTCAACCCCCTGGCTTCCCAAACCATTCTTTGGCTTCAGTCCAAGTGACTTCTTTGACTTCAGGCCAGTGACTCCAGGCTGTGTGGACTACAAATGTGTAGATTCATAGGACAAATGAGATGTGAGGAGAGTAAGGATTTACATTTGGCCAGGAGACTGGTGAAAATACCTTCTCTTAGGTCTGGAGCTTAGGGCTGGCACAGGAATAAGAAACTGGAAGGTTATGTATGTCTAGCTACCCTTCTCCCTTGTACAGTAGGGAACGTGAGTCACTGTTTGGGTAGGCTAATGGGTTTCAAGGGAGGTTTCTGGTATTTTACAGGTGACTTTTAAAGTGAGGGACAGGTTACAGGGTAAATCTTGAAAGGAGGAGACAGGAGGAGGTGCGCCATAGGAACAGGTCAGTGGTTAACAAGCTGAAAACAGTTTGGTGAAATACTATAGGCAGAAACCACAGCAATGGAGAAAAGAGTCACAGGAGGATAGGAAAAGAGGAGATATCAGTGAGCGCTTGGTAGGCAATACAGAAATTGAGAGACTTCTGAGCAGGGATCCTCAAGCCCTTGCTGTTGCAATTAGCCTCCTGACACTGATCTGTGCTCCTGGAACTGTCATGCTGCCTTTGTCATGCTGCTGTGTTTACTTATTCCTTTATTAAAGCCCCCCACCATCCCCTCCAGCAGTGGTTAGCAGGGATGTGAGAGGCACAGGGAGGCTAAGGGAAAAGCTGGAACAGTGGCTTTGTCTGTAATAGCGTGTATTTCTGAACCAATACCACAGTTTTTCTTTAACACCTTGAGATGGGATTTGGGTCAAACAGCTTTGTTTTCCTTTTCTATTGCCTATTTCTAAGCAGTTTTCCAGCAAACAAGAAAGTACTCTGCTTTCTTAGTTTTAAAGAGAACTTGAAAAGCCCCAACCAGGAATTTATGCTGGCTTTTGGAGGACATTTATAGAAAATAGCACTGAGGCAGACCCAACTGTGCTAATTAGTGAAGTGCTATCATTACCTGCAATTAGTAGAAGGGTCTCTTTGCCTTGAGCTCATTCATTGCCCTGATCAGGAGGTCAGAAAAGTCCTTCAGATTTTGAGTAGGCGTGATAGCCATTACAGTGCTCAGCAGTGGGCACATCACCTCCCTCCTTTGGGCTGCGCTGCTGTGGTTCAAGAGGTTTAATTCTGACATCAAGGCACTCAGGAGAAAGCAGAGCATATGTGCTGGGCCAGCACTGAAGCACACATCTGGTGCACTGAAGGCATGGCCGTGCTGCCTGCAGAGCCTGCTGCATGCAGCCCATGTTTGCTGCTGCACACTGCATCTGTGTGACATCTGTGAGGAGATCAGGAGGGCCCTCCAGCAGGCATTTCAGAACCATGCTGGTTTGCACACATGCGTGTGATACTGAAAATCTTTAAATCTGACAGTAAGTAGTGCAAACACCTACGAAAAAGAGCAGAAGAGTTCTGGTGTGAAAGCCTCTGTGACACTAAGTGGTGTTTCATTGGGCTTGCAGGGCGGTGGCACAGCCTGCTCCTGTGGTGGAAGAGGGCGACAGGGCACTGAGTGAGGACTTCTACCTGCTTGAGGTGACAAGTCCTATCAAAAACACTGAAAGGACATACTATTTTTTTGTCCAAAGAAATAATGAATGCCCTATTTTAAGTCCTACAGCATGGATCAGATACTATTTTGTGTTTCTGCCTGCTAGGCATGCCTTCATTTAATTGCTTAGCCTGTTCAAAAGATACTAGTAACCTAGTTACATGTATGCTACTGTCATGGTTTCAAATGGTTTCCTTAAAAAAAATTTAGGAAAACCAGAAAGGGAAGCAGCTGGAAATAAGATGTGGGGCTCATTACCACTGCCTCTCCAATGCTTCTCCAGCCTAGGAAAACCCTACAGGATGCCATGTTCACGTAGAACCCCGAAGAAGAAACATGAGGTGTTCAAGGCCGGGTTGGATGGGGCTCTGGGCAGCCTGACCTGGTGGTTTGCAGCCATGGCTTATCTTGGGTATTTGACAGAAAACCACCTGCTTATTCTAGGGGGAGATTTTGGCACCTGTTGAGTGAATGAACTGGGAGAGCTTGCTGGCAGCTGCAGGGGCTTTTTTCCTGCTTGTGAATATCATAGCTTGCAGCAAGTCTCTCCTCTGCAAAAAAAATATGAAGCATCCAATCAGGAATAGGGAAAAACTGGCATGAATGTCCAGATGGCGTTGAGCTGATATACCAGAAGATGGTTACAAAATTATGTCTTCTCCAGCTTCCTGCATTATTCCCAAACTGTGAGGCTGTGAACAAATAAGCCCCAGAGACTAGTATTTCTGTCAGCGATTTCATGGAGTATAGCTGTGGGACTTATAACAGCCTGGGTGGGACAGCGTTACACCACTGGTATTGGCACATCTGTCTAACAGCGCACTGACCTGTTAAAAACAAATGTCCCCGTGTAGACCCCAGCTCTCTGTTTCCTTCTCCATGCTAACAAATGTGGCTATAGCTATTTATGTAGCTACATATCTAGCCCTGCTGCTGCTTCTATTCTAAGCCCATTCCCCAGGAGATCTTTAAAATACAATTATCTGCAGCTCCACTTAATCACACAATCTGTCCCAAGGTCTGTTCCTGCTTTTTTGGTCCCCCTGTTGCCAAGGTCTCTCTCAAGGTAGTCTGCTTCCTCTTGTCTTTGATCCCATACCAGCACCTGGCTGTACCCCTTGTCAGCCTCTTGCTGTGGGACAGCCTGGTGGCCTCTCTCGCTGCTACAAAAGCAGATAGTGGGGTGGTCTTACTGTATTTAACCTACTCCATGTGGTACATCCATCAGTGGGACTTTCCTTTTGCCGGCCTCCCATTGCTGATTTTGTGCAGGTGTCATAGCACCTCCCCAGCCATGCTGTTCCCCCTTCTCTCACCAGTCAGTTGCCCAGAGCTGAGCACTCAGCCTCGCAAGCAACCTGTTCAGAGCCATCCTTCTAGGCTGTTGTAGAGAGCTGAACAGTGAAGAAATGGAGCAGGTTGTGATATTTTGGGTTCAAAGAAGAGCCCAAACTAAAAACCAGCAGGTGGCTTCCAGTGTCCAGAAGCAGCGCCCATAGAGGGATGGGAAAATACAGTCTTAGGAGCCTGTGTGGTGGCACCGAAGGACAACTGAAATTAAACTCCACTCTCTGAGTTTCAGCTGTGTCCAGTTTGAGTTCAGCTAATTTATACCCCTGAAAAATGTCTCCCTTTTTTCCTGAGGATGAGAACAAAGTTGGAAGCAAAATGCATAAGGACTACAGTCATAGGTGAGGCAGCAGAAAAAAGGGTGAGGGACAAACTCTCGGTAGGCAGCTCTAGCTTCATCCAAAGTTATTTACTGCAGAATTTCTCACACCCGTGTTTGCCTCATGTAGTCTATTTCTGGAGACAGGCTGCCAGATGCTAGTTAAGCAGGTGGTTTGCCGATGACTCCCACATTATATATTGATCTGTTCTGCGCTCCCTGTTCCTGCCTGGTAACTTTATCAAGGCAGAACTGCCATGGTGTTTTATGTTTTGACAGCGCTCAGCAGTACTGGGCTGCTGAATGAAGCACACAGTCCTCTACATGTATAAAACCATCAAAGAAAAGAGGATAAAGCACCCACTTATTAAACTCATCCTTCCTGCTCTTCCCCTCCCGTGCCATACTAGCCATGGAAAAACCTTAACAAAAAGCTCAGGTCTTCCCCAGGGAAGCAGTGAGCATCTCTTTTCCTCTCTCAAGCTGCAAAAGCTACTTCTCAGTCTTCTGCTGAGCCATCCACCCAAAGGCCAGCATCACTCGCGAAGGGCCAGCCAACCAGACATGTTACTCCAATGCAATACCTATGAGTTTTCTTTGTCCCTTCTGCTGTCTAATCCCTTTGGTTGTCTGCAATCCATCCCAGATTGAGTTCCTGCTTTGCTGAGTGTCATCACCAGCTGCTCTCAATGACTGCTCCGCCTTTGAATATTCTGGTGACAGAAAGGACAGTCTGCAGCTTCTGGCTGTTTCCTGGATCGTGTAGGTTGATGCATGAACCAAGGGAGCTCTGCCATGCAGTGTGCCTCATGTTATGTGCTGCATCTCTGTGGTGCTGAGGCATTCAGAGAAACACGTCCCATCATCTTTTTCTCATCTGAATTCTGGAAAGAATTAACACTAACACATCCTATTTTATGTCTGTTTAGCCCAAAGAAGTACTTTCTTCTTTGAACAGCACTGACAGTACTGTATTTTCTTGAAGCAAGGATGACTGATCACAAAATCATAGAATCGTAGGATGGTTTGGGTTGGAAAGGACCTCAAAAACCATCTCCTTCCAACTCAAAGGCTAGTTATGGGTCCTTGATTACTATTAACTGATTTATTCAGCTGCATTCTCCTGCCACCAAACAACTATAGCAGAGACCAAAGGCACCTATTCTGCATTTTGCTTTCCAAAGTCTGACGTTCTCCGGGTGAAAGGAAGTCATGTTGTAGATTTGTGTGTGAGGTGCAGGGCACTAACTGGTTCCTAGCCAGAAAGCTCAGTCAGAGCTAAGCTGTTCCTCACAAGAACAACTAAGTGGCTGAAAAAAGGGTTGTGAATGGGTTTCTGAGGAGACTGAAGAAGACAATGACCTTGACGAAGGGTGAAGTTCATCTATTGGATGAGAAGAACAATTTGCATGCGCAGAACAGTTGTTTTTTGCACTGCTTGAGTTTAGTTGTAAACTTTATTTTTCAGAGAAAAGCTTTTTTTGCCTTTCCTGTGCATGCTTTTTGCTCAATCATACCCTTTCCTTCCAATAACTTATTTTACATGTCACCTTTTGCCTGGCAGCAAAATATCTGAGAATGGTTTGAAAATCAAGGAGGGCAATCTTACAGCAGAGAAATAAAAATGCCTTTTTCCAAGCTTAGTTCTGCATACTATCTATAAGTTGCAGTTACTTATGCTGCCTGAATCAGAATCATTTATTGCCATTATAAAAATACATATATTTTAGGAGTTTCAAATGGGAACTTGTAGCTTGATGCACAGATTGGTGCTCACAGATTTATTAGACGTGTGATAAGCAGCTTGAGAATAAGAAGATAGCTGTAATCGTTTGAAGATGCATTTAACTTTAAAAAATATGGAACCAAAAAGTATGTATTCACTGTAATGTTCAGAAAGCATATGCCCTATTTCCCATTGGAAAGGGTAACCTGTCTTAAACTTTGCAGCCATAGTTCAGAAGCAGCTTTCATCAGCTCATGCAGATAGCTAAGAAATAGATAGCCTATTCCATTGAAAAGGGTAAAATCTCTTACCAGGATTTGTTGAATTATGTTCATAAATGCTCTAAATGTTTCAGCATCCCCTTATATTCTTGTTTCAGGTAGTCTGCAAGATATTTCCAACATTTTTTAATTTATTGATGAAGGATCACGCAGATCAGGGAAGCACAATTTTTGATCCTTCTGCTTCTTTGGCTTTAAAACCACAAGATTCTAGTGATGAAAGTATGGACCTTGTTTTACACCATTATTTATGTTATAATAGCCTCAACAGAACCTTTACTAGGATTGGGATCAAAGTGAAAGAGAAGTCATGCATGTCTCACTTTAGCCTCTTGGAGTTTCAGAAAGCTTTATCATCTAATGGGCAGTTAAGGAAATAGAACCAGAGCTCCCAGGTTTTCACTAATGGTACTACTATGAATTAATTTGCACAAATCATTTGGTCTTTATCTGTCTTGGTTTTCAATAGCTATAATTCTTTTGCTATCCGAGGAGCATAACCTCTCTGTTGTAGAATGCTTCCATTACATGGAAGGTATTGCATGAAAGCTGAAAATGACATACAGTGAGGACAGTTTCAGATTCTTGTCACTTGTCTCTGCTGATCCTTCTCTGGTTCCTCCCCTGCAATCCAGTCCACCGGTGACGAATTCTCCTCTTGAAATTAATAATGGCAAACTTGTCAATATTTTAAAACCCAAAGTTAATTTTGTTCTCTTGAGCCTTGCCTTTGGCTCATGAAAGCAGGAGCTTTAAACTCTATTATTTGAGAAGTCTACTGGGATACCTTGGTGTGGCAGTTGCTATATACGTTTAGTGACGCATTGCTATTAAAGTCCATTAAGAAGGATCTTTCTGGGGCTGTCAGCACACTGCAGATTAAAACCAGAAAAATAAAGGCATACTCAACAAATGCTGCTGTAATGGTTCAGATAAGTGCAGAGAGAGGACTCATCTTTGGCTTGCGATCAGTTTACTCCTAGGAGTACTCAATGGAAAGGTTGTTTGGCATCCTGTATAAGCTCTGAAAAAAAAAAAAAAATCAATGTGAGGATGCTTGGATGAAAGCCAGAATTGCTGCACTCAATCCAGAATATAGAAAGCTTTCACTATTTCTGTATTCTCCTCCACACAGTCTCTTTATATTCTAGTGAGAACTAAGCTTTGCTATCATGACTCCAGCAACACTGCAGAGTTATAGGATGTGAACAAATTGTCAGATTTTATTTGGATGTTTAAAAATACATTTCAAAACCCCTACCATGACACTATTAAAAAAGCAGGGTATGTGAAAGGTGAAAGGAGGAGCCATCAGACACCTTCAAAAGAGCTGGAAGTGAAGCGTAGGAACAAGTGATCGGTTTTTAAATTGGCAATGATTCACAGCAGGACACCTTCTGAATCCCTGCTGCGGCCACTGCTTAACTGGTTTGGAAAGGGGAGGGGGAACATGAGGTGTGAGAGGTGGATCTAGCACTGCCACTGGGCTTCCTCCACCTTGGAGGAATGGAGGAGTGGCAGAGGCAGTCCCAGGAGCAAGCAGCGGTGGTGAGCAGTTCCCACACCAGCAGGCATGAGGCAATGCCTCCAGGATGGGTTGTGGAAACTACCCAGGCATGCCACCAAGTTTTCCTTGAGCCGTAATGCCAGAGGGAGCAAATTGATGTTAAGGAGAGCTTAGCAAATTCACTTGCCCAGGGCATAATGGTGTGATCAGATATACAAATAAAGTACATATAGAGCATGGGGTAAGCCAGCGTGCAATCACTGTAACACTCTTGCTGAAGTCAATGGCAAATTCATCTTGTCCTGCTCTGTTTTCCTGTTTCAGTAAGTATACTGAATAAGGCTCTCAGATAGAAGGGGCAGAGGTTTCTAAAGGATGTGAATAAATGCAGCATTTGGATGGGAAGGTCAGAAAACACTGAACACTGTAAATCAGGAAGTTGGTCCCTGTTGGGATATGGAAAATGTAGGTGGTAGAAATAAAGAAAAATAGACACTCCTATTCCACCCTCCCAGAATACAAGGATGAGGAAATAAAAGGCAGCACATATAAAACTGTTAAAAGGAAATACATTTTATACAATGCCTAATTAGCTCATTCCCATAAGATAACATTAAGCCTAAGAGATTAGTAGGATTCAGAAAAAGGATTAGACATTTGTGCGGATAATGTAATTGGGATGTTCTTATTAAATAGAATACATATTTTCTTTTGTTATGAAAGGATATAAACCCTCTGGCTTCAGGACCTAGGCCAGTTACTAACTGATAAGAATTAGAAAGAAATTTCCCCTCCTGGCAAATCATTCCCTACTCATCTTCTGCTACTTTTCGTATGTTTAATATGAACAGTTCCACAGGGCACTTTCACAGAGGGATTATTTAACTGTATGGACCATTTGTTTGGTATGTCAAGGCACTCCTGTTTCTTCATAACCAGACATCCCACTGTGACAGATCACAGAAGTCTCAGCAGTCTGCAACAGAATGCTTTCTTTTGTTGCTAGCTCTACAAGAGAGTTGACCTCGGAGTGCCCACCTATTATGCACCACCAAATAGTCACTAACAAATCTCACATATCTGTGCTACCTATGACACAGTCAACTCTCCTGCAGGGTTTACATGAGATCAGTTAGAAGGGGTGGCTGGACATCAAAGACTCCACAGCCTACAGATTTTGAGTATGTATCCTTCTCCCACACATGTGACTGGGATTATCCCATGAATGCTTCAGGCTGTCAGGAGCTGAAATAAAACCTATTCATAGAAAAATAAAACAGTCATAATCAGAAAAAAAAAAAAAATCAAAACTCTGCCCTCAACTTCCAGGCAAAATAGGAAAGACTCTGGCAGTAGCCTAATCATCCTGTTGAAATGCATCAGAAGGCCTTATCTAACCTGGGTAAAACTAAACTGTCTTGCATCTTGATTACTGAAACACCCTTCTCTTTGTTCTTGCCAAGTGCAGTTTCAGTCTGTGCACATCCCTGCAAAATACTGCTGTAAAGATCATCCTCCTAATCCATCAGTTTGAGGATTTTACACATTCCTTGCTCTTCTACTACATTCCTCTTCTTTACCCAGTCAAACACAACCTATTTATCTTTCCTGTCAAAGCACTTCCCATCCTGCCAAAGAGCTCTCCTTTGCTATGACAATGTCGTTTCCCTTCTCATCATTCTGTCAGTGTCTATTTCTCACTTGTTAACATTTTTATAGAAACACTTCTGTGCTCTAGTCCTTGGTGCTATTGGCAGGAATCTTGGTAAAGAGCTGTGAAATCCCCTTGTTATCTCTTTCCAAACCTCTACTAAAGCCCTATCTTTACCACACTGCCTATGGAGTGCTTGGCAGTGGTTTGGCCACTCCTCATCATGCTGACAAACTGGAGCCCATTCTTCCTCTCCACTTCCCTGTCTGCCCAGACTCATCCATTGCTCCTTTGGTTCTTGCATCGAGAGGGTCAGGAATGTGTTTTTGTTCTGCCAAATGTCTATACAACAGCTTCTTCATCACTGACTAGGATTCCCAAGAGTCACTGCAAAACAAACATTGATATTTCTCATTCATTTTGTATTAGTGTTCACTTGAGTTTACCTGAGTACTGTTGCTGTCGTGCTAGTGAAATGCCAAAGTTAGCAGCTACATTTATACAGGTCACAGAGGGAGCTATATGTGGAAGGTCATATATTTGTAGAGGTATCATCCAAAGACGGCTGCAATGCAAACTGGACTTCAGAATGAAAGCTTTCAGTTTAGCTCTGTTCTTGGCAATGTTTCTTTTCTCTCATCTGTTAATGACTCCTGCAAATCCTCCAGTCCAAGGGGGTGTCTTTTGTGTACTAAATGCTGCCATTATTTACAAAGCACTCTTGCTGAATATGCTTCAAGTCAGTCCTGCAGGACAGTTTCAATCAAATCCAGTTCAATTTATTCTATCTGAATAACTCTGACATGTAAATAAAATTAAATTAGTGGTGCTTTATTTGTATCCTGTTACAAATGCAATAAGCTTAAAGTAGTGCTGACTGTAAAATCAGCTGAAGACTGTAGCATAAAACAAACCTCTAGAAAACACCGCAAAATTTGATATCTGACTTGCAAGAGCAATCAAGGGTACATTTAATCCAGAGGGTATTTTTAATCATATTTGTTCACACTGCTTCTCTGCTTCAGTATAATAAAAGGTGAGAATAATTCGGTCTCCTGTAGTGGTTGTATTTGGTTTAACAAGCATGCAAAATACCTTATATCTGCTCCCAGCTCACTGTTCTGGGATTTGAAATGATATTGTTATTAATAATAATCTTACATTATAGGACACCTTTAATCCCAAAGCGCATTATAAATCGTAGCTGAGGCCCAAAGTGCTTACTTAGGACTGTCAAAATATGTGTGATTTCTAATTATGCAGGAAGAGACTCCAGATGCAGTCCTAGAAATTGTAAATATTGATATATTCATTGCAGAGCATCTTATCTATTGAATACCTCCCCAGGAAACATATTCCCCAGAAGGTCTAGGATTCCTGCCAATTAGATTTTTGGATCATTTCTGGTGCAAACATTACCCAAAAACACTGGGGAAACCCCAACCTTCACCAGGAGTACTACAAAATGTATTGCAGGCACACAAACTAGGCAAGAGTCTCGGGATTTGAAGGTCTTATCTGGACCATTAGGTACAGGAAGATATGTGGACTGCAGTAAAGCAACTGGGAACACGTAGCTGTATTGGCCCTATGAGGACTCAAACCTCTGGCTCTGGGGAGCCTGAGCATTCTGAACACTGCTGTCTGTTCCCTTGCAAGCTGCTCTGCTTCAAGCTGCCAGCCCAGGGAGTAGTTAGGAGCCTTTCCAGTCTCTTGCATACTCATTCTGCATAATTTACAGGAATACCCAGGGCTTTGTTGTATACAGAAAGAGGATTCAGCAGACTCAGGGAAGGGATGCACAGATATCTGGGGCAGCACATGGGGAAGGAAGAGGGAGGTGGGGTTAGGATTCTAACAAGACCATGTTCAGTCCAAAGGGTCCTGCACAGAGTGGGCTGATTGAGGTATCCTGAGCACATCTTCCAAGAATCATGGAGGTCCTTCAATAATCTTTTATTTTGATTTAAAAAACAAGCATCCAGTGGGTTAAATAAATTTGTAAGAGGAATAAGCTCTAGCATTTTTTTCTGATCCTCCTTTCTCCCAAATCCTTTGTTGCATGGCTATCTTGGATGTGCTGCTCATATGCTTTCTTCAGTTATTCACAGGCACATGACAAATGCTACCTAATGGCCAGTTTATTCTATTTATGCTTTTGTACTACCCTCTTCTTACAAACCTGAAGCACTTTGATTTCTCACAGTGAACTACAGAAAGTCAATGTTCATTTTTCATAGATTGGATTCAATAACAAAATGGCTAATGTGAAAATCTTTGAATGATCTACAGAGTATTAAGGTTTGTGTGGATTTATCTATACTTTGAACCCTTCCGTATGGCATCTTGCTGATGTCTCATGTGATACTGATTCATACTAAGGCTGATTCATCTGCTTACCTGTAGGGTCTCTCCAGATCAAGGGTGAAGCTAATGGGATTCAGCTGATGGTATGTGTACTCAAAAGCAGGCTATGAATATATACTCTTACATACTGTATTGTGCCTTACACTCTCACTGCCCAGCATACATGAAGTGCTGTCTAGAAGTCACAGGTCATCCTACTCCCAGGGAGAGGAGCAGGCTGCTCAAACTTGCCTTAATCTTAATCTCCATGACCTGGAGATATAGGAGTATATACCAAAATGAAGGAGTGGAGAAAAATCCCCTTAAGATATAGCTCACTGCAACAAATAAAGGAACAAAACTATCACATAAATGGGAGAAAAACCCCAAGGCTATATACAAGGTCTCTGGCAATGCTCCACATACCTATTCCTTCTTCAAGGCTTTGGATCTGATATTTGGTACTGAATGGGGTGTGCAGGCTGTGGCCTGTGTTCGTGGTAGAGGGGAGAATTGTTGTAACTAGGACAGGGCAGACCTAGACAAAGTGGTGCTCCATGAATACAACATAAACTTGCAATACCACTGGAGTGAAAGAGTTCCCAAGAAGGTGGTAGCAGGCATTGTGCTAGGGTGCATTTTGGAGTTATAGACGGATGACAGAAGGAACTTAAATGCCTTCTGCAAGCCCTGAAGTTGATGCCATTTTAGATCAACAAGTGTCAGGAAGTTTCTTCAATCTGTTCTGCTTGTATCTCCAGTTTTGTTACTATATTTGCTGCAAGTAGCATCCACACAATGGAAATTTTTGTTTGGTGATGATTATTCCCTTGAAATTTGCATAGTAATTGCGCACCATCTCCATTCTCCCAGCCTTTTTCATTTTTGTGCTATCCAAGTCAATCACCGCAGCACATGCCTCCACCCCAATTAAACTAACGACAGTGCAGCACTTGCAGATAAATGCTTAAGAGAGGCATCCAAGTCTACTGATACTTCAGTTAGGGCGATTTGGGCAATAAAGAGCACACTTCGCTATTTGATGGGCTTTATCAGCTTTCAGCTCCCACAGCGTTTTATGAGATATGTTTCCCAAAACAAGATATGTGAAAATGGAAGGAGATTAAATGCCCCTTGGCTGGTCACAGTCACACTTACTATCATCAGAGCTTATGTCTAACAGGGTTGTTGCAGCACCCTGCTTGGCACTGTGCTTTGAACATGTCCCCATGTACAATAAGGGAGAGTAGCAAGCCAAGGCAGTGCTGCTGCTTCTCACCAGGGGCACAAGACAAAGCATGGCCAGGAATGTTGTTGGTGCAGTGATGCTACACATATGGGGAAGGCTGTTCTGACAGATGGAGTCACCACATCTCCCTCACCTGTCCTGTTTTTTGAATAGATCCCTTCTCTGCCCTTAAGGGCCCTTCATGTCAGAGTGAACTCCTCCAGCATAAGGACAACGTGCTTTAACACACACTCTTCTTCCGGCCCTTTACTTCACAGATTTCTCCTGCCTAACTTCCCAGTGCCTCTCATCCCCTTCACCTTTCCGTCCTTTTAGGATTCCTATGCTAAAGGGAAGCAATGTAAGAGGCATTTAGTTACCAATAAGACTGGGGAAGAGACTTGGAGGTCGCATTCCAGAATTATTGTCTTGGAAATGTCATCACAGCTGCTGCAGACATCCCAAGTGACATAGTAATGACTTAGTTCTTCAGCCTTCCTTGCTGCTGCATCACAGTTCCCAAGAATGGAGAGAGTATCAACTGCCAGGTTAATCTCCTAAGTACATAGAGACAGGAAAGAGATCCAGTGTTCACATCTTGATAGTTTTGTAGAGGATGAACAAAAGAACAAGGAAAGAAGCAGAGGGAAGCTCTCTGAGCAGAAATATAAGGCTTTTTCTTTTTTTTACTTGAAAGGTAGGGAAGACAGTAACAAACAACAGAAAATTAAAAGCAATAGCAACAACAATGAAACAATCCTGCAGAAGGGGCCTCTGGAGTGGAGAAAGAAACAGGAGGAGGATGTGCCTGTGGCTCCTTCCTGTGCAGTACATCAGCCAAGCCCTGTTGTGTTCTAGAGTCCATAGGGACAAGCTCTTATTGAGAACAGCAGTACCCTTCCCAAAATGTAAGTCAGAAGCTTTTTCCTTCCTCCTGCAAAGGCTACAGTGACAAAACCAGCCAGTGCCCCGTGACTCCAATGATTCTGTTCAGGCAAAGACATGAGATAGAACTGCCACATCTTGGAGAAGTGCTTGAGCACCCACCTGGGAGCCTCACAGCATTGCTGGGTGCATCCAGCAGCTATTCCAGTGATTGGCAGTACAGGTTTTGCCTACAATATTTTGCATCCTGTTCTGTGGATGAGTCCGTGGCTTGGCTGGCAGAAATTTTTCCTGGATTTGCCTGGTAGGAGGTTTCACTATTTGCATTATTTGATTTTCAGTAAAGGCTATTTTTGACAAAAGTATTAAAGCTCTATAAATTTATATTCTATCTCATAAACATGGTAAAATGCCTTTTTGACAAATCTAATAAACATAACAAAATACCCTGTCAATAAAATCACTGAAATCCTGCCAGGCTGCATAATAACCCTGTATTTCGGCATGGTTAGCACTGCCTTTAAAGAAGGAACACAAAACCGCCCTCCCCTTTGAGCCATGATTTTGCTGACCTTAACGCATTCAAAGACCCTGCGCTTCTCCTTTCTACCAATCTCTGAGTCTTCAGGGCAAGAGTTAGCTATGGGGCAAAAAGTACAGAAGATTCCTATTTCACAGGAGCAGATATTGCTCCGTAGCCTCCAGGTTTGTCAGCCTCCCATGTCTATATATTTTGTACTCATTTCACTCTCGGTAGAATGGAATGGGTCTCATAGAAATGCCCAGGAAAAAATGGAATGAGCTGGGCAAGACGGTGGAAAGACCATTTTCCTGGAACAGAAGAAAAACAAAACATCCTCGCTGTCAAAGTGTTGTTGGAGTACGAGCTACATTTCTCATTTGATGAAATAGGCCTAGATTTCTAGCACAACTCAAGCACTTGTCTGAGTCCTACCTCCTCCCACAGATGCTCTGCTCTTTGTGATGTGGATGAGCTCTTTTTTAAGGGACATTTGGCAGTGGTACTCAAAGGCTCTGGGATACTGTTAGTAGTTAGTTAGTAGTTAGTTCTGTGTATTACAAGGACATGTTATTTCCATTTTCTTTACTGGCCTGATGAACTTGGTGCAGTAAATCTGTGGGGAAAAGAGCAACACCCTTGAGCTCGCTGAATTGTGCTCTTTCCTAATCAAGCCAATGAGTTCTCCTTAACCTGCATCTTTCAAAACTATTATCTTCTCAGCCTCCTTCCACAAATGCTTGCAGAATGGTCATAGAAATCATGTGAAGTTATTTCTTGCTCTGACATATAAACTGCCAAGTGTGAAATGTCTCTCTACTGGTGGTTTTTATTAAGATCCTTCTGGAAAAGACATGCATCTTCCATCAGGCTCTGGTTTGGCAGCTGATAGCTGAATGTAAATGGGAACTCCTGCTTGCAAAGTGAGAGATAAACAGCAGGAAATAACAAAGTATGTCTCTGTCCCAAAAGTGAAGTGACATTCTTCAGCATTCTATTCTGCTTTCTCCAATTTCATGGAATGCTTTTAATTAATTTCTATTATAAAAGAGACCTAAATTAGAGAAATGTGCTTAGAAAACCTTCCTTTCATTGCACAGCTATATTAACTTTATGATGTCACAAATGTTGAATAAAACATTTATATTCTTCTCTTTATTGGCTAAATTTGTCTCTGATTGTAAATCCACGGAATTCAATTAGATTACATCAGATAGCAATTTCATCTTGTTTGTCTAAGTTCTGAGGTGGAAATATTTACTAGTGGCTCTAATTCTCTTATTTCCAGAGTTTGTTATCAAATTCACTTTATTGTTATTCTGCCTTCACTGCCATGAGAGCTATTACAAAAAATGGAGTGAGAGAACAGCCAGATCCTATATGGAAGATCTTCCATGGTGAGTAACAGGCTGCCCAGGAGGTGGTAGAGTCACCATCCCTGGAGGTGTTGAAGAAAAGTGTGGATGTGGCACTGAGTAATATGGTCTAGAGCAGTCACAGGCATAGGTTGGCAATTGGACTAGATGGTCTTCGTGGTCTTTCCAAACTTAATGATTCTATGGTTCCATGATTCCTTTCCATGTCAGGTGTTAGCAGCTTTTTCTGAGAATGCAGTGTTATGGAAATGCATAACTTTTGCCTGGCCTCCATCTGACCTAGATTCCCTCTCAGACTGGGTTTCTGAGTGTGCTTCTTTGAATTTTGTTTCTGACAGGTCAGGCTATGTATCCATTGTCTGGAGATTCGTCACTCAGCTCATACTTTACAGTGAAGCTCTAGCAGTGGGATTAGTCTGAAATTAGGACTTTCACCTACGAAGTATGGCTCTTCTGAGAGTCCTCCGCATTTATTTAGAGCTCCTTTTCAAGCTGTTGGCTGGGTGGTCACTCAGTGCTGATCTTGTCAAGAGCTTCGGACTGAGCTGTGTAGGCCCTAGGCAGAGCAAGGTTGCAAATGCCAATTTAAAAATCTGTAATTAATAAGCTTTCATGCAGCAAAGGAGAGTCAAAGTGTTTCACTGAAACCTCTAAACTGGATCCCTCACAGGTTCCTTAGGGATGAAAGGTGCTACAGAAATGTAAGACATTATTGCCATTGACTGCATCAATATGGCTCAGTACCATGAGAATAGGCACTGTTCAGAATAATAATGCAAAAGGCAGTTTGCTTCACCTTCACCAGAAAAGTCAGGTTTGTTCTGTAGCTTTTATGCATGTCTAGGGAGGTGATGAGAATGCTGACTCTAGTTGCATGTTACCTTCTCTTTCCAAATGAAATGGACATAAGCTATATGATGATATCAATATAAATCTTCAGTATCACAACTGAATATGTGAAAACAGTTTATGAAAATCTGCAGAAGCTAAAAGAATTATGTGGATTTATTCCAGATTTATAGTCACCAGGACCATAATATAGCCTAATTGTTATTCACTGACTAGTAGAGTCAGATGTCCCCTTTGTCATTAGGATTCTGCATTTAAAGGTAAATCTGCTATCAAGGTGTTAACACTGCATCACTGGTGTAACTATGAGAGATGAACATCATTAAGCTGGAGTGCTCCAAAACACCGGTTGTAGAAGATGTCATTATAATAAATTGGATCCCTTGTCCAGTTATGTCTCTTTTGACCTAGACTTCCCAAGTACAGAAAAACACTTCTGAGCTCACCTGAGATGTGTTTTCCCCTGCAGCCATGATCATTTGAATGGGTGTGTCAATGAGCTTCTTTTGTACCCTCCAGAGATCTCCTTTTCTCTGGCATCTGTAGTCTTCATCAGTTTTACTTTGTCTAGCCTGGAAGACAATTGCACCCATCCTTATACCTGTTTGTACATAGATGGTGAATAATGGCTGAAGAATGAACAAAGCTTTAGGAGAAATTTCATAATCTGTTTATCCATTTGCTATTTACATGCTCCTTATTTACATGATTCAGCTTTTTCTCCAGAAGGAGGCTGAGAAAAGCCTGAGTCAAAACTGAGTTATGACCTCAGAAATTTGTGCAGCACTAAATGCTCTGTTTATTCATTTACACATAATACTGTCATGTAGGTATAGTGCTGACACCAAGGAAAAATGAGGCGAGAAAGTGACATCAAGAGATTTGAGCAATATAGCAGTCAGGTTTTGCAGTGAATTCCAACACTGTTATGGACTGCAGATCAGTCCCAGAAGAGTGCTTCCTATATTAGTTTCTGGATATCATCATCTTGTGCTATTTGTGTTACTGCTGATCAGTATCTCTAAGGTCTTCTCTTCTCTTCTCTTCTCTTCTCTTCTCTTCTCTTCTCTTCTCTTCTCTTCTCTTCTCTTCTCTTCTCTTCTCTTCTCTTCGCTTCGCTTCGCTTCGCTTCGCTTCGCTTCGCTTCCCTTCCCTTCCCTTCCCTTCCCTTCCGTTCCCTTCCCTTCCCTTCTTTTTCCTCTCAGGAAAAAAGAAGGCAAAAAGCAGAAAAAAAGAAGAGAACGGCAGAAGTATATGCATTGAGATATAAGTGGTCTGTTCCAGCACCTTCAAACTTCTTCCTAGAAGAGCTGGCCTTTCTGGTCTTCTCTTCCATGCTGCACATTTTCCACAGTTCCTCATTCCTAAATACCTGGAGAAGAAGAAAGGACCTTCTCATACTGAGCAAGGAAACCACAGGAGGTTGTTTAATTCAAATATCCCCAAAATATAAGTGTGTCCTAGATGAATGAAACAAACTTTGGAAGTTCTCAATCACCTTCTCATCAGGTGCTCAGGATGGTGAGAGGCAATCCTTCACATACCTTTTTCCTTCCATTACAAGAAGGAATCTACAGGAGACATCACCTGTCTTCTAAACTCTCAGATCACTAACTAGTTGAATCTGTATGTTTTCATCCCGAAATAGCATGCTTCTTTGCTTCTTCTGCTTCTTTACTTCTTCCTCATAGGGTGATGTCAAAAATGTCATTCTTTATGAAAGCTGTGAGGAAAGGACAATGTCAGTGTGTGATGTGTAAGGATTGTGACAGGAAGAGGCCATAGATATAGGTCTAATGTCACTAATAATACATGCGGCAGCATAACAGGAGGTCTTTGGGAAGAAAAGCAGCACTTAAGAGATTCTGGACAGTCTTCCTTTGGGGGTTAATTCCAACAATTGGCCCAATTTACCCTGATATATCACTTCCTTTGATATACTAGGTCTTTTCAAACATTAAACCTTGAAAGGACAGTGCTGCTGTAGCTGTTCTTGTATGGCCCTGCCTAATAAACTTAGATTAGGGTTGGTCAGCTTGGAGTGTCAGGCTGTCTGAGTCTTGTAGGGATGCTCTTTTTACTGCCACAGCAACTTTTCCAGTTAAGGCACTGTCTGGAGAAGCTCAGCAATTACTCCAATACTGTAAATTTTAAGATATTCTGATTTCTGTCTCAATACTACTGTAAAGTCTCATTCTCTTAATCACCAATTACTTCACTGGGAGTACCAGTTCTGGACAATGCGTTTTCCTGTAATGTTTAGGTATTTGGGGGTACACTGGAAGAAAAGAGGTTGTGTTAT
This sequence comes from Gallus gallus, assembly GCF_016699485.2. Lineage (NCBI taxonomy): Eukaryota > Metazoa > Chordata > Aves > Galliformes > Phasianidae > Gallus > Gallus gallus. Next base: position 29,508,805 of record NC_052534.1, read on the forward strand.
GACCCCTGCCAGCCAGATCTACTTCCTACCCATCACACAAGCACAGCTACTGAAGAGAACACAAAGATAGTAGAATGGTATCTTTTGCCTCCTTTTCTCAAGTGGATACTCCAAGAGGACTTTTACCCAAGGACTGAGTCACCGTCTTGTCTAAGCACTGTACAAACATTGGAAACTAATTTGTATTCTGTGCTACTCTGATATAGCAAACAAGTAATTTTATTTATACACTGAAGGCTCTTTCCCTACTTCATTATATTAAATTAAAGTTTGAAGCAAGATCATCTGATATTCTTTAAATTAGAGGGAAAATATGTATGTCGCATTCATGATTGAATGGGTACAAGAAATCCATGATTGTATTTATGTCAGTGAGGTTATATTAAATTATTGGCTTTATTTTTAGACTACATGAAGTCTCATATGCTGTGGGACTTCCAGACACAGTTGTCAAGACAGTCAGAAAGGTTGCTATTGGGTCTTTTGCTATGATGGCACTGGGACTCTTGTGATGATCCACAGGCTTCTGGTACCTCCCAGAGCAAACCAGCACGAGCATCTCTATTCTGATGCATTTTCCCTCTTCAGTACTCTTTCTTCCCACCAGTGTTCCTAGTTCACTGCATACCACCAGCGGGGCTTGTACCTCACCCCAGATCTTTGTGAGTGTCCTGGAATTTTTCATGAAATACTACTGTAGATGCTATGGGAGACTTCAGATTTTTGGGAGTGAAAAATGCCTATTGCACAGAGCTGAAAAGGCAGAGGGCAGTGTTCAGCCTTCCTCTGGCTACACCACATTCAGCTCCACCAGGCATGACTTTGCTTAGGACTTTCATTTTATTCAGCCAAGAACCAAGTTGTACTGATTGTATCCCATTGCAATCAATGTCAGGCACTTAAAGGCAGCTCTAACATTGGGCATCTGAGCAGGAAATCCTTGATTTACGTGGAGAAGGCACTGGGCAGCATGCAGCAGGAGGATGGCTTTCAGCTCTGCTTGCTGCAAAACTAGCACAGGTTTCTTGAGCTCTTGGTAGCCTTGGAGCTAAGCGCTTATCACCAGCTGCAGCTCCCTCTACATAGCACTAGCCTTGGAGGAGGCACTCAACAAATCACGGGGCTCTCATCTGCAAGGCTCATTCTGGCTTGGTATCTCTGTGCTGTTCCCAAAACCTCATGAGAAACAACAACAGCTCCCACAGCATTCTCTGGGGACACCTTGGCAGGCAAGCTGAGCAGCTGAAATTCCCACTGGCAAAGCTATGGGGACATACAGGGGAAACGTAACAGAAAGAGAGGAGGGCTTCTACTCTGTGCCCACAATGGGCCACATGCTTTGCTGTTTGGTGGAGCACCCCTCACTGTTCATTAGGAGGTCACTCCCCCTGTCCCCACTGGTGCATGAAACTCCCCATGCCCTGTGCTCAGTGCAGTGACAGCTTCCCTCAAGGCAGAGTGACTGTCACTTGCTGCAGCTGGAAAGCCCTTCATGACACAGATCCCTGCAATACTCCAGTCTTGCTTTCCTCAAGCTTAATGTGACTGTGCATGAGCACCCAGACACAGCTCATCTTTTAGAACTTTTTAGACAAAGATGTGGAGAGCTGACTCCACATCTTTGTCAGAAAGGGCTTTGGTACTGGGGGCTCACCCCACTGTCAGGTCAGTGGTAAATCCATCTAAAACTCAATTTTCTCTTCGTGTGCTTTGAAACAAAGCCATTGTAACCACAGACTTATTCCTTTCTGACATCTCCATTTGCTCTGCCTCTTAGGAACTCAGCATGCTTTGTTTGAATTATAAGATGATTTTAATACAATGTTTGTATCGTGCTCTGAATTGTTTCTATTGTTGTTCTACAGTGCCCCAAGTGTCCTGGCTGCAAAGTGCTGCGAGTACAATTGGATTATTACTTTGCATAGGTAAACACTGGAAAGTAGGTTTACTGGTATTGCTAAATGGATAGGAGTAAGCCTCAAGTACATGCATTAACACATACACCAGGAGTCACATAAATAATCAGCAGATATATACAAATCTATACATGCACCACAGAATTACACTTATGCGTGTAAACTGCCAACAGGCATCAAGGAAACATGCTGAAAAGATCACCTTGAATGTCTCTCATTTTGATGATGGCAGGTTAAGTTTGAATGCAGATCTGGGCTCATTCACTCCTGTTTTCTATAAAAGCTTGTCTTGCTTTTATGTGGCTGCCCCAAACCAAAGAAGAATATCATCCCCGTTCATTGCAGCAGTTGGATCAGATGACCTGTAAGGGTCCCTTCCAACTCAAGTGATTTTGATTCTATGATTGATCTCTTCTTTGGATAAACTGTATGCACAATGACAGGCATGTGGAAAATCTTAAACCAAATGGATTTTCTGGCCTTCTAAGACAAACTCTGAGGTGAAATGCTCCTCAGCTTCTGGCAGCAATCATACAGAAGGCAAATTAAACATGGTCTGAAGTGCCTTGGGCACTTTCCCACCTCCTCCTGAAAATCTGTCCCCATGGGGCAGGAAAGGCAAATGACAGCAAAGTCACAGTGGGCCATGCATGTGAATGCACATGGAAAAGCACCAAAATGACACTCCTTCCAGCACATACAGAGAGGCCAACTCAATGAAGAGAATATTAGACTTTGTCGTACACTGGTGGTTGCTCACGTAATTGCAATGATTGAGCTCAGAATATGGAGGGTGCTGAAGCCTTTGCCTTTCCACAACCAGTTGATGCTGTAAGTTTCCAGCTCAGTGGAGCAATGGGAGAAGAGTGAGTACGTTTGAAGAAAGCCAAATTCTGATTCAACTTTATTTTTCTTTGCTTTTGGTCTTGTTTTTTTCTTTTCTTTTCTTTTTTTCAGGTATACAGCACTAGTCCTGTTTTCTCAGAAATCTTGGAGTTGTTTCTCTCTGTAATGCTTTGATCAGATTTGACTAGGAACAAAAGCACTGAATCAAGATTATCAATATCAAGAAAACCTGAATATCTGAGGTTTTTAGGCCTTGGTCTTGGCTTTTATTTTGTCCTGACTATTGTTATATATGTCTGTGCCTAAAAAAGTTCAATAGGAATTAGAGATGCATGCCAAGGATCCATGTCTCATCCTTTACTGAATATTCTTGCACCTGGGGCAGAAGGAAAAGAGGAAGGAAGGCTCTGGAATACAAGTTCTGAAGGGAGGATGTGGCAGGGTTTGGGTTGGCCTCTTGTCCCACGTAACTAGCGATAGGATGAAAGGTGATAGCCTCAAGTTGCACCAGAGGAGGTTCAGTTTGGATATTAGGAAGAATTTCTTCTCAGAAAGTAAGTGGTGAGGCATTGGAACAGGCTGCCCAGGGAGGTGGTGCAGTCGCCATCCCTGGAGGTGTTCAAGAGCTGTGTGGACGTGGTCAGTGGGCATGGTGGGGGTGGGTTGGCAGTTGGACAAGATGATCTTAGAGGTTTTTTCTAACCTTAATGATTATGATTCTATGATCCTCTTGTTTATTATCCCTGATGTAAAATGCCAGTCCAATTCAGCAGAAAGCCATGCTTTCTATCTAAAGCTTCCCAACAATACAGCCCTAGCTGCTGACATTTGCGCCGCAATATCACCCAAAATTGATTTGTGAGGGCCTAAACAGTGTGGTAATAGGACATCAGCAGCACTGCTGCTCTCTGTGATAGCCCTGCCACTGCTGATGCTATTGGAAGGATTGCAGAGGTGACAGCAGTGAAGGACATTTTAAAAAAACTAAAGATCATTGAAACTCTGTGAATATATTGGTCCATATGGGCCCTCACTTGTGAAAGGCAGAGTATTTGTTTAGATTTGCAGATTGGATTAAGTGGAAGCAACAGTGTGCCTTGCCATTCCTCTGATTAGGAGAGGTTTATATGCCTGCTCTCTTTCTTAAAAGCTAAATTTATCATTAGCTGTCTTGGCAAGGGAAATTGGAATGAAATTTCAAGCTATTAACTTTTAACAGATAAATTTACTTATTGACCCCTTCCATAAAGAGGAACAGAGGAGACAGCCACGTTGCATCAGATCACAAGTCCACTCATCCCAGCAGCCGGTAGCAGAGTGGCAGTGGTGAATGCTCCTGTGTAAATGTCAGAACAGTGTCTGTGCCTTGCCTGGTTCTCCTCCCCAGTCTCTGGCAATCAGGGCCTGAAAAGCTTCCCATTTTGGTAATCTAGGATTTATTTCTAAGACTGAACCTTACAGCAAAAGCTGCAGAATGAGAAAGATTTTCAACGATGTGTAAAACTGTGAGAAATAGAGAAAATGGGAGCATTTGAGCAATGTCTTGTTTACATCAGGCTGGGCAGGAAGGCTGCCTGCTGCTGCGCTACGAACTGGCAGGCCTTGGCCCCTTCTTTTTCTCTGCCACAGCAAATTCCAAGCAATGTGGTCTTGGAGATTTCCAGTCCCAGCTGTACAAGTAGTCGATCTCGTCAGCTGGTGGTGAAGGGATCCGTTTACCTTCATGACAATTAGAAAAAAAAAAAAAACCAAAAAACATGCAGGTGGAAAAAGACTGATTTATTTCTAAGGTAGAGGAGCATCAAAAGTTCCTCCTCTACCCTAGTGGTCTCCAGTGCTGAAGTGTTCCTGCAGCTCCAAGCAGAAAGTTGCAAAGGTCGCTGTTTGTGTTGGTTCTCTTAGCATATGTTCCTGAAATCTTTTTTCACTGTGGCCAGAGAACCAGCTATTTTCACTAACACTTTGTGATAAATAGGCTAGCAGAGGAAAGAGTGGGTGATGGGCAATAAATATTACAGGTTTCATTCCTGTTATCCTCACTAGAACTCCCTCTGAAACCTTACCTCTCTTTGTCTTATGAACAATGCCTATGTCCGCGGTGTACAAGCTCTTCTCTCTCACCATCCTTTAGTAACTCAACATCTGTAGACTGGAGCTGAGGATTCACGGGCAAATAGATAGCGGAGCTAAAAATGAGCACAAAGGTGATCTGAACTAAATCTTTCAAAGCTTTCAGGCCACGGTGCTTTGATTAGCGAGCAGACAAGAAAGCTCTGTACCCTCACAACCTCATCCTGTAACTAGCTGCTCTTCTAGGCCAGGAGTCTTACATGAGCAGAAAGTGGGAAGATTGTTATCCCTTATCTCTCGTCAAACTTTGTCATCAGTTTTGAATGTGACATTTAGTAATGTAGCAACAGTAGAGCATAAAGGAAATAAAAAAAAGGAAAAGAGGAAAAACACCCTCTCAGACTCCACATAAGAATAGCTTCTGCCATTTGCCTTTTGTATCCACTGCTGAGGTATTTGAAAAGAGCGGGAGATAAGTAGCCTTATGACTACGACAGATTAGCAGGCTCTGAGGTACCAAACGCGGATTGCTGCTGCTGGGAGTATAATGGCTATTGAAACTCACATTTACACAGACATTTCCACAGTGGCACTGCAAAGAGGGGACTGTAGAGAAGGCTATGGACCATAAAGGCTGCAATCATGCTAAGTAACACCAAGAGCAAAAACGCTGCCACTGGTAAGTAGCACTGACCAGTTCCTGCCATTTGGAGATCCTCTCTGACTTCAGATTATGAATCTTCCTCAGAGAAAAAGGACACGCTTCAGCTTGGAAAGTTCCTGCTAGAGACATTCTGCAGAGAAGTGAATGCATGTCCCTGACGTGCATCAGAGTGAAAAACTGCCACAGGGTGTCTGCTATGCTGCCAGGTTCTCCGAGGCAGCTCAAAGGCTCACCTCTGGTGAGCCAGTGGAGGGAGCTCAGGGGCACAAAGGTAAGATGGAGTTTTTGGTTTCTCTTAAAGCCTTTGGTTTTGCTTATGATTTGTTTTGCAGAGCTCATTGAACAAGGATGGGGCTTCATGCTAGGTGCTGTGGCTTAGCGTAGCTACAGAGACATGTTGTGTGAGTGCCCTCAACACACAGGCTACAACGTGTTGTGTCATCCAAGATGTGTTTCAGAGAGTGCATCAGGGCTGCACAGGGGTGGTTAAGGCAATAATGACTTCTGCTTTCCTTGCTTTAGCTCTGGAATGTGAGAGGCTCAGAAACAGCTGCATCAGGGTTGCATGAGGACAAGGACATTACTAATTCTCAGACACCATCTGTGATGGAAATGGTGAAGCATTCTCAGTACTCCCAATATCCAGACTTGTAAGGTCAGTATTACTGTTCCCATATCATACCTGGGGAAATGGACAGGGTCACCAAGCAGATCAAGGACAGACCTGGGAAAATAATGCAGATATCTTTTCTTCAAGTCTCCTGGTCTAACCCATTTGCAATTTCCTCGCTATCTTCTGATAAAGACACATATCAGTTCTTTTTTCATGTCAGTATATTGTACAACGCCTACATCCACAGCCCCTGAGCACCTTCCCAAGCATTTGGAGCTTTATCTTTCCAGAACCCCTGTGAAGAAAATACTAGAAAGTCTCTTTAACACTTGAGGAACAGCAATGCAAGGGGTTAAGGTGTGCACCATTGCCTTTGGTTTGAAGAAATCCAAGATTACAGAGAAAGCTGAACTAGAATAAATAATGATAGCACAAGTCCTGGAAGAAAGCACTGTTATAACTTGATATTGGATATTTAGATGTAGAAACCTTAATACATCCTCTGCCAGGGAAGAGAGGCAACATACCCACCCAACTTTCATGTTTGCACCTCTCTGGAGAATAGAATTTGCACTCAGTTATTAGATTTCAGTTCTATCCGCACATTTCTCTCCAGCTGCTTCTGTTATTCAGCAGAAAGCTGGGATGTTTCTTTTCATCTCTTATTTGCTTTTGATTAACTGATCCCCAAGGAAAAGAGGGATTAAAATCCATATCTGTAGGCTCCCAAGGGTGTGTCCTGGACGGGGCTTATCCTCCCCTCCCATCCTGTGGATTTCCATCATCAAAGTGCAGGGACATTTCTTAGCAAAGGCAAATAACTCTAACTTGTGTGATGGGTTTGTGATATAGTTATCCCATCAGAGGAATGTGCTTTCTGGATGGCACGGTTAGCTCGGTGCTCTAATAGTAGGGGTGTAGGTTATGACCGAGAAGCATTGGTAGAGATGTGTGGGGGCGGCACCTGAGTACCAATGTGACCCGAAGGTCAGAAGTGAGGGCTGCTAACAGATTTTGGTTCGTGTCAGATTTTGATCCGAATGCCTTTATAAAAGAAGCATGTCCTTCCTGCACTGGAGTCACCAATACTCAGGGTAACTTCATTGTGTCAGAAAAGCCAAAGTTCCTTCCAGAATTGCTAAAACTCAGCATCAAAAAATTAAGGTTAAAAGCGACTCCACAGCCGTGTCTATCCCTCTCTCTAGGTAAATGTTTACTTTCTTTGTTTCTTTGTCAGTGGCACTGGCCAAGTCAACGCTGAGTTGCAGCAGGACAAAACGAGTTATTGCTGGAGCCCCCAGGGTCATCCAGAGCGCACGGACATAATGCAAGAAGCACATAACTTATTTTTACTGCGGGGAGAATACAGAAATGATCCCCAGGTCTACGAATAGAAGCAGCCAGTCCCATAACCGTTAAGGCCACCAGGCTGTCTTATTAAGGTCAGATGCAGTGTATCGTGTTGAACGCAATTATTCCACCGCTTATAATTTAGTACATTTGATTCTGAATATAAAATGAGACAATTTTCTTCCTGGGGATAAGAGAAATGTGTGCCTTTGCAGAGCAGGAGACACAATCACTCTTAGAGGGGCCAGCTTTATTTCTTCTTGATGAGGCAGGGACTCCCCAGGGAATGAGTCTGAAACAGTATCTTTGGCGGAGAGGGCAAAGTAGAAAGAAGAAAGTTTTTCCTCTGCTCATGGGGCTGTTGTGCTTGGATGGTGGCCTGTTGCTAAGTGGCCCCATGGGAACGATTCCCAAATGGATCATAGTTCTGTGGCCGGAGATTTCATTCCCTTTAGACCTCTTTCATCTCTCCATTCAAATCCTAATACTGAGATTGACCCCGTAAGCTATTAGTTGCCCTCAGCTGCCATTCTTCCTGTTTTAAAAGCAGGGCTGACAGGAACATTAAAAAAAGGGACTCGTCAGACCTGGCAAATTTTGTCATTAGGTAAGTGCAAAATACTCTTTTCACTTATTTATTTACTTATGTGTTTGTTTCCTCTTTTTGAAGTGAATGGGATTGGATTCTTTGTTTTCTTGCACTTTACGCTGAAATGTATGGTTGTGCCAAATGCTTAAAACGTGCTGCCAAATCCAGAGAGCAGCATTTTGTATGTTCTTTGTTCAGGCATGAATGCCTGTGCAAGGTGCAAAGTAAGACTAGCTCAAATACCACAATAGTCCCAATCAGAGAATGTTACTAGCAAATGCTAAAACAGGGCAGCACATTTCCTTGGCTTCTCTGCCTCTTGTCTGAAAACAGGATCACTGAATCTGGGCATAATTCTCACCCTATAAAGCTGGCACAAAATCAGAATGCTAAGTAGAAAACAGCCCTACCTGCTGTCTTGCTCACTTGCAAACTAGAAATAAAATTATTTTTTTAAAAGCTGGGCCCATATGGGAATTATAGCATTGCCAGTTTGTTCCCTCAATAGCTTTCAGGTGTCCTGTGATCACCTGTAACTGCAGCACAAAATGGACAGCAAATGATGCACTTATCATTAAAATACCCTCTAGAACCAATTCACTTCATACCCAAAAGGGAACTAAGGGTTTTGGTTATTCTCTAGTCCCATTAGATTTTTCTCCTGATTGGCTGATAGCCCTGTGAAACGTTCTGGGTGATGGCAGTGCTGACAACAGTGTTCCCTCCCTCAAGAAGTGCATTCATGGTGAGTGCTCTTTATTATAGCAGCACAGGGGCTGGGCTCAGGCTATAAAGAAGAACCCCTGGAATAAGTGTATTTCCTCCTTCTGCAAGTGAGGTGATCTCCCTCTGGTGTCCTCAGAGAGACAAGTACATGCTGCCTGCCAGTACAAGTTTAAAGGTCCTGAAATCACAGGTTCTTGAATCATTTGGTGTCCTGGGTCATCATCCGTAGGAAAATGAGTGTGATCTATGTGAGCCCTTAGGAAGAAAGACTTCACCTGCACAAAGACACAGCTGGTGCTAACAGCCCCCAGAGCCCTATTGGATGAGCCCTGGCCAGCTGTGGTTAATTATACCACGTTGTTCTAGTGGTGGCTATTAAGGATGTTAACTCATTCTTCTTTCAGCTCCTCCTAGCAGGGGCAGACAGAAGGCAATTCTTTAGGAAGGTAAAATAAAGGGAGATCTGCCCTCATCTCTTCTTTCAGCAAGCAGAAATAAATGTTAGCAGAGCAGTCATTCTCTGCTCCTTCTTGAAAAAGAGACGCTTTCTTATTAAGCTTGTCCACACAACAGCAAAGCCTGAATCTGACATCTTCTTCTTTGTCTGCTGACATCAAAGAGTGAAAAAGCATGGGTTTTAACTGTAAGTTCATGAATTAACTTCTTAGAGATTTTTTTTTTTCCTCCCACTCCAACCTGGAGAAAGGTTCTAACTTTGCACTGAGAAATAACAAAGTTGGAGGGAGGCAGTCAGAGGATGAGTTTGAGAGCTTAGAGAAGCTGTCTTAGCTCAAGATGCTGGGCTGGGATCCTGTGATTTGTGTAAAAATGCAATGTTGAATTACCACTAAACACATGAATAAGTAGTGAGTGGGTTCAGCAAGAGCATCAGTATCTACTAGAGGAGCTTACTGTGCTTGGCTCAGCCTGTAGCCTCCCTGGGGATCAGCTGGCATTTAATTTTGATCACTGCAGAAGAGGGAGGCTGAGTTTGAGGCAGTACTGACTTAGCTGATGTGTGTGAGTGTTATTACAATGGGAAAATGTCTCTCCAAATGGGTTTTGCTTTGCCATTTAAAAATCCCATGTAAATGATGCACGAAGGGTTTGAAGTGGGGGGAAACAATCAGAGATAATAATAAACTATTAATAGGAACTAGTCAAGTTTCACTCAGAGGGATTAAGACTCAGTCATGTCTCATTTAAGAGTGCAGTATTAAGCCGTCCTTCAATATGACAAGGTTTATATTTTTGCTGAGTTGTTTCCAAATGAGGAAGGAAATCTCAATTAATTCAAATTTTTGCTTGTTGTCAGTCATGCCTCCATGTGTTAGCTCTCGTATTGAGAGTCCAGCCTGATGTCTGATGTATCCAGCTGCAGCAGCAATGGCTTTAGGTTTATCATTGACAAGGAGCACTTGAGCAATAAGTACCAAAATTAGGTGTCCAGCATTGGAAGTGTTGCCTAATGAAGGGACACTGACAGGAGGGGGAATAAACCCCCCCCCATTCACTGGGAGTCTCTAATGTTGCCATAGAGAAGGAATTTGAAATGGTTAATTGCTTGATTAATTAATGGTTGATTGCTTAATTGAAATGGTTAAGTCTGAGAAAAACAGGAGTTTTTCATTCATGCTGGCTGCTAGAAACAAAATCGTAGCTGTACATGGAAAAGACCAGCTCAGCATCCTTTCAGTCACCTCCGTGCAGAGCAGCTATCAAACTCGGTATCTGTATCTCGAAAAATATTGTTCCTATTCCTTCTTTTGTGACTCTGTCCCTTGGCAGATCTCACTGTTAGAAACTCTTTGTTTCCCAGTATCTCATTTTACATATCCTCTGTAGGATTTTCATACTTTAGTTTTACAGCCCATCTAAGCAGCTGAGTCAGGGAGCTCATCCGTAAAGCTTCTAGAACATATGGCACGCATGAGCCCTTGTTGGGTCACAACTGGATTCATCAACTTATTTGGCTTAGCACAACACACATATATTACATCTAGGTACATTTTATACTGTCCCTATTCAACTTCGCTATAAATGATCTTCAAATATATGCAGGCAGTTATTTTGGTCTCCTTCGGTATCAGTTAAAAAAAAACCTCAACATCAGCAGGGTTGTGGCCACTTGCTGAAGTATGCCTATTGATGTAATTATCCCAGATAACATATCATCCAGAGGTGTATTACTTTTGGTGAATGGGATCTGATCATCCTTCTCTTGTACAAGAGAAATGTACAAACTAAACTCAAGGTAGTCGTATTACTATGACTCCAGTCATTACTGCAGGAGCAAAATCAACAATTTAAGGGATTCCTTTAATCAACTTGCTGTCAGCTTTTGTAGTTTCAAATCAGTTTACTGGAATTGTCTTTGCTCTAGAATGCCTCTTTGGGATATCTAAAACATCTATCTGAAATGTCTCCCATTTCAAGAGACGTCACTCACTGTAAGCTCAAACATATGCTTTCCTCTCGAGTGTACTCTTCATTTTGATTTCCCTAGTTCTTAGCTGTGGTGTTTGAGAGCTCTTCCTCAGTACAGAACTTGGTTGTCATTGTTCTTCCCATGTTCTCCTGAGGGAAGCTGGAAGCAACAAGTTCCCAGGAGCACATGTGAAGAAAGCTTGGTGAAGAGAAGAATTACCTTCGATATGTTTTACCAACAATTTTTACTGGTGTGTGGATGTTCTAAAGAGCATGAATTTTGGATTTGTAATAGAATTAGACTTTGAAAGCCAGCGTTCACAGTTAATAAGGGGCACGAATTAGGGATAGACAAGAATATTCAGACCTTTAGAAATCTAAATGAAGCCAGCGCACTTTCAGCTACAGAATTCTTGCAACTGTTTGTGAATGAACTACAAATCATTTGACTTAATTAAAAGGTTTCCAGGTATAATTTCAGACAATGAATTGATTTAAGAAAATTCTCCAGTCAGTGAATACGCACTTCATAAAGAACAAATAGACTAGGAGATAAACATAATTCAGGAAGCTATGTACGTTAAATAATTTGCTTTAATCCCCTGAGATTTGGCTGTCTACCCTTTTTTTTTTTTCTTCCTAACTCCATGCACTCACGTACACACACACCTCCCACTTCACTCACTCTGGACAGTTCAAGTCTTGTGACATCTTATCATTAGCCATAATCACCACTGCAATGGCCATTTTGCTGGTCAAGTTCCTCCTCCCTCATCTTTTCTGATTCTGCATTGTGCACTACTGTGATTTCTCTCTGTCTTGTGGAATTAATTTTAAATGAGGAGACTTGCGTGCTTCAGTCTTTAGATGGCACCAAAACTGAATGCACTAATTAGGGAGGCTTTATGATTTCTATTATTTGCCAGCCGCAAATAGGCTTATTGTTTTGGGGATTGCAGAAGTTCATGCGCTCTGATTTTCTATGAGTTCTACATACATGCTGTCTGCAATGCTAAATCTTATGTTAATTAAAGAGTATCATCTAAATAGCAACAATTGCACTAGCAGCTTTGAAGTGCACTGTATGTTGGGAAAAATTGTACTGAATTGAACTACAAGAGACAACAACATATAATCAGACTCTTAAAATATAACATTAAATGGTGAGCTTGTCTGATGTTGGTAGAGATCCTTTCAATTCCTTCCTATTCAAGCGTATGAAGCGGTGAAATATTTTCTTTTCATCTCAGGGCATTATTATCTTTAAGGAGTTTGTGCACTGACTTCAAGCTGTCTAGGTGATATTGACTGAAACAAAGCAATGCATACAATTGCATTTCTAAAGAACCGGTGCAAAATGATATGAAATTAAAATAGATGGAGACATTAAGTGCTCCCCAAGGGCAATAACGCTGGTACTTAATGGTCAGAGATGTACAAGAGACAAAACTAGGAGTTATTTACTACATAAATCCTAACAGACAGGCTTCTTGTAACTGGAGTTGTGGTTGAAGAGGGTTTGAAATTGCTGCTTTCTTTCAGTGCTAATGCTGAAATGGTCATAGCTCCCCAAAATGGATCGCTTCCCCTCAATCCTTCCCATATCCCAATGTCTTTTGCTGAACTATTTGTTTCTTTAACTGCAGTTGTTAAAGCATGGTCAGAAGACCAAGTCTTGGAAAGCTGAAAGATTTTAAGAAGAAAAAATTCTCTTCAGGTTCGTTTTTCTCAAGCTGAAATAGAATTGCTTGCATTGCCGTTTACTTATTTATACTGCATTTCTGAGCAGAGCACTTTTGCCTCTAATGATCAAGTGACCTAGGAGATTTGAATTTTAAAAAGTGAGAGCTTTACTGCTGCAACCTGGACTCTTGGGCTTGGTTGGTGCTAGAATTACTAAGACAAAAGAAAACTCCAGTGTGTGCAAGGGTGCTGTTCTGTCTAATCACTCTGGCTCAAGTCATTGTTTCAGTTAGCTCAAAAGAGTGAATCATGTTCATTTTTAAAAAAAAAAATTCTAAATGTGCATTCCGTAGCAATGTTCATTGCCAATCCAAGCAGTCTGCTGTAGTGTTGGTCTAAGCCAACAGCTAAAGTTTGATTTCATTAGAAAAGCAACAAGCTCTTTGTTATCTCAGGTGTTACTGCATTGACAAATAAAAGACGTGTACTGCAGCTTCTTAAAAAAAATCCTGTTTTCTCCAGGCATTTAAAGGTCTGCTGCAGCCTACGCCCTCTCTCCTTGCCTTCCACAGAGAATGCCTGATGTTTGCTGTGTGGAAGCTGACTGCCTCCTTGGTTGTATTGTGGCCCTGAATCTCTCAGTAAAATCCTGAAAAGATAATGGGGGAGATGCTGGGAAATCTTCAGGTGCTTTTCATTGGAAAAGTGAGTATGTGTGATGCTATAAGAGTAACAGAAGATTCCATAGCATCAGGGATATGGGAATAAAGGAATCCCCAGATCCTCTTGGCTTTGAGGTGCAGTGTGGCCAGTCCCCAGTGAGGGATGCTCTGGGAAGTGTCAGACTCACAATGCAAATTTTGTTACAGATCTTTTTCTCCCAGTATTGCTCACCAAATGCTGGTACAGGCTGACTAATAATTCCCTGGAGCTGTCATCCTGGGCATTCTGCAGTTGAACAAGGGCCTTAAATAATACATTACCAGCTCCTTTGTAGGCCTCAGTTTTCTTGGGTAAATGCTGAGCTCCAAGCAAGTACTGACAACACCCAGCCTGCTGCCAATGTTTTGCCTTTCTGGAACATGTGTACAGAGAAGCTGGGATGTCTCCATCTGTGGAGGCTTTCCGAACTCTTATGGATGAGGCCCTGAATGACATAATCTATCTCTGAAGCTGACTTTGACCTTGTGCATGGATTAGATTGGCTTTTGAAATACCTCCAACCTGATTTTTTTTCTAAATCTTGGAACTTCTTTTCTGTTTTGATTATTTTGACCCATCGGCTCCTTTTATTTCTTCTCTGAATGATCTAAAAAAATGCATCTCCTTAAATATATTTTTTTGAGTATAGGGAAGATAATAAGATCCACAGAAGAACACAGATGACCCAAGTGGAAATTTTAGTAGTACCATTACATCAGAGAAGGGCTTTAATTAGTACACCTGAAGTAAAGATAATCAATTCTGACTGTATCTGTTACAGACATATGAGAGGGATACTAAGCAGATAGAGACCATCATTTGTTAAAGTAAAAGGTGTCTTCTTTAACCTTGCAGAGATCTCCGCTGCAATACTTTGCTTCATTTTTTTTTGAGCAGTTTAGCAGGCAATAACTGTGAAGGGAAGGAAGAAAAATGTTTTTTTTTCTTGGACATAGGATGGAAGAAGGAAGAATTCAGAGAAGGAGAAACTGAGAAAGCAAGAAACTATAATACTAAATATGTGATGTTTTAATATTTACTTTGCTGGTGAGTTCATTCTCAGGAACTGTGCAGATTTACCTTAGCCAGTGATGAAGAACTTCACTCCTAGTGAATTCAGCTAGGATCAATGGCACTGAGCTTTGCTCTCGTGCAGAAGGGGACAGAGGATTGAGGAGGTTGGGCTGCAGATTTACTTCTCACCTGAAAGACGTTTCTTTTCCAAGGATACTATCGCAGGGGCTGCATAGTGTGATTTGGGATCTTCATTGCCTCAGAATAAGTTTCCTCCTGATAGGTGGTTTCTCTGTGAAGGTCTCCAGCCTGCATCCTGCACAGCCAGTATGGTGAGCCCACCACAAGGATGAGAATTCAGTAGAGAATGGCTTCACCTGTCCTCACTGTCACCAGCTTTCCTGGGAACAACCTCCTTCCAAGAGACTTGGAAAAAGAGCCTTTGGCCCCACTGAGTGCTCCCATGCTCACAGATGATCATTGCAGGAGGGAGCAGCCTGATGTGTGAGCAGTAATTGCTATGTCTGGTATGAAAACACAAAACTGGAGCCAATACAGAAAAAGTCACCTTGGATTATCAGATATTTATGAATCTCTGCTTTCTAAATGCTCCTTAATTTTGGATCTCTTTGAGTATGAAAGAAGCCTCAAAGAGACTGAGAAAAATGTGAAGGAAGTGAGGAGAAAATGAAAGAGAAAGGCAATCACTGTAATAGAGATGGGAGCCAATTTTCTTAAACGTCTTAGGGTCTTATGAAATCAAGTCTCTTGTAGGTTGAAGACACTTGGGGTGATTCTCATAATTTACCCAATTTACTAGGGAAAAAAAAAACACATTATAAAAAGCTTGGCATTCATTTGGCTGTAGGCAAAACAGCCTTTATTTACAAGGTCTCTTGCTAGACTGTGTATGTCCTTTTCAGGGTGGTGAGTCCCTGGGGAATTCCCCCTCATACGCATTCCTTCTCAGCAGGCAGAGAGAAGCTAATATGCAAGAATGCCTGGAAGGAGTAGCTCATCACTGTGTTTGAGTGACAGCATGTAAACCATTCAGTCTCCAGTAGAAAGGCTGTCTGCTGGTATTTCAGCTCTCTGATTGGGATTCTGCTTCCCCTCCAGTCTGGCCTCTTCTTGTCTGTTTGTTTTGCTATCGTTTGTACGGAGATCATCAGATGCAAGTACATTTGACATATGGAGATAACAGTCAGGAAAGGAAACAACATATGGCAGACAATTCATATCCATCAAGATCTGTCATAAACCCATTTTTAGCAATAGAAAAAGAAGGGTAGAAAAAGATAGCAAGTTTGAATTTAAAATAATCATGATACTCTAACAAACAGGAGGGCCTAGGGCTTGCTTTGCTAGATGATACCACTGGTTTACTGAAGCCAGTAGCAGTTGACATGCAGTGCTTCAGCAGTAGGCTAAAATCTTCTGCAGTACGTTGGCCAATTACTTTTTGACCATCCTGGCTGATTAATTACTTGTTTCAAAGCCCTGACTAAAACTAAACGCGTTGACTGTTTAGCCTATTGAATAATTACCCTGGAATACTCCTGAGGTATTCCAGGTGTTATTCCAGGGCTGTAGGGGTGAGGGAGAAAGGCAATATGGCATGTGTGCAGAAGGGTGAGTAGTCCTGGAGAACCCACTGTGGTCCTGCTATCCTCATGTATCTCTTCTGCCTTGTGACAGTGTCACATAAGAGACTGGGCTGATGGGATGGTCCAAGTCCTCCCCACTAGGGCACTAACATTGCCTGCTAGAAGGGCAGCTAGCATTTGTATGTAGCATGAGTTCAGGCTGTAGTCGAATGATGTGCAAGGATGTTTAAATATGTAGCACTAGGTCTCAGAAATACTCCTGAGATCAGTGGCCTACGGTAAGGTGTGGATGTATCCTAGAAACATGTCACTCCATTTCATTACTAAAAAAAGTGTTGATACTTTTGTTTGACTGGATTGAAATGAAAGCCCTTTTTGGCTGCAGAGTGGGGGTTTGATATGCTCTGTTTGAAACACGGCTGTATTTGGATTATTAGATTCTCATATACTGAAAAGTTTTAAAGGAATGATGACACTTCCAGCGTAGAAAAATACTGTGTATGTCACTAATATATATCATATTTAATAGTAATAAATGGCATCTCTTCAGTAAGCCACAACCATTTTTCACCAGGGGAACGTGGTCTTTTACCAAAGAAAGAGGCCTTTTACTTTTGTTTTGTTTCTTTTTTATGAGCCTTTGGAAGAGTTCTGTAGGATCAAGAGGCTCTTTTAAGACTAAGTAAACATCTGCAAGGGACTGTTTACTTTGCCCAGGCTGGTAAAGGTCTCAGGCTCAGTCATGGTTTCTCCAATTTGCCGGGAGGAAAGAGCAACCTAAAGCTCCTTCTCGTAAAACCAAAATCTGAAAAATAGCCACAATATAGTGAGAGACTTTCAGAGAGGTTCTGCTCCCAGTCCTTTTTCCTGATGATCTTTCACACAATTTTCAGTGTGACCAACTCCTGTTCTCCTCTGCGAATTGCTTTCCCATCTGATATTTACTCTGTTCCGGGTGAAGAACAGTTGAGCTGTGACAATGGGACTTGGTGGTATGACATCTCTGGAAGTGAAGTGATAGCTAATTTTGTTGGAGGAAGAAATGAAAGCTCTCTAAGATGGAAAAGGCCTGTCGAATGATTCAGGACATCTGGCTAAGAATGGAATTTTTCAACCTTATCCACGGGTTAAATGTGCTTTACTGAGCAGAGTTACAAGAGGGCGAAGCTAGGCCAAGTGCATCTTCCATTCCTGTTTGGGGAGGATGAAGCTGTTCCCTGGTCTAATAGGGTGTCAAAGCCCAGCCCTACCCAAAGCCTTGTCACAGAATCAGAATAAGGAGGTTTTGTTGTTGTTGGGCATGGCAATTCTTTACAGGTGCCAGCTGGGAGGGTTTAAAATGCAAAATGGCATTTCAATGTTTAAGAATAGCAAGTAATTTGATGGCTGTAATAGAAAAGCTTCCAGTCCTTCAGCAATGTGTTCCAGAGCTGCATAACACTGCTGATAAAATTGCCTTTGGATTCCTTGTCTAATATTCCAGCCTTTCTCTCTCTCAGCAAAACACAATAGCTTGCACTAAGCCTCCCTGGGAGGGCAGCTAACAGCACATTTACTAGACACTTCAAACATTTGATCATATTTCTCCTGAGTGTATTTAATATCTGTTAATGTCAGCAGCCCCAGCCTGATCGAAATACCTGCATTGCTGGGAAAAATGTTTAATATAAAAGATGACACGGGTAAGCAATCACTTACTGATGTCTTTTGGAAATGGATAGGTGACTACCTAACCCCCCCTACCTCGCTCCCCTCCCCGCTCTGTTACCACCCTGCTGCTGTGTGCTTCTCTGAATGCATTAGAGTGGCTATTCTGAGTATGCAGGAGATGCCAGGAATAGTTTCATGTTTCCTGCCTCATCAAACCAAATTCAATCTGTAAAAAATTAATACACCCAGAAGGAACAGTTAAAAGCATCTCCAATCAATTAATGTTAAAATGGGAGCTAGGAGGCTGATTTGTTAAAGGAAACCCAATCCAGCTCAGTGTTTGAGAGGCTGCTGGGGCAAGAGTACAGTCAGCGAGTCAAGGCATAATGTTTCCAAGGGGGGAAGCAAATAAGGTTTAGGCTAAAGCTATTAATGCATCATTCCAACTGTTCAATGCTTCAGGCCTAGGGACCCTAAAAAGAGACGCTGTTTTGGGCTGGGCAAGAAGCATCAGCAGAGAGAGTCTTTCCATAAGGGAATGGATGGCATATGCCCAACTCTTTGCACTGGACATCTGTGTCTTTTCTTTCCTCCCAGAAGGAGCTGCAGTGGGAAATACAAGGATACAGCCGACATCCTTGAGATCTGAATACTTATAGCAGCTTCGTGTGAGTCAAGATGAAAAGTTGGTACGCCATCTCTTTGGCCTATGGACTTAAGAACTGGAAGTCAAAAAAGATGAAAGAGGGTGTTGGGGTTTTTTGTTGTTGTTGTTTTCCCTGATTTCTGAGCCTCTCTTACATTCAACGTTCTCTCCACTATGACAAGGGCCAGGCTTCAATTTAGTTTGTAATGGAAACAAAGACTCATACCATCTCTTGCCTGCAGAGCTTGGAGCTTTAAGCTGCAGTTTGAAAGGCATATGGGGAAAGTTGTAAGAGCCGGCAACAAAGGTTCTCATAGTGAAATTAAACAGAAATCCCAGTAATTTTCACATAGGAGGATTAAATCTGCAACTCTTTGCTGTCTCCTACCTGAAATGCTGGTCCTCATAAAAGTGATAACTGAATTCTACTTTTTTTACCTCAAACCCTGTCAGATTGTTTTCAAAGTGTAGAAAAGTTCCAGGTTATGTCTGAATTCAAACTCATATGAAACATTCAAGTATTTTTTCTTGCTACTTGGCCTCTTAGAGGAAAAAGTTTTATAAAAAAAACTTAGGTACACTACCAGCTGAAGCCTATTATTATTTTACCTCTGATTAATGTAGGTCACACTTCTCTTCCTTGCAGCTATTAAGTATTTAGGTCCATTTATACTTTAATCCCTTGTCTTTTTCCTGTTTCTTTGTTGCTGTGTTACATCCTCACAGTCAGACAGCATTGAGATAAGTGGTAGAAAAATGGGAAGAGGGAGTTAACTCAGTAATCCAGCTTTGAAATAATAAAAAGAAATCGGCCTGAGGTAAGTGCTTGAATCCAGAGAGCTTACTGAAGGCAGAAGGAAGAGAGGGGAAAAATAAGTGTGGTAGGAGAAACTGAGGCATAAAGAGAATAGAGATACTCTGCAACAGGACCTGAGTCAATATCAGGGTGCTGTATTTGAATGCTGTTCTTCCGAGAAAGGTTTAATGGAACTGCATTTTCGTGAATGTTGACCAGATGAGTCTGGGCTAGGAGTAAAGGAGGTCTACTTAAAGCTATGATAGTGTTGCTTGGGTGTAGGTAAGTAGTTCAGCTGGTGCTGGAGTTACGCTGTTTGTTGGGCAACGGTGCTCAGGAGGAGCTCCCATGTTACCCTTTGTCCTTCTGAACAGGACCCCTGTACCTGAGAAATGCATCCAATCTGTTCACAAATCTTTGCCTCTGAGGTTTAGAGCGTGCTGTAGGCTGGATCTTTTGTGAGCACTGTGTTCTTTGAAGGAAATGATCTCATCCAGGCTCACTTTTCCTGCAAAAGGTTGGACATGATGAACTTTTGAGCTCTCTTCCAACCTGGGCTGTTCTGTGATGCTGTGAAACTTGCAGACACTAGCACCAGCTCTGATTGCAGTGAGGGAGAATCTGTCTGGTAATTGAATTTAAACTATCACCTTTTCTATTTCCTTCTTTATTTTAGGTAGAAAGTAACAGCAGCCTTCCCTCCGGTTAAATCAGAGGAAACCATAGCTGGAGAGAACTTGAATAAAACCAATTGAGATATTTTTATGTTCTCTACAAGAAGTTTATAGAGAAATACAATTATTGCTCTCCTCTGTCAATAACTGGGCATGCTGACTCCATAGTGCCCTAGGTGACGCTTCTGGTTCTTTGCTGCTCAAAAGCCAAAATCAGTTTCCCCGTGAAATTTTGAAAACAAAAATACAAATTTAAGGAGACTTCTTGGATCTCATGTTTTCTTTGCCACAACAGATCTAAACTGGATTTTGCTAAACAGAAGGCATCTTTATTTCCTTTATCTGGGTCTGGGCAAGAGGGATGATGTTGCGGCAGCCAGGGTATGGGAGACTGCATGACTCAGCTGTGTCCTACACTGAGATACAATAAAACACAGCGTGGTGCAGCTTTAGTTTTAATTCAAAATAAATATTTCCGTAGCCTACAGAATTCCTCTAATACACTTATCTGGGAGAACACAAAGATTAAAGAAATCCCGCTAATTCCTTTATCTTTCAGATACAGAGCTGAAAACAAAGACGTCCAAACCTTGAGCTAAATAGAAGAGGAAGAAGCCAAAATCTGTGCCAGAGGTTTGACTGCTGGGTTTACTCATGGCTTCAGGTAAGCTTCTTTCCCCAGATTGTTTAGCATTTCAGAGGCCCTCTGCGCTCCTCAAGGAGAGCTGTGGATTACAGGCATAAAACCTCTGCATAGCTCGCAGCCCAGGCAGAGGGAGAACAAACAAGCTAATCCAGGGTGCCTTCCAGTCCTTCGTCCTGCCTCTGACCCTGGCCGGCACCACCTGCTTCAGAGGGAGATGTAAGAACCTCACAGCAGGCAGATGCAGGGTAATCAATCCTTTCAGCCTTGTTCTCAAGCCCCATTAGATCTCATCCTGATCCCTAAATAGTTCGAGCTTGGATTAAGCCTTGCAGTATGGTATTTAATACACTCTGAAAATTGTTGTTATCATTAACTCCCATGACTCTGGAAACTAATGTTATTCCCACACAAATACATTTTCATTTTGAATCTTTCTGTGTCCTTGGTCTGCTACAGCAGTGCATATAGGTTTAAATATCTGTTTGCAAAAAGTATTTAATGGTCTGTTATATCTGTGGTTATTGCCCAGTGATTATCCTTCACTGTGTGTCCCTATCACAAACCTTTTGAAGAAAGGAGTAGGAATAAACAATATACTCTAAAGATGACACATTTCTTCATCACGGCGTGGAAAAAAAAACGTCTCAGGGATATGTTCTTTTAGCAGCCTAAGCATCACTTTGGTACCTTAAAAACAGAGAGAGGCTTTGCACTACTTCCTGCCCTAACCCTACCCCACACCTTAATCCAGGCTGCAGACCACAGCTGGCTTTTGTCCCAGCTTTTCTAGCCATTGTTAGGATGAGCAAGCTCTCACAGCAGAGCTATTTTTGCAGTCTGTCCCTTGGCAGCCTCCTTCCAGCACCCATCCAACTGGAGCAGTAGTTCTCGCCTCTCTCCCAACACCTAAGCCTTCCTCTTGCCCTATTTGTTAGCACAGCTGTCCTGAAGACCCTCAAGCGTTTTGAACACACTGCTCTTTTCCTAGAATGCCTTCTTAGTATCTTCCTTCAAGATAATTTTTTTTTTTTTGCTTGTCATAACCCTATTTATTTTGTGCAGTAACTCTAAGGAACGTTTTAGGAACACTTTAGAGCCTATGAAGAGATGTTGCTGTGTGTGTGTCAGTTCAGCTCAGTCTGCAGTGCTTACATAGAATAGCTCAAACACTTTTCATTTTTTATTTCTAACTCAATTTGGCTCTCCACAATCATTTGTGCACATAGTGCACGTGAATATATCTATGGTGATGTCCTGGACTATTTCGTAGTGTTACCTACATTATATCTCCATACCACCTGCTGTACAGCATCCTCTCCCTAGTCCCATCTGTTTACCATTTCTCCTCCTTGCTCCATGTCCTTTCTAATCCTCCTTCTTATAAAATTGCAACCTTTCTCTTTCTTCCTATAGCCTCTTTTCTTCTCCTCTCTCCTTCTTGGTGCTCTGGGCTGGGACAGGGGCTAAGGAGCACCCAAGGAGGGACCTGTGTGTGTATGTGTGAAAGGCAGAGGAGGGCCACCCAGCATAAACCCTCACTCTGAGCCATAGGAAAGAGGGAGATGGGCAGGAGAGGTGTTGCCCTCCTGTGGGGTGCTATGGTGGCACTCTGCACCAGAGGCACTGGGCACATCCTGCTATGAGGATGAGCTGTACAACAGTTTAGGAGCACTGATTGTGAGATGCCTCTCACAGGTATCGGAGGAGCATGCTGCAGGGCTGAGGCCAAGGCAGATGCACCATAATGCACAGCCCTTTGATGGCATCTGAAATTCCCATCTCTTACCCAGTTTTTCAGCACTGCTGTTTTGTACTGGCCAGTCATCTCTTTGTCGAAGATCTTCCTGAACTCACCCATCTACAGAAATGTCTGGTGCTGGTTTTGTTACTTCAGCTCAATCCCTTTTGAGGCTATTCACAAACCAAAGTGAAATAACAGTGTGGGATCCAGGGTGGAGCCTTGAGGCTTATGATGTTTGCTAAGGTGAAAATTAGGCTGTTTAATAACACATTTCTTTGGACTTTCCTCTTCTCTAAAGTCTCATCAAAAAGATATTTTACCCTTCCCTAGTGATGTCTTAATTTCTGTAGTTTCTCTGTGCCATGTTTGCTCAAAAGCATTTTATCAGTCTGAACGAGTCATGACTTTCCTCTTAACAGCAAATTCTGAGAGATCAGTGAAACAATTTTGCTTTCTGTGGGCATCAAGCTAAACTCTATTTTCTTCCTGTTCTTAATGTTATTTTCAGGGAAGAATGGCTAATATATTCTGACCAGAGGTAGCTCTGCAAACTCCAAAAACCTATTCCTATTACAGTGCTGATCACGCCATCCCTTAGCACTACCAGGCTTTTAAATGAGATCGGTAGTAATTGAAAGAACATGAGAAAGGGCAGATTTCAAGAGCTTAGGGGCTGATTTGCCAAACAGATCAGTACTCATACCTGGGAGTAGAGTCTCACAGACCTGTTTGGAAATCTGACCCAGGGCTGTGCGGTGACACCTCTTAACAAGCTGGTGAGTCTTCATGGCACAGTGTGGCTCTATGCAGATAACACTCAGCTCCCGGAGATCCGATAGATCTTTCAGGGCCTGGCAAATTAGCCCTGCTGCAGAGCAAGGCAGCTTCACCACTATTCTCCTTGCAGTCTGGGAGATAGCTGGAACAGAATTAACTGCATGATCTTTGCCCTGTTCATGGTTTCATGAAGCAGATAACTTTATGCTTTATGTCTATTGCTGCCATCTGGAAGCTCATAGAAAGTGCTTTTGGGGGTGTACAGGCTCACCCCCAATATGAGAAAATGAGAAGCCTTCTTTCTGCAACCTCTTCTGCATGGATTAAACCCCCCAATGGGTAGCTTCACTTGTCTGCCAAGGGAGATGCTGAGTGCCCCAGGCACTCATCAAAATTCCTCCTGCCTCTCACAGCTTCTGTCACCTTCAGGAATGTGAGACCTCTCAGATCAGGCCATTAATCCTGCTTCTCCCAGTGGAACATGGCTTGTCTGGTGGGATTTTTCATTGCAACTGGTTCTTCAGGCTGTCGTGACTGACAAAGCAGGCTTTGGCTGCACATGTGGATAGGTGGGATCCTGCTACTGCCTTACTATTGATCTCAGCAACAGTTATTGAGCTCAGCACCAATCACTGGTGTAGCTCTGAAGAACTCAGCCTCTGCAGGCAGCTGGGAAGAAAGTCAGACTCAGAAAGGAAATGGATGCTCCACCTCATCATAGAATAAGACAATATTCCAAGTTGGAAGGGTCCCGTAAGTATCACCGAGTCCAACTTTGGGCTCCACAGAGCACCGCCCAAAAGTTATGACCTAGCCTATTCAATGGGAAGAATTCCTGCAGGAGAAAAAACAAGCCAAAACAAACAATCCCAACAAGCCCACACCTGGAAAATGCTGTTCCATATAGCCCCAACTGTCTTGTCCTGCTTCTAAGAGGAGTCATGTGGCTGTTACAGAGACGTGCCCGAAAACTGTGTTATTAGGAGGACCAGGGTTTGTTCAGGAGGCTGTGGGATGCAGCCATTCCTTGGGCACTACAGATATATTTACAGTATTAAAAGGTCAAACAATCCCTTCATTCCCTGTTTGCTTCAGAGAGTTTTGTTGAACATTCTCATTATTCATTGTGGTATTTCTTTGGTTTAAGAGGATTTCTCTGCACAACCATAGTTATTAGAATGCGGTGTGTGTGCAGTGAATGTGTTATTACTATAACAAGCTTCTCCCACATAGTAGGTGCTTATTCTGAGTGTGAGGCTTTTAGTTCAGTTGTGTGTGTGGCAGCACAGACAAGATGGGACAGGTAATGCAGAAAAAAAGATGGAGTAGAATGGGGAAAAGACACAAAATTAGTAGTTTAGAGACATGACTTCTGCCTGTACCTTTGTTGTGGGCTCTGTGCCTACTCTTGCCTTCCCTTTCACAAAAAGGTCAGGAAAATGAGAAGCACTGTACAACAGGCTGGGGACTCTTAGGAGGGGAACAAATTTTACTCCTCGTGCAATTTTCCCCTAATTGCAGGCAGTGCTTTTGGCCCTATTAACCTTTAGGTGAATGATGGGAAAGTCTCCAGATCTCTAGGCAGTTATTAGGAGACCTGGATCCTCCTCCAGGACGTGCTTTGTGCTCCTTATCCACAACATGCATGAAAAGGGATTGCTGGAGAGGGTGACAGCAAAACATGGCACAGAAATGCAAAATTAAGTAAAGGCAATGAGGGCTTTCCGTAGGCTTGGGAACAGTAGGAACTCTGGCTTTATCAGGAAGCAATAATTAAAGATATTATAATGAAGCCAGGGAGTCAAAGCATTGTGTCATGATTTCCACTCTGTATTTTAAAAGCTACAGCATATGGACCTGGATAAGGGTCATTACTTCCATGAAGAGTTAACTAAAGAGTCTGTTAAACATCATCTGTTAGGATAACATAAACCTAAGAGTCTTAAGAGAGTTGGCTCAGGAAACGTCTGGCTTTAATGAACCTGTAATTGCTGGTGTTACTACAGAGAACCGCAGAAGTCTTAGGTTTTGCCTGTATTACAGAAGGGTGTGACAGTTTTTAGGATAATTATATGCTGAGCAACTTGATGTCAATGCTTGTCAAAATAATGCACAGGAGAGTATGAGACTTGATTGCTAGCTAGAAGTATAATTAATACCAGGTAACAGAGCTTTCAAGGAGGTAAGGCTTACTAAAAAGAACAACTTCAATTTTTTTCTGTTTACAAATTTGGTTATCAACAGTGACTGCTGAGAGGTAATATGCTTTCGCAATGTGTTCAGCATAGCCCAGCACAACATATTGGCTTGAGTCAAAAGAGGGAGAGCATGCTGACTGATGGGAGCAAGGTTTTTATAAAATAGCCTGTGTCCAGTGTTATTTCAATTTCTCTATCCACGATCTGGAAATAAATATAAAATTGCTGCTGATAGAATCTGAGGATGACACGCAAACTGATGGAGTAGTGAATAAAGATGGGAACAGAGTGGTTGCGCAGAGTGATAGGATGGCACAGTGCCTGTTTCAATGAAACACTTTTTAATGTTTAATTGCCAAATGCCAAGTCATCTACCTGAATTCCAGGAACACAGAGCTGTTCTTATACGGACAACTCTTATTCATTACAGCCCTAGCATAACTGTTTTTCTTTTTTTTTTTTTTCCCTTGAAATTTCTGTAACATGAGGGGTGATACATTTGGATCTTACCACAGATAGTCTTGCCAGTGGTCTTTGCCAGGACAGGTTGTTTTCACTTGTTGTATATGTCAGTGCCAGTCTCTTACAGGTGAGGCTGATAGTGTCGTACCAGTGAATCAGACTTAATGGGGGTGTAGGTGACTGTTGAGACCTATTGTATGCTCATCATGTGTCACTCTGCTACTGATACCCTTTTCCTTATGTGCTTTTTCTGCCCGGGGCAAGCTAATCTAAGTGACTTATATCTTCACCAAGCTTGGTGCTCTGCTTGACTAAAGAATCATGTTTTGGCTGATAAATTACACATAGTCAAATGTGCAGTTGAAGTTTCTTGAAGTACTTTCTTGGACAACTGCCCTTCCCAGTTCATTATTTGGGCATTCTTATACCATCTGTCCAAACGACAAGTCCAGCTTATTGCAGCTGGGTCTTCATTAATAGACTCTCAGGAGTCCATCTTCATGCTGTGAGGTTTAAAGAATGATTAGCATCTCATATCCTCTTGGCCAGAGGGAGAGAAAGACATAGTATCAGAATTTCTCCAGCAGGTGTTTGTTCTGCAGTATCAAAGACTCCTATTTCTATAGAACAATGTGAAGGCAATAGAAGGAGAATCTGTTGAATACTAGGAATACCTTGATTTTCCAATGGAAGAAAAATAACCACAAAAACTGTTGAGGGAGAACTTGTACATTTGAAGATTAAATCCAGTGATAGAATGCTCCATTTTAGGAGGGATTTTTTTGCCCATTATAAACTAACAGCTCTTACCCAAACAAGCCTTACAGAATCTTTTATGTTCACAGATTTGTAGGACGTTGTTTTCACATCTATTTTGATGGATGAGTGTACCAGGTAAATATCACTCAGGTGCTGGGCTCTAGTCTTGGTTTGCAGGACGAGGCACTTTTCCTCCATCACTGTAAGGTTCTTCCCAACACATGAATACACTGGCAAAGCTCCTGCCCTTGGGTTTGTGTGAGCTGGTGAGACTGTAGCCTAAGAAAGCAGTTAGCTTTATTAAGATAAAGATTGAGAATCAAACCAATTCCTGAAATCTGTTAATGTGTTTGAATTTCTTTATAATGCATGGATATTGCACAGGCTTTGAGAAAGCAACCAGTGTGTCTGTGAATTGGTGTCTGTTTCCTTCCAGGAGACTGCTTCAAGATTCACACTGTGATATAAATGTTGTAGTGGTTGTTGATTTATATTTATTTATTTATTTATTTATTGCCTGTGGTGATCTCATATTGAAAGGAATGAATACTGTCAAGTGTACTAATTATATTTCTTTTAGAACTTATTTGGTGAGTTATGAACTGCTTCCTACTTCTGAGTAATTAGTGATGTCTGTGTACCAGCATTTGGATTTTTAGCTATCTGAACCAGCAGCTTGGGAAGGACTGTGACAATTCCCATGGGATAGGCTTTGGTAAGAGTAGAGGAAGCAATTGTATTTCCTCTTATGTTTCCTTAAGAGAGCAATGACTCAGGACTGTGTGGCAGATATCATACCTAAGCCTGACTGCAACACCAAAAGTGGGGTAAATCTACGTGGTAGTGACAGAAGAGTTAAAGTCTCTCTGTCTAAAAGTCCTCAGCGTGTGTCTGTTGTGCCAGATCTTTTTACAGGAGTACTGATGAGTATGAAAAGAATCAGGAGGGAAACATGAACCTGCTTCATGCGGTGATGTAGCGAAAAAATAGATCCCTCTGGAGACCTGGATCTGAACTGCCATCCCAAGGTTAGGGGTTTCCATTCTGCTGCTGTTTTCATCAGCCTCGCCAGCCTGTAGGAAGGCAACAGTACCAGTCTCCTTTAGCAAACAGGACCTTGCAAGGCACAAGTCTTCCCAGGCTCTTGATTCTCCTTTTTGTTTGTTTGTTTGTTTGTTTTTTGTAGCAGATGTCATACATATCCAATCTGATCATCAGCTAACTGATCACCAGCTGAATGCGTTGTGGATGACTCCCTGTGTTTTCTCACAGTTTTGGGGTAAAATTGCCTGAGCTGCTACTTGGGTTTCCTCTGGAGGCGCCTCTTGGACTCAATGAGCCCATGCTGCCACATCTAGCAACCATCAGCGAGGCAGGAGTCGCTGGGTTGTTTCTTCGTGACAGGGATCTTGTGCAGACTGGGCACACAGTGCCTCCGCACCCTGAGGGGCTACTTTGTCTCTTCATGTTGATGAAACATCAACATCTGTAAATATTTCTGTCCTCTAGAGAAGACATTGTTCATGTTGCACTACCTATGAAAAATGCTTGCCCCAAAGCTTATTTGTGGCTCCATTAACCTAAAGAACTTGTCTGAATGCTCCATTTGCCTTTTAAATAAAGAACAAATTATTGTTGAGAACTTGCATCCCTATCATTTCATGTTGCTTTCCTCATTATGAAAAGAACATAAGGGTCCCTGATCATTATTTCTGACTCTGTCATTAGCAAAGGTCTGGAAAGTGTGTTTTCACTCCATTAGCCTTCAGAAATGAAAAGAATGATTGCATAAATCAAGAATAATTATTTCAACCAGATTTTTTCATGCCTTGCTGTGGAACAGGCTGGGCCCAAAACTTGGTCTGACAAATTAATTTCTATTATTTGCGTCTTCTAGAAAAAAAACACACCATGTTCAGGACTAAGGTAGCAACGCAGATGACTTTGTGGTTTTATGTGCTTCTCTGGCCACGTATGACAAACATCAAGGTGCTTATGGTTTCCCTCATGAAATCTGCCAATGCTCCTGTGATTTATGCCTGGAGCAGTGTATAAGACGTTCCTAGATCTGTCATAGCCCTTTTGCTTCTCAGAGGTGTGTGGACACTTCTGTTAAACAGGATCACCTCCTCTAATTGTATCCTTCTGTAATGATGTTGAAGTTCACTCTTACCTGCCTGTGCGATGCCGTGTGAGTCAGATTATCTGAACAGTCTTGTTCACGTTCAGAGCAATTTCTTTAGCGTAAAGAAAGGATGGAATACTGATATTCCTGACTTTCCTGTTGGTAAAGCAAAATGCAGCTGTTTTTCTTCTGGTTACAACATTATACTTGCTAGGCCTCTGATGAAATCTGGAAAACTGCCACAAAATGGGCTTGCAGTGCATGACCTCTTCATGGTGTCTTCAGGTGAGACAGAAGAATGAGTGTGCAGGAATGGGAAGCAAGTCGGGGCCAGTGAGGTGGAGTCTGACTGCCCCACCACAGTTCCTTATCAGTGGATACAAGCTGCTCGGCAGCACCTTCAATCAGCTCTTCCAGCTCCAAAAGGAATGCAATAGCTACTAGGATGCTGTGAGAAATAATTCAGGGTTATTAGCAGTCTCAGACAGAAAAGAAGTATTATTTCTTATTTTGACAAAAGATGCCCCTTGATTGCTGGAGATAGTAAAGGTAATTACAAAGCAGCTGAGAGCTTGGAACGAAATTGGGTGGAAGAAGACTATTTACTTCCCTTTTTCAACTGCAATAGCCTTTAAAACCCCTACTTTCAAGTGACTAATGAGCCATTTGACATGAAGGAGTGTGCCTCCTATAGTTCAGTGCAACTCCTTTTACAGCAAGTAGAGTTGTTTAACTGGAGATGTTGGTTGAAGTGAGATAGATCACATTTTTCTTGTCAGTGAAAAAGCTGAGTTGAAAATGTTTTTTGCTTGTTTGTTTGTTGGCTTTGTTCTTGTTACTGTTTTTAACTGGTCTGTGTGTGCTGAATGAGATGCGGATTACAGCTTGACAACACAGGCGTTCTGTGCACATAAGCATTCAATAAGAGACGGAGGTGATGAGGACAAAAGAAAACCCGGGTGATACTGTGAATCATGATATTGTGCCAGAAATTTATGTTAATTGCATGCCTTGTTTTTCTCACCTCTGAGAGTGCTAGTTCCTAGGAGAGGAAAGAGTTCAAAAGCTTGACTCCAGCAAACTCTCAGAAAGCCTGCAGTCATTCGCTCTTAACTATTAAACCAAACCATAAGCTGAAAGACAGAGAGAGATGTCCTCTACCTGACAGTGCTGTAAAACAGTGAATATGCTCCCTACATCCTCTGGACAATCCTAATGGAAACCAGGCAAGAGCATCTAAGACAGAAGAGGCCTCTGACCATCAGAGTCAAAAGGACAGCATCAATCCTGAGACAAAGGAATTCTTCTTAGCCTTGAGATTGACCTGAACCTTAAAGAATCTGAGCCAAGGTCTGTGGAAAATAAGAAGTGATCTGTGTTGTGTTAGCTCTTAAAAGCAGGCACTAGAAAGATTGGCTTCACTGTCACTTTTGCTGGAGGATTCATGGTAGAGGCAAAGGCCTTGACAAAATAGCTCAGAGGAGCTATGGGTATGCTTATGGAGCTGTGAGATTTGGACCTAACCTGCAAACCTAAATGAGACAAAGGCTCGTCCAGCTCCAGTTCTTTATCAGTGACAGATCAGCTGAGCAGGTGCTTTGAAACTTTTGGATGATAAGCACCAGGAGCTCACAACAGACATCAAAGCAAGAATCATCACAAAACAAAGCAGAGTAGAAGTAGAGTTGGAAGAAGAGATAAGAAACATTTTGTTAAGGGCTTCTAGAAGGTCATACTGCACTGTTTAATAGTCTTTTCTGGCCTCAGATTCCATGTGTTGGTGCAGGGCTTTTCTACTCTCTGCTTTGCTCTGTTCAAGTGAAATGTTCAAAGGTATATTTGGAGATATTTTTCTGTAGTGGACCATCAGTAAGGCCCAGAACCATGAAGAGAACTCCCCTGTGCTCTGATTTGAACACTCACATCCTCATCTTTGGTTTGAAGGGCATTTCTTCATGAGCTTCCTCTGCTGAGAGATTCACGTGTGGGTTGCTGAAGCAGCCTTGCTGAAATGTGTCTGCATTGTAATTAATAAATACTTTAATGGACTTTTCATTGCATTATTAGGACATTTCAAAATTTGCTCTGGGAAACCTTTCAACTCGATTAAATCCACCTTTGTCACAAGATAAAATGCTCTTCATAATGAGCTCATTAACATTCAGACTGCAATTCAACCCCATCCATTAACAGCTGGCAGGCAGGAGTTTCCAAAAAGACCCTAAAAAGCATTATCTCTGACCAGGGGCTGGTTTCCTAAATGTGTCTGTTAGTCCCATGTTGGATGCTTTGTGACAGGGAGCCCTTCTACTAACTTTCCCATGCCACTTAAATGTACTGCCAAGACCAGCCGTGATCAGGCAGGGATCTGGAAAAATCTACCAGGAGTTCCCACCCTGCCACTGGGGTGTTTGTTTGAAATGAAAGCTGCCCTGAGCAGAAGATGCTGGACCCGTGTAGCAGCAATGGGCAATTTCCTCCTACTCTCCTACTTGGCCAACTTTCATTTAGAGCCCAAGTGTCAGCTGCTCCGATGAAGAGTGTTAGAGCCGGGTGTGAAGATTAACTGTGAATGATAACAGTGGCATTGCAGTGGTGGCTAATAGTCTCCCAAGCTTAATCTCTCTCACTCTTACTGAGATAAAGAATAGATAATTCTTCCAGTGACAATGATTGCATAATAAAGTTTGTATTTCCTCCATGCTGATGAGCCACGAAGCCTGGTTTCACCCAGCAGCACTTCAGAGGCCCCAGAGCTGGGGTGCTGCCAGCTCAGGATTTCACTGGATGTCTGTTCACTTGCAGGTCTGTCTCCTGGAGCCAGGCGATTACAAGGAATTAATGCCTTTATACTTTTGTCCTGTCTAAAAAAGCAAATCTCTGGCCAACTGCTCATAGGGAAATAGGGTTTGAGGCAAACTGAAATCATCCCAAAGTAGTCTATTTGAGTCTTCAACTTTTGGACAAAACTCAGGACTTTGGGGCACCGTTTATTGATCTGAATACTGAGGACTGTCAGTTCTGAGTCTGGCACAGGGAACAGAGCTATAAAATTGTCAGCCAGCTATGTAGCTCAGCAGAGAGGCTGAAGACTGGGATGGGATGATGAGTTTCTAAGAACGAAGAACAGCTTTTCTGGATGGGATGAGAGCCTGTCAGTGTTCAGGGTAAACGAAAAGCTTGACCTGAAGATTTGAGGCTTCAGAGCCCTCCTTCCCATCGCACCGTGATGCACCAAGCAGTAACCTATGGGGAAAGCGCTGCATCACTGGGATCGATGAGAGACCCACAGCTGTGTATGTCAGGAGTTGCCCTTAGCTTCTTGAATTCTAACAAAAGAAAAACTGTTCTTTTTTTACCTCAGCTCAAGTCTTGCTGAACTGCCTGGTAGGAGGTCAGATCTTTCAAAGGTGTTTCTCACATCCTTTTTGACCAGCCCCAAATACACGATCTAGAACAAGATCTGTACAATGTTAGTGGCTCCTTCAGTGAGAAAATACTGATTTTGAGGACAGGCATGAGAGTAAAGCAGAATATACATCCCACTGTAATGTGATTTAATGGACAAACAGCCATATATTATAGTTAGGTTTTTACAGCTGCTAAACATGTTAGTCCTTAAACATTCAATGGGATTGTAAGCCTTACTTCTTTTAAAATGCTGAGCTTCAGAGGAAAACTATTTTCTTACAGCATCTAGCATCACGTCTACAGGGTGTGGGGTATTATTTTTAAAAATGTCAAAGCAGAGGTCATCCTTGATGTATTAGGCCTCATTCTGTTTCAATTTTTGCATTTTCTCCTGCACAGAATTCCCACTCCCTTCCACTCTGCCCCCGGTATCCCAGCTGTTCACAGTTCCTTGGCTTCAGCTTTATGAAATGAAGCCAAGAAACAAATTTCAGCAAAACCAAAAGAGTTTGCAATTCGCTCTACGTTTTCCAGGGAGAACCTTCTGTCTGTGTCTCTAAATTTACTTTGTCGTAGCAGCATTCCTCTAATCATGCCATATCAGTCTGTTGAGCCTGTATCTTTATATCAACGGTACCCCTACACATCTCCTGTGGAGGAAACAAAAGATGCTCATTATATTCACAGCTGGGCTGTCCTGAACCTCTCTTTGAAAATCAAAGCAGTTCAATTATTCTTTTTATTCTTCTCTTTTGCTCATTTCTGCATTGCTGGTTTTATCAGGGAAATGAGATGGGCACCCAAATACAGGTCAAGGTTAGGATTAATTTGAGATGTGTTTCTAGCAAAATACTGAACTACCTTACTGGGTTTTAGGCATAGCTTTGGCAACCCTCTGGAGAAAGACTTTTTAAAAATTTCTTGCCTTACCAGTGTCATACCTCGAGTGGCCTTAAATCCCCAAGATAGCAGAAAAACAACCCAGAAAATTGGATCATATCCTGCTGGGCGAACGATTCGCATAGTTCGTTGTAGGATTTGTTGAGCTATAGGAATTGTCTCAAGGGAAAAGAGAGGCCCACAGGGCTGGGAGAAGGGGAGAGAGAAACAAATGCAGACGGGCTAAGGGAAAATATCCCTTCCTTTCAGCAGAGACAGCTGTGTTGCCTGAGCTACTCCTGTACCAAGCCTTGAACTTGCCCGTGGTGGATCAGTTCAGTAGCCTCTCCTGAGCATGTGGTTCATTTAGGAAGTGGAAAAGCTATTTTATCTATTTCTGACAAGGTTGTAGAGACAAACAGCAGTCCTCCCTGCAGACACTTCCTTCTCTACTCCTTCACCCTCCTTCCCTTTGCACAGCTGCAGGCTGTTCCTGTTCTTAGGTGGCATAAGAGTGAGGCTCTGAGTTTAGAGCCAGCTTAGCACGTACAACTGAAAAGACTTTTCTTCATTCTAATTGACCCGCAATTCTTTTTGATGTAACCAAGGAGGTAAAAACCCTCTACCTCAATAAAACTCCACTTTCAGCATTTTGTCCTCCAAGGTTTAAATTTATCACGTGTACATATCTTCTGCTCAGGCTTTTCCTCCAGGCTCCGTGTTGTCTATTACTGTGTTTAAAAATGATCTGTGTTGACACAGGACTGAGTGGGCACTTTGTATTATCAGCTCCGGCACTTGCCCACGTCCTTTATTTCAAGCAACAAAAATGTATTTCACAGCAAGACGTTTTCTTGAAAGGTTTTCCACTGACAATTTGTCTAAAAAGAGATGCTGCTGGAGAAGGCAGAAGGCAGGGTTTCTCCAGCTCGTTTGGTGGAGTTATTGAGGAAATTGCTCGAGGCTTCGAGGCTGCTGCCATGGACCTACGTTCATGCGAGGGAGCTTGCTGTGCACTGCTCTCTCTTCTTCAACAGCAGGCTCTTTCCACTGCTGTTGGTAGAACTGTCTTTAATTATCCTCTTCGGACTTCTGTGCGCAATAATCAGTAGTTAATTACAAACAATTAAACAAAATGATGTTCTAGGGTAATAGAGAAGGGTGACAAAGAGAAGAGAGCTGAAGCTGATTCCAACAACAGACAGTGCTGATGATGGGGCTGCTAGGGCTATAGGGCACTCAATGGGAGAGGGCTGCGGTGAGATCCAAAGTCTGTCTTCTTTCCTTTGTTGCTAAAGCATTTGCAATTTGCTTTGGCATTGCCACCTCTGTTGTAAGATAACACAGCCCAGTTTTGCAGGCAATTCTGTTAATTTCCTACAGTCTGTTGGGAAAATGGCTCACTGTAGAATGGCGAATTCAAAGGCATTGCTGCTGCTTGTCCTGGAGTCGCACAGGTTTTCCAAGGTATCTTGGAGAAGAGCTGTCAGGCTCGGGAGGTTCAGGTTGAATATTGGGAATTTTTTTTATTATCAGAAAGTGTAGTAAAGCATTGGCACAGGCTGCCCAGGGAGGTTTGGGAGTCATCATCCCTGGAGGTGTTCAAGAGCCATGTGGATGTGGCCCTGAGGGACGTGGTCAGTACTAAAGATGGTTGGACGAGATGATCTTAGAGACCTTTTCCAACCTTAATGATTCTACAATTCCAGTGGGGAGGTGAAGGCTTCGTAGAAGTGGCCCAAGTGTGTGGCAGAGCTTCTTCTCAGGAGCATCAGAGCCATACAGGAGGGAACTCTTGAGCCTGAGGTTTTTGTTTTATGCCCCGTGCACAAAGGATGGCACATCTTAAATTGTGCACTTGTCTATAGTTTGATGCTAGCACTGGCAAAGGGAATTAAGGGTCTGTCTCTGGAATTTTTTGTTATTTTCTCGTTGCCATAGCCTCAGGTGGGGGTGGAAATTTCTTTCACTAACGAGAGTGAGAAATCTTGTTTTGAATTATTATTCCTTCCTTAATGACGCTCGCTCAGTACCCCGAAGGCACGTGGGGGAGGAGGAGCTGGTTACATCTCCCCACCCGCGTGCAGCCCCACTCGCGTGTATTTGCTACGGCCGTCGGGCCTCCGATGTGGCCGAGCCCTGCCCGCAACGCTGGAAGCGGGAGCCGCGGCTCCGAGCCGGGCCGGCAGGGGGCAGCGCTGCCCCGGGCACTCGAGCCGGGCCGAGCCGAGCCGGGTCAAATCGAGTCGTGCAGAGCCGAGCGATGCCTGGGACTCATCCCGATCCATCACTAGGAACTGACTTTCTATGGCTGTGCTCCAGGCGCTGTGTAAATTACAGCCCTCTTCCTGCCGTGCGCCTTCGTGGTATTTTCCTTGGGGTCTAAAATATTAATTAAAAGAAAGCCCTTTTACAATGCACCACTATATTAAACTTATAACGCTATAAATCGGCGCCGTAAAACTGTAACTCAAGGGCTGGGTGTTAGACAGTCCTGACACGCTGCTGTGGGAGCGGCGGAGATCTTAACAAATTGCATCATATACAAGTTTCTGCAATGAACATAAAACTTCCCATTCTGTACCCCCATTAGTTGGTTTCTACAGGATTTTCAGGGGCAAAAACGTAAAAGTGGCAAGCAATACAAACAAGCAAATCAATTGCGAGAAATAAAAGTTGATGTGAGCTGGCATCCAGAAACTGAGCGACGGTTCGGCTCTCCTGTTCGCTTGTTTGAGTGGTTGGAATGGTTTGAGAAAGCTGAGTTAATCTAAAAGTATTTCCCCTTTCAGAACATTTTCCCTTCAGCTTCTTTGCTTCCCGCACGCACGGCAGGACGGGCACTGCTACATAAAGAAGTGTGGTAAAATTGGCCGTTTTTAACGATATTTTCAGTCTGATCTCCAGATTTCTACCCCTCAAATGAAAACTGTGTTCTGATCCCTGCTGCTTTCTGTGGCTCACAGACGCTCTCAAGGGGCTTATGTCCCCGCAGCAAACACTGCCTCGGTCTGCCCGTTTTGCTTTGACCTTCAAAGTATTGCCCTGCCTGTTCCTCCTCGCTATCGGAACCTTGGCAAGAAGTTTTGCCATCATAAATAGTGGTGTCATTACAAAGCAATAACACGGGCTGTAGCTCTTTCTCTCCCTTAGAGGTGGGCAAGGGTACACAGCTTGTTACGTCTCGCTTTCTGTGCGAGGGAGCCGAGAGCATTTTGAAGTTCCACGTGACATCACAGATCAGGTCCTGTGGCAAAGAGGAGAAGCAAACACTGAATATTCTGAAGAGAGTAACTACCCACAGTGAAGAAAATCCTTTAATGTGAGCATGGTGTAGAGGTAATGCAGTATTTATTTACCGCAAAGAAGTTGTAAAGAGCACAGCATTGATTTCTTGGGTTTTATTTTTCAGGTCATTTTCACGGGGCTTGGTCTGCTGGGGGGATTTTCTGAGAAGCATGAATAGCTTCAGTGCTGACCCCCCTGACCTGAGCGAGGTTTGCTGCTCGCAGTATTCCTGGAACGACACAGGGGCTCCTGCTGGAGTCAGGCCAGGACATTAAACGTAGCTGCTTTTTGAGGGCGAGAGGACAGATCTCCCGCAAAGAGATACTGGTCACTCTGCAGCATTTGACTCTGTTGACCATGAATCCTTGCTGGGCCCCGTGAGGAGAGGGGCTGCCATCTGGGGTGAATGATTTGGTGGGACATACCTGGCTTGGAGCAATGTTTAGGCACTGGAATGGGCTGCCCAGAGAGGTGGTGGAGTCACCGACCCTGGTGGTGTTCAAAGAGCGTTTGGATGTTGTGTTGAGGGACATGGTTTAGCGGGAACCATTGGTGAAGGGCGAATGGTTGGACTGGATGATCCTGTGGGTCTTTTCCAACCTTAGTGATTCTGTGATTCTATGAATGGGAACATATGCCCCATGGCTAACTGTGGTGCTGTCCCACACGGACCAATGTTTTTCCCTTTTCTGCTGACCCGGCTGGGCACAAAGTCACCATCCTTGGAGGTGTTCAAGAGCCGTGTGGATGTGGCACTGAGGGACACAGTTAGTGGGCATGGTGAGGGTGGATTGATGGTTGGATCAGATGATCTTAGAGGTGTTTTCCAGCCTTAATGATTCTGTGATTCTAAGGTCTGGGAAACAGTGGTGAAGTCATAACCACTTCGAGAGCATAAGTGCATTGTGCCATCCCCTCCCCTCAAGCTTTAAGAGGACACGTAGTCAGATTCAAATTTCCAGTCTGTGAAAGTCTTAGCAGTCTTGAGCAAAGTATCTTTAAGACATCACCTTATCAGCACTGTCTGAATTATGAGAGGGTCTCTCTATGTCCCCCTGCAGCAAAAGGTAAGATGGGGAAAAGGCAGCTCTCTGGTATCCTTCTCCAGCACCCGGTATAAGCATTGGTCAGCTGCGATCTGAAGCGTGCAAAAAAGACTCCTCGTCTGGGATAGCTAGTACTTTCCTTTCAGAGATGCCCAGCATCTTCAAATTGCTTTGTACTTCTCAGGAGCAGGGGATGTTCAGTGCCTCTGGAAAACAAGTCCCTCACAGCACGGTGTTTCACCCGCTGTGTTGCAAACGGCCTTCGGGGTTTTCAGCCTTCCCATCCCACATGCTGCCCTCAGAGTGGCTGGCAGGATGGCGTGGTTACTGGTGCAGTGTATAATCTTCCTCTTCTCCCCGACCCCCATGTAACTCTTACCTTTAATGTTATGTATGTTTAAGCCATACACTTCTGAAAAGGAGTGTTAAAAACTCAAGTGAATTCAGAATAGAGAGATGAAAAGAAGCATTCTGTGACTCTGGCAAAGCTGGCAGTACTAAGTACTAAGGGGAGAGACAATCCCAGGCGTTCTTTGCTATTGAAGTTAATTGCAGGCATCTAGGGTTTAAAGACCTTGTGTTATTGATGGGGGTGTGTTAGCAACAGGAGGGATTGACTCTAACATTAAACTGGAATTTAGCATGTACAGTATATTGTCGAGAGAAAGAAATAAGAACAAATGAGACTGTTATTATCTTTTATTATTATCTTTTAATTCCCCCCCATTTTCCTTCTGTATGCTCGCTCTCTCAGCCCTCTCTCTTTCAATAATTACAATAATCAACTTACAATGATAACAGAAATAATCTCCTGCAAGATAGCTAAACAAACCACATGTTATCTGTACTCAACTGTGCTCACTTAGAATAGGTATATCACTTATGGAAAAGCCAATAAAATTTTAATTAAAAAAGCGTGTAGGTTGTCAGTTAAGATGCAAAAGAGTGTGCAAATAAATGCAAAGTGGCCTATAAATTGCTTGGTGTTTGAGAGAACAGGTAGGAGGACAAAACCACCCCAAACAAAACCAAACCAAATGAAACCCTCCAGGTCTGAGGAACTCTATTTATGTTGCTCTATACAGAGCTCTAATTGCCTGGGAATTCAAAAGAAGGGGGAGGGGAGAATCCTCCCTTGAGCGACAATCACATCCACCCACCTCCACCAGCACTGGTAGCAAGCACGGAAAAGTTAATTAAAGATTTTGCATCTCACAACCGCAGCGCTGGATTGATAGCTCTGGAACCTGAGATAAACTAAAGCTCTCCCACACTGTATCACCAATACGCCTCCAACCTTACCCTGGAGGCACCACCTCTGGGGATTAGATGTTTGGTTTCCCTGGTATATTCAGAGCCTGGCCTCTGCTAAGACTGAAAGAGGACTGACAGATGCAAACTGATATGTAGGTGTTCATCTCACAGGAGCAGGCCTGTAGTAATTTCTGTGGCAGAAGTCCTGGTGGCCTGAGAAAGCTGCAGTGTTTCTGTGCTAGTTGTTCTGAGCACGCCAAGAGTGTGTCACGCAAAGGCTATTTGGCATAGAAACCACAAAAAGAAAGAATTGGTGCAGAGGTGCCGTGAGTGTGAAACGGTTCTTCATCTGACCAAAGTGGAGGGTTTGCTGGAGCCTATTGCAATGTGAAGGAAGTCTATAGTTCACAATGTGTAGTTCCCCAAGTTTGGCTTGCTCCCTGTAGTCTCTTGTGGTTCTGGTGCGAGGTCTGGCTTGGTCTGCTTCAGTCGCTCCTTGGAAGACTCCAAGCTCTGTTGCTGCCACATATCACTGGGAGGAGATTTCAGCAGCAATGGGAAGATCCGCATGGGTCAGTAGTTATGCTGTGCGTGGCTCTCCTGCAGTGAGTGAGCAACTGCCTCTTGGGTTTGTGTTCTAGTGTAGAAACAGCCCTTTGGATAACAGCATGATAAATGCCTTTGTGGTGTGAGGCAGTGTTGGAAATTTCTTCTGCTTGCTTGCTTCAGGTGCAATGGGTGCATATTCCTTGCACAGACTGCCAAAATGGGCGCTTTCACGTGGGGAGAGGCGAGGCCACGAGGTGGAAGGACCGACTGATTTCCTCAGTGAGTACATTGCAGTGGTACACCTCCTGTCACGGGACACTGAGTTTTGAAGCCGTTATAAATAGATAATGCTTACATATTTCTCTTTACATTTGCGGTGACCCACAGGCCATGCCTAATTACAGAATCACAGCAGCCTTGCAAGGCAGGCCATCGAGGATCAGCCTCCTTTAGACAAGAAATGGAGGCAATGGTATTAAAATGCATGACCAGGGTTAGAGATGAGAGGTCAGTGAGAAAGCCAAGGTTGAAGCATCAGACTTACATATTCCCAATCCTGTGCTTAACTTGTGTCTCAGGCAAAGAGATTGATGTTAATTGATGTTCACTTTCATCAGAAGATCTCAAATTGTTTTATGTCCTGATTTGCTATCCCTGTGCTACCCCGTTGTAAGCCAATGGTCATTCAGAGGTGAAAAGTGCAGGCTGCTCTGTGCTGCGTGTTTGTCTGTATGGCCTCCAGCTCCTTGCAGGGAGGAGGTGGCTGGAGATACTCACTGCTCTGTGGGGGCTGCAATGGAGGAATGACAGAAGCCACTGGGGGAAGGTAGACTGTAGGAAGAAGGCAGAGCAGAGGTTGAGAGGATGTACTATGACAGTGGCACATATGATAGCCTCCAGGCAGTGCGGCCACATCTCCGGGGGACTTTGGGATGTGAGGGGTGTCTGGAAATACTGCAAAGGGGAGGAGGCTGCAGAATGTGAGGTGGGTAGGCTCACTTTGAGGAGGGCTGGGAACAGAATCTGGACAAGGAGAAAATAAAAGGTCACCCTTGTTGGCTTTCTTCAGAAAGAGCATTCTGCCCCCACAGTTTTGTGCCAGGCACTGAAGCTGAAGCTGGCTGTGGCCATCGGGCTGAGGCTAGCTGAGACCCTTTGGGACCAGCAAAGAGGTAGTCTGGGGGCTAGTACTTAGGGGCCTGATTGAGTGCCCTGGCACTGGGCTAGGTGAGAGTCCTGGGACAGCTGCCAGCAGCTAAGTGGCTTTGACATTCTTGTCATAGTAAACCACTCAAAAAGTGTCCCAAAATGAAAATTCAGAGGCATCATCCCTCAGAAACCAGGAAGGAGAGGACCACTACTGGCAACCCCTGTGGACAACCAGGGGCTCACGCCCAAGTCCAGATGTGGATTCCCACTTTGCCTCTTCTATGCCACATCCACCAGCAATGAAAAGCACCTGTATCAGGCTCTGCTTATCACAGGGGTAGTTTCCTCCACAAATGCTTGTGAATAGCAGACATAACTTCTTTTCCCCTCTTGTTCTGATTATGGAACTGCTCTGTTATTCTAGCAAGTCTGAAATTGGATACAGGTGCAAATTAACCCAGTCACAAGTGCATTACATTTGGTAATTCTTCTGTCAAGAGTCATGTTGAAAGGTTGCAGAGAATAACA
This sequence comes from Gallus gallus, assembly GCF_016699485.2. Taxonomy (NCBI): domain Eukaryota; kingdom Metazoa; phylum Chordata; class Aves; order Galliformes; family Phasianidae; genus Gallus; species Gallus gallus. The sequence continues at coordinate 29,549,590 of NC_052534.1, forward strand.
AGAGCAGCTGAGAACCAAGTGTCTGGTCCAGGTGTGCCCTGCTGCCCGGTGCAACCCGGAGGAAGCGAGGTCTGTCTTCACATCCCATTCTGTGAATTCACTCCTTTCCTGTTAATTTTCTGCCTCTGGTTTTGTCTGCCATCCCCCATGGCTGGCCACAGCTGTCTCCTAGTCCTCAGGGCTGTGATTGCAGAGCAGCAGTTGTCATGGTTATGTCACTGCCCTGGAATTTCACAAAATGTGGATCCTCCTCCTTGTGTGGTGCGAGCCCTGTGTATTTTCCAGCTGAACAGAGAAGAGCTTTTATCTGCCAGTCCACCTAGCTATTACATGTAGATGAGAGGATCCAGCTCCATCCGCCAGCAGGTGGATCTATGGATCTCCCACTCCTCCTCAACCCAACCGCTGCCTCTCAGAGCAGCTGGGAAGAGAGCAGTTTCTGTGGGGGTAGCTCCCTAGTACCAAGGTAAGTCCAATTGGTTGAACTGTCACAGTGCACCCATCAGATGCCTTGTCTGTCTTCCCTATCTCTAAGGAGGCGTGAGCATCTTGTGTAGAGCATGGTATAAATAGCTTCAGAGAGGTGGGTGGCATAGGACAATAAGACAGCGGGAGAATGTGTGAAGGCATTATTCTGCTGGGGCTGCTCACAGCTGTGTAATGCTCATTTTGTAGAGGGGATGTTTCTGGCTTCCTGCGACAAGTTGCTCATCAATTTACTTCTGACAATCATGAAATTCAAGTGCAGTAACTGCAGTGAGGCTTGGTTCCAGCCACCCTCATTGCAGACTTTCAGGCCTTATGTGCACAAATTGGCCCAAGAGATTACGAGGTGCCTGAGCCATGGAACTGAGCTCCTGCCTCAAAGTCCTCAGATGAAGCTGTGCGTCTATCTGTCAAATCAACACTGCAGCGTGCTGGCAGGGCAGTGTGTGGATAAAGCTCGTCCTGCTGCTGCCTCACAGATAAGGAGGGCTTCATTCACCAAGCAGTTAATCTGGAGCGCTTTCACCAGCGCTAAATCCATACTATTTATTTAAAGATTAAATTAATGGTTCTATGCAAATTTGCAAATTAGTTAATGACATAATTGCATCAAATGATAAGTATGGTGCTGCACAAAGCTAGGCAGAGAGATCATTTCAGGCCTGGGTTTCCTCTTGCTGTGCCATTCAGACAGCTTGTCACCCAAGTGGAGCTGGGCTCAGTGCCTTTGCTGGAATGTGTGCGTGGCTGAGACTCCATGCCCTCCCCCCTCACCTGAGTGTTGCTGCAGCACAAAGTCTGTTGCTCACAGCTGTGCAGAGTGTGCTGGAGATGCCTTCCCAGTTTGGGTTCTTATTTTGAGATAAGGGAAAATGATCGCCAGTTGGTCACGTTTCTTCACAAATCACGTGTTCTATAACTGAAAAAGTAAGTCAGAAGATGCAAACCTGATTTCAGCAATATCTTCTTGGAAGAGTTAAAGGTAAATGCACTGTCAGAGCAGTCGCTACGAACTGCTCATTATATTTCATCTTGGGCTGAGGTATTTCCTTTCCAGCTCGTGTAGTCAGAACTGTCTTGTAGGAACGCAACCGTCTAAACAGCTGCTCTGAGTGGGACTTCACTCAGAATCCAGTATCTGGCACCAGCTGGTGCTTGGAGAAGAGTATCGGAAATAAGCAGTCAGGTGATGATTCTTCCTTGGTGCTCTGTCTTCAGCTGCCTCTGTTCCGCAGTTATGGGACCTCCTGAGACAGAGGTGGCACAGAGGAGCAGCGACAAACTGGCTCTCATGGCATATGCTGTGCCCCATTTGTTTCCTAAAATAGCTTTGTTTTCTTCCTGAAACCTTCCTCATCTTCATAGATTGTTATGGGTTTATGGAGTATTCCCTATTCTTTTTGCTTGGGGTTAAATCTATCCGTAAAACATTTTAATTGTGGCATATAGGAGTTACAGAAACCTTTCGAGGATCAGATGTGAGCAGTGTAGGCAGTAGACAGGCACCTTTAGCACTGAGAACAACTCATAACTCCCTGACACAACAAGGAGTCGTGTTTCTTTTGTCTGTTTTGGAAATGAGAACAGTAAAGTGGTTGGAAAAGTGGTTGTGTATGTGAGGATGAAAGGGAGAAGGGGCAAGTGACAGGGAGAGAGAGATATAAATGCGGAGTAAAGAAATAATAGCAATAACCTTCCTTGTGATAACCTACTAATGCCTTGCATGTCAATCCCTTTCCCACCTTCAGCTCTGCTTTTGGATCAGCTTTACCGCCTCCCTCGCCATCCCCTGGCACCTGTTTGTTTACACAGGAACACCTCTGAGCAAACTAACCTTATTTGCTAGCCAGTGTCCTGTCGTCAAAGCTGCAGCATTTCTAATCTGTTTTCACTTATGTTGCTGATTCTGCCATGGCTGTTGGCTAATCACACAAACTGTTTTGTAACCTTGTCAACTCTGTCCAGGCTGGTAGTGTTGCACTCCTCACTTACCCGTAGCCACTTCTAATGCCAAAGCTTATATTTGAGCTCTGGTGTCCAGAACTGAAAGGTTAATCCCCCAAACCCTCCAGCACTCAGATCTCCTCTTGAGAAACACTTTTTCTTCAGTGTACTATCACGGTGCTGGGAAGAATGTAGAAAGATGCCCCTTTAAGATAATGACATTAAACCTTAGGTCTAAATTCACTTTACATGACACAGATTTTGTTACTTTCCAGCAGATTTTCTTATCGATTTCTCCTGAGCCTCTCAAGGTACACTCACATCCTCAGGTTTCAAAAAGATTTCGGAACAGAGAAGAGTGGAAAGTTTTCTTGACCTTTCTGACCATTGCTCTCCTCTGGACATGCTCTCTCTAGGTAACAAGTAACTAGGAAAAACCCATCTGGATAAAAGGTCACTTAAGCTGTGTACTTCTTTAGTGCCATTCGTCGATTGTACCTTATTTGGGGACATCATCTGCTGGAACAGGAGTTTAATATTTGGGTCACTGGCCTTTGTCACAAGTCGACAATCTCAATTTCCAAAAAGAGGTGTCTTGGAGATAAAGTGAATGGATGATCATCTTACGATGCATCAATTATACAAACTTCTAAATGACCTCTTATTCTCAAAAGACAAACATTAATATTAACTACCTATCCATCCCATTTTTATGGGAATGGTTTTACAATTTTAATACAGCATCAATTCCACAAAACTGTTCCTTGGATGGAGGCCAATAACAAACTAGGTATGTGTACGCAAGAATATTAAAAATCCTAAACTCTGCCTGTCTGAAGATTGATATAGCACAGTATCTTTTCTCTGTCAAGAAACAAAAATAGGACCTTTCAGGAAGAACATAAAATCAGTGTTAGCAGCTAGTGATATTTCCCTTCAACTCCTCCAGTCTCCTGTGGCTCAACACTTCTAGTACCAGATGTGGTTTCCATATTTTAGGCAAACTGCATTAAATGATGCTCTCATTTCAAAAAGAACTCTAAAACCTTCTGTAAGAAACATACGGAGTCTTATGGCTCCCCTCCCTCAACTGTCTGGAGTGTCTTATTGACTTCTGTGATAGATAACGTTATTTATTTTCCATAACCAGAGGCAGGGACGAGAAGACAGGGCTGGGAATTTAACCTGCTGTTGTGGGTGGTCTTGATGTTCCTCTGTAAGTCATCTCTTTGACAAAGAATTTAAAAAGCAGTGCTGGAAATTAGCTGTTCACCTTTGGTGTTAAAAGAGTCATGGTCATCCGTGCTATGCAAAGAGATCTGGCAGAATCTTCAGAGGCCATGTACAATGTAGAGCTAGGATTGACAGATGTTACAGGACAGAAACTAGAGGTCTGAAAGTTCTGAAGAGGATAAAAGCACAGAGTATATTGAATCATAGGCTCTGAAAAGAAAAGCTCAACAAGTGCCCTTCTTAGGCATAACCTGCCTCTTTATTCTCTTGCTTTTGGGAATAGAGCGTGAGCATCAAATGGACTAAGAGAGTGACCCATCATCCTGCAAAGCTGAATATCTATGCATGTGTTACCAAAAGCATTTTGAAAATATGCATTTTCCCTTTGAAATGTTGATACACCCCAGAGTACTGGGCCACGGGTCTGTTCCAGTACATCAGTTTCCATGTTTCTCTTCCTTCTACTTGCCCGTGGTCATGTTCTTTCAGTTCTTCTCAGACTAAAGCAAGCTGCCTTTAAAGTCTCTGTAGTTAGTAGTTCTCCACAGCACTGCAAATTTCACTCTAACAGAAGAGATGCAGGTTGCCTCTTCAAGCAGAATAAAGCTGTTGCATCCTTAATCTCATGTTGCACAGAAGCTCATATCAAAATAAAGACCGGTTTCTCTCTGTTCCTCCTTTTTCAACTTGTAGCACAACGGGCCAACAGCGAGATTAGATCTCACAGAACTCTGAAAGCCACCGTCTCCCTGGAGAGGGCCCTTGGATTTACGATCTCCAGGATTCACACAGAGACTGTTTAATTTCTGAAGTGTTAACTGAAATTTACTACAAATGCAATTTTGTGCCAACACATTTGTTGTTGTTACTAAGGCAGCTATTCCATAGTTACTATTTTTGTTCCCATGACGACTGCATTGCTACCAGAGCTTGAGATGATAAAATTGCTATGTTGACAGATTCTGATTGACTGTTGATACCAGTTGGCAGCAGAAAGGAAGCTTTTCCGTTAGGTTAATATGTATATTTTCAGGAAGAAAACAAAAAGGCACAAATTAGTTTTTGCTACAGTTAAATTTTACTAGCAGCAGAAATGAATGTTCGTAATCAAAGAACCAGAGGCTTTTGGAAAGGGAGGAAGGGGGTGGACAGTGGATATCTGAATTTCCAGGGGTCTCTACACCCTATTGCCCATTGTCCATTTTAGAGAAGAGGTTGTTGTCAGTAGTCAAGGCATTGCCTTTCTAAAACAGGTGCCCTGTGTTCCTGGAATAGATGGTGGAGGTATGGATCCAGCTGAATTGTGAAGGAGACCACAGCACTTTTGAGGATGGCCTACTACCTACTTCCAGGGAGTGTTCTGAATACTGGGCTTTTGTAAGCAAGGCAGCCACAGGCAGAGTAATGGAGGAATATGAGTGTTGATTGGCAACCAGAGCATAAGCTGGAGCAAGAAATCTTGGAAATGGAAGGGAAATGGATCTTGAGTGGGAAGCTGAAGAAATGCCACAGTAGGATGGGATAGGATAGTGCTGCCTGCCACGTCTCCTTTTGCTCTTGGGCCTCATGAGTGCTTTGTGCCAGATTAGTCCTCACTTTATTGGTCTCTTGAATTGGTGCAGATGCTGTCCAAGTGAGTTGATGGAGTCTTTTGTCTCTGGCAGTTGTGGTGAGAAAATTCTGGCAGTATTTTTGATGCACACATTTGTTTTAGGAGCTCTGAGAAGGTTTGCAGTGGGGACAGCCATAGTTCCTTCCAACTAATCCCTTAGTTGGGGATGGTCCTACAGTGGAGTCACCTGTCTAGCATCTTCCAAAAAACTCTCCAGGCACAATTTTTGTCACAAATCTTAGAAGTTGCATATGCCTCAAATGAGTTGTTCTGTAATACAGCCTGGATCATGGGTTTTTCTCTTCTAAGTGTGGTTGTGGAAAAGTACATGCTGTCAACATAACGCTAGCCAAATGGGGAGGAGAGAGTTGGGCTATGAACTTGGTTAGAAGAAGATGAAGTGTGCTCTGTGAGATGTGGCTTACATAGGGAACCTGTTCCCCATTTTATGCTTAAAAATACCTGACAATCCCCAAAACCAGAACCAGGCACACAGAGAACCTGCCTCTGAGCTGTGATTATTGGGCTATTGAAAGCTCATATGCTCTCAGCAACACCAGTGGTGAGGCTGGAGAAAGGTCAGTACCATCATTTTAACAGTGAAAAGCAGAAGAATGGAAAGAATGCAAAGAGAAGGAGGAAGAGAAAGAAAGGTGAGATAGGCAGTTGTCTATCTGAAGAACATCTTCTCACGTGTACAGTGCAGCTGAGGTTCTGGTTCTTGCCTGGCACTCCTGGGTGCTACCACATTAAAAAAGAAAGAAATAAAAAAGGTCAGGAAATAAGTAGTCTCTCTGTAGCTGTTCCTCACATTTCTCAGGCATGGCTACTGCTGGCCTGTCGCTTGGTTACTCAGAGAATTTGCCCACTTTTGATCACAATATCTAGCAGCATCTCTTGGAGTATGGAAACAACCATAAGCCAACATGTAAAATACAATGTTGGGCTTCCTTTTTTTCCTTAAAAAGGAGAGTTTTGATTGTTGGGTTTTTTCTTTTTTTTCTCTTTTTTTGTAAATTCTACAATGCTTCACTGCCTGCCACTTCTAATCTCCTCGTAACCTCCCTGCAATCTCCTTGGCAGTGACTGTAATTTACTGTGAATTAACCCAGTCACCAGGGAGCTCCTAATGGCCATTCCACGGGTTCGCAGATTATCTTAAGCAACTGATATTTAGTGCAGAAAGAAGGAAAACTTCTAAAAGATTTAGTAAATGTCATGAAAAGTCTATTACAGAGCTTGGGGCTCTTCTTTTTTTTTTTTTCTTCTTTTTTTTTTTTTTTCCTGGCACTGCTTGGCTTTCCCAGCTTTAGGTAGAAACCAGCCTAGTTACCTATTAAATCCTTGTTGAGAAAGGAGAGAAGACAAAGGGAAGTAAATGGGCCAGAGTGGAGGGAGATGCCAATTCCTCTCTTGCAGAGTGTGGCAGCACAAGAGGAGGTGTACGCTGCCTGCTGAGGCTCCCCCTGCACGAAGATGTCTTGTTGTTCTTTATCTCGCTCATGTTACTTAACAGCAGGGCTGGTTTGTACAAGCCCAGATTAAAGCAGATAAGAAAATGAAGCTCTGAATTATTCAGCAGGGGAGGAAGTGGCTGGGGTTTCTGGATAAGCCTACTGCCTCCAATGGAGCTGCTGGTCCCTTGGGTTTTATATCTGAATCTATTTGCTCTGTTTAAGCTTGTTTTCTGGTTATGGAAGAATTAAGGTGAGGATATATATATATATATATTTATTCACAAAGAGGCCCCTTCCATAGCAGCAGCAGCAAATAATATGGGATTAGAAAGGACCTCATGAGATCTGCTGGTTTGCCTTCCTACTGCAGCAGAGGTAGTGGTTGTTCTCTCCTGGCAGACTCATGCCCAATGCATTCAAGCCCATCCACAGCACAAACACCCCTAACCAAGTAAGCTGTGCCACAGCGTCCCTTTGGAGCATCCCTTCTGATGCTCCTGGCCCTGAACCCTTTGCCAAAGCTTCCTTAAGTCCTTTTTTGGTGCACCTTCTGAGCTCTGTGACTGTTTTGGGACCTGCTCTGGTTCAGAGAGAACACCTGTTACTCATCCCTCCTTCCAGATAGCTTGAAGATTGCTTGTTTGGTCCATCTCAGCTTTGGGTTTGACAAGACAGCAGGAAACACAGGGGAGTTTGACCCAATTTGCCTGAAAAAGGGCTCTTACACTTCTTTGTAGGTCTCTGCAGGTGCTTCAGAAGGAGAAAGCAAAGCGGAATAGGCTGTGGGTTTCTCATCTTTGCTTTGTTGCCATTTGCTCCCTGCCCAGCCAGTGTGGGATAATCGTTGTGGTGCCAGACCAGAGTGCTCTGTGCAGTACCTAGTTCCCAGCACTGCTGCTTGCACCAAGGGCTACTGCTCTACAAGTCTTCCCAAGGAGTAAGCACAAATTTTTCCATCTCCATGCTAGTTAGGCTACACAGTGACTGTAGGTGTCCTGACCTTTTGTTCCTAGTACTGGGAACATCATCTACAAGACACATATTACCATGGCAGACAAAGCTTTCAACTGCTGTTTCCATGGCTGTTTTGGGTGGAGTAGTTGGGACTGCCTGGATTCCTTTTACTTATAACTATTGAAGGATTAATAGAAACCTGGAGACACCAAGACCTGCTGCTGCTGTGCTTTCTGACAAAATGTGATCATGTGATAGTTTTCCTTTGCTTAAAAGGCAGACTTAAGAAATTCCTGCCCTCATACCACGTCTTGAGGCCCACTCAGTTGTCCTGTTAGCACTGTTCGTAGGGCTGTGCTTTGTGTTATCAAGATCAAGCTGGGCTTCTCCAGCCAGTTCTGAAAGGGTTATTTTTAACCTGTGTCTTTCTGTTTGCTGCTGCGCATGCCATATCATGTAACTGCCCCTCCAGCTACAAGGGAGCTGGTTCTGCTCTCCTTCAGATGAAAGGGGCTCTGTGCTTTATTAAAGTAGGCTTCTTCTTCGCGTGCTAAATGCTGGGCAGGCACAAATGCTGAGCCAGGGGAAGATCCTGATCACAGACCCCTCACTTGTGTTTTCCACTGCCTGTGCACAAAAGCAGATCTCACCCACCTCAACCCCATCTGTTCTCTCCAGCCACGGAACAACTGACCTGGCAGAGTTTTGACCAGGAAACCCATCCATGGAAATTTGAGGTGAAATGACAAGAAACCATGGTGCTCATGCAACTTACGGTGTTCACTAAGGGACATGATTAAACGTTACCTAAGTGCCTCGCTGTCTGACTCCTGACCCTTTCTTTAAATGGAGAGACCAATCCCACCTTCCAGACCCAGGCTGTAGCCCTGCATGCAGTCCTGTCTGACACTGCTGGGACTGGGGTCCTCCAGGAGCATCCATCTGTCCATTCTCAATGCAGCAAACCCTGTGCCCATGTTTGTCAAGGTCTCTTTAGGATCAGAGGTGTTTACAGTGTCTGAAACTTATTACAGAGAAAGCCCCCAGCAAAGCCTGATATTCCTCACACTTCTTCCAGTTCAAAGTTTACTGTGTGGCCTCCAAACTCTTATGTGAGGAAACTGTGCTCTCAGCACCGTCATCCATCTCCTTTTTGACATTGGAAGTCAGGCCAGGACTTAATGGCTTGAAACACAACTCCTGCTCTCCAGCATCAGCTCTTCATGGCCTGTTAGAGCCCTCAATCCACACATTGGAAAAGCATTGGCTTTCACTGCTTTTTTTTTTTCTTCCTCATCAGACACAAATTAATGACCTTCAAACGGTACTCTGATACCTCCTCGAGCCCTCTGCTCAGCCAGCCTGCTTTGCTCTCAGGTACAAAGCGCATCTGATACGAACACTTACAAGGTTCCAGGGGGGTATTGTGTTTTCCAGAAGCCAAGCTCCGAGCTCTCTGGCTGCATTACCACATTGATTAATAGTACAACTTGTGGTGTCTCACTCCTTGCAAATAGGAGCTTGAGCCTCCGCCATCTAACAGGGGCGTGGGATATGTGAAAAGCTGAAATGTCAGCACATCGCAGTGGCCATTAATCATAAAGCTGCTTTAAAAAAGTAGGGAAAGAAGAAAAAGGGATTATCAGAAATATCAAGGAACCAATTTAATTGTGGCAAATACATGCGTGGTGGCTGCTTTTTAGCTTTGCCACGTCTCAATTAGACAGGGTTGGAGTTCTCTTTGTTTCTGCTTTTGAGAAGCCTGAAACTGCAGGTTTGATCAATGGTGAGGCACAGAGAGGAAATGAGCAGAAGACGAAAGGGCTGAGTTTCCCTAGAAGCTGTCATGGTAATTTATGGCCCTGGCTGATAAAACTTTTAACTAGTCAAATATGAGCTAGGAAACAGTGAGAACAAAGCAAGCCTTGGAGGAATGTTCCCATCCAGAGAAGTCCTCTGGGAAGAACAACCTGACATGAGCAGCTCTGTTCCTGGGAGCTCAAAAAGAGTTCCTCCTGACTACTGTTCATCTCTTGCATGGCTGTGGACAGGTCTTGCTCTGGAAGGGACGAGTGGTGTGATTTATTTTGGTCTCATGTACTGCAGCTGGCAACAGCAGTCTCCCTGCTTGGGGTATGTAGGCTACGGCTGCTGGAGGGAGATGTGACCAATCTCAGCAGGAAGAAGGTAGAGGAAGAGGCCAAGGACATAGCATAATTCAGAGCTCTGCTTCTGGCCTGTCCTACAAAGGAATCAATAGCAATCTCTGTTAGAATTCCACTACGGGAACCTTAACTGCTGCAGGTAATGGCACTGGCATTTTGGCATGTTTGCAATTGCGGGAGACAGTTCTCTCTGCCCTTTGTATCCACACTAAACAAAACAGTCAGCAAGATCTGAAGAAATTGCACAGCTAGTGATTTTTTTAACCCCTGGCAAATGCCATAGCCTTTCTCCCTACAACAAAGGGTACCAACACCCTAAACCAATCCTAACCCACTTGCTTCATTTAGCTGTTATTATGTTTTCTGTCTGGAAATTGTGCTGTTCTTGATTAGCTGCTTAACTTCGTCTTTGAAGGGCAACGCGTGATGGTGAGGAGCAATGGATGTTTGCAGAATGAGATGACCACCAGCAGAATCCAGGAAGCTGCTTTCAATAACTGGTGCCTGAAGCCAATGCTCAGCTTGTTTTGAAGCAGGAGTTCAGGAGAGGAGAGAATTCTTCTGGTCCCACACCACTGACATTCATGCGAATCTTTCTTTCAGTTCAAATGTTGTATCACTTAGTCATGCTAATTGTGGTGAGAGGATACCACTGCAAAGCAGAAACCAGTGTGTTTGTAGCTTGCACATCTCTTTAATATAGTGAAGACCTCAGACAAAGCCTCCCTTTTGCCTAGAGGATCCCTCCTGTAAACCTTGTGTCCTTTCACCATTGCTGGGTGGGGAAACTCCCTTCTTTCCATCTCCTTTCAGCAACCCAGAATTCCTTACCTAACTTTCCTCTGGTGCTCCACTGCAGAAGCAGTTTTGTAAAAGCTGATTCTCCTTTGCCCACCTGATTTTCCCAGGGATCTAGGTGCGCAGGAAGTGCCAAACACAGAGAAAAGGTAGAAAGGCCAGGGAAGTTGTCCTGTCTTCACTCCTGCAGCCCCTCGAGCATCTCTGTAGGGTTCTTGGGACATGCCAACATTCTGTCACTGGTCTGGTCCAGGTCCCAGAGTTTCATGCAACACAAGTTCTTCAAGATGGAAAGTGTCTCTTGAGCTCAGTGTTGGTCCAAGGGATGGGGCACTGCTGTCCTTTCTGTGTACCAATTCCTTTGGAGGTTAAATGCATTGAGAGTCTTGGGAACCTTTATGGATCCTGATCATAAAAAAAAATGTGCTTCCTAGCTGTGCCAGTCCGTCCATGAGAGGTGAGAGAAGCAGCAGACACCCTGAAAGAAAAAGATGGAATATTTGTTGGGTTTTTTTTTTGATTCTGACAATTGTTACAGAAACCTGTTGCTGAGCAGTTGAGTCTCTCTGACTGTTGGCAACTGTGCTACCTCCCCATCCAAGCCTGGCAGTTGCAAATACCACCCTGCGCCCCCAAGAGAGGCAGAGGCAGTCAGAGAAGGGTGCTATCCATGGTGGTGGCTACTCCAGTGTAACTTGGATATGCACCAAAACCACAGTCATCTTTTCCCCGCGTTTTAAAGGGGGGGTGATCAGGCTTGCTGCATGAAACATTTGTCGGGAGTTAAAAAAGTACAGCTACACCACTGCTCACAGTCCTGTTCATCTTCCAGCACATTCACTTTTCAGTTGGAAGAACACTGGCATCCCCCTCAAATTATCCAACATTTGAGCTGACGTTTGATCCAACACTGTTAATACATAAATCCTAGCGTAACTGGCAGCTACAGATGAGTGAACCAAGAAATTGCCTGATATATTTGCTTACACTGCATATGAAACTGGTTATCATGTACAGGAAGGATAACTCTAAATTATCGGTAATCCACTGGATCTCTGCAGCATTTGAAACAAATTTGAAAAGATTTGCCCAGACTTGAGGTTATCCATGTATTGATTTATACGCATACACATACATGGTGTAATTGAAGGTGTTACCTGCATGGTGCTTGTTTCTAGGCCCATGCCAATCCAATTCTACCTGGCCTCTTTAAAACACTGAAATCTTTCCCTTCCCCTGTGCCTTGCTTAAAGCCCTGGAGGGGCCAGCACCAGTCTGTGCCATGGAGGAACATTTTGGGCTTGATTTTCATTTACACGGCTACAACAAATTTTACAGTGCTTTGGTAGTGGAAAGAAGCCATGAGATGAATATAGATCACTCAAATTTAAAGCTCCTTTATATTATATAAGGGAACACCATGAAAATGGAAATTGTGTCCCCTATTTTAAAGGCTCTCAGCAGGTGTCTATAAAACAGGAAAGTTTGTTTTACTGTCTGGGCGGTGGGAAATTACACATTTTTCTGGGCTAGTTGATGTTGTGTTCCTGTCTGTTGCACTGTTGGCTGAGTGAAGAAGTACAGTGCCCCCAGAGAGGCATCTGAGTAGTAAATTGCAGGGCAAGCCTGGATGCTACCTATGAGTAGCTGCCTGCAAGAGAATGTTGCTCGGCTCAGTCATGATAGGAAAGGTAATCATAGCAGCCACATACAAGGCCTCTACATGGCTGATTCCCTGTTACAATTCATCACCTTCTGGGTTTTCTGATCCCCCACCCCTTCCTCCCTGACTACCATGCAGCATGTGGTGCCAGAGGCCTCTCAGAGATGGAGCATCTCCATCAAGCACCCCTGTGACCAGCAGCAATCCCTGGTGACTGATGTGCTTGCTGATGCTCGGTGGTGTGGTGGCTGTGCAGTCAGCCCTGCTCTGCAGGATGGTCTCCTTTCACTCTGCCTGCTGAAACAGGGTTTCTGTTGTTCCTGCTTGTTCAGTGGCCTTTGTGACTACCCTGTGGATTTTATCATCTCAAGCACTGAAGCGAACCTGCCTGGCTCAACCTGCAGGAGAGCTGCACGGCAGCAGTGTCATGTGAGTGCTTTGTTGCTCACTGCAGGAGCCTGAATATCACCTAAGAATACTGCTCCCCTCACTGGGGGACTGAGATTCATACTGCTCTTCATCTCTCAGACATGATTCCAGCAGCTCCAGCCTTCAGGGCACGATTTGTGTTAACTGGGAGAACTGGTAGGGGCAAAAGGTCTCTCTATTTCCATCAATGCGGCTCCCATAGGCTGCTGTGAGTCTGCATATGTGGGGATATCTTAGGGACATAGCAGTTTATGCAGACCCATGCACAGAGGGAACTGAAAGAGGATGTGACAAACAAACAGAGATACAGAAGATAGGAAACTGCTCACCTGAACAAAGCCAATAATCTCTTTCCTAAAGATTTCCTAAAGATGCTTCTGTGGCCATGAATGAGGAGTGGGGAGAGATCATTAAAGCCATTCAATGATGTTGCTGTGTCTTCACTTCAGGGAAGAAAAAAGTGAGCTTTCCAGTACAGAGAGCTCCTTGAAATCCCTCTAGCATGTGAGAAGGTGGTAAAGCAATACAAAGAACAGCTGGAACCGTGATGAACAAATATGCGGTAATTTGGTAACAGCCTTTACCTTCCATTCTGTTCTCAGTTTTGGAGGTCTGTCCAGGAAAGGTGCAAGAGAAGTAAAAGTGGTTCAGGAGCTGATGACCAGACAGAAAGGACTTCAGAAGGGTATGGAAAATACTGGATGTCTTTTTCAAACAAGATAGGTAAATAACGGGACAAGGTTGTCAAGTGTAAGACAATAGATGGGTTAGAGAAGTTATGCTGGATCCTCCTAATTACTTTCTTTCATGGAGATGAGACATTAAATTGAAAAAATGCACATAAAAAGCTAGGAAATTGTTTTTATGCAATCCATACTTACAGGTCTGTGGGACTCCTTGCTGTCAGAAATTAACCAGAATGGAGCCAGAATAAAAAATTAGGCATGAATATGGATAATGGAAATTCCCTCAAATTTATACGATGAACTATAAATCCCCGTGCTTCCAGGCAGGAGCCAGCATCTATGAGATGAGTAGTGAAGAAAATTTCCCCAGGAGACACGTGCTTTTATAAATGTACACTGCAGAGGTTTTCCCCTCGTCCTCTGGAATTCTCAGTAAGGGTGTCACCACAGGGCCACTTCTGGGTCCTGCCCAGCCCCATGTTTCAAGCCAGAAGCCTAAGTGTGAGTCTGCATAGCTTGCTCTTTAACACCACGCAGTCTCTTTTCTCCATGGTGACTGTCATGTCAAGTGTCTGTCAAGTGTTTTTCCTTGGTCTGTTACAGTGACAGATGAGGAGAACGGTGGCTTTTCATTCTTTCCTTTGGATTTCCTCCATTCCAGAGGGACAGAGGACTCTGCACACGCTGTGCAAGCAGAAGCAGTTGTCTCCTGGTCAAGCTGACAAACAACCACAGGTACAAACACTTTAGGACCTCCACACTCATCTCTCTACTATTAACGAGGTAATTACTCCTCACCCATGGCGTGACTGGTGGACAGCACAAAGCAGGATTTGGCCTGAATAATGCACATTTTATCCCTCTGGTTTTGAGTTTTGCATAGTCCTCGTGGGGGTTGCCTTAGGTGGGGAGAACGTGCCCTTTCTGTTACGCTGAAGCTGTCAAGAACGCGCTCAAGCAATTTAGTCAGGTTTATTGGAAAATCAGTGGAGGAGATCAGCTTGCGGGTCTTCTTGAAAGGTGGATAAGACTCATTCTTCTTCTCCCTCTTCTACTGCTGGAGACTGGCAGAACTGGGGGACGAGGTAATGGTCCATTTCACAAGCCTGTCCTCACCTCCTTCACTTGGGCTTCCCATCTGTGGAGCAGAGATATTTACTCACTGGTGAGTGCAATTCCCAAGCAAAAAAATGCTATTGAGCAGTAGTGTGAGCAGGCAGGTGGCAGCTGCCCGGTAAACTCACAGAGACCATTTGAAATGGCCCAGCCATGCCACCTGGACCATCTGCAGGCTGAAGCCCACTCAGCACTCACATGGGTACTAGGTGAGCCAAATTGCTGGCTAGACCAGCACCATCGTTTTTCATGGTGCCTTCCAAACCTCCAGGGCTCCTTCTGGGAAAGAGCAGCACTGCATAGTGCCCTGTGGAGCCACGGCTGGGTGCTTTGGGGATGTACAGCCATCCCCCAGTCAGGGCAGCTGGCCACATCCAGGTCGAGTCCTGTATCTCAGCCCTGAGCGATGCACAGCTGTTATTATGGCATCACCTGCACGGCACCGGCTCCATGGCTCATTAGCAGGTTGGATATATTAGTAACTGTCAAGCAATTGGAGAGCTACCTTGTTGGGTGAATGGATGAAAACACATTAACTCCCACAAAAGGGGGAGAGGCGGTGATTAGCTTGTGAGATGACAATATGAAATGTCAGAGGCACAGACAGTAAGCACAACTGTTCATTATTATATTAACAGCTTTAATTTTCTGCCTTTAAACACCAGTTTCCTGTCACTTCAATTAGATTGTGTGTGTGTGTTTAATTTAGATCAATATACTGCTGTGTCTGGAGTTTTTCTCACACATCCTCTGCAAGGCGAGAAGCGGAGCAGCCTGTAGGAGCATCTCTTTTTATTGTCCTTGAGGGGAAAGGCAGTTTGTGGACAGGGTATTTAGGTGATGCATATCCCCATGTTTGGGGGCTGCAGCCTGCAGTGCTTTGAGAGATTTCCACAGAGGTGGGAAGCGGGGTTGGGGAAGAGGCGAAGGCACAGAAAGGTCTTGAAGAAGCAGCCAGAAGTAAATTGCAAATTGCATTATTTTCAGCAAGTGACATTACAGACCACAGCAACTATAGGGAGGAAGAGTGGGAAAGAAACAGCCTTGTGCCAGGAGTGACTACAGGCCAATTCTGATGATGGTGACACACTGCTCTAAGCCTGAGGTTGCTCGGATGATGATGATGCTGCCAGTGAAAGTAAGGTCAGGATTTGGGCTGGATGCTCAGTGCCAGCAAGCAGCTCATTTAGGAAATGGAATTTCCTTGGTTTCTCTTGTACAAATAAATAAGGGTATAACTGAACCCTGCTGGGCTAGATGGATGGAAGCCCAAGAAAGCACAGGGCTTCCCATGCCAATTTCAGCCTGAATTTGACCAGTACCAAGAAAATGTCACTTTGCCTGGTGCCAAATCCCTGCATCTCTCTCATACTCATCCTTCCTGCTCTGCAGGCACAAGAGTGCCCTTTCTGCTTTCTAGGGTGGGAGGATATGCAGTTTTCACCATTGTTTGAACCTTGGTGAGCAGTCAGGACAAGGAGACACTAAAACAGAGAATCCTGTGCACCTACCCTCTCTTTCAGCTTTGGCCCTGTTACTGGGTTCCCATACCTAGTTGCTCTGTACTTTACTTAAGGTATTTTTTTTCCTACTGGAATCAATAGGCTAATAGAGCGTGACTCAAGAACCAGTATTTTTAGTAGCTAGTCACATTCTTTGGTATTATTACCATTTATAGCTCTGATCTCTGCAAGATCTTCCCTCATCCTCCTGATACTCTGGTTCATCAGGTTCTCTCTGCGAGCTCAGGTGTTTTACATTGGCTTCTCACCAATGTTAGTTCCCACACCTAGAAGTTCCACTGCTCTGTTTTCATCTCCATGTCAGGGAGGTGGCTCTCTGCCATAGGGACAATCCAAACTCTGTGGAGAGAGGGGCAAAGGTCTGATAATGGGTTTCTTCCCCTCCTTTGTAATCCTATTAGAAGAGGCTACTAGAAATACAGAGATGATGTTCTACTAGCTATGAATCTCCAGCAAACCCAATGTGAGTCCAAACAAGGGGTCCCAGACAAGGAAGGGTGGAATGGGGTGGCCTACTAACCTTGCCAGGAAACATCCCTGGCACACAGCACATACAGGGGGATGTCAGAAATTCTTTGCCTGCCATGAAGGTGAGCAGAAATAGAAGTGCTGAGAAGGGCACTTGCACAGCATCTCCAGGCAAATGCATCAAGGATTTTAAGCAGGAGCCCCAGTGCTTGAGGCTGGGTATCAAAACCTGAATTTTGAGACTAATGTGAAAGCCTGGGATCTCTAGAAGTTTAATAGTCATTGTGCATTACGGAGCACATGAACTGTCATGTTAGATTAAACGAGTGGTCTTTTTAGCTCAATGTTGTGTCCCTAACAGTGGCCAGCAGCACACATTCAGTCTGTAGAAAGAACTGAAACAAAGTGTTCAACCACAATCCATAGCCAGGCAATGATCTGATTTTCAGTTTCTGAACATTTGGTCAAAACTCTGATGTAGTACATCATGTAAAAAGCCCTTCCCTACTCCCATCTCCAGGATCTCCTTCTCCATTACTCTGAGATATCACCAGCTATGGAGAAATACCAGCACCTGAAGGCTTCATCAGAAGGAAGAGCCAAGTGGTTGGTAGCACCTTCTGCACAGGGAACGGCGTTTGGTGCTAGCTTTTGGGAACCTGACTCCTGATGGAATCAGGTTCCTTACAGCTTAGGGAAAGCTGGATGCAGGGTTTAATATCCCATCTCTATTTCCCATGGTATACAAGCTCAGAGGTAAAAAAAATTTCCCTGGATCATAGGCATCCCTCCTGACTTGCTCTGGAGTCCTACTTGGACAGTTATTCCTACAATGATCTACTCCTTCAGAGTTAACAAAGTACCAGTGCCTGCCCATGTGTTAAGTTTCCATCCGGAGCATGACCCTTTCTGCTTTCTGGGCCGGAGTATAAACATTACAAATGAAATCTCCAATGGGTAAAGAATGAACAATCACTTTCTTAATTTTTTTTTAAGGGCACTTTAGGGCTTTTATCAGGAAAGCATTGTGTCCATTAAGAAACAAATTAAGTCATTCTGCAGGCAAGCTAAGTGCTGTTCCCGTGCCAGAATTAATACTGCCTCTTTCCACCGGGGATGTTTAAGGGTCCCTCCCCCATGCCCTGGGATTACAGCTACTTTTAGTTCATAGAGGGAGGATTAATCAGTAGAGCGCCTTTGCAGAGCTCCTGAAATAGAAATCACAAATCAGGGAGACTGGGAAGGAGCCTGGGAAGTGACAAATATGAAATGATGTTGCACTTTGTTTGGCGTCTGTGCAGGGAAAATGGCTGTGGTGGCTCAGAGGTGCAGCTCATTGCTGCATAAGAAGACCTGGAGTCTGGGAGATGGAAAAGCAGGACAGAGAGGATGGAGGGATGGCTGTCAACTTCAGCATCAAAACAAGGAGGTGTGAGACTTGAAGGGGCTGTCTGTAGGACTAAACAGTCAAATGCAGCACCTCTCACATTTTCCTCTGCTGTCAGGAGCAGAGATTCTGATCCTAGTGCAAGACCAGAAGCTGTAACTTGCAGTTTTGGGGCTTTGTCATTGCAGTGTCACAAACCAAACTTTTCTAGAAATCATAGAATGGCTGAAAGGGACCTTAAAAGATCATCAAGCTCCAACTCACCAGTCTTCTCCTCAAATCCATAGATGCTGATTCTCAGTCCATTCCACTACACATAACTTACACCAGAGTGTAAGATATTCTGTCTTGTTAGTATTGCCTGCTTACGTTTGGATCCATTTAACTTTGTCAAAAGGGTCTCAGTATTTCATCCCCTGTCCATCCTCTGGCGATATTGCAGCTGTCCAGATGGTAATACAGGTGTGCAGAGTTGGAAGAATTAATGCAGTTCATTTTCATGTAAACGGTGCCATTAAGAGTCCCTTTATATCAGTTAAAGTGTGACTGTGGAGGAGAAGGGAATACTACTGTAATTACATTGGCTTTGAAGCTAATATAGTTAAGTCGATATGAAAAATTATGCGTAGACCATCCCTAGAGGTACAAATTGAAACAATTCCTATTGAAGGAAAAGTCCAGTAGAGAAAACAATTGACAAAATGGTTTGAAAAGGGATAAACCTCCTCCCATTTTCTCATTCGGAACATTTTGCTCAGCTAAGACTGCTGTATATGGCTAAAGAGTGGGGCTGAAAGTCTCAGCTGAGCTGGAGGGAAGACAGCCTGACAGAGCCTATCTGGGAACTTTATTCTAGTTCCCCTGCGGTATTACTTAGAGCAGGATGAAGAGACAGCCTGACCCCTGAAAGAAAAGAGGCACTGCTGCTTTACAGAGATGCCTGAGGTTGCTATTCTGGATTCAGGACACCGTCAAGAAAATCACTCTGTTGCTGCTCGTGATCCTTACCTGACCGTGTGTGCAGCCCCAGCATCTGTGCTGCGTGCAGTCTGCTTTTGGGTTTCCCCACAAACAGATAAACTTAATGTAGAAAGATCTAAAATATATATATATATATATTTGGTTCTCATTATTTTCAATGGAAAGCATGGAAAAAAAAATCTGTAGGAATTGCTCTCAGTTTCTAATAATCCCAATTACTTGTGTCATCAAATGCATTAATTTAAAAGCACCCCCCTGCAAAAAGTAAGCCCAACTAAGTGGATTCAAAGAACTTTAATTAACCACTGAGGGGAGGGATCGCTCTCTCTGTTGTCCCTGGTTTCTTCTCCTCCACTCTGTGCTTTCCCATGAGTTGCTGAGGCATTTTCTCACCTTTTGAGCACCCTTTTCCCAGGCTGAGGTGTGGGCTTGGGTGGCCCCATTTGGCTGTCTGGGGTCAGGGAATCTTTTTTCAAATGCCTGCCTTCCCCAGGGATGATTGATGCAGGGAATAAAACCACACGCAGGCATGTATGCTGATGACCAGACACAGCAGCACTCCAGGTCAAGTGCAGGAGGGAGCAGATGCTCTCCTCACATTTTGCTCTAAGGGGACTGCAGATAGCCCGGTGTGCTCTGTGAGCTGCATGACCCACATCACTGCAGATGAACAGGTCAGCATGGAAAGCTGTAGCATGGAGAACTGCAGCATTCCCTGTCACCTCCTCCCCTTACCTGCAAACTCCAGTGGAAGGTTACCTAGCAAAATCTTCAGCTATGCATCTCCTCTCCTGTACCTCAACAAATTTACAGAAGGCACAAAGTCACAGAAATATCCTCTCTTGCACAAAATATGTTGCACAAATATACAAGCTTCATTACTTTCTTTGTACTGTCTCTTAGGCAGCTGAGTTTTTTTCTGCTGTGCACATTCAGGCCGGTGCCCTCTGCACATTGCTCCAGGGAGACCTGTGTGCATTGTACTCTAGAGCTGCCCTGCTTTTGACCATTATCTCCTTGCTGCAAGGAATGCTATTCTGCCAGCAGAGCACCAGAAAATGCTTCCCTCATCTCTGAAGCAGTCAGATAGGAGGACAGGAGGGGAAAGCTCTCTTTCCAGCCCTTGTGTGATGTTATTAATCAAGGAGCTGGTCCCTTTCCACCAAATCTGCACAATCATCCTCTTACACTTCTTTTCATTGTTAGACAGCTGTCATCTAACTCAGACCCCAAGTATCCATCTCGTTTCTGAGGTGACATTCTTGGAACTCCGTGTCATTGAGCCCCGAGCACTAGGGAAAATGACCTTGCACCACAAGTCAGATGCCAAGCTCCACCACTCCAGCAAGCCAACACAGCATTTGACCTTTGATGATGCGCTGCCCCTCTTCTGTGCATCTGGAGATGTGGAGGTGAAAAGATGAAGGGGAGGGCAAGGAGCTTCACTGGAATTCAACTCAGTGTGACCTGATTCATCCTCACTGTGGATTTGCTCTTCTTTAGGAGCCCTGTAGGGTGGCTTTCACTGCATCTCACATTTATTCATTGGCAGAGCCCACCCTTAATAAAAGGAGGAACAGCAAATCTTTTTCTTTCTTTTTTTTCTTTTTTTTCTTCTATTTAGCAGAAAGTAAAAAAAAACAAAAAACAAAAAAACAACCCAATATGATGTTTTCTTCTTAAAAGGGTGGTGTATGGGAAGGACCACTGTGGGAATCTTATAGGAAAAATAAAAATTTCCAAGTGGGAGTCTGAGTGTCCAGACAGAGTATACATACAGAAGGAAAAACTGGTGGTTTATATGGTAAGAAGATTTGAAGAGGGGAAAGGAGGTGGTTGTAGTTGCAGTGTTTTGTACAGTTGATCATAGAATCATAGAATATCGTGATTTGGAAGGGACTCATAAAGATCATCAAGTCCAACTCCTGGATTATGATTATGAGCAGACGTTATCAAGATCCCCAGTTGAGCCTCAGTCACTGCCTTTGTCACTGTGTGCAAAGAAGGAAGGGACTGCACAGAAGGGAGAAAGCAGCACCTCTTCAGCATGCAGCCCCATCTGAGAGCAAGGGCAGCAGTGACCCAGTGGCTGGCACTGTCATAGATAAATGGTTGCAAAACATATTGCTGCCATACTTCAGGGACCAAGCTAAGAGCTGCCCAGCTTTTTGCAGAGTGCTCTCCAAACCTTTTCACAGAACTACAGACTCTTAACCAACTTGACCATTGTGAACGGTGTGTTGCAGGTGAGCGCTTGGAAACATTTCCCGTTTCTGACGCTGCTTTCTGATGAGTTTATTTCACTCCTTTTTGTCCTCCAACTCTCTTCACCGCGCTGTGGGGAGCTGCTGTGAGTGGAGAGCTTTTGAAAGTTGCTGGGTGTTGCAGTTCCCACTTAGCAGGGCAGAGAGGATGCTGGTGATGGTTTGACAGTTGGACTAGATGATCTTAGTGGCCTTTCCCAATCTTTATGATTCTGTGATCCTAACAGAGAAGGGAAACAACATCTCACAAGATGCTCCTCACACTCAGCAGCGATGCATACCTGGGAGTGCTGAGCGTGTTTATTACCTGCTGCGTGCACAGTCTGGGTGATTTGTGCCACAGCAAACAGCGGAGTCAGGCCCAAGAGCATGGGAACTGTGATGTATGGATGCATGCCCAGCTGCTGGGATTCGAGGTGCCTTGTCCTCTGCAACTTTAAGCAAAGAGTTAAAAGCAGAGATATGTGAGACACTAAAGCAGTCATCCTCCAGAGCAATTGACTTCAACTTGGCTACCCTGCAGGCAGTTAAGGAGCCTCATATTGAAAAGGGCCAGGACAAAGGATCTGGACTGGCTTGATCCCCAATAGAGTGCACTGGTTGTAGTAAAAGGACTATTTTAATTTTTATAATACTATAAATAAACATGATGCTATGCTATTTAAAATGTGGTGGAAGTTCTACAGAGTTGAAGCAAAGGTTTCCAGACAGAGCGAGTCCAGTAAGAGTTGTGCACAGTGGCTTCCCACTAGGGAACCATCCACAACAGACACTGGCCTCAGGAGCCAGCTATACTGGTGTGGAGCAGTGGGTTCAGGGGCTGCACTTCTTAAGAAAATACCAGTGATTTTAAGGAAGCTTTTGCCTGAAGACCAGCTATGCTTTGGATTACAGTGAAAAAAAAAAATGCAACATAGCAGCTGCAGGCTTGGGAAAGCAGTGTAGACTTCAGTAGGACTTGTAGGCCGAAACTCCAACCTGCTGCTGGTGGTGGCCCCACTGGAGGTCTGAGTGGCCCAGACACCCAGATCACACCCCCCCACCTCACAAGAGCTTTGCTAAGTAAATGGACTTCACTGGCCCATTTTGCTGTTGCACTGCTTGTTTCTGTTTCAAGATCGCTGATGACTATATTAAATAATATGATCTCTCAGTACTAAATCTTGTTGTAACTCACTAACGGTGCTTTACTGTAATGAAAATAGGTCATTTGTTCCTCTTCGTTTTCTTTTGCTCTAATTTATGATGTTGCTTTGCCTCTGGCTACTTAGTTTATGCATTTCTATCTTCAGGCAGACTTTGTCAAAAGTTGTGTAGGAATCCAGTAACCTATAGCAACCAATTCTCTACTGCCTCTTTATCCAAACAAGTCCAATAGACCAATGAAACATGATTTTGCTGTGTTGAAAAATTGCCTGTTACATTATCTCAATCAGTGATGCTGCAATTATGTTTTAAATTTTCGTTAGAAAACTTGGTTATCAGAGGAATGTGTATTGATTTGTATTTCCTGGGGTGACTAGCCCTAGCACCTCTGAAAATGATACGCTTGGTATTTGCTATCTTGCAGATGTCTAATTTTATCAAGAGATTATGTATTTTCTGTCAAAGTTTCTTTCTTAAGCATCTTCAGAATTTTTTAACCCAGGCCATCAGAGGCTGGTGATTTACAACACTTTAATGTAATCTATTTATTCTAGCATCTTTTCTTTGATACATCAATTTCTGACCCTGTTGTATCTTAATCTGCAGGTTGTTAGCCTCACCTACAGTTAACATTGTCCAGCATTTCCAATCATAGGATCTTCGTTTTAGTTATGTAAGACTTTTCCTGGGCAATAAATTTTTCATGATTGATCAGTCTTTCTTTTGGGAGTATGTGCATTTGTGTCTGTTTCAACCAAAACGATGTAGCAGTTTTCAAGAATGAAGCCAGAAAGAAAAAAGCACCTTTGTCCACGTTAAAAATGAAGGTGACCTTTTACTACAAACATTGCGTATCCTATGTGCTGTGAAAATAGGACTTGAAATTGAGCACTTGAATAATTTCTGAGTTAGGAATACATCGTATGTCTCCTCATGAACCTGGCCTGAAACTGTCCTCCAAAAACAACAATTTGCACATGCCTATTAGAAATCACTTTGATTGTAGAAGTGGTGTCCCCCCAACAGTCTGCCTGTCTTGGGCATGTTTGATGCCCTCAGCTGGGCAGAATTTCCTGGACAAGGAAGATTGCAGGCTGTAGCTGTGTGGAACCAGCTTTTCACTGATGCTGGGGGAGCAGATTTGCGTAGAACCCTGACAGGGATTGAAGCTTTACCTGGGACCTGGTGAGAGCAAGAGAGAGAAGGAAATGGACTGGGAGGTGGAGAAGGGTGAAAGAGTGAAGTCTGGGATATGGTGAGCAAAGACTCTTGGCTTGGAAAATGGCTTGAGTGAGAGAAGGGGGATGCGGGAATGAGACATGGACTGTGGAGATAAAGGAGCAGCATCTTGATGATGGTGTGATCTCCCTCTCCTGGCCACCACTGTGACATTCATCTTGCATAGCTTCATATTCTCTATTTCCATTTACAGTCAGTGGCAGTCATGAGGAACGATTCAGCTGACCTATATTAAGTGTCTGTTTAGGATGAATCATGCCCCAGGACTGCTGATTTCTCTGCCTTGACTACAAAAGCTCATCAGATGATGAGCTCAGATGGACACCTCTGTAGGATCAGATGGGGCCCTGCCTCACAGCCTGCAGGAGGGACATCAGCTGACAAATCCCCTGGGTGTTTTCAGCCTTCAGAGGCTGATGAGAACTGGGCATCTGCCTGCATCACAGAGTCCCAGTGCCATGATAACATGCAAACCCCCTAAAGGACATCTTTCCATGTCACATTCTTAATCCCCATCCGCTGGACCTATTTCTGATTCCTCAGTCCTTCCCTCCATCTCTTCCTCTGGGCTTGATCATGGCTGGCTGGGTCCTCAGTCCTGAGATTAGGTGCACAGAGAGGTAATGGTGGGACCTTATGGGGACATTGACACCTTGGGTGTGTGTCAAGGACCGGGGAGATTAGTGGGGTGACTAGAAGAGAGGGGACAAGATGGATGTAGGGAAGCTGAGACTAACAGGACAGGGCGCTTGGAGGTGCTGATGGGAAGTGGAAACACAACTTGGAGGTGAGTCCGAGGAAAGGAGCCAGCAGGAGACAGGGAGAGTGGCTGGGAGCACAGGCACCAGCAAAGGGGGAGAGGGGCAGAGGAGGCAAGAAACCCAACCAGACAGGCAGCAGAACAAGCACCATGGAGAGTGGAAATGCATACTATATATTAAATTAGTGCTGCCTACCTTGTGCAATGAATAAAGCAGGGCCCTGCAGGGGAAACACTGCAGCCACGTAGTTAATGCATATGGGAGCAAATAAATGGTTGCCTGAAGATGCCCGTGGTTTCCTAATTTTTCAGTACTTGACTTTGTACTGTCATTTTAATAAGTTTTGTTATGTGTCAGATGTACATACCATGCTATAATGTTTCTGAGATGAGTGATGTGCATCCTCATTTTCACCCTGTTGCATCTCACATTGTTCTGCATTTAGTGCTTGGTCCAAAAATCAACATATCCCTCCAAGCCCTCTGCTTCTGCCCTACCAGGAGGTGTGAGCCTGAAGGAGAATCTGAACTGCTGACCTTCTTGCCTAGAGGTAAAAGCATTGCCCACTGAACTGCACTATCACCTAATGCCTTAGCCTGAATGTAAATGCTAACATGGTTTACAGAGCACATGGTGGAGCAATAGAACACAAGCAGTGAAATCAAAGGCATATCTCCACTTTGTTTTTTGTATTACCAGTCATGTTTAATGCAGTGCATTTAAGATGCCTCTAGAATACATTAGAGTGTTTCTGATGGTAAATTTAACTGCCAAACTGTTGCCTGCCTCACCGGGATCCCTTCTCAACTTCACATGCATGCACTCTGTGTCTCACTTCACCACTTACAGGAGAAGGGAGAAATGCACCACCAGCCCAGAGAGAGCAAAGCCTGAGGAGTCTGGAATCATTCCTGGACTGTTCGATATCACCCAGGAGATGAGGCTGATGCCTGAGCAGCAAACATCACCAGGTCAGTGCCGAAGGACCAATGCTGACCTACTGTTTTCTTCTTTTGGCACACCTCTCTGAGTCACACAGTGCAGACGTCTTGGTTCATCTGGCGATTGGAGAGCTAGCTTCCCTGACACCTAGCAGGGCTGGCCAGAAATAGAGATAGGAGGCTGTCAATACCTGCTCTTCTCTTACGCACACAGGAAGCCTGCTGATGAGTGTTTCAGATTCGTGTAACTATTGCCCAGGGGCTACCATTTTAAGGAAAGCACCAACGCTGAACCCCAGTACAGCTTTTTCTGGAAATAACCCTGCCCACAAGATGTCACAGGCCAATAAAATCATTACACAGCAATTCATCTAAGAAAAAAGAAAAATCTGTGAAAGAAATATTCTTAAAAACAAGGAAAAAAAACCCTCTTTTGGGCCTTGCGACACACGTTACTCTGCTAGTGCACAAAATTTAGGAAGTAGACTTGCCTAGAAACTGAAGTGAAAGCCATGCATCTGTTTTCATTGTCCAACAGAGAGAAATGTCAAGGAACAAGCAAACAGCAGGAAGTGAAAAGCAAGTAAGATTCTGAAAATCTTTGCAAGAATATGCAGTTGAGGTATCCTCTGTAAAACAAAATATGCAATGTTTAGCATGCCAGCATCCATTCAAGTCAACTACTACTGACCACTAGACTAAAGTCTTGTGCCATCAGCTGTGTGATTAACTGAAAGTCCCAACAGATAAGCAAGTGGCATCCATAAAATCATGGGAGAAAAATGTAAATGCGGAAGCAATGGGATTTGGTAGTGCTTGAACATTCACAGAGAAAAGTGATGACATCTGCGCATACTAGGTATGCAGGATCAGGCTCCTTGGGATCCCAGAGACAGAACTCTTCTGAGCAAACAAGCTCTCAAACTAGACACTTTAGTCTGAGCTACATTTTACTAGCAAGCACCTCAGGAATTGCAAATAAAAGCTTTTCTACCTTGTTTAAAACAGATCTGAGAGTGGCAGAGAGGATGGTGGAATTACATAGATATTCACAAGAAATTCTCCCCTGTGAAAGTGGTGAAGCAGTGGCACAGGCCGCCCAGAAAAGCTGTAGATGCCTGGTCCCTGGAGGTGTTCAAGGCCAGGTGTAATGAGGCGTTGAGCAACCTGATCTAGTGGAAGGTGTCCTTGTCTACGGCAGGAGGGATTGAACTAGATGATTGTTATAGTCCCTTCTGACTGTTCTGTGATTCTGTGACTATGAATTAGGTTCCCTCTAAGAGTTGGAGAGAGCTGTGCTGTAGCTGGGCTGGGTACCAGGTCTGCAGTATGGTAACTGGGCCTACTGGTTGCAGATCCATGGGAACTGGCTGGGCCTACCATGAGAGGGGTATTTTAGGTGGAAGTCACATAAAAAAAAATAAGATCTTCAATAGCAATTCAGTTATAGCTAGATTTGAGGAATGGAACAGCATTTAAAGAAAGTGTTTCCTTGCAGCAAACAGTGTTTTAATCACCCAGGAAGTGAGACGGACAAAAGGACTGGATAGCTCAAGGAAATGGTCTGAATGGAGTCAAGCTCAGCAGTGATTAAAAGCTGCTATCACTTCGTGGCTGTCCAGGGGATATTTGAGATGAGCTGATAGATCTCAGACCATAGGCATCAACATCTTTGCGGCACCACCTAATTGGATCCCATGTTGGCAGTCTCAGCAGTGATGCCATGGTTTAAAGGAGTTGTGGGGTGTAAATCCACTTCTCTGGGTGGGGAACAACCTGCAGTGCACTGTCAGAGTGAGGGACAGAGGCTTAGGCATGCTTGTAATGCCACTGGCTTTATTTTTCTTGCTCTGAGGAGAAATAAAAGCTCCCAGCAATTCCAGCTGTCAGCCAAGTCCTGCTCAGAGAACTGAGATCTTTCCAATAAAGAAAGCCAACAGCAAGGCAAGAATTTGTAGCCCTGTTTCTCTAATTGCAAGGCTCTTCCCTAGCCCCATTAATTTCCCGTGAAACTGAGAAGTTTAGTCAGCATTAAATCTGGGAGTGTTGCCTTCCACTGGGGCTCTCTGTTATGCAGCAGACAGGCGTACATTTTTGCTGTGACGAATATTTTATTGACATTGATACAATATATACATTGCAAAAGAGCATTCTGAATAAAGTATTCCTCTATTTCAGTGGAGAGACATGTATGCTATACAGATGGCTGGAGTAAATCTGGCCTTACAATTAAAATCTGTTTAGAGTTTGTAGCAAAGTGACTGATGGATTAGGCTCAGTGCTCCATCAATCCCTCCCCCTCCCCCCGTTCCTCTCTGTAGTACAACATTGATGGCAGGTCATAAATAGCCATTCGTACAAAGTGCAGGAACTCTTTAAGTATCATTTTATAGCTAGTATATATATTCCAAGTGGCTGGCAAAATGCAAAGTGCCTGGGGTCTTTAACAATGGCAATAGGTCATGAGAGGCAAGTAATACCTATGTACTTGAATCAAGGATGCTACGTTATATAGAAATGGTAATAATGTTGATATTCTGGCAACTTGTTTAGGACACATGGAAAAAAATCATTTGCTAGAGAGAGTGAGGATCTAAACTGGGTTTTCTGGCCAAATTTCTGCCTGCTTTCTTATAGTCCTACTCTTTAAATCTCCCTAACACTTCCAATTAGTGAAGGTTTTCACTTTGCTTTTTGCCCTATACTTCTGCAAAATTTTACTGGACACCACTAAAACATCCACTTTGTTCTTCTCCAGAGGTTATTCATCTCAAAGCTGGAGGAAAATTATGTCTTACATCAAGAGAATCAGGACTCTACCAGAAAATTATTTCAGTGGTGCTTAACACAACTCTGAAAGGGGCCCGTTGCTCATCAAACAGCATTAAAACTAAAAGCAGAAGAGAAATGTGAAATTTTAAAGTAAAGGCATAGCCACAACTGTAGGCACACAACTGTAGGGGAGGGCTGGCAGAATGGAGCAGAGTCCAAGTGCAGTCCCTTGTCTCAGGTAAGGAGAGGAGCACCCCTACTAACCCCTTGCAGGGAGAGACAGCTTGTAAATGACCCTTGCTGTGTCCGTATGGGCTCCCTTCTAGCTTGACTTGCTTCTGCTTGAGATATAAAGCCAGAAGCAAACTGTTTGGTGACCAGAAACAGAATCACAACCCAATGAGCTTTTCAAAAACACCTACAAAGGAAGCAAACGCATTGGGTTGCAGGTACCAGCCATTCCTGCTGCCTCTGGCTGTGGCTTTTCAGGATGGAGAGGCTGTTTAGAAGGAGGCTGTGGTTCGGATCCCATGGATTTACTGAGGCAATGATTTTCTGTTGAACACCATTTCCCAGGTTCTTTCACATGAAAACCTATATGGATTTTGCTCACAATTTCAGTGCTTCCAGCCATGTTGCCCCTGGATGTGCACGTAAAGCTAAGCATGACCTCTACTGCTTCCCAGTGGGGGAACCTCCCTGATGTCTCAGATGGGAGAAAGCTCTAAGGAAGATCTGCATCTCTCTGTACTTTCTGGCTTGAACTTTTCCACTGATTTGAAGAGTCACAGGGAGACTGCAGTCACTCCTAGTTAAGGGCAGAGATTACTAAAAACTGGTGCAAATTACAGAGAAGAGGGATAAATCCTTTTCTCACTCTGGAGTGCTGCTATTAATTAATTTTCTGTAATAATGAGAAATGTTTTATTTGAGAACTGCACAGAGAGCAGTTCTCCTCCTTGACCTGTTGTGGCCTGACAACAGAAGAGAAGCTTAACTGAGGAATAAACAAGGAATTATTTATTTGTTTTTGGCTCAATTAATTCCTGGCTTGGAAACTTAATGCAGAAATCAGGCTATTTTCATATGTGCACTGTAGTAAAGCGGTGTTAGGCTGAGCCATGCCTGGCATTTCCTCGTGCCTGAGAATTAGCAGGGAAACATTATATTTGGAAATAGATAGAATCTTGTTAGGGCACTGGAAAATATATTCCCTTCACAACAGGATGCAGTAGCCTCCAACAGCCAAAAGCCCAGGGAACCCAATGCCAGGAAAACCCATCTGCTTTCCTGGGATGCCAGACCAAGGCATATTCATGCTTAGTGTTAAAACGTATCTGTGGAAAAACACGGAAACTGAGATTTAGGCCCTGTCACTTAATACAAGCTGAGCTCAGCTTCTCAGGAGCACCTTGGAATCCATTTCCAACAAATGTACCTTTTGAACTATTAATATACTTGCCAATAATGTTTTTAAAAGGAGCACGCTTTCAGCTGTAAGATGAACAATTCAAACACTGGCCTGGCTCAACACACACGCTTATACACTTCGTTACAGAAAGGGCTGTAGAGGTGACACATGACATACATGCAAATGTATGCTGGCAAATACCCGTCTTGCAAGGAGGACAATGGGGAGCGGAGGGCTCCAGGGCTCTGGTGATGGGTTTCAGTTGCAGGTGCACTTGCACCAAGCATCCGCATTTACTTGACGTGAGAATGGAAATAATCAGGTTATTGTGCAGACATAAAATGTAGCTGATTTCTCATCCTAGCAGAGGCAGCTAATTCTAACAAATTCCGTCTGTAACAAAAGGAATGAATAAGACAGAAAGGAGGCAGGGCCTGAGGAAACTGAGTATGTAGAAGGACTTGCACAAGGACAGACTGAGAGGCCTTCCAACCAAAAACTCATGTGAATAGGGTACTGTGCATTCATCCACTGCTTTGGCTAACAGACAGAGACCATTTTGACAGCCAGATGTTAGTTACCTTTAATGCTGCTCCAAAACCACACAGTGCAGAACAAGGCTATGTGACACTGACCTGCTGGCTACCACTGTTGTAGAGAGCTGAGCTGACGGGACCTGGTAGCCAAATGGTCTCAAAACATAACAACAGGCTTCATAAGTTCCATTGCTACATGTAACACACAAATATCCTGTATAGTCACATCCAGCTTTTTTAACCAACACATTAACAATGCTGGCAGCTGTGTGGATGAGCCTCATCACTTCCTGTTGCTACCACTGAGGGAGCCAAAGCAGTCTTAGTAACAGTTGGACATTTGGACCAGAAAGGCCTTGGACTCTACTTGACATCAGGTATGTCAGTTCATTTTTTTCAGTTGATTGACACTAAGGGGACCAGAGCGAAGCTCACAATGGCATGTTGCTGCTGCTGCTGCTCATTTTGGGCTATTAGCATGAACAGAAACAGCCATACCATGCTGATGCCACAAGATTTTCAGCCATCTGGATCATTTAGACTCTTCTCTGCCCACTATGAAAAACAGTGTGGGAAAGATAGGTAGGGGAACAAATCCTTCAGCTCTGCTTAGCAGCTAGAAGAAGATGATAAGACACGGAAGGAGGAGTTGCACATGCTTCTCTCTTTTTTAATGCTTCATTTCTATGAACCCACTGAGGCAGAAATTCAACTGAAAACCTGTCCTACCTCTGTAGCTACTAGTAAAAAGTAATCTTCCCAGTTTGCAAGGCCCAAGAACCAGAGCTCCAAGGGGGGAAGGACTATTTACTCTGCCTGCTTAGGTAGAAGAGAAAATGAGTCCTTTATTTCCATCTGCATAGGTTGCCTACAGAGCTTTGTGTGACAGAGCAATAATTACTATAACACAATAACCTTGGATTTTGGATTTGTAAGATTCAAAATAATTTGAGTTTCAGAAATCATTCCTGTTTGGCACTAATTAATTAACTGTCCACTCCTCACGTCTCCCTGGTTGCAGGTAAAGAGACAGCACTGCTTCTAAGTTGGAGCATATTTTGTTTACTCATGTCTTGCTGCTCACCTGGGAGTACCAAACACTAGATTTCATTGATCTTGGTCCTTGCTTTGCTAAGCGCTTTCAGCTTTCATCCTGAAAGGATTTGCTGCAGAATATATAAATCAAGGTATTCAGGGAGCCGACAAAGTCTGAAAGCTTGGCAACGGCAGCTGTTGGGGAAGACTTTGGGGTGAAAGATGATGGTCAGAATGTTGTTAGAGCAGAAAGACTTCTAATGAGTCCTCCCTGTATGCATGCTAATTGAAGTGAATAATTAGCTGTAGTAAGAGACAGAATGCAGGTGCTTCTGTGGGAATTAGAGGCAGATCTGCAAAGGAATACCTAAAGTGATGTATCTAGCCATGAGAGGAGTTTTGTAGATGGGTGTCCAGAAACTGTTGCTCATAAGATGTCCTCATTAGTGAGTGAGAAAGGAATTTAATGGGTTGACTGTCATCAGGGCTTCTGGGAAATTGGGGATTTAACCCTTTGCTGGCACTACTATTCTATATTTTCCTCTGTTTACATGCGTATTCTCCAAGTAAGTTTTCCTTCCTCACACAGCTATTGCTAAGGGCAAATACATTTAGCTTTATGATTGTAAAGATTGCAGTGAATATTGTCTTCTTTTGGAGGTACAGATTCTTCACCAGCAGGAGGAGGCGGTTCTGGTGCCAGGCAAAAGCTGGCCGACAGCAGTGGTCTCCTCATAGCAAAAGGTCCCAGAAGGTGTGACATGAGAATTTTCTGTCAGGCCTCCAGGGCTGAAATTGCTGGCCAATCTCTCAAGACTTGAAATTTCAGGTGGTCAGAAAACATTACTGAAAATGTAGGAAATCTTGCTTTTTATTATCCAGCTGTTTTCAGGGATGACTATGTAGTTGGACAGAGACATATGGTTTATGGTAGAATATCCATCTCTGTAGATTTATTTTACATGATTATTTATCGTATTTGTCTTTCTTTAGCAGCACAACCATCAATTATACACAGCGTAAGGGAGAAAGTAATAACATGCCAAGTACTGTGCAGTTCTCTTGTCTTGCCAGCAGCAGGACTGCTGATGGGAACATCTGGCTCCAGGGCCAGATGGCCCAAGACAGGATGGTGACATTTGCACCGCAAGCCCTCCTGGCTCACACATACTACAGAAGATGTTAAAGATCCTCATCTGACTCTCAGTGATTTCATCACAATGTCTCTTAAGATTGGTACCCCCAAATCTTAAGCCCATCATTCAGAGACAGTGCCCTCAAAATTCTTGAGGCAAGGTATCACAGAACCAGCTCAGCTTTTCCACCTTCTACTCATGAGTGGTACTTCCATTCTGCGTGCTAAAAAAACACTCAGCTCTTCTGGTTCTCCTCCAACAGTGTCTAAATCTTGCTTCACTGAAGAGTCCTCTGTCAGTCTTCCCAAACTGGTCTGATCAACAAAAAAGCTTCACCACTCCCCACCCTGATCTTCGGCCTCCTTTTTTTTTTTTTTCTTGATCTCTGAAATTGAGAGAATCAGCCAATAAAACTCTCTGTTTCTCTTTGGCCTTCTCAAAAGACCCTGGCTGCATGGCTCATTGAGTTTCATAGACAAACATTCTTGTTGCTCTCCCAGTGTTTTGGCTTCCTTGTGAAAATAATAACATTTCTGGGAACCTCCTTTTGACAGAGCAAAATGAAGGGAGAAGGAATATCTCAAGTTCTGCATGGTACAGAGAGGTTAATGGTATTTCAGCATCTACAGTGACACCAGGGCAGACCAAAACAAACAAACAAAATCTTATGCCCTGTTTTAGGTTTTCTTTATTTTTCTAGTGTTCTTCTGGGCATCTTGAGAACAACATGTAGATGCATTGTGATCCTGGTGACCCACTCTTCTTGATACCATCAACATCTGTTATAGTGCTGTGTGTGTCCATACCTACACCTTCCTATTTGTTCTCCTCTGATACTACTCTTAATGCTTCTGTCACAGTTCTGCACATTGCAACCTCCACACAGTTGTCCTTCAACGTTACCAGGTGTCTTCCCTGTCATTCTTGACCTGGGGCAATCTCAGGCAGTGTACCAGTTCCTTCTACTCCATGCTGTGACCTATAGACCTTTCTGCAGATACATCCTTGCCACTGACAGTCCCGTTTCTCTGCTGTTCAGCCCTGAATCTTTCCCAAGCAGAAATTGCCATCATGATGATATTCTGGTGCCTGTTAATAGTTGCCAAGATAAGAATCTACCAAACCCATTTCACTGGCAGCTGTAGCCAGGATCCATGTGTGCAGAGGTGAAAAGCGTTCATCTCCTGGCCAGGCACTAGATCTCGTTTCAAGCTTGGTTAGAGATGCTGCCCTATCACCTAGTGGACTCTCAGATTGCTTCCCAGAGAGAAACAGCCAACAGAATTTTTTTTCCCCAGTTGCAATCTGCTGCTTATTTGGAAGGACAGAAGGAACCGTTAAATTGGCTATATGAGAACAGGCAAAACACCAAAACACTGTACAGCCTGCATGAAACTAAAATTCCAGGTGGTTGAACTGGATTCTGAGAGAAACAAGAGAACATCGTTAAAAAAGAAAATCTATTTTCAAGGAGCATCGAAGACTGTAGGAGTACTTAAATAATAGGAGAAAAAAAATGTTGAAAGTGGGGAGGAAAGGGAAGGAGATCACAACCTCTTTGATTCTGAAACTCCTTAAGATAGGGCTTGCTTTTCCTATGCACGCACAGTGATTTCACAGCTTTCATTCTAAACATCTCATTTTGTTTACTCTGTGGACCATCGGATGTAAGACCAAGGAGAATATCTGAGCATAGTTCTGGTCATGGTAACACGAGCATTAGAGGGAGAGTATGTCCACCATATCTTGGAGTATTAATATGGCTTTGTATCCATACAAACAAGAGTAAAATCTTTCAGACAGAGACTTCATATTACCAATGATTCTAAATTAAACTGTGAGTCAGATGCTAAGCAGGAGGCAGGTGTGACATACAGTTGTGGCAGGCAGCCAGTCCAGGGGGAGGGGGCTTATCTGCCAGGAAATCTAAGAGCCCAAGGGAAGAGAGAAGACAAGAGTCCATTTTAGATTTCAAAGAAATAGAAATGTCTTCTTCGGCTGAAGTGGAAGAGAAAGAGGTTTCTGAGAACAGGGATGGGTTGGAGTAAGATACAATCCAGAGTCTGAGAATGAGGAGGAAGAAGTCCCTGTAAAGAGAAGTGAGGGAATTTCTGAGGCTAAAAAATAATAATTTTGTGATATTTTATTTACCCTCACCACCCAAATCTAACAGAAAAGCAATTTGTTTTGATGCCTCTCTCACAAGTATGCCCTTGTTCTTTGCCTTCCAAACTGGGCTGTTATTTATCCAGGTCTAGATTTTCATCAAGTTCAAAGACATTCAGCTGACAAAATTTGATTCGGCTTGAGATGCAGAGAACAGAGGGAGACATTCAACACCGTACCTCTTGCCCTGGTGTTTGGGGAATGCATTGGAGTACTGGAGACTTGGCTGCTAAGAAACTGGTGCCCTTTTCATTGTCTAGGAAAGCCTTGTTTGACAACATTGGTAGGAGGAGTCCACTCTTGACTAGAAACGGGCTTTCCTTCAGGGTAGTAACATGAATTGTTTATTAGCTGGAATTTCTGTCTTCCCCTGCCTGAGAACAACTTCTCCTCTATGCAGTGCTGGTATGGAAGGAAGCTGTTTTGTCATTTAAAAGAAAGAAACAGATGGAATATGTGGCAGTGTTAAAAAGCTCCAGCTTGTTGCTACGGTAACTGAGGGAGATATATTTTTTAATTATTATTTAAAATTCTTCATTGTCTTCATTAAAGGTAACAATGATAGCAGAGAATAAACAAAGTGATGCCCTGCTGTGCAAATCAGTCCCTCAATAAATAAAATTAAAGGAGTGCTCTGCATTGCAAATGCTGATACAGTCTCCAGAAGAGTGGAAGGACTACAGGTTATCTGAGGATGATGAATTATGCATGCTGGCAAGCTAAGGACAAGGCAGGGTCATTCAGCACCTCTGCCCCGCACCTTCAGCTGAGTGGGTTAGGACAGACCTGTGGGAGCGCTGGACAAAGACCCAGTCCACGTGAATCAGGGAGCTGATGATAAGCCTTAGAGGTCAGGAGAGAATACTCCCAAACCTCCACCATAAAGGGCATTGGCCTGGAAAGCAGGTACAGTAGCTGTTGGCTCCTTGTGTGCCATTAAGCACTGGTACTCTGGAATGGAGCATCCTGAAATGATTGCATAGGAGTTACGCCTAAGTAAGAGATGAGTGAGCATCTTTCACCAAGATTTCTAGCACCCAAGATGTTTAACAAACTTCATCAACTTCTTGCACTTCTTGTGTACTGTAATCACTCTGCCCAGCACTGAAATGCCACTATCCCTGCTGCAAACTACAGTAGTCACTTTCCTGTTCATAGCTACATTCCAGTTGAGAGTACAAAATAAGGAAATATTCCCGGCCATCTGAAGCTATATGGTAAATCTAGGATGGATGGTAACTCTTCTGGATTGGAATCTGTCCTGGGCACAGAAGTAACAAGAGCACTAATAGCAAATAGATTGAGCTGTCGTTTTGTTGGGTATCTCATGCCAATTAAAGCTGTTTTGAATTTACTTGTTGGGTCAGCCAGAGTTAGGCAGGTGTGGTTAGGCGTAGATAGACTAACATGGTAGTTACAAGGAGAAAGTGTCTAGGTGGCTGAGCCAAGAGCTGGCCGCCTTTGGAAGGAAATGTTTTTCTCTTGATGAGTCCAAGGTCAGTGAAGAGAATGTCTGAACACAGTTCTAATTTGATCGAGAGATTACATTTTATGATAACGAGTTCACACACAGCAAAATTCCTGTTACTATTTCTTCTGTCTGTGTTTGTTATTGCTGATGGAACAGGCAGATTAAAAATACAGCCAAGTCTGAGGAGATTCTCCCTGGGGATGAAAGTATGTAGCAGTCCTTCAGCTTTCCTGTCTCTGCCCCTAGCCCTCTTCTTTTCCCACAATTTCTTCATGCCCAAGCATCCAAGCATGAGAGAGATCAGATGTGGGATTCAGGGCATAGGCAGCTGCTCCCCTCTTCTCTCAGCAGAAGCTAATGTGATCTAAATTTAAGACTGCTGCCGCTTCCTGAATTTCCAGTGAAGTCTCCAGGGGTTGTGGAGTTGCCACCAGCACGGTTGGGACAGCAACCGTAGCTCTTCTTGGTTTGGGAGCCCTGGGTTTGCTGGGCAGCTTCAGGCAAATTTCCTTAGATAAATAAATGGATGAGAGTCCATTATTCTGTCCTTTGTGAAGCCTCACTGGGAGGAGAGTGAGTAAACATCAGTAAATGATCATCTCTTTTTTCCTCTCCAAGTATCTTTATATAGCGAGGACCAGGTCAATTATTAAGGCAGAAACAATCTTTTGAAGACAAAAGGTATTTCTGGAATCATATAAGCAAAAAATGAAACTCACAATTTGCACTAGCTATACTAATAAGTGATATGGCTCTTTCAAGTGTAGCAATGAAGAGTTATCTAAGTATCTGCTCCAGGACCTAGGTACTATTTTATTTTCCTTTACACGTGGCCATTTCATGCTAAGCAGACAGAAGGAAGCACTAAACGTCTCTCTTTTCTTCAGTGAGAAATATGGAGGTATCTGTCTTCTTGATTTCTGGTGACTACAAATGCACTGGCCAGCTAGACCATATCACTCTGGGAGCCTTTCTGATGCAAGGAGAATAGTATTATCCATTCTGATAGCTGTTCACATGTCATTTAATCCTGACTCTTTCTTTCAGTAGGCCTAAGTGTAGTATTAAGCAGAAGATAAAGTAGGAAATATTATACAATAATCATTAGAGTTAGAATACGATAGGAGAATAGGTGGTCATTTTGCACATATGAGTACCCATTACCAAGACAGTTTTTGTCAGCTCAGCATTAGGTGGGCTAAGTGGAAGTTAAACGTCCAGGAAAT
The DNA here is from genome assembly GCF_016699485.2 of Gallus gallus. NCBI lineage: Eukaryota > Metazoa > Chordata > Aves > Galliformes > Phasianidae > Gallus > Gallus gallus. The sequence goes on from NC_052534.1 coordinate 29,586,596, forward strand.
ATTGGAGGTGTGAGACAAATGACTTGAGGCTTTCCACGGGCAAAAGGTCAGAAGAAGTGGCCTCATTGCCAAGAAGACAGTAGACTTCTACTTAAGTTACAACATAACTGGGAACATAACTTAGATAAAGATAAGGTATTCTGATCATAATTGTATTGCATTGTTCCTGATTTACTTGCAGTATCACAGTGTAAGATTGATAGATACATTTCTTTGTGTATATTACTGGAAATCTTATTCTCATAGGGGCGGTTGCTTCAGCTCTTTCCCAGCTAATGTCCGTGGGGTCATATGGCATAGCTGGGTCTAGTTCTTCTGAGCGATGCAGTGCATGTCTTCACAAATAAATGTACTGCCTCTCTCTTCAACTTTAATCTTAAAATCCCTTTGATTTCCACCTGACACTCATTCTTTCTCAGTGTTCTGATTTTCTGAGAGCTGGCTCAAGGAGAAGATTCAACTCGTATCTGGGAGAGGATGCATGAGTAGCTCTCTATGCAGCTCACCCTTGCTGTGATCGACCAGATAGCAGAGGGGACGCTTTCTTCATCTGCTGTACCTGTCTTTTCACTCTTTTCTTCTAGCAAAAATGGCAGCAGGTTGTGCTCTGTTTACTTAAGCACTGCTAACATGCACAGGAAGGATCATTAGTTTATCATGGCTGTTGTTGACAGCTTACAGTGACTGATAAATGCCAATATTAGCCTTCTGACAGATAAACACAAAGGTACCTGGGAAAATACCCTCTGTATTCTTGACCTGGGTTTTTTGACATGATCAAATTACAGCTGCTGATGAGGCTATTTCACGTGTTACATTTTCTGGGATCAGGTGATGTGGTGGAAATGCTAAGTGATGACCTGAACCAGTGATTGAGCACCTGGTGGGAAGGCAGGGCCAACCCAGGGGAGCTCAGGTGCATGTAGTGTAGCTGAGTGACCAGAAGGGGTGGAGCCAGGATCCACCCCATCCCAGACCTCATTTAAGGGTTGTCAGTGGAGGTATGGGTATCTTGTTAGAGATCCCTACTTATCTCTGACCTTCTAATGGTAAGTAGTTTTTCTTCCTTTATGTTTATCTTCCTTTGTGTTTATGACTGCTGCATTTGAGTGTACCCTCACTTGCTATGCTCTTGGATCTTGTTGCTCTGCTGTCATTGCTATGTTTTCCCTTGCATTATAGGTGGCCCAGGTAGAGCTCTCAGAAAATGGCATCCCATCCTCAGAGCATTTTCAGGATTTCAGAAGTATTCCCTTCTTGCAGTGGCGGGGGGGAAGCAAGGACTTTCAGTCTGTCTCATTTATTTTTGGCGAATGATGAAAGACTAGGAGCTGACACTCAGAGCAACTAATGTGGGAAACCACAACGCTGATCTTGGGATGAGTAAAATTTGGATCTGGGTTTTCCAGATGTAAGTGGAGGGGGAGCATGGTTTTTTTTTTAAGGTCAGAACTTGCTATTTAGCCCTGCATCTTGTTGAGTATTCTAAGCCCTGCATACACTCACTTGTATTGTTTCTCTTAGTAATGGCACCCAGAAGCCACAGGGATTGCTCCTGGGACATTCCACACTGTGACTGGGATTATCCTTTAGGGAGTTCCTCTTTTTTTCTGAATTAATAACTTGCTGTGGAAAAAATTTGGAGTTGAAAAACTTTCTGAGCGGTTGGCATTCAGTGGAGATTGTCATTACCGCCTTAGGAGTTAGATTTCTTTCTGCAGGAAAGATAATGCCACATCCATTTCTTATTAAGTTTTTTCTAATAATTTCTTGTGTATGGATGTACACAGACTGGTTTGTGTATTTATGAACATGGAAAGTGTACTCTGAGCTTACCCTTCCCTGTGGTCACCATGTGGTCCCTCAATTTCAGCATTCCCCTGAAGCAATGAAAATAGCTCCAAGAGAGGAGACAGGTTAGACTTTGTATAAATGTTTTTCTGGTCTTCATTTCCAGGAAGGCCCATCCTGTGTCTCTGTCTGCCTCATGAACTAGAAATTTTCAATGTGGACTCCTTCCCTAGGTCCTTCCAGTGTGGTGCTGACAGTGAATTGAACTGAATGAGCTGAGGGAGGGGGATGCACTTTTGATCTCTCTTTCTTTCCCTAGCCAGCATCAATAAGGAGCAGGTTTTGGAGGGTGGAGCATCTGACCTGTCTAATTTTATCTGTATGGATACAGATCCATCTTTTCAAAGCTGTTTTCAAAGTGACTCTGATAACAGGACTGCCTACAGATAGGACCGCAATGATTATTCAGAGCATTAATCAGGGGAAGATTTATGCCAGTTACTGATTAACTAATTACCGCAATCAAATATTCTCTCCTTTCTTTGGAACGATGGGCATGGCACTGGGAGAAGAAGACAACAAAAACAACAACAAACCCAGAAAACAAAAAATAGTTGCTTTAATATTTTTGTGAGCTGGGATAAGGCTCCAACCTGGGGAGCCTTATCTGAAGCCTCTCTGAAGGAGAGCAGAGGGCTCCAGCTGTGTCCCCTCTCCCCCTGTTTTCACTCCAATGCATTTCTGCTTGCTCCAGCTTACAATTTAATGAAACACCAGGAAGGAACAGCCAGCATTTCATTAAGGGAGAAGCATTTGAAAGTGACCCTTGCTAATGGCAGAAAGTGAGAGATTCAGTAATGCCACTCAGTTTCCCTGATTCTGCCCTCTGCAAATTTCAGCAGAGGCTGTCTCTACAGCCACCAAGGGAAGTCCTGCCCTTGCAAGGGGAAAAATAAGCTTTCTCCGTCCAGATCCACCACTGCCAGGCTGTGACTTGCAGAGGCAATGTGGAGTCAAGTGGGAAGAAAGGGAGAGGGGCAACCAGAGCCTTAGAGTAACACTTTGAGGTTACTGCACATAACTCCTCTTGCTTCAAGAGGGGTTTGAAAAGCACACGTGGAGGCAATATACGGAACAGTGCCAAGGGATGATAAAATGACAACAAACTTGGTTATCTCCACAGCTATCTGGAAGGACACTGCAGTGAAGTCTCTTTTTCTGTTGACAAGTGACAGGACATGAGGGTGTAGTGTCATGTTGCACCAGGGGAGGCTTAGATTAGATGTCAGGAAGAGACTCTTCACAGAAGGGTTGGTAGGTGTTGCAAAGGCTGCCCAGGGAAGTGTTAGAGTTCCCATCCTTGGAGGTGTTTAAAAGATGCGTAGATTTGGCACTTAAGGATGTAGTTTAGTGGTGGACTGGATAGCATTAGGTGGTGGTTTGTCTTGATAATCTTGAAGGTCTTTTCCAACATAAATGAATCTATTATTATATTCTAAACTGCATTATTCAGTCTAAAGGCAAATCATGAGCATCTATGTGACTGCAGAACAGTCCCAAGAAAAGAAGTAGAAGATCCTCTGTGGTTTTGAAACAGGCAGCACACAGCCTTTCTATTTGTACTACTAATTTATTAAGTTAAAATGCTTCATGATCAGGTGGTCTGTTGTACTGCTTCTTCTCCACAAGCAGAACTTATCAGTCTTTCAGCAACAGCACTTCCTATTAAGTAGGGGTTAATACAGAAATATTTTGTCTATTAGAAGTTTCCATAACTGAGTGACCACCAGTCCTTCTACTGCTCTGCAGCTGGTGTATCTGTTCTGTATACATCACTGCAGTGGTTTTTGTCTGAGCTCTGCAGCTTCCTGGGGATCCACAGATATGGACTGTATGTGCAAAAGATAAGTAAGAAATGAAAGTGTTGTTGGCTGTCTTACATTTGTTCTATGGGTAATAAATAACTCTTTCACTGGCATTTTTTTTTAAGTGCCTGATAAACTGAAAATAAGGGATCATGTATTGGTGTAGATGGTTTATCTTACCTTCAAGTTTTGGGTTTTTTTTTTTGTAGGTGTTAGACATAACAACTGGAGATAGATTTGACCTAAACAGGCTCGAGTGGTGGGCCCAGGTGAATCTCATGAGGTTCAGTAAATCCAAATGCAAAGTCTTGCTGAGGCAAATCCCTGCTTTTGCTACAGGCTGGGAGATGTGAGGATGAAACAGCTCTACTGAAAAGGACTACAGAGTACTGGTGGATACCAAGCTGGATATGAGCCAGCAGTGTGTGCTCACAGCCCAGAAAGTCAACTGTATTCTGGGCTGCGTTGAAAGAGGAGTAGCCAGCAAGGCAGGGAGGTGATCCTGCCCCTCTGCACTGTGCTGGTGAGGCCTCACCAGGAGTACTGCAACCGGATGTGGAGTCCTCAGTACAGGAGAGGTCTGGACCTGCTGGAGTGCATCCAGAGGAGTGCCACAAAAATAATCCAGGGGATGGAACACCTCTCCTACAAGGATGGGGTGAGAGAGCTGGGGTTCTTCAGCCTGGAGAAGAGAAGGCTCCAAGGTGACCTGATAGCAGCCTTTCAGTACCTAAAAGGGAGCTACAAGAAATAAAAGGATACATTCTTCAGCAGTGTCTGTTGTGGTAGGACAACGGGAAATGATTTCAAACTAAATGAGGAGACATTTAGATTGAATATAAGGTGGACTTTTTTTTTTTTACAATAAGGGTGGTGAGGCACTGGAACTTGTTGCCCATAGAGGTGGTGGAAGCCCCAAACTTGGAGACATTCAAAGTCAGGCTGGACCAGGCTCTGAGAAACTGGCATGTAGGTCTAAAAGGGTTTTACAGTGAAAGGAAATGGTACCATCTGAGAATTGGTTTCTGCTTATATAGTAACTCTGTTGTCATTGGCTCTCAATTTCTCATCTTCTATAGTATTGCTGGAGGAGTGGCCTGAGCATCAGCTCTCCGTGCCACATCTCCACACTGCATTTCCACAAGTGCAAGTGGATGTGGGGACCTTCCACAACTGCTATTTCAGGCATAGATGGGAGACTCAGATTATGCACTTGTATCACTAGCAGTGAATATGTATCACTGACAGTAGAATGTGGTATGCAAATCTTTGTGTGTTATTGTACTAGCTAAGGCAAGAAGTCCAGGATTAGTATAGTGAGTCTAGAAGAAATTCTAACACAAAATAACTGTGAAGTCAGCAAGAGATTTGCAGGCATCTTGCACTGCTATAAATGACAACCACAAAATGGTCTGTACATGTCAGTCCAGGAAGATGCAGCAAAATCTCAAAATTGAACAACATGCTTTGGTCATTTTTTGCTGTTAGTGGTGAATTAGGGGTCTTGACACTCTCTTCTATGGTGTTTGAATAGTAGAACAGCTTAAGTTTGTCTGGTAGCCAGGAGTTAAAAAGAAGAAGAAATAGAAAAGCCTTAGATGTTAATTGCTATTTATTCAAAATGTAATAACTGCAGAGTCTGAAATTCATACCACATTCAGAAATGAGATCACGCTTCATAATAATTGCTATTTCATACTGTTAGCTCCTTAATGTTTTTTTATTTTAAAAATCATCAAAAACCCTTTCTAGTGCCACTGACACCCACTTGGCCACCTACTCTCTTACATCCCACATGCGTTCACACATGCAATTTGCCCTTAAATATTACTGAGCATTTCAAATCTCTTCCCCCTTGGTAATTTTTAAACATTAATTATTTCAAATGTTTTTCAGGGTTCTTTTAGTATAAAAAGAAATCTGCCTGATGCTCACTAGCAAACCCTTGTTTTTCTGACGTGCAGTGCATAGTGCAGAACTATGAAGGACACATTCAGGATGTTGATTGATTAAGGGCAGATCTGGAGTGCTGATCTGATGCTGGACACAGGGAAGTGATTAGTCCCCTCTATTTGCACTCGTGAGGACATAGCTGCTCCTCAAAGTCCAGTATGGATTTTCTTAGTGAAAGAAAGAGCTTGGCAAACTGGAGGGAGTCTATTACAGGGTCACCAAGGTGGTTGGGAGCTGCAGTACATGATATAGAAGGAGGGACTGTGGGAAGTGAGTTTTTCCTTCTTTAATAGGGAAGGCGAAAGGAAATTCATTTCTTTTTCTACTGCCTAAAAGATGCTCTTCCCAGAGGTGAAAGGATGAGAGGAAATCATTGTGAGCTGTAGCACTGGAAATTCCAACTGGACGGAAAGGAGAACTTTCACAACTGGGGAGGTGCCCAGCAATGTTCTGGTGTCTTCATCATTGAAGATCTTCAAAACAGCAGCACAATACCCTGAGTAACCCAACTTGGTTTGACATTAGCTATGCTACAAGTAGGAGTTGGAGGGGCTTTTCCAACTTGGATTATTCAGTAGTTCATTATTTGGGTTCCTTTCTTCTCCCAGGATTGCCACTATGTAATGTGGTACTCGTGGTCACATGGAAACTGCTGAGGGACAAGGCCTTTCTGAGATATCAGTCTGTCTTTCTTTTGGGGCGTGGAAACAGAGATAAGGAGAAAACCTAAGGATGCCTTGGAAGGCGAGTGCTTTCTTCATATGCATGTTAACTTTTGCAGAACGTTGCAAAAGTTTTTATAATCCACAGAGCTTCTGGAGGGAATGTGGTAGAGCAGCCTCTTTGTTCAAAACTCAGGACAATGACATCAGCTCTGAGTAACCTTATGGGCCCCGGAGTAGGATTTTCATCTAGATCTGTCCTTTGCCACTGGGACTTCTCTTCACTCCAATATACTCATGAGCTCTGAGGGACAAGGATGCGGTTGTAGTAGTTCTCCCCTCCCTACACCGCCTGCAATTAGCCCTTACTCTTGTTTTTTTCTTAATAGTTAATTTTGTCTACATCCTTCTATCATCCATAAGTACATCATGCAGGTGGCTTTTTCCCTGCCAGGTACTTGAGTCCTTTTTAGCACAAATACCACCTGCCTAGTGTGAGCGTGGCTTGTTAACTTCATAATTACAAATGAAGGGAAAAAAGGGGTTGAAAATGAGAATGTTGGCAGGCTCCCTTTTTTCTACATACACAGACAAAATACTCCTATCTGTGCATATCCCAGGCAAAGGGCTCCTGAATCTTCTAACATGCACATGGCTGCTCTTCCTTTCTTTCCCTGGCTAGGGGAACCCACAGGCAAAGAAACTGCTTGGGGGACACGGACTTTTTGCAGAAGGCCTATGATCAGCAGACCCTCTCTATGTGTGCAGATTACTTTCTTCTGATCCTCACAGTGCTTCTGAAGTCCCTCAGATGAAAGGGTACATGGACTGTGCAAAACAAACAAAAAAAACCCAAAACCAGGTAATTGGTTTGGATTTTGCTTAATTTTAAACAGAGTATTACACATCCATAATCTCTGTATGATCCTGTGGAGTCAAAGGGAGTAAGAGCAGGAACCACAGCCAATTCTTAGGCAAAATACATGCTTCTGACAGGTTTCCTTGGGGTTATAGGTGTGGCTGCCTCATGCCATGGCTGTATCTGTGTGGTTATTGTCTCGTTGGCAGAAGTGGGGGATCCTTTGCCTGTCAGAGATGGTTTTGTATCTGCCCTTTATGCTCTTCTTCCTCCTAGAAGGCACTGTAGAAACATTAGGGATTATTAAAGAGGATGAAGCTGCATGACTGAGTATTAAATATTTATTCCCTTGTATTCTTCATTTGGATTATTTGAAAATCCTCTCCTTAATTGTCTTGTTCTGCTCCCAAAGTAGGGCCGTGCTGCTGGCTGCAGCTCCCACTCTTCATTGTTATTCTTACTTATCTCTCCTCTAGAGCAAGGCCCTGGTCAGGACTGATTGCACAGGAGACCCTATAGAAACAAATACGATGGCATTCCTTTTGCTGCTGCAAATACACAGACCATAAGAGGAAACAGATGGAGTGTAGCAAAAGAGGTCACAACAAACAATCAAAATATCGGGGTTGTTGCTAGGAGTCACAAAGACAGCATCATTATGGGCTTTATTTTTTTAATGTTTTCTTTTTTCCTTCTTTTCTGAAGATGTATTTCCTTTGCCCACTGTTTGTTAGGCTCATTTGTATTGCTCAGAAATGGAGAAAGATGTGGAGGGACAAGCGGGGGAAGAAGGGTGAAGATAGGAGATGGCAGGAGTCAATCAGGATGCAGTAACTAGCAACCCAAGCAGAACCATAGAGGAAAAACAAAATGTTCAGTCTGCTGAGCTGAGTAAGGAAGCTAAGGGGATCTTGCTGGCCCTACACAAGGCTGAGGATGACTGTTGGAGTCAGTCACTCTGATTGACTGCAAGGTTCTGGAGCGTCCATTTCATGGTTCAAAGCTGTTATTGACCAGAAAAGAACACTAATCTGCATGTCTTCTGTAGGGCAAATATATGCACACATCACTCCCTGTGATTCCTTGTCTAAGACTACAATGCACGGATGGCAGAGACCCCAAGATGAGGGGCAGCCTTGACTGCCTTTGTGTGTGCAGGAGCAGCAGGGACTGTTAAGCACAGCCTCCTGCATGGGGGCCGGCACAGCTCTGGGGGGTGCTAAAGCAGAGCTCTGGAGACCAAACTAGAGTGAGTTGGAATTGAGGAGGTGATATATCCCTGTATTGTTTCACACTGGGGTAAATGGGAAGGCCCTGCTCCCTCGTCCTGGTTGGGAAAGGTGTTAGGGCTGCTGGCAGGGAAGTGTAGGGACAGTGAGGGTGGGGAGAGTGTGAGCTGAGGAGGCAAAGCCTTCTAGCAATAATAAAGAGGGAAATGACAGATGAAAAATAAAGCCCTAGAGAGGGATGAAACAAGTTCTTTAACTAATCAGCTTGTCCAGCTGAGCAGTAGGGTTAATCCAGCTGTGACAGAGGAAAAAGATGAAACACATGGCAGGACCAGGCTGGCAGGAGAAATACCATCTAGTCCCACTCTGGGTTGGAAAAGGTGGGAAAGCAAATGTGAGGACTGAGCAAAGCTGTAAATGGCTCAGACCCAGAAGTTTGGGTGCTTCCCCTGCTCTCTGAGGGGTGCGCAGCTGCATGTTCCCTGGTGTGACTGTCACCCTGCATGCTGTGCAGCAGGCAGAGCATCCCTTTCCTTCTCTAGGACTCAGCTGTAGTGAGATGTCTGTTTGTTTTTGGGCAAAATAGAAGGCTTTTGGACTCTGTAGTAGCTGGACTCAATCCTAAGGGAGCTGAATGTGTGCTGAGCTGTTTCCCCAGCTGCTTCTACAGACATTTCTGCCCCTAGGACACGTAGCCCAGCAGGCTGGAGGAAAGGGGGGCAGTTTGTGGTGGTTCTCACAGATGATAACAGGTTTATTTTGTTTAATATCTTTTCCAGAGTTCCCCTTCAGTTCCCCAGAGTTCCTTCAAGCCATATAAGTCCCATTCCCCCATCCAGTGGTGACACTATTTCAGACAGTTTGGACAGAGCGGGCTGCGCTCAGAATTAGCTACTTTTGCCAAGCAGGGTGAAAAATGCTGATGAGGATACGGGAAGGAGTAGTCTCCAAAGCCAGAAAGGAATAGGGAGAGGTCACTGGCTTTGGAGGGTCAGTTGCCAAATAAAAAAAAGTGAGAAGCAGTCAATCTCCTGTTTCTCTGGCTCTGCAACAACTAACAGAGCAGAAAACCTCCAGCAGGGAAGGGGGGAAGGAGCAGTTATCGTTTTGTGTGTGGGCTTTTTCCTTCGCAAACCCCTTGTCAGTTGTGCTGAGAAGGCTAAATTTACAACCTTGATTTAGGTCCCTAATTATACCTAATGCTGAAGGGTAAGATACAGGAGAAGTAATTATGTGTATTACTTGTATTATTTTGTGTTTGCTGCAAGAGTTGTTTGACTAGAAGACTGACGACCGAGTTCTGCTGTCACATAGCCTGTAACATGTCCATTAGTCCTTAGCATTACTACTGCCCACTTGCACCAGTACAACTGTGAGCATAAGGAACCCTCCAGTACATGGTGTTACAGCTAGTCTGGGGCAGGCAGCACCATGGAGAGGAAACAGTCTACAGCAGCTTGAAGCAAAGTGCCAGATCTTGGTAACCAAAGGCTGTACCAACCTATGTGTGTACAGAGGATGATGCCCTGTGGGTGATTTTTAATGCACAGATCACTCACAGGTGGATAATGCAGAGTTTTCTAATAATGGAGTCAGCAGCTATGCACAAGAAATGTTTATTGAGCACAATAGTGTGCTTCTGTACTTGGAGTCCAGGAGGCATGAAGCGGTGAATTAGGATGAGAGCCTCAGCAGGAAATTCTTGCTCTGGGAGGCAGGCTACAAGAGAGAGTGTTCCTTTTATTGCTGTTATTACTGCTACTGAGAGGTTATCAGACCTCCAACATGTTGTCGTGCCAGAAGGGATGGGTACCTGACAGCCAAGGAGCTCCCTGTACTCAGCTGGCACAGTTTTCAGGGATTAGGCCAACATCAGTCCCCCGCTCATCCCAGCACTGTGGGTGTGAGGGCTATCATTGACTCATAGAATGGCCTGGGTTGAAAAGGACTGCAATGATCATTGAGTTTCAACCACCTGCTATGTGCAGGGTCGCCAACCACTAGACCAGGCTGCCCAGAGCCACATCCAGCCTGGCCTTGAATGCCTCCGGGGATGGGGCATCCACAGCCTCCTTGAGCAACCTGTTCCAGTGCGTCACCACCCTCTGTGTGGAAAAACTTCCTCCTAATATCTAACCTAAATCTCCTGTCTTAGTTTAAAACCATTCCCCCTTGTCCTAAAGTCTATGGGAGAAGTTGGGAAATCATGCTGTACTGTCACCACCCTTCATGGAATCTAAACCATTGAGGACTACCTAAGTTTGCTATTTGGTGATCCCCAGGTTTTCTCTTCTCCACCTGAGGATCACACCTGATGAAATACTGGTTAGATAAATAGTTTGTTATAGCTACTACTTTCTCTCTCTGAGTTATCAGAGCAGAGCTCTGGAACACCTGCAAATCTGGGTCAATGTTTTATCTGTCCTTCCCAGAGTACTGCAGAGATATATAAGCAATGTCATTCTTTCTTTGCAAGGGGAAAAACAAATGGCATGTACTGTGTGTTTTTGCTTGAGATCAGTAAGTAAGTTGGTGACAGGAGACAAATTTTGTAGTCCCGCTACAAGTTCCCAGTCCTCATGATATTGTCCCTGCACTTTAATTAGAAGTGGAAGGCAGCAAGTAGGATGGAGTGAACCAGCAATGAGAGCCACAGGGATTTAAAAGGAAAACTGCCTATCTTTTGTGTTTGGTTTTCAAGAATGTTTTAAGTGTAGAAAAAAAAACTGAGACCAAAATGCCTGGGTGACCCTGGTGGGACTGCACAGCAGGCAAATCTGTTACCTTCACAGTCATAAAGCTCTTCTGATTCAAACTCCAGTTACATTATACAAAGTTCCAGAAAGAGCTTGGCAAGCCTGTACCTCATATTATGATATCGCCATTGCTGGTAACAGGTCACAGGCTTTGTACCAAGTCTGTGCAACCTCAAATTGAGGTGTCAGGCCTGCTCTGTCTGAAGTTGACCTTGCTGCACTTTTGTTTTACTTGGTTTAGCTGTAGCAACAACTTTGCTAATTAATCAGGTAGCTATGGCTAATTTCTTTTGCTTTTGTTGACCTCTATGCGTTATATCTGTATTTATGACTCTAACATCATGACATAACACAGAGAAATATGCCTGTTTTGATAACAAATGCCTTGAAAACTGGTGGCGTAAGATGTGGTTTAGGGATGGGATGGGACGACAAGTGAGGGGACACAGGGTGGTACTGGATGTCACATGGCTATAAACTACTCAGCAACAGGCAGATGAAGAAATGCAGACCTGGAGCTGGAAAAAAACCTGCTTTTGTGGGCAGTGAGGAAAGCAAAGAACAAATACCTGACATATGTAAAGTGTACACTACCTATTAAATTCAGATGGAATGTGAGGCTGCAGACCAGTGATTAAAGAGTAAGGTGTAAAACTGTGTTACCAAACATAAGAATGACCCTATGGGGATTCTATATCATTTTCATCCTATTGAAGGATTCCAGTGGATGATGACAGATCCTGGCACGCCCACTCCCTTCCATCAGAAAGAAGTCACCAACATCAAGACCGAGAAAAGCTGAGGAAGAATGGGAACTGGGAAGTGTGTGTATAATTATTTTAACTGCATTATTACTGCTATTGAGAATTTTCCTGCGTGGTAGCACTCTTCCTTTTCTTTTACAGTCAGATCTGTAGTATTATGACTTAGATTACACTGTTATTTTAGTTACACTAGCAATGGATTCTTGGCTTTATACATATATGCATGTTTCCTCTTTGCCCATAATTGAGTTATTGAGTATAACATTTGATCCCAACTTCCTGAAGATAGCACATTGTTCTGGAATTTAAATGCAGTGCTTCTGCTACTAACTAAGTAGTGCATTCAGCTCGCAGGAAAATCCAAAGAGGTGTTACATCACTAAGAGAAGCAAGCAGGAAAATGGAAAAGGTTTAAAAGGTAAACCTTAACCATTCACTTTTTTTTTTTTCTGAAGAGAATTGAATAGAAAAACTGTTTCAGAGGGTGACCCTTGAACTTCTGCTGAACAGACGTGGTTATTTCTAGGTGAACTGGAGCAAAAATTATCTGCATAAGAGCTTAAATGGAATAGTCCTCAGCCTCATGCAAATTGAAACATATGTCATTTAGCCAAGATAAATTCCCTAATACTCCTTAGTTATTTTGACACTTAAATCCTCTGTCACGTGCTTATGAGGGTCCTTCTGCTAGGTGCTGTGATGAGTTCAAGGACATTTGTACAAGATACCCTAGGCTTTGCAGTAGGGTCTCTGGGATAGGAGTGACCTATAAAGAACTTGTTCCAGTGCACCTCAGTGAGTTAGGGAAGCATAAGTACAGATGCATCTGATATACAGTGGTTCATTTGAGACTGTTCTTCCGAATGACCTAGGCAGTGGGGACATCCTTACTGCCTTGTAGGAGGCTACTTCATAGTCTAACGGCTCTCAGTGCAAAGCTGTGTGTTTGCTGAAGTCTGGTGGGATTTTGTTGGCTGTGGTGAAGGCAGGGGCTCTGAGCTGACATGTTGTTGTTTTTTTTCCAACCACCCTCCCTCCTCCTTGAACCAGCTTCCAAGGAAGAGAATGGCTGGGGATTGCTAGTTTTTTTTTTTTTTTTTTTTTCCACTGTCAGTCCTCTGCTCCCTCTCTCCTCGCCCTTTCCTTGATGCTGCCAGTGATGTCAGGAAGTCACACGGTGGGGCATGCAGACTGTGGTACATGCTGGGTGCTCTCTCTGCTGCTCCCCTCTCCTGAAAGCAGTAAGCCAGATGGCTGAGCCTCTCCTGCTTCATGCACAGCCACTGGAGCATCTGAACCGTGCACCCTGTCGCTGTCACTGTGTAAGTAAGCAGAGAGAAGGCAGGAGACATAAGGTTTGAGCTTATCAGAGGAACTCCTTTGGATAGGAGTTGAAATGGGCAACATTTGTGCACAGAAAGAGCATGCACATGCTATGCCGCATGAATTAACCATGAGGCGGGGAGCAGGAGGATCCCAGTTGATGCTAAATCTCAGCTCACTTGGCTGGAGCACTGCTCTGCCTTGTCCTCTTGAAGTGTGTGATGGAAAGCTGTGGTGCCCAGTGCCCAGCACAGCTGGGCACCAATCAGGAGAGCTGTCCTTGGTTCTGCTGCCAGTTCCCTGAGTGAATTTGGGTATACCTGGGGGGGGGGGGGGGGGGACAAACGTTGAACTGAATGCTTCATTTCTGGGGCTGGCTATGTAGGACCTCAGATGTCTTTTCTTTGGTACTGGATAGCTTCTGCAGCAGAACCGGTACAATTAGAAAGAGACATTTTCCTTGTGTCACCACACACCACTTGTCAGCCGTTGCGAGAGAGAAAGAGAGAGAGAGAGCACTTGTCAGCACACTGTGCCTCCCTGGCAGCCAGTGTGTATGTGTGTTGTACATGTGCCTGGGAAATGCTGCCAGGTGGCAGCTTATGCTTTTCAAAAAAGAAGTCCTGTGCTACCTCAGAAAGGTCTCCTTAAATCTCTGGGTAAATAAAGATTCTCATGTCTGTTATCTGACTTCACAGCCTTTCAGTTTCATTAAGTTAATAGCCTCCATCAAGGGCCCAGGCCGGATGCTTGCAGTTGATTTAAAACCTGTGAATTCATCAATCTTAAACTGCACTTCAAGCAAAGTGAGTATAGTGCACCCTGGGGACTCATGGATACCCTGATGCTCAGTGCAGGACTTTGGTGCTAACACTGCAGGAACCAGACAATTGGGGCCCTTTGTGCAAGCTTTAACTGGACTTGTCCAGCTGAGAGCTGCCCTCACCATGCTGGTGGCCCCGTGTTCCCCTGGTACACATTGGGGTGCTTTGCCTTTGTAGGCAACATGCTAAGCAGTCTATCATGTGGGGGCTGTTTTTGCAGGCAACTGGGATGCATGAGCAGAGGTGGACAGGTCTGGAGGGTGGGTTTCAGGGCACCATTTTCTGTTCTGATTTCTTAGTTAAGTTCTGTCCAAATTAGCTTCCACTTCTTGCAATGACCATACTAACTTCTCTTCCACAACTCCATAAATAAGGCAAAGAAATCTCTGCCGTTCCTTAGAGGCTTCTGCGATACAGTTCTTCTGCAGATAGCAGCATTGCTATTTGTCACTGAACTCCTATGGCGTTTCAATCCTGGGCCCAGGATCAAACAAGATCCAAGAGAAACCTGGAACGGTGCCAAGTATACCAGAAACATAAACTGCATGCTCTGTGATTGGACTTGGCCCCTTGTACTGCCATATCTGGGTCAGCAGGTGAGGCCTCAATCAGCTTGTGTTGACCCAAAGACATTGGAGTTGCGTTACCAGTCAAGGCACTATGGCAGCATCAGTCCACCTCATAGTGTGCTGGGAAGATTGTTAGAAGAGAAATAAAGCTTATGTATGGAGGCAAAAACAAACAAACAAAAAAAACATTCTAATTCATGTGTTTAATTATTTCAGTACAAATCAAGAGGGTGTGTTTCTGCTGATGAGCTCTGTCCTAATTTGACTGAGAGTGATTGTTTCCTACTTCTTGAGTTCTGCAAGTCCCTATGGCTAACTGGATCACTAAGACACAACTCGCTTCTGCAGCCTAACAAAGTCCCCCCTGTGGACTCTGAGCCATTTCAGTGCTCGTACAGAAGCTTGAACTGCCACTAACAATAATAGGAGTATTAAAGAAAACATTATCTTCTTAAAACCATATCCAGTTTTGTAGTTCTCCACCTTCAGTCTAGGTTACGTGGAATCAGAGGTGCAGTCTTGATTTCTTGGTGTACTGCGGAAACAAACTGAAGGCAGAAGTGTTTCTGTAAATTAACTCTGGAGTGACTTCAGTCTTTAATCTCCTGGGCTGTTAGTGTTGCATCTTTCAGCAGCAATAAAGAAATTAAAACTAAATCAGAAGGAGACAGAGAGACAGGCTGCTGACTCTACATCCATACGTGTGCAAAGCTTCTTATGTGAGCTCCAGACAGTTTCTGAAAGTGTCCAGAGAGAAGGGGAAGAATGATGTCTGTCTGTGTTTTTTATTCCAGCTTTCTCATTTCTAGTTTGTAATATCTTATTTTTTATTCTTGGATGCTTTTCCTCCTTGCTGAGTCCTTGCTGCTGCCTGCATCTCATACATAGCAAGGTCCTCATCACATCAAGAATTCATAATCATCCAAAAATATTCAATAGGAATATAAAATATTTACATGTGAAAGACTGTCAGGCAGAATGAGTCACTTGTGTTACTCTGCTGGAGACTGTTCCCTTACAGAGGGCATGAATTGTGCCATGGCACAGTATTTTGCGCTCCTACACGAGTGCAGGGGGCAGAGGGTTGGTGAGACCCCAGGTGGTCCCCACAGCCCCTGTCCTCAGCTGCTCTGTGGTGTGTGCAGGTGTCTGGGAGCCAGGTTCCAGGAATGGCAGGGCCCTGTGTCTTTGCACAGCCAGACAGCCCTTGTTTTGCTAAATGCCAAGTAACAACATTGGACAGAAGGAGGCCAGGTGGCCAGGCCTGGTCAGACATCTGACACAACTGGCAGTTACATCCTGGAGTCTCACCTTCTTTGAGCACCTTGCTAAATTGTTTTTAGCCCTTCCAGTATCTTCCCTTTCTTTCCCGAATCTGGTCCATGCTCATACCTTTCTCCTGCAAAAGAAATCCTCGTGGATAATGTCCTTTGTCTCATAGTACTTTCTAATCTCTGCTCATGCTCTGGCTTTCTTGAACCAGCCGTTCTCCTGCTCAGGCTCCTGGAGATGGTCAGTCACACCCTCTTGTAATCACCTTCTTTTTCAATAAAAGCAGACAGATGCTGCCCAGTTGTCACTGCATGAGCTGGGAGGAACCCAATGACTTTGGCAAGTGACCTGAGGGTATGTCCACATCACATGGTGCCATGGTGCATTGCTGTGCTAGAGCGCTGAGCAAACGTGACAGCAGGGTGCTGCACGAAATTGTTAGCACGGGTCATGGAAGTGACATGGCAACACCAGCAGAGAGTTCCTAGCTGGACCAGCTCCCTGGAGCCAGCACCACACAGAGCAGCCCTGTGCCTTCGAAACCACAGCTGAGTCATGCTGTACAAACCCGGAACTTTCTGCATGAGCTGCAAAGCATGATGGAGACACATTCTCCAATGTAACTGGGAGCAGAACACGTGTGCTTTTGAGAACATGTGCTTTTGAGAAGGCAGCCTAGGATATGGCCATCTGCACTGTCACAGCAATGAATAGGTCAGTTGTAAATCCCCAACTGAGCACACTTGCTTACTGTTCGCCACCAATCAGCCAACGTTCTTCTATAAATGCAACACATATAAGTAAGTGGCAGGAACTTAAATGCTGTATTATGACTGGGAGAGCAATCTTGGTCATTTCATATAGTGATGTAACAATCCTTTGAAGATAAGGCGTATCAAGATGCTTCTCTTTGGGAAGCTGTCTAGCCCAGGTCTGTCCTAGAACATGAACTGGTATCAGGAAAGGAATCTGATAAGAAAGGGTGCCTGGTAATTGCTGCTGGAATGATTTATAAAAGCAAGATTTCAGAAAGGAGATAAAATGCATCCTTTTAAACTGGTCATCCCTAGTGTAGCATCTGCTCCCATCCCTATTCATGTACTAAATAGCAACAGCTGTTAGAGCTCTCCTCATGAGGCTATGCAGGCTCCAATTTTCTTCTGTATGTTGATTTAACTTTTACACGAAAGAAGAACTTATCCTGTAAGAAATACCATTATCTCACTCTACTGGGGCTGTCTTCTGGCAATATGTAAGGGTAGGGAAAGGGGTGAAGAGGTGATATAAATTCCCAGAAATCTGTACAATACAGGATTTGGTTAGAACTTCGTGTTCTAGGGATGAAACTTTTGAGACTAGATCTCTTCTGGGCCTGCTGCATTGGTATGGGACACCACCGTTACATGGACAAAGATTCATTTACATCTAAGTTTTATTGAACCAGTCCCCACAGGGCATCTCAGGGGTAGGGCCAGAAGCTATGGGCACAGCTGGACTCATCTCACCCAACAGAGGCTTGGATAAGTCACTAAATCCCTCTGTGCTCCACTGGTAAAAAGGTGAGTCTCTGAAACCTTTCCCAGAAAATACCAGTGAGATGTTTGCATTAGAAGAAGCAAAAGAACATTGTTAGATCTGAAATCTCCTTCCAGGAGGTATCTCTGAGGAAAAGCACTGGCCCACAGAAATTACTGTTCGCTAGTTTTTCTGTATCTTCCCTGCTGATTCCAAGTTCTCTTGTTGCCCCTTCTCTGCTGAACTCTTGGAGCCTGGAAGATGCAGACACTTATCTGCCTGCACACACACACACACGCACACAGGTTTTCTTCAGTGTCAGAGTGGAAGAAACTGTGAGGATCAGAGCTGTGCAGCAAAATGGAAAAGGCCTGGGGATTTAAATTTAAGATTTAAGGTATGTGGGGGGGGGGGGAAATCTCTCCAGAATATATTATAGAGAACAATCCTGTGTTGACAGAGGGATGAACTAAGTGACCTAATAAAAACTGTTGTTACACATTTTTTCCCTTCTGTCACATAATAGAGGACTTCATTCTCCAGAGCTGTCAATCCAACACCTTGCACTGGCAGAAGTATTCACTCAGAAATAATCTTCGTGAAAGGAGAGAACCCCACTTAACTGCTTGCCTGGGGCAGATAGAATGCAGCCAGGAGGTTTGTTTGGCAACTAATTATAAATGCACTTTTGCTGCCCAGGTGCAGGAAGCACAGCTTAAGCTTTTATTCATTAACATCATTAAAATTTCCATTTCAGCTGTCGTTCTGGCATTGACAGTGCTCGCAAAACTGTGACCAGGTCAAGTCAAAACTGGCAGTCAGCCTGATGCTGGGCACCATAAGTTAAATTGCTTGAAAGAGCCAAAAAACCACTGATAGAAATGTTAAATCATTCAGCAGTACCTCCATGCACTTTAGATGACGGGAAGGGTGGCCTTGAAGATCGAAAGAAACCAAGGAGAGGAAGGTTCAAGGAGGAAGGAAATGCCACACCTGATCTGGCCAATTATCCATTTGTTTGGTATTTTGTCTTTGATTCTGGTGAAGCCACAAAGGAAGGATTTCAGGATCTCACATTGGACAGTTAAGAATAACCATTGCTTAGGGAAATAACGCTCCCTAGCATCCTCATTAGTGGTTGACTTACATGCTGCAGTGTGAAGCTTTTATATTCATCATTTGTATCTTAACTTCTCTGATTGAAAATTTAGAAAATTTCAATATCCACAAGTAGTGCCTTCTTATTTGAATCCTTCTATACTCTGCACCTGAGAGATATCTTGCAGCAGAGATTTCCACAGGTGAATGAGGATGCCTGAGGAAAAGTATTCCCTTTGATGGAATACTTTCCCTATCTCTCAGTTTAATGAGATGTGCCTTTGGTGCTGGAGTGTGAAAGACAAGGTAAATAGGAACAGTGAATTTACTTTTCTGCATAATTTATTCTAACTATTTTGAATGCCTATTCTATTCACATGATTTCTAAAATAAACACACCTGCCATTAAATTCTCTTCCTACATGGAAGTCATGCAATGCCTTGAAACAATTTTGTTGACTATTTCTGGACACCTTTGATTTCAGCTGTAATTTTATTTGAATACAGAACTGAACACAACATTCCAGACATAATGCACTTGCTTACTGATCTCACACCATTTTTTATGTGAAATTCCACCTTAGTTCCTGTGCATGCCCCAGCAAATAGAGAGCACTGCGTGACCAGAGGAGCATGGTGCCACAAGAAGTTTGATTGCGGTGTGACAGGACATGAACATTTTCTCATATCAAGCCTAGCTTCAAATGGATACTTCAAATGAACCCTTCCAGTGTATGTTCTGAGCAAGAAACTTCACTGTGTTATGTGGTTGACTTCTTACATCTTCCACTAGCTCTGACAAGAAGTATTTACTGTTTGCAGATCTTGCCACCTCACTGACCACTCATCTTTGCCTTATCATCCACCAACCTCCAAACCAACACTGACCCTCCTAGGAGCTAGATGCATGCTGATACTAATACCTTACTACATTGGAAACGGAAACCTGATGCTGAATTATTGGGTTTTTTTTCAGACCTTTATCTAATTTCTCTGTTTGCCATGGCAGGATGTTCTCATAAACACATTACCTGATTGTCTACCCTCTTGTATGCGTCCTGTTGAGAATGTTTTCAAAATCAAAGTGAAAAGAAGTAGACAATTTTCATTTATCCTATATTTGCTGACACACACAAACAAAGCTAATAGATTGAAGTGGTTCTGAAAATGTCCTTCCAGAGTTCGTGTTCTGTCTGAGACTTCCAGATGTTTTGTCATTCCAGTTCTGTTTTCATCACAAATGAGGAGCACACCCCACTCTGCTCTACCAAACACTCATTTCGGAGGGCTGCCCCCCAATACGCCTTAGAGCTGATACCAGCTGGGCTGCATACTTTCTGCAGCATCTTAACAGCTTCATTCTTCAATTCCTTCAGACCATCAGATGTGCTACAAGACTTCTGTCAAATTGCTTAACTATTGTGTGTTGCTTTCCCAGCCTTTTTATAATAAGGTAATAGGAGTTATCTCCTTGACAGTGGGTTGGGGAAACTTCATTCATTCATTTTTGTGAAGTCCTTTGAGTCCTTCAGAGGGAAGTTGCTACAGAAGTGCAAAAAGTGCTATTATTCAAGAACTCAAACAGTGCTCCTAAATATGCATATTTAAGGAAATTTCAGTCCACCTTTAAAAGTGTGACTGAATTCTGTATGAAATGCTTCTGTGATTAGCCCTGTTCCTAATGTATTCCCATGATAATACATACAGGACAGAATTGCCTCTCTCTGGATGGATGCTCTAGATTAATTGTTTTATCCTATCTTTTCTCTGCATACATTCCTTACATATTAATATGTAATAATGAAAGGATTATGATGCCAGGCCAGTTGTAACCTCTGGTTTCAGGTTTTCTTCATGTAATCTCCTTCACATTTTTTTGTTTGTTTGTTACAATACCATTTTTAATGCCTTTCTTCTCCCCTTTTCTTCTTTCCTGCTTGCTGAGTAGAATATGTGGTTTTTCCCTCCTGAATTTCCAATGAAGCTGAAACTAGAATATTATTCTTTGCCTTTGCTTATTCCTGTTTTCACAGCAACATCCATGACAGAATCCTAGCTCTAGGAACAGAGCTTCCCCTGCCAATGCACACACTGCTTCTTGTCAAATAACCCTGGACCAAATAATCTTTCTTGCCCAGCGTCTTCTCCCCACATTTTCTTTTTGTTCCTATGCTCCTAACTGCTCATTCCAGTAGTCCCTCTTTTGCGTTTATTCATTGCCAGGCATCTACCTTTTGACCCCCAAAGTGTTTCTTTTTTTGTTCTGTTGTCATTTCAACCTCCCTGATAATTGCTGTGGCAATTTTTTTCTGAGACACCTTCTTGCTGTGTGGTAGAGATATGAATGGCCATCAGGTCAGATCCATGAAACCAGAAATCCAGTTAAGCAGATGAATGGGCCTTTTGCCATTTTCTGAGCCTCAGACAGACATCAAGTCAGGACAGATGATTTTCCATCCAGTTCCACCCATCTCTGGGGCTTCTTCCAGGAGTCATTTCTGAAACGAAGGCTTTTAAAATTGGAAAATCAAAGGCTCATTTGCCTGAAGTCCACCCATTCTGCTTGGACTGTCTCGCCAGCAAGACACCTGGCTGTCAATGCCATTTAAATATGTGTTTAACTGTGCTTAACAAACTGTGTCTCTACTGCTTTGCTATACAGCATTGCCCAAGACCAGATCAAGTTTTAAGGAGCTTGTACCACCCTCAGTATTTATTTTGACCCTTGTTCCACCACAGCTCTGCATGTTCACCTTCCTCAGGGCTTTGCAGCAACTTCCCAAGAACATATATTATTTAATATTGCTTCCCTTTGCTGGATAGGCAGGGATGTAGAATCGTAGAATAGAATCACAGAATTGTTAAGGTTGGAAAAGACCTCCAAGTTCTCATCCAACCGCCAGCCCACCCCCACCATGCCCACTAACCATATCCCTCAGTGCCACATCCACACAGTTCTTGAACACCTCCAGGGACGATGACTGCACCAACCTCCCTGGGCAGCCCATTCCAAAACCTCACTGCTTTTTCTGAGATGAAATTCTTCCTACCATCCAACCTGAACCTCCCCACCACACCTTAAGGCCATCACCTCTTGTCCTATCACAGTTACCCAGGAGAAGAGGCTAATCCCTACCTCACCACAACCTCCTTTCAGGCAGCTGTGGAGAGTGACAAGGTCTCCCCTGAGCGTCCTCTTCTCCAGTCTGAACAATCCTTGTTCCCTCAGCTGCTCCCCATAAGACTTGTGCTCCAGACTCTACACAACTTCGTTACCCTTCTCCGGACACACGTCCCTCTGCAGGTCATCCTTCAAGGGTTTATGATGTCCTCAGATGCTCCAGGTAGGCAGGCCAAGGACAAGGCAGCAGAAGGACCCTCTGCCAAGCATGCTCCTGCTCACACCCAGCCAAGACGTGTAGTCCTAGAGGACTGACTAGCATTAGCTCAGCAGTTTCCTTTTATAGCTTCTTGTGGTAACTCAGTAATCAATGACACCATCCAGGCTTCTCAAAGAGGTGTTTTCTGCTGCATCTATCCCTCTAGCGAGAGGAATAGATGGGAGCAGAAAAAGCCAGGTGTCTGCAGCACCGAAAGGCAATTTGTAAACTGTGGGCATTTTGTCTCTTTACTTGAAAGCACAGAATTTGTCACTTGTGTGAGTAATTTACTGCTAATTATGAGCTTACAATCTGCAGATAGGAAAATCAGAGCCAATGTGCATTTTCAGAGGAAAAGGAAAATTACCCCAACTACTATATAATTATGCACTTAGCTGTGACTTGCTCCCAAGCCTTTTGGAACATTGCTTTCAACTTGAGCAAGTTTACACACAATTGCATTAGTGTGTATGTGGATAGGGAGGGTAAAGTGCATGAGGGAGAGTGAAAACCTGGAAGATCAAAGGCAGAAAGAACAGGAGGATGAAACCCGAGGTAAAACAGTTAACATTTCCTTTCTAAAGCCCAGAAGAATGGTAACTATTGGCCAAAACGGTGCAACACTTACACCTCTTTGTTCTAAGTCCTAGTCTTCTTTCTCCTTTAGTCCACACCATAGCCTGTGTTCTCCCACCCTAAGCTCACAAATGCACTTTGTTAAACTCAGACCCATATGTCATATTTAGTAAAGTGAACACCAACAATAGAAGGGAAAACTTCATTTTCATTTCTGACTTAATGTAGCATTGGAGCTGGGTCACCAGAGCTGCCAGGCAAGTGTGCGAAGTTCCTGGAGCATACAACTGTACGCCCAGCAGCTGTGAGGAGAGATTTGCTAATGCAGTACTCTGCATTGCTTCCTTTTGTCTCCTTTGTGAGGCCACGAAAACCAAGAATATTTCAGAGGATTAAGTCGCACAGTTTAGTGAGTTAATGGCGTAAGGGCAAAGAAACGGGAACCAGAGAGGCAAGAGAGGATGTCAGCTGAGACCTGAAATGGGATGAAAAGTCAGTGAGGCAGGGAACTGCAGGAAGGAAAACGTTAAATACTTAATTGAATTTGCATAAGTGATTTCTTAATGATAAACTAGGGATAGGTGAAGCAGAGAAATTAGGGATGGAAAAGACTTATTAGGTCATCTAACCCATAAAGCAGTTCAGATAAAACAACAGTCTTCTGCTCACTGGCCTTCTCTTTCTCATTCTTTCTTGTTCTTTCTCTCTTATGCATATACATATCAGCTCCCTTGATTTCACTCGCATCCCAAACCTAATGTAAATATTTTCAGAAGTTTTTATTGTTTTTAATAAAAAATATTTCTCCTCCTTTGAATGAGGAGAAAATAGTGCAGAATTAATTACACTCCAGGCATTCTTCTCTTGTTCCTGCTGCAGACAGAGCAGAAGTACTTTGCAGTTGTGTTGTCTTTGCTGATTGTCCCTTCTGCTGCCCAACAGCCTTCTCGAGATATGGAGCATAAAGCTGGCCGTGGAGGCTGAGCTGAGCCCTTAGGCTGCCTGCTCAGATCCCCAGCTTGGCAGACACTCCAGCACCAAGCACAGCTTCTGTTTTCATTCCATAGGCATTCACCTACCTGGGAATGGGCAGGCACCCCAGAAAAAAAAGTCATTAGGCACGGGCCTCTAACAGCCATAAAACAATGACAATCAAGGCTTCCTTCTCAATCAGTGGCAGGAATGGCTTCTGGGCATCCAAGCTGTGCTCTTATGCAGACATCCTCATTCCAAGATCAGCACCCCCTCCTCTCACCAGAGAAATCTGGTTTACTTCTGTAGCTTGTTTAATCTAGGAGCCTGTGGGATGGGCTGTGCCAGTTCTGAGCATCTGCGATGAGTCAGTGTGTCTGGGAAGCTCTGGGGCTGTGGGGAAGAGCACGTATGTTTGGGCACTTAGTAGGATCTACGGGGATTATTTGTTTTGCACATGACAATAATCAGCCCCTGGATAGAGCTTCATCTGTCAGGTTTCAGCGCAGAATTATGAATGAATTAGGTAGCTCTTCTTCCCACTCATCAGAAGGTTGGTCTGGATCAGCGCCAGATTCACTGGGGACAGGCTAGTGCAATTAACTAATTTTTCATGAATAATGATCTGAAATTTTTTAATGACTCTGCTTCATCTATTTTCGCTCCCCTACTTTCTGCCCACGTAGGATGAGCCGGGTGAGCTGGCAGGTCTACCTGTGGAAGCAGAAATTTTAAGCAATTATTGCAGGAGAATGAGGAAACGCTCGATTCATTGCAGAAGGTATTGGAGGAGCTGATCTGAGATCAGAAACCCTCTGGGAGCTGACACCCCCATCCAAACCCGTTTCCTTTTAGTGCAATGACTACTTGCAAGAAAGTGGCCACTGAAGGGGAGCCATGGACCAGATTTATTCCAGTGACTTCAGACTGTAAGTGCATTTGCAAAAAGAGCAATCTGAGCATTAATGGCCTGAAAGAAAGGAGAAATTAATCAAATAAATGATTGAGTATGAATAATTCTCCAAGTCCTTCAAATCTCCAAATGCAGCGCAAGTCCCTTCTAACCTAACCTCTTCATTGAATCTTCTCCCTTCTAAAAAGCTGTTGTATTATTTGCCTTAATTATTCATATGCTGAAATAAACGCGTTGGCTATGGAGTTGTCCCATCTCCCCTTCCTTCTGCTGAAAATGTTATTTAACTTAAAGGTGGCAGTTATATAATTTAATCTTGGTCTTCCATTATTGATGAATTTTAACATGAAATATGTAGGCATTTTTTCCCTATTCTGCCTTATGGACTGTTGGCCATAATTATGTCAAATGGAATTTTTTTCTCCTTTTTTGAGGAACTGTGTATTAGAAACTGTCCTCTGTGGTGCTGACAGAGGAAGTTTAAATGGAAGAGTGATTTCTGCCTCCTTATTTTTAGTCTTCTCATAGGCCATTTTCAAAAATGGACCTTTCCAGTGCCTTGCGGGCTATTGGCTTGAATGCTGCATTGCTTTCTGGAGTGATGGATCTTTGCCCCTGCAAGTAATTCTGATAAAATCAACAGATACAGATGCAAAAATAAGCTTGGCAAGACCCTTCTGTGAGTTTTCTTGTGAATTTTCTCACTTGGGAGAGAGGTATAGTTTCACTTTTACATGTCTGGATACGGAGACAGAGTGTAGGGAAATGACCATTCATGAAGTGACTGTTGGCCACGACACCCAGAGCTTCTTCTTACCAGCTCCCCCTCTTCTCACAAAGCCAAAGTCCTCCAGGTGGCTGCCAGCCCCCCCAGCACCCAGCGCAGCCCCTGCTGGCAGCCACTCCAGTTCCCTGTTCCTGGACCACAGAGCTGTCACTGTCTCTTCTGCTTTCTGGTGTGATTATTCTCACTCCTGTTTGCACACACAGATGGAGCTCAATGGATCCCTAATAGCATCCTTTACTTAATTAACATGCAATTAGCTTAATGAATATTTTAACCTCATTATGTAGTTACTCATCTTTATCTGTTGTGGGTAAGTCTAGTGCCCAGCTCTGGCCTGTTATAAAGACAAGCCAAATTAGTCTAGTTCTTCAATTATGTTCAAGGGGCCTGTTTATACTGTTCTTTCTCCCTCCCTTTATTTGGAGTGTCTAGACTGTAGAGACTGAGACTTATGGAGGCAGAACATGTTTTTTAGCTCATCTTCCACTGACGTGATTTCCTTAAAGATGAGAGATAGACAGGGGGTGGTGATATTAAATCCTCACGATTTAATGATAGTCATAGTCAGTGTATTCTGATCACTTTATCAGGATGAATGCTATTTCTTTATCCATGGTACAGGATTTCAACAATACCTTGGCAGAGACATATCCCAGCTGTGGGTCTTTTCCACTTTCAGCCCTCCATACAATGTGGTGCTGTGGTAAATGCATAATAGCATGACAAATGCCCTTCTCCTTCATGCTCTTCATGTTCGGGACTTTTATCTCAGCACAAGCAATATCTGTTTCTTGCAAGCATGGGATGGCAGTCTCTCAAGTCACTGGCCAGCTTATGGATAACTCTCCTGAGAACAGTGTTCGAGACTGACAAGTAAACTATAGTCCTTTGGGCCAAAAAAGAGAGGAGGTACACTCTGGCCTAACAGTGTGGTAGTGGTAAGGGCCTAAGGAAAGGTGTCTATTTACCCTCAAGTGAGCCTCTTGGCAGATTTTACCCTTTTCGAACAGTCAGATATTTTAACAAAGCTTGTCAGGAGCCTGCCTTGATGTGAAGTTCCTGTTGCTTCATTCTTCAGGCAATTAATTTGTAAATGCAGGGTCAGGGAAAGCAAGTGTTGGGGGTGAAGAAAATTTGCTTGAGTGAACTCCTGAGCAGACTGCAAAGCAAAATGAAAGAGAGATTTGTTCAGCCTTACTAGACCAGCAGAGTGGTGGCCTAATAAAACTCATCTCAGCTGTCTGGTTGGGATGCGCACGTCAGAGATCTTGCTCCCACCATGATCTGGGAAGAAAATCAACCACATCTCTGTGTTGACTTGTTTACTGCTGGCATCTAAGCAATCCCCTCACTGCCTCTTCCCTCTTATTATGACCCGGGGAAGGCAGTCATGCTTCCTACCCTGTGCCTGGGGAAGCAAGCTGGTAAGAGCCATTCAATCTCAATGGGAATCCACACAAAAAGAGAGGAACAGACATCAAAGATCTTGACAAAAATGAAATATCTCCTGTAAAATGCCATTGGAAAGTTAAGAAAGCAGTGAGCACTATTTCCTTCAGGCTATGCTTTTTGTTGTTTTGAGTCAGCAAGGTTAACCAGAGAAATAGAGCAGAAAGTTGAGATTATTGGGAACAGCTGAACTTGGGTTTTCAAAGCTTTCCTGCATACTTCAAAGGAAAACAACAAACTTTATTTACACAATTCATACTCCTGACTTCTCAATGCAGAGCTGGGCACACAGTGAAGGAGGGAAATGAAATACTGATGGGTTGTGAACAAAGAGTAAGTGCGGAAATAATGAGGGATGCCTTCAAATATATGCCCCCATCTCTGCAAAGCCAAGGGTCCTGTCCAGCAGGGCTGCCTTGAGTCCTTCTTCAAGGCGTGCATTTCTGATGAGGCACACCTCCCTGCCAGGCCAGGCCCAGAGCTTTCCGTCAGCAATTTCCAGCTCTGACTTAGCATGTCATGTTCAAATTCTGTCGAGGTATCACCCAACTCCTGTCTTTACGGAGGAACAGCCATATTCAATGAGGTAATGATCTGAGAAGATTTGTGGGTGTGCATATTGCAGCTGGGTCAGCCCATGCAATCCGTGTAAAGAGCACTAAGCCTGCATTATTTTTCTTAATCTGGCACTCTTGCAGAAGCAGCTGTTACTGGGGCTGAATATTTATCGACAGGACAAATAAAGCTGGAGCAGCCATCCATCCCAAAGTCAAGTGGACATACTCATATCACTCAGTGCTGTGACTGCTGAAACCTAAGGATCAGAATTAACATTAATTAATACTCATCCTCTGGCTTGGCTGAAGCAGCCTCGCGTGTCGGGGTAATCTATTGGTAGTTCACTCCCCATCCTATCCTGTAGTTTCTGTAAATAGTTCCCTGTGTTTCCTCAGCACTTGGGAGGGCCTTGTCCCTACTCAAGGTGGAAGAAAACCACCTTTCCAGACTTAGAGGAGGCAACTGATGAGACCCACGGGTTACAGAACTAAAAGACTATGATCTTTGGTCATCATTGATTTCTACAGAGGGCATCCCAAGAAGCTTCTGCTAATGTTGGTGTAGATGAGCCCAGCTCATAGCCAGGGTAAAATTAAGTCAAGCCATTGATTCCAGTGGAGCTGAGCCGCTCCAACTGTTGGCAGGTCTTTTTGCCTTGCCTTGACACAAGGCAAGATCCTCTATGGCAATCAGAAAAAGGACCCATGTGTTGCTGCTGGAGGCAGGGATATATCTGACTGGCAGTGCCTGTATATGTGCCAAGGAGAGCAAAAAACTCCACTTCTCTAGTTCAACAGGGCAAAGGCTTTCATTTTGGGTGTGAAGATCTCACAGTGTACACCTTCTTGTGATCCTTGGGTGTGACTTGAGAGCCCGCTAGGTACTGGGACATTCTGTGTGTGTAGAATGAATGTGAAGCCAACCCAAGAGACTGGCTGATGCTTTTTAAAGGATTTTTGGTTGTCTTTGTATAAAGTTCACATGGATTCCATATTCAAAACTGTCCTTTTCATTAGCTGGCAGGCTCAGAAGAGGCCAAGAGCTGGCACCCTCACTGTTGGCCCTGGTTTAGGAGTAATGGCATGGAAAGCTGTTTTTCTTGGGCTCCCTAGTTAGAAAGATGACTTTATTCACCAGGGCTGTCAATCCAAAACCTTTCAGCAGCAGCAATTCTGTTTAGAATAAAACAATAGACCCGAAGTTGATAATCAGATGCAAATTACACACCAGTATGCAAAAGACAAAGATAAGATTTGCATAAAATGTTTGCATGACAGCAGCTAAGTATCCCTGTTTTTTTCCCAGAAGGTATCAGAGCACGGTGTGTGATAAATCCTCCTCCAGGTCATCTCCCCTCTTCCAGCCCTGTTGGTTGGTGGGGCAGAGCAGCTCACCAGAGGGATGCCCCTTCCCCTATAGATGTTGGGGCAGCAGCCTGCTGCTGGAGGCCCAGAGTGAGCTTGAGGGCAGAGGAAGCTCTGCTTGTTTCTCCTCCCAGAAATCTCTTTCCCGGGAGGAGAAACTGTTAGCTATGAAGGTGAAATGGATTTGCTGCTTCTCTTCTTCAACAGCAGAGCTTGTTCCGCAACTGCTCTGAATGGAGCTTAAAATAGTCTTATCAGGATGGGAAACCGCTCGGCTGCTTCAAACCAACAGCTACATCTTGTGTAAAAGAGAGCAACCCAGGGTGCCATCTCTGTCTTAGTTCCCCTTTCGCAAGCAGCTGGCAGTTTCTCCTGCGTATGGGTATGTGTTCACACCAAACTCCAATTTAAAATGCTATCTCCTCCCTCCGTCTGCTTGGATGGGGGCCAGCATTGGTCAGTGGCTGCGATGTCTCCCAGAACCAGCGCAGACTATTTGGCAGCATGAAACCTGGAGTTTTAGGTGTCCTCACTGACTGCTTCCTCTCGTCTGGGCACAGGTTCAGGACACCGAGTGAGACACTTGGAAGATGCTAATGGCACCCTTGTTTGGAGACTGCAGGGATCAGTCCTGTGTGGTCTATGGGATGCTCACGGGGGCTGACCGTGGCTCAGCTGCTTGGGAAAGACGCAGTGAGGGGGACAGGGTGCTCGTAGCGTGTAGGAGCTGAGCAACTTGCTTCAAACCCTGAAGCGGTGTGACATAAATGGATGGGGAAGAGGGGGTTCTCCAGAGACATCTGTGCAACACACGTGAGTCTGACTCAGCCCTGGCTGCCCAGAGGCCCTTCTGTCAGATGGGAAAGAGCTGAGCTGTGGCAGTTGCGGCAGCGGCTGCAACAGCAGCAGTGCCCTGTCCTCTTAATACACTGCCATCTGCTTCTCCCAGCTACAGTTTATAGCTGTCTCCCCCCCACCCTGCCTCAGACAGTAAAAAAAAAGCATGCCCTGGTTTTCATCTTCCATGGAGTATTTTGTTTCTGATGGCTCTGGACTGATCTCGGCTGCCATTCAATGAGAGAACAGCCGAGCAGTCCCACCTTGCTCCAGCCCCAGCGCCGTGTATCAGCTATTTTCAGCAGCAGTCACTGAGATGTGCGGACGTGGTCTCTCTCTCTCTCTTTTTCTCCATCTTTCTCTCCCTCTGGATATGTGTTTGTACGTGAACCAGGACAAGAAACAACAACAAGCAAAAAAAAGCTGATTCTTGGATCAGATTAGTTTGCATTACGCAGCCGACAGGCTTTCTTGGAGAAGGCAAGATGCTGGGAATTCAGCATTTCCCCTTCATCAGTGATTGATTGTCTCTGAGTCTTGGAGGGATTAGAATTCTGCATTTTCAGTCACTCCTGGCAAGTTCAGAAGTATCAGAAATGCACCTGTGACACAGAATCAGGCATAAGAAAACTCATTGTTTCTTTCATGGCTTCGTAAGTGTGCCTTTTTCCATCTCTGTTGTTGGCTACTTCATTTAAGCCATACAGAAGCTGAAGCCCGTTTCATTCTAAAGCACTCAATAAAGTACTTTAAAAGAGGTAAATGCAGTGTTTGCCTGGGCTGGACAGATGAGCAGAGATTAAATCCTGCACTCACACGCCCAAGACCACAAACATCCCATTAAACGTTACCGTCTTCCAACAAGTCTGCTGACAATGTTTCTGTGTTCTTTGTGCCATGCAAAATACTTTTAGATTGCTACTAACCTCTCTGTGCTCATGTGGGTGGATGCTTGTGTGTGTATATTATTACCCTCAGTACTAACAATTGCAAAACGTACCTGCTTGATTCACTCTAAAAACCAAAACAAAACAGAAATTATTGAATACCAATATGCTTTGTGCTGAATACGGGATAGACTGTGCACCTGCGAGGAATGTAAAATCTTTCATTCATGTTATTGCTTTTAAGATGCAAGAATAAGGTTACAATCTATTTCTCTGTTAAAGACCCGTTACAGTTCCTTTGCAACTTGGTCTTGTTAAATGCGTTTGACTTGAAAAAGCCCAGGAAGCGAGTGAGTGCAGCTGCAAAGACGTGAAGAAGAGCACATCAAATGAATTTGGGGCTGCAGTTTATTAAAGATTTAACCCCTTGGACGTTTGACTTTTTGTTTACTGTTCAGATCCCCCTAGCTCACAAACACGTTGTTTATCGCCCTTCATATTTTCCATATCATTAATTCTGGTTGGAGGCTCCAGCAACAGCTATATTTGAAGAAAGCAGATTATAATTGAGAGAAATTTCTTAATGATTTTGTTGATGCCCTCTACATTTCTTATTGACTTCAGTGGAAATCATCAGCTCGCTCACATCACCATGGAGCACAAATGAGGGGCACGTCTATGAATCTCATGCTCCCCTGAAGTCCAGGTGTGGAAGCTCATGGCACAGGGGACTCTCTGTCTTGGCTTGGGATGGGTGAGCTGCCCTCATTCCCAGCACCCTGTCGGCTCAGCCTTTCCCCCATGCTGTGCAGTATCGTGGACCTGGTAGGAAAGGAAAAGTGAATCCCAGGAGGCACCCACCCTGCTGCCACATGGCTGAATTTTGCCTGCTGGAGGATGGAGAAAAATTCCTTGGGCTGCGAAATTACATTCCGCCTACTCTGCTGATAAACCTTGAGCCAATGCTGGTGATAGAGGTTTCTTTTTGATAGGATGAGAGGTAATGGTTTTAAGTTGCACCGGCGGAGGTTCAGGTTGGATAGTAGGAAAAACTTCTCCTAAGGACTGTTCAGGTATTGGAATGTGCTGCCCAGGGAGGTGGTGGAGTCTCCATCCCTGGAGGTGTTCTTGAACTGTGGGTGCGGCACTGAGGGACGTGCTCAGTGAGCAATAGTGGTGATGGGCTGGTTGCATTAGATGATCTTAGAGGTCTTTCCGACCGTAATGGTTCTTTAATTAGATGATTCACCTCCTTCTGTTTTGGTTACAAAGATTTTGTAGGCTGATTTTGATCCCTGTTAAGAAAAAAAATAAAATAAAGAGGGAAAAAGACAATAAAACTCCTCTCGCTTTCAAGATTTTAAATGTAAGTCTCACTGACAACATAATATTTTCTGAAAGTGTGAAGTTACTTGAGGAGGAATATTTTGAATCTGAAATCATTTACATTACCTCCATTTCAATATGTTTGCAGCACAGTTGCTGTTTCTGTGACCCTCTCTGAGTTCAACATAAATACATTATCCTGCAAAGACTTAAATAAAGGTAGGTTAGACACCGCTCCTGCAAGAGGTAATTCACCAAATCAGGGATGATAAATGTAGAACTGTGGTTTGAAAATGAAATGTGATTCTCCACTAAGACAAACAAAGGGGAAAAAAAAGTGCTAATATGAGACATTTCTATTGGTAATTTCTTGATCGGCCAGTGCTCATTTTCCAAAGAGACAGGCATCTCTTGTTTTCAGTGAAATATTATTTCTCAGGCCTCTCCCAGCAAAATGTCTGTTGCTCTCAGGGGCTCACAGGTCCTTCTGCCAGGCGTAGTAATCGAGGAAGCGGATTTAGTATGAGACAGCTCATGCAGGGTTTGGAGCAGGGTAAGCCACCTCTCTGCTCTCTCAGCTGGTCAAACTCTGTGCTGTCCACACGGACAGCTGTGCCTGGGGCTGTGGGCTGGCTCTTCCTCCCTTGCTTTCCCATCAGAGCCTCCAGCTGATGGACAGGAGGGACAGGATGTGTAGGGGAAGCTGAACAGGGTGCCAGAGGTGGCATATTCAAACAGGGGCAGAGTGGGCAGAAAAAAGGGTCAGAGCCGCCCCGGCCCCAGGCACTGCCAGCAGTGTTAGCTGGGCTCCCTAACCCTGGGCTCCCTAACCCTGCCTGTGGCTCAGGATCCCATTTCATCCCCTGAGGTTGTCATTTCCTGCCCTAGTAATGCGCCAGCAATGCAGGCTCACATCCTGGCTTTCTCCGAGTTTAATTTTTCCATCCTTTCCACCTCCAGCATCCTTCCCACAGCCGTTGCTTCTTGACCTACGCTTCGTGCTGCCCCACCGTCCCTCTTCCATCTGCCCCAAGCCCACTTCCTATGCCTCCTTTTTCTACCTGCCCTTGTTCATTCCTGAGCCAAACCTGCCCTGGTGTCTCCCCAGCTTCTCTCTCTCTCCTGGTCCTTGCTGTTCCCCCCATCCCTCCCGCAGCTGGGAGCAATGGTGGCTTCTCAGTCCCAATGCTGTGACGTGCCATGGACCTTCCTGGCAAGTCAGATATTGTGGTTTATCTGTAAATGCGAGAGCTACAGAACAGTTGTAAATCCAATCCCCAATGCATATTGTTCCTTCAGAATACAAGTTGTGCATCCTGATGAAATACGGCACTGCTCTGTATGAAATACAAATGAATGGTTTATTATTGGCTTCTTAGAAATCAGGACTGGAGGTTGCTCCTCACAATGCTCTCTGATTAGAACAGATCAGACCACAGCAGTGTTTCCTTCTGTCTCTGTAACTCGTGAACGATTTGATCCATATAAAAATTACGTTATTTTCCACCAATTTTCCTGCTTCGCTTTGCTAATAGGGAAGTCTGCTGCTGTTACTCAAAATCCTCCCCTGCTTTTTCTGCTGGCTTTTTTTTTGGATGCGGGTGTCCGTCTGGCAATGAGAATGGCTCCATCCTGCATAGGAGCGCAGCCACCTGGAGAGCTGCATGGAGAAACGTCTTTGTGTGAGAGTGCAATGCTCGAAACGTGAGAGAAGTGTACGAAAATATGCCAGTGTGTAATAAGCCCCTAGTGGGAGGCTGCAACAGCTGGAATTGCATTTCCAAGCTTGGAAAAAAAGCGGCTCCTATACAGTTTTTGGCTTTACCTCAGATTGACACTGTTCTATTCCTCCCCCTCATCCGCATGGCACAGTGCAAGGTCACACATGTCCTGCACATCACTCTGAAGGCGGTAGCAGCCGCAGCCGTAGCCGTCAGCATCTCTGGCCCTAGCACCAAGCTAGAAAGATTAGCTCTTTTTCTTTCTTCTAGGGACTAAATGTATCCAAGAAATCAATCAAACTTCAGCCTCCGCCAGGCTATAAAGGGTGGAAGAGGTGGAGGATCCCAGCAGGTCACACGATCTGTCATTTCTTCTCCGGTCTCAAAGACTGAGAGATGAGAAATGTCTTTGTTTTGTGTTCCCACTAACTTTCTTGGCACAGTGAGCTATGCAGCTAATAAGCAAGTAATTATACATAGGAATACACAGTTCGGTGACAGTGTTGTCTGTCTGCTGTTGCACTTAGAAACGAGAGAAGGAAGCACACCTTTCCAGCTCTGTGCATCTCCACTTGGCTGCCTGGAGCTGGGAGAGCTGCTCCTCACCCCTGCCTTCCTGTAGTGCCAGCCCCAGCTTGCTTACAGCGATGAGGACGGCTCAAATGAGCAACAAGTGGATACACGTGGTTGGTACCTCTGTAACTTCCTCCAACTAGGGTTTTCCTGTTAATTTCTTGTATGCACCATCTCATGTTATGTGGTTGTACAGTAACAGTACTTCTAACTCTGGCTTGCTGGAGAATTGGGTTATAAATAGTCATGGTCAATAGAAACAGAGGCTTTTGTCATGGATTTTCTAAAATGGAACAGTCTATCAAGTTACAGATGGAAGACATCTGGATTTAGATCCATATTCGGGATTTCTGCAAAGAATTGATTAAGATATTTTGACTGTAACAGGTGGCTTGCTAAAAATGTAGCCAGAGCACATCATTAGGCAGGAGAAGAAAGGATAAGTGTGTATGGGTGTTCACAGAGATTCATTGAGTTTTGCAAGAACAAAACTCACTGGGTCCTTAAGTCAAGAGTGCTCCAGCAGCGGTCAACAACATTTGAAGATGAAGAGGCAAGAGTAACGTGAAGGTAGGTCATGGCCTGTGTATAGCACCCAACAAGAAAACTACCTCTGTGCAAGTTACCCATACAGGCTTTGTTCTCATACTCGCTTAGAGGAGCTGAGCCTTGCGGGCTGCTTTTGTGCTCTGTCTGGATTTGAGTCACAGGAGAACAGTGGCTTTAGGATTAACTCACAGGGGCCCCCTGCCCTTGGCTTTGTATGCTCCACATGGCTCTTGACATTCTGACTTCAGACCTCCAGGTTTTTCTGAACCTTTTTACGTGCAAACCACAGATGCTCACCTTCCTGCAGTGACAGTGCCTCTGTTTGGAGACAAACGGACTGAGGAACATCTTGTGTATCATTCTAAGTTAATGCATTGCGAACAGCTCAGCTCCCCTTGTAGAGATTCTCCCAAAAGAGTATGGTCAAACAAAGTGAGATGGTACCAGCTGGGGTACTTTCTCACCAAGGTGTGGTCTTCGAGCATGTGAGACCACAGCCTTACCTGAGCACTCCCATGCAAGAGACTTCAGGATGTCCTGCTCATCGTGTCAGGGTATGGAAGATGCAGCGTGCTATCTGCACCAGGGCCTTAATGGCATGGCCCCATTTGAGACTGTCCTCTGTAGATTTTACATTGGTCTCTGTCAATCCACCCCATGCTGTGAGTTGGGTTTAGAACATCCCATGGGAATTTGAGTAGCACAGCCTTGTGGAGTGCTGCTCG
Organism: Gallus gallus; assembly: GCF_016699485.2. NCBI lineage: Eukaryota > Metazoa > Chordata > Aves > Galliformes > Phasianidae > Gallus > Gallus gallus. Next base: position 29,621,693 of record NC_052534.1, read on the forward strand.
AATACAGGGCTTTGGCTGGAAGTGCCTTCGGGAGCAGCTCCTTTACCCCGCTGCTATCGCGGTGCACAGATCACACACTTCACATCATCTGCCCAGCACTGAAAAGACCAGCAATTGATGCACCCTTTGCTGGCGGTAGCAGCGAGCGCCAGCAGGGGAGAATCATGACCCAAACCTTTGTATCTGCCTTTGTTGAAAAGCATCCCTTTCCAGTGCACACCAAGAGATGCGTGCTTGGAGATGGGGGCTCAGGCAATGAAAGGAAGTGTAAGAAAGGGAGAACAAGCTCCTTTGACCAGCACCAGCTTGACATTTTTTCAGCTCACTTTTTATACATGAAAGGGAGGGTGGGAAAGAAGAAGAAAGCATGAATGCAGGAGGAGAAGAAGGCAGAGAGAGGGGAAAAAAAAGATCAAAGAAAGGGCAAAAGAGGAAAAAGATGCTCCCGGTGATGCTGAGACACTCATCTGTACCCCTGCACCAGCCCCATTCTATCCTAAAGCACAAGAAAAAAACCCCAGCAAGATCTCTGTCAAACTAGATGTATAGTCTAAAAGGCATAAAGATTGGTAGGAAATGTTGAGTTAAAAGCCTGTGGTTCCAGGGCGCAAGAAGTGGGATGTTGTGTGTGTGTCAGCACTTGAGCTGAGGAAGAAAAGTGGCCCCACATGGAGATCACAGAGGAAGGAATTGCGATGGGTTTCGGATAATCCTGCACCAGGAAATGGAAGTTTCTCAAAGTACAGCTGGGTAAAGGCAGGAAAAGCAAAATCCATTACAATAGCAACCAACCACCAGAAATCCTAGCATGGCGCAGGGACGGCTGCATCGCAAAGCATGGAGAGGGAGGGCGGTGAGACTCAGGCAGGATGAGCGCCTCGGGTGAGGGATAGAGGTGGAGTTCCTCTTCATCACTCCTTCCATCCCCAACGCCGTGATGAGGAGAGCTAATCAAACAGCAGAGAATACACAGGAGGCCCAGATGTACTACAAATGCTGTAAAATGCATCTGGGAAGAAAGCAAACACAGCATAGGTGTATTCCCCGGAGCGGCATACGCTGGAGAGCTGAGAACAGCAAAGCAGAGCCCTTGGGATTTATAGCCCTACCTCGGCATGCTTTATATGGGGAGCGGGTGATGCCCAGGAGGATCCAGGCAGAAGCAGCACCAGCCTAGTGTTAAGGATGGCAGGAAGCACCGCTCCGGGCTAGGAGATGTTTTCCCCAAAGAGATGCTGATTCCAGCACTTCAGGATGACAAAGTCACATTTTTTTATTATTAGTTTTCCCGTGAAGGACAATTAAGCGGAGAGAAGACAGACGGTGGCCAGTTGGCCTCCTGTTGTCATAGCTCAGCCCATGCTTTCCCATCTCCCAGTGGTCCCTGTTTTGCAGTGTGCTTGGTGCTCTTCCCCTAACACAGCACCCCACCAGCTCTCCCCTGCTGGCCCTGCTGTGCATCCCACACCTCCCTTGCATGGTGTCAGTGCCCGCCTCAGCTCTGCAGATCCCTGATGCAAACCTGATCCGCAGCTACAGTTCCCTGGGTTTCCCACTTTCCTGCTAGCATCTCTGCTGCAGTGCTACAGAGTCCCCTGGCTTTCCCCTTCCCAACTCTCACCTCTCCTGAAAGCATTTGCCCATTGCCTTTACAGTGCCCTGGTGCTTTCCTCTTCCCTTCTGACAGTCTATTTCTGCTCCCTTTTAGTAAGCTGTGGAAAGGGAAGCGCTGCAGCAAAGCACCCAACTGGGCTGTGCTCACGTCCATATGCGTGCTTAGGGAGGGAGAGAGGAAGAAGAGATCCCCCTTGGAGGCATTCATGGATGTGGGGCTGAGAAGAAAATGAGCAGAAGGAAGGAACCGAAATGTCAGACCACGAGCGCAAGAGATCAGCAGGAACCACAGATGGTTGCATCATCCCAGAGAAGAAATAAATGACTGGCTGCACTGAATTAGAGCACGAAAACATTGACAACAAAGGGAATTAATGTCCTCGTAACTGGACTTTGGCCTCACGCACTGCTTCAGCCATCTCCTGGCTGGGAACATTGTGCCGTGCGTGATTTGCTCTCCTTGAAAACCACATCTGTCCCAGAGGCTGCCTACCTCGATCTAGCAGTGAGATATAGGTGATGTAGCACGTAGAGATATTTCAGAAAGACAGGACCCATTTGACAAGCAGTGGCTTGAGAAGGGACCGGAGACACTGACTCCCAGCTGGAGAGATGGGACAAATGCATTCTGCAGGAATGGCCCGTGGAGGGGAAAGCCATCCCTTATCTGTACTTCTTGACAGGCAGAATCACTACAGGGCACGGTTTCTTTATGACAAATAGATTGCTTTCAAGTGTGATGGGAGTGCCGGCTTACTGGTGTCCATTGGAAACACCATCACTCTGAGCGTTATGATTTATTGGGACTCAACAACCTTATTTAGCAAATGCAACCATGCACTGGGATTTTGGCAGCGGTTTTTCTCAGAATATCCACTGACAGGTGACAGTTCTTTCTCATTATTTATTATCCAGTTATTTTCTTGAGGGCGGTGAGGCGCTGGCACGGCTGCCCATAGAAGCTGTGGGTGCCCCATCCCCAGAGGCACTCAGGGCCACGTTGGATGGAGCCCTGGGCGGCTGAGCTGGTGGTGACAGCCCTGCCCACAGCAGGGGTCGGGGCTGGGTGGGCTTTGAGGTCCCTTCCAACCCAAACCATTCAACGATTCTATCTACAGTTCAATTTAATGGCCCACTCACATTTATTTACTTATTTCTTAACCGTTCCCTAACTGGGTAAGTTCAAAGGTAACTGTGGCACACGGGCTTTATTTGCTAAGAGGAAACTGGGTTGTTTCACATACTTGGGCACTTGACTTTGAAATTCAATTTCCACAAGCCTTTATGCCAGTAAAACGTGAGCGTGTGCGTTGCAACTTAACACAAGGAATGGGTGCGAAGAACACATTTTCGGGATATTTTTGTTGGTAAGACTCATTATGTAGATCTGAAATTCGTAGTCACGCAAACTCTGAGGCATCACTTTGTAACCAAATGAGAATCCCAGGGAAAGAAAAAAAAAATACTAGAAAGGCTACAAAGCGCCCCATAAATATCACAACATTAAGAGTAGGAAAACCAGGATTCGTATCTCACTGATTTTCTTTTTATCACCACGGCTCCGCAAACGTCTCCTGGCTTTGTTCCCTGTGCTGCTTCCAGCCTGCTTTGTGCAGATGCAGGCAGCCCTGCTTTGCCCCATCGCTGCCAGCTCCTGCCCGTGGCCGTGCAGAGGGGCCGCTCCCGGTGCTGCCTCTCCTCCCACCCACACGCCCTTCATCCGCACTGCCACCACCCACCGGGGGAAGGATGGGATGAAATCTTCCTCAATGAAGGGCTGATTGAAATCGCGGCAATGAAAGGAGAAATAATTGTTCGCATCAGACAATTCATAAGCGTCCTGCTCCGTGCCATCATCTGTGCAAAGGACACCTTGGAGCGTCTCAGATGTTCCCTTTGATTGGTTATAGGGAAGACGAGAGCCGAGATGGGTCCGGGGGGAGCCCCGTTCCGCCGCTTGCGGTGCCGCTGCCCCATCCCCAGCGCTGTTTCCCTCCGCCGCGCGGTGCTGCTTTTCCCTCCCGCCGAGCACCACTTGCAATAGGAATAACCGCTTAATTAGCGGCGATATCTATTAACCGCTTGTTTGTTAGAGCGTGAATTAGCAACCAGCCCGCTCTTCGAGCCGCATCCCTACGTTCTTCTTCTTTAATTACATTTTTATCCAGGCGGTGCCACGGTCGCACGGCGAGCGGATATCTCCGGGGCTGACCCTCCCCGCGGCGCTGCGGGGCCGGCGGCACCCCGAGCCCGGCCCACGCGTGACCGCGGCGTGTGCGTGGGGGGGAGACGCGACCGGCGTTCCGGAACCGACCTGCTGCGGGCGGGCAGCCGCCGCCCCGCCCCGCCGGGCTCGCCCCCACCCCGAGCGCAGGGGAGCCCCGCAACCCGCCTGGGAGAGGGGCACAAACTTCGCAGCACCCCCAGCAACCTGCTCTGCCCCCCCGCCGCCCCCAGCCACGGGATAAGCCGACCTTGCCGGGGGGCATCCTGAGGATCGCGGGGGGAGAACCGCGAGCTGGCGGCTGATTCCTGAGCCCGGAGCGAGTCCCTTTTCCCCCACGGCGCTGCCCGTAATTGGGCCGGGCCGGAGGGAGGCCCGGCGAATTGGGCAGGAGGCAGGGCTCTGCCGTGCGCGGCCGCTTTAATTGGCTCCTTTTTTTTTTTTTTCCTCCTTTTCCATAACCGTAGGGGAATGAAATGGTGAAGAGGGGAGGGGGAAAACCTGGAAAGCCGAAGGGAAGGAAAAGACGGCACGTTCGGCAGAGCCAGCGGGCGGGGAGGGGTGAGCAGAGCCCGGGGCGCGCCGCCCCCGGACGCATCGTCGAGGGTCGGCGGAGAGCAGAGGAGCGCCCGGTGCCGCTCCGGGCAACTTTGTGCGGGAGCTCGCCGGCGCCTGGCGGGACCAAATCAACTTCCTCCGACTCCGCGACCCTCCTCGGCGGTTCCCTTTCAGCTGCAACCCCCGCCGCAGCCGTCGAGGGGAGCGGCTCGGAGCCTTCCGCAGCTGCAGATCGTCTGCGCGGTGCGCGGAGGAGAAACACCCGGCAGAACCCAGCGCGGAACATCGGGGAAAGTTTGGAAGGGAGAAGGAGGCGGCGGGGAAGCCGGGCTGAGCCGCGGGGTGCGCGGTGGGGCTGCTCCTCGCCCGCTGCTCCCTTCAGGCTGGCTGGGGCGATGCTGTACAGCTGGGAGAGCTTTTGGGAGACGCTTTAAAAAAAATAAAAAAAGAAAAAAAGAAGGAAAAAAAAAAAACCCAACCAACAACCAACCCTTCCTGGATTTGATTAATTACAACAATCCCCTCCCCAGAAGATTTGGAGAAGACGATACCTATCCCTCCCTCCCTCTTTCAGCAGCTGGCTCCTAGCCCCCCCTCTTTGCTCCCCCTCCTTTCTTCCCTCCACCTCCTCTTCCCCCCGTTCGCTCCTGGGGCTGCGGCCAGAGTCTCGTCGGGAGGAGGAGGGCGGGCGAGGCTCTCCCAAGTTGGCCCCAGTTGGCAGCACTCGGGGCAGCCCGGGACTCCGGCGGCTCCCGCTGAACAAAGGAATCCCCTTTCTGGGAACGGCGCTGGGCCGGCCCGGCTCCCGCTTCTGCTCTGCCCGTCCGGACCGGCCTCTCCCGTGCCCTGGGCATCGTTTTCCTGGACATCCTCGAGCAACCTGGCAAGGGAAAGAGGGAAGCGGCGCTCCGCTTTCCAGCTCTCCCCGCTTCCTCCCCTCGCTCTCTTCTCCCTCTCCTTTTTATTTTATTTTTCTCCCCTTTTTTTGCCGTTGTTTTTCAATTCCCTCCGGCGGCCCCGCCGGGGGGGAGGGAGGGGGGTCCTTTCCTCCGCCCGAGGGGCGCCGGTGCCCGGCGGAGCGGGCGCATGGGGCGGCGTTCCGGGAGGCTCTCGCCCGCTCCCCCGCCGGATGCTGCCGGGGCCGCTTTGGCTGCTGTTCTTCGCCGGCGATGAAGGCGCTGCCTTGAAGATGGAGATGATCTGTGTTTTATTCCTCTCTCTGGTGCCGGCGTACAGCAGGGGACAAGGGGTTTACGGTAAGAGACGCGGCGGCGGCTGCTCGGGAGGGAGGGGGGAGGCGAGGGCGCGGACGGCTGCGATGGGATCAAAGTTAAAAAGCACCTGCAGCGGAAAGTAAACGATGCCGGCGGAGCTCGCCGCAGCTCGAGCGGAGAGACCGGCGCAGCGATAGGGCTCCCGGAGCCTGGAGCTACTTCTAATTCCTCGCCGTAACCCCCGGCCGCCGCGGATTGACGAGCCCGCCGGGATGCTCGCCCCGAGCGCTGCCTCCGAGCGGAGCGGGGCGAGCGCTGCCGCGGGGATGGGGTCCGCCCGGCCCGACCTCTCCCGCCGCCGTGGGGCCGCCCCGAGTGGGAGACGCGGCGCCCCCGAGGTGCGCTTCTTCGGGGCGGGGGGGGGGGGACGGAGGCGGCCCGGGCCCGACCCCCGCCGTCCCCACGGCGCGCTCCCGGGAGGCGAGGGGTGACGCCGCCCGTGCGCCCTACGGAACTTCGGTGCTGCCCGTTTGCATCTCGAGGCGGGGGTGGTGGTGGTCTGTAGCAGAGCTGGTGGCGAGCTGCTGGGTTTTATTTTTTTTTTTCTTTCCCGTTTCTTATTTTTCTTTTTATTATTACTATTTGGACAGCGATGGTGCTCATTTTCTCCCCTCGTCGGGAGGCTGTGTGGCAAAACCCGAGCTCCTGCGGCCCCTCAGCCTCCCAGGGCAGCGCACCCGTGCCCCCGCCGAGCGCCAGCCCTGGGGGACTGTCGGGCTGCGCACCCCGGCCCTCTCCCCGCCCCTTCGCCTCTCCCGGCCCTCTCTCGGCTCTCGCTTTACAAGCTCTGCATTTCCAATACACTGGGAAAGAAAAAAAAAAAATGAAGAAAAGCAGCCCACAAGCCTTGCCTCTCACAACAAGCCGGCTTTATCTTGGCTTACAACTCAGTTGCGCGCTGCTGTGAAGTCCTTCTGGGAGGCACGGCGCTGCCTCTAACAAGCCCGGCTCTCTGCGCGCTGAAGAGAGACCCCAGTGAGAGCAGCCAGCCCCCTCCTCCCCCTTTTAGCAGTCCCTTGTGTGAGCCCTGGCAGAGCTTGGTTCAGTCTCACTGACTCCGGGTATGTCTTTGTAGGTCACTTTTTAATGATGTATTTCTTCAATGGAAACAATTCCTCCTTTCTCCTTGAGGGCCGGGATGTTAATTTGAGCGTAGGTCTGGTTTGTAAAATAACCATCTTAAATAGAGGGTGGATTGCTTCCATTTTTTATGTCTAATTCTTTTTTTTCCCCCCTCTCCTTCATCCTCCCGGTTTGTAAGTCGGGAGGAAAATTGCAGGGGAATGAAGAGTGGAATGGGATTGCGGTGCAGAAGCCCTGAGCCGGGTGGGCTGTTTGATCCTTTAAGCAGGCAGTGCTCCCAGCTGAACTTTCTTGGGTTTGTTTCTGTGTGTTTGCTGCCGGGTCGCAGAGCGGCCTCTCAGGGAGAGGGGCAGAGCGCACACCTGCTCCTGCTCCAGCATGCCTGAGGAGGCTGCGTGTGCCTTCGGTGCAGTGAACCCGCATTTGTTGGAGTTGTTGCTGAGTTACATCTCCAGAACAACTTACTGATGGCTTTGCCTTCGCTCAGATAGAGAACAGAGGAGCTGCTTGCAAATAAAACTCAGATAGTCTGGTGCTGAGATGAAAGCAGCATCACTGAGTGGTCGGGCCGGGTGATCCTGTGGGTCTTTTCCAACCTTGGTGATTCTATGAGTCTATGATCGTTTTGAGTCGAAATGGTACTTCTGTCTGTTCTTGTCCTTAGCTTCACAAAGGAGGGATCTGCTCCCTTTCCTGCTCTCCCCTCTCCATGTCTCCATCCATCTCTGAGGCTGGGAGCAGCCCCGACCACTGCCAGGACAGCCTTAGCGGGATTAGGGAGTGGTGCTGCTGCCCCTCTGCTCCTGTGTGCCCTATGTGCGTGCCTCTCGGCAGAGCTGTGGGCTGCCTGCCTGCTGGCTGTGCTATGCTGTGAGCAATGCTCTGACCGTGGCAATTTTGGGAACTCAGGTGTCGTGTCTCAGGTCCATTTTTCTCCTTTGGAGTGTTTTATACAGATGGGGACGTGGAGAGGCGTATTGGTGTATTGGGCTATAAATATATTTTGCTTCAGTAAATCTGCTAAGATTAAAGCAGATTAAAGCAGATAAAGTATCCATGTGATGTACTCTTTAAATAATACACCCACGTGGATGCACACAAAAGACTTCTGTCTGGGAGAGCGGAGTTGTTGGAGAGCTTTATCGAGGGGAACGGCATAAATAAAGCGTGTGTAAAGGGGCTGCTGGGAAAGGAGCGACGGCACTGGAGGTGCGATTTAATTAGGAGTCCAGGTGCTGTCAGCTGCTACCTGAAGAGGCTGTTGTACAAATTGGCATTTGTTGTAATGACTGAAGAGCGTCTGAAGCCCTCTTCTCATTAGCTGATCCCAACCCTCCTGCCTTGTTGGTTGGAGCGGGACGGGGCCGGCCTGGTGCCCGGAGGGCAGCTCACAGGCTGCCAAGGGGCAACTTCTGTAAGGCTTTTGCTGTGCCCTGCTCCCAAACGGTGTGTGTGCCTTTCTGTCCCATTATTGCTGCTGTGGGCGTGAGGTGCGAGCTGTGACGTGTGTATGGGAAATGCCACCGCTTGCAGAAAGGGAGGAAGAGGCAGCAGGGAAAGGCTGCTGCCCTCCCATGCTTGAAGTTAACTGTGCTTCAACACTGAGCATTAGTGGAAGGAGAGGAAAGGAGGGCTTCCGAGGGGATGAGCGCACCTCTTGTCTCCTCTTGCAGCCTTCAGAACTTGCATAGCTCCGATGCAGCGCGCGCAGGGCTGCGGCTTTGCTTCCTGCATGTGTAGCATACAGCTAACGTTGCTGGGTGCCCGGCAGCCAGCACAGCCTGGCTGAGTAGCAGCAGGGCAAAAGAGAGCAGGGTGCTCTGCCCCTGCCTGCTTTAACTCACCTGCTGAAGGGTGCATGAAGAATCCTTCAGAATGGCCCCTGCCAGGCCCTCTTGGAGCTCTGAGTGCAGCATCACCTGAGCTGGATGTCTCAGCCCATGCGTGTGTCCTTGCTGCCTGTTCTGGCAGAACAGACACTAATGCTACCTGGAGCCTGCTGTCCCAGACCATCCCTGTGCCCTGCTGCCAGTCACTGCTTTGCCAGCAGGAGCGGGGCTGCAGGCAAAGAGCTCTCAGCTTCCTTGGTGTTAGCCTCGTGCTTCCCGTGCGCTCTGAGATGGGGCAGCAGGTCGCTGGGTAAGGCAGCAGTGGGGCTGGCTGGGTGCTGCCTCTTGGCTGGTCCTTCTTGGAAAAGGGGTGCGTGAGCAGGAGGATGAGGATTTTATGAGAAATTTATGTATCCTCTTTGTGCTCAGCCATTTCTCCTTGTTGTCCATCTCTTGAATCTTTGTCGACTCAGCTGTACCCCTTGGCTCCAGGCATTTTGTAACTGGAGGGCTACACCCAAGGACTGGGCTGGTCCAGGGCTTTGCATGCTTCTCCAGAAGCTCTGTGGGGTTGGGGCATTAAGTCTGTCCACCTCATGCTCCCCCTCACTGCAGCACTCTCCAGATGCAGTGTAGCGTAGCAGCCTCGCCCTTCTGTGCCACCAGAGCCTGTGTTTGGAGCTCAGGTCAGCAGCTTCACACACCTGATAAACCCTCGATTGACTTTAATATGCAGCACTGAAGAAACGACATTATCCTTTTGACAGGTTGTTTGCAACTTGCTGGTAGGAGTCAAAATATTTCAGTATAGGTGTCATCAGAAACCACCATCCTATGCTAATTTTGGTGGGAACATGAAGACAGATGTTGGATAATTTGACATGAGCAGCGCAGCATTTGAAATTATCACCGTGTCAGGTTTGCACTGGATTTATCTTTCTTTTTCTTTATTATTGTGTGTATAAATTTCAGATGGTTTTAAGAGATGGGGTGGAAGATGCAGTAAGCTCTCTATAAGCAGCTGAGGGTAGCCTTGGAGGTTTACCAGTCAGACAGCAATTCAGCAGTGACAGTGAGGGATGCTGTGCTGCTGGGACTGCTGTTCTTCTTTTAAATAAGAAGACAAAGAGACTGCAGAGTGGAGATGGTGTGAGGCTTCCCTGCAGCCAGAAGCCTGGGTGTTTCCCCAGATTTGGCTGGAGTTACTGTTATTCTGCTCTTGGTTGGTGAGGTCTTGGTCTTCCAGTCCCTCCCTCCACCCATACTGTGTTCTTTAGCATCGTTAACCGTAATTTATGCCAAAGAATTTTGCCTGCACAGTTACAACTCATGGAAATATTGAGGAGTGGGGTTTGTGCCCCCGTCCCAGCTGGACCAGACACTCAGCAACCTGATCTAACTTAGGTGCCCTTGTTCATTGCAGCTGAGTAGGACTGGATGGCCTTTAGGGGTCCCTTCCGATTCAAACCATTCCATGATCCCACCCAATCTCCAGTCTCCATCTGCTGGCTTTAATTCAGGCTGGGAAAATGTGTCAGTATCCCCCAGGTCCATGGAAGACAGAGGGGGCTGTGATGCATCCGTGTTGTGCAGGGCACTGGGATGCACCGGGGTGAAGGGAGCATCTGTGTTTTGTGTCTCTATGCTCATGTTTAAGTGGTGAGATTTCTCCGCTCTCGGGATCCAGAGTGCTTGCTTTGAAAGGGAAAGAGCTTTCATCTGCCCTTTGTGGAGGGGAAGGGGCCGGAGGAACGACAGAGGTTTGTTTTTATAGCCAAGCACTTGCTTAGTGTTCAAAAGAAGAAATTAAACGTGAGATACCCAGTGGAGCTGGTGATCAAAAATAAATAAATAAATTAAAAAGCCAGCACGGTGTTCAAGATCTAGGAAAGAAATTGAGAATAGCAGCCAAGAAAGGGAAATCCGGGCATCCCTCATCTTGGCTCAACAAAAGTTGAGGCAGAGAAGGACTCGGCCGGGCCAAGACCTGTTTGGAGGCAGAGTGCCGAGACCGACATCTCGGCTTTCCTCGGAGCAGCGGCTCCGGCTCTGCCCGGCTGCCGGGGGAAGTCGCCCTGCCTTCGGGCTCCGGCCCAGCTGCGGCACATCTGGGCGCGGGGCCGCGCCGCTCCGCCGCTGCCCGGCAGGGGGGGCTGTTGCAGCGCCCCGGGGTCGGGGGAGCCGCGAGGCGGGCGGGCGGGGCGGGGGTCCCGTCCCCGGCGGAGTTAAGGGAGATGCCCGCATGGACACGCGTGGGGAGCGGATGGGCAGAGCGCTGCTGGCAGCCGGGCTTGGGGAAACGCGGTGCGAGCTTCTGCCCGGCCCCGAGCGGCTCCGCGGGCCGCCTGCCCGCTTGGTTGGTCTGGTTTTGTTTTGGGTCTGAAGCTGTCACACAGTATCCAAGCAGTGATGATCCTATTGTCTTATTATCTTTTCTTTCCGGGATTTGTCCTTTTCCCATAAAAGATCATGTTATGGAGCAAGCGTAGGCATCGTAAATCCTGATTTGATTTGCAACCATGCTCTCAGTATTTTTTTTTTTCTCCCTTCGTACACCTCTGTGACTATGAGTTGATCATAGAACCATAGAACCATAGAATGGCCTGGGTTGAAAAGGATCTCAATGATCAGAGTTTCAACCCTGCTGCTATGTGAGGGGCCGCCAACCACCAGACCAGGCTGCCCAGAGGGTGGAAAGCAGGCTTAAAGGGATCTGAACAGATACGAGGGCAGAAGGGTCCTTCCTCATGGATGGCCTTCCCCTGGAGGAGGGAAAATGATGGCACCTTGGTGGTTGGAACCACCTCTGCTGGGCCCCAGTGAGCACATTGGTGCTGCCATGCACCGCTGGGTGCTGCCCTGCATCTCCCAGCTCTGTGAGGCAGCAGAGCTGAGGTGTTGGTGATGGTGGTGCTTTGGCTCTCGGGAAACTATGGCTCAGGGGCCGTGGCGCAGTGCAGCATTGTCTTCTTAGCATTGTGGTTGCTTACTGGGAGATCTTGATGCTCCACCGCATTGACTTGCACTGTTTCCCAGATCAGCTCCTGGTCATTCATACCAGAAGTTTTAATCCCTAAATACTCTGGTCCGTGGCCAGTGAAGGGAGAAGTAAACAGAGAGCTGTTGAAATACCATTGAATATAAATGATTATTTCTTTAAAATTCCTACTCGTTTTTCCAAACTAGACAATCTGGTCATACCAGCATATGCTTCTATCACTGTACTTCCAAAATCTACAGTAAGCTTTGTAGTCTAGTCGTGTTTAAACTCCTCTGTAGACGATGTTCCCTCTGTCCGTTCCATAAAGCACTCCGTGTTCTCAGCACTGCACTCATCATGAAGAGCAGTGCAGAGGCAGTTCGGTTTCAGCAGTTGCAAATAAGGCAGGACAGAAGCGGTGATGGAGCGGCCTGGTGATAGGGGGTCACCACTGCTGTCATGGGAGCAAGTTGCTGCTCTGCTGGGCTGCAGGGGCATGGACAGCAGGGTTCTAGGTGGCTCTCTGTAGCTTCTCTCCTTCTTGTCACTCTTCTTGCCCGTGCTGTGGGTTGCTCGTGGGGTGCTGGCTGCTGTCCCTCTGCTTGGCCTTGCCCAAGGGAGAAAGAAGAGACAGACTCTTTAGCAGGATCTGTTGTGACAGGACAAGGGGAAACGGTTTCAAACCAAAAGATTGGATATGAGGAAGAAGTTTGTTACAATAAGGGAAGTGAGGTACTGGCACAGGTTGCCCATAGAGGTGGTGGAAGCCTCATCCTGGAGACACCCTAGGTCAATATAAATAGGGATCTGAGCACCTGATGTAGCTGTAGGTGTCCCCGTTCTTTGCAGGGGAGTTGGACCAAATGGCCTTTAATGGTCCCTTCCAACTCGAAGCATTCTATGATCTTGCAGATGTAACAGAAATCTGTCTGGCTGTGATTTGTTGGCTTGTGGCTTCTCCCCGCTGTGAGCCGTGGCGTAGGATAAATGGCACGCAGGCACTTTTGCTGGGTTTTGTGTAAATGGAAACGGTGGCAGGGTGAGGATAGCAATTGACAAAGGTGCAGTAAGGACTGTAATTTCCAAACAAATATTAGCGCACGTTGCATAAAGAAGAGCTGGCACAACACTGAAAGCTAAAGTCAAGCTGTGAGGAAGGCTTTAGGATGTCCACAGGTGGACGTTTAACATGAGAGGAGCTGCTTGATGTTACTGCTCCTGTTTCAGGAGGAAATGGTCCTTCGCTAATTGGCACAAATCGTTTTAAGATAAATGTGGATGGGAATCTTGTGCATCTCTTGCGTCCCTCCATGATGGAATAAAAAGAAAGAGTGAAGGTGTGATTCACACAGATCTTTGAGAAACACAGCAGAACGCCTTTTGCTTACAGTTGCTATTTTACCTTCTGGTGCTTGTTCCATGCCTTGCATGTTGGAAGAGTCATCTGTAGAATTACATGGTGAAGAGTGACTGTCTCTTGCTAAGTTTAGTTACCTGGATCATTCCAGCTCAGAGCACCACTTGAAACAGTGGGGATGTGAGAAAGGGAGGCTCACAAAGTAATTTGACTTCAGCTGGGGTTGGGTGGCTGAGCTCCCCTGCCAGTCGAGTGCATGTTTCTGATGTGTTCTCTCAGCTGCTCTGGAGCATTTACACCACACTTATTAGACCCTGAAAATCCTCTCGGGGCACACAAGTAGGACTCCCTGTGGGTTTAGGGGTTTCACATCACTATAATATATAGGAGTATACAGCCTACAGTCATTCCACTCTGGCTGAGAGAAAGTGAGATGGAGATAGAGTGATTCACCCTATGCAGAATGGAGAATCGAGCATCACTGAAGTTTTAACCATTCTTTTCTACCTGGTAGAGTGCAGTTGGTATTGAGTGCAATCCCTGCGGCTGACAGGTGCAAGATAAATACATCCCCGAGAAGAAATAAGTTTGTATATTAGGTAACATTTCTTCTCAGGAGGAGTGGTGAGGTGTTGGAATGGCTGCCCAGGGAGGTGGTGCAGTCACCATCCCTGGAGGTGTTCAAGAACCATGTGGGTGTGGCACTGAGGGACGTGGGCAGTGGGCATGGACTGGTGGTTGGATGAGATGATCTTAGAGGTCTTTTCCAACCTTAATGATTCCATGATTCTAAACCACCGAAAACAAATTCTTGTCCAGATATCTCTGACTTGTTATTATTATTTAACCATAGAAACGGCTTTCATTAATGAAGGAGGTTAAAGGATTTTTTAATGGCATCCAGGGAAGGACAGTGAATAATACTGGGTGGTCATGAAGGAGCAGAGATTTGGGATGGGGAGAAAAAGCAGGAAACAATATCATAGGTGTGCTACTGAGCATCTGGGCCTGAGGAGAAGTGATGGCAATGAGGTTGGAGCTGTGGCTCTTGCAGCGAGGCTGGATGCCAGAGCTGAGCATAGCCTTTGAAGAAGGGAAGTCTGAATATTCCAGCAAGTTTTGCTCTTTTAATTACGTGCTAAGTTTGCATTCTTATGTTTATTACAAGTGCAAAGGTAAGGAAAAGAAATCTCCAGCTCTTCTTTCACAGATGCTGACAAGGGCTGAAAGGAGTTAATGTCACTTAATTTATTTTTCTTTTGAAAAAAAATGCTTTTCCTATTATATTTAGAGCAATTAAAATTTGCAAGTGAGTTTGTGAGAAGGGGTAATCTTGATCTGCGATTAAAAACAATTGCTCAATAGGAACACCTTATCTCCGCATACAGAATCAGAAGAGGGCAGTGGTGACAGCTGCTGCACGTCGGGAAGAACCCCATGTTAAGGTGCGGTGAGAGGCAGCACCTTGCCTTTACAGGAGAGAAATGCTTGGATATTGGATGAGAATAGGGGATTCCCGGTGTTATGAGACAGTGGGATCAGGGGGATCTTTGCAAACCAGCTGACTTGAGGTGCACGTACACCATGCCCGCACTAAGTGGGAATGTAACCTGCGCGTGCTCCTGAGCTGGCTTTCAGCTGTTGTGAAAGCAGTGCTGCGGACAGCAGGTCTAAAATTAATCTTTCCTTTTGAATTTTGACTCAAAAAGCTCCCCTTGAACAGCTCCCCACAAAGATGAGCCCCGCACTGAATTGCCATTGAGTCTCTAAATTGATTTTTTTCCAGATGGGATGGTCAAGCTCCCAGAGCACACGGCTGCATCTGAGACATTACCCATAGAAACTTAGCTCCGGTTTTGGTTAAAATAGCACAATAATAGTTTGTTTTCTGGTTAGTTGAATGATACAGCAGATCGCGACTTTCATCCTTATTCCTGCAGAAAAAGGAAATAGATGGTAGAGAATGGCTGTTTACTATGATGCGCGTGATTAATACCATAAATCTTTCATGTGGGGCTGCCGGGTGAAATGAATGAGTGTTATCACAACAAATTGGAAGGAGCGGGTGGCTGCGCGCTCATGTTTGGTAATCAGGCCTCAAACACAAAGCAAAAGGAGAAATTAGCCAAAGGTAACGGTGGTTATCAAAGCTCTCCGTGCCATTTGCTAAGCCTTGGCAGAGCTGACGTGCTGCTTTTTGCAGATCGCGATGAGCATATGTACCTACTTGTGGCTGATGGTAGTTCCAAGTGGCCAGCAGCAGTGCGTGTGCTACTTGACAAACAGTTCTGCTTCTCGGATTATTGTGGAGACGTCCCCAAGTATGTTTGCAGCATATGGCTTGCTTAAGGAGATCGCTTTGGATAAGAGACACCCGATAAGACACAGCAGATCAGCTGCGTATCGCTCGGCTCCTGGGGGTCAGCAGGGTGTGCAGTAGAGGCACAGAAAAGAACGGTGAAAGGAAATGGGGAGCGAGCCCCGCAGCACAGCACTGCAGACTTCCTTGTGTTGCGTGGGTCAGCAGCGCCCAGCGCCGTGTGGGAAAGCTCCAGCACAGCTAATTGTAAATGGCGTTTTAATTTAGGAATCGCACTTGATTATTTCAGGGCAAGTTTAGAAGGAGCGAGTGAGAAGGTGGGGGAAGGAAACCTCCGTGTGAGCTCTTTGCTGGTTAGGCCTAAATAAGAGCTTTGCAGAAGGAGGAAGCAGAGGAAGGTGCTAAAAAATACTATGATCTGCAATGTGCTTGGAGATGTAGACAGGGAAATGAGAAGGAAATGTGTCTAGCTAGCTATTGCTAGATTTAAAAAGAGAGAAAAGAAATTGATGCTGTTGACGGCGTGTAAATTCTAGGAGTGACCGTATTTCTCTCTTTCATTGCCCTCCTGGTAATACCAGTGACATTGTTGCTGTTGGAAATGAGGGATTGAAGAGTGAGTGAGAAGCACCATCCTCGACAGGTGGGAACCACGTTGGAATGGAATCACACATCTCCCAGAGGGCGAGAGCTGAAGCTGTAGGGCCATGGAAAGTGGGATGCTCTTAGCACCCCTGTGCAAGAAACAGGAGAATCTAAGGCACCTCTTGCATATATATTCCTATACCATTTTTTTTTCAAGCTTCATGAGGAAGAATTGTTTTTGCCTGTAGAAAACAGTTGTAGTAACACTGAGGCTGGAGCCCAAATCCCAGGATGCTATAGAATGGGCAATAGCTTGTGATTAAGGGGCTCTCTTGCTGAACTAACATTTTGGATTTTTATTTATTTTTTTCTTTACCAGGTTGTCTGATCTAGTTTAAGACGTTGTAATTAGTTGTTGCAGCATATTTGGCTGATTTCATTTTTGTTGATACCAGGTGTGGTGGAAATGCTAAGTCACGGCTTGAACCAGTGATTGAGCACCTGGTGGGAAGGCAGGGCCAACCCAGGAGAGCTCAGGTGAATGCAATGTACCTGATTGACCAGAGGGGGTGGAGCCAGGATCCTCCCCTTCCTTTAAGGGTTGGCAGCGGAGATAAGGGTATTTTGCTGGCGATCCCTGTGTACCTGCAGCTTTCTGAAGGTAAGCACCTTCTTTCCTTTAGTTCTGCTGCTGTTGTAGTTGAGCAAATCCTCGCTTGTTGCAGCCTAGGACCTTGCTGCTCTATTGTCTTTGCTGCACTTTCCATTGTATTAAGCAAGGTCTTATTTTTGGGATGTTTTGTCATACCTCCTCTCCTTACTGGTATAGATAGCTTTCCACCTATTAGCCCAGAAGGAAATGATGCAGCTAAGAGGGAGCAAGCAGGCAGCCGCTGTGCCTAAGCAGGAGGCTATGACGAACTGATGGCCAAGCTCACTCCAGCCTCTGTTACTGCTTGGCTGGGAGGAATGGTTGTGTTTCTTCAGCTCCTCTGTGAAAGCAAAAGTTAGAAGGAAAAATAAAATCTTAGAGGAGCTACCGACATCTATCCTGGCTACAGTTTTTGGTTCTGCTGTGCTACTCATGTAGCTGGTATTTCGCTTCTAAGTGAAGGGAGTTGAATGTAGATGAGTTGTTGCTCTGGTGAAAATGTTGGCCTGAAATGATGCACATAATAACTTGTCTCTGTCAGTCTTTGTGTTTTGTTGTTGTTGTCTTTTTCCAATTTTATTTGAAGACTTCACAGGAAGACAAGAACGTTAAAATAAATACAACAAACATTAAAGCAAAACACAAGATGTCATGTCTGTTTGTTTTTCCCGGTGTGAATGGGAGGTGGTGCCATGTGTCTGCCTCAGATGTTCTGAAGGTAAAGCTGGTGATTTCAGTGAAGACACAGACAAGCAATTTCAGTTTCTGTGCAGCATCCTATCTTAGTAGTTCAGAGGTTTCTAGGGATGTGACCTTATTTATTTTTCCTCCCATCAGCATGACATTTTGACTTGAGGTTTTTGCAGTCGTGTGGCAGCTTCCACTTGGATGTGTTGGTGAGCATCGCTTCATTGATGGCTGGCTGCTGTGGTCACTGGGCTGCTGCCACTTCAAGCAGCCCCTAAGCTGCCTACAGCAAGGTGCTGCTGGAGAGCCCATGTGTGAATCTGCTTTGTAAAGCAGTAGGATGCTTGCTTTGTGCAAACGGAGTGCAATGCCTCAGGACTTGGGCTAACTACGTACAATGCTTATGCAGAGCCAAGCTCTGTAGTCAGGATTTTCTGGATCTGATGGTTTCTCTAGAGGAATTCCTTGTTTCTCTGGTCTTGAGAAGTGTTTGGACACTTTGATTTCAAAACCCACTTCTCTGAAGGACTTGGATTGTGCTTATGGTTACTCCAGAGTGCGCTAAGTCTTATACTTGACCTGTAGCTCCACTCTCAGTGAGTTATGCCTCCGCTTTTGTTGGTTGCTCTTGGAATGATGGGAAGAACAGTCTTTCCTACTCACAAAGTTTTTGACTGTTTTCTCTGGTAGCTGATATTAAATAGTAGCTGATATTAAAATATCCTTTCCTACAGGCTGTTGACTTATCACTCTTGTGACTTGCTGTCTCTGAGTGAATTGAGAGCAGCTGGCAACAGTAGATTTTCTACCCTTTGCCCTGGGAAAGGAGGAATTTTTCCTTTCCATGGCTTAATTGCATTATACTTGGCTGAGACCATTTTTCCTTGCCTTTGTCACCTGTGTTTTTACCTAGCTCTTCTTCTGGCCTCGAAAAGTGCATCTAAAAGGAAGAGGCATAAATAGAAGGTAGCATTCAGGATATCACTCAGCTTTGGAGATGTGTGCCTCATAGTGGGGAGTCTGTGTTCCTTTGTTCCTGCTGTCTTTCCCTTTGCCTTCCAGCTTTCCTTGGTTCCTGGTGTTCCACCTTCAGAATCCTAGCTGTATTCACTTGGCCTAAAATATTTGAATAGGAAAAGCTATATTAAAAGGACACACTATCAGCTTAGTTTAAATATACATGTTGGCTCTGTGAGAGAGTGCTTTGCAAAGCAAGTCTGACTGTATGCTTTTGCACATAAAATGAGCACACAATTAAAAGGTCTTCAACCGAAGAAAGCTCTTTTCTCCTGCTTCTTGCCATGCAAATGCTGGCATGCTTCTGTATTAGGATTTGTTGCAAGGGAAAACCAAACAGCAGTGAAATCATGCTGGCATTGCCTTTATGCAGAGCTAAAGGACCAACAGCAAACAGCAGCTGGAAGTCTGGTTTGATCTTTCTGTATGATTAAGTTGCAGGCATGGTGCAGGTGAGAAGGTACTTTCCTGAGCCCGTTTCACAAAGGATTTGAGCATTTTTGGAGAAATTGTCCTCCATCTCTGGTGTTTATGGCAGTCCTTCAGGACTGTGGCACTCTGTGTGGGTTGCAGTGGTACAGAGTTTTCGGGAAGGCATGAGGCTGCTTGGAGTTGTAGGTCCTTCCCCTGCCTCTGCTTCTTTCTTTAGTCTCTATTTTCAGAACACGTTGTGTGCTGTGGAAGCTGCCTCCAGGCCTCCGAAGTTGCTGTAGGTCTAGGCTGTTTCTACCAACTGTGCATATTACATTTCTTACTCTAGGAGAAATATCTGAGAAGAATCCAGGCATAATGTGTTTTGGTTCTGCTGCTGAATACTTCAGAGAAGGTGGACTTTTCTTCTGTGTCAGTTTTTCCCCTTTCTTTCCTGTTAATCTCACTGTGATTTTTCATACGTGTTTGAAATTAAATGAATCATCCCACTGTGGTGAGATCCTTGCCTGGTGGTCATCAGGGAGCTGGGATTCAAGGGGCAGCTCCTAGGTATCTCAGGGGTTATGTGAGACCTGACTGTTGGACTTGATCCTCTTAGGGGTCTTTTCCAACCTTAATGATTCCGTAATTCTACTATGCAAAGTGAGGCAGGGCTGGCAGTCTCCAAGGCTGCTTCTATAGCCGCACTAATGTTCTCTGCTCTTGCATTTTCTCTTCTGGTCTGAATGGTCATCACTGTTTCCATTTTAAGAGCAGGAGTGAAAGAGTGACCTTTCGGCTGTTTTGTTTTTCCTGTCAAGTTGCTTTTAAGATTCCCAGTGCTTCCTCACTCTGATTTCCTTTCTGTTTAGAGACATCTTGCTAACCTCTTCATCTTCTATGTAGCTTCATGCGTGTGGAACCTGTCCTTAACATCCTTAATTTCCTCAAAACACAGGTTGAGGAACAGACCTTCTGTGTGTGTCTTCTCTTGTATTCTAATCCTGAACTTGCACTTTGAATGTGCCTTTCAGCTCTTCAACAGGTTTGGCTGAATGGGCATCCCTGCCTTCTCTGGTTGCGTGAGTGGTTCTTGGAGAAGCAGATACGTTCCCAGATAATTTGTCCATCTTCCCATCATCCTCTAGGAAAAAAAAAAAAACAAACAAAACTAGTTCTAGATGGTCTGCTGCTTGTGTTTTCTGGGTTCATCATCTCTTGGAGTGATACCCTTTCTGGTGTGAGCACAGGTTGGGCCAAACTGTTCATCAGCCCAGTGCAGACGCTGAAAGGAAGCCAAAATGCTACTTCTCCATGTACCAGGATAGAACCCCTCCAGGCGCTGAACTTGCCAAGATGGAAAGAGAATGCTGTACTCTCATGCTACTCCTGTGCTTAGAGCGCATATTGCTGCTGGATCAGTGTTTTGCTTTTTCCTCACTAGCATAGAATTACAATACCTCTACAACATCTGGAGATGGTTAGGTTGAATAGAGATGAGTTCAGCCTCCTTTGTACCAAAGGTGAAGACATCGGGCAATTTTTTTCTAGTTAAATTGGAAGGAAAGAAAGGTCACCATACACTCTCTCAGTAGCGTATCTCCTTCTAGAGCTGATCTATTCATCCTCTGTAGTACTTGGTGACTCTTCTCTAGGAGTATGCATGCCCACAGACTCTACAGGGAGGTGTCTTAGGTGAGCAGTATGATTGTAGATATTATAACAAATCCATTGTTCATCCATCTTGGAGGACTGCTTTTGTATCTCTGATAATCTGTTAGATTCCCCCGGAATTCCTGCCTGGGGGAAGTTGTGACATTTTAATGTTGTTCTGGAAGCTCTGTGGCCACTGTCCAAGAATCATGAAATTTCTGGTTTTTATGGTAATCAAATGGAAACAGTAAAGATCAACACAATATGCAGGGGTGAGAAGAAAATCCACATTTCCTTTTAAAGGAAAAATGATACCCTACAGATCTGCTGGTTGGAAGGGATCTCTAGAGTAATCTGGTCTAGCTGTCTGCTGCAAGAAGGGCTAAGCCTGAGGTTGGAGCCAACTCTGAAGTTAAGACAGGTTGCTTGGGTCATTCTCCAACTAAATTTTGAGCATATCTAAGGATAAGGGGTTTCATGAGCTCTTTGTTCCCCTCTTCTGGTGTTTGACAAACCAAAGGGTGGAACGTTTTCTTTTATGGCTAATGGGAGTTTCCTGTGTTTCTAAAGTGCTTTGATTAACTCTGCTGTAATTAGCACAGTCCTGGTGCAGCCTGTCACAAAGACAAACAGAGAAATTGGAGATACACTGGTAGACATTTCTACACTTTCCATTTTATGTGAAGCATGCTCATAGAATCATTAATGTCGGAAAGGATCTCTAAGATCATGTAGTTGAACTATCGGCCCATCCCCACCGTGCCCTCCAACCATCTGCCTCAGTGCCACATCCATGTGGTTCTTGGAGTCGTGATGACTCCTTCACCTCCCTGGGCAGCCTGTTGTTCCAATGTCTCACCACTCTTTCTGAGAAGCTTTTCCTAATATCCTGTCTGATCTCCAGTAATAGCCATATTTAGTATTCTTCTGTGAAAATAACAAAAAACATTAAACAAGCATGGAGTCAGAGATGGTGCAAAATATCAATCAACCCACTGCCCACATACGGCAAGGAGAAAATCCTTTGTGTGTGTTTATATATAGATGTGCGTGTTCGTATGTAATAGTGTAATATACACACAAACACATTTTGCAGTGAGTTGATTGAGGTACCCAGTTCCAGTTTTCTTGACAGGAAAGCAGGGAGTGTCCAGCAGGTGTCCTGCATTGTGCCACTTGTCAGCATGAGCTGGTAGCATCCCCAGGGCATGGCAACAAATGACTGGGTAGGAAGAAAGAAGCACGGTTTCTCAGAATGCTTTGTAAAGGGAACTTCAGGTGCTGTTCAGACTGTTTAGTTCAAAGACACTTGTGGTGTGTTAATGTGACAAGAGGACCTCATCTCACGTTGGATACCCTGGGGTTTCTTTACACTTCGAGTTCTCCATGGGTGCCCAGTTGGCAGCCTTGCTTCACAGCATGAAGTGCTGGAGCAGGAAGCTGAAGATTCGGTTTTGCTTTCTCTCTTCATTTGACACAATTGTAGGTGGCATGGAGAGTGGGAAGCTGGGGTAGGAAGTAGCTTTTATTTTACTCCCACTGAATTTTATCTGGGCAACGTGCCCTATCTGAACAGTTGGCTCGGTAGCGTTTTTATTTTCCTAATGTGCTTAGTATCTGCTCTTTGTCTCTGTCTCTCTTGTAGAGCCATTTCCAGATTAGAATGAATAGGCATGTGAAAAGGGACTGGGGAGATGGGAAGGTCTGCGTGTTCAGGTGTCAAAAACACAGATCTGACTCGGTGTGAATGGCATCCACTTTACCGGTTGCTTACTGGTGAAGTCTTTCAAAGAAAGGAATCTTCTAGTGTCTGTCTCACCCTCAGTGCATCTGATATCTGGCCCAGGTGGTGATACACATCTCTGGCCACAAACCGCTGAAGAAAATAACTCTGCTCCTTTTTGTATTATTATTTTTGTTGTCATTTTTTTAATTTCCAATGTGGTAACCTCACTGCTGACCCTCCTGGGTTTTCTGAGGAGCGCAGCCCGTGCTCGTGCTTTGCGGATCCCCTAAATGGTTTGCATATGGTTTTTTTTTGAGAGCGTGGGGGGAGTACGTATGTATGTGCAAATCTCAGTGCTGCTCCTGAGCTGTCTCCTCTGAGGGAGTGGCAGTGCTGCAGCTTTGGTAGAAAATATTAATGCATGTAAACATTTTTCTAAAGGCATTACATCTTCCTGCACGTACTTTATTATTTTCCCACAAATCTGACTGGATGTGATAGATAGGTAACCAGGGAGCAAGGCTGGGGAAGCGTGCTGGAGAGGGAAGGAGGGAAACGGGAGTGAAATAAACACAAGCCTGCTGTAATTCAAAACAAGGCAAAATCAGATTGTGTGCTTTGGCTAATTTTCTTATTCAGGTATTGATCCAATGGCTGCTCCAGAGTCTATTAGCAGTCAGCCAGTGAAAATATTTCCCATCGGGGGCTCTGACCTGAGACGGGGGTGAATCTATAGCAATTTGTTCAAACAGAGGAAAGCTTTTTCCTCTGATTTGTATTCCAATTTGCACAATATACAGAGGGGGGCCCCGTTGTGGGGGTTTGCGGGTTGGTGCTTGTCAAGTGGGAATCAAGCTTGAGCCAGGCAACTTGGCTGAACAAAATGCCTGATTAAACTCTGGGCTGGGCACCCTCTGTCTGTCTCTTTGGGTTATCTGAGAGCTCTGCAGGCTGGCATGTTAAGGGGAGTGAGACAGCTCTTTGCATCCCTTTGGTAGGGAAGAGAGGCATTCTTGTGCCGTTCCAATACATTCATTTGCACATGCGTTCCCCTCTATAGCTTACTGCTTTTCATGGTTTTCAGCATGGACCAACTGGGCTTACAGCTGGCTTGACCATCATATCCCCTGCTGGAGAAGAACAATGTGGATGTTGAGACTCTCAAGTGAAGAGTCTGCTGCAGGAGTTCCTTGGATCCCAGTGCTTTACTGGGGTTTGACAGAAGTTGCCTGATAACAAGCTTTGGGACCCAGCTTCCACCCAAAGGTTCCATCTCCCTAAAGACATGGGTGGAGCTCACCTTCTTATTCCTCTCCCCATTGGTTTCCTGTTATGTTGTTGTTTCAGAAGTTATCCAGACAAGGAAACCATTTTGGGATCCCTTAAATCAGTGCTTGCATCTATCTGAAGCTACTGAAAGTTTCAATAGCAATAGAAAAACCTGACAAGGTTAGCAAGGCTCATGGTTTCCACTGCCTGTTGGGTCACAAGCAAGTATAATGCCAATTGCTTTCTGACTCTCCCTGCATCAATCTGAAAACTTCCAGGTCTGGGGTTTAGCCCACCTGTCCTGGTAATGGTACAGCTGTAAAGTTGTGGTTGGAGAGGTGGGGAGCTAATTTGGAAAGCCCTGCTTTACACAGACTACGTGTTCTGTATCTGGGAGACTGGAAAAGTACACGGTTGACTTGACACATATCATTGTGAAATATGTAAGAATTGGCGGAGATCTCTAAACATCAACTGACCTATATATATATATAGGCATACGTTGGGCCTGCATACTAGTCTGTGATACCATGCTGACTATTTTCCCGTACTTGCCCAAGTACAGGAGCCTAACATGGAAGAATTCTTCATGCAGAGAGGCAGGAGAGGAAAACCTTCCTTTGTAGAACAAAGAGTAGGGAGAGTAATGGGGTGAGTTTACTCTCTGTATGCTGTTTTTAGCCTTTGAAATTGGCTGGAATTCTCCTCAGCCTTGTTATACTTGCTTTAATTTAGTGATGGTCATAGGAACTCTTAAAGGGAGAGAGAGGATAGGGAGGAATAAATAAATTAGCACCTTAAAATTTAAGTCTGTTCAGTTTTTAGACCACAGGCTTATTTCTGACTTGGCCGTAACTTTCAGGGGGCAGGCCTAGATCCTGAGGAGAGCATTAACTCCAGCATTGGGAAAGAGTGCGAAAGTTTATGGGATTTTTAAAGCAGCCAAGCAGAGGTCCCTGCAGTCAATAGCATGAGTGGAGTGTGTGTGGGAATGATGACAACAGCATTTTGTAATATTTAGGAGAGTATTTAATGGTGTCAGGGCTGTGGAGCATGCCGTTGCTGCTTTTATGGTTAGCAGAGGGCTTGTTAAGGTGCTGGAGGGAGGCACAGCACAGGGCAGGTTCCTCTGCTGGGGCACTGGCTGCTGGGGAAGGGGTTCCTCAGTCCCCTGCCCACTTCCTTCCTGAGGGAAGCCCCTTTCCTCAAGCTTGCAGCATCGCTTCTAGACAGCGGAGCAAGTCCTGTGTCGGGCTGCCAGAGCAAAGCAGGCTAGAGGGGGGGCAATTAAAATCCAAGGTGCCACTTGCTTGATATGCACCATTGATTGGCTCCCATCAGGTGATGGGTTTTAAGCCCTTCACACCAGCTGATTGGTCCAATTCCTGCCTTAAGAGTGAACAGTTTCCAGGGCTTCAGCAGAAAGAAGAGTGACTCACGTGATGGAGTTGCCAAGCTGTGGGTCCTTCACGTTGGTTTGGATGCGCTGCCCTTTCATTGTGCTGCCTCCTCCTGGGGCTGTGGCTGTAGGAGGGAGCTGAACTGTTCCTGTTATGACTTCAACGCTTCTGCCTGTCCTCTGCAGAGCTGGGTCCTGCAGCAAAGAAAGCAATCTACTGTGCTGAGACGGATCTATGCTGGTGTTGAGCTGTGTGCTGCTCCCATGGGGATGCTGTGCACAGCACCATGCAGCAGCCTGGCAAGAGGAGGCTGCTGGAGCAAGAGCACACAGGAGGGCTATTAGTGCTGCTTTGGCTGGCTTCTAGGGAGAGAATACTATGGGTGACCCTGTCCCACCCAGGGAAGTGGAAGGGAGGGACTGAGGCAAGCTGTTTCCTCCAATTGATGTTTAAAGCTTCATAGCACAGTTGCAGAGAAACAGCTTGGAAAAGGATACTGAGAAAGCACGCAAGATATCTGTTGAAACCCAGCATGTCCCTGATGCACAGCAGTCAGTGGCGGGTCCCAGAACCGCAGCCTGTTAAGCAAGACTGTATGCAGTATGTTTCTCCCAGTGATTGTACCAGGCTCCTGTCTGGTTCAGGACTCTGAAAACAGCATCTGTTTCTCTCCGCCATCTCTGTTGATGTGTATTGTTGTGTTCCCCTTAGCATCTCGCAAAGTGTATTTCTTTTTTTTGCCAAGGTAATCATGCTGGCAGGGTTAGTTCCCTCGAGATGTGAATTCTGTTCCTTGAAGAGCTCACACACATCTGCCTATGTGTGTGACTCCTGCCCACGCTGCTGGGGCTCAGTGTGACTCAGGAGGGGAGGAACTGCTCCATTCAGCAACTTCTCCAGCTGTGAATCTCATGCTTCACGAGCCTATGAGTGTGGACAAGCTCCAGGGGCTGCATCTCCCCCTCATCTGAGGCTGATGCTGTGAAGAAGGAACAGCTCTCTCAGCTGGCCCTCACTGCTGCCCCTTTCCAAGTTAAGGATGTGTTTGTGTGCAAAGTGGAGGAGCCCAGTGGGAGCAGCTTTGCTGGGCAGATGAGCACTGTCTGAGATAGCAGAGTATGCAGCGCTGTCTCGCTGGTACATTACAAAGGACTGAAGCTTTTGGGCTCCCAGCTTTAGTGCTTTCTCATTCTTCACAGCTTTGAACCACCAGCCCTTCCTCACAGCTGCAGAAAATCTGCCTGCTGGGGTCTCTAACTCATACATTTTAGTGGGAACCAGTGTAACCATATTTACTCAGCAGCACTATTGCCACTTTCACATATGCAAGGGCACTGTGAGCCCTCTGCCATTTACTGCTGCTTTCTACTTTGGTGAAGTAGGGCTGTAAGCATCCCAGGCAGTGCTGCGGGGCCAGAGCACAGGATATGGCACTTGATCCATGGTATGGGAAAAGATGGAAGCATCTCTCAGTGCTTGAGTAGCATTGATGGGAGGTAAATGGCAAAATGCTGTCATGCTTGCTGTGCTGGTGTGAATATCTGGTATTGTGGTAGTTTTTGGACTTGGCTTGTTACCTAGAGACCACCCTCTCCTCCCCCCCCCCCCCCCCCCGCCAAAAAAAAACCCCATACCATGGGCTTGTTGTTCTGTTCTGGGGTTTTTTATGATTGCAGGAGGGTTTTAGTGCCTGGTGTGAGATCATATTTAATGTTCCTCTTTCTCCTGCCCTGCTCAAGTGATGTTTGATGCTGCAATGCACCATTAAACTGGTACCAGGCTCTGTCCCCACATGAATGCGTTTCTGTGGCAAGTGGACTGATTGTGGGAGAGACAGACCGTGAAACAGCCTACATGTGCTTAGTTTTATGAGGAAGGAAGGAGCCTGTGAAGGGAGAAGAGGTGAATAGTAACCTCTACTGTGAAGGTTCTAGCTCAAGCAATGAGTAGGAGGTTATCGCAGGTTGCGTGTTCTGTAGCCTGAAACCTGTTATTGGAGAGGTTATGTAGCAGGCCCTGTGCCTTCCCTGTTTCAGGATCCAGCCTACCACATTCTACCCTGTTGGGATAATGGGAGGGCGGCACTGGCAGTCGCTGTGGTGCAAAGCCTCCCCAGCTGGCTTTCATGGCTGTGCTGGCCCCAGGTCCGTCATGCGAGGTTTGCTCTGCTGCTGCATCAGCCACATCCTACACCTCTACCTTCCTCTTGTTTCCTTCAGGAGACTGAGGGGCTCCACGTGTTGGGTAGTTTCAGACCTGCAGTTGGTGAGGGCAGTGACATTTGTGAGTGCTCGCAGTGAAAGAGGAGAGAAGAGGCTG
The DNA here is from genome assembly GCF_016699485.2 of Gallus gallus. NCBI lineage: Eukaryota > Metazoa > Chordata > Aves > Galliformes > Phasianidae > Gallus > Gallus gallus. Next base: position 29,648,651 of record NC_052534.1, read on the forward strand.
TGTCCTGCAAAGGAAAAAGGTTTTAGGTGCCAACGTCTTGTTTGAATGTTCTTTATTCATCTGTAGGACTCTGGGCTGGACTTTGGGTCTGCTGTGGGCTGGCACTGCCAACGTGGTAAGGCTTCTCATGCTGCCAGAAAGGTACAAGGCTCTGGGAGAAAAAGTGTCAGTGCTTGTCCTCCTGTCTCAGGGCTTTGTCCTTCCTTCTCCATCAGACTCTCCCAGCTGCCAGGCACCTGCTGGCTCCACCACAGCCCCTTGCCCTCAGAAGCTCAGCAAGAACACAAAGGAGAGCAAAGCTAAGGGAAGGCAGGAGCATCCCTGTTTCCCAGGGATGCTTAGATCGAGGTGCCAAGACCTACTAGCGAGATACGTATCTGTGACCTTCTGTTGCTCCTGTCAGGCACTTCACAGTCCTCAACGTGACACCGACTAAGTTACAAAGCCGTATCTCAGCAGGCGACAGCTGCTCCTGCTGTCTTTCTCACTCTTTCTGTCTGGCAACAGGATCTCCTTAAATACATCATTGCATTTGCACTGTGACAAGCAAAGCTTGCAGAGTAAAGTCAAACAGCTTGATGTGAAGCTCGGGTTCAACTCTTAGATGGGGATTGTAGTGCTGTGTACACATCGTTCCCTTTGCGTTTTGCCCAGGAGCAATGGAGTAGCAATAAAAATATCCCTTAGGTAGCAATTCTTATGGCATTAGTCTCTAGCCTGGCTGGAAATGTCCTGATCTGCAATGTTTCTGGCCCAAGGTAATTTAGCAAAAGCTCATGATTGCATTGAGCTATAGCCACCTCTGAGCTGTGCTCAGTAAAGGAGTGTTTGTGGAATCTCAAAGACTTCATTATCTTGGAGTTTGCAGGATTTTTATCTAAAGTTATGTGGGCTGGAAATCTTGCATGCCCAGACACCTGAGATCACAAAATCAATTCTGCCGTCTATTAAATAGGTGTAATTCCCATCGACTGCAGTGAATGTTACAGTTTTGCAGCGGAAGGTGGAATTGGATCCATACGTATTAGAGACAGAAAACCCATCACCAGTTTCCTCTTTTTCCAAGGTCAGTGCAAGACTCTGCCTTGGTGCTTGTGACCAGCACTTCCCCCAGTCTGCAGTGCACTGGAGATAACCGTATCTCCCACCACACTGCTTTACCACTAAGAATGGGCATGTGACTGAGGGTGTAAAGCCAAGCCTGCTGCCAACCGTTTCCTATTTTTGTGCACGTTTGTAAACGTTTTAGTCTGTGACGCTCTTATTTTTGTGAAGACTTGAGGATTATTTAAATTGGATTATAAGAAGCACTAAAAACAATGAAATGAATTCCTCTTGGCAGACCTTCCCATTGCTTTGCTTCTGTTTCTGGGCAGGCTGGAGCAGAAGGGCAGCAGCCTTGTGTTTATTTGTTCACAGGTGCTTGCTAGGTTGGAGGCGGAAAAGGGCCAGCCTGGTATTGCTGGCAGTGTTATATGAATGATGTTTTAGCCATGACTTGTTCCCCATATGGACGTTGTGTGAGCTGCAGGCAGCTGTGTGGTGTTTCAGACCCAAGTGGGAGTCAGGCTGTCCTTTAATGCAAACCAGATTCAGCTTGGCTGCTTCTCATGGCTTGTGAAATACCAGGGAAGCTTCAGCACAATGATGTGCCTGAGCTAGTGAGATGAAAGGCTTTTACTGCTTTGGTAACTCACGTTTTCTTTCCTGGTCTCTTGTTGCTGTGACAGCAGACCTGCTAGGAATCATACTGACATACGTTTTGAGGATGTGGTGTTTTGGACAGAAAGCCAAAGGCTTCAGCCTGTTCACTTCCAGCTGCTTGATTCCAAGCACAGTGCTGATGCTCTCGGGCTGAGACCCAGCTATTACTGGGAAAGGACCCAGGCCCTGTGCCCTCCTCCAGGCAGAGATGGGACTCCCTCTGCTGCCCTGACCTACCCAGCACCTGGGGTGAAGAAGGGATAGAAGTTTGTCCTGAGTAACCATGGACTGGCAAGCAGAGGAGCTGGTGAAGGGCCTCACTTGGCCCAGTGGAGTTAGATCGAGCCCTTTGCTACTGCCTGGGACAGGAGGCCCAGAACTGTGCAGCAAGCCTGCTGTTCTTTCATGGGTGATTTGTGAAGGGTTCTTGAGATGGCATGTGTGGAATATTCTGATACACATTTGGCTGCAGTTGGACGGTAGTCTGTACTTCATTGAGGATCTCCTATGGGGGTTTTAGAAATTCGGTGAAGTTCAAGGGCTGAAAATCTGCGTATTCCAAAATCAGAGGTCATCTACATGATGTGAGACATGACCATTGTGATCTCTTCAGCGTAATGCCACGGTGTGATTGACAGCTACACTGGTGTAAGTCCTGTGTCTTCCTTCGCCCCAAAGTTGCTTCTCAAGGAGCAGCATTACTGTGAGTGACATCAAATGCAAACCTGTACCCCTCTGGAAGGGCACAGAAAACTAAGTTGCTGGTTGCTTGTGATCATTAAAGTACACAATTTTTTTTCTTCCCTTCCATGTGCTCTGGCCAAATTCCAACTTGGGTAATTATATTCTGCTTCCCTAATTCCCTTTGAAGCTGCAGATCAGTTTAGAATGCTTTTTCCTTTCTAGCCTGAGCCCTGTTAACCAGCGATGTTCCCCCTCTGAGGAAGATGCACTTCATTCCTTATAGAAGCAGCCTCTTCCCTCACTTGGGTATTTATGAAGTCTTTCTGATGTGACAGATGACAGCGAAATGTGAGCAATGACTTCTCACAGATGGGGTGTCTGACATCTCCCCCCTTGCTGAGGGCAAGCTGCAGAAGGTGCTGAATTCACTCACCCCTTGTTCTGCAGCACCTGTAGCTGCCCTGGACGCTTTGAGAGCAGCATGCTGGGCAGCAGCGCGGATAGGAAAAGAATGGTGCTCATATTTCAGTGGTGGAAATGCCACTTGGAGTAACAAGCTGCAGAGGAGATAAGATAAAGACTGTTGTGAAGGAGAGCGTGGTGGGCATGACATGGAGAATTGTGAACAGCGGTGTAGGGAGGGGTGGGGGGTGTCTGAGACAGTTTGTCCTAATGGCTCCACACTGGAGGTATGCAGCCAATTTTCTACCTTGCACTTCTTAGCAGAGCAGCTGGTGATATTAATCATTGCCCTTATCGGTCTTGTGTAGCAAGCATTAGCAGTGTCCTCCAATGAAGCACACCCCTTCACCTCCTACCTTGTAGAACTGAAGATAGAGAGGAGGCATTTGGCTTGATCCTTCGTGCTGAGCAGCGAGGAGCAAAGAGAAGTGACACTGCCACACAATGCTACATAGATTTATTTATTTTTGGATTTTATCCTAATTGAGACTGAAAGAAGTGACTGTGGAGAGAAGGCGGGTTTTGAGGATTCGGAAATGAGTACCACGTGGAGCCTTTTTCATGAAGAAGGGTGTTTGTTCAGCTCCTCGTGCCTACGCTCCATCCCAAGGGGTCCTGGAGTGGCTGTTGTCCTCCTGATGGTGCAGCTTCCTCCCATCACATGGAACCCTCTGCTGAGAGAGGATGAATCTCCTCCCTGCTGCGCTGGTGTGTCAAGCCCAGCCAAGATTGTTGATAATCACACCTATTACTGTGATACTTAATAAGAGCTCAAATTCCCCCGCTGCATGCCTTCAAGTGAGAAACAAAAGCAAACGAAACCTGCTGCAAGACAGGCACTTTGGGTGCTGCTTTTCCACTCTGTCTTAACCTCCTGTTTGTGAGCCCGACTTGGGAAGCACATCAGGACAAGCTTCTTGATTAAAAAATGCTTCCCTGGGAACATCTTAGAGATTGATCAGGCTCAATAATGTAAAGCGGGCTGTAGGGAAGACTTGAATATGACATGGCAGGTACTGCAGGACTCCTGTCTGTAATGTGTGTGGTTGCCCAAGCTCTTTCTGTAGCTCTTCCAAGTTTTGCTGCTGATCCATTTTCCTTTGGAAAGCATATGCACACATGCAGGGCAAAACCGGTAACACTTTTATCTCTTTGCAGTAAATGGAACACCATGAGAAGCCATGTGGGCAAATGCACACAATGAAGTCTGATTAACAGTTTTCCAAAAAGTCTGTGTTCCTGTTGACAGCTGGCAACATCCTGTTGATCTCTGAGTGTGCCAGTAACCTACTCTTGTAACCTGTGTGCGTAAAGGCAGGATAGCCTTGTGTCTCTGCCACCCAGTACCAGGCCATGTGTCTGGGAACACAGATATACAATGCGTATGGAGGGTTTTGTGTTCAGTGAGCTAGGAGGTAGTCTGCTGTGATGGGTAGAAGGCTGGTACTCAAGAACCTAAAGCAACTGCTTGCAGTTTCCCTTCTTTGATCGTAATTGTTATCCAAGAAACTCTCTGTAGGCCTCTCCATCTCTGTTTCCCACGGAAGTAGCTGCACTGCAAAACACTTTTGTAGCCACGTTTCTGGGATTTAGCAGAAAGCTGGACTGGCTCTAGTGTTGCAGAATGAATGTGGCTGTTTGGAGGGGTCTGTCATTGCTTTCTAATTACCACATTCTTGGTGTTTTCCAGCCCAGTTCCTGGGTGTACTTTCTCTTTGCTCCTCATTTATTTGCTTGAAGTGATGCTGAGTGCTCATTCAGCCTTTAGCTTCCCCACTCAGACTGTCCTTAAATGAAGCATCATCCATCCTGTTATGATGGATACCATGTTCTTCAGCTTACAGTGCATAAGCGGTGGCCCTGAAGTGTTTCCTAAAGAGTGGTAGATTTGATGGCTATTGGCCTGGGAGCTGTTCAAGCATTAGACCTTGAGTGATGGACTCCTTATCACAGTCATGGAGGCAGTATGCAATCTGGACCTGGGCTGGAAACAAAACATACTCATTTTTGGACTTCTGTATCATTCAATCGCTGTTATCGGTTCTATAACTTATTAGTGGATTGAAGGATAAGTGATCCCATCTTGAGCCAGAAGGCTGTAGTGGTCAGTATTGGAAAAACACAAAGTGGTAGTGTGCCTTCAAGAATTTAGAGGAAGGGAAAAAGCACAGCTGACCCTATGGGACTTTTGGGGGCTTGAGCAACCAACAGGTGATTTGGGCTGCTGTGGGAGGCAATCGACTCAATCATTCTCATACGGAAGAAATATAATGTGGTTGGCATCTATCCCACAGAGCCATTGAGCTACTCATTCTTAGTGTGTAGGATCACCAGCTGCCTGTGCACTGGGAGGGCCTTGAATCCTGCACATCTGAAGGGAGCTACTGCTTTATCTGAAGGAATTAAGAGATACTTTACTCCTTCAAGCTAGTAAATGGAGACCAGGGACTTGGGATATTTGGGGCTGGGGCCCTGTGGGTGAGTTTACAGGGTTGGTTGTTTCCTAATCTATTTTCCTACCTGACTGTGGAGTCCTTAAAAGTGAACGCACCTGATTTCTCTCTATCCAGTCAATTCCTAAGGCACCAGTAGCTATTGAAAGGGCTGTGGGTCTCAGAGCCATCCTGCTTCAGATGTTTGGTATTGCATTTAGGAATACCAGACATGAGATTTTCTAGGGTGCTTGAGAGTATTAGTTACCCCAAATCAGCTTTAATGTTAATGCACAGTTATCACAAAGAAAAGGAAAGCACTTGGCATTCTCTTGTACATTGATGGTATTTGGCTTAATTAACAGAGAGCAGGCTGTCCCCACATGCATCCAGCTCCACCTCCTCATCCTTCCTATCAGTATCAGCTTAGATTTGTTTTTAATTACATTTTATTAAGTGTTCCACAGAACAGTAAAACCGACATCAGATTACTGGGGATATTAATCCTCTGCACTTCTGTAGCGCGTTCCGTCCGATGACAGAGGATTGTTTCACAAACATCAATTACAAAGCTTCATAACCCCCCTGTGAGGAAGGTAATAGCCACAATAATACTTAGCACTTACACTGTGCCTTGCATCTTCAAAAAGCTGTATAAACAAGCTTGAAAGTACCCTGCATGGCAAAGTAGAATAATCAGTCAAATGACGCAAAGGGAGAGAGAGGTGTACCAAGAGGACAATGTGCTTGCCCGGGGTCTAGCATCAAAACAAATACTGGCTGAAATAGATTCTCAGTTTTTGGGTTTCTTTCCCTCCTTTTCTGCTTTCTGTGTGTTGTAGTTGAGTAGTTATATATAGGAGCGGTAGAGGGTTGAAGACCATGAGCTGAAGAGCATTAGGTCCATCTAGCTGAGCACAGAATATAGGATACCATATCTCCTGGGTAAAGTTGGGGTAGCTTGGCTGAATAACTTTGTGGTTAACAGCGTCCTGAAGAGCCATTTGCAATCAATGCTCAGTGGTGACTGCTGGTTTGGATCATTTCTGCTATTGCAAGTGAAAACCTTCTGTATTTAACCAGTAGCTCCCCAGATACTTGAGCTGGTTCGCTGCAGGCAGCGACAGGGAAAACATGGCTAGGAATTAAACTTCTTGTCCCTCACCTGTTTTAGAATGTGATCAAACAAGGAGAGAAGGCTGAAGGCTCGGTGACTGCGACTGAGGGTCTCATTTCTGCTCGGGTAGACATGATTATGTTTGTTGACCTGGGCAAGAGGAGTGGCCTGGTTGCGCCCACTGTGGGGGTGCAAGACAGGGCTTCTCTCTTCCCTGCTGACTGGAGAGTTCGCTTTCCTCCTGTCCCCTGCGGAAACCAAGGGACTGCTTTGTTCTCCATGGGGTGGGCTGCCAAAGGCCTGGGAGTACTTTAAATAAAACTACATTTCTTAGTTAAGTCAAGAGAACATCAAGTGAAGCTGAGGATAAGTGATTTTATAATATGCTGAGGTCTTAGCCTGCTGCGGCCTCGCCTAAATAGGCCAAAGCCTCTTCTCTTGCAGAAGAGAGTCTGAGAACAAAAGTCTTTCAAGAGCTTTCCTTTTCAGATGCACGTCCTCTTGTAGGCTGATGTCTGTCAGCATTTCAGTCTCTCGGAGCTTTATTTCCTTGGTGTCAAAGATCATCTTGCTTCCTTTGCAAGGCTGTCAGCAAGACCCGGGCTGCTTTGATACGGTTGTGTTCGTCCCTGAATTCCCTGTCGTACAAGCGCTCAACAATGTTTGCACAAATGCAGGATCTCAGGCAGCGAATTAATCTCTGTTCTTACCCCCCGTGCAGCCAGCCAGCTGGGAAATTATTTTAAATACCGTCCCATGTGCATTAGTCCTTCCTCATTTCCCTCTGCAAATCTCTGGTGTTTCAGATGATCTTTTGACTTTGCACAGATGTGAAGTAATCAATTCATAACCCTGCATTGTGGAATTCCTGCTCCAAAGTTCATTGCCATCAGCCTCTCACCAGGGAACAGCTATGCCAGCATCAGCCTGCCTTGCTTCTCCTTGCCTGTAGCTGGATTTTATTTTTTATTTTTTGAAAAACTCCTTGATAGTCTGTTTTCCATCTACTCCCTTCTTTTCTTAACCCAACTCCCCCCCCCCTCCCTTGCAAAGAGGTGCTGTTTGAGGGGGCGCACAGTTGGGTGTGTGCCAGGAGGTGGCAATGCCAGAGCTACTCTCATTTTGCAAGGGCTGGGGAATGCTCCTGAGACCAATAGCTGGCACTTGTGGCCAAGGAGAGCACATCCCCTTCCCAGGAGCAGCCTGGCAGTACTGTGTTAGGCAACCTCGGGCACATCCATAGAGCGCCCTGTCTGTGCAGGGAACAGCTGCAGGTGCAAAGGGGATGACAGAAGGCGACAGCAGAGAACTGCATGCTGAAGAAGCTTAATTTTATTGTTTCTGAGCACTTCTGGAAACGCTACCCATCTGTGGGGCCTCTACTCCTCCATCAGCTCCGAAGTCCCTTGAGGAGAAACAGGCGGAACACTGGGCTGGGGAGTGTCTGCCTAGGAGAAGCAACGTGGCCAGATGTGCCGCACAGCTGGAAAGGAGCGGATGGGTAATCCATTAAAGGGAAACGGTGCAAACTGTTTGTTGCGGTGTCAAGAGTGTTTCAGCATGTGGCAGATGTGGAGTGACAGAAAACGTTCCCTGCGTGCAGAGAGCCTGACAGAAGGGGGAGGGGGGTTCCTCCACGTTCTGCCAAAGCAACTGGCAGGGGATGCCCCGAGTGTGAGACTCTCTTCTAGCACTTGCGTGTGAGGGGAGTAGCAGTTCCTATGTCAAAACTTCTGCGCTTTAAAATCAGTCACAAAAGCGCCTTGGGCTGACTCTGCTCCGTGCACCACTGCCCTCTCCTGTGTGCGTGGGGAGGATGCTGGCTGTGCAGAAGGCTGTGCTACACGCCTCTGTCCCTTCCGGGCAGGGTGACCAGCATTCTGCCCCTCCCACGGCTCTGGTGTCCCCAGGTGCTACTGCAGGTGGGACACCCCTCACCGCTGCTTTTCAGGTAGCAGCTCTGCTGCTGAGGACGAACGCAATTTTGCACACAAATTAGGAATTTGATCTCAGTTCTGCGTGAAAAATGCTTCTTAACCTTTACAGAATTGCAGCACTTAGTCCTTGCTGGAAGAATGAATTTGCAGAGAATTTGCAAGTCAATTGGTCCGAATTAAGACGATTTTTTTCTAAGTGTCCTCAGTAAGGAATTTAGCTTTTGTTAGTCTTTTTATTTGTCTGGAATTAACTTAATAACGTAGAAGCACATGCTCTTCAAATGTGGCATGTAATTGAAATTCATTGGCATCTTATGCCTAGGCTAAATTTGAAGAAAATAGGTTCTGATTAAACTAAGTTATTAACGGTTACTATATCTAATTATTGTGACTATGTGGTTCTGCTCTGGGTCAGGTGGGACATCATTATCCCAAACTCAAACAAATTCACTGCTTACAATGAGAGCTAATCAAGAGGAGAGATCTGAGCACTTAAAACACCCTAAATAGTACCAATTCTTTCTGCGGTGATGCCACTAAACAGCATCATCGTGACTAAGATGTATTACTTTCATTGGCTGAAGATGAGACGAAGCTGAGGCTGAAAAATATCATGGATTTTTCCTCTCATTCTCAACATTGGCATAATGAAGAGAGGAGAAATATAAGTGTGGAAACCTTTATTTCACTGGTATAATCTTCAATGAATTTTCTGGGTTAGAACTTTTGCCTCAAGGAGTAAGTGCCACATTTCTGTGCTGTCTGTATCTCTTCAATTCACAGTATGTGCTTCTTTCATTTAACTCTGTTTTCACCTGGCTGTGGGTCTTGCGGTGGTACATCTGAATGCTTCTACATCTGTCTGCACCGTGTTACCCAGCGTGCTGCTGCCGGTAGTGGCATTTCTTACAGGGAAGCTCCTTCTGTCTCCCCTTTCCCTCCCTTCTGCCTTTATCACCAGAAGGGGGACAAAAACAAAGGACTAACAAAGATAAATTCATTCTACTAATCGAGTTCTCCGAAACACTGCTATGGGTTACTTTCCTAAAGACAGTGGGAGAAATTTTCCCTGTAATATTCCTTCCCATTCCATAGAAAAATGCCACAGAACTTGGACAAGAGCATTTTAAATGGCATCTCTCTAGGACTCCTTTGTTGCCTATTTTGCTGCATCTAATTAAAAGAGAAAAGTCTTTTAATATTTAAGCACCATTAACTCGGCTGAATTATTAAATGCCAATTTGCATTATGTGCATAAACGAATCAATAAGCAAAGAGAATAAAACAATGGAGGTGGCCAGGGTTAGAGAGATGTCAGCTCCTCTTATCAGAACCAGTGGGAATCGCCGGGTTGTGGTTATTAATTATTGGTACTTCAGAGAGAAAGAACCAGGGACTTTCTAGTCCTCTTCACACCAAAGGCGCTGCAGGGATGTAGAGGATGCTGTCAAGATAAAAACATTGCTGGGCTTGATTTCCAGGGTGTCAGGCAGCCCCAGTTGACTCAGCTTTGCTGAAAATCTGCTGGTGTTTCCTTTCTGTGCTCGCTGTCTTCCTTGGATGTGGAGCTGAGCTACCACACTTGCTTTCCCCTTTCTCCAGGTCGTTTTGCTTGCTGGCAGTAGTCTTTGGCCTTGAATTTCCTGTGCTGACAAGAGGGGATATGCAGAAAAAATCCAGTGGAAAGCAATTTTTCTAGAATAAGCTCTTCTGAGTCACACGAGAGGTTTCCTTTTTCCTCTTCCTGCATGTGTGGACTTAGTGCTGTGCTAGGGAACCATGGGGGCTGCTGGCTGGTGTTGGCCTCACAAGGTGCTAGACTGGAATTAGGGATGCAACTGATGGGTGCCAAGTTTTGACCTCCCTCTGTGGCCCTGGCATTGCTGCCAGGGCAGAGCTGGGCTATGTATGCGGCTGCCCATCCCCATGGGGTGGACTTTGCTTCTGATGGCCTGGGAAGACCATGTAACTCTACCTCTCAGTGACAACCTCCAAGCAGAGATGAGTCCTTGCTGCACACCGCTTTTCCATAGCAGAATTGGATTTTGAACTAAAGTTAGTGTCTGTACTTCCAGCTCTTTCTAACTGTGGGAAGAACAAAGCTATCTCTCAGTGAAGCTATATTTCATTCTCTCTCCAGCTGCTCTTATCACCCTCTCACTCCTGCAGTGATTTCCCTTAGCTCTGCTCTGTTCCTTTTGCTGTCCATGGAGGCTGGACAAAGCAGCAGGTAAACACGGTCATTTGTTGAATCTTTCCTCTCCCGTGTAGAGTTGGTGTTTGCACTGTTGTCATGATGTGATTGCCCTCATGTCCTCAGCTCCCTCTGAGCAAGCTCACTGGGCTCTGGAGCAGCTCAGCTATGACAGGTGAGGACTTAGCACAGACTCAGGGCCTGAGTATTTACTCAGCTCCTCAGATGGGCTTTGTGGTCTGCACCAAGCTCTGTGTCTCTGCAGAAGCTCTTCTGACAGAGGTGGAGCTGGTTCAGTTATCAGCAAAGCCCACGGGAGAGCCTGGGCCGTGCCCTAGGGCCTGGCTCTGCTTCACCCCACTGCCATGTGCCTATTCGCTGGGGTCAATGGCCCCAGTGTGAGATGGCCCCCATGGTTCTCCATGTAGCAAGGAATCTTCTCCTTGAACAGCTCTCCTCTGCATGCCCTTCTGATGCTCGCCATATCCCAGTTTCCACCTCAGCACTCTCTCCCCTTATTTTTCTGGTTCGAGAGCCACAGCTGTTGTCTGTTTGATGCTTTTTTTCTCCCTTTTGATATGAAGAAGAGCCTGTAGTTACCCATTGATTAGAGGTCATGCACCTTTGCTCCCAATGTAGTTGACAGATTAGCAAATTGACATATCTTAGCCCTTTGGAAGGGATGAAGAGTCTGTATTGTGCTCTCCTTTCATCTCCTGTGTTAAATGGTCCAGTAATTAAACTACAGCTGAGTTTCAAAGTATGCTGGTTTATAGATCTGTGTACGTGGATCTCTGTTGAAAAGTCACTGTTGTACCAAAATGACTTAAAATATAAAAAGGGAAGGGATGTAGAGGAAACAGTGTCAGTGGTAACTTTGGGAAAGAGCTGATCTTGAATTTAGGGAAAAGAGGAGAGAATCTAAATCCATTTGATTGCAAAGGTTCTTACCAGCAGATCCTGGGGCATCACTCCTGGGCTGTGCTGAGAAGCTGCAGCATCTCTACGGAAGGCATTTTTCTGGTCTGAATGTGGATATGTAACTTCAGAACATGGGAAGAGAGAAATGAGAATAGAGAGCAGAAAGCACGAGGTGTATGGAGAATAGCTGACTCCTGTCTGCATCCAGGCTGATCTCAGCTCTCCTGCTGGCTGGGTGCTCAGAAGCTGCCTGGAACACAGAGGTGAGGGGTGTGCTGGAAGCTGAGAGCATGAGTGGTGTCTCTATTTCTGCAGCCCTCTGTTTTCTGATGAGACTACCTCATTTTTTTTGAGTATTTTACCAGCTGACAAACAAATCAATCTGTCTGTGGTCCCTAGAAGAGAGGATGCTTGATTTCTCCTCCAAGCTGCTTGCCTCTTTTCTGTTTTACCCTAAAATGTTTATGAGCATTAAGTAGCAACCAGACAAGAAATGGGTTTTGAAAGTGCAATGCTTTGTGCACTCAGCCTGCCAGGATCACCTTGCCTGAGTGTGGCTCTGTGGCTCATTGGGTTTTGCAGCAAAATTTAGAGATACGGCACAGGCTTTGAAGCTGGTACTGTGGGAAGTGGGTTGGGAAAAATAGTCTCTTTTATGACTGTCATGAGGCATGCTTATTTTATAAATTTCCTAACCAAAGCTGGGAGCTCCCAGGACAGTATTACTCAGGTACAGCACGGGTTCTGATTGCCACCATATCTGGAGCCCCAGGTGGTTTGAAGGCAACCTGCCTCATATCGCTCACGTTAAGTCATCTGTACAAATTCCCCTCAGGCTCAAGTTGGGCAGTGATACAGAGTTCACGCCAGCGTAATGTTGTGTGTGTAACATCTATCACTTGATACCTATCAAACAAAACACTTTGATTTTTGCTCTGCAGCTCAATACTTTGCAGTTAGGTGGACGTGTGTAAGCAAGATGGGGGGACACCACGGGAAATTAATGACCTGTTACAGGCCAGGGGAATTGGGAAAGAAGGAGTTACTGATGATCTACTGGCTCTGATGCTTCAATAGAGCACACAATACCCTCCTTCGTTTTAGATCAAACAAAGACCTCAGAAGCAGCTGCTGCAGTCACTCGGGGCTGTACCTGTTATTCATAATATCTCACATGGTTTTGTTGCTGATGTTTTTCTAAAAGAAACAAAATTATACAGATGCTTCAAGGAAGTGACATTGATTTAGGAGAATGTTATTTTAGGACCGTGCAAATCACCTGGCTGAGCTTTACGAAAGGGAACTCTGTTTTTGGATATGCAATCAGCCAGAGTTGTAAAGACTGTCTTGGCCAAGTTTCATGCTCCGTGAATGTTTTCCCAAACTCTGTGATTTCTGTGTTCTTCCCATCAAAAATTATATTCTTCCCTTTATGCTCAGGAGTGCGGTGGATTGTTACGTAGGGTTAGGCATGGTTGCTTTGCATATCTCAGAAGTGGTTGTTTTTGTTGTGGGTGGATTGATGTTTGTGTTCTAATCGCAGTAAGGAGCCAGGCATTTTGCTGCTGAAATATGACAGGTTCCCTGCTGCAAATTTAGGCCAGGAGTCCAGTAAGCAGATTTTTTATTTTTAAGTATGTATGTTTTGGACTGCCGTGAGAATGCTGACACGCAGGGAGCAAGAGAGTCTCAGTGAAGATCTGTCTTGCTTGGGGCTGTAATCCTTAGTGTCAGCATGCCATTAGGGCTTCCTGGAGGTTTTTGCTTTAGGACAGCCTTTGGTATGGCTGAGTCACCTGGGCAGCAAGCTATGTTAGCAGAGCTGACAGGAGGAGCTTCAAGGGAGAAGCATTAAGCTTACAGAGGCCACGTGCTGAAGGCAGTGCTGGAGGTGTGAGAGAAGGCTCAGAGCAAGGAGTGGGAGACCTGAGAGGATGGGTGTGCTTTGCTCCTTGTAGCTTTCCCTGGGGGCTTCTGTTTCAGCCTCCAGGGCAGGCTGCATGGAGACATTCGGTACCTGAGCTCCTTTGCACCTGTCTGCTGTCACTGCCTCTCCCTCTGCCACTGTGCTGGCCTGAACTGCTGATAGGTATGGGCGGTCTTTCTTTACCCATTAATACACTATTGATCCACAGCCCTCCTGACAGTGCTAATGGACACTGATTGTGTATTATTATTTCCATAATCAGCCTCAAGCTGGAGTGAATTTTCCTTTTCAAATGGCCCATTGATATCATGCCCAGCGTTGTGGGCTGGAGCGGGCTTGGTTAATTTGTATTGTTGGAAGTTTTGGCAGAGCCTGTGGTCTTCATCCACGGTGGAGCAATCAATGAGACCAGCTGAATAGCAATGGACCATACTACAACCCAGCTTCCATCCCTCACCAGAGCAGGCATAGGCAGGATGTTCTGTCTGAATCTCAGGATCCTTGTGTACCCTTCCTTTCCTGCTAGGCCTTTCTCACTCCTGTGGGGAAAAACAAGGCCTCCATACTCCATTCTATTCCTCCATACCATTCAACAAGACCTGGACAGACTGGAGAGTTATGCAGATAGGAACCTGATAAGGTTTAACAAGAACAAATGTAGAGTCTTGCACCTGGGGAGGAATAACCAGATGCATCAGTACAGGTTAGGGGATGACATGCTGGAGATGAGTTCTGTGGAGAAGGACCTCGGTGCCCTGGTAGATAACAGGTTGGCTGTAAGTCAGCAATGTGCCCTCGTGGCCAAGCAAGCCAGTCAAAAGGCATTAAAAAGAGAGTGACCAGCAGGTTGAGGAAGTCCCCCTCTACTCTGCCCTGGTGAGGCCACATTTAGAATACTGAGTCCCATTCTGGGCTCCTCAGTTCAAAAAAAGACAGAGGTCTCCTAGAAGGAGTCCAGCAGAGGGCCACAAAGACGATTAAGGGCCTGGAGCATCTCCTGTGTGAGGACAGGCTGAGTAACCTGGCTCTGTTCAGCCTGGGGAAAAAAAGACTGAGAAGGGATCTGATCTATGTTTATGAATATCTAAACTGAGGTGGGAGACAAATGGATGGGACCAGTCTCTTCTCAGTGGTGTGTAGCAGTAGGACAAAGAGTAATGGCCTAAAACTTGAACGTAAGATGTTCCATACTAACATATGTATGAACTTCTTTTATGGTAAGGTTGATGGGGAACTGGAACAGATTGTTCAGAGAGGTTGTGGAGTCTCCTCCTTTGGAGATATTCAGGACCCATCTGGATGCCTACCTGTGTGACTTACTGTAGGATACCTGCTTTAGCAGGGAGGTTGGACTCAATGATCTCTTGAGGTCCCTTCCAACCTCTGCGATTCTGTGATTCTCAGATGCCTTCATGTTTGCATCTGCCTCCTCTTCAAGCAGAGAGTTGTGCATTGAATAAGCAGAATGGATAAAACAGTGAAGCAGTGACTTTGAGGCCTGAATCACGCTTCCTTTGCACTGTAGCGCCTTTAACTGGCAGTGCCACCTGTGGGTGGTCCTACTGAGAGTGGCTGTTCAGCCACTAATGGCTGAGGGAGATTTGTATTCAATTCCATGCGTTCCATAAACACATTTTACCCCTTTCTGGAAACTCCCTTCAAGATGCACCTCTTACACGCTGCTTGCTTGGGACTGGAAAGGTGAGGAGAAGATGCCAGGAGGGTTCTGGAGGGTTTTCAGCAGCAGATTAGCAACCAGTGCTCACCAGTTGTGCTCCCTTGTAGCTGAGAAATGTAAGTCCATGGCTTCTTTGCTTAGAGCTTGCCTGGGCTTAGCTGGGTTCTGTGATACCTTGCCTGGAGGCAGCCAGGGGATTGCATTGCTGTGTAGATGAAGGCATTGATGGATGACATAGCCTTCTGGTGTGGCCACCCAGAGGGCTTGGCTACAGGGAACATGACTGTGGGAAGTCTGCAGCACTGGTAGACTGTCTGGGAGAAGAGTAAGGACTGAAATAGGACTTGGGCTATTCCTGTTCTGTCTTTGTTCTGCTGCAGCAGATCTGTTCTCAAGGGACACTCCTCTAATTTCCCCCCAAAATTCAAATATGTAATAAACTGATACAGACCTAAGAATGCCATTGCCTCTTTGTCTTTTTGCTTTCTCCTTCTCTCTCTGCCCTTCTTTGAGCTATAGATTTTCATTTGGCTTCTGACAACGCAGTAGCTGTCTCTTACTGTCTTCTCTGTGAAGGACTTCTCATCATTACCATCATAAAGATAGAGGATCTCAGGTTCAGAAAGATGAAGTGGCTAGACCTGTGAACCAAATGCTTGTTACTCAGCCCTCTCCAAAAAAAAAAAAAAAACAAACCAAAAAACAAACAAAAAAAAACCAGTTCTTTTCTACTTTTTAATGATATTAGCAACCTCTAAGCACCAAGAGTGTCATAAACTTTCCAGATTATAGTAATAATAACATTGTACAGTACATTGCGCTGGGAATAAAATTATTTTACCCACTCCAATTTCCTTTTGTTCTAATGCGTGAATATATCAAATGAAAGTGTAGTAGGGGCCAAATGTGTTGCAAACCAGCTCTTTCCAAAGGAAGGGCTTAATGCTGCAGGTTCAGAGCTTGAATTTTGCATTGTAAAGTGTCTGGTTTTGAATGTTTGGTTGGCTCAGTTTCTCTGGAGTGCTTTGTGCAGTTCTGCTCCTAAAACCTTTAGTAGGACAAGCTGTATCTGCAAGACTCATTCACTGTGGGGCACCTCTGAGAATGGCTGAGATTCTTTCTCCATCTCCAGCATTGACCTGATTCTCTAGCCTTTCTTTTAACTCCCAAGGGCCTTCTTGAAACTGTTTCCTCTGAGAAACAGGATCTGCGCATTGCCAGGACAACAGGATGGCAAACTATCACCATCCTGAAATCCTCCAGGAGACCTGAGATGATGTCAAACAATAATGTATTCTTTCTGTTCAAACACATTAGAAGTACAATTAATCCTCAGCATCTCTCTGTCTATCTGTGGTATGGAATGAGATGGCTTTCCCAGCCTCTGTGTCCTGTGGCAGGCTGAGCTTGGAACCAAGACTTCTGGAGTCTTATCCTATGATTCAACACAGTCCTTTGGGAGCTGGATTCATCCCTTACTCAGACCCCACACCTTCACTCCTCTCAGGTTGTATCTAAGGCTGTTTTCTCAGCCTCCGTGCTATCTACTTGAGCGCTTTTCTCTCCAAGACAGCCCCAGGCTCTTTGGTCTCCCTTTGGAGAGAGATGGGTTCATATGGGGTTTAAAACATGGCAAAATGATTGTTGGTCTTTCAGGAGACCTGGTGCTGTGATTGCAAGAGAGATGTTACAGCTTGAACAGTAGTGATTCAATTAAAGTGACGTCCCTTTCCACTAAATGGAGATTAAGGTATTCCTAATGGTAGCACAAAGCTGAATGTACACGCCTTCATTTCTAAGCTTTCTGACAGCCCAGGTGGATCCAGGGGGGATTGGGGAGAGAAGAATGAAACTGTGACACAACGTTTATCTCCAGCATTGTCATTTGGCTATAGATTAGTGTCATATATTGCTTTGCACTGCAGAGTAAGGATTAGTTTATATAATATTTCTATCAAACTTAGGCAACAATGATGATGACAAAGTATTTTGGTACCACAGTGGTTGCACAAACACCCACTTGTACAGTGCAACTGTATTTAATGTTTTGCTGTGGAAATTCCCTACGTAGAAATGCCTTTAGGCAGGTGGCAGGGAGGTTATAGAAGACAGGTGTAAGTATGGCCGTGGGATGGCCAAAGGGAGAAGCACGCAAGTTGGAAGGCTTGAGGCTAAAGAGCTTGTGCACCATGTGGGGCACAGCCGAGCAACTCGAGGCAACATTTAACTGGGAGCAAGAGCTGCAGATAAATATTCTAATTCTCCACGGGGTGGCTGGCAATTAGTTTTCGCAGCAGGGTCATGTTTGCAAAGGGAGAACAGAGCCACCAGACGGCAAACATAGCCCAGAGAATGGGAAGAGAGATTTCAATAGCTTTGCTGCTGCAGGGTGTCAGGACCCCACTGAAAGAGGGGTGGTATAGGTCGGGGAAGAGTGTGCTACAGGATAGGAAGGGACAGGATTTTTCTCTTTTAATCATAGAGCAGGGAGTCTTCAGCATCACGGTGTACATCTTGGCATTGTGAGCAGTGCTTTGCAGTGCATGTGGATAGAGGTGTTGTGGCATGTCTGCAGAGGGCTGAAGAAGCATGATAAGAGGCAGTGTTTTGGATTAAAGTGTACTGACAAAGGTTACATGGGCATCTGAACTGCTCCTCTGCTATTGTTCACTTCACAAGCAATCGTGCAGTCTTTTACTGACAAGTCACTGTTTTACTTAAAAAGCATATACATGTGTTCGTATGTGTATATATATGCACATACATTCTGCTGTCTTCTTCCTTCTGTGTTCAACAAGAATTTTCTGCCATCCAAGCAGGGGAAGGTCGCTCATCTGCTCAGTTGGATCAGTGGAGTGTTGACTGTTGGTTTCAGAGATGGTAGGCAAGTTCCTACAAGTCCTGCAGATGAAAAAGATAAAGGGATTTGTCCATGTTTATGCCATCATACTGTTCAAATAAACATATTGCTTCTCCTAGTCCAATAGCTTGGGTAGTAATGAGCCCATCATGGTTTTGTCAACCGACACCAAACTGGAAGGGCAGTGAGGGACTGGCATGGGTTGCCCAGAAGTGGTGGTGGATGCCCTGTCCCTGGAGGCACTCAAGGTCAGGCTTGGACAAGGCTCCGAGCACTCTGATGTAGCTGTAGGTGTCTGTGTTTGTCGCAGGGGAGTTGGACCAGCTGACCTTTTAGGGTCCTTTCCAACTCAAACAATTGTGATTCTAAAATTGCTTGCTGCCTGAGTTCTGGGTGGCTGTGTCGTGATGGAGAGCCCAGCAGCAAGAGCAGCTGGCTGCCCACAGCCCTGCGGCCACTCTTGTGTTGTAGCTGCTCAGGGATCAGTGCTCTGTGGTGACACCAGTTTGTACAGGCTCACCTCAAAGGCAGATCTCCTCTGCTGCCCAAGTCCAGCCTGTGCTGCTGATAGATTAAATCAGTATAAATCTGAGCGCTTCTATTTGCCATCTGGTTGGGTGTAGAGCATTTTGGTCATGCCTGAAGCAGAATAAGAAATTGCTTAAAAAAAAAAAAAAAGAAAAGAAAAATCCATGGAAGAAAATAGCCGTTCAGCTAACCTTGAGGAAAAAGTGGGTGCTCAATTCAGCTGCCACAGGTTGTACAAATCAGTGTTTGTTTCAGAAGGCTCAGGCTCTTTGCTTTAAACCCTTGGACCGCCTGTCTTGTCATTGCCTTGTTACTCCGCCTTGTATTTCACTAATGGCAGCTGGAGCTGTGACTCTGGAATCACCTGGAAGTGTTGCAGCAAGACAGGGCCGTGCATCCCAGGGGCACGCTCACTGAGGTAGCTGTTCTTAGACACATGTGTGGGTTTCTCTGTTCCTTGAAGTGTGACTGGAGTTTTCCCCTCGAACAAGCACAGGTGTCTCATTGGGCTGTGCAGTCACTTTCAATACATCTCAGCCGCTTCAGTGATCACACAGACGCTTTTGGAGTAGGGAACCAAGGGCTGCTCATACAGACCTCTAGAGTTAAGGTGGTTTTGTTATTAGATCTTGTTTTCTCAATGTTTCTCTCTCCCTGCTGTTGGTTAGAGGTACAGTGAATCATAACTGCTGGTTGGGGCTGTGCAGTTTTTAAACTCTACTCCGGGAACTTTCTTCCCATTAATTTTCCCTTACACAACTCTCAAAGACTTGTTTTTCCTGTAGCATGCACTGTGCATGTTCTAGGGACATACTGAAAGCCATACAGAGCACCAAGGCCCTTTGTGACTCCACTCAGCAGTTATTCTAGCCCCCTGCATAGTAAATCATAGTCATTAGGCCCATTTTAGACAGGCACAGAGCAGCTGTGATTTGACCAGATCCCTGCTTTAACCTCTCGTGTATGCTCATTTCGGGGAGAGCAGGGAGTTCTTGGTCCTCAGCCCATTCAGGAAGGTCTTAAAAATACTCCATATTTTCTTTTCAATGTCTAGGGCTGCTAATCTCAACAGCACCTAAGGGCTTAAAGTAGCAGGTGATAACAGGCTCCCAGGAAATAAAGGATAATTGCTCAGTAGTCCATCTTCTGAGTCTTTTGTGTCTCATACCCAGCACTGTCTGGCTCTTCCCTTCTGTGGTTCAAGAGGTGGCTCTTCCACCCTGCTGTGGGCACAGCTGTCACGGGCAGTGGAGTCAAGGGGATGGAGTGCAGCTTGTTCCCTTCATTACCTCTTCTTTCCTCTCCGCAGCTCCTGCTCAGGCCCAAATTATCCATGCTGGGCAGGCGTGTGTGGTGAAGGAGGACAACATCAGTGAACGTGTTTACACGATTCGGGAAGGGGATACACTGGTCCTGCAGTGTCTGGTCACAGGACACCCCCGGCCACAGGTAAGACTTCAGTCTCACCTGTCAGCAGGATGCCCAGCTTTCTCCTGCATGTTGGAGTCACGCAGTGATATCCTATAGCACAAATATTAACTGTTCAAACTGTGAAGAAGCCTTGTTTTCAAAGAATATGGTCTAAGCTGCTTTCCAGGAACCTACCCGAAACATGTAGTGGTATTCAGTATGTGAAGTTTCTCTCAAAATGGAAGAGCAGCCCATTGTACAATCCACTCTCAAACCTCTTGCTACAACAACCTGAACAGGCTAGAGGAGGTTTGACCCACATGCTGGCCACAGAAGTAGGTCCTTTATGGCTCCTCTCTCTCTCTGATTCTCTGGATGTGCAGGCAAGGGGGAACCTGCTTGGGGGAGTTCAGAAAGTTGTTTGTGGTGCGCTCCACAGAGCTTCACAAAGAGCCCACTGCTCCTTGCTTTAGAGCCACTAACCAGAGGCAGATTCAGACCTTCAGTGCTGGAGATGTTCATGCTGTGGTCAGTCATAGCTCAGTGAGGAGGCTTGGGAGTGAATATGACTAACTCTGCCGTCCTTCCCCAGGGTCACTGGAGGGCTGCATAGCCTCGAGTTCTGTTCAACCCCCTCTGCCCCCCTCAAACACTCAAAGCAGGCTGGTTCAGTATCAGTGTGAATGTGTCTATAAAGATGCTGAACCAGAACATGGGTCTGTCTGCTCTTGGACAGTGGTAGGAGTGGCAGCTGATGTGTGCTAGGAGGCAGGGTGTGCCAGAATACACTCAAGGGGTCTAAGTATGATACACACACCTTCTTGGCCCTCTTTTTCAGTCTTGCCAGTCAAAGACATTTGTGCTGAGCAGCTATACATTAGCATATGCCAATCAACCCCTCCATGGACTTGCTTGTGAAGAGATGGTTTACTGAGAGGAGACAACAGAGGAGAAGGAGAGAGACTGAGACAGCAGGATGTGAATGATCAGCCTAGACTTGTGACAGTGCTAGGTGGGTGACAGCTGTGTACGTCAGAAGTGAGGAGGATGGTGGGGCTGGCTCTACCTAAGGGTTCTGAACATGTGAGAAGATGCTGGCCGGTTGTGGAGATCTGAGCCTGAGAAGACAGGTTTCTGTAGCAGAGCCTGATGCAGACAGCCTGCTTGTGGGCAACACTGAGGTGTGATATTGCCCAGACGCACACAAGGGACACTGTAATGTAGAACCAGGCACGACGAAAGAGGCTGGGACCTGCGTACATTAAACATGGCATGTGTCCTATTTCTGCCCTCACTCGTCACAGATTTCCTTCCCAGCTAAGCTCTTTCCCTAACCTTTGTTTAATCTTTTCCTTCCTATCAGCCAGTCATTCAAGTATGAAAATGTGGCCAAAATGCTTAAATGAGATTGAAATTGAAAAGATTAAAGAGCTGGCTGAAGTATTCTTGCAAACAGGAGACTTGATGCCCTCAGACAATTTCATAATAAGCCTACAAAGGCTAAATAAATCCTTGGTCATTATCTCCAAAAGTCTGCTCAGCCTGGTGCTCTGAGACTGTGATTTAGACACGCCTGTTGTTTCTAGAGCGTCAGCATCAATCAGGTGGTGGCAGTGAGCTTTAGGCAAAGCCTGGGGTGGGGGGTCAAGCAATCTGGTCCTTCGCATCCATTGCCAAAGTTGAATGGAAGTCTGTCTCCTTCCTGTTGGCAGATCCTGTTGTTGGATCCCAGCCCCAGAATCTAGATGGCACAGGTGTGGGAACCATCAGGGTCATCAGCCTTTAGAAGGGTAGTTTCTGATATAGGCAGCCAATGGGCTGAAGTAAGCCATCTCTCCCTTCTGTTTTCTGGGCTGCAGAAAATGAGGGCAAGCTTGTACCAATACTACTTAGACTGTACCTCATTACAGACGTTAAAATGACCTTTCAGTCTTTAGAAGCGTTGTCCTCTTGCCACCATTCATTGTGAAATACCATGCTGCTGTGTTGCCCATATCAGCCAGGGCCTTAAGACGTGTAACATATGGCCAGAAATGCAAGATACCCTGAAATCTGAAGGGATTCTTTTTTTTTTCTTTTTCTGTTGTTGTTTTAAAACCAAAGTAAAAGTTTGTATACTGTAGAAGGTTGACTTATAAAAATAACATACATGGGGTTCCCCGTGGGAAGAAGGCAAGAGCCAGAGAGTAACAGCAGTTTCAACTGTTGGAAAAGCAAACAGCAGAAATAACCTTGCTGTCCAGAGAAAGATGAAAGGGTGCTGACTGCAATAAAAGCTCTGTAGCTGTAAGCTGATGTCTTCTATAGCTTCATGGCCTGCTAGCCACGTGGGATCCTGAGGCTTAATGCTGAAAGTCCTGTGCTGCTCATATAGTGATATTAAACTAAGCAAGTTAGAGGACTAGAGCAGGAGTGATGAGTATGCTGTGTGTGTCTGTGTGATCTGAAGGATTATCCCAGGTGCCAGGACATGGGAATTGGTGATGGCTAAGAATTAGCAGCTAGCCTGCAGAGACATACTGAGATCAGCAGTTGAACTTTGGTAAAGTCTTGGTGCTCCAGGGCCCATTTCTATAAATGACTGGGGAAGAGGGAAAAGGGAGAAAAGGCAGTGCTGCCGTCCCCTGGGATCTCTGGTTTGTGTCACTCATAGGTTGTGTTTCTCTCATTCTTCTGCAGGTGAGATGGACCAAAACAGCTGGCAGCGCGTCGGACAAATTCCAAGAGACGTCAGTGCTTAACGAGACCCTTCGGATTGAGAAGATCCAAAGGCTGCAGGGGGGCCGCTATTACTGTAAAGCAGAAAATGGGGTTGGGGTCCCTGCCATCAAGTCCATTCGAGTAGATGTGCAGTGTAAGTCGTTTAGTGGCAACCCAGATCTTCCCACAGTTCTACTGCGTGTCTCTGTCTTGCTGCGGGGCTGGTAGGGAGCTGCATTGCCCTAGGACCAAGTGCACCCAATTCAGTAGCAAAGGGACTATTGTACTGTTTTTCCCTAGAGATCTGATCCATCTGGGAAAAAGATGGCTCTGCCTGTCAATGCCAGTGCTCTTTTCTAGGTACTGTGATGCCTGTCATTGCCAGAAACCCTAGCACTAGTGTGGGATGTGGCATTGGAGATG
Organism: Gallus gallus; assembly: GCF_016699485.2. Taxonomy (NCBI): domain Eukaryota; kingdom Metazoa; phylum Chordata; class Aves; order Galliformes; family Phasianidae; genus Gallus; species Gallus gallus. The sequence continues at coordinate 29,671,628 of NC_052534.1, forward strand.
GCTTCTGCTTTCTTTGTCTTCATTTTGAAGCTGGCTTGGCTTGTCTCTTGAAATCAGTAGTTCTTCAGACGTCTGGAGGATTTCTGAAACCCCACATCACTAACTGCAGTGTGGTGGAAACAGCAAAAGATTCTGGGATGCATCTGGAGAAGCTGAGTTGTGAAAGGATAGACGTGAAGGAAACTATTGAGGATCCCTTGGTTTCAGGAGTGACTTAGTATTTCTCTGGCTCTTTGCAATGCCCGCCTGTCTTGTGTTCTGGCAATGCTAATAGGAGCTCTCCACCTTTGAAGGTTTCTCATGCTGATTCTTGGGCATTCTTATGTTTATTCTTGGGCAATTGTGGCCAAAAGGGGAGGTTAGGCTTGTCCTATGCTCTCCAGATAGGAGGAATTGGAGATTTAAGGTCTAGGCAACTTTTGAAGAGACTAGCCCTCTAGGGGAAGATTCTGCTCATTGCTCTTGGCTATTCACTGTTCCAGATTCCTCTGACCCTATTAACACCACAGTCCTCTCCTCACATCATCTGAGATTGGCTAACCAGCAATGGACTGATGTAAAAGTTGCAAATGATTATAAAGCAGCTGGAACTCTCGTCTCCCCGAACCCATCACCTCCTGGTCGCAAAGTCCTTCTAGCAAGGTGGTCTTTTGTGCTGATCTGCACTGTTGTTGTCAGTGGAGCAGCCTTCAGGCTTCAAAACCCCAGGACATGCATGAAGTCTGTGTAGAGACTTTGCTTGCAGGAAACACTGCATGGCTGCATCCTTTTACTCTCACTATCCAGTCTTGAAATGAGAGCTAGTGTGTTAAGCGCTGTGCTACTTTCTGTTTAGATTTTGTGTCTGTAGCATGCTACAGACTTGAAAATTCTTATGCTTTGGTTACCTCATGATCCACAATTGTGTTATCTAGCTTGGAGTGGTTTTCACCTCCCTTCCTTCCTTGCCCTACCCTATACTGAGAGTAGTAGAGTATGAGCACCATCCCACAGATTTGGAGTATATGCATGAGTGTCCAACGTTTTGGCTTGCCTGGGTCACACTGAGTGAAGAGGAATTGTCTTGGGCCATGTGTAAAATATATAATATAGTTAGGGTGTGTGTAAGTAACAAAACCTTTTATTTATTTGTTTATTTATTTTTTTACTATTTTTTATTAAATAATTTTTAAAAATGGCAACAGAGACATAAAGCTAGCAGATTGGACACATGGCAGATTGCTTCATCTGAGCCTCTTGCCACTTTGAATAGGATGGACGTTTCTTCATGGTCATTGCGTAGCTTTGTTGGAGAGGTCCTGACACCCACCAAGCTCTGTTTGGCTTCTCTGACCATTTCCTCTCTTGCATACAACAACTCTCCATATTAAAAGAGTCTTGCTTTTCTCAGTACTCAATATGGAAACTTGCCAGAGTCTTTGTCTCCAGGAACTGGGCTATCGCATGAGTGTCTCTTCATGGGCTAAGGCCATTCCCTTTGCTTCTGAGATGCAGACTGGAACTAGAGTAATGTAGCATCCTGTGGTCCTTCATGCAGCTCTGACCTGTAGAACTGTGGGGCTAATGGGATGGCCAAGGGCTTTCTCATACTAACATCTACTCTGAAGATGGACTTGGTAATGTACCTCTGTTCTGCTCACTTGGTTTTTGGGGAGGAGAATCTATTTTCTGCTAATATTTGCAATAGGTATAAGGGAACACATAGGAACAGCCACCGTTTTTGTTGAATGCTCACCCAGGCAACCTTCATCTGAATGAACCAGAATTTGAAAACACAACCCTTTTTTCCCCACATCCCTATTTGTAGTTAGAGGTAAGTAATCACTCTCATTTGGACCTTGGTGTCTTTGACAGCCAGTGCTAGTCTTCACTCATAGTATTAGACAGAAAGGTTGTATGAAGAGCACCGTTGGTACCAAGAGGATATCAAACTGGAAGCACTAACCTGTGTAGCAAGTTATTCCTTTGCCCCAAGTGTGTGTTGAGTGAGACTTTAAAGTGTTGTTCAGATGCTGGCAGAGAGGCAGCTGCAGTGTGGAGTATTTTTATGTGCGAGAGAGAGAAAGGAAAGAAAAAGAAAGAATAGATGTTTACAAGCTTACACTGCACATGAAACATCCCATGTGATCTTCTCCATGAGCCGCCTTGGGCCAAATTTATCATTCGTGCAGCTCACTGACATCAGTGGCTTTACTCGTACATCAAGCACATGTGTATCGTCGTAGGTCTTATTTTAGCTTTTCTCAGGAGGACTGGGCTTGCAGCTGACTGCTATTAAAGAAGGATGGAAGATTTGAAGGAGGAAAGGTCTAGCTAGAAAAAGGAAGGTAATATTTTCTTGCTGGGGAGTAGCTGGGAACCAGCAGACTTGAACGGGGTGTGTCTTCTTTGATGGATAAGGGGAGTGTTTTGCCATGCATCCTGCAGAGAAATGGGGCCTCAGAGGGGTGGTAGCTACTGAGTTATTCATATAAAGGGAGATTAAGGAATGCAGAAGAATGAAGGCAGTGCCCAAAGTCCAGATCCAAGAGAATTTGGTGTAAAATTTAGTCATGGCCACATGGAGACAGCACTTCGTGGAGAGGGGGGCCGTTTATCTCCACTTGTGTGTGTTTTTCTACAGTCTTGGATGGTTTTTGTGTGTTTTGATTTTGTTTTCTCCTGCCTTGTCCACAGCTCTATTCATCTCTCTGAGCTATGTTATGGTCAAGCCAACAAGCATACAGCTTATAAAAATATGCAAATCCAACAGTTAACACTTGTGATTCAGCAGAGAACATACGCTATTTGGATGACTCGTTAGCAGAAACTCATCTCTTCTCCCCCGCTTCCTTCCTGGGAGCCAGACTTCCAAACTTGCGAATCTCTAAAATAATGTATCTTGAAAATGAGGTGACACAAAAGAGCTGGAGGTGATGGGCATGTGTCCTCTTCCTCTCTGCTGTTATGTGCAGAAGACAGTGCTGGCAACAGAAGGGCATTCTGGATGTGTGTGCTTCAGTTGTTTTTCAGCTGAAGATGGGTTCATAAAGCTTCTGAAAATACAGAAGTGCTTCACTGAGCTCAATGGACTACTTTGAAGACACGCTTAAGGTCATAGGGCACATTTCAGTTTCAGAGGGTCAAGTTGTCCCAGCTTTTCAAATGGGATTTTTACATTTAAACCTACTCAATATCAAAGTGGTTCTGGAAGAGGAAAGATCCATCTCCTCTGGGTTTTCCCTTTCCCCATGCTTCCTTGACCCCTTGATGTTCAGACAATCATATCTGATGAAAAAAATATATATATATCAAATAAGATCTCCTTTTTAGCAGGAAGGCAGCCAATAGGGAGCAGTGTGGCCTGGATGGAAGCAGAAAGTACCCTCCCTCCAGGACTATTGCTTGTGTCCTTGCAAGTGAAGTTACTGATAACCACTGAACCAATGACAACAGTTGTGTGGTGTGGATATAGTGAAGGAAGATTTGGAAGGACTACTTTCTGTAGAGGGAGAAAAGAGAAAAGAATCTGATCAGTTTAGAAGTGAGTGATAGAGATGCAGTGAGTAAATGTTACTGAAGAGTCAGCACATTGTGAAGAAGAAAATACAGACAATACTCAAAGTGGGAATAAGAGGGAAGTTATACACACCTATGACTATGTTTTGCCTCTCGTGTTCTAGTGGCACTCCATTGTCTAGGACATTGATCTTGTCCTGGTTTCTATTCTCACCCCTTGACTTGTCAGCCATGGGCTTAGCCCTGTGATTTCAGAAGGGGACTGGAAGGTGGGAGCAGAGGAAATGAGGATGTGGTAGAGTTTCCTTGGATCCTTCTGACTTCTCACTGAAGCTGATAATGGTGATTTGGGGTGTGAGGTGTCATTGGTGGTCAGATGACCAGCCCATTGGTCAGACAGGTGTGTTGCAAACAGATGGTTTACTGGAAGACCACATGGAATCTGCTAACCAGAGGGTGCTTTCTATTCTCTGAATGTTGTGTGGTGAGCGGGAGAATTCTGGCTTCTCCTGTCTGTTCCCTTTAGATGCTGTTAGTATTACCTGCCCTCAAATCAGTTCTGAATTGAGCAGTTGTCCTTGGCCAAATGTATGGGAGCTTCCCCTCTCCCCTACAGCCCCCGGAGCATCATCTGCTCTGCAGGCTGTACGTGCAGACAGTGCTTCACTAACAACTGCTGCGGCCCTCCTTACCTTCCTTCCAGATCTAGATGAACCTGTCCTCACTGTTCACCAGACCATCAGTGACGTACGTGGCAGCTTCTACCAGGAGAAGACTGTCTTCCTCCGTTGTACCGTCAACTCCAACCCGCCAGCTCGCTTCATATGGAAACGGGGAGCTGAGACGCTTTCCCACAGTCAGGACAATGGCGTGGACATCTACGAACCCCTCTACACACAGGTGAAAAAAGGCAAACCTCCATGAGCTTGTGATGAACATCTTAGTGTGACGTAGTGCCCTCTGTAGTGGATGGTGTTTCTCTCTGTGTCTGGGTTACAGTGGTGGGGAGAGGGTGGTGGGCACTGCAAGGAGCACCAGCTCCAAAGGGCTGGTAGTGCATTCTTCCCTTTCTCTCTGATAATCTGCAAACAGAAGCATGAGAGCAGGAGGAAACATGACAGCCTAGTGTCCTTGGCTTGGCGTTTCTTCCGCTTTTGGTGCTGTCCCTGAGAGCAGGACACAATTCCCCTAATACGTTTTACATGGCCGTGGGGTGGCTGAGACTGTTCTCCAAGCAAAAAATCTCAAGATTGGGTCTCCTCTTATTCTGTGCTGCTTTTTTCTTAAACGAGCACCCAAGTTTGATAAATAGGAGAAAGTGCTTCATATTCAGCAGTGTGAGAGAATGGCAAGGATTGCAGTGGGCTTGGTGAGGTAAATAATAGAATTGTTTGGGTTGGAAGGGACCCTAAAAGGCCATCTGGTCCAAGTCCCCTGCAATGAACAGGGACACCTACAGCTAAATCAGGGTGCTTAGAGCCTCACCTTGAGCATCTCTAAAAGATGGAGAGATTTTTCTAATGGCCACAAGCAACAGAGGCTGGCCACTTTCTGACCATCATCTTATGACAAGGTGTTGTTCCATGTCCTCTCTGTTCCCCTTGCTTGCTTGTGCTGGACCTGCCCTTGCACAGCCATGCTACCCCCCTGAATGTCACTTTCTTCACAGTCACTTTCCTGATGACTCAGTGGGTGATTGAGGGGGTTTCTTTAGCTCTGAACGTACTTCAGATGTCAGTCAGCACTAGAACTTATGGAGGATGGCTAGGATGGGTAGGAAGGGAGGGCTAGGAGGGCAGTTCCCGAGGGCACCCATTTCATCCCACATCCAGTTCTGCTCTCGGGCACTCCCAAAGCTGGGCCCTAAGCACATTGTGACTGAGTTTGATTTCTGAGCAACGCCCCAGGCAACCTTTCAGTTAATGCAGTCGTGTTCATGTTTTATTGAAACACACTATTTCTGCAAGTCGTGGAAATGGGCAGCCAAATGGAAACACGCAGGGAGATTAGGAGAGAGCACAGAGCTTTGGGTTCCCAAGCAGATTTGCAGAAATGCTGTAGGTCAGTGCTGCTGTTTGGTCCTGAAGAGAGCTTTGTCTTGCTTGGTGCTCTGTGGCATCCAACCAGGACATCCCTGGCCTCAGAGGAAGCCATGGTGGGCACCTCCAGCTTTCATTAAGCTCTCTATGGTTAACAGGATACATTGCTTAGCAAGGGGATGTCCTAGGACTTGAAATGTTTTCTCCAGCTAAGTAAGGCATTAGGTGGAAGTTCCACTGCACTGCCAGGTTGACCCATATCTGACCCCACACCCTGCAGCTCCAGCCAGGCAGTGCTCTGACGAGCCTTTGGGTTGAAAAGAGTTGGAGTTAGGTGAAGCACACTTCTACAGCACATCTGGAGAGTAAGACCTTCCTGGAGCTCAAATAAACTGTGCTTAACAAAGCACTCTTCACGGGGCTCGTACAGTTGTCTGAGACAGGCCAGAAAAACTGCTATCAGAGTCAGGTTCGGGTAGCCCTTTGCACTAGAAAGGACAAAGATTTTGCTGTTTAAGCTTTTAAAAACTTATTTACACCGAAGGTTTATACACATTTACCCAACATTTACTAATCAATAAACTGGATACATACGACTGTATAAGTCACTAGCTGACACACGCGTTGTAAATGCCATCATTTGTGCAGCATAGCAACAAATCTCAGGGGACAGGACTTCCGTAGGGTTATTGGTCTCCTAGGTATTTATCTTCCTAATTTACTCAGTTCAAATCCTTGTTCTCTGCATATTAGCATGCCTGAGCTCATCGTCCAGTCCCTTGAGGTTGCCTCAAGAGGATTTGTCATGCTGACACCTTCTCACATTTACAGGCAATTACGGAATGGTTTCTCCAAAAGAGATTTAGACAAGCACAAGGAGCACAGCAGCGACAGGCTGTCATGGGAAGACGTATGAGTTGCAGGGTGTGCAAACCACAGGATGCATCCCTGAGCTCTCCGCATTCCATAAATAAAAATTTACGGAACACATCTATTGTTAATTTAACAACTTTATTCTGCTTTTATAACATGATGGAGTGCCAGCAAGTGATTCTTGTGTTTGTTTGTTGCCATAGCGTGAGAAAAGGCTATCAAACTCAGTGCAGACACTCTGGATTTATGCCAGCATAAATGAGATTAGAATCTGGAGAAGAGAGATCGAAAGGGTTGGGGAGGAGGGATATTTGAGTATTTCTCTGAATTACCTTTTTTTTTCCCCTGTACTGCAGTTTTTTTTTTTTTTTTGTGGCTTAACTATTGATCACACCATATTTAGGCCAGCATCAGCCCTGGTTTGCTTTGCTTTTGCAATGCTGAGACCCCACTGACTTTATTTAGGCTCCCACTGACATCTCAGCGTGAGCTCAGGGGCTGCCCTTGGACATGTAAGGCTTTTTTATTACCACGAGATGACTGTGACAAGAGCTGACAAGAAATTAAGCCTAGACCCGTTCGGCGCTGCTTCCAGGTTTTGTGACAGTCATTTGCTGGGTGTTTTGAGAAATTCTGGAGGTGGAGCTGTCCCTGCAAATGCTTTGTGTCTCCTTTGTGTATAGCTAGGAGGCTCTGGAGTATACACATCTTCCTGAGGTTTGTATGGTTATTACTTGTAAGCTTTGGGCCTGGTGATGGACTTGCAGCGATGAGCTGTACTTTGTACACATACATCTTTCTCCTCTTTTCTCCCCGACTGCCAGGGTGAAACCAAAGTCCTGAAGCTGAAGAACCTGCGGCCCCAGGATTACGCCAGCTACACGTGCCAGGTGTCCGTCCGCAATGTCTGCAGCATCCCTGATAAATCGATCACCTTCCAGCTCACCAACACCACAGGTAATGCAGCAGCCTGCTGAGCAGCCATGGCCTCTCCAGGCCTGCGGCCTTTAGAGGACCACCTCCAGTTCGCACGTGTGGCTGACTGTTGTAAATCCTTAAGGCGGGAGCTCTGTGGTCAGGGATGCTTTAATTTCTTGCAGCCAGTGCCTCGACCAAGCCTGCCGTGTGATCATTAAAGCAGACTACATGTAGGTGTTGAGGCACAACGGAGTTTTTAATCCAGACGCTGTTTTATTTATTTATAATCCTAAGTGATTTTAAAAATAAATTTAATACAGGCTGGAGCAAGGCAGCTGCTGCAGAAGTCCTTACAAATAATTCATCCACGTGTGACTGTGTGCTGCTTTGCAGTGCTGCACTTAGAGCACTCCCAGCCCAGGGGTCCCACGGGTATGGATGTTTCTGGAAAGCACATATCTCTGGTGCCTTCCCAATAAATAAATCCTAGAACTGCACACCACACACGCCGATATCCATGCTGGCAGGGTCTGAGTGCACCTCCAGTTGCGAACAGAATCAATTTGGTGCCTCTTGCTTGATGTGCAAGAGCTGAAATCATGTACCAAATGCATTGCAAAGACCTGACTGCAACCAGTCCGTTTAACAAGAGAAAGGAAAAAAAAAAAGCATGACAGAGTCCCCACTTGTCTTGGATATTTTCAAATAATAAGTAAATGTCAGAAAATTGCTTCCAGCTCTGGGGTATTCCGTGATCAGAAAGGAAGGCGATGTAGGTGTTTGAATTATTCACCTCTCTCTTATGTAGCACAAAGTAGTTTGTATCCCTGGTGTCATCTTTATGCAGCGGAAACAGAACTCTTTTGATGTTGACAACTGTTGATGGGATATTGTTGATACAGTATAAATTATGTTTATTGATCTGACTGAGCCCAGGGTGCTGAACAGTAGTTGCTTCATTTTATTTAGAAAGAAGAAAAAAAAAAAAAGTGAACAACAGCTCATGTTGGAATAAAAATATTCTCCTTGTGTTAAGATCTCTGTGAATACATCTCAGGCAACGCACGTCACTTCCTGAGATTGTCTCAGAATGAAACCGCAGGGAAAGACCTGCGCTCATAGTGAGGAAAGGGATCTCGGCCAGCTGCTATTTCCCGGTGTGGCTTTACCTTTGAGAAGTTTTAGAAAACCACATTTCTCTTCGTGCCCCCTCCCCTCTGCCAGCCCAGCCTTTCATTTACTGAGTGCACAGGGAAAATGTATTTTCAAGCTGTTGCCAGATCAGAAGCCAGCGTACATCTGAATTCATAGCATCATTAAGGTAGGAAAAGATCTCTCAGATCATCTCATCCGGCCATCGACCAACCCCCACCATGCCCACTGCCCACGTCCCTCAGTGCCACATCCACACGGCTCTTGAACGTCTCCAGAGATGGTGACTGTACCACCTCCCTGTGCAGCCCGGGCCACTGCCTCACTGCTCTTTCTATGAAGAAATTTCTACTACTATCTAACCCGCACCGCTCCTGGCACACCTTAAAGCCGCTACCTCTCATCCTATCAAACAGCAGCTTATTAGGTACTTACCAAAACTCTGAACTTGGTTTGCATATCTTACGCATCTAGTGATTTTTCTTCTTATGTTTTAGCTGTAAATGCATGTTTATACATAGTTATAAAGGAGCCTGACACCGCAAGCTCGAAGAGACTACGGATAATGTGTTCCCATTAAATTGTTTCAAACGCTACACATGAAAATGAAGCCGCCATTGCACTACAAGTAGGGTTTGTGTTAAAGAGCATGAGAATGTTTGTCATTAAATATTATCCGGCTTACTTGTAATGATGGTGGTGGTGTGCACAGGTGAGGAAATACTGTAAAAAGAAATCGTAATTCTCTCCTTGTTTTGCATAGATCTCTTTTACTCTTGTGTTCATGCATCAACAACCTCCATAGGCTCCTTCCCTCAGGATGCCTTTGCAACTGAGAAGGGTCCAGAGGGTGCAGGGGTACATGGAAATTGATCTCTTAAACATTTACAGACCCAGCTGCAATTGATTTTGAGAGGAACTAGTGGGTCAGGTCAAGGGAATCTGCTCTTCTCAATCTGTTTGCTCCTCCTTAGATAGTTCACCTGGGCTCCTTGGGCAGTTGCCTTTAGGCAGACCACAGTGCCCAGCATGGAGATGTGCTTCTCCCCAGCCCAGTGTCAGAGGCTCAGCCCTCACAGCATGCAGAGATCTCTCAGTCTGCAGCCTCAGCAGGAAGGAGGCTTTCCTTGCTGCTGTCCTGTGGCTCTGGAGCAGCAGGTTGGATCCAGCAGAACCGCAGCGCCAGCACAGCACCAGGCTGCCATTGCCTGCTCCAGCAGGGCAGGGCTGATGTTTTCTCTTTCCTTGATTTCTGCAAAATTAAGCAGCCCAGCTGGTTAATTCTCCTGCAGTTTTACTGCAGCAAATTGGACTTCAAAGGGAATTGAAAGCGACTCTTTGTTTTTAATGGTCCCCTTGCTTCTCTGCAGACTCTGCCAGCAGGTTTTCTGAGCCAAGAACAAAAGGAATTGCCACAGGTTACAAATAAATGAGATTCATCTCATGCATAACAATGTCTGCGGCTTGTTAACCCCTATCTACTGATAGGAGTGGGAGTGGGAGCCCATGCAGACTGCCACAGCCAGGGCTCCATTTTGGGACTACGGAAGCTCTCTGACTCAAGCTGTGTGGGTGGCAGCTTTGCAGCTTCCCTGCTTCCAATCGTACATGCACACACAACCTGCCCCAAGGCAGTGCTTGCCCAACGCATCACTTCTTCTCCATGCTTCCTTGCCCAGAACATGTTACAGCTCTGCAAGATGAGCGTTGGTCCTATCTGCACGTCAAGCAACACAGGATCTCAAAATCTTAACCAAAGGCTGCAGGGGTTCTGGCTCGTGCTCCCCAGCTGACATCATCTTTCTGGATGTAAGCAGGTTTCAACCTTTCTCTAGCTCTGATGTAGATGCAAGGATGTTCCCAGGCAAGATGCTGCATCTATCAGCTTGTCTGTGCCCTTGAATGAGACCTGTTCAGTGTCAGTGGGCAGGAACAGCTATATGGTTTCAGCTGTATTCCTTCTTGCAGCAGGAAAGCGTCCTGCCCTGCCACAGTCTGTTGATTTTGTCCCTGGGTTTCACCAAGTTTCATGAGGTTATCTGGAGCCCAGAGAGGACAAGTACTTGCTTTGCCACTTAATGAGCATTAACCTTTGGGCATGGGCTTCTCTCCAGGAATGCTGCAAGCAATCGTAGGCCCTGAGTGCAGGCTGTGGCCTCTCAAAATTCAAGGGCTCCAACCACAGGACTCAAAAGGGCCAGGAGTGCAGGAGGCAGAGGAGAAGCCCTCATCCTTAAGCAAGGGGGTCCACATCTGAGGCAAAAAGCACATACCATGGCCAGGGAGAGGGCACTGGATTTGGTGTGCTAACACAATATTCCAGCATAGCAGTAGTTGCACTGCTAAATTATGGTGCAGGTGCTGAGGAGAGAGAACTCCTCCTCGCCTTGTTTGTACGGGCTGTAATTCAGAGATCCAACACCAACCCAGCACAGCTCATTAACACAGGGTCCAGGGAGAGGGAGGCTGAAATAATGATGCTGTTAAATCAAGCTTCATGAATATGGAACAATGTCTTATTTTGCATTATTATGGCAGTTACTTAAAACATACTCCCCGCCTTTGTGCTGGAGACTGCTACTTTCTCAGCTCTGTCTGGATGGAGCCAGCAGTGATGCTGACAAGGGCTTTAGAAAGCTTGTCTTGGGATGAGGCAGAGAATGCAAAGGGAGGATGCAAAAAGATTGAGAATACAAAGGGAGGAGTTTGGGATCAGTCTGGGGAGAGAGGTGTAGTGAGAAGAGGGCAGAAATAAAATAAGCCAAAACCACGTAGTAGGTTATTCAAAGGATAAGTTGTCTAGACGTTTTGAATCATTCCCAATTGTTCAGCTGTGCATGGAAGAGCATCCCAGGACTTGGTTTATAGTCTGCAGGCCAATAGGGAAATCTGTTTGACACCTGTGTGATGGGCGCAGGGTTGCTATTCATTGTCTGGTTTTCCAAACCATGGGTTTTCCATTGCCAAATTATGTCTTACTGTCTTTCCTATCTGTGCAAGGAGAGTTTGTCAGGCTTTTCTCCTGAACTGAGTCCTAAGCCTAGAGAACCTGCAGCAAACAACCTTAAAATACTATACCTAGCTGTGTCCCTCTTCTGAGCAATAGCTGTGCAGTGTTTTATGTACGGCCTCTGGTCTGGGTTGTCTGGAGGTCCTGCTTGCAGTTTCCTAACCATAGAAGAGAAGGATGATTTAACTCAAAAAGGTGCATAAACGATAATGCTTTTTATCTGTAATGAATTAATGGGTCCCTACAGCTCTCCTTTCTGAAACCAGCTAACTTCAAGAAGAAATCCTAGAAAGCAATGAAGCTGTGCACAGGTGAGCGGACAGGTCCTTTTCAAGCTGAGAAGTGTCCCTCTTTGTCCTCTTCCAGCCCCACCTGCTCTGAAACTGTCGGTCAATGAAACACTGGTGGTCAACCCTGGTGACAACGTCACTATGCAGTGCTCTCTGACAGGCGGTGACCCACAGCCAGAGGTGCTTTGGTCTCATTCTCCCGGCCCGTTGCCCCCCAACAGCCTTGTGCAAGGAGGCAACCTCACCATCTGGAGGATCCGCGTGGAGGACTCAGGCTACTACAACTGCACAGCCATAAACAACGTGGGGAACCCAGCAAAGAAGACAGTGAACCTGCTGGTGCGGTGTAAGTTGCTCTTTTTCTCAGAGGATGGACTGGATTTGCATTTCCCCTGAGTGTTCTTGTACAACTAAGGGTGACTGGGATGCTTAGCAGAAATTAGTATTCTGGAGAAGCTGTCGTGTAAGCTTCTGTGCTCCCAGATCAAGAGCTGTGCTTTGGCTGCTTGCAGCCTCATCCCAGGCTGTATCACTGTCCTGGGCTAGACAGGGATCCCAGTCTGCCAGGTGTGAGGCCTTGGGGATCTCTTGTGGGAGCTTAGCTAGGGAAGGTCTTGGGACATATATATTGCACAGAGATGCTGCCTTCCAAAGGAGCAAAGGGCTGTTGTCTTGTGCCATGTGAGGCCCTTTGCTGTCCCTAAATGGTTTTGCACTTGTGTTCATCCCAGCCATGAAGAATGCCACGTTCCAAATCACCCCTGATGTGATCAAAGAGAGTGAGACCATCCAGTTAGGGCAGGACTTGAAACTCTCATGCCACGTGGATGCTGTCCCCCAGGAGAAGGTTGTCTACTCCTGGTACAAGAACGGGAAACCAGCCAGGTTCTCAGACCGGTTACTCATCACCAGGAATGACCCTGAGCTCCCACCTGTGACCTGCAGCTTGGAGATTATTGACCTGAGATTCAGTGACTATGGCACCTACCTGTGTGTGGCCACCTTCCAGGGAGCACCCATTCCTGACCTCAGCGTGGAGGTGAACATCTCCTCAGAGACAGGTGAGCCTCTCTGTGACATCTGGGGACCTTCTGGGCATCACATCCTCCACCTCCATCCCACAGTTTTAGAGTTAAGACTGTTCAAACAAGGCACCAGATTGTGCAGGAAGAAAGAGGAAATGGCATTTCACCAAATTTCAGAAGTCCTTTTGCTTAGAAGGGAGTAAAAGAAAAAGAAAGCTGTTCTTTGCTTTCTTTGGCATTCCTTATGAGGAATATTTTCAAAGCTATGACCACAAGATTGGTATCATCTGTTATAGCAAATTCTGTGAAAAGCTTTAATGTTTACTGGGTTGCAATTTCAATCTGTCTTGGGCACTCTCTGCAGGACTCCATGTGTTATAAACGCCTCTCACCTTTAAAACCATGGTCAAAACCTCACCCCATGGCTTGGTGAGGAGAGCCCTAAGATATAGGCAAGTTTGTGAGTCTCCCTGGGGACTAAAATTCAGGGTCTCAGAGCTGCAATTTTGCTTCTGGATAAGTTGGTGGATCCAGCTCTACCCTCCAACACATCCATGTCATCCTGCTGTCTTTCCAGGACTTTGAGAGTATGGCACAATGCAAGTAATCTGGTGAGGGCAGCCAGCTGCTCATAGAGTTTGTCCTGAACATTCATAGGAAGTTTATTCTCAGTCTCAGGTTGCGTTGAACCCATTATTTGGGCTGGTCCCGATGTCGTTTCTGGACCTTTATTGCTTCAGCGCTGCAGCAGAAAGTGTTGTTGTATTGCTTCTGCTGATTCGGGAATCTGTCTCAGCAGAAATGCTGAGACCAGTCTGCTCCCAGTGGGACTTAACTCACATTCACTGGCAGACTGGAGACTGAACCCTCACCTTGCCGTGGACCTGAAAGACACCAGTGGCTGGTGCTTCCACTCTGCTAGCAGCTCCGTAGTCCTGGAGGTCTTGTGTGGGGGTCGCCGCCCCTGGGTGTAATTCTTTTTTGCCCAAGAGCAGTAGATGGCAGAGTGCAGTTGTGTTTAAGGATGCAAATGGTGGGAGGCAGCAAAGAGCTGGGAGACCCTGGATGATCCCACCAAAGAGCTGAGCAGCATCTATTGGCACAGGGGTTGGCCCAGGTTCCCAAAGGAGGTGTCTGCAACAGCTGCTCTCTGCTGGTGGAGAGTGAGAGCCATGCACTCGCATGGGTGCTGGTGGAGAAGGTCATCCTGGGGCATTCTGAAGTCTCCCTTCAGCAGCTTGGTCCAGCAAAGCCCCTTTTGTGACCCTGGGAGTGAGCACCATTGTCCTTGCTGGAGCAGCCCTCCACATAGCATGAGCCCACCAACAGCAACCAAACCACATCCAACACATGGTTCCTGCATGAAATCTTGGTGGGTTTTCCCCAGAGGGCAGGATCCTTGCAGAAGGGCAGCAGTGGCAGTTCCACGCTTCCAAACAAGAAAAGCCTGAGCTCGCCAAGGTGGCTGCTTCCCCTGAGTGGCTCTGAGGAGACAGCTTTAATTGAAAAAAAATCTCAAATGCAATTTTCAGCTTTTCCCCATGGAGAAAATTACCTCTCGCCAGGTGAGTGGCTGCTGGCACTGTTGGCATTGAGAGTGCTGTCGTCCATTGCACTGCGCAGGACAGGGTGTGATGAGGTTCCCCAGCCCAAGGGAGACTTGCAAATTGAAAATGTGGCCTCCTTGTTGCACTGGGAGGTCACTGCTGAGGGAGATGGGGCTGGAGCCATCCTAAATCTGCTTTAAAGCAGCTGCAGGCTGTAATGTGCGCAATTAGTTTAGCACACTCTTCCTTGCTGGAACTGAACTGAGCTAATATTGGTCAGGCCAGCATGTTACAGCCTCTGTAGTCCTAAACTTTGCTTTAAATGGAAATGAATTACGTAGCCCTTGTGGTTATGGAAGTGTCAGTCCGAGTGTCACCATTGTCAGCTGGAAGGGCTGAAAGAGGAGCTTTCAGAAAACGATTGCTGCCCTTCCAACTCAAATGATTGTATGATTCTATATTTACTTCAGTTGAACGGTTACCTCAGAAGCCTAATACAAATTAAATGTCAACGTCACATGGGTTTTAGCATGAGCTTTCCCTTTCTGGGCTTTTGGTGACTGTGGGGATGTGAACAACAAACTTCCCCCGCAACGTCTCCTCCCTTCAGCTTGGATTTCTTTTCAGCTGTTTGTCAGCAGTTTTGTTTGCTGTCTGAGAGCTGGGTTTTTCTTGAGTATTTCAGTGCCATTAGCTCTAGCTCCAGCTAGGCAGCAGTTCTGCTGGGTGAGCTTGTGATGCACAGGAGTGATATTTGCTAAGACCCCTCTCTCTGGAGTGAGCCGGAGATGTCCAGCACACTGTGAATCTCAATGTAAAGTAAACAAAGACCCTTAACAGAGATGGCTCCTTACTGTGGTTTAGCAGCAAACAGAAGTCCTGGGTGTCTGACAAGGCTGGAGGTTTACTAAGCAGTAATCCTATAAATCTCTGTTTCCGTCTAACTTCTGTAGGAGGACTAGATGCCTCGGCAGAGACATCTTCTATTTCTCGGTCAAAAGTTTGCAGTTCGATTTAGGAAATTTACTGACCAGAAATAGAGAAATAGATCAAAGAGGCTTTTGCAATAAGCGGTGAGAGCTGGCAAAATGTTCCAGGAGAGCTGGCTGTTGCCATTGACACTGGGGTAAATTTTTGGAGAAGCTGGGATCGTCCTTGGTACCATGCAGCTCCAGACTCTGTAGGATGGTTTACATGGGCAGTGTGTTCCTATAGGAGTTGCAGTGGTATTGTCAGTGTCAAGTTAAGTTCAGGGCTGCTGGTGTGATGCAGACAGAAGCATCCCAGGAATGTTTCTTGCTTACTGGAAACCAAGCGTAGAACCAACCCCTTTTTATCTCCCTTTTAGTGCCGCCAACCATCAGTGTCCCCAAGGGTCAGTCTACCATCACCGTCCGGGAGGGCTCCAGGGCTGAGCTGCAGTGCGAGGTTCGAGGGAAGCCTAAGCCACCCATCATCTGGTCCCGAGTAGATAAGGAAACCCCCATGCCTTCAGGGACAATGACGGTGGAGACGTATGATGGGAAGCTGCGCCTGGAGAGTGTCAGCCGAGACATGAGCGGCACCTATAAGTGCCAGACAGCCAGGTACAACGGCTTTAACATCAGACCACGGGAAGCCCTGGTACAGCTCAACGTGCAGTGTGAGTAAAACACATAAGTGGAATACCGGTCTGCATGCCTTGTGTGAATGCAAGTCTGTGGGCGAAGCATCTCTGACATACTGAGTGCTGCTTTCAGGCAGGGCTGGCCTTTCTTACTGGGCTGAGATGACATGTCTCTTTTATCTGGGGACCTTTGAACAGTTTGTATTTAATTGGCCTGGCTGCAAAGACAAGGATAGAATACTATATGGGCAGTGTGTTGCAAGTGGAAGAGAAGGATGCTGTCTGTGTTTGTACACGATATTTTTCCATTTCCCTATCAGTGGGCTATTGCAAAACAGCAGCTTTGCAAGGTGTGTATTCAGGGCATATTAAAAAGGTTGTGAAGTCAGAATTGTTCAGAAGATAGCAAATGAATGTCAGTTACACCATTTCTACCTTATAACCCTTTCTGCATCTTAGTTTCCCCAGCCTGAACCATTTTGCCTGGAAAGCAGCCCTAGGCAGACCCTCACATGGACTGCATAATCCCAAATAGTTTCCATGCAGAGCGTGTGAGCAACAGAAAACTGATTCTTAGCATGTGGTGTATTGAGTGATTTCAGTGATGGGCGGTGTTCCCAGCCCTGCTTTGACTGTGATATCTGTGCATAAAGGTGAGTGCTGCCTCACTCCTCCCTGGCTCACTCTCCAGGAAAAGGAGAAGCAGGACTGGAGCAGATTACCTGGCTGAAGGCAAGCAGGCACACTGCTGACAGATGCAAGCTGTTGGGAGCACAGCAGTAACAAAAGTGTGCTGTATCCTTCAGGCACATTAGAGTATTCAAAGATTCCCCTATAAACAGTCTGTCTGTCTGTTTGCGAGCATGTCAGCAACTGAATTACGGGATGGGGATGTGGAAATGTGTGCAGGTTTTCATGAAGTGGAAATGCATGTGGAGAAGCTTCCCTTGAGCAGGGTGGTTATGGGTGCCTTGATTTAAGCTGTGTTGGAAGGCAAGCTGGGACGAGCATATGGTGCATGGGAGGACCCAGCAGGGAGAGTGATCCTCACCCCAAGAACGGATGGAGATACAGCAAAGTCTTACTTTGGAGTAAGGAACAGTCAGATCTGCTAGAGTCCTCGGTTCCTTGCTGGTGTTTAAAAGTGATGCTGTCCCCACTGTTTGGCACTACAGAGGGAGAGGCAGTGCCCAGCCTGGGATGAATTCGGGCTTGACAGGTAGTCTGGAGGGGAATCACAGCTGTATGTCTCGAGTTGGAGTGGATGGGCACAACTGTCCATGCAACAGATGGTAGGCAGAGCCTGAAGTTGTTGCAGGGTAAGGCCCGTGGTGTGATTGACTCGCAAGAAAGCAAACATTTGATGAACTGTATAAAGAGTAACTCAACATACTCTTTCTATAACTTTTTTGAAGCCAAGCGATGTTTTGTTGTGATCTTGCCCAAGTAACAACAGCATGGTCTGTGCACGATAAATAAACCGTGAAACAAGAAAGCAGGGCAAGAATTGCCCCCATTACTTTTATATCCCCTTAAAAAATGGGGGGAGAAAAAAGCCAACAGCAAACAGCACAGTCCCTGTTTATGCCTCTCATCCTTGTTTGAGCAGCTGGAAGGAGGTGGGTGCGGTGGCGGGGCCGCAGTGGTTAATTGGAACGTTGCTCTGCAGTGTGAGGAGCTCATTAGTCTGGCCGCTTGCTCTGGAATTCTCATCATGTCGGAAATGGGGATCGTGTGGCTTCTGCAGCCTCCGCGATGAGTGCTTCCCACCTGAAGGCCCGGTTAGGTGATACGTATCCACAGAGCCGCGTGCGCCCGCCCGCGCGCGTGTGTGTGTGTGCATGCAGACGTGCCTCTCTGTGTGTCTGGGTGAGCTCCTTTTGAACCGGCTCGCTCAAGGGAAGAGCGAATTCTGAGCGATAATGTGGCTGTTTCTCTGATTTGCTCCAAAGCTAAAGTTGCAAAATCAATACAGCAGATCTGATTAGATGTCAGAACCTGTTTCTGTATTTCTTTTTTCTTTTCCTTTTCTCCCCTCACCCTCATGCATATCGTTAGGTATTGTAGCAAACCAGCCCAGAAATAGGCTTTGCCAACTGCACTGCAGTAGTGGAAAAGAGAGAGCAAGAAGACAAAAAGAACAAGTCAGCTGTCACAAAAAAAAAAAAAAGTGTTCTTATTTTTTACATTTTGCAAGCAGGAAAAGATGTTCTTTTATCTTATGAGCAGTAATTGTCTATCAACAACTCTCTGACAGGCTGGCTAGTCTGCTCCCTGGACTTCTTGGTCTGAACTGTAGGGGGTTGGAAGATTAATAAGTTCATGAAAGTCCTCGCAGCCTCATAGGTCTGTGGTTAGGATCAAGAAATGTTATATACTGGTTAAAGGGGAGATCAGGCTCTGCGGAACTCCTGGGGATCTAGCTACCACTCAGAGTGACAATTTCTCATCTTTTCCCATTTCTTTAAATCAGGAATAAAACTGCCCTGTCTCTTCAAGGATTTGTGAGGCATAATAAACATAGCACTTTGTAATCTTGGAACAAAAATAGCCATGGAAGGGCAGAGTGCTGTTGTTAATAATATCGACGCTATTGTTAACGCTGTTATCAAGCCTTTTTCCAGGATTAGGCTCAAGAAAATCCCGGCAGAAAAATGAATCCTCTGCAGAGGTGGGTTTGAATTGAGGGCTGGGTCACTCTGCACAGATGAGATCAGCATAAGGCTGTAAAACAGCCTCTGGACTTGAAAATGTACAGCTCTCCATGCGTTTTGGATTAGAAAGTATAATTTGAGCCAACACATATGAAAAGAGGAAAGAAGGTCTCCGTGTGGATCAGTGAAAAGGATGCTACCTAGATGCAAATTTAGCAAGTACATAATGTAAAAGAAAAAAAAAAGTAATCATAAAAATCCGTGCATTCTGCAAGCCTGGTCAAAACAGCATTTCCATAAATCGCAAAGAACAGGAGTAATGCAAAACCTTAGCTATTGCTAGAGCTGGTCTCTGGGACAACTTTCTATTATTATGGCGATGCTACATTTGTTCTGTTAGAGTCTCACATAATGGCATAGTGCAAATTGCAATCCCAGTATGTTGTTCGGCTTGCATGATAACGTGTCAGCACTAATGCTTTGTCAGCGCTGACCATCGTGCTGCATACTTCTGGACAGCTTTGTCAAAGTCTGGCTCAGCCCTCCTCATCACACCTAATCCTTGATACATCATCTCCTCCGGGGGATATTTATGTAATTCAGTCTGAACAATGACGCTGTTTCTCATCTTTGGGGCGCACTGCAGATGACGTCTTGGCAGAAGGAAACACTAGAGAATGAGTAAGATGGCCTGAGAACTTGACCTCCTCTGGATTCAAAACAGTAGTCCAGAATCATCTGGGATTTGTCTCCAAAGAATTAGGCTTGCTGCCCTTAGGTAGAGTTTTGCCACACTAAGGAGCATGTGGATTGTTGTGTTTCATCTTCAAAGCATAGTTAATGTTAGGTGCAATCAGGAAAGTAATCTGACATTCCCTTTGGAGGGTCATCTACCATAGTTAACGGGACTTAGGAGATATGTGTAGTTCTAGAAATAGGCATGGCTAAAAGGACAGTGACAAGGATAGCGATAGGATGAGAGGCAATGGCCTTAAGTTGCACTAGGATAGGTTCTAGTTGGATATTAGGAAAAGATGGTTCTCAGAAAGGGGTAATGCATTGGAACAGGCTGCCCAGGGAGGTGGTGGAGTCACCATCCCCAGAGATGTTCAAGAAATATTCAAAGGTGGCACTGAGGGACATGATTAGTGGACATGAAGGTGATGGGTTTATGGCTGGACTAGGTGATCTTAGAGGTCTTTTCCTACCTTAATGACTCTATGATTCTATGATAAGCAGACCTGGCTCTGCCCCCACCTGTAAGGCAGCCAGAATACATCCTGGGGGGGCATCTGTTGCCCTTGTTACTTAAAGAAATATTCAGGTGCAGAAGGATATGTTTTCCCATCCAAGCCTACACGCTATTGACTCATTTCTCTTTAAAATCTTCCTGAACCCATTGGCAATGCTGTACATTAGGCAGGCAATAGTGAGCATCAGTTCTCCCTGTTACCTATGTAGCAAACGGAAGAACAGGGAGGAGAGGAAGGAGTGATTCTGTCAATAAGTAAGAAGTATCAGTGGACCCACGCAACTGAAAATGCAAATGCATTCAATGGTTTCAGTCAATGTCAGTGCTCTATGCGGGTGTCCTACCTGCTCTGAAACATACACATGAATATTAAGTACTTTATTAAAAGTGCTCTTGAGAAATGCTTCTGACATGGAGATGCTTCTTCAGAGTGGTTATGATGGGGCTTTTGGCTCCTCAGAGCTCCCTGCAGCTCTCCTTGCTTACGTGAAGGGAGTCTAAGAGAAATGAGACTGTCCCTGGCCAGTGCTGGCTCACATCTGTGACTGAGTTGGCTTATCCATCTTGCTGTTTGGGCCATGTGAGCTGGAGTGTGGAGCCATCTGCTAAGAATTTTAGACTTGGCTGGTTTAATCTGTGAATTTATTAATAGTAGCTGTTTTATTTTTTTAATTATGATTTTAATCAGTGAAGCCTAGTCTGACACTCTCCTCCAAGCTGAGGAGTGCAGTTCAGAAGCTATATTGGGAGCAGGAGGTAATCTTTCTACTCTTACAGTGGCTGGGGTTTTCCTGTCCTTCCATTCATGTTCCGGTGCTGTTGTGCTACATCCCACAGGTCTTGTTCCTAGGAGAGGGAAATGTAGGCTCTTGTAATAACCAGAGCTCTGGGATGCTCAAGGTGATCTTAAGAATTAACCGAGGTTCTTCTGGAGAAGGTGTGTCTGCATTCAAAGTCATGGGTAAACTCTGCCTTCTGTGAATTCAGCGTTTGCCAACCTGGACACCTTCATTAGTGAGAAGAAAATTATTTGTAGCCACAGGCATGACTTCAGCCCACCAGTATGAATGGACAAAGCCTGACTGTCATCTGGTCCCACTTCAATCAAAATCCTCCTTGTTTGCCTTCTAATTTGTTACACCAAGGTTTGTGTGACTAAGCTGAAAGCATACATTATTTCTGTTTTTCTATCAACACACAGAGCCCTCCTCGTTAAGAGCTGAGAGTTTTGTTCCTGTTTGTCAACAGGCTTTCAGCTAGCAGCACTGCCTGGGATTACGTTGCTCTGAGTTTGTGCTTGTGCATACAGCTCTGTCCTCAGTGCTACAGCGTGAGGATTGCTCACTCGGCTGCCCAGTGCCTGGGCTGCTAACAGCTAATTAGAGTTGTCAGTCTAAGGACGGGCTGAAGAAGGAATCCATTTCATTCCGTCATGGCTGTAAACCCAAATGGCCATGGTTCAGAGCACAGTAACAACCACAAAGGATTAGCTGGCCTTGGATTTGTTTTAACAATTACCATCTCTTGGTCCCAGGGCCTGGCAGACAGAGACTGTGACATCACTTACATTGTCCTCAGATTGAATCTTAAGATGGGGCTGTATCAAATGCGGCCAAAGAAAGGATGGCTTCTGCTCGTCTAGGACCTGTTGGCCCTACCCTCCTGCCAGCCTCATGGCACTGAAGGGCAGCTAGGATAACATGCCAAAGGGCGTTTGGCCAAAACTGACTTCTTTGTGACTGCCTTTGTAGTCTTTATCTTCATGGATCAAAGCCTCAGGACACCCAGAGTTGAATTTTTGCAGCATTTGGTGTATGCAGCTTTGGAGGAAAAGTCTTTCACAGAGTAAAGCTGCCGTATGTATTTTGACCTGCCAGAATTTTTTTCCCTTCAGCACATGGAATTTGGTCCACTGGACCCTGGTCTGCATTTGCTGCCTGATGGGGAAGATTCTTGTGTGCTGCCACTCACTGAGATTTTCTCGGGCAGTCTCCCTTGTATCCTGAGAGCTTTTCAGATTTGCCTCTTTGATTTAAAATGGTCTGACAGAGCATGTCTGCATGCTGTGGTGGCCAGGAAATGTATGAGATTTGAGATGTAAAGCAAAGGGCCCATATGGTGGGGAGAATTCACTGGAGCGGTGGTGACTGGGGAGCAGATTTAGATGCATGTTGGGTGCATAACACCATGAGGCCTCCACACTGCATCATGGGGAAATAGCCATGAAAGAAAAGAGGGTAACATCCAGACATATGCCTCAGGAAGGGGGAAGCTCTGGGTCTGCTGCCTGGATTGCAGCCTCCTTGCGCTGCCATTCGGCCTTTGAGTGGCCCATTGCTCATCTCTGAACACCTCTGTAGTTGTAATGATAGGTTGAAGTAAAAGCCTATGTGAGAGCTCCTTGTCTAGAGAGATGAATTTGTTTGTTCAGAAGAGAACTGGTTTAAATCAGCTAATCTATTTTGCAGTTATTGTTGGGAGAAACAAATACCCGTCCCATAAGCTGCTATTATCCCGTTTTTGGCCAGACTCTCCAGGAAAAGCAACTTAATTTTATCAAGTGAGAGAGATGTCCAAGCTATACAATTTTGGCAGGAATGGAGAGACAAGACCTGCACACACAGAGGATGGCAGACAGCCTTGGTCATCTCTCTTTGGATAGTTGCTCACCTACTGTGGCCCTCCCAGGGCTGAACACCACATCTAGTACTGCTCAAATTCAGATACTCCTTTTAAGATTTTCTTGCTCGGGTAACTATTTTCCCTTTCAAACCTAGCTCTACATCAGCTTCTTAGGTTAAAAGGAATCTCCAGAATCCTCTCCAGTGCTTTGTGCTGGGCCTCCTGCAAGGCTACGAATGTGCATGTCTGGTTTGGGTGTGTCCTTGTCTTGAAGCCATAGGAGTGTATATCTCCAAGTGTTTCTTCGGTTTTGAGCCCTGTTGTTGATTTTAGGCCATGAGTTAAACCATCTGTATCAGAGATCCCCAAGCTGTGATGCAGTTGGTGGTACCCAGACTACGTTGAGGCAGCCTGGCTGGTAGGAGAGGATATCCTGCTTCTGCTCTGGTTTGCACAGGGATATAATGCAACTTCTTTCTATGACTGTGTATTTACTTCTGCCATGCGCTTACCACCAGCCAAGATTTATCTCTTGGTCTGCACAGAACCATAGGCGTATGGATGAGCTCAGGATATTGGCATTTGGCCAAGGCAGTGAACCATGAGCCATGAATCCTGAAATGTGGGTTGGAGGGATATTCTCTGCCAGAGGTGGGAAAGGGGACTGGTACCTGTTCGTGTGAATTGAGTGTCGCGGCTACACTTGGAGGAGAAAAGTCTTGAATTTGGGGACGTAGACAGGGTTACAGTAGGTAAGAGGATGGGAGGGCTTGCTAGCAGTAGCTCTATTTTGCTAGAATATATATACACCTGAGCAAAATTGATTTGGGGAGGCATGTGCTATACTGTGAGCTGTGTGGTACCACTGGCAACAGGAGACATGGGGCAAGGGAGGTGGTAGATGAAGGGAGTTAGAAAACTGCAATCAGCTCTCATTTTAAGGCTGGGATCACAAGATGGGAAAGGAGGGAATGTCTTGTTCCTATCAAATCCTGCCTCTTGGTGACCAGGAAACAAACACGTTGAGTGCCCAGCAGTGGGGAGAGAGATACCATGGAGCAGGGTTCACCGGGGGAACCAGGAAGACACTGAGGAGACAAAAAAAAGCAACTCATTTTCTTGTAATAACTCTCAGCCTCTGCAAAAGCATCCGAGGCACAGAGAGGTGAAAACAGCTGTCCATACTTGCAAGGGAGAATACAACATCAAACCTAACACAGAGCCTATGCCAGGGGAGCTGGGGCGTGCTTTCTCCAGCCGCTTTGATAGAGAGAAACAGTGTGGTGCCATGGCACTGTGCCAGTGGCTTTGCTTTTCTCCCATGATTTTTTGGCCATAAACCACCTCAGGCAGCACCAGCGAGGGTACTATCCCTCATCTCCTTTCCAATGCCTTTAGAAGCTATTTCCTTCTAACTCACTGGAGGACTGCAGCAGGCACAAGGAGACAACGCACAGAACAGTGATGCCACATTGAAGGAGGGATGTTTTGCAGGGAGACCCCCCTGAGACACCCATGGTATGAACAGAAACCATAACAGGAAACCGAGCATCCCAGGGAGGGGTCTAAATTTTAATTAGCTGTGACCATACTGACCCTGAGCTCTGAAACAGCACCAATTACAGTCACTCCTGCAGGGAAACTGTTTGCATGTAAATTACATTACAGAGGTTCTACAACTTTCCTGCAGCTTCATAGGTCTTTCTGCCACCAGTTTTGTGCTGGGACATTGAGGGTCACTCAGTGGGAGGCTGAGGCTTCCATTTTTTGGGAGAGTGTAAGACTTTTCAGAGATATCTGGGGAAAAAAAATGCTTGGTTACTAGTTTATGCTTTTTCGCTTGGTTCATCTCTGAGAAAGAAACTTGGCTTTCTTTGAAGCTAGAAAACTGTTTTCTTGTTGCACAAAGATCATATTTCCAACATGCACTTCTCACCTTATTTCACTTCATATAGTTTCTGATTTCCATCCCTCTTTGCCTCTTTATTGCAAACACAAATAGGCATGTGTGTGCACACGCTCCTACCTTACCTTGGCTTTCACTTGTGATTCAAATTTAATTGGTCCCTAGGACTGAGATAAAGCAGTCAGTTTTCTTTTATGAACCCAGCAATGAACCTGTGAAACCCTTATGGGTGCCAGGAATTTACAGACGTGGTAAAATTTTCCAGTTGCATGCAGACTTGTTGCATTTTGCATGATTTTAGAGTCCTTGTTTCTGGGGTCATACACAATCACAAGAAACCATGGAAATTTTTCATTACTGTTGACTGTGAGGAAGCTGACTTCTGAGTGTTCGCTTGCTTGCCAAGCTACAAGGGAATGAATGGAAAGTAGAAGAGACTGAAAACTACTGTTTTTGCACAGAAGAGATATCTGGGATAGATCCCTGCTGGTAAAGAAAGAATGGCAATTGAAGGCCAGTCCAGCTGATCCTTTGTAGGCTCTTGATCTGTTGTGACCCACTCTCATGACTGGAAATCTCATCCATTGCAAATGTGCTGCAACTCTAGGCAAAACTCAGCCATGCATATGACGGGAGGGATTGGTTGGCACGCCAAAACTTACAGGTTCCTGACAGTGGCTAAGATTGAGGTCAGGAGAACAGTAAATAACAGTGGCATTTGCACAGAGCAGGGATTTTCCTTACCAAGTGCCGATTGTGAAGAGAGATTTTACTGCCCTAATCATAAGCTAGAATGTGGTAGCTCATAACAACTTAATGCAATATAGATGTGCTTAATAGTGCTAGCTCTGCTGGGATTTTCTTAGCAGTTCATATCATATGCATAGAACAGACCCTTCAACCAATATCTTGCTATGCTGTAAAATGGGGAACTGGGGCTTGAGGGAAAGGGAGCAGCGCTCTACATAAGGTAGATTGCTGGAAAGAGAATAAAGTGTCTAAAGCCATGTTGGCTGTCAGCTATCACCTTCTCATTTTCCATGCGCTTCAGCGTGGTTTTCAGGACATCGTGGTTTTCAGGAATCTGCTCTATGACCTTGGTGGGCTCAGAGGTGAGACTGTCTGGCCTGTAGTTCCCCAGGTCTTCCTTTTCTCCATTTTTAGAAATGGGGATTATGTTTCTCCTTTTCCAGTCAGTGAGAACTTCCCCACACTGACACAACTTCTCAAATATGATGGATAGTGGGTTAGCAACTTAAGTCAACTTAGTCCCCCAGTAAGTTGTTTCCCTCAGGAAGTTGTTCCAATGAATTTTTACTGCCATGGTTCAGTTGTCATGACTTAATGTAAGCCGGTCTCTTTTCAGATTCCAGATACAAGCTCTGTTTATGCCATCGTCTTCTGACATAAAGAGCTATTTGTTATTAGCAACTTCTTTCTTGTGTAGTCTGAGATACCAGAACCAGTCATCTCTTAGCCTTTTTTTCAGTATGCAGTCCAGTCTTGTCTCCCATTCACCACAATGCATGTTTTCCAGTCCTTTTATCATTTTTGCACTCCTCATTTTTTTTTCAACATCATTCTGGCAGCATGTCACCCGTATTAAACAGATTTTTAAGAATGATCTCATTGATGCAGATACAGCAGTGATGCCCATTTCACTATACTTTCAGTTATTCTTGACTTAATCATCCAAAGATTTTGACACCTTTGAACTACAGAATTATGCTGAAAGTTGACATCCACTTGGTTATATTGACTCAGGCTCCTCCTGGAGTCATTGTCTCTTTTTTGACAAGAGTGAAACATTCTCTCCTCAACAGCTTTTTTTCCAAGTCTTTACATTTTCCAAGGCAAATTGAGTGTTCTTACCATAAGCTCACTCTATCAAGCAAACCAAGCTGTCTTGTATGAGGCATCTCTCAAATATTTTCTTTACTATGTATTTTCCAGGCTGGATGGGGCTGTGAGCAACCTGGTCTAGAGGGAGGTGTCCCTGCCTGTAGTAGGGGGGTTGGAATTGGATGATGGTAAAGGTGCCTTCCAACCCAAACCACATTATGATTTTACATTATCCACAGATGTTAGTATCTTATTGTGAATAGGTGCTTAAAGATGGTGATTCTGTTACTGCACATTGAAATGCTGTATTTCTGTGGCAGGGAAGGAAGTAAAACCCAAGACACACCCCAGAGCTGTGCCAAAAACTGCACACAGCCACCCCAACTGCAGATGGGTGCAAGGTCATTTAGACACCCGAGATGGTTATGTATGATATTGGATACGCAGCCAGATCTGGGGAGTTTGTAATTGATATTCTCTAGCTATGCCAGCCTGCTTGCTGACTCTTTGACCTTGGTGGTGATGTGAAATAGCTTCAGCGTAAGAGGTTCATGTGAAATCTCACCAG
The DNA here is from genome assembly GCF_016699485.2 of Gallus gallus. Classification (NCBI taxonomy): domain Eukaryota; kingdom Metazoa; phylum Chordata; class Aves; order Galliformes; family Phasianidae; genus Gallus; species Gallus gallus. The sequence goes on from NC_052534.1 coordinate 29,698,430, forward strand.
GGATGTCTTCCTAGGGAACGTCTTTCCTTTCACTACAGAGATCTCAGTGGTGTGTGCACCAATTTAAAATTTCTTTTTGAACTCTTTCAGTGAATGTGTTTTTAATCTGTTTAATATGGGTTACATTTGAATAGTATTACAACTTCAATTAGTCTGTTGTGTGGAAGCAAGCCAGGATCCTTCCAACGCCTGAGGATGTTATGACAAGATAGTTACTTTTCTTGTTGCCTTCTCAAACACTACCCAGTTTGTCTGCCAAGGACCCATAAAACCATATTAATCACCATTCATTTTTTAATTTGTATAGTTGCATCCCACATTCATTTTCCATAAGTTCTTTTTCTGAAATCAATGAGGAATAGAAAGGTTTATTGTTGTGTTTTTTTCTGAGCTTTTCTCTGCTTACATTGACCCAATGTGCTCACCTCTGCACTCTAATAAGGAACACAATCATGGTTGATACAGAAAAGTTCTATTTCCTCTGGTGTTTGGAGGTTGCTATCATATACTTCCCCTCGAAGGCTTGGCTAGATACCCTTTTTTCCCATATTTTCCTACTTTCTATGGCATTTTGGAGATTTTGCAATCAATTGTTAGTCTGTAGTCCTACCATTTTTGCAGATGAATTCAGACCCGGGATTGCAGATCCAGCTACAGTCTCACAGAGAGAAGCCTGTCTTTCCTTCATCTCTGACTTTAGTCAAAAATTTAGCTACAGATATTCCTAGATTTGAGTCTGTGCAGATTCTTCTCAGGGCTGTACACAAAATTATACCCTTCCTCTGCCCACCACAGTGGGATGGCTCAGCAACCACTGTTGAAACTTGTTTAAAATGTCTTTTTCATCTGGTTCTGAAGGGTGCTACTACCTATCACAGAGAAGGTGGAAGGAGCGGAATGACATGTTGCAGTGTATGCTGCCTCAGTTCCTCAGGCAGAAAACTGCTGATGGGCCAACTCAGGCCAGGATCCAGTTTAAACTCTTGATGCAGTGGATGTGAATGAGGAAGATAATGGCCTTACTTTTTGTGACCCAGAAAAGCCGGGAATGGGAATGAAGGAAACCGTATGGAATAGATTTCAGGCATGTATCTGTTGGACCAAAATCCATTCTGTCCTGAGGGCTCCCAGTTGATCTGCAGAATGTCTTCATTACTATCAAAGTTCTCATCGGTCTACATGAAAAAGTAACTGTGTGAGATAGGCACATGCCCACATTACAGGGGTGCCGATTCTCCAAATGGTTCCACTAGTGCTGGCCCAGAAGCAGCCTAGAAAATCAAATGTCAGAGCAGATTTATCCAGAGAGTGGTTTTGCTAATGAATTTCCTTCTCTTGCTCCAAGTCCAGAGGAGATAAAACAGCTGGTAGCCAGGTGGGGATGTCAAGGAATCAGGCTGCTGTCCTTGAACGATTGCCAGTCTGTTTATGACCTCCTTCCTATGCTCTCTGCTGCAAGAGGAGACCCTGAACTCTGGAGAGGGTCTGGGAGGCCACCACACCTAGAGCAGTCAGGAGTGCTCATCCTAATATAAGAGAAGATGAGAGCTGCTGGGATGCGTGTGTGCTTCTGCAGTGAGGTTGGTGTGCCACTGGTCTGAAAACATGGTGGCAATGTAGAGACACCATGATGTTTCCAGAAGGAGAGTGACTCCTGTGTAGCTTGAGCCTGGGCCCTTTCTGGTTTTGGACTCTCCGTGCAATAGATATTTAGCTAACAGCAGAAGCAGATCTCTCTGTAGTTCAGCATCTCTCACTGTTAATGGTATGAGGTTGTTAAGTATGTATACACCAGGCTCAGCATGTGAAACTGTAAGCCTAAATTATTGAAACAGCTGAGAAATAATTCTAAAATGTGAGACTAGATGGCTTACGACCCATTTCTCTTAATCCATTTGTGGCTGGGGCCTGCTTGAGACCCAGAATCTTCCACTGTCCTGCCATTGGTATCATCCTATCCTAGAGGTAGAAAGCTGCCTTCACGGGGATGCGGGTCATCACCAGTTTTGGGAATAAGGTGCAGAGCGATAATTTTCTGTAACCAGCAGTCTGCTAAAGGTGCATTTTTGAGAAGTATGATGGTTACTGATATGACAGATAAAGTGTTTGTTTGCTTGCTTGTTTCCCATTAGAATTGTTTAATAGAGGAGGAGTTGGACACAGGAACTTAATGAAATTCACACTTCTAAAGTCATACAGGCAACAGTGTGAAGGACAGAGGGTGAATATAAAACTCTTAGATGGCAAAAGACTGATTATTTGGCAGCTGATGTTTTGGAGCCAGTCACTGTTCTGAAAGACCCCAGCCATTTCCTCTGATGGACCGCCTGAACTTATCCCCATTTTTCCAGCTTTCATCCTTGATTGATCTGATCAATCTTGATTCACCTGAAGATGATGAAGACAGTGATGAACAGGTAACCATCCAAAGAGAGAGAGAGTAAAAATGCTAATAGTTAAAAATGTTCTCGCCTCTCCTTTCTCTATTCTACCTCTGCTGACCCCGTGTTTTTAAATTGTGTGCATTTCTTAAGTTCCTCTATTCACCACCCGCCTTGTTATATTAATTCTTGTGGGGAAAATTGCTTTGATATCTGTTGACCTCGGCTGCTTCATCTATGAGACTGAACGTCTGACATAAATCTTTTCATTTGAGCATCCTTTCAGCCTCCTTCTGAATGGTTACGTTTTCATTGTCGTCATCTTCCTCAGATGAATCAAGATCAATCAAGGGTGAAGGATGGAAAAATGGGATAATGATGACTGTTAGCAGAGCAGGATATTAAACGACTGGCAGCAGAACTCAGAAGCTGCAGATAGAGAAGTGATGGAGATTTGGGTGTTTTCTCTACGCTGAGTTCTTCCCCCTTGATTCAAATTTCCTGCTAGGCCTGAAGTCTGACGAAAAGTCTGGTTTGTGTAGGCAGCTTATCCACTCTATAGATAAGAACCACTGCATTGACTTCTCCTAGTCTAGCTTTGTCCCATGCATCCTTTTTTCGTAATAGTACAGGCAGAAAATTTGAAGTAAACATATTAAGGAGTGCTGGTTAATATTTGATTAACTTAATTGCCTTTGGTGGCCCTCCTTCCCTACCAGGCTCTTTCTGGCTTGGATCTTTTCCCCATCCAGCTCTGACACCACCTTTGCACTAAAGGACATCTGATTTTTTAATCAACACTTTTGCTCTTGGCTGTGCTGCCTCTTGCTGTACCTGCCTGTTTTGAAAGCAGCTGTGGAGGGATCATCTGGCACTCCCAATTCAGCTTTCAAACTGAAAACAGAAGGTGAGGTAAGGCTTGTAGCCCAACTCAGAGCAGAAGGCCCTGACCACCTGTGGCTCTGACAATCACTGAATTACTAAAGAAGGAACTCTCCTCCCTTTTGACAGGATTGTCGTTCTCAGGGGCATTTTCTCCTGCAGCCTCCCTGCCCCTAACTTTCCAAACATATGGAGGTGATTGAGCTGCTCCAGCAGCTGGTGATGGAATAAGAGCCTGTTGCTGCTGGGCTGCTGCTTGGAGCCAGCAGTCACCTCTGCCTGGTAGCTCTTCTGGGTGCGGGTAAGATCTTCCCTAAGAGACAAGGGGAAACAGACAATTCCTCACAGGCAGCTGCATATTCTGGACATGAGCCCTAGCAGTGGCACTAATTGGATGCTGTCTGGAGTCCAAAGATTTATCGCTTGATTTGCTATAGGGAAAGTGCTGTCTGGTGTCTGTTTTGCTTTCCAGAGTAGCTCTGCTGTGGCACAAAGCAGCTCAAGCACAGGAGGTGGCACCTGTCCAACAGCAGGACATGCTGCCCAAGTTTCAGATGCATGTTATGACTCAGCTTATGGATGAACTTATTAAACAAGGCACTGAAAGTTCATCGAGAGGTTCATATAGAGGGAAGGCACTGGACACAGCAGAGATGTGAGGGTTGTGGGCAGCGTAGGCTCCCTGTGCAGCCCTGGTAGAAGGGAGGTAATATCAAATAGGGATTCCTGATCCTGAGTTGCCTTCTGGAGATGTACCTCACACTTGTTGGTTTTGGGAGAGGTGGCCTCCATGAAGAGGTGATGTTCACCTTGAGTGCCTCAACGAAGAGCCTGAAGTTAGATGAGATAAACTTGGCCTTTAAAGTCCTGTTCTAGCTAGCTCCAAGTATACTGTCGTAACTGCAGGATGATCAGTCCTTTTTTCAGTTTTTCCAATCCTCAGAAACATGGAAGGCATGTCCTAGAACTATGAACACCACAGATGGGCTGTTTGTCTTCTATTTTCACTTCCTTACATTCTGGATGGAAGAATAGGGAATGCGTTCTGCTGCAATGGGCCAAGCAGCTCTGTTTCTGCTCACGTGGTTTTAAATGGTACCGCTTGCTCTCTGCCCTACTAGAGGTCCTCATGCCCTCCTTGTTTTTGCCAGGCATATGAGGAGAGTTAGAACTGTATATTCAGATTTCTCTTATACTTTTCTCCTTCCCAAAACTGTTTGCATGTGATCTCTCTGGCATTTAAAATTCTCAAGCAGTGTTTCTGCCCAAAGAAAACAGAAATCTAACAGGAAACTAAAGCTGTGCCCCGGTCACCTGAAGAGCAGAAGATGGAGAGAATGGGAAAGCTTGTAGATATGTATATGTATCAAATGCCAACATCATTTGTCAGGGACTCCAGAATAGGAGAATTCGGTCAAAATTTCTCTCATTTTGGTTCAGGTTGGGAACTACTGGGATAGGACAGAGCTGATTACTAGAATGTAAACAGCTATGGGGGCAGCTTAAACCTAAGCTGCAGCAAGGGAATGAGGCTAGATGGTAACAAAAACTAGTAACTAACCCCTGACGTAGGAAAAAAGATGTGAATTTCACATTCTGGAAGAAGAATCTTATTTGGTTCTTTGTGATTCGTTTTTGCTTCTTTTTCTTTTCCACCTCTTTAGTTTGTACTGGCAGCGAGTTTCTTTATTCCCAGATCTACCCAGTTGAGTAGCTCACCTATGAATTATTGAGTAGTAAGATAACTGGTCTTCTGCCAAAAGTTAATGCATATGGGATGCTTTTGGGGAGAGAGTATCATTGGCTGACTGTTAGTGAATGTTTGCATCTAAACTATTTATATGCTCTTGGGAGCAGGATGTCACTCCCAGCCCAATTTGTTAAACAGAAGCACGTATTAATGGATGCATGCGTATGAGCCAGCATCTCGTTATCTTTTAGGAGACAGAAGTATAAACCTGAGTGAAGAGTTGGTGGTCTGGCAGTGCTCCAAATGGGAGGACTTCCCTCTTATGGGTATGTGGGTGGGCAGGAGAAAAACAAATCTGGCATAGCTGTCATCCTGCTTCACCATGCTACAACCAACAAAATTGCGTGTGAGTTAAAGACAATATTTTGCAGCATGCCTATAGTAGAAGACTAGATATGGGTTATGCCCTTGGCTGAACAGTAACTGAAGGCAGCTTTGAAACAAGCATGCTCACTGTCTTACCCTCTTCACTTGTTTTGTGAATAACTTTTCTAATTGGGTGGTGTGTGGGTGGGGGGAGGGTTAACTGCGTGCATTTCACATACAAACGTCTATGTGTCCTCTGTACATACACCATCCTTTCCCACTCATCTTTCTTAATTAGGGGAGCACACTGTTTTGAAAGCAAGCACTCAAAGGTAAGTGAGGCATGGGAACGCTTGTCTTTGTAGTGTCTTGTTAGCACGAATTAATTGGGCTGTGAGTCTGAGTGGAGTTCCAGCATGTCTGGGGCAGATCTTTTTTATGGGCGCATATATGTGAGGCAGAAGGTCTGGAAATTCCCATCCTGGATGGACTTTCTTGAAACTGCTTTACAAAGTGAGCAAGGGAGGTCTCATGTATTAATCATCACAGCTCATCATGCAGGAGAGGAAATTCTTTAGCAAATCCTTCTTTATTAAAACAAGGTGAGGACGAGTTGAGCTAATTGGCTTGGAAAGTTCAGAGAAGGAAGCAGAAAAGATGGTTGTGAATATATTTTGTTTGCTCTTCTTTTAAAACCAGTCAACCAGCACACAGCTAAGCCTGCTCTGCTCAGAGCTCTGGTCTTCTGGTCCCTCCACCCACTTCTTCAGCAGAAAATGTACGCAAAGAAATTTGTATTGTTTGAAATAACAATACTTGCAAGTTGGCTTTCAAGCATTTTGCAGAAATAAATATTTTATCTCTTTATACATGAGGATGCTGAAGTGCAAAGACAAAAGGCATAGAAGAAGGAAAGGTATTCTGGCTTCTAGCTCAGTTTGGCTGCACAAGCTTTTCTCCATCTCCCCTCTTCTATCTCAGAAAGAAACAGAGGAAACTGAACTTGCAAATGTTAGTTGGATATTTGTCTCCAAATAGAAAACTGCTCGGTTGGTGCCCAACATGCGTTATTAGGGTATGGATTATGGATGCTATTTTAGAGAACAGAATTGCTCAGCTGTGATTTCACAGCCTTGTGACAAAAGAAGAGCTTCCTTCTTGCTTGAAGGGAGAGCTGTGGTCTCTCCTGGAACTCAATGCATGGAGTTTTCTACTTTCTATGAAGGCAGCACTGCGACATATTTAACATCTCAGATTATGGGATGAGGAGTTGGATAAAGAAGGCACCCTCTGCTGGCATCTGGACAACTCTGGTATGACATCAGGAGGGTATCTACCAGAATTTAAATGGATGTTGGATGGACTCATATAAATCTCATAAGGCCTTGACACAGCTCGTGCTCATTTCCAGAGACAAATTGCTGACTGATATCTTTAGCCACTTTGGATAACAAAATGTAACTAATAATTGTGCCTAAACGGAAAGCACAGTCTTTCATAGCAGATTTTCTATATGTCCTTTGCAGTTTTAATCCTGTAAATGAGCGGTCAATTATCAGCTGACACACACACAGGGTGAGGTGAAGCCTATGAGCAGGAGTCCCACTGATGCTGTAATTGTGTGGCTTGGCTTGAAGGGAGTCAATCAGCAGAGCAGGCTGGGAGCTGCAGAAAATAAAGCCACTTTCTAACCGAGCAAGACTTGCTATTGTCACTGCTTGTGTTACGTGCTGCACTTTCTAGATTTAAGTAAGAAATGTAAATTTTTGTTCATTTGGACTGGTATTGGAGGACAGAGTAGAGCTTGTTTGTTTGCAGTTCACTACAGGGTGCCTGGGGTGCTCTGACTTCATCCTTGGTAGAGGAAACACACCCAACATCAGTAGATGTCTTCTGGAGGCTTCTGAGCTCGATGGGAACACAGAGCAGTCAGCTGGCATCAAAGGGATCACAGAATAGCCCTCCCTGAGCTGTGCATGAGCATAGAGACACCTCAGTGTAACACTGCACGGAGATTGTGGTCTCTCCAGCAAGTACTTTGGATCTTGTGAGGAAGAACTCTCCTCCCTTCCTCAAGGCTAAAATAAGAACAGGCTTTTTCAACAAGTATTTGCAGACTTGGCCACAGCCCAACAGCCAGTGCTTTTCTCTCTCATCTGACAGGACAGTGCGCTTCAGTTCTAGTTATTCCCAATGAAACCAAGAACATGAGAGGTTATCAGAGCACAAAGTAACACCCCCTGACACTTGACATTTCTTTGTTGTGCTTCCCTCGCTCCTGCCCTTCATCATTGTGAACACCATGCTAGTTTAGCAGCCCCGTCAGTGCAGAGCATCTGCTCTGGCTCACAGCAAGGGAGCTGCTTGCAGCCTGGCTTTACTTTAGGGTGCCTGGCATGCTGGAGTAGGTTGCCTGTGTTGGGCTGATTTGATTTGTTCCTAACGAGCAGGTGAATGATTATGTTTTCTTCTGTTGCACAATATTTCTGCTGTGAAGGCAGGCTGCCCTGCCTGTTGTCTCACAGCAGCCGCATCTTAACAAGGTTGCTGGAGGAGCCTTACTCCTTCATTGCTGCCTGCAGCAGCAGTGCGCTGCTCTCTTCACCCTCTTCATTGCTCCTCCTGCTGGCTGGCTCTTCTAGTGCTAAACTGAGTGCTGAGAGAAAACAGTAATCGTCTATATTTGTTTGCCCTGTTGTTTGCTGGGGAATCCCGGTGTCTCGTATATGCGGGAGGCTGGTTGGTTTTTTACCTTCCCCTTGAAGCATAGCGGCCTGCCTCCTGGAATGTAACTGCTCTTCAACAGAGCATCAGAGATCAGGGAAACATAGGAAGGCTTTTGAGAAGCCTCTGTGCAAGGACCCTCCTTTGGAACCAGGGCAAAAACTGAGGCTGATTCCTGAGCTCCCCACAGAGCACTATGACAGCTTCGTGAGCCAGATGCTGCTGTGTGGAGCAGATATCTCCCTCAATGCCAGAGTCATTTTGTAGGTTTCTCCTCGCAGACGGTCAGAGCGCCAGCTCATTTAAACAAGCTCTCTTTTGTGCTTAAGCTTGAGATGATAAAAGACCATTTGTTTATCTGCTAGGATGTGCCGTCTGGATCCCTGCCTTGGTGGTGGGCCTCTCCTTTATGGGTAGCCTACTCACAGAAGTGTGGGTGCCCCAGCAGGTGTTGGAGGCCAGAACTGATACCTGGCACTGAAATTGCTGTTGACTTTTCTTTCCTATCCATCCCTTGGCATTGCCCCTTGCCATGGTGCTGCATCCGTTGTGCTGATAGGATGACCTGCTTCAGATCTCTCTACCAAGAACTCAGGAGCTTCAGTGCCATCAGCACAGTTAGTGCTTGTTGGCTGTTACCTCGTGCCAGAGGCAAGAAAATGTAATCAGTTTACTGTATAGGCACTTTCAGACATTCCCTTCACAAGATGATAGCATGGTAGCATGGGTCCTGAGCCTGTCCCAGTGCAAATCAAGTAAATCCCATTTCCCAGCTGATGAAGATTAAATATTTTCTGCATCCTTGGCTGCCGTGCTGCTTCTGTGACCTAAGGAAGGAACTGTTCTGTCTCCTACAGTGGGGCTCAGGGCATGTCCTTCTGGGGAACACTTTGTCCTCTTTCAGACTCTTTCTATTCTTCTGTCCCAGTTCCGCGCATGGGTGCTGCTCTCCCATTCCCCTCTTTCCCTCTCATGGTGTGGATCATTTTGAGTACAACCAGAGCTGTTGTGCCATCATTTTTTTAAGCCTTCCTTTCTTTTTTGTCTCCCCCCCCTCCATTTTTTTCCCCTCCCCTCTGTCACCACCAGCTGGCTTTGATTATAATGTGAGACCCCACCATCTTCAATTAAGGAGCAGATGTGACCCAAGAAATGGGATAGCAGCTAGGGATAGAGATGACACATTCATGGCACTAGGTCTAATCAAACAACTTCTCACATAATTCTCACTGTGAGGTGGGAGATGTGTGAGCCAAAGGCAAGTCAGTGCTTGGAGCACCTGCTGAGACACATTGCTAGCAAAACCATCTGTAATGAGCTGACCATGCCACTCAGCACGGCAACGTGAGTTCAGTCAAGGGTTGCTTTTAATCCACTTAAGCACAGTAAAGGGCCCAGAGGCTGAGAGCTGAGAACAGGTCTCTAGAAAACAATCAGCCACTGTTGACCAGGGCTGCCAGGTGGAGGGGGTGTTTCTATGCTCCATACTCACAGATCTGACAGTGTTTGTAGGAGGGAGGACACCGCGTAGCAGAGCTATGGGGTGGCTGTGATGAGGATGGAGAAATCACTTTTATTACAGAGCTGTAGGAGAGTCTTCTTGGGGTCAGGCTAGGGGAGGGGATGGGCTGCTGTACTGCAGCCCTCTAGGCACGTCAATATCTGGGCTGAAGGGATGCTGTGAGACCTGCATGCAGCTGTGTCTGTGGCACAGTGGGTGCTGTGTGCTGCAAGTCTGGGGGCCTAGCTGTGCTTGGCAGATCTGTGGATGCCTAGAAGAGGCAGGTGTTTTTGTACACCACTACTGCAAAGCAGTTGTCAGTGGAAGAGCAGGTACCTTCAACCCATAGGTGAGTTGTGACAGTGCTGGAGCTGCTATAAACCTGCTTTCCCTCCTTTCCATTTGAGCTAACAGCTGTTTTGTTTTCAGGAAGCCTTCCTCATTTTAGAGAGAGAGCTTCTGGTTATTCCCGTGTGTCAGCATTTTAATTAAGAGTTTATTGCAAGCGAAACATGTCCATCAGATATCTGCTAAGATTGAAATCTTCTGCTATTGCATCAAATAAGGGGTTGACCCAAGCAATACTAATTCAGACTTTCTCCTTGCTTTACCTCAACCATGCCCAAACTGTGAGATTCCTATAAATTTTTATAAGTGCCAAAGAACAAGACTTAGCCTCCTCTGCTAAGGAGGCATCCACATATCATTCTTGTATTACTGGCAGGGAAGCTGACGTGGAGAGAAGCGACTCACCTCATAATGTCAGGGCATTGTTGGCAGAGAGGAGAATAGGACCCAGGGTCCCTGTAGCCAGTCTCTGATGTATTGTATTGATGTATCTGACGCATTTGGGAGAGGCCCTCTGACATCCCAGGGTGGTGGAGTCACCGTCCCTAGAGGTGTTCAAGAAGTGTGTAGATGCAGCACTGAAGGACATAGTTTACAGGGCAGAGTGGTGGTAGGTGGATGGTTGGACTAGATGATTCTAGCCTTTTCCAACCGTAATAATTCTGTGGTTTTATGATCCCTTGAGGTCTGTGCTCTGTGAGGACAGGCAATGTGCGTCTCTCCATTTGAACATGGTGGCTCTGTTTGATAGGCCTGTTAGTTGAACGTGAGTGTAATTAATTGGGAGCATACCTGCATGCTCAAGGAGTGCAGCTTATGCTGGATGTGAGGAATAAGGACTATGGTTGTTTTGATTAAGAACCTAGTGTTGAAGCCAAGCTGTGGTGAGTGGTGTTGCACTTCTCATGTGATAAATCAGTGCTTGGTCGCTCCCCTAAGCAGTGTCACTGTGAGTACTTGCTAAAGGCCACAACTGCCCAGTCAATGGGAATGAGGGAGTAGGTGGCTCAAGCCCAGTCAGAAGGTGATGCCTGATGGTTATTGCTGCTTCTTGTTCGGCAAAGTTTGTCTCCTGCTAGATAATAAATATCCTCTCAGAAGTAATAGATCTCTTCAGAGGCAGCACTGTGGTGCCAGTGCTGAGCATTGTCAACTCTTCCTGATGATGTCACTGTCTCTGTTTGGTCCCCAGTTCCACCGGTGGTAGAGCCGGCCTTCCAGGATGTGCGCCAGGGCATGGGGCGCAGCGTCACCCTGCGCTGCACCATGCTGAAGGGCAGCCCCATGAAGGTGGCCACCTCCGTCTGGCGCTTCAATGGGACCCTGCTGGCGCAGCCCCCAGCAGAGCAGCAGGACTACTCGGAGCTAAAAGTGGACAGCGTGAGCCGGGAGACCAGCGGCAGCTACGAGTGCAGCATCTCCAACGACGTGGGGGTCTCCGCCTGCCTCTTCCAGGTGTCTGGTAAGTCACAGAGCACACAGCGCACTGAGCTATTAGATGGCATCATGGAGGTGGGAAGCTGGCTCCCAATAAACTAGGGCCAGTATGAGCAATTTTGTCCACTTTTACAGCCTTCTTAGCACTTGGCATGGGGTTCAAATGGGATGACTTTCTGTAAGCTAACAGGACATTCGTCTCCACCATCCAGGCAGTCCTTCAAGGCCGTATGGAGTGGGGGCCGTTAGTGCAGCCTCTGCTGTATTTTAGCAGTATTAAGACACTTACCTGAAAGATGGGGGAGTAAAACTCGAGGCTGTCATAAGCTTTCCAGCTTGGTCAGACTATTTGTAGGTAAGTATTGACCACAGAGGACAGAAAGGCTCTACGTACCCCAGCAGCCTCCAAAAACATCAATTTTTCCCTTTGAAACAAACCAACCAACCACATCATGTATTCCCATGCCTTCCCTATGTCTCCAGGCAGACTTCGTATTATGATGCCTGAAAAGATAAACGTAGTTTGAGTTGAATACTGGTACCAGTAGATTTGCTGCTCAGTTTTCTTTTTCCAGCATGCAGTGGCACTGGTTCCTAGCACCTGCAACTGCAGAGAAGAGCAGCAGAATTATAGCAACTAAAACCACACATCTGCTCTAGCCTCTCCGACTGATCATTAAATCTGTTTTTCCCATGACCCCAGAATCGACTTGGGCATCAGATTCTAAACAGCCTCTCAAATGAGGTTCCCTTAATAAACTAAAAAATCAGCCAAAATATATTTTTTTCAGCCTAGGGCCAATTTATAATACATGTCAAGAAAGGGCTCGGAAAAAAAAAAAAAGAGAGATAGAAAGAAAAGGGGGGAAAAAAAGAGAGAATAATTTGCAAAGAGGACAGGTTCTGAAGGAAGTATTTCCCAGAGTGTGGAAAAACTCAGCTATGCTATAATTCCGAGATGCCCTCAGGAATGAGGAATTGCAAATCATTTTCACACTCTGGGCCCTTCTTCAGGATCTTGCTCTCACCCTTTGGGATCTCATGGACTTTGTCTGGTAGTTGATTTGGCTTTCAGAGCTTTCTCTCTCTCTACTATTTCTTTAAATGATATTAAGTCTCATCTCACTAACTAAGTGATGGCAAATTAGATCCCACAGTGAGCCATCCACCATGGCAAGCTTTGTCCTTAGCAAGTTTGGGAATACTTCCAGGATCTGAATTTTGCTGGAAAAATAAGTAGTATATAATGCCATCCTGTGTGCCAGGCTGTGCCCCATGTGAAAAGATCCCCTCAACAGAAAGCAGTGGTCATCTCTACAGAGGCCCTGCCTGGAAAGCTGCAAGCATTTGTTTTTCTGCATCTCTCTTCTCCTTCCAAGGCATTGACAGCCGATGCTGGCTTTTCAGCTCCAGACATTTCTGCCTGGGCAGCTGCAAATCAATTGGACCTTCCGAACCTGTAAAGCAACCAGAAAAATAACTCGGTGGCTAGGCTACAGTACTTGGGCTCAGGACTGCTGGAGTTTTAATTCACATCTGCTACAACCTTCTTCTGTGAACAGGAGGAACAGCATTGTTTCTTCTTGTTTCTGTTTCTTTCTTGTGAAAGATGGACCGTAAACCTTCCTAGCTGATGGGCAGGCAGTGACTCACCTGTGACCATGAAGTGTTCAGATGTACTGGAAGCAGAATACATAACCATGACCAAGATGGATAGGTCTCTGTTGTGGGATTAGTTTCTTCTGTGCATGGGAGATTAGCTTTTCTGTGATATTTTGGAAGGATGGTGAAACATCTAATCCACACCCAGATCCTCCCCCTACTGCTCATCACTTGCTCCTCACCATCTACCAACACAAAAAAGCCCTGAAAGACCGAGTGAATAACCTTTAGCTCTTCCTGTCAGCTGGAGGAGAAAGACAAACTTTCTGTCAGTGGTAAAAGTTGCCAGAAAGGAAGTTCCAAAAGTATCTTGATATGCTTCCTTTCTATTAAAAGGATTTTTTTTAGCTTCTATTTCTATTTTAGAGTCAATTAATAAAGAATTAATATCATGCAAGATTATGATTATAATCAGTTCTGATTTTATTTCTGAATCCATTATGAAGCCTGACTTCCACAGTCAATACAAGTTGAATAAGCAGCAATTAGTCTCTGAGGTGGTTCTGAACTTCTTGCTTGTGCAAAAATTCAAGTCAATAAAAATAATAAGGAAAAAAAGACTTGGAAATAAACATCAATATTATCCATCTGAGTTCATAAAAAACAAAATGTTGAATCCTTTCGAGCCTAATTATAACCACACTGAATGGCAGGGCCCAGGATTCAAGAGGCAAGGTGCAGCACGGTACTTAGGAAGATGGTGGTGGGGCTTCTCTGCTCTCCTGCACCCCTCCCTGCCTATGTGTGTGCAGGCCTGGATTAGACCTGGTCTGGAGATAAGCATGCTCTGTGCATTAGTCCACCAGCCTCCGAGCCCTGTTAGTTCCTGGTTCAGGCCAGCAGTGGTTGGTGAAATGACAGGAAAATTCTTGTTCCCTGAACCATCTAATTTCTCCCCATCCCTGGAGGCGTTCGAGGCCAGGTTGGACTGGGCCCTGGGTACCCTGATCTAGTGGTTGGCAATCCTATCCAAGGCAAGGAGCCTGAAGATCTTTAAGGTCCCTTCCAACATAAGCCATGCTACGATTCTATTATTCTCTCCAGTACATCTTTTCTTCTGTGTTTCTTTTCCTCCTGCTTCCCTCTGTTTTTTTTAGAGGTATGGGTTTAGAAAAGGCAACTCTGTCCCTGCAAAAGCTCTTGCTGTTTTCGCCCTGGCTGAGGTCAGCATCCCCTTTGCTGCAGAGTTGACAGCCATGCTACAAAGGGGCTGGAGCACTGTGTTTTCAAGGCAGGGGAGATGCAGAAGAAGCAAGGTGTCCTTTTGAATGCCATGGTCCCCTGTGTGATAAATAACACTTTTCCTATGACCTACTGGCCAAATGATCTTTCCTCAGGGATTGTTAGCAGGAGACTCTGTAAAGCTGCAGATGAAACAGAAGAAATGCCAGTTTAAAGTTACCTCAATCTAAGCTACAAAAAGCAAGGCACAAAAGATTAGAGCTGGTTCCAGCTGGAGAACCAAAGCTGTTTCCACCTTTTCTGGTGTCAGTCATGCCCCACTGGTGCTGCAGGTCTGTGAACCCTCCCAGTAGGTTAGGCTGTGAAAGCAGAAGCAGTCCACAGAAAAAAGATGCCATGAACTGTTTAACATGTCAGTGCAACAACAGCTGGAATATTGAAGGAATCTCTCATGCCAAAGGCAGATGGTAAGTTGGGTGAGCAGAGCTCTTTCACTCTCGCCAGATATCTTTGTAATTTATATTCCCCTTCCATCCCACTCTTTACTTTCCTCCTTTTTTTTTTTTTTTCTGCAGCAAAAGCTTACAGCCCAGAGTTTTACTATGACACTCCAAACCCCACCCTGAGCCAGAAGCAATCCAAGAATTACTCTTACATCTTGCAGTGGACGCAGAAGGAACCTGATGCTGTGGATCCTATCCTCAAGTATCGGCTGGAAGTCAGGCAGGTAAGGGCTGCTCCCCTGGTGCATGCTTTTGAGGAGAGGACCTTGGGAGCAGTTCCATCAGTGTCTCCCAGATGATTAAGAGCTGTAGTTGGTCTTGCGCCTTCCCAGCTGAATCGGCAACATGGGCTGAGTACACAGCTCAGTGTTCATTAAGTTAGGTGTTGGGTACGGTTGGGAGCTTTCAGAGCATTGCTGCCTCCCGTCAGATTGCTAGTGCTCAGTATTCTGAAGGGAGGTTAATATGGACAAAAGTCCACAGTCATCAGTAGATTTTAGACTTCATAGGCCAAAGATTCAAGCAAGTAGGCTTCTACCCTCAACACTCATGTGAAATAAAGGGAATAAGCTGAAGAGCTCTCTAGGCAGGAACTGCAGGAAAGTCAGTGTCTGTTTGTGTTGCAAAAAGGCTTTCATACTGTCACAGTAATGAAGCTACTGGGACTACATCAACTCTGCAGGGAAAGAGAAGTGGGTTTCGAGGCTTGCTGAATCTGAAGAGAAATCACACCAGAGTGTGGAAAGTGGGCTGAGAGGAGAACTGAGGGGAAGCTGAAGAGAGCGCTGGTTGGAGAAGGACAAGGAAGAGTCTGATGTTTTGAAAGAGCACATTAACCAGTAAGGATTGCCAATACTTTCATCCAAGCTCAGCAAAGTGCCTGTGTTGAACACGTTTTAAAAACGAGGACGCTTAAAATTGGTGTTTCTTGCCGCTCAGTGGTAGCTTGGAAGCAAATGTGTTTTGTAAGGAGAAGTTTGTTTACTGCAGATAGGAAATAAGACAATTTAAAAGATCCAAGTTGCTCTCTCCTCTAGCTCTGCACAGTAGGCTTCAGTTTTATGTCTCCGTTTGCTTGTGAGCTCTCTGGGGTGGGACAGCTTTTGTTTGTTCCTCATACAGTGCAGAACGCATTGTCAGTGCTTAATAATAATGCAGGACACAGGGGAGCCTCTAATAATGAAAGCAGTTTGTCACAGTACCCCTTCCCTGTTAGCCAAGTTTTGCTATTACCAGCACTGCAACTCCACAAACTAATTTGTGATTTTTATCTTTCTCCAGTGATGTTGAGTTTTTTCCCTTTTGCACGGTGCCTGAAAGTAATCTTGGTTCTTGTCCTCATTGTGCTTCTAGCAGAAGGGTTTAAGTGAAAGAAAAGCCACGTTTCTGCTTTAAGTTCTGATGTAATGGAAGCTGAGTGCCTGTGAAAGCCTAACCTTCTGTTTTTTTTTCATATCCCATTGGTTCCTGCTGCTGATGTTTCTTGTGCAGCATCACTACATAATATTGACTAGTGAGAGGTGTGTTTTGGAGGAGTATTATACCGTGACCCTGTTGTATCCCAATGTGATGTATGATCAGGCTCTTAGAAATCTCTACAGGTCCCATCTTGGTGGCCTCGGTCTGAATAACAAATGACAGAGCAAGGAGGCAGCAGGGGAGCATTGTTCCCATTCTCTTGATGACAAGCAGGAAAGTCTGAAAAGGATGTTCCCAGTATTGCCTGGCCCTCCTCCTGCAAAGCCACTTGCAGCACACGGTGAGGTCTCCACACCTCCATGTGTTGAGGTTTCACTGAGCTCTCTGCTGTGCTGCTGTCTCCCTGGTGTTTTCCTTGTGACATCTCCATTGGGCTTATAGCACCCTTGTGGGTCCTCCTGCTCTTCCCCTCTTTCCCCTGCACCATCACCCTCTTCCATGTCCTGCAGGCTTTGCTCCTTTGTCACATTCTTCCCCATACCGGGGCGTGTGAGCTGAGCTTTGTGTCCTGCTGATCAGTTGTCAAACTGCAGAACATGGTGACGTTACTGAATATAACTGTAAAAAGCTCAAAAGCTTAAAAGCATCGGCATTTGAAGAGCTCTTAAGAAAGGGGATTTGGCTGAATGAGGAGCCACTGGTTGCCTGGGTACCCTCCTCAGAGGATGCACTGGCTTCCAGACTGTAGTTAAGGTGGCACAGAAGTTCTCCTAGAGAGCTGGTGTTGAAGTGGGATATTCTCCTCAGATTTAAAAAACAACAACAAACAAAACAGGCCTTACACATGGCCAGTCATGATTGATTTATTGCCAGCATCAAACGGATAAGAGCTTACCCAGGCAGCCAGCCCACCTCTTCCAGCCCTGGGAGCTCCCCAGCCTCCATGGCCAATTGCTCTTCAGCATCGTAAGGACAAATGTAAGCGGGACAGTGTGCCACCTCAGTGCCTGCTGGATGGCGAGGGGCTGTCTGGGAGGGTTCTTAGCTTTTGTTTAGGTGGAGTCCAAAGGGCAGCCAGCTGGAATGCCTGCTGGTTGTAACATGCTTTGCTGGTTTTCCTCTTGCTCTCCCCAGTTTGCTTGAAGAGCTCTTAGCATATGTAATGTGAAGATCCCTAAGTAGAAGGATGCTTTTCAAAGCACCTGGGAACGCTTGAATCCAATTTACTTGCTGCAGCTGCTGAAAATGGGGCTGGGTGAGGGTAAAAGTGCTGCTTATTAATTGGCTGGTGCTATGGCTCTTCCAGCTCTCCCTCCTCGAGGGCTTCCGAGGGCTGGTTGGGCATTCCTGCGGGGATTGCAAGCAGTCTGGGGCAATTTGTTTTCTGAAGCAATGCATGGGCTCCCAGCAAGACAGGCAGGTGCATTTCTGATTGTTCCCAGCCCTGCAGCAGAGGCTGAATAGCACAGCAGACGTACCAGTTCCAGTAGAATAAGAATTAACCTTAAATTAAAACCCAATAAACAGCCTGACAGCTTGGAGCCACTGACCCAGGCAAAGCACATATACTAGCATTGTAGTGCAAGTTTCTTGTAAAGCCTTTGTCTCTGCTAACAGTCTGTTACTTCCTGGAGTGTGTTGGCCAGGTGGGCCAGGCAGCGGCATTGCATTGAGTGCTAATTCAGTGGGGAGCCTCACGGATGTCTATTTTGGAGGTGTGGGAGGTTTTCCCTTTCTTGCTCCAAGACGACTGACCTAAACGCCAACCGCCTTACCTCACTGCAGCCAGTGATCTTAATGTGTTTGTAGCCTTAGGTCATTTGGTTCTGGGCAGGTCCAGCAGGCTTTAGGGTGTTCATTTAGTCTGCTTTTTTCTTCTGTGTGCTCTCGCAGCCTAGAAAGGCACTGAGGCACTGTGCTCCAACTAAAAATGTTTTTCATTGCTTGGGGATTCAAAGCAGCCTCCCCAAACCAGATCTTTGCTTAAAAATAAAAAGCCTTTTAAGTTGCTTACTTCTCTCTGTGTATTTTATCCCCTCCCAGTGCTCTACTCTAACATTAAAGAGAAATGAGAAGCCATCTAATATTGCAAGCAGGTCGCATCCTGGAGGAAAGATCTGAGCTGGGCTGGTGGTTACGGTTGCAGAGGATAGTGGCAGAATTACTGTGCACGTAATGAGTTGGAACCCATCTGTGACCTGAGGCTGCGGGAGAAAGAGGAAGGAGAAGGTATTGGTGCAGAAGGGGAGTTTAATCTTTGTTGTACCCCTCAAGGAGACCCGAGGCTGCCGTCGCCTCCGTGCCTTCTGGTACGCGGACTCGGGCAGAGCAGGCCCAGCTTCATGCCTTCCTGCCTTCCCCTCAGCAGAGCAGACCCAGCCCCACCTGTCAGACAGGGCCCCACGATTTGCACTGGGCCAAGCCCCGGACCCATTTGCTAAATTAGCTCACTGAGTTGTCATTTCAGATTAATTCCTGTCAGGGAGACTGTCTTTAATGAGAGTGGCCCTGTGCGATGCCTGAGTAATTGTGCGGCCTCTCTTTGTTTGTGCTTTCATCCCCCCTGTGTTGGATAAACATCCCCTGCTGTCTACAAACCTCATCTGGGCTGCGGAACCGGCTGCCACTCGCCTCATCAGCCAGCCAGAGCAGCGTTAATGAGAGCCGTGGCCGTGGGGAGCCGGCTCACCGTGCAGGGAGGTGGCAGATAACAGAGCTGTTTGGACACACATAGGACAGGGACTTTAGCAGGGATTTAATGATTGTGATTAGAGTGGAAGGATAACTCCGCTGATGGCCATCGCAACCCAGTGGGAGAGTTTTTACACCGAGGCCCACAGTCTGTGGATCTGTATCGCTTCCTTTCTGCCTCTGAGTTATTTGTTTCCTCTGCTTTTGAGAGGTGGGCACACGGAGCTGCACACCTCTCCAGGGCCACATAGAGTGGAACAGGACATCCTCACGCCCCTTCCTCATGCACCAAGCAGGGATGGTGTGACTTAGAATGGAGAAATGAGCTTTACGCCTGGCCGTATTCTCCTACATCAATCTCTAAATCAGAATAGTTAGCCCACACCGCTGTCTTGCCCTGTTCATGTACCACCACAGGTTGATGAATCCGCATGCATGGCCCTTGGCACATGCAGAACCCAACCTAATGAACCTAGATGCATCTTCCAGTGCCTGCAAGCAACACTGTGATCTTATAAACCACTGGTATGTGCAGCTAGGTAGAACAAGCTTCCAGAGCAAGGTCATCCTCTCAGCTTTGTGCTCACGAGTGGCAAGAACATCCATGTGGGGCCGAACCAAGACATTGTCTCCTCCCATCTTCAGCAGTATCCAGTGCCTGGAGAAAAATATAGAAACAAGACAGGCTCATACAGAATTGCTTTATCTGTATTATAAGCCCCAGGTCAGGAAAGGTTCTGAACACGGCAAATGGCACTCTTTGTGGCAGCCCAGCCCTGTGCTGTGGGAGGGGAATGAAAACCTTCACCTCCTGCTGATGCAGCCATGGCTTCCGGTGAAGCTGCTTGGGAGACAGAGCAGTCAGCACCTCGGGGGGTTGCCTGAGGGCTACAGAAGAGGGAAGCTCTGCGTAAGGCAGGCAGGGGTGACCAAACTCATTTTACAAACAAATGGGCTAGCTAGCGTTTTGCCAGCACCCGGGGATTGCACACTGTCTGTGCAATGCTGCCATCACCACGGTAACAACAGAAGATGGGGCTGCGGATAGGCCTGTGCCCACAGCCTGCATCCCAAGGCCTGCTGTGTCCTATGCTCTTTGTGGCCCATCCTGCGTGTCCCCCCCACTAGTGCAAAGGGGGAGTTTTCAGTTGGGGGAGACGATCAGAGGTCATGCAGTGAGGTTTCAGGACAGCTGAGCTAAATAGCTCCTCAGGAGGTCCTTGTGATTCCCTTTCATTCTGGAAGATGAGAGGATTAAAGGATGAAACTGTGGTTTGTGAACTGGGAAGGGTCCCATCCTGCTCTGCCTAAACTGTGACCTGTGCAGCACTCCACTGGTGTTACCTGGAGGATGAGAAGGGCTTGCAGTACGTGGACAGGGGCACAGACAGGGAACGTAGAAAAGAGATATGTCAGCCCCTTTTCCTTCCCTCCTCCCTGATACAGCATGACAGTCCCAGCCTGAGGGAGAGGAGTGTGGCTTCCCGTGACGCAGCAGATGGTGCCGCTGGCTGCTTGTGAGATGCTGCACGGATCAAAAGACTTGTGGGGTGGGACACACAGCACATCCCTTTTCTGCTAATCATGTCACTTGATACGGGTTGTGCTGGCCCTGTCTCACCGGTGTTAGGACTGGTGAACTGCAGTGACTTGGCCTTGCAATGTTTGCCCAGGACTGAATTTCAAAGCAGACCTTCTGTTGTGGGATGGCTTATAAGTCATGCCTGCTGGAAAGCTTCTGTAGTCCTCTTTTCTTTTTCGCCTGCCCCGGCTGCCAGTTTGATGTCTGATCAGAGACTGCTGTCGTATGGGACAAAGTCAAATCAGCACAATTCCACCTACCTGCTGAGCTGTCCTCTGTAGCAGGAGGAGGCTCAAACTCTCCTCTCTCCCCCACTGATTCAGGGTTTTTTCAACCTTTGTTCAGGCAGGAGGAATAGGCAGATTGCATGTGTGCTCTCATGTCAGTTGCCTTCAGTTATGCTAGTGGCGTGCGTGATGCTGTGCAGAACTCAGCCCTGAGGGGAGTGGAAAAGGATACAGAAAGAGTGTGTCTGAGAGGTGTGTTTTAGCAGATGGATCAAACAGCCATCAGGATGCAAAGCCAGGGAAAGCAAAAGGGAGGGACGTTTACAGGCTGTGAGAGGGAGAGGTTTGGGATGTGCGGTGGGATTGAGTGGCAGCCACGTGCTGGTGAAAGCTGATCAATAGCGTTTGATGAACAAGCTCTGCTTGAAGCTTAATTAGATTGTTGGGGAGGGCTTAGGGGGTAAAGCAGTAACTGCACCGCAGGCATCTGGGAGCAGAGAGGGCAGGATCCTGCCTCAGCTCTGCTCCCTCCTGCCTGAAAATGGGACTCAGTATCCATCCCTGCAACCTACAGCAGGTTGAGCTGACTCTCTTTCTGTCCCCAGCAATACACCATGGAGGGATAGTGTGTCCATGAGACCAGCTGCTAAGGCTCTCTACCTGTGCTGCAGAGAAGGTTCCAGACCAGATGGATGTTTGGTGGGGGTGGGAACTGAAGAGCTTTTTCCTCATTTCCTGTCTGTATTCCTTATTGACCAAGTCAGCAACAGCAGAGTTTCCACTCAGTGCAAATGTGACAAGTTTCCTCCTGACCCTTGCTTGCTGCAGATGGAGATGTCTACCCGGCCATGAGTGTTGTTTGCTCTTCGGCCAAATATCTGAGTGGTTCCTGCAGGGTGTAACTAGCACAGGTGGCTCAGGCGAGTTCAGTGGAATTGCCCAGAGCAGTGGGATGAGGTTTCCCTTAGGTCTGCCTAATATCTTCCAGTTCTGTTATTGAGACTTCCCTTAGCCTACAGGATCTTAGCAAACGATGCCTAACTAATGAATTAGCCTGACTAACTCTGTCTTATTGCATTCACACATTCCTCTTCAGTATGATTCGTGGTTTTCTTGAGCTGTTTATCCGGATATCATTTGCAATCAGTTAATTGTGAAAATTAGCAATATGAGCAGTGGCAGGTTAATCATGCTTTGGTCTCTTGCTACCATTTCTCTTCTCTGATTATCCCAAGTAAAGTAACCTGCCCAAAACAGAGTAGCTGAAAGCTTTGCAATGCGGCTCACCCTTCAGAAGGTGCATTGCGGATGAGATTACACCTTAACATTCAATTTTCATAAACACTGCTCTTAATGCAATTCAAGCATTTGGCTGAGCTAGAGAGAAAGCAGGATATTGTTTAGCTTCCCCGGTACAAGGGAATAATTATAAACAGTTTTCTCACTCTTAGCTGTGCTTGGAATAGTCACAGTGCCTGAGAAGAGCAGTACAAATAGACTTGCTTGAAAGGCTCATATGCTCTTAAAACACATCTAGTAGGAAAATCTCATCTCTCTCTAGCTCCTAACACCACTGTTCAGTGCTCATTCAGAGTAAGGAGAATGTGAGAGAAGAGATAATCACATTCCCCCAACCAATATACCCCTCATATCAGCCCTGCAGGCTTGAGATGTTGTTTTCACACCCTTGTGCTTGTTCGTATCCAGCAGGCTGTTGGCTTGTGTTTTACAAAGCTGAGCACAGGATGAAAAATGCTTGCCAGGTCTCAAAGATAAAAGTGAGTTCTTTATGTGCATCTCTTATCCACACTCCTCCAGTGGCTTCAAGGGGTACATGTCAGTTATTGAGTCTTTCTGAGACTCTGTATCGATAGGCTGTGATGTAGCTTCCTGCCTTTTACTCTGCTCATCTGTTGTTTTCAGTAGTCAGATCCAAGTTCCTGCTACTGCTTCTTCCCTTTCCATTCCCCCCTCTCTATTTTCCTCCTTTTTGTTCTTTTGTTTCTGTTTCCTTTTTTGGTTTTGTTTCCCTTGCTCTTGCTTCCTAGAACATGTTGAAAGTGTATGAAGGAGGAAGGATTTAGAAGGAAGACACAGTCTCTCCTGTAGCTGGTGACAAACAGACAGGAGTAGGCTCTAGGAAGATGTTTTGACTGTTTCATAAAGGAATGAAGCTTATGCAGTCTTGCTGCCAGCACAGGCAGCATGGAGAAACAGGAAGGATTTTATGGCTCTCCCTGTACATGCTGTGCTATCTGCCCCTTCTTTATTAGAAGTAGGACTGCGAGTGCAGTGGATTCAGAGGTAGCCCTTAGACTCTTGGGTATAGTATATATATATAGACTCTTGGGTATATATTCACATAGTGAAGGTATACTTGCCTGTATACCTTCACTATGTGTACCAGACTGGGGATTCCAGAGTCCCACGCAAAATAAGGAATTCCAGTAAGGAATAGCCTCATCCTTTATCAACTGTTGTTTTTAAGGGTAAAGATGCCCTAACTGCATACTCTGCCCGAGTCTAAAAGGAGCCTGAGGAAAGGGGCTCGGGAGGTGACAATCTGTGTTGGTAGCACAGCCTCATTTACTAAGTTTCAACCATATTGTAGACAAAATGATTCAGAGCTCAACTAAACTAAAGCTGGAAAATGTGGGCTGTACAGAGCCGGACTGCATTTTCTTCTTGACCCAGAATGGTGCAGGATGGTGCACTGACACATATGTTGGTCTTGCTGAAGGTTGGATGTGGTGCAAGGAGATGGGAAGAGGCACCTGCACTCACCAGAGTTAGGAAGGGTATAAAGTTGGATCCAGAAAGTTTCTGAGTAGTGTCAGTTTTCGTATGTGGGGCTCAAAAGTCATGGGAAGTGTTGCTCTGGGAAGGAGGAAGCAATATGAGGAATGTTGTCCTTTACTGATTTTATGCCCATCATGCAGACAAAGAAGTGATTCCAAGCTCTGCAGTGCGTAGAAGAGTACAGGTAGGATCTTGCAGCAGCAGTGTAGAGCTCCCATTCTGAACAGAAGGATCCATGTGCCTTCAGGATTGAAGGTATGGCTGTGAGACAGGAGGAGAGAAATAAGCATAGCTAGACATGCATATAACCCATCTAACTCAGTACTAACCACAGCAACACCAACACAGACTCCTCGCACAGACTGGGAAGTACGTGGCTCTCCCTGCCTTCCCACCCATCACCAAATTCAGGTTCTGTTTCACTCCTTTCCTTCTCCACTCCTGGGCGCTTCCTCCTCAGGACGTGCAGCATTGCAGTACCCCACTAAGCCATGGCTCATGAAGTTGCCAGTCATGCTGTGCCTCAGCTAAGGCTTTTGCTTGACTGTCTTCCTGACAGAGTGAAGATTAGATCTGTTCTTAGACCAGGGAACATATGCTAATAAAATACATATTGCTTTCTGATCAGCCCCTAATGAAAGACATTATTGAAGACTGTGGAACAAGCACTTACAGTAATTCATGACAGCACCAATTTGGCTTCTCTAGGAAGCTGTAAACTGCTGCTCTCGGTACCTAATGAGGATGGGCAGCTGATTGCATGTGTGTGAGAGAGAGAGGCACTCTCCTGGCTCCAGCTGTCCTCTGTAGCTACCGAAGGTCACAGTCGCTTCTCTCTTTAGAGATGGGGATGTCTCGCCCTGAAAAGGGAGCCTCCTGCTCCCTTTTAGGAGGAAAACCTTCCAAGACTCTTCATTTAGACTGAATAATGGATTTGCTTTGACTGCTCATGCTTGCTTAACCTCAGGATCTGAACAAGTGTGCTTGATTGATGAACAACGCGGACATGAATTTCAGTCTGCTGGTCTGCTTGTCTAGCAGATGACAATTTTATGTTTCCGATGTGATTATTTGCTCTGAAAACCCCTAATAAGCAATGGTCATCAAACAAGGAAAAGGAAATGAATCCACCTAGTGCTTTAATTGATGCCGTTAATGTTTGACATCGTTTCCATGCAAGGTGGTGATAAAGTATAAACCCAGGAACATGTTGCAATCCAATCTGACAGGCACAGGAAGTTTGATGAGAAATCGTAGAGAAATGTCCCAACTACTGTCTGTCTTCATATCCAAAGGAAATTTCTGCAACAGCTTGTGAAGATAGCAGCTACACTGCTGAGTGGGAAGACACCTTCACCAAGGCTGTTACCTTGTGATCAGATCAGAATCCCCTCTCAGGAGGGTTCTTCTCAGAAAGAGCAGTGAGGCAGTGGTACGGGCTGCCCATGGAGGTGCTGGAGTCACCGTCCCTGGAGGTGTTCAAGAGCCGTGTGGATGTGGCACTGAGGGATGTGGTCAGTGGGCACGGTGGGGATGTGCTGGTGGTTGGACAAGGTGATCTTAGAGATCTTTTCCAACCTTAATGATTCTATGGGTGTGCTGCTGAAGTGAGAAGGCAATGCCATCACAGTGAAAGACTGGGTTATTATAAAGAAGATCCTGAGGGCTGAAAATGACTGCAGTGGGTCAAGTTGGATGAAATGCAGCAGTACAAATGAAAGGTTGTGAGTGTGGAGAGTGCTGACAGAGGAATCTGCTACAAGCTAGGAGCTCATAAGTGGGAAATGACAGGACTGGAGGCACGATGTGGGTGAAAGAGTTGACTGCAGGGAGCTGCTGGTAAGAGGTAGGTGTGAGAAAGGGCAAATGTACTCTTAGGTGTAGCCTGAGGTACTGCCAGGGAAGGTGGAGAGGACCTGCTGCATCCTGTATGCCAACTCCAGCAAGTGAGGTCATGCAAGAAAGAATTATGAAATAAATGGGGAAAGTGAGAGTGTGTTACAAGAGGAGGCACAGAGTGCTCAGCTTGTTTAGCTTAGCAAAGCAAAGGCTGAAGGGATGTGATTGCTGTCTATAAAAACAATGGGGGGTCAAGCAGCAGGGAGGGAGAAGTTAAAGGATAATACTGGCACGAGATCAAGTGGGTGCAAGCTGCTTGTGAATAAATTCAGGCTGGAAATGAGAACATTAGGGTGGTTAGGTTCCAGAACAGCTGTCCAGCGGGAGAAGCAGGCCAAATGGGAATGACTTTTAAGATGGGATGCGATACATTCATAAAACAAACGAGCAGAAATAGCCCCTGCGGCGTCAAGGGACTGGGCTCTGTGAGGCAAAGCTGTACCTCCCCTGCTTTGTCCCTGGAGGCAGTCATGCTGTCCCTGTTCTAAACTCCTGGTAGATAGCAGGTTGTTTCCAGTGTGCAGAGGGGTTTTACGCCTGTCCCAAAATGCAGAGAGCAAGAATCGAATCTGTCGTGTCCAAGTGCAACGTCAAAGAAAAACCCATTTTCCTCTGCTCTGTCCTGTGGACCCAAGGTGACATCAAGGACCAGAACCTCAGTCCACTGCTGTGTACAAGAAAGAGGACGGGGAGAAGTGGGAGAGAAAGGTCATTGGAAAGTACTGTAGCTTCATATGTTCAGGAGAGGTACTTAAAATTCCACGTCCCTGCCTTCCTCTTGCTTCTCTTTGTGAGCATTTTTGAATTTCTCTTTTCCCAAAGAATTCACTATTGTCTTATTTTCAGTCATCTTCTGGACTCATTCTCCAGCAGCAGCCAGTGGAGGATTAAATGCCTGAGAAACCATAGCAAAGCCCCAAGTAGTGTGAACAGCTCAATCCTGGCACCAGGAGAAATCAGAGTGGTAGCCCTGTGGGGGGGCAACTGTGCTTGGTGCCTGCTGTGATGGAGAGGTGATTTGCATTGCAGAGCCTCACATTCATTCAAGAATTTGCCAGCAGTGCCATAAGAAAGCTCAGCACCTTCCAGACCCAAGGATGGAGTGTTGGGGTACATCTTTCCTGCCTGTCACCAGTTGAAGGCAACAGGGGCTGCCAGTCTCTTCATGTTGAGGGCAGTGGTGTGATTGTTCCTGTTGAGGTCCTGGTCCCATCAAGCAACAGTCCCTTTGGAAGGGGGTATCTCTATCTTAGCTGCATTTAGATTGGTTTCATTCATGTCAGTCTCAGCCACAGGGGAAATTCAACATGAGATGATGCCTGCAGCCCCCTAGGACAGTGCTATATATTGCGCTCAAGACTCCTGGCAAACAGTCTGAATTGATAAAAATGGAAAGTTCTTTCACATCCTGAGTAGTATTACCTGTCAGAGGAAAAGTGCCCTTCTGCTGCTGTCACCTTCACCTGACCACTGGACCATGCTAAACTGGGACGTGTCTATGCCAGAAGATAAACTGGGTGGCTTGGCTGCAATTGGAGTGAGGCAGAGTGAAAAAGGGAGAGGGAGAGCAAGTGCATGTAGAGGGAATTTTTAGAGAAGAGGCTGGAGAGCAGAGCTAATGCTTGGCTCTGAGCAGAGTTGTTGTTGAATAAGTGGGACAAATAAGGGGACAGAGCAGCAGGAGTGAATAGCAATGCTGGGAAGCAGGATGCCCACCGAACGGTTCCTTTGCTCTGATCAGCTTGCTGGAGAATCTGTGGGGCTTTAGTATATGTTTTTCTAGCTGGTGTTTGCAATGATTCCCGAGGCTCAGTGCTGAAACAGGTTTTCATTCTGATTTCTCCATTAAGCATGTAGCTGTGTGCAGCTGGTTGTGAGGGCACGTGCGTGGCTGCTCAGGTCACACTGAGTCCCAGCACACACAGCTTATCGTGGTCCTCTGAATCCCTGGTGCAGGTTGCTGCGCAGCATTGCAACAGAAACTATTGACAGATGTGTTTGTTAATAGGCTTTGGCTTTATTATATCTGATAGCTGATACACGCCCGCTTTCAACATAATGCAGTCTGCAAACAGCATCCTTTTCACTTCTAGCACACAAAAAACTCGGGCACGGTGGTGTCCTACATTGGTCCCTTTTGTGGAGACAGCATCCCAGCTGGGAACGAAATGTGGTGAGAGGTAGTGTGGCTCTTCTCTCTGAGGCTGTGTCTTCCTGGGCCACAAGCCAGCTAAGGCTGGTCACACTGGCACACACACTCTGCGTGGACCACAAACCAGTTTACACGATAAGGTGTGGGACCGGGTGGACAAGATCTGCCAACGGGGTGTGATGGTGAGGAATGAGAAAGGGCAGACTCAGTTTGCAGTGATGGGAGACTTCGTGGCTAAGTACACAAGTAAGCATGCGTACTTTCTCTCTCTTGGTCGCTAATATTGCTTACAAGTGACAGAGAGAAGGGACAGCTTGCCTACTGTGCGTGTGGATATATACATCCCACCTGGGGTGTTTTTGTCCTTTGTAAGGTGTTTCTAGAAAAACCATTCAGCAAGAGCATTCCCACCTCTGCATCCTGTGTGATATCCACAGCCAGCTGGTAGAAATAGTGTGAGTTTGTTTGGTTTTTTTTCTATTCCCATTCCCTCCCTCTCATTATTTGAAATGGAAGGAGGTAAAGGCAGAAATGAGACTGCGCATTGCTCTGTGCTCTTGTTCTGGCCCCACTGGCAGCATCCTGAGCCTGGTGATAAATGAGCTCGGTGCCTGAGATCCTCCACGGAGGCTTCAGCATCTTGAATAAGGTGGCCAGTGTTTCACTGTCCTCTGCGCCTGCCTCTGCTTTAGGAACTGCGCTGCAGCAGTATTACACTGGAGGACCATGCTAGCATGATCAGAAGGAAGGAGAAGGCTGAAGAGTAGGTAGAGAGAAGCAGGTACTGGGGCAGCATGGGAGAAGAGCATAAAGGCAGCAGCAGGAGACTGGTGCAAAGGATTAAAAACGAGTTCCTGCTGGACTGATGCGTGCAGCTGTGCACAAAGCTGCTGCTGGCAGCCGGGAAGGCAAAGGATGCTTGGGGAGGGGGAGGCGGAGCCAGACCTTGGCTCTAATTTCGCTGTCTGCTGGACCTGTACTCATCACTGCAAGCCCACAGCAGCTGTGCACTCACAGGGTGAGCAGCTGGCTGGAGCCAGGCCTTGTTCTCCCTTGCGCTGATGTCACACCTTCTAAACTGTGCTGAACTCCAGCCTGTCCTCTCTCTCCCCCAGCCTTCACAAAAATTTCTACCTACTCTACAAGAGGAAGGATGTCCATGGTACCCGCTGTGCCTTTCCCATTGCCTAGTGATATCCGTTTCACCTAGAAGCAGGACAGTTGTGATCCATGAGGATATGGGTGCTGTTATTCTTTTCTGATTTCTAAACAAACCGAGGTGGCATCCAAATAGTTATTTGATTAAACCCACATATCTCTGCGGATAGACTTGACCGGTGCATCAGGAGTTTTGCAGTCTGGACTGAAGGCTGATTTTGTGTCCTGGCTTAGATGATGTGGAAGAGTACTTAATTTCACATTGTTCCCAGAGGCTTTAGATACCCAAATTCCACACAGCTCCCAGCTGAGGTGGAATTTGCACTGTCTGAACCTCACCCTCAGGCTTCTCTTCGATTCTCCATTTTGTTTCTCTTCTAAAGGTTATGTCTAGACAAGGGAAATGGCTCCCGACCCCCTCCTATTTGCTGGCTACCTTCTCATTGCCCAGGCTCTGAGGCAGCCTGTAAGGAGGAGCTGCCACCTGCCCCCTGGTCAAGCTCTACTTCCCAAAAAGCCCCATGCCAGAAGCCATGCCACCCCCAGCCCTTGTGCCTCCTCCTCTCCTTCCCAGTAAATGATGTTCTGGTGCTAATGATCCCAGGTGAGATCACTGCTACCAGGATCTGGCTCCACTCTTGGCAGAACAGTGGTGCTGCAGGCTGGCAGATGGAAGGGCTGAGCAGCAGGCATGCCAGTTGGACCTGCATCCAGCTTGCATGCATGCATGCATGCAAAGTGTTGTTTATGTGAATGGAACCTGACAGCAGCCCAGTGCCAAGTTCAAGAGGTACTGCCCTGGTTCTGCCCACTAAGGCTGATCCTTGGGAGGCACAGGGATAGGGGGAAGGCACTGGAGTCTTCCCAGTCCTCTGACCCCTCTTACCTGAGGAGGAGGAGGGTGCCAGTTCCTCAAGCAAGTTGCAGCCTGGTCTGTTTAAGGGAGGTACAAACCTTGTTGTTGGCTGTGAAAATAACATGCTGCCGCAGCTCTGCGGGGACTCTGCACAGTACCATGGCGGGGTCTGGTCCAGCCCTGCCCTTTGCATGGGAGCTCCATACAACCTGTGGGTAGACTGGCTCAGTTGAGGAGATGAGTCCTGGCCATGTTGGAAAAGAACGGGGCTCTGGCACTGGAAGCTCTCCAGTGGCAGCCATTGCTTCTCAGCTGGAACTTAGAGTCATGTATGTTAGGGTAGGAGGGGATCAGAGGGATTGCGTGTGCTTGCATTGCTCGGCTGCTCTGCCTGCATCCCTCCCTTGCCCCGTCTTGCTCTTGGCCTCTGCTCCTGTCATACCCTCACTCCGTGCTCTTGCCCCACAATCTCCACACTGATGGATTTGCTGAAAACTTTCCTCCCTGCATCCCTCCTTCAGCCCTGTTACTGCAGAATGCACGATGATCGCTGAGCCCAGCTATCAGTAGAATTTTCTTTGCAATGAAACTTGTCAGCCTAGAGAATGTATCAAGGGGAGGTTAGTGTCTGGGACAGTGAATGTGAGGCCACAGGAATCTCTGCTGAAGGCCTTACTGCCAGGACCAGCGTCCCCAGTAACGTATCAGGACCAAACCTTGCCACAGGGATCCAGGCACTGCACAGCAACAGGCAGGAGATTGTATTGTATTGTTATGGTATAATCCTTGTTCTTGTCCTTCCCCTGCCAAGCAAGCATGACTGTGGCAGGGAAGTTTCGCTGACACATAATTCATCATTTCTAGTGGTGGTGATTTTGACAACGATATTTTTCCAATAGTTTTCTTGAAGCTTCCCTGCTGCCTTAGTGTATGAAACTCTGTTCAGCTGATATGGTTCAGGTAGTATGGTTCACATCCTCAGCGGGCTTTAGAGAAAGAGGGAGCCTATGGGTGACTGCAGGGGATCATTGACTTAAGCAAGACACCTTGCCCTGGTCTGAATTGGTAGTAATAGCTAGGCTTGAAGGGCAGATCCCACAGAGGGATGCTGAGGAAGGTATGGCAGGTAGGTAGGTTGCAGCAAGGCACCAAATGAAATGCCACAGGATGTAGACAGCAAATGAATGAATTTTGCAGCAGCGATTGTGAACTCAAGGGTGTCTTAGCAAAATGCCGTGCTGCAATGAGCAAAGGACCTCAGTGCACTGATGCAGGTGAATCAGGTTTATTTCTCCCGTCTTGGAGCTGTTGGTCTTGACATGGAATTGCTCCAGGTCCACATTTCAAGTCGTCCCCCTAATCAGGAGGACCTGAAAGCTTTGCTTCTGTGAAAGCTCAGGCTCCTGATCACTGTCCTGTGTCAGGGAAGGGAATTTTTAGCTAGTTCTGCATGATGATCTCACTGACAAAGCAGGCATACTTGCCTATATAGGAAAGGAAGAAGCAAGGTGTTAGACAGCGAGTAGGATCTCTCTGGTTTCTAATTCCAGGATTTTCATGACGCTATGGGTTCTCTTTTCATGCAGCTGGCTCAGCGAAACACCATCCAAACCTTCATTCCTGTACAGAAAATGGAGAAGGGCCTGTTGCTGGAGCACATCCTGCCCAACCTGAAGGTTCCTCAGAGCTACGAAGTTCGCTTGACACCTATCACCAGCTTTGGGGCTGGCGATATGGCTGCCCGCATCATCCGGTACATGGAACGTAGGTGTCTCTTCCTATGTCCTGGCTATGAGAGCAGGTCTGAGCTGCCAGCTATGGGTCAGGCCAATGGACATGGGCATGTGTAGACATTGTCTCCTGTGAACCTTGGGTGTATCAGCTGCGTAGAGTTTTGATGGCATGGTACTGTCACATTTGGCCATTTTTTGGCTGCTGCCATCAGTGCAGAGCATTAGACAGAGACTTACTAGGGTCAATCTCAACTCATTCTTTACTCAGCAGCTCCAACACACCCTCTCCTCTCTGTGGGAGCCCAGAACCCCAGTCCCCAGTCAGGCCATGCTGCAGTCTCCTGTGGCTCAATGACATATTTTAGAGGACAGCCAGTGAATTCTGCGTATTAGCCACATGCCCATAAAAGCAAGGGGATTCCAAGGGACTTCATTCTTTTCAGAACTGAATGCGCATTCCTTTCCCAACTAGCTATAATAAAACTGTAGCTCTACCCAACACCCTGAATCCCAGATCATCCTACTGACAGACATTGACCATGCTTCTTTTTCCAGCATCCAAAATGCTTAAGCTCCTTCCTCCTGCGTTTGCATGATCTCACACAACTTTCTTGACCTGGAAAGTAACGCTGATGCCCCTCTCAGATACCAAGTTTTATCTCCCAGTGAGTGCTTCCAGGAAGAAACTGCTCAGGAGGCCCAAAGGGATTCCCTGTGCAGTTCTAGGATCACCCATTATTAAGATCCATTGCTGTTTGGATCAGTGAGTCAGCAGCTTGTTCTATCACCAAGGCAAACACTGTGCAGTGCTGTTTTGCAGGGATGCTGCTAGGAGATTTGTACAACTCTGACCTTTCTTGATGTGCTTGTTTTGTTTTCAGACTTAGATTATGATTTGTGATTTGGCGGAGCACTAGCTGTTCTGATGTGTTGTTTTTCTATTTCCTTTTCCAGCAATCAACTATCCCAGCCCAACAGGTAAGCAACAAGACCTTTGTATTTATGTTTTGATTGTAATGCATGTTAGTTGAGTGCTTCAGGAGACCAGGCAAGCTGGAAAACTTAACAAAATATTTTCCCCCAAAGAACTTGAAATTGCAAAGACTCATAATGATTTCATTAAGTAAAGCCATTTTTTGTACCTTGAGTTATCACCAGGAGACATATGCCAGAGATGTGCCTCCCACTTACACCTGATATCTCTCTGACTAAGTAGGTTGTGACATTGAGCCCACCTTCCCTCTACTATTTAGCAGTTTGCACCCACTAAGCAGATGATTAAAAGTTCTCCAAACTACCTCTATTTAAGGAATGTATAACCCCAGTACTCTTCTTGACACCTCTGCAGGCTGGTGTGGAGCAATCTCTAGCTCAGGTCTGGTTCCTCTTACAAATTCCATGAGCACAGTTCCTTTCTTCTTCCCCTCTGATGTCATCGCTATTTGCTTTCTCATTTATCTCCCAGTCATTCCTGCTAATGCATCCTAACATCCAGATGCAGGCCCATCTTTTCAGAGCACCCAGAGTTCCTCTTGATTTTGAGATCACAATACACAGCATCCCAGAACGATGTGTTCTTAATCAAGAATGTGATGATGTCCATTGAGCATAAAAGAGGATTTCTAGCACGTTAATCTCCAAGGTATGAAACAAAGTCCCTTCGCTTCGGTCGTTGGCTATAAGCCCTGGCAAAGCTGTTGGGCAGAGATGGGCAAACTGCTTGCTGGTGGTCCACAGAGAGCAGGCTGGTTCCATGGAGATGTTTCTTTTTTCCTGTTTTCAACTGCTAAGTAAAAATCAAAAACGCTGAAACACTGTTCAGTCTAATTCTTAGGTAGCACTCTGCATGTGGGCAGGCAGGTGTTACTGCTGCACTGCAGGATACCAGTGGGAAGGAGAAGCCAGGACTGGGCAACAAGCAGGAACTGGAGCACAAGGTTATCTTGTTAAGGCAGCCATCAAGCATTCATTTGTGCAGATTCACACTCTGAGGATGATTGGGTTCATCACGTTCTACCTGGTAACAGGAGTTTCTCAGAGAGGCAGCGGGATTTTGTAGCTATGATTCCTGATTCCTTTTTCTTTCCTCTTCCTCGCTTTTTGATTCTCTTTAAACATTCTCCAAAGAGGACTCACTGGTCCATTGGGCTGATTTCCACCGGGAAACAATGAACATATTGCCAGGGACCCGCTCCAGGATGTGTCCCTCCCTATCTGGAGGAGGCGAGCATTCTGGCTCACTGGGGAAAGTGATAAAATCTGGCCTTCTGCCACTTGCTTTTACACCACATGTATCTGTGGTAATGACAGGGCAACTTCAGTCTTAATTGTGTCAGTCTCCTCGGAGTCTTTGTAAGCTGAGCCTTCAGACTGCTCACCTGGGATTGCTTTGGCAGCTTGACTGAGACCAGAATGAAATTTGCCTGTATCAGAGAACTCGGCCACGCTTGTATTTTCGTGCAGCAAACCCAGCACTTGAGTTCTCCTTGTTATGATTCCTCCAGACTGTGCTGAAAATTGGAGCCGCTGAGCCAGCCATCGGGGTCCTGCCTCTGAGTTCACGCCTTGAGATTGACTGCCTTATAACTTCAGCCACCACTCTTGCTTTCAGAGATCTCCCTTCCTTTCAGACCTGCTGCCACTGCAAATACAAGCCCTTTGCAAACGTGAGCCCAAAGCCTCACAGCTCTGTCCTCCGGGCCACAACTTGCTTCCGAGCCTCTCAGTTCAGCAGCATGGAAATCCCCACTCCTACCTCTTTTTACCCCCACTTCCCTTGCTACCACCAGCTCCAGGAAAAAGTGTTGTGATTGCAAAGGTATCCTCACGCTAGGCTGCCCAGCCAAATTCTGGGAGCAAACACTGAGAGCTCTCAAGTGAAAGGCAAAGATTGGATGATTAATGCCTCTGGCAGCCTGATCCAAGGGCATGCACAATGGTGATTAATTTACAAACTCTGAGAGTCACTTAATACAATTATTTCTTCATGCATTTTCTCTCCCAGCCTAATAAGATGTTAATGACATTGGGGCAGGCATGCATGTGCTATGGTTACTGAGCCAGGTGCTGAGATTATAAGGCGAAAGGAAACTGAAAGCGCAGGGAGTGAACAAAAGATATTGAATATTTCACTTATTTAGAAATTAGCAGTAAGACTGACTCTTAAAAATCTGTTAGTCTTATTCTAGAAACCAGAATGTATCTTAAAAGGCTCTCTTTGAGTAGTATTGATTCTAAGGTAATATTTTAAGTATCTCCTAGGACAACTGATCATTTTAGTGTCACGATTAGACTCCTGGGGAATCTGTTCTGTCCTTCTTACTTTTACTCTGCCATTTCATTTGGATATGACCTTCACTTTCCGACCCAAACTCTGCAGTGTTGCTCCCAAAACTTTTCCATCTTATTCGCAGTGTATGGTTTGGTTTCCCTGATTCTAGCAGATGTGGCCTTGTAACCTCGGTGACAAGGGAATTAAAAAACATATGAGATTGCTATTTTTTTCTCATTTGTACAATGTGTCTTGCCTGTCCAGAGCAGGGACATTATTCCTTATGTATCTGCAATCTGGCTGTGATGGAGCTAAAATGTTTTCGGATCATGGACGTGTACAGTGGGTGGTGATGAGTCCCAGCTGCTGGTTGTTGTAGATTACCCTCGCTCATTGCTCACCACCCAGTGCTCGTGTGCCCTGTCTCTCTTAATGCTTCATAGCACAGAGGGGTCTGAACTTGCTGACAAAGTGGGAACGGGATGTGATCCCAGTGTTTAGAACTAGATTCCCCAAATCTGTGCCCATCCCTCAGGCACGTGTGTGATGCAGATCTTAAAGCAGGTGACTGCCACTAATTCCTCGTGACATGATGCAAAATGTGATTGGGCCATATTATCCCACTGTCATGGATGGGGATATTAGAACAGATGGTGCTCCAATATGACCCAACCAGTTGTGTATTGTAAAGCTTTCTTCCATTGCTGGTTAGAAATGCTTTAGAAACTTACGGAAAATTTTGATACGTGTTTCTTAAATCCCAGAGGACTTTGAGGTCGCAATCCAGTTTGCATTGTCTTCATCTCCTAGGTGGGGAAGGTGATCTCTAGTGACGGGCTGTGGGTCACGCTGCGGGTCTGCAACAGAGCTGAGGCTCGGATCGTGGTCCCTTGTGCTCCAAGCCAGTTTCAGCTGTCACAGCACAGCTAAATGACGAAGGCAATTTTATTTGAATGTGCTTCCATCTGCTATTCACCCGTAGTCTGCAGCTAGGATCATCTTATTATTTTTTGTATGCATTCATTTGGCAGCTAGAATTTCAGGGCCAGGGATGGCTTACCCCTAAGGACTTGAAATGAAAACCTCCATTATGTTTCTCGAGAAGGTGAAGCAACAAGAAATGCTAATAGGCACGGCTGAGGGTCTCACCTCTGGGAATGCAGGGAGGTGTCTATAACCAGGAGCAAACATCTCTGCACTTTGAGCTGCTGCCACTGCAAAGCCTGCCAAGGAAATCTGTTTGGTGAAGACAGCACTAACTCCAGCCTTTGAGGAACCAGCTCCCCTGCTACTTCCACCTCGCCTCTAACAATCCAGAGAACAACTTCTGTGTTCAATATTTAAAGCCACTGTTTAATTTTTAATCAGGAAGGTTCCTTTGCTCCACAGTGCTGAGCCAGGATCCCTGGCAGATGGCGTGAGTCTGAAAGAAGGTTTGCTTCACACAGCCGAGGTCAGCACTCAGACCGCCGCTTTGGCCTCTGAGACGCAGCGGGTCACTTAAAGGTTTGCTTTGCAGCTGGATCAGCCAGGTTTCTCTCAGTCAGCCTGATGATGATCACCCAGAGGTGACATGCTGGCTGTGTCCCAACATTCTGAACATACCTGAGTTATCGTGGGCACCTCCACTTCCAGCTCAGAGGAGCGGCAGAGCTTCTGCCTTCCCGTG
Organism: Gallus gallus; assembly: GCF_016699485.2. Classification (NCBI taxonomy): domain Eukaryota; kingdom Metazoa; phylum Chordata; class Aves; order Galliformes; family Phasianidae; genus Gallus; species Gallus gallus. The sequence continues at coordinate 29,734,562 of NC_052534.1, forward strand.
GTTTGCTTTAAGCCAAGCAACCAGCAGTCAGAACGGCAGGGTTCTGCTTCCAGCTTTGACGCTGCCTGCTGTGACCTTAGATGTGTCTGACTGCATTTTAGTGCATCTGTTTCACCGCGTGTAATGCAGGAGGTGTATAAAGAGAAGCGCTGATGCTTCATGGAGATATTTATAAAGCCTTGTTCATTAGTTGTTGCAAAGTGCCTTGAGATCCCAAGCTAGGCAGAAGCAGCGTGCTGTAGATAAACTCCCACATGGCAAGTGGTGTTACATGTAAGCCTGGTCCTGCCGTGCTGTGCCCAGGAGCCTCCTCCATTTTGTGGTTTCAGCTAGGAGCTCTGTCTTCTGGAATTGGCTACATCCAAGTGAGAGGACAGAAGCAAGGCCCTTTTCTGGCATGCAAAGAGCTGGGAGTCTGCAGCACCCCAAGCCTTGTGCTCTGCAGTAAGAGCAGCCCCTTCCTAACCTTAAAGCTTTCAGGTCCTCTTCCCAAGGGTGTGGGGGACTTCTCATGCAGCAGTGTGTCAGCCACCAGAGCTGGGCCTCAGCTGTAAGTCAGGAATACTGTCCTCTTGTCTTGCATAGCTCCCTGTTTTCCTCTATCCCTGCTCTGACCTTCTCTCTGATCTCCACCTGAACTTGGGCTTTCTCCTCAGCCTCCTTTGGTTTCTGTGCCTTTTTCCTCATGGATTTGCTCCCTTTCAGTCAGTTGTCTGGCAGGCCTCTGTGCTACAGCTTTCAGCTTTGTTTTCTGTCTGATATTCCCAGTTAAGGGAATTCTGTGCTGGGGAAATATGTTAGCTTTCTCCTCCGAGGGTCCACAAGCACAATAGGATCAGAAATGCAAACCCTTCCTGTCTCGGTTGGTCCCTCTGATTGCAAAAGGACAGTCATGTGGATCCTGTCGTGTGGGATAACGCCACTGCAAGAGAAAGCTTGTGTCTTCCATGTTCCAAGGAGCAGCAGGTGCCTGGTACAGCTATGAGCTACTCCTATCAGCCAGGAGGGCAGAGGAGGACTCTGAGAAGCCTTTTTCTCACCCTTTTCCCCACCATCTTGTTGTGCTGGGGCTGGCAGACCCCCTAGCCAGTGTTATTGCCCAGCCTCAGGCTCACCCCGGTGTATGCCCCGTGTTCTCCTGCCACCTCCTCCAGCTCCCTGTGCCCAGTACTGCACTGTGTAGCAGTGGCTAATTTGGATTAGGATGCTAATTAGAAATGAGCGGATTGAACGGAAAGCACTTAGCCAGGGTTAATCAGCAGTTAAGTGGCCAGCCCAGTCAAGCTCCCTATGGCTGCGCTCAGCTCACAGAAGTGGTGTTTCCTGCTGAGCTAAAAGAAAAGCCAGCTGCCCTTCTCCACAAACCAAACCCTTGGCTTGCAGCATAGTGTCCAGCCATTCTGTGGGCTGTGGAGGAGGCTACATCCTTTTTCCTGACTGCTTTGGTGAAAGAACCACGTAAGAAGGGGGATTAACTGCACAGAGCCCCTATGCCCCCACTGCATGGGGCTGCAGGCTGTTGGGGTCTGTCTGTGTGGCAGACAGCAGTTTCCTTTCCCAAATGGGAGGAGGTGGTGCAGACTATAGCTGGAAGATAGGTGCAGGATCTCAGAGACAAAATGCTGTTCGTTTATCATAGAATCATTAAGGTTGGAGAAGACCCACCCCCACCATGCCCACTGACCAGGTCCCTCAGTGCCACATACACACAGTTTTTGAACACCTCCAGGGATGGTGACTGCACCACCTTCCTGTGCAGCCCGTGCCACTGCCTCACCATTCTTTAGGAGAATAAGATTTTCCTGATACCCAACTTGAACCTCCCCTGGCACAGTGCAGGAGCCCTGGTAGGCGTTCAGGCTGCTCCTCATCTGTCCATGATAGCAGGAACTGTGTCGGGGGGTAAACCACAAATAATTGAGTCACGCTTCAGCGTGCCATGGATGAGTTTCTAATGCATTCCAAAACCCGAGCAAGAACATGTTTTTCTTTTCTATGTGTTCTTTCATGGATTTAATTACTTTATTGTTCAGTTTCATAGCATACCCCACTGGCTCTAATGTAAAGGCAGAAGGTAAAGAGATCTGCTTGCTGTGTCTGCACCACTCGAGAGCTCTGAGATCCCACTCTCATCTCATTCTCCAGCTCTGATTTCATCCCAGGGATCTTCTGAAAAAACAAAGTAATTTTCACAGCCAATCTTGGACTTGTTTTCTTTCTTTTCTGCCCATTCTTTCTCTTCTTTTCCAACTGTATCAGCAGTGAAAGGCTTTGGTTCTGTGGCTCAGGAAGTAGCTTTCACCACAAAGGTCTGACAAAAGACCATCTTAAGTCTGATCAAGTTTGATTTGCTCCATTCTCTGCAAGTCCATATTGGGCTGTGTCTGTACACAAGATTTTTCACCCATCTCATATTGCTGTAGGCTGTGATTGTCTTGTGTTCATAGCATAAGCAAGCTCTTTTGCACATGTCGTTGATGCTACATGAAAATCCTTAGCCAGTGCAATGTATTTTGTTAGGAGAACCCACATAGCTGCAATAGCAGATATACCTCTGGTATCAGTTGAATATGCTCTAGCTAAATGACACATTTATAGCACCAAGCTGACCTCTTCTCCACAGCTGATTTTTTCATGTGTGCCATAGTTTAATTTACTATGTAGACCAAAGTGGGGTTCACCTGCTGGCGCTTTCTCCTCTTTCCTGGGAAGATTCTACCATCAGATTGTTCTGGTTTAAAGGCCCTCATGGCCTGCTTGCCTTCATCATGCTCTTACTCTTTCCATCATCCTCTACATTAGCTCCTTTAGACCTCCCAGCAGAATCTCTCTTCAGTTCTGTTAGCCATATGCTATTTTGTTATATAATCGCATCTGTCAGCCTGGATTAACCCTTCTTTAATCATAGCCATCATGAAAATATTCCTTCTCAGCCTCCTCCTGAGGCTGGGGGCCGCTCACCTGTGCTGCGTACCCTCCTCAAGCAGCAAGGCAGCCCCAGGAGGAGGTCTGAAAAGCTCCACTCCCTGTCCTTCCCTGCAGATAACACCTGTCGCTTTGAGGATGAGAAGATCTGCGGCTTCGTGCAAGACAAGATGGACAACTTTGACTGGACGCGGCAGAACGCCCTGACCCAGAACCCCAAACGTACCGTCAACACGGGGCCACCCACGGACATCAGCGGTACGCCAGAGGGTAGGCACACTTCTGGCTTTCTTCTGGCTCAGGTCTGGAGGCGAGATGCAAGCCGCAAGGCATCAGGGTCCTGCGGCTGTGGGAGACGGCGGAGCACTGATCTGCTTTCCGCACACACGCTTCTCCTCCGCGCAGGGTGCAGGGAGCAGGCAGTTAATTTGCATGTTACTGATTGGCATTAAACACACAATTAAAACACCCACGACTTTGTTTAAGGGAATAGTGTGAGCATTAGTTCTTGTTACCAGCTAATTGCCTGCTGCCTAATGTCCTTGTCCCATTTGATGCTTGTTTTGAAGTCAAAAAAGGAGATAAACAAGCAAGAGAACGTCTCCGACACCTGGAAATGTTCCTGCTGGGTTGAACCAGCTGCTTCCTCAAAGAAGATCTCCGTGGGGCAATTCTCCTCAGTACCAAGCAGCAGCAGGAGGGATGAGGCTGGGGGAGTGCCAGTGGGGGCCCCAAGCCGGACTGGAGGAGGCTGTTGTTGTGTATTGCTCCTCCTAGCTGTGCATGGGGCACCCACACCAGGTTTGGCTGGATATTGCTTTCCCCTTTCTCTAATGAGGAAAATAAATTCGTATGCAAGCACAACTCTGAACTCAGGAGAAAAAAAAAAAAGGGAAATACCCAATGCCCAGCTAAGGGAGTGGCTTTTCCCATTATTGTTGAGTACACCAGCCAGACCTAGCACTTAAAACGATGTCAACAGATTAAATAGTTAATCTGTTCCTCCTTGGGTTGTTAGCAACTACTTTGATATTGTTCTCTTTGGGTCAAAACGATATTGCTTAGGCCAGATACACTGAATCCTTTCTGCAGTCCTCTTTCTGCACATTTCTGGATGGGACCCAATGGGACGAGAAGAGCAAGGCATTGTCTTATGCAGGAGGAGTTGTGTCCCAGCCCCCAGCATCCCATTAGTTGCAGGGTGGAAGATGCAGTGGCTTTCCCTACCTTTTTGTCTCCTTGTGTAGGTTATTACATGTTCATCGAGGCCTCTCGGCCCCGGGTGACAGGGGACAAAGCCCGGCTGATCAGCCCACTATACAACATCACGGCCAAGTACTACTGTGTTTCCTTCTACTACCACATGTACGGCAAGCACATCGGTGAGTACTGTCTGGGGACGGGTACCCCTGGCCTAGTGCAGGGTGTAGGGGAAGACCTCCACCAGCTATGACTGCAGCCAGCAATCTGCATGGCTGGGAGTCTCACTCAGTACTAAAAGCACCAGGATGATCCTCAGAGAGCTGTCCTTTGCCTGCACCCAGCATGTTGTGAGGCTGCACTTGGAACAGTATCTTGAAGCCAGCCATCGCTCCTTGCCACGTTTCCTCAAGGACAAGGCTCCACAAGCAAAAACACCACAGCTATGTTCACGTTTCTCCTTGTCGCGACCACAGCCACCTTGCTCTAGGTAGCGTGACATCAAAGAGGAGATGGGGGTACTTCATGGGACTTTGTGGTGGGTGCAGCTACTTTGGAGTGTTCCTGATTTGTGTGCCAGGGCAGAGCTGTGACAGGGGGCTCTCAGCTCTGCCTGACTCCCTCCTTTCCAGCCATGCTCATACTGGTACAGGGAGTGCCACAGCAGCGCCCAGCGCACTAATGAGTTTCCATATCCAGTCAAGGAGCAATTGCTAATTCGTCACCTCTTGATTATAATTTCATTAATTTGAATAATAGATGCACTCTTTCCACAGCACGCTAGGTTATTAATCACCTGCTGGACTGGAGCCTGACTGAAAAAGCAGGGCCCAGGCAGGAATGTGTCCGCCCTTCAATAAACGGGGTTAATTAACAGCTCTCTGCCTCAGCACCACTGATGTCATTGGAAGGAAACATGCTCCTGAGTCCAGCCACCACATCTCTGTGCACATGTGGCACAGCAGAGAGGTTAAGCTGCAAAATCTGAGACCTTTTCTCAGTGGGGGCTAGGCTGAAAGCCTGACTTCATGGATGCCGGTTGGGGTAGTTGGGCAGCAGTTCACAGAGCAGGTCTCCTTCTCTGTCTTTGTTCTGAGGACTCGGGTTTGCTTTCTGCACTAAGTCCAGCTAGGTCAGAGGTGTTTTCACACACCTGTATCTCTCCTGCAGATGAGCTGCTCTGTGCTGTCTTCACACTGGCAATGGCAGAAATCTGTTGGTACTGGTTGACACCAGGTTTTCCCAGGCTTGCTGGGCTTGCTTAGCTGACAGACTCCAGCTGTTAATGCTGGCTGCCAAATCCCCTTCTTCTCGACCGTTTTCCATTGTGGTCAGTTGGCTTTCTTGCCTAATGCCCACGTGTCTTCTCCTGGCATTTTTGAAAGGGATTAGATCTTTTGTGATTGCAGTCAAGGGTGGCACAGAGCAGTGGGGAAGGGTGGGAGAGTGCCAGGGAAAGAAGATGTGAAGGGAGGAGCACAAAGCAACCTCCTCTTTCTTTGTCTCCTTTAAGAATACAGCTGTGTCCTATTTCCAAGTTCATTTCACTGGGAAAGTAAAAGCCCCTTAGTTTTTGCTCTGTATTGGAAGACAGCTGTTTGACAGCACTCCTGTGGTTTCTCAAGAGGTGGTGTGGACGGGATGTGCTGGGGAATCAATTCATTACAGATTTTTGGCTTTTAGTATTTTAACTCTTTATTCATTTGATTCACCCACGAATTACCCTGAGCAAAAATATACAGTTAAGCCAAAGACCTAGGAAAGCCGCTGAGTGTCATTTTATATTCACCAGCATCAGGTGCCTTTTGTAACAATTGATTGTTCCCTTATACTCAATGCCATTGTACCTACCTGCTCCCCATTTCCCCCTTCTTGTTGCATAAAGGGGCTGTTAAATTTCTGTGAGGTAAATAGGCTGATTAAAATGATTTTCCAGAATGGCTAAGGCTGAGCTGAGAGTGAATAAATTATTTAAAAATTAGACTGAATAGATAGAGACAGAGAAAGAGAGAAAAAGAAATGAGCAGTTCTTTTCTCTTGGGCTTTGAAGATGTGGATTGGTCTAGGAAACCCACAACATATCCATCTGCAATTTGAAATTCAGTCCCTCATATCTGCTCTCTGCTCTGTAGTTTCCTTCAGGGCCAGTCATGATATTCTGTAATTATTTTGGATTCTTTTTGATATTCTGGGGCAGTCTTGATGTCCATGCTGGCTGAAGTCCCCTGAGAGCCCTGTGTGGAAGTGGCAAACTGCCTGATGGTAAAGCAAACTTCTTCAGCGTGTGGCCACGTTCCTCTTTAGTTCCCACTTGAACAAGAGGGGAGTTCCCCTCAAATACAGCCCTCCTTGCTAGGACTCCTCCTGCCCAATGAAGAGACAGGCCCTGGCCTCCTACCTGTATCACATCTGTGACAATATGAAGGTAAAGATGAGTGTTTACCAGCCTGGGCCACATCCATATCACTTTCCATATTGCCACCTGTCCCCAGTGCATACGAACACAGCTCACCTAGTGTTAGCCTGGTCCTACCAAGCCTGATGCTAGCACTACTGAGCCAGCCATAGCGTATCAGATGGCTCCTGTTGGCGAACAGTGCCAGTAAGAGGGTATCTCTTAGCCTCTCCTAGAAGCTCCAGCTCCATTGTGGAGCCAACAGAAGCTCTGTCACTATGAAAGGAAGCCATATAAAACCCCGACATTTATTTATTTTTTTAATAACCCTTTTATTACCTTTTCCCCTCTCTCCAGAACTTGAAAGCTGGTTTACTCTCACAATTTGACTATAAAATATCCATAGCCATCCAGGCAAATCTTCCCTGGGAGAGTTCCCAGACACTACTCGTTTATAATAGATATGACGAAAGAGAGAAACTGAATACAAATGGAGCATTTGTAGCCACGGTATAAAATATTCAGCAACTAGCAGAGCCGGATGATGTTGAATATCTCTCAGCTGATGAGAGAGCAGGGTGAAGGGGAGCTCCCTGGAGGCAATCCCCATTCTTCTGGAGTTATTTGGTCATTGGTTTTCCTTCTTTTACCCCCCTCTGGAGCAAGTGTTTATATTGCCCTACAATCCTGCCAACCTAAACAAAAAAAAATCAGCAGGAGGAGTAGGAAAGAAATACAGTTTCCAGCAGACATTCAAGAACTAGAGTGTCTTGTCTGTGGCAGACACAGATACATCAAAGGAAGAATTGCTCACTGTATGCCCTCCTTCAGGAGAGGAGCTAGCCATGGCACACAGAGACCCGCTGTCGGGTGCAACTCCTTGTCAGGTTGGCCTGGTGAGTCTCAGCATTCAGCTGGCAGCAGATCCCCGCGTCCACTGTCAGATTCCCATTCCTCTCTTCCCTGAGGTTTCCTGGGAAGGGGATGCTGTGAGGGACCAACTTGCTAGGGATACCTATATGCAAGCAGTGACTCTGCGTGTACCCAAACAACAACTTTTTAGCCTTCTTCCCATTTGTGATCTCACCGGCAGACCCTTTTTTTTTTTTTTTTTTGCTGTGTTTTTAATACAACTCATCACTGCATACAGGCTTATGACAGTATTCTGCCTCAAACAGGGGAGGTGGCAGAATGCTCTCCCCACCCTGGGGTGTCTCCTAGGTTGGAAGTGTTCAGCTGCCTCCTGCAGTATGGTTGGCAGGTCCTAGGCAACAGGAGATGAGCCTGGTTGAAGATCCTACTCTTGGCTTGCAGTTTTGTACTTCAAGCCTCCTTTCTGCTCTGGTAGTGTCACAGTCTTACCTTGGCCAGTCCCTCTTCCAGAAGTCAGAGAACAGGCTTATTTTCTGGTGTGTGTCCAACATCTGTAAAAATCCTGGAGAATTGAAGGTGGTATTATTCCAGCTTAGTGCTGACACGGACCTTATCTGATCACACCAGCTACGTCTGGCCCATGTATAATCAGGATGGGAGGCTTTCAATGAAATCATAAACTACTGTGAGGAACTGTGCTTGGTACTGATTAAGAAGGATTTTAGATCTAAGTCAGTAGAAACAGTGAGCCTTGATCACACACATGGCTTGCCAGAGCACCCGAGTCCAAGAAACCTACCAGCTGTTGTACAGAAGTAATTGGCTTATAAGCAGTCTACTTACACTGGTAATGTCACCATTGATGCTCTATTCCTGATCAGGAAACATAGACCAGGAAGGCCTGACATAACAAATTGCTGTTTTACTTCTTTAACTCAAATTATGCAGCTGCTACAAAGGTGTGTCTGAGACATTGTGGTGGACGATCACAATAGGAGCCAATGTTTGCAGAGGTGCCATAGTTGCATCTTGTTTCTAGCAAGTGACAGAAGTAAGAGCTATCAGGTCATTCTGATTGGCAGGTACCAGCTATGCCAATGTCAAAGTGATCTGAACCATGAAGAAGACCTTTTTGTAACATTCAACATCTTAGCACCCTGTTTCCCACCAAAACCTTGTAGATATACGTATTCTGATGGTTCAAGTGCTACTGCATGCAGTTATACAGCTGCCATCCTGGAACTAGCTGCTCTTGTGTTGGAGATACGACGTTTGCTTGATGTACGAATGCATAGTTCATTTAATCCATGCCATTGCGACCAGTGCAATAATTCTACACAACAGATTACATCACTGGATTGATTGAGGGGAGGCTGATTTTCCTAATGAGTGTGATTCATTTCCCTCTAGGCTTTTGAAAACAAGTTGCTGTTAGAGCTAAGTGAACAGTTTGTAATGAAAAAATGTATTCCGTTTATATATATATATCTCCTTTCTTTTTCCACTTATTCAGATGGGTTCTTGGCTTTACGCATTCATCCATCAATAGATGCGTATTTAACTAATGTTCTGTGCAGACGTCAAGCAGCTTGCTGTGGGCTATGGTATGGGGCCTTGGATAAACTGTGGTCTCTTCTAATAGTATCTGCTTGGTTCTTCTGGAAGTTAGTCAAATACCATGATCATGAGCAAGGATTATAAATACCTGGCAAGATAACTATATATTTGTAAAGTGTCATTCAAACTCTGAAAGTTCAATAGAGTGGCTCTGAACCAAGGGCTATAGAATGACTTCAGTGGAAGTCATTGTTTTTCTAAAGACTCCAGTGAGCTTTGGATGCTAGCCAGATGGGACCAATACATTATCTAATCAAAGTTTCTGCATAACAAGAGGCAGAGAACTCCCTTCAGTTACTCTTCCTGAAACCCAGTCAATAATAGGTGTCTACAGTTTGATTGGATGTTGATTCACAAACAGCACCAACAACATGCTTGGCACAGCTTGCAGTTGTGGGACTCAATTGTTCCTAACCCAAAGAGCTTGGCCAAAGACTGCTGTAAAAACTGAAGAAGACCTGGAAAGGAAGAAAAAGGATTCATATATGGGTTGGCTATATGTCCTTTCTGTTCTATGGATATGTCTTCATGTCAATGCAGCCATTCTGTTATTATCTTCAATCCTGGCACACTGATCCTTACCTTTTCCTGCTCCTACATAATAGTGTGCCACTCAGTCAAGTTCCTACTGCAGATAGCTACTGAAATGTTACCTTCTTCAGAAATCCTCTTTTGCTGTTTTACAAGCCATGATCTGACCATGTTACTGCTGCAAAATTTGTTGGAAAGGATGGCAGGCACAGATTGCTGACACAGATGCCCTGAATGCCCATAGACAATTTTTACTTCTGCTCACCTAATTTGAGTCGCTGTTATTTGTCCTGTGGGAAGCTACAACTACTACAACCCCCTTCCCCTCCTCCCAGCTCTGAGCAAAGGATGTTTCCGTTCAGACTTTGCTTATCGCGCAGCCATGTGCAAAGTTGAATGTCAGTCAGGATATACTGCAACCCGATCATCTCCTGGGATACTGGGTGCTGCATCAATTACTTAGGCCCTGAAATCACTAGATACAAAACTTATCAGACAGTTAAGAGGAAATGCTTAAGCTCTAAGCACCTATTTGGATTTTCCTTTAGCGCTCAGGGGTCACTTTTCTGTTCTCTTCATGGAGCAGTTTCATAATTGTGCAAGTGGAGGTTGAAATTGGTGTAATTCCAGAGATCCCCCCCAGGTGCTCTGATAGGATAAAGTCTTGGGGCAGGGGACACAACTATCTTGCACTACTTGTGCAAACATTCCAGCCTCTCTTTGAATTTCAGCAAGATGTGATTTTGCAACATGGATTGAAATACTTCCCAGAAAACTCAAAAATTCTCAGCGTCAGTCATCACCATTACTTCCAGGAGTGACTGCCTGTCCCAAAGAGAGGCATCCCAGCACCTGAACCACTGGAGTTCGCACATCCTGGCTGGGAGTCTTACTGTCTCAGCCAGTGCCCTGGAAGTTTCTTGGAGTAAGCATAGCGAGATAGGAAATGGTATGGGAGTCCCTAGTTACAATCCATCCTATCACAAAGCTGGGAACACAGCAAGCTCTAACAGCCAGAGGAAGATGAAGAGGCCATCATCCTCCCGGGTTCCCAGGTTTGAAACATTCAGGTTGGATATTAGGAAAAACTTTTTATTAAGAGCGGCAAGGCAGCGGCACGGGCTGCCCAGGGACATGGTGGGAGTCGCTGACCCTGGATGTGTTCAAGAACCATGTGGATGTGGCACTGAGGGACACGGTTAGTGGGCATGGTAGGGATGGGTTGGCGGTTGGACCAGATGATTTTAGAGGTCTTTTCCAATCTTAATTCACCTCTCTTTGGGTCAGGCAGATGAGGAGGTCAGAGACCAGACTTTGAGCAGTGTCTTCAGTTTAACAGGAAGAATGCATGATCTCAGCTGCTCATTCCTGCTGTCTTGCCTGCATCGGCATGGCACTAAAACAGCCCATCTGCTCCAAGCCCTGCAGCTGCGCAGCTGCCCCGTGCTTGGCTCCTGGGGCTGGGTGAAGATGGGGAAATAGGCCGTTAATAGGGATAGAGACAACATAAGTACATCTGCTTCTGCAGGGTTTTTGTCAGCCTCCTCCTGACACCACTTCTATCCAGGGGGCTCTGCAAGTCTGCTTCCTCTCTGACTGAGGTCTCTGACTGCCCTCAGAAGAGTTGCAGGCAGGCTCACCCTGCCTGCCTGTTATGCTCTTTTAAACCTGGCAGTGTGTGTGAAGCAGACCTCTGTTTCTGCTCATCTGAGAGCAGAGCACAGTGCGTGCTCTCAGTCTGCAAACTGAGAACAAGAACTGTGCAAAGGACCCAGCTGTCTCTGGTGGCAAAGATGAAAGGGTCAGTTATCAAAGCTGGGAGAAAATAGAATGTTTGCCTAGAGGCAACTGGGCATGTCACAAAACAGAGGGTGAATGAGGAGCACGCAGACCTCATAGTAACTTCGCTTCACTCTGCTCCTTGAATCTGCAGAATTGGTGGGAACAGTTACTTCCACGTGATTTCCTTCTTGCTCTGCTACTTGCATTCCCATTCTCCCCTGTGTCCAGCCAAGTGTCCAGCTGAGACAGCGGTAGGCACTGTCCTGTGCTCCTCTGCCTATGGAGGGCAGGAGTTCTCCAGGAGAACCCAGTGGCTGAGTGTCTGGACTGAAGGCGACGGGGGTCTTGGTGCAGGGGGAACCTTGGCAGAGGGAGGACACCCTTAGCCTGATCCCATGGATGCTGTAGCCAAACTGTCCTGTGGGGAAGGATACAGCCTGTCCACATTGTCCCCTGCAAAACATATAAGTACTGGAAAGGGGTGTGATTAAGCAAGCTGGCAAAATGAATCAGATGTGGAGTTGGCGAGAAGCCTGAGGACTCCTGCTTCTTGTCTTTTTAAATGCCAGACTGTTCTCTCCCTCTGCTCTGTTCTGGCTGCATATCTGATGGGCCTTTGTTCTTCTGAGATGGCATTAATTTAACATTATGGCATGTGGGTGGGTTTTTTTGTTTGTTTTGGTTTTGAATTTCTTAAACCATATCTTGTTGTCCACAGGCAGGAAAGCCTGTCACTGGTCAGAGAGAGCCTCCGAGGGAATCTTCCCTGAAAAGAGGTGGCAGGATTTTACTTCGTACACAGAGCATCAAAAATGGATGTCTTGTATCGTTCATCTCTGTATGCCAACACTTTCTCTAATTAGACCATGGATCAAATGAGCAAAGGAGCTCAAGCATAGCTCCACTGCAAGTCTGCTCCTACCATATCACCATCTGCTCTCCATGTACACAGACAGGTGGGGATGTCCTAGAGAGAAGGAGCTGTAGCTGTAGTCTGCCTGTTTCCCTCCCGTTAGCACTTCCACTCCTCATCACTTAAGGGAGGCATGATGGTGCCATTGCATTTACCCCGCTGCCCACATGATCCAGGCCTCCCGCCAGCACGTCACCCCAGGTTGCCAGCCATCTGTCCACCTTGCCTCTTCACAGTTTTCTCCCTGTTGGCCCATTCCTTCCATCCCAACACTCATACATGCCAGGCATGGTCACATAGTGATGGATCACAGATCGGTCTGTGCCGTTGGCTTCGTTGTGTTGGGGGATATTGCTTCAAACCCGTCCTCATCTGATGGTGGTTTGGAAGGTCAGGGGTGAAAATGTGTTTTTTCTCTAATTTTTTAAATCCACAGTAAAATCCATGAAAATCCCATGCAGCAAGATTTAACTGATTTTCACAGGTTTGCTACAGGGGAAACATTGCCAAGCAAAACTTACCATATTGCTGCTTATTCTCAGAAAGTCCCAGCCGCAGTAGGGAACCAGAGACTTTGATTCCCCCCATCCCTTTCATCAGTCTTCAGCATAGCACAGCTGAAAGAGAATCCCACAGCAATTAGCAGGCCTGTGACATGGCGCTGAACATGCTTAATGTCTCTCTGAAGCCAAAGGGGATGCCTTGCAAGTAGAGCTGGGATAGCTGTGCTTTCCAAACTCTGACCAACGCTCTGTTTCCTCGGTATTAATGAGCTCTCTGAACTCTCCCGCTTTGATTTTGCTGAAGCAGTGGAAGGGGTCTGGGTAGTGAACCTGTGAGTAGTCACAGAGGACCCTGCACACCAAGCTGGGATCTGTTAAAGACACACTGAGGCAAAGTTTCTGTGCAGCCAGGAGTGTAAAGCAGCCAAAGGGCTTTAATTGCCTTATCCCACATATATTAATGTACGAAGCATCATTAGGTACTGTGGAAGAATAAATATATCCTACCATGGCACAAAGACAAGACATTCTTGAAAATTATGACTCAGTAACAAGCTGATATTATTTCTCTGCCTCTATCAGCACCACGATTGTTTTTCTGCTCTCTGCTTCCCAGCTCTCAGAGCAGTAACTTTTCCCCACAGCACTGTAACTGAGAACACCAGCCTGATACTGACTGCTCTTCATTAGCATCCATTTAAATGAGACAGGGAGAAGGAGAGGCGGGCATTTGTTCCGGGGATTATGAGCAGTAATAGATTCTTTCTGGGGACTTTGGTTCGCTTCTGGGATTTGCCCATGCTAAGCTTTGGGCTTGTAGTTTGTGATCGGTGGTGTTACACTAAACCACGCTTAAGGAAGTGCTCGAAGTCCCTGTAAGAAAGATAAGAGCTCTTTTCTCCTTGGCCTGGCTTTAGCCCTGACATTAGGTCTGCAAATGACTCTGCCAGGCTATATGAGGTCTGAGTTGTCTCTGCCTTGGGCACTTCCTGCCAGAAATCAGTTTCTTCTAATCTCGATTTATCTTGCCTACAGCTGCAATGCCCTGAGGACTCTGCTCTGGATTCCTCTCTTTGGCTGGCCTCAGCTGGGTACCAAACCCAAACTGTGGCAGCAGCCAGAGCTCCATAGGCAGCTGATCCGCTGGAATAGCCCCATTCCACAGCAGGAACACTGCAGGAAGGCAGTGGGGAGCTGTGGTGGGATCAGCCTGAGCCCGCAGCCACCCCAACTCCCAGCTGTGAATCCTGGCAGCCTTTCCCTTGCAGCCCACGGAGCTCTGCAGTGCCTGGCACAGCGCTCTGCCTCCTGGTGCTCAGCATTGTCCTCCCTTCGCTTTCTGGTTGTTCTCTTCCTGGCTTCCACCCAAAATGAGCTGCGTGCCCACCCCTGCACACGGTAGCTTGTCCCCATCCCACTTTCACCTTCCCAGCTGCCCTGCAGAGAGCCCTTGAAGCCTATTCTGCCATCTCACGCGGACTGTGCCCACGGTGTTGCCCTTGCAGACCCTGCTTCCCTCCCAGTGCCGCCTGCGCTGGTTCCTCTGGATCCACACCGCTGTTCAGCATGACAGTGAAATCTCCATCCCACGGAAAATGAGAGGAGACCTTTTCTTCTTGTGAGAAGGTAACATTTAAAGGCATCCCTTGGGCTACTCTATCTGGCAGCCCAGCTGGTGCTCTTTTGTGTGAGTGCCACTCTTGAAATGCCAGCTTTGGTCTTAAAGGCAGTCAGCAGAAGGCAGGGCTCGCTCCCACTGTAATTGATTCCTCACTGGCCTTTATTCTCTCTTTTGTTTGGGAAGAAGGAATAATACAGATTGCAAGAGAAATGTGAATATCGTCTTGTATGGGGAGAGGCAACAATAGGATTGTCAGTGTCCTGGAATTTTTCTTGTGTTTGTCTGTCTCTGGTCAGCTGGAGAGATTCAGCAGCAGATACGTGGCCTGTCTTTGTGTGTGCCTCGCCACCAGGTGCCATTAGGAAATGCCAGACACATCTGATGGAGGAGATGGAGAAAGAGCAATGACTAAACAAATAGGTAACAAAACTGCCAGCTGGCTTCAGACTCTGATATGGGAAACTGGGCGTGATTCTAGTACAAAACCAGATGGGGTCAAAGCTTCATCCATATTTAGTTTGAAGAGCTGATGTCTTTGCCACGCCTCCCAGAAGCATATCCTCAATGATGATGTTCCTAGAGAAGGGAGGTTTTGTGGTCCTTCCCCAGCCTTGGAGAGGCTTTGTAGCTTAGCTGGGATGGCATGTAGGCTGCGAGCAGCAGATCTGACCCTCCTTTGCAGCTCTGACTGATTTGTAAGACAGTTGTGGATACATTGCTTGGCTGTTTTGACCCTCAGTTTTCCATGTGTAGACAGGTATGGTGAAACATGACATGTTCTGGGCAGACAAGGAAGCTTGCTTTCCAGTTTCAAACTTCTTGAAGAACACCTGCTTGTGTTCAGTGTTGTTCTGCTGGAGAATTTGGGGGCCAAAAGGTTGAATGCTGCAAGGACAGCGGGCTGTCAGCGAGGACACGCTCAGGCTCAGTTTGGGTTCAGGCCAGGTATTCACAGCCAGTGCTTTGGGGGGACTAGTTTGCATTCCAGATGCTTTCATGAGTACCTTTCTATCTCACCTTCTCTTTTATCCTGCGGCACAGCAGAGTTCATTTGCTACTTGATTTGTCTCAGTGCTGGCTGCTCAGCCAGGCTCTGGTGTGGTGAATCCTAGCTGCCATCCCTGAGTGAGGCTAGAATGGACAGCAGTTGACTTTAATCCTTGCTTGCTGGCAGCTCCATATCAGTTCTTCATTTAGTCTCAGTCCCTCGACTCACCAGCTCTGATAGCTGTAATTAGCTGCTCTGAACACGCTCATGTTGACACTGATCTATGCAGTTATGTAGATCCTGTGTGGGCTATCAGTTTGGCTAAGGGCCCCACTGAGAACCAGTGAGGCTTCCCTTGTAAGTTGCTTCTGAGGGTAGGGAAGGCACCAAGAAGCCAGTGGCTCAAAGCTGATTTTACCAGAGGCTCCCATGGCGACATGTGTTGCCAGGAGGGAGATCCCACTTGCTTACTTCTGCCTCCTTGAGGTTGTGCAGTGGCAGCTGATCAAAAGAGGAACAAGTCATGTTATTCCTCATCTGAAGTGGGACGCTCAGAACCATTGGGGAAGGAGTTTGACATATTTGATGTCCTAATATTTCCAGACAGAAAGATGTTTTCCCATTCTTCTCTTATTCATTTTTGAGTCACAGGAGTTTGAAGAGAGGTATTAGCTCTGCAGGCTGGCCATAGTGCATCCCAGTTGGTGGGATGTCCCCCTCCCTTCCTGCTGCCTTGCCCTCTCCCTCTTTGGTCAGGTCTTCATCTATTTGTCTCAGCCAGCCTTAATGCTAGTGCTTCTGAATATTTCCAGTCAATAACCATGCCCATCTTTTCTCAGTTCACTAAATTATACACATACTTCATTCTTTTAACCTTTTCTTGTAAGTCAGCCGCTCAGAATCTAAACATTTCATCATCTTTATTATGCGTCTCTGAACTCCTTGTGATGTATCTTGCTCTCTGTCAGCAAGGCACTCAGCAGGAGTACTTCCAGGTCCCTATCCTTCACACAGTACCCCTAGGGCTGACGTGCCAAGAGGGAAGGATTTCAGAATACTGTATAGGAAGAAGGTTATCTAAGAAAGTCTCTCTCCCCGTCCCTTTCCCGACCTCTTGCTGCTCCCAGAAAGCCATACCCGGGCAAGAAGGCAGCATCCCGAGTGCAGATAGACTATGGATGTTTAAGTAAGGGTTGTTATTGCCTCTCTGCTCTCAGGGGTAATATGTCTGTGTATCAGAAACACTGATGAGCAAGAGAGTGACAAGAGTCCTGATTGATTTTTTGGTTCGTCAGCTGAATTGAAAAAAAAATAAAGTGTTGCAGTTCAGCCCTGAATGAATGTTTAAAAATGTGTCCTTTACTGAAACAAAAAAGGAAAAAAAATAAAGTCAATTGGGGAGGATTACTAAAAAGATACAGTAGGTGGAGAGTTTCATTTGTGGGTAGAGGGGGGAATGCGACGCTTTTTGAAGTGAAAACTGGAAATGCTTTCAGATTTGTTGGCTTTGTTTTTGTTTTAGTGGCAGACAAAACCTTTTGGGAATTGTCCAACTGGTGTGGATCTAACACACAGTCATCAGGATGGAACAGGAGCAGAAATGCTAGGGAAGAGAGGTTGAGGGAGCTAAGCTTGCTCCATCAGGCAAAGAGGAGGCTGCTATCAGCCTTTGACCACTAACTGTTTGAAAGGCAATTACAAAGGTCACGAATCCAAACTCTTATCATAGAATCACAGAATCATAGAATCACAGAATCACAGAACGGCCTGGTTTGAAAAGGACCTCAAAGATCATCGAGTTTCAACCCCCCTGCTATGTGCATGGTTGCCAACCACCAGACCAGGCTGCCCAGAGCCACATCCAGCCTGGCCTTGAATGCCTCCAGGGATGGGGCATCCACAACCTCACAACCTGTTCCAGTGTGTTACCACCCGCTGTGTGAAAGTCATTCCCCCTCCTGCTTATACACTCGCTTCAAGTACTGGAAGGATCAGTAGTATTAGACAATATAACAGGGAACAGCAGCCTCCAATGGCATCACGGGAGGTCTATGCTGGACTTGGCCAAACAAAGCCACACTGTCCTGATCTAGAACTGGAAACAGCTTCAGGCAAGAGGCTGGACAGGACACCTGTGTAGATTCCTTGGAACTAGTCTATCTACCACCCAGTTCTTGTGCAAGCCCACACAGCCATGCTACAGACTGCTGCTTCTTCATTTCCTCTGTCTTCATCTGGGTACGTATCCTCCTCTGAAGAGCCCAGGTAGATGAAATACTGCCAGTGAGACATGTTTGTCAGCTCAGGAGAAGGAGCTATGCCAAAGGTCAGCCCAGCAGACTGGGTTTCCTGCAAGCGCCCTGTGTCACCAGCATCCAATTTCTCTCCTGCAGGCTCCTTGAATCTGCTGGTTCGTGTGCGGAACAAGCGGGCCATCGACACCCAGGTGTGGTCACTCAGCGGGAACCGGGGGAACATGTGGCAGCAAGCACACGTGCCCATCAACCCACCTGGGCCCTTCCAGGTAAGTCAGGGCCACAGCCGAGGAGCTGCATACCACCTACCCCGTCCATGTGCTGTGGGAGCTCTGCACCCCCATGGTCACTGAGGCAAGGCAAGAGCTTAGTGCATGCACAGGGGTCAGAGGTGACTTTGATTGCTGGATGCTTTTCAGGGCATTTTCTACAAGAGCCCACCCCCACTATCCCTCTGGTTTAGGACTGTAGGGTGGCTTGCAAACGTGAACTGGGCATGATGTATCTGCTTGATGAGTTGTTTATGAGTACCAGGAAGTGTGTGTCTTTGTTATCGGATGTTTTACTGCAGGTGCTTTTGCCCAACAGGCTACTTGGCTGTTGTAGGGTTGTTTGTGAGATCTGGGGCTATGCAGGCTGGTACAATGTGGTACTGTGGCAAAATGCCAGCACGCTTTTGGGTACTATAAAATAATAAATAAGGATTTAGTTACTCTTGCGAGAGCTGTTCAATGTTGGTTTTGCTAGTGCAAGGTACTTAATAAAGCAGAACTCTGCATGCTCATTTATTACACTGCAGACAGTACACAGAGGTTGATTCTCTACTCTGTGGGGCTCAGCACTCCAAATCGTATGTGTGCTGGAGAAACGGGGAGAAGCCATTCGCAGGGGAACATGGTAAGAGCTGGTTTGCTCCTTGCATGGGAAGGAAGCAGGTCCTTCACAGTTTCACATTGGGCTCTACCCCGCGTTCTGATTGCAGATCATCTTCGAAGGTGTCCGGGGCACGAGCTATGAGGGAGACATTGCCATCGATGACGTCACTCTGAAAAAGGGGGACTGTCCAAGGAAGCCAATTGGACCAAATAAGGGTAAGAGTGTGAATGCCCCAGAGGAAAATGAGCCAACGGGAGTGCACGTATGAATGCTTGTGTTAGGGACATTCCCCTAATTTCAGTGCACACTGATGTATTGGTGGGGCTCAACAAAATGGGCTTCATCACCAGAATTTGGGAGAGGGCCTGTCAGACTTTTAACTTGTTCTTTGTAGTCATGAGTCAGCAAAAGCTCAGAGGAACTACCGGATCCTGTAGGGGCTGTGCTGCCAGACACCAGTACGCTGAAGACCACATCAGTGAGCTGGTTTGGGGGTGTCACCTCCAGGTAGCTGAAAGCATTCCAGAAAAATGAGAACTTCATCCTCACTAAGGTTGAAGCCATAGCAAGGTGCATCAGCAGTATGCAAGTCTTATGTCTTTGGATGGGAACCACTGGTGTGCCTTGTGCCTTAGTCCTGCCTGTGTCCTCACCTCCAGGTGAGCAGGAGGAAAAAAAAATAGTTGGGAAAGAGTTCCTTTCAACAACTTTCATAATTCCAGTGGTGAAGGAGAAAAAAAAAACATCAAAATTAGTCAGAATACCCTAAAAAATTTCAAATTTCCAACGTAGTTAAAGGCCCTGAGAAAGCTGAACTTTAACCGAACCACAAAGAGAACTTTTTCCTTAGCTGAAGTTGAATTATCTGGGGAAGAAAGGAATGTTGCATTGCAAAAGTAACCAAGATTCAGCATTTTTGGCCTGGAAAAGAAATAATCTGGGGAAGCCTTGAAAATGTCCAGGGAAGAGTAGAAAAACCTTACATTATATTTGGGATGTGCTTCATGGTTTGGGGTGTGAGGAGAGACAGTGACACTGCTGTGCACTGACTTGTTTGATGAGATCTGCATCTTTCCCATCACTAATTCTCTCTCTCTCTCTCTCTCTCTCTCTCCCTCCTTGGCTGGCAGCGGTTGCTCTTCCAGGAAGCGGGGTCTCAGCCCAGCACGGCCCTTGTCTTTGTGGCCCATTGACTTTCTTCCTTTATGTGCTGCTCAGATGATGGCAAGTGAGCACTCCTGTCTTCGGACCGAGACATTCCTGCTCCTTTCCTACTCAGCCGCCTCTGCTCCTCTTCCTCCCCTCCTCACTGGCACACCAAAGTGTCCATACGTTACCAAAGACTGACAGGCATGACCACGCAAAGGGATCTGGTTCCAAACTGGAGCACTCCTTGAGAAAGTCATAATGTCTAAGACAAAATCAAAAAACAAAGACAACAGCTTTTAAAAAGCACGTGCACAAGAGAGTGAGAGAAAGAGAGGAAGGAAGGAAAGAAACAAAAACGCGGGAAAGAAGGAATTAAAGACAAAAAGAAAAATAAGAATGAAGAAATGTGAAGAGCAAACAAAGGAGGAAAAAATTTACCCCTATATTTCCTTGGGAATGTCGGACAGGGCTTCCTCAGGGAAGTGGGAACTTGTTTTAAACAAACAAACAAAAATATATTAAAGCACAAATTTCTACCAGAACAGTTACCTTCTTTACCACAGAGCCCACAGCTTAGTGGACAATACTTTGCAGCCTTCTCCTCAGCTCACTGTGCTCTCCCATTGGCTGGGGCGGCCCTGCAGTGACGCAGCAGCTGCCCTACAGGCCAGTGGCCAGAGCACCCTGCCTCGTCCGCATGTGCTTCAGTGTCTCCATCCATCCACCCTCCAGGCTCTCACGTATTTAATTGCCCCCCATGCAGTTTGCTTTGGGCCGCGCTGCTGTCCTCTCCCCACCTTTCTGTGCTTCTCACCCACCGGCCTGAAGAAGATGGAGCAGGAGTGGACCCATCCCATGGATCCCGCTGAATGGTGGAGGAGTCCTGCCTGGATCCAGTTGCAGTGCAGGCCCCCACATGCCTCTTTCTCTCTCTCGGCAATTCTTGCTGGGTGGAGAAACTGTGAGAGCAGATCTGAGCTGCAGGCAGAAAGGTCTCTCAGTGGGGTGGGGTGGGGTGGGAAGGGAAGGGGGGAGCAATTACACAGTGGCTTCCCACTATATCTGTTGAGATGAGAGCTGTCTCAGCACTAAGCCCAGCATTGCTTCTCTGTCTCTCTTGCGTTATTTATTTATTCTAGTCTTTAACTCCACTGTTTAACTTCCCTCAGCTCAAGCTTTTTGAATGATGGAAAGAGTCAGGCATGTCAACCTCCTTCAGCCAAAGAGCAGGTCCCATGCCCACATCCAGCCCCCGGGCCAGCTGTGCAGACAGCGCTGATATTGCCACCTCACTTCTCAGGCCTTTAGCTGCAGAGAGGGGGAAATGTGGCACAACACCACTGCTCAGGGGAGAAGTGGCTGAATTCCGTCAGTACACGCAGCCTTGCAGACCCCAGGAGAAAGGTCTGCCTGCCCCGGCCAAGCAGGAGCCATGATATCCTTGCTACGACTGGAAGCAGCAATGGGCATGACTTAGCTCCCAGCACAGGGCAGAGTTAGCCCCACATTATGGTGCACTGGGGGCTAGTAGCCTCCTAGCTGAGTCGGAATCTTCCACTTAGGGACTCCCCATCTGAGCTCTGTATCTGGGGCACTACAGGTGTGCAATGAGCACAAAACCCCCAGTTTCCATGGCCCTTTCTCCCATTTCTGATGAATATATCAGCTTCTCTGAGACAACTGTGTTTGTCCAAAATCACCTGAATGTATTAGCTGCCTCTTGCCATTGCTCAGCTTCTGGAAACAGCTGGTGCTTCCTTTCCTCCAGTGATGGAGGGGGAAAGCTTTTATTCAACACCCAAGAGATCCAGTCTGAATTCCTGAACACCAGCTCTCTTTGCTCCTTGGTGTGAATTCTACTGCATTAAAACTCCCCAGCCAGCATCAGAGAGAGAAAAGACATCAGCTCTGAGGAATGAGAGGCCTCCTCCATACAGAGCCCTACAAGACAAGAGAAAGGGGATGGAGCAGCTCTCCCTTGCTCCTATTGCTTTTCTCCACTTCCCAGAAAGAGCCCTGTCAGCCTTCTGTCTCTGCAAGGTCTTCCTCCCTCCAGAGCGTGGACCTTGATCACACTGCCTGTTTGACCAGGAGACCTGTGGCTGTCTCACTGGGCCAGGCAGTGCTGTGGGATGCTGTGGGTGCCTGGAGCAATTCTGCTTCTTGCTGTCTGCTGCCATTTTGACAAACAGTCAGTGCCCTCAGCATCTTTGAACTGAGCCCTTTCAGTCCAATGGTCCGCTCTTCTCTTTGCCTATGTTTATTGGAGGATAGCAGTTGTCACCCTGCTAGGAGTCTGATTTCAGTCCTAGCAGAGAGATGATGCTTTCCAGGAGCCCTTGGGTGCTACGTGGTGTGTCCTGACCTGTTAGCAGTGTTATCTTGCTGACTCCAGGGGCCTTCCACTGGGCAGAGTAGGAAATGGGAGTGTTTTCCTATCAGGAAGAGATAGCCCAGGGCAGTCATCTCACCTTCTGGGCTTTGAGGCAGGGATCCTCGTGGCCTTGCTTCCACAGGCTACTCGGGCCCTTGGGAGAAGGTTGCACAAATGCATTTTGCTGATGCTCAGTGGGCAGCAGGGCTGCTGAGGAGTTGGGGAGGTGGAGTCCGAAAGTTCGGGCCCACGGACAGAGCAACATCTGTGTGGTAAGTGTCCGTGCCCTGCTGCCAGCCTCGAGCCCACGAGGAGGAGTGTAAGTGCCTCACAAGCCCACCTACGGCTCAGGAAGCCCCTCCTCAGCCATGGGCTCAGGGCAGAACAAGCAATCAGCAGTGAGGCCTTCTCCTCCTTGCTGTCAGGCACCCACGTGCCGCTCTGTTGGCCCCACACCTCTGGTAGAAGTCTCAGGGAGCCCCTTCCAGCCTAGAGCCCCGCTCCTTTATCTCTGGCTTGAACACAGCTGGTGGTGAGTCTGGTGGAAAGAGCCCTTAACCCAAGTGCCTCAGCTCGTCAGAAGCACCAAGGAGGAAGGGACGGCCCTCATTCCCCTGACAGGCGTGCAAGGGGAGCGTGGCAGAGGGAAGAGGCACTTCAGCAGCGAGGACAAGGAGCTGTGAGGTGATGGAGGCCGCTGTCTGCGTGTGTATGTGTGCAGGCAGTGGTGGACGAGAGGCTCTGTCCTCCTCCCCAAGAGCGGCAGTGTTTGGGGTTTGCTGCCCCATGCCTGTGCTTGAGGGGGCAGTTCTCCTTATGGAGGTAATGCATCCCAGGTGAGACGTAAAGCCATGCTCCTCACCCCTTGCAATTAAAGACCCCTTCACACTTTTCACAGTGTTCTGGCTAAATTACCGTCCTTAAACTTAATTACAGACTGTCGTCTTAAATATCTGTTGCAGTCTCAACCGGGTACATTATGTTTCCCTTCCTGATGTTTTATGTTGCTTATCGAGTAGCTGCTTTATTCCACTCCAGAAGTGGCTGCATTTCAGTGATGGTGGAGATTATTCTGTACATAGAAGGAAAGTCCCTGCAGAAGGAAAGTGCAATATAAATTTAAGAGACTGCTTTTATTTACAAGGAGACCTCTGCTTGGTAGTTGTAGAAATACATTAGGAAGAATGCTGTGTGGGTGTTAGCCGATATATACTCAATTTCTTCTTTTTTTTTTCCAGGGTATAAAACAGAAAATATGTGAGTGTGCAGGCTCCTGGGTATAAGCTGTAGATATTAGAAGCAGTGACTGCTACTGTGTAGTTACAAGGGGGGCTTAC
This sequence comes from Gallus gallus, assembly GCF_016699485.2. Lineage (NCBI taxonomy): Eukaryota > Metazoa > Chordata > Aves > Galliformes > Phasianidae > Gallus > Gallus gallus. The sequence goes on from NC_052534.1 coordinate 29,757,901, forward strand.
AAAGAAACTTTCATTTGAAACCTCTTTTTGTAGTCGTTCATTGTATTCTGAAAAAATATATATATACATATATACATTTTTGTATTATAATTTTCCACGTTTTGGTGAAAGTCCCAACAATGGGACATCAACAGGACATTAATCCATAGCTTTTAACAACGCAAATGTCAATTCCTGCCCCGGTTCTGAGAAGCAGCTCCTGGCTGGTAGCAGTAATGGCCTGTTTTCCTCTGTGTAGATCAGCCGCTGGAAAACGACGGAGCTAATGTGTTTCATTTGATGTGGAGTTAAGTAATTTGGAATGCCTGAGTGCAACTCTTCCCAGCCACGCAGGAGTGAAAAACGTTTCATCTCTGTGACAAATCACAGCGGCTGGGGAGCTCCTGAGCTGCGTGGCTGGGAGCGCTCCGGGTCTGCCCTGCACAGCGTGCCGCCTGAGAGCAGCCCTAGCAGGAGCCCTGCTTCTGGATGCAGTGCTGTTGTGGGAGAAGGCAGGGCAGCAGTCAGGGGAAAAGCATAGGGGTTTTGGGAGGTCAAATGTTTAGGTGTTTCCTTCAAGGATGATGATGGATGTATGAATGAGCGTAGTAACCGGCATACAAATTGTATTCTACTCTCTATTGCTGTTCAAAGCGTGGAAATCGAATTTCTCCCTGTACAAAGTCCTGTGGGTACGCTGCTTCAGAACGGCGTCAAAATGCATCGGCTCCAGAGACGACCAGGGTGCTCCCTCTGCAGCCTGCCTGTACCGCTCCACACCAGGAGAACCACCTTCCGTTGGCGTCTTTGTGCCTTGCAGCCGGGCAGGGATGGTCACCAGGAGCAGATGGCAGTGCTGCTGGGAGAAACGCTGCTCCATCGCACCATCACAGAGGCACCGGGCGTTGTGAAAAGGGAGACCTGCAGGAAGGGTGTCCCAGCGTGCAGACGAGGCAGGAGCACGACTCAGTACAGGCTGCTGGGGAAGCCAGGAGCTGCCTCTGTTTGTGTTTTACTTTGGCTCCTCTGTTAGCTGCTCGTCCCACTCGGCCTGGGAAGGCGTTTAATGCAGACAAAAGGCATTTGCAGAAAAACAAGTCCTGGAGAGCTCCGGAAATTGCATTTTAACAGGACCCAATTTACACTCGGTGGTAATAACTGGCAGCTGGTGGTTTCCAGCCGGGAGCTGAATAGCCCCAGTACACTCAGCATCCCAATTGATAGCTGTGATAGATATGTGTTTTGCAGCAGTCACCCCTTTGGAGTAAGACATGTGCCAGTTTGTTTGACAACCTGCCACCCCCTAGCGCACCACAGGGGATTCTGGGCTCTTCTGATGGCTACTCACAGCCTGGTGCGGTCACATCAAATCAGGGACAGCCATTTGTGCACGGGAGGCTATGTACATCCCCAGGAACACTGCAGAGAGGTGTGACCCTGGGCTGGGTGTAAGCTCTGCCACCAAGCGTCCTTCCTCCAATGGAGGCAGCTGTCTAGGGGCTTGCAGCAGGTCAGCAGGTCTGACTGAGTCCCTGTGGGGACAAGGGCATGCATCCCATTCATAACTGCTTCTGGCATGTCCTAGGAGCGGGGGGATGGTGGGGTTCTCCAGTGCTGGTGATGGAACAGGAAGACAGGAGCACTTCAAGACCTGTGTTGGCTCCATCGGGGACTTCCTGTGGGTCACATGGTGGCTTCCCCTGTGACACAAGAGGGCTCAAGACTCTGTGGGCAGCTGAGAGGACGGACAAGATGGCATGCTGGCATTGTTCTTGGAAGAAAAGAAGGCTGCACTCTGTGCTGCATTGCCCATTATCTCACAGGTGGAAGGCAGTGGGCTCTGCCCTGCAACTGCTTGGATGGCTGGGTGATGGAGAATAATAAAAAGCCATTAGACCTATAAACCATTTGCTTGTATGGAAGGAGGCACAGTTTTACGCTTCCAGTAAGTCTTGTCCTAAAGGGCGATTTAGCTATGAACGCTTGGCTTACAGTGAGATATTTTACCCCCAGGGCAGACTCAGCACAGCATAACGCAGCTGGACAGCCCTTGCTCAGTGCCAGTAACCATGTCAGAGCTGGTGCCCAGACTTCGTTGCTGGCTCTGTTTGAGGCTATTATGGCCAACCCTGGACTGAAGCACTAAGCCAACTGACGGGTAACTGGCTGCACTGCCACCCTGTGTGTGTATTTCTGTGTTCCTCTTGCATACTCGCCAGCCCTGCAGGAAGATACAGGACCTGCTGCTGCTGTAGCCAACAGACATCTCCCTCAGCTGAAGAGGCTGGGCTCTGGTCCTGCCATTTTGGCAGCAGGGAGGCTTTCAGCTGCATAAAACCCAGCTGTTATAGCGAGTATTTACTCCTGGATGGTCAAAACTTGCATAACTATAGTATCAGATAATCTGTATAGGCAGGCCATGGATAGGAGCTGAAATATGCCAGGCATTGGCAGGGAAAGTGAGCGGCAACTGCGCTGCCCTCAGCATTACAGCTGCTCTGGGCAGTCACTGAGCCCAAACCAGCTCTAAGGGAATGCTGCCACACCTCTCTGTTTGGTTCACATCTTGTCTCACTGGGTGTTGATCTCAGGAACTGGTCGCTGCTGTCAATGAACACAGAGCAACAACCAGCAGAAGCTGTAGTGGCATGGTCAACTCAGACAGCTCTTAACTTGCGGTGAGAGGAGAACATCAATTTCTTGCTGTCTTTGAAATGCCATCAGCACTGACCGGGGGCACTATGTTAGGTTCTTTGTATCGGTGGCAGCACGCACCTCTCAGAGGCAGAGCAGCCAGGGAGCCCTAAGCACTGGGAAAAGGGGAGCAAAGGAACTTTCCTGTGAATTTATTTGATTGTTTCCTAGGGAACCCTGGTATGTCACATCCTGGGACGAGAAGACACACTCTGAGTTTGCTGGAGGTGACCTATTGCTCTCATCAGGCCTTGCTATTTGTCCTCTGTTCCTCAACCCTAGCTTTCCAGTGCACTGATGTAACTGGTGGCATCAGCTCTGGGTCAAGTCACCTGGCGTCAGTGCTTTCAAATAGATGATCTTGGCCTGTTTTCACAGCTCTTGGGACTGTCTGGATTTACCGTCTCACTCCAGAGGGCTCCACAACACACGTTCATCTCTCGGGACTTTCCCAAAATGCTGGAGATGCTACAGACAAATGGCTCTCCTTCGTGTTTATGGTCATAGCCCTTACCTAACATCATGGAGACAGTCTCCAATGTCTATGTGGGGAGGAAAAACTGGTACGAGGATGGTTTCACTTGGGTCTTTTTTCACAGCCAAAACCATCCTGCCTGTATTGCACTGTGCCTACTGGAGGAAAGGAGCTGTCACTCAGTATGCAACTGTCTCATAGGGCAGCAACTGTGGCATCTCCTGCCTTTGGCCAGAGGTGAGCATCAGGTGGTGTGTTCCACACTCTTCCTCACTCCATCCCCCTGCCCCATATTCATCCTCATTGGGCATTTCATTCTCAGCCTGGAGAGATCAGCAGTAGATCATCCCTGGATCCCATGGAAGGGAAACACACCAAAATCCCTCTCTCAGCTTGCAAGGGGCAGGGAGAATCAGCTCAGGCGCAATGGTGAGCCTCTTCAGTGGGATCCAGCACCAGCGGGACGTCGCCAGCCTCATGCTTCCAGGTTGCCAAGGCCAGTAGACAGTACACGTTGACCTGATGGAAGCACTCAGAAACATCCGGAGCTACAGGGATACTGTGAAGGGCAGGGGAGTTCTCTGATGTCTCCTGTTCCTTTTGCATCGGTATCCTTGGGTGGGGACCCTTGGACAGAGCCCACCCACCTCCGTCATCACCACCATATCTTGTCACGTTCTGCTCCACATCTCATAGGGTGCCATCACGGCCATCGAGCGGAGCTGGGACCCTCTCACCCAGCCATCCACGACGTTAAAAGCACAAAACACCAAGGGACTGAACTGAACCTTTTGAACAGGGTGAGATGTTTTATAAGCATTGCCTCATCCGTCCCCTAACCCTGACGCACCTGACATGTAACCTATAGACTCTCAACATGGATTGTTTCATACAAATAAAGCTGCAGTACTCAAGTGGGTCAGCCTGTGTGTCCCTCTTTGCCGGGTTGGGATGACAACTAGGATGCAGCTTGCAGCATGGGCTGGGGCAGGGAGAAGCTGGGGTGGCAGCCTAACACTGAGGGGCATGCCTTGTTGGCACTTCCCAAGTCTGGTTTGGTCACTGGGGAAGGCACCTCATTCTTGCTCAAACCCCACCGTGCTTGGAGACAGCCTGGGAGGGACTCAGAGCAAGGCAAAAGTGTCCTCCAAGTGTCCTGTTGCTTTGTACTTCATTCGTTAGCTAACCACCTGTTCTAAATGTCCTAACAATGGGGCTTTGCAGAAGCACTCCCGACTTTCAGTGTATTGTCTGCTATAACGTGATACACTCTTTAAAAGCAGCGTTCCTGGCTCTCTCAAGCAGGGCACCGCCACTTAGAATTAGCTCTGACAACCCAGACTTCTTGCTTTAATTCCGTCTAGGCCTTTACACCCTGTCTGCAGCCATCCTCACAACCTCCATGCTAACTTACGCTGTTGCAATCCTTCCCTGTGAGAGGAGGATGTGCCGCTGTTTAGAAGCTAGGCTGAGGTCCAGGCTGCTCCTGCAAGGTGCTCTGCACTATCGATTGCAGGGCAGCTATAGCTCAGCTCCTCCTGCATGTGCTGGAGACAATATCACCTCCAAAGGTAAGAACGATGCTAATTTTGTTAAAGTTTGCAATCACTGGGAATGCCCACTGCAAAAGGCCACAAGGGAATGAGTCTGTTTTGTTTTGGCTTGGGGATTCAGTGGTGAGCAATAAATAAAACCTGGAGACAGACAGTGAGTGATGAAGATCCAGAGGAGTATTGACTGCATGCTCAAGTGAGTACAGTCCTTCACGTGAAGCCTGCAGGCACAGGTTGCACAGTCATTAAGAAGAGGACAGTAATGCGGGCACACAAGGATGCTTGGCTGCACTTTAGGCTCCCGGCTGGCTGAGCGTGGCAGCACTGGCTGTGCACTGGCTTGATTTTTACACACGCCTCACCGGCACCCCTGTGCCGTGCAGGGCTCCCCAGGTGCCTGGTCCCCAATGTGCCAACACGCAAACCCAGGCTGTCACCCCAAACTGCACTGCACGGGCAGTATCCCAGAGAGGAAGAGAATACTTATTTGTAGGCCAAAAACAAAAAAAAAACCCAAGCAGAAAATGCAACAATCTGGATTTTAAACATCCCGACCCTGTTATTTTAAAAAAGACCAGAGGAAAAAAAAAATAAAATAAATGATGCTGACTGGAGAGAAAGATTTATGGCTTGCATAACAGGGCCAGGATTTATAAGCAGAACAAAGTGACCTAAAAAGCCGAGAAGATTTAGAGATCCAGGCTGTAGCTACAGCCCACCGCAGCAGAATCGTGCCAGCTCTGTCAGCCCCAGAGCAGTCACTGCCTGGACAGCCCTGTCCATCAGGTTATGTGCAGGCGAAGGGAAGGCGAGCTGGATTAGCACTGCCCGCTGCTGTGCCTCCGCGTGGCAGAGCTGGAACTCCCTTGCTGAGGGGAGAGAATGGGGATTAATTAGCTAATGACCGTTCATCACCTCGGGAGGGCTGGGATAGCTCTGTGCCTGATATCTCACAGCAGAGGGGAGCATCGGAAAGTGCTCGGCATCTCCCAGGAGGAGGGTTCCCAGCCCATGCCTGCTGGCTGTGTTGCAGCCCCTGGCCGAGCTCCTGCCACATGCCAGCCTGGGTGCCAGCTCATCTTCCTGATGTGCCAGGGCCAGCTTTTGTCTTTCCATGGGCTGTTCAGGCCGCGCTCAGCTTCGTCTGCCTCTGGAAAGAACTGGACTGCTGTGGGGCCTCCACCTGCAGAGAGATTTAGCCGTGGGTCTGACAGATGTCAAACCTGCTGTGAAAATGCCCAGGCTGTGCAGTGAGCTTAACCAGCCCTTTCACCGGATCCCAGAATAACAGAATGGCCGAGACTGACAGGGACATCTGGAGGCCAAGCAGGCACACCCAGAGCAGGTTGACCAGGACCACGTCCAGGTGGCCCTCTCCAAGGAGGGGGAATCCACAATCTCTCTCCTCACCAAAGAGGTGACATCGGAGCACCAAAGGAGGCACTAAGACAGGGATCCCGGTTTCCTCCCCCAGCCCCATCCCCGCCACTCACTCCTAAAGATGCCACCGTATCCCCTCTCCAGCCCCCTAGCTCTTACTTGTGAGTGACTTGGCGTTCATGCCTGGGTCTGCAAGAAAGCAGGGAGCCTGAAATCACTTGGTTCCATCTTCTGAGAGAACTGACTCCCTGATGAATTCCATCTACTGAGAGAGCCGCCATCAAAAATGAAAAATCCCTAAGATAACGTGCGACGTGGAGGAGCCACGTGCTTCTGATGGCCACCGCCTCTCCCTCCCAGCATTCCTGGCTGCGTGTGCCTGCCTCATCAGCCTTCCCCGTGTCTGTCTCCATGATTTATGGTCTTAATAACTGAGCCCGAATCCAGCTGCCCCCCCGGGGGCTCGTAACCAGCCGCCACTCACACTCGTCGCTTAGTATATTTTGGTGCAGTCCAGAGTATATCCTCATAAGAACCCCATCTCTCGCTCCTCTGCTCAGCAGCAGACGCTTTTCCTGGGCAGAGCTGTGGACGCCCTCCTTCACCTTTTGCTAGAAGTCACCATCAGCCTCCTGAAGCAGCAGAGGGGGTCATACAGCACGGTTTGGGGCTCTGGAGGAAATGAATGGAGGAGCAGTACCCTGAGGACATGGGCATGGAGGCTCCGGAGGTGCCAGTATAGGGTCTGGGAGCTGGGCTTGGGAGCCCCGTGCAGGCACAGTCCTGCCCCATGAGGGTCTGCTCCCCACTGCAGAGCACCTGCAGCCCATTTGTCTGCCAGATCTCTTTTTCTATTACACATTGCCATCCAGGGCACTGGTAAAGCCCCACAGACTCCCAGTGTCTGGCAAAGTAAGTGCCTCCTGTCCTGCTTGCACTCCAGAGCTAATCATTCCTAAGCAGCTAAAAGGAGGTAAAAGACCCCAATTAGTCTCCAAAGAGTCTGCCTGCGGTTTTCAGAGCTGCTCCAAGGTCTCCGTGCTCCTTGGAGGTATGGCTAACCTCTTGGACTAATTGACAGCAAGGGAGAGGCACAAGCCAGTTTCCAACCTCTAATCCCCCGAAACACTACACTTCAGCATTGCAACGGCAGCTCGGCAGCTGGTGCCCATCCTGCCCTCCTTTCTGCCGATTAATGACTCTCTAATTGCTCCTTATCTCGCACTGACAAGGCGGGGAGGGGTGCCAGCCTTCACTGTCACAGGGGAGGGGGAGCAGCGCGGGGGCATCCCCGGAGGAGCAGAGCTAATGACCCAACCGACTACCAGAGCGTGTGCTTCGTGTGTAATACCTGTTAACAGGTAGTGCCCCTGGGGAGCGAGCTCCACAGGGGGGGGGGGAGGAATAGTGGGATGGGAGTCGAGCCAGAAGAGCTCTTGATTTGGAGCACTGTTCATGTGCACAAAAGCCGAGTGCCCACCTAACTGAGCGTGATTGAGCAGCAGAAAGAGAAATACCCCATCCACAGTGTGTGGGGGGGGGGGGAGGGGAGGAGGTGGAAGAAAAGGGCAGGGATGGATAGGGGCAGGACAGATAAGGGATAGGCAGGATAGGAAGGGATGCTCCTCTGAGGAGCACGCCCTGGCTGCAGCTGGGAGGCAGCCAACCAGCTCGAAACAGTTAACAGCTCTCCTCAGCCACAGCACGGTGATGGATGAGCCCTACCCCGTGGAAATGTCACCGTCTGAGCAGAGCGTGAGCTCATTCCCCTCCGCCTCCCATCTCAGCCAGGGGGGCAAGCAGCCCCCGTAGCGGGCACTGCAGGGGAGGCCTGGCCTGGCCTCCCACCTTTTGGTGGCAACGTCCAGACACCAGCAGCAAGCAGAGCCCTGAGCCCTCGGGGTGTGACCCTGCTACCCCAAAGCCTGTTGATTAATGTGAAAAGGGCTCCCCTCCTTTGCCGAGGAGAGGAGGAAACGTAAGCGGATGAGGGATGGTCTGGTCGGGCCTTCAACCTTGTTATCTAATTTGAAAAATGGGCAAATGAGATAATTATGGTGAGGTATCGATTCATAGCGACGTGCTCCATAAATGCCATAGCAATAACTCTCTGCTCTGCCACGCAGCCCCCCAGCCCCTCCTCAGCTGCAGAAGGCAAGCACGGGCTCTTTGACTCAGCCTGCATGTGTGCCTGAGGGATGGAGCTAGGCAGGGATGGAGCTGAGCGTGCCCTCACGGTTTCTGCCTTTCTGTCTTCCCCACGTGGCAGCGGCCTCGGGACAGTGCAACAGGTACCCCCTCCACGCTCCTTGCAATATCAAAGGCTTTTTCCTGCAGCTGAGGCAGCGTTTTCCCTCCCGACCAGTGACTGGGGAAATTGATGCTGTCGGAGGAGCGCAGTCACGGCTCCATTCGCACAGCTCAGCCACTTACCCTCGGTTTCACCACGTGTAAAGTGGGTGATCATTATAATCCCCTGCCTCCCAGGGGACATCAAGAGTCAATGAATAAGTCATAAAAAGAAGTGCTTTGAGATCCTTGCCTAGAAAATATTCTAGGGCTGTTATTGTTATTGGTAATGGCACATACTTATTCCACTTATTGGCACTTCAAGCTACATTAAAGTCATTCCCTAGATGCAGGAGACTTCACACAAAATATATGACCTTCTGTTCCAAAAACACAGACACCTGCCTGTTGTAGCGAAGCAAATGCTGCTACTTGCCTGTCTGCTTCCTCACAATCGCTGCCCCGTGTGCCCATTTGCAGCAGCATCTCAGCTCCCTCCTTCCCCTCCAACGAAGGGTCCTACCCCCACTGCCATGGCAAAACCTGAAAGCCTTTCCCCTTTCCCCACCCTCCCAGCTTTATCCGCTGCATCCCATGCTGTTACACCCTCTTTCTCCAGATGGTGTTTCCTCAGCTTTTGCCCTGAATGTCTGTACCCCACCTTCTCTGCTTCCTCAGTAGCTCCTTTAACATGTATACCTATACCCTGGCCCCCATTCCTTCCTTTTGTGGAGAATATGGAAGTCTGAGATAGTTCATGACCCAGTTTCCCCTCTCCCTTTGGTCGTGCTATCCCACTGGATGCAAGGGGGGGGATTCCTTTCCTGACACAGTAAGTGGGAACGTCCCTCAGGACCTGTTATCACAGGCATAGCATTATCTTGGAGCTCCAACAGAAGACCATCACACAGATCATTAACTTCAAATAACTGCCAGAAGGAGGGGAAAGACACGGGATATGGGAAGATAGTATGGCTGATGCCTAGAGGCAATCTACGCTGCCTGAGGAAGGTGCTGCAACTGTATGCAGTTTATGCTTTGCTGCTCTGAAATTCTTTACAACCTCATCAAATTGCTTCATAGAGACTACCAGATTTCCTACTCGCAATCTCTTGACACCAAGAGATGCTTTCATCATCCTATCCCACATGAACATGGGGCATGGTGGAATAGTTGTGGTCCCTGCCCCTTACATCCTCCTCAGCATCCAAGACCCACCTTCATGGTCCCTGTGTTCCTCTCTCAAGAGGAAGCCTGCACTTCTCTGGATGGACAGCACGAGTTCTCCCCATCGGGTTCTTTCAATCCCATCATCACCAGGGGAGCCAAGAGTTGGACTCAGTGATCCTTATGGGTCCCTTTCAGCTCGGGATATTCTATCAGTATATCATTCGTTCTCCCTAATAGCTTTTCTGTGGACCATTCTCTGCTTTCTGTGCAGGGACAGGGATCTTCATCCCTTCCTAGCAGGGCTTTCTTGGAATACAGGGTGGGAAGACGCCTTTCATCTCTCTTTGTCCATACTCAAGACATTTAGTCTGGCATGGGCACCAAGGAGCTTTGTCTTGATGGAGAAAGAGAAGAACCTGTGAGAGATGGTTGGTCTCATCTGTTAAGCATGCATGAGAGGGAAGTAATCGCCTTTTCCTCCTCTGGCCATGGCAGGAATGCGAGGAACCAGTCTAGCTTCTGGACAACTGCTGCAAGTATAGGGTCCACCTTGGGTGTCCAGCAAACCTCCTGCAAATACAGACTGCAAAGCGCTTCCACCAGAGAGTTAAACCATCAGAGGGGAAAGGCTGGGAGCTGGTACCCTAAATGTGTCCTTACAGAGATGAGCACAGCAGATTCCAGGTTATACACAAATGTCTCTTCAGGTTCCCCAGGCACTGGCTGATGTCTTCTACGTGAAGTGTTAAACCTGCAGACACTGACTAAAAACTACCCACTGACAGAGAAAATATTTGTTAGTTTACTCTAAGTTTATTAGATGTTAGACCTAATTAAAAGTTCCAGTGCGTGGTAAATGCTTCTTTAATTACAGTGAAACAGGAACATTAGAATTGTGGTTTTGTAGAGAAAGTACATCTAATTAGGCTGGTATATTTAGGGTATTATTTCTATCCATTGGAAATACACTGCACTTCACGTTGCTTATTCCAATCAGAGCTTTACAGAAATGCGTTCCAAACAAACAAAAAAGAAAAAAACCTTTTTTTTTAATTTCCTCCTCCACTTTTTTTTTTTTTTTTTAATGTTTAATTTATTCTTAATGAAAGAAACTCGACTGAGAGTCCCCAGAGGATGCACTCCCTTGTTTGCGCACAGAACAGATAACCAGCACTGCGTGGATCAGTAGTGGGATCTTTGTTAAGAGCAATTGGGGAGCTACGAAGCTGTTGTTCAGTCCTCCATCTCACCATGTACAATAGCAACAGTGAAGTCATGTTTTTATGACACGGGCGCTTGTTCTGTGAGACAAAGACAATCTTCCTCAATTTATCCTGCCAAATGCATTTCTACATCGTTGCATTGCCAGAGGCACAATCCTGCTCTTCTCTCATATGCCTTCCCTGACTAGCGGGGTACCTAAACTCAAAGCTAACAGGCCACTTGCTCTCAGCTACGTGAGACCCAAGCTTTATTTCAGACACTTTGCATAGGAACACTTCTCTTGCTCCCCTACCCCACAGCAAGCTCTGAAGAGCACCCATGCAGCACTGTTCACCGCTGGCAAAAATGGATAGCGAATCGAGGTGACTGCAGTGGAAAAGCTGAGTCACAGCCTGACCCAGTGATTGAGCACCTGGTGGGAAAGCAGGGCCGACTCAGGGGAGCTCAGGTGCATGCAATGAACCTAAGTGACTGGAAGGGGTGGAGTCAGTATCCACCCCTTCCCAGACCCCATTTAAGGGTTGGCAGTGGAGCAGTGAGGGTATCTCTTGATGGAGATCCCTGCTTACCTGAGGCCTTCCAAAGGTAAGCAGCTCTTTTCTTTTATTTCTGTAGCTCCTGCACTTGGGCTTGTTCTCATTTGTTGCAGCTGAAGACTTTGCTACCCTGTTATCATTGCAGTACTTTCCATCCCATTATGGCATTACAGTGACTATATCGGAAAAAAAAATAGTGTTTTGTAGCTAAGAATTTGCTCTAACAAATACTGTTATTGTGCTCTTTGTGTCTGTTGTAGTTTCGATGGAAATAAATAGGAGGCATTACTTTCAGAGCACCCTACGTGTGTGTATATATGTGCATATATGTAAATATATGCCTTATGAGTATTAATAAATATAAAACAATAGGGATAACAGTGCAAAAGGAAAAAAGAAATCTTTGCAGGCTGCTGGATTCTATGTTGGCAACTTGATATTTAAAGGGAAAAAGCACAAGCACACATGTGGGCTGCAAACAGGCCTGGTCCCTGTCTATGTGCCTGGAATTTGGAGCCAGTTGCTCCAAACCAAGTGTTGGAAACCACCACGAAGCAAAACCAAACCAGGACCAGCCCAGGGAAGGATACTACCCATTGCCTTAGCACTGCATATACAGAAGCAGAGTGCTGCGGTGCTGTGCTGCCTCAGTGCCCAGCACAAGTGCAGGGATAGCCAACGGAGTTGAGGTCTTGCAAAGGAAGCTCTGAGTGTTGTCTTTTTACAAGAACACTGCTATTTGTCCGTGAAGAGGTCTGTGCGCACTAGTTCTGCAGGTAGATCTTACACACTGTTGTCTTATGGACTTCTGAAGGGCTCACAGGCTAATGCTGCACTCCACCAGTTAGCTCAGCAATTGTCAGTCGGTCCCAGATGTTTGCCATCTGCTTCTGGGGTCCTTCCCCAAAATTCTTTCTCCTATTCCTTAGTTTTGCTCTTTTGCAGATCAGAGGCAGCAGGCTCAATGCAATACCAACACCTGCAAATGCTGGTGGAGACCCTCCAGCTGGGCCTTATAGCATGGTTGCACCTTCTAGACTACCTGTGGCAGCAGCAGTGGATCACCTGGTTTGTTCTTAACACTCCTGTTATCCCATCCTCAACCAGCCAGTGATTGACAGCAGTTAGACCTGCCTAGAGAAAGGAGACTGTCCTGCCTGCACCTCAAGCTGCACTCATCTGCAGGAGCACAGCACTCAGGGATGTAAGCTCTATGCTTACCAGCGGGGTGGAAGAGACCAGAGCACAGCCTGGATGTAGCTCTGGGAAGGGAAGTGGCTGGGCTCACAGGTCACATGGGTGACAGTCCTTCTGGCTGCAACATCAGCCAGAGCAAAACTGACATAGCCCTGAGTCTCCTCATTTCCATGTGTAGGCTGATGTGCAAATGGGCTCTGGCAGGAAGAGCCCCCCGGGGGGTACTATCACACCGATGCCCAGATGTGTTATGAAGATTGCTTTTGCAGCTTTCTCTCGAGCATCTGATAGCAGCCACTGTCAAGGTTGAGATAAGGGCCTAAAGGGACGTTCATTTGGCCTGCTGCAGCATTTCCTGTATTCAGTGGCCTTCTTTTCTCCCATTCTTATTGCATATATATATTTTTATCTCTTGGCTTCACGGCTCCCATGTGTTCCCAAGCAGTGACTGTCTCTTTGTGTGTGTGCAGCTGGGCAGGGCTGAGCACACTGATGCCATTACTGCCATACAAATGGCAGTGCCCTGCCCTGTGCCCCTCCTTCTGACACAGCCCTCCCCATCCCACAGCTGCCCCATGCCAAACTCACCAGCCCCATGCAGATGATGGCAGCTGTCCCACTGGTCCGTGCAGGACTGTGCGGACCTTTCTACATCCTCCTGCTGCCTTGTGCCCTATGTCTTCCAACACCTGCAGCTCCTTTTTACCCCCATCTTCTTCTCAGATTTAATTCCCTGGCAGCACAGCTCCCCACACAAGGCCCAAGCTGTCTCTTCTTATGTGCCAGGGCAGTGGCATCACATCCCCCAACACAGTCCTTGATGGCTCCGGCCAAATACTACTGCAACACTGCCTCGCCTTCCCCAGCTACTTGTGGTAACTCTGCAGGTCAAAAAAACAACAGAAAGGTGAGGTCCGAAATTCTCCAGTGGATTGCCAAAATACCATTGGCTGGAAATTTACTCAGCGTGGTCTGAGGGTCACTCTGTGAGCTGATTTCCCGTCTCTGCTGCCCTTCCAGTGAGAGTGCTTGGCCTCCTCATTGTGGTTGCTCTTCCCGTATCAGATGTACAACACCCCCCTTCACCTGGCAGCAGCCCATTCTCTAAGAGTTATCATTTATTTTAAAGACAAGGCACTAAATGGATAATGCCCTGCTTTGACAGTGGGCTCAGGACTTCAATGTGCACTATAAAGCATTTGGCACACTCAATAGCTGCCTGTCTGCTCAGCAGTGCCTCAGGGCCCCCTCAGCTCAGGGATTCTCTGCCCTACCCCACCTCCTCCAGAGCTTTGGGGGTCAGGGTGGCTTAGCAGGGAGTGAGGAACGAAACATCCACAGCCTCCCAGGGGGATGTTGGGCCCAGGGCATTGTGCACAGTGTGACCCCCACCCAGACAAGGCCTATGGGGCTTGGAGGAAGCCTTCCTCCTGCTTCATCTGCTTCTGCCTGGGGAAGTCTTAGCCAGCCACATGCCTCCTCTTATGACACATTAAGGGGTGGAAGGACTCAGAATCATAGAACTGTTGAGGCTGGGAAAGACTGAGATCGCCTAGTCCAACTGTTGATCCATCAACACTGTGCTCACTAACCATGTCCCTCAGTGCCACATCTAGCTATTCTTCTCTTGAAAACCTCCAGAAGCTTTCCTGGAAGTTGTGCTGCATGGCTGAGTGCTTGCAAACCCTCACCAGACAGCTGACAGTGCACAGGTGGTGAGTGTCCTCCTGGCTCCTACATGTCTGTGTGAGCCACACAGAACTCAGTTGTCAGATCGCTTCCCAGTTAAGTAGAGACAGGATGGGAAGTAATGGCTTTAAGTTGTGCCAGGAAAGGTTCAGGTTGGGTGGGAAGAGAAATTTCATCTCAGAAAGAGCAGTGAGGCAGTGGCACGGACTGCCCATGGAGGTGGTGCAGTCACCGTCCCTGGAGGTGTTCAAGAGCCGCGTAGATGTGGCACTGAGGGATGTGGTCAGTGGGCATGGTGGGGGTGGGCTGGTGGTTGGATAAAATGATCTTGGAGGTCTTTTCCAGCCTCAATGCTTCTAGGATTCACTAGACAGACAAGATGGAGGGAGGCCTGGATAGCAATGACACAAGCTGGTGGTTCAGCTCTTTCTCTGGTACAGGTGCACAAAGCCTTTGCAAAGCTGTCAGTGCAGAGCAGCTCTCAGGACTTACAGTCCCTTCCTTCCCTACCAGCTGTCATGGCTCAGCTCTCCCTTGTCCCTGGACATCAAAAGCACAGACACTGCGGTCACCCCACACTTGAGCTGAAGGAGCAGACCTAAGTCACTCCAAGCAAAGCATCAGCACTGGAAGGAGACCAGAGAGAGAGCTGGGCTGTGCAATAATAATATTAGGCTTTCATACCAGGTGTTTCATTACATGTTCAATGCATTTACCAAGCCTGCTCACTGATCCTCATTCCTCCAGCCAGGCATAAAAGAGGCAGGAAGAGGTGAGCAGCAGCAACAGAGCTGCTGGTGAGTGAGGGGAGCAAGAGAGCTCCTGCACAGGAGTGACCCGCTCACAGGGGAAAGAGAGAAAGGATAAAGCAGATCCATGAGGCTTGGGGAAAGAGGGGATCCTGCTGGCTTGGGAAAACTGCCCCCCAAAGCTGGACGAGTGAACATCTGGAAGAAAATGTCAGCTTGCTGATCATAACAGGGGCTGCAATTTGTAATCTGCTGCATAGCCTAATGGTGTCTGTTAAATCTGCAGACAAAGCATTTGCTGAGATGGTGGGAAAGCTACAAAACCACCTATCCTCGGGGTCACTGGCGATGATAGAGAGTTTCTGTTTTTATAAAGAGAACGTGAAAGAAAATGAACATTTCTGAATACGTGGCTGGAATAGAGAAATGTCCAGAGATTTCCCAGGGTGGAGGGAATATAAATGATGCATGAAGGAACCGGGTACTCTGTGTTCGGGGAAATAAAACAACCCCCAGCCAATGATTATAGAGCAAGGCTGATTTGACCCCACACCTGCTTTAGAAATTGGAATATCACTGGAAACAAGTCCGGAGGATGCCAAGATTTGTGACAGCATTGTATGATCCACGCAACACATTAACCAAGGTTATCACAAAAAGCGTAGCGTGGACAACTGTCACAAACATAGAGCTCTCATAGCAAGGAATGATGCCGCAATGGAAGCGTTGTCAGTTCTGGCAGGAACAGCTAGGGACCGCGTCCAGGTAAGTACAGCAAGGATGAGGTGATGGAAGCAATTGGCTCTGATTACAGATCCCTGCACTCTGCAGTCAAGCATCAGCCCAGGCACGTGGCTGCTCCTCGTGGCAGCAGCCTTGCTATAGGGAAGGGAAACACTCCCTTCTCACTGCTGAAATCCCAAGCCTGAAAGCGATGCTGGGAGAAAACAGGTGGCTTCTGGTACTGGCAGCTGGGCACAGTGGAAAGGAATGAGGCAGTCAGGCCATCCTCCTGTTGAGACTGGACCTAGGAGGTGCCAGGCGAAAAGGAAGAAGCTGGAGTGGGTACTGCTGGGATGGATGAGATAACAGCTATGCGCTAATGACTGCCCTTGTCTGTGTTTGGAAGTAACAGTTAAGCATACATCAAGGTTGCCCAGTATGTGGTGCCAGAACATGGCACTCAGCAAAGCTGAGTATCTGTGGGAAGATACTGGCCAGGAGTTTGGTGTGATGGCCAGAGATTGGTGCATAAATGGAGGAGGTGCACTACTGGGTTATCCACAGAATCCCCAGTCAGGCTGACCTGCACCTTGTGCATGCCCTGATCCGCACCAGCCCATCTGCCAAGACTGTGCTGGATGTTTCCAGGACATCGGTTCCTTGCTGCTGCTGGGTAGCAGGAAGCTGCCTGAGTTCCAGCATGAGAAGCTGTAGGAACAGGGATTCCTTAGCATGCTGTCAGTGACAAAAGAGACAGGCTCCCTCTCCCAGCAGATGACAATGATAACATCAAGGAAAAAGCAAGTTCAGCTGAATGCACCCCCTAAGGACAGCGCTGTCTGGTGACAACCATACCTCCTTAGCAGAGGTGCTGCAATGAGCCAGAGATACAGCTTAGCATGCACATCTCCTGGTTTGCTACAGAGAGTAGCAGACACCATTGCTATCAGAGAGAAGCTTCCTTTCTGCCCACAGCAGACAATGCCCTTTGGAGACTCTTTCTCCTGGTCTCACAGTCCTGTTCTCTGATGAGGAAAGCAGGCAGCATGGAACAGTTCCCATCCACACAGCCAAAAACCTCTTCTCCTCCTGAAGCAGGATGGCCTCATCCATGCAGTTCCTAGGCCACGCTGTTCCTTGAATTGAGCACAGTTCTAACCCAGCGACTCCTGTCAAATAACGCAGAAGAGATAACATCCAGGAGATATTTGGGCTTAAGAAGCCAGAGAGAAGGGAAAGCGATGCCTGGAGCTGACGTTGCTTTTGGAATCCAACCAGCCTGGGAGTTTTATTCAATTAAAGACACTGTTATTTAATAAGAGGCATTTGCACTCAGGCTGCATACGGACACAGACATATGGCAGAGGGAGAGCAGATGGTCCCTAGCAGTGGCCTTTCTCATGCCACCACCAAGACACAGTGACAGCACCTCCACCCCCCCAGGGACTCAGGCAGGCAGCAGGGCCCCTTACTGCTATGAAACAGCTGCATCTGGCTGGGATGTGGCATGAGGCAGCCCTGGGGGAAATGCTCGGAGATGCTTCGAAGCTCTCTTTGCTTCTGGTAGAAGCTGGAATCTCTTGAGTCAAAAATGGGGATCGGAAATCACCCCTCTGCTTCCCACGGCCAAGATACTCCACCATTAAGGTGGGAAGTGGGCAGAAGATCTGGATGATGGCTGTTATCTCTCCAATTTGGTCCTGTAACCAGCTGCTAGCTTTGAAGGAGGCCGCAGGAGTTGGTTTGAGGTCCCCATCAGGGCACATTTTTGTGCTCCTTCTGGGCCCCAAACTTTTGTTCTAAGTGGCTTAAATAGCTGGCTTACCTGAAAGGAGCTCAGCTGATGAAAGAGCCTGCAGGAAACTCACACCACTGGGAGCACAGCACAGCTGGCACTGCTATAGTGGAATAACACAATGACAAATGAATTTTCCTTTATTGCTACTGCTTAGGTTTTGTGATCAAGAACCATATCCTCGTTTAGCAAATATAACTAAGGTAACTAATAAGCCAGCACACAGACATCCAGAGGGACTTCATCCAGAGGCACTTCTTTGTTCAGTGCACGTGAACAAAGAAGAGCAGGCTGAGAGTTTTCAAATCCTTTGACCCATAGCAAGAAAGGCATCAGGCCAAAAATAAAATTACCACGGTCCCTAATGGTCCAAACCCACATCTGCCACCTGTCAAGGGGGGCTGCTAACAAGTAGGAGCCAGGGAAGACACAAGGTAAAGTATCTGAATCCTACCCAAGGCTGTTAACTAAGTCTCTGCTTTATCAGGCTCTGGGCTGATCTGTTCAGTTTAAAAGGGGGCAGGTAGCCGGGCTCCTGCCTGGGACTCCCATGCCCTGGTAAGACACAGGGAGCTGGGCTGCCATGCATCTACCCCAGCAGGAAAGCATTTCCACATCGGGCTGTGCAGCACCGAGGTCAGCACACACCAGGCTTTCATTACCTTGCTGTAACTCTGAGTTCTGAGATCCACCAACACTGGTTTTTAGATTTTTCCAACACAGTGTGAAATTTGCTGGTGTGGCTCCCATGCACCCTTCACCCCATGCACTGTTTCAAGGCTACCTCCACTCCCAGTCTTATCTCACAATTGTATGGATTTTAAAACCTTAATGTAGCATCAGAAAGAAGATTTCTTTCTAATTCCTGTGGCTGCTGTGGTATTCATTCCCCATTGTTCCCCGTTGCCCTTGAAAAATGATTCGGGCTCATTGTGAACTCCCAATCTCCGAGCAGCCTCCTGAGCTCTCTCCTGGCGTGCGCTTACTTAAAAGCAAAACAAACACCAGTCCACAAAAGCTTTCTGTGTACCTTGCTACCTAGAAAGCAATTCAACCCATTATATCTCCTCCAGTGGTTTTAGCACACAGCGTCTCAGGGGTTGGCGCAATGAACGTTAGTCATGAGCTAATCAGAAACGGAGGTGCTTAAATAATTCATCAGCTTCCTTTCTTCCTGCGGAACCTCAGTGCACAGCCCTGTCATGCCAGCCATGCGGTGCTACCAGAAGGCAGCTCGCTTCACAGAGGGTGTCAGTCAGCTCAGAGGCAACGGGGGCAATTGCTGTGAGAAGCCACACTCCAGGAGCCATGGAGCATCCTGCTTAGGGGAGCACTTCTGGATCCCGGAGGTGCAAAGGGAAGGCTCTGCTGTACCTCTGCTCTCCCAGGTGCTTGAGTAGCTTTCTGAAACGCAAATCCTGAGCAAAAAGTCCTTGGAGAAGTACCAAGCTTAGGACTATCCAGGGTCTGCAAGGTTTCTCTGCAGCTTGAGAAGTGGGAAGAGAGAGGCAGAGTTCAGATAGCACGCCCCAGGGCTGCGCATGGAGCTGCTCTGGAAGCACAACTGCAGAGCAGGGAGAAGGGAACTGCAGGCAGCCAGGAGGGCAGCAATGGACCCAGCACAGATCCATGTGTGAGCTCTGCCGTGCCAACCTAATGACCCCGAATCACGGCATCCCCACTGCTTGATGAAGGCTGCTTTGTTCAGAGAAGGCTGGCTTGCATGACTGCAACATATCGGCGTGCTGCCAAGGGAGTAATTTCTCTGACAGGGCAGAGACTCTGCTGACCTTCTGCAAAGAGTAACTGTGATGCTAAAATTAGAGGCTGAGGCCAAACAGAGTGGGACTGCCTGTGACTTGCAAGGGGAAGTCTAATGCTAACGGGTGCTTCTGGGACTGCATACATGGAGGGAGCCCAGTGCCTCTTCCAGAAAAGGCATCTAGTGAGTGGTCAGGAGACAAGGCAGGGACACAGATGATGCACTGTGGAGGGGCAGGAGCCCAGCTCACACCAGGAGCCACAGTGATATCGTGGTGAAGGAGGCAGGCAGCAATCTGTGGCCATTTGCTCCCAGCAGTTGGGCAACATTCAAGAAGTGCACAGGTTGGGCTGAGGAGCTGTGATGAAGGCAGGGATGGACAAGAGCAATCTCCCAGCAGAAGAGCAAGGCATGCTTTTGGCTGTCAGCATTTCTTGAGGTCATAAATTCTCCCAAAGAACAGTTGGGCTGAGTAAGAGACCTGAACTGCGAGATGGATTTACTGTTACCCTCCGGGTAGGGAGATGCATAGACTCCTGTTATCTACATCTGCACGAGCCCACTTCTCTGGCTCAGGGTACATCACACAACCAGCATCCCACAGATGGGACATTTGCCACCTCTCTCTATTCCCCTCTTACAGAAACAAGTGCAAACAGAAGCATGCCTACAGCAAAGATGCATTTGTTCAGCACCCTGAAAATAGCAGGGAAAGGCCTCCAAGGCGAATAACCAAAAAAGAAACTCCTTATGGCATGGATCACAAGACTGTATTTCTGTATATACTGCTTTGTATAACCACGTGTCATCAAGCTTTGCCTAGTTATCCTCACCATTAGCAGGATAATTCCTTGTGGCAAGGAGTTCCACAGCTTAGCACGTGCTGTGCAATCAGTACAGCTTGGTTTGCAGTATTGCACTGCCTCGAGGAGCTGAACTTGCTCCGATTCACACTGCAAATTCTCCTTGCTCTCAAGAAGCCGGGAATAAGGGAGGCTGTGAGACATCCATTAGTCCACAAACCTTGTTGGGCATTCCATTTAATCCCTTCAGATCCATTTCCTTTCCAAGTGCATGCAGAGCACAGACAGCAAAGGATTTTTGCGGGCCTGTAAATTTGTCTCTCGTTACCTGAGGGTGCTACATGCAGCTAGATAAAAGCCTCCACGCTAAACACCTCACTCTCAGCTAATCACTCCAGACAGACAGTATTTCCCCAATCCAGACGGTAAAAAGCACCTTTCAGGTTTTAGGCTTCTGTGGACTCCTCTATAAATATTGCCCTTTCATCAGACATTCGTGCCTGAACACAGTCCCCAGCTTTTCCCACAAGGGAGCCATCTCTCTCCCAGTACCAGCACACGGGTGGAGAAACTGGGCGACCCCATCCCCACCTGCTCATAGTTGAGTCTGAGGCATCACCCAACTTGGAAGGGACCCATAAGGATCATCATGCCCAGATCCTTAAGGGGAGCTCTCACCCGCTCTCACCCACCCCAGCAGCAGAACAAGTCCTTACCTCCTCGTTACAGCCGTCTCTCAGGATTCCTGCTACCTCTCTGCCACACGTCAAAACCAGACTCATATTTCAATATCCACACAACCTTTAATGGATCCTAGAAAAAAAAAAAAAAAAAGAAATCAATATGCTTTCCCTCATTTCCTCACATCCACCTGCTTAATGGAGGAAATAGCTGCTGCCCACGACCTTGAAGTTCAGTGGGTCTTTTTTGCTTTACACAGATGTACTTGACCATGACTTTAAAAACAAAACACACACGTAAAGCGGTTTCAAAATGAAACTGGTACTTTTCTTTCTGTTTTTCAAAGGGAGAAATGAGTGGTCTAAGTATCTGGTAAGAGTAAGAGTGGGGAAGCTTCAATGGGGGTAAATCCAGCAGGATCACACAAGGGTTTTCCTCAGAAACCATCAAGCAATCAACCTGCAGCTCCTCAGGGATTTCAGAGAAGTACCAGGAGCTCAGCAGCGCAGAGCAGATCACCGTTTGCCTCCTCTTTTCCCACCCATCTCAGTATGGTGAGTGGAGAAAGGTTCTTCCCTTCTTATTCAATAGTGTACAAGAGAGGTGTTGGTAGGGATGGAAAAGAAGCCCTGTTCATAGCCCTGTCACTTTCTTACTCCTTATCATCCACAACTTAATTGCTGGGATGGTGATAGAGATCCCTTTTCCCCTTTGCAGAGATACAGCTCAGCACCAATAACTGTCAAGAGCGAAGACATGAGAGCAAACCAAAGGCCAAGAGCATTTGTCACTGCACTGTGCTTTGCTGGAATGGTCTTATACTAGACTGAGGGGATCTGAGATAGGATGGGGTACCGTCAGAGCTGGCAGATCATGTGAAGAGATAGAGGCAAGTTCCCAAACATATGGAAAAGTCAAGGGAAATCCATAGCGGGCACATGCTTGGCCAACATGCTGGGCCACCCTGGGCCACATAGCAGGCAGTACAGCAGACAGTACAAAAACAGCAGCCAGGACAATGCCAGCACTGTGCGCTCTTGTGTTCCCACTGCATCTGCACTTTCCATGCCTTCTCTTCATCACCCACAGCGTGACCTCTCTTACCATCCCCTTTCTTGGCCAAGAAATGCTTTATTTATCCAGGGCCCATAAATTCAGTTTCCCTTTATTCCCTCGCACTTCAGATTCCCATTAATACAGGTTTGAGGCAGAACACCAGTTCTTACAGCCCTCTACGAGGCTGTTTACCGCAGCATCTCTCTGAAGAGAGAGAAACTGCAGCCCTGGTGTCAACTCCCATTTTAACTACACAATCACTTAGCAGCCCATTACCATAATAAGGAGATTAAAAATGCTGAGAAATGCACCACTGGCTCATGACTGGGAACTTCACTGCTGCCTTCCTGTGGTCTTCCTGTCATTTTCCTGCAGGTGACGGAGGCAGTGGCTGCAAGTGATGAACACATCATCTACCCGTGGAAGCAGGTGATTCCTTATCCCACAGTCTCTCAGAGGAACCAGGTCACTTGTTAGTCACCTGCACCAAAGGCAAATGCCTCACTAAATAGAAAGCAGTAGCTGCAGAGACTCCAAATTTATTCACGGGGCATCATCAGAAAACCTTCTGCCACTACATCGAAGCCTAAGTGTTCTACAAAAGCAATTATTTAACCATCAAGATGCTACTATTTTATGTAAGATCAGTAAAAGCTGGGTTTGATTTCTCCCCCCAGGCTCTCTGGCTTATTTTCTGATCAGCTGCTGTCTTTTACTGCTGCCTCCAAGACCTATTGCCATGACTTCAGCTCCTGGCTTGGGGAGGCAGGGAGCCCTCACCTCGGGGCTGATACAGTACAGATGGTCATATTTCTACTGCCTGAGCCTGTAAACTGTTCAGCTCCCTGTCCAAGCCAGCCAGGTGGGCAGGCAGCAAAGGTGCTGTAAGCCATGGTCCTACTTCTGCCCTGTGGGTGTCCCCAAATCAGGCAGCAGCCTGGGATGGGCGCAGAGCGGGATGCTGTGGTTTGCTGCTCCAGCTGACCTTATCCCAAGACCTTCAAATTCATTTTTTTTGATGACCTAAAGCAGGCTGTAGGAATACACAGAATGCCTCATTTACCAAGCCCTGTTTTCTATTAGCATCCTCTGAGCTAGGAATAGAAGCTAAGAACAGGGAGCAGATAGGAGTGGAGAACATATTTACCAACATCCACACGCCTGTAACTAAAGCATTAGGATAAGGCTGAGAGCATAGGAGGAAATGCCTTCTCCGTATTTACCTTGTGTTTTGCATCTCCTGTGTCCCACAGACCCAGGATACACTTACCTCCTTCAGCATGAGGAGCACAGCCACCCCAGAGTCCAGATCCTGAGCTAGAATGGGAAACTGGCTCAGAATTGCAAAGACAAGTGGAAGCTTTTCAACACAGGTTGTCTACTAGCAGTGTTCAAACAGCGCTCTGCTGCCGAGGAGGCACAAAGCCCCAGGTGTAGGTGATCGTTAAATCTTTCTCCCCAGTATTCCATTTCCCCTCCTTCCCCACACCTGCTGCCCTGTCCTCACTCAGTCATTCCCCCATCTGTTCTCCCCCAGAAACTTCCAGCCTTACTTACTGCAGCGTGACCCTGTAAGCGCTGATCCTACTGTGCCTTTCTATGCTCCCAGCAGTAACAGCAGCGGGAGCCTCTTACACTACAGTAGGTGTCCCGGCAGCTGAGTATGACCCAGGAGGGGCTGCATGGGAAGCAGAGCTGTTCCCAGCAAGGCAGCAGGCATGCAAGCAGCTGGCAGTGTCACCTTGAACACAGGGCTTCACCGTTTGGTGAAACTAACACTCGCTCCCTACTTGCCCCAGTGATGTTTGTCTTCCACTACATGAGTGAATGCAGAGTTTCCTCCCCAGAATATCCCGCGATGATTTGGGGTTTGAAGTACGACTATGAGTGCAAATGCCACCTGAAGGCAACGGGAAGGAGCACTACCTACCCAAGCACGGGGTCTGCCCGAGCTGCCGATGGCTGTGCACGTAATTGAGATGAGACAGCAACAAGTCAGAGGGAGGGGGAGTGCTCTCCAGGGTCCCCGAAGAACGCAGCATCTGCTGCATGTCTGCTTCAGCCTGGATGAGCGCTGCCTGTCCCGGCAGATGCTGGGAGCTGGGCTGTGGGTAGGGATGGTGTTCCCGGGGGGTTCCCCTGTGGCACCTCTCCGTGAAGGTCTCAGGAGCAAGATTTGTCACTCAGCCATCTGGAATAGGTGATCGCAGGAGGCTGCTGCTCCTCAGTCTGTCACACTCTTAAACTGTGCTAATGTCATTCAGATGTTTCACAAAGCAGCCCTGACAAGCAGGCATGAAATTAAGATGTTTGTGGAGGCGCCCAAGTGGGAAATGACAAGAGGGCAGCGGAGAAAGCGAGAGGGGGAGCACATCCAGAGGCAGAAGGCTGCACTGGTGAATACTGTTTCCACTGGCTTCCGTGGCTGTACCACGGCCCAGACCAGCTGAGACAGCAGAGCTGACACGGCAGCACTTCCAGGCCAGGAAAAGCCGAGGAGCATCTCCTGGGCCCCACGCTGCCACCATGGTCCTGGCACAGGGACAAAGTGCTGGGGGCAGCGAGTTCCCTTGGTGCTGTGGTTTCATCAGTGGGGAGCTGAGATGGGGCTTTAAAACACTTCCTAATTAAGGAGCTGGCCAGCCTGCGCAGCAATTAGTTTTGATGCATCCCCTGTTTGAAAAAGTCTATGTTGGAAAATGTCCTGAGTTTCAGCAATTGAATAACCTCCTTCCTACTCCTCCCCAGCCTGCCCATTAGCAGAAATGCCCTTTGTGCACAGCTCTTATCCAGTGTGCCCAGTACGCTGTGCTGGCACTGAGATGGAGCAGGTGTGGGGCGCACACACTGCGTGAAGCAGAGGCAGAGCACGGGGCCATTCAGGCTGGGAGGATGCGAATCTTTGTAGGGTGGCTAGCCACAGCCACCAAGGTTAACACAGCTCCTCCCCATCCTCAGGGGAGGCAGCCCTGCGCCTCAGTTTCCCCTGCTGCAAACTAGCAGTGATGCAGCAGGAGTGAGGATACTGCCCTGTGGCTATTCAGAATCACCAAATCATTAAGATTGGAAAAGACCTCTGAGATCATCTAGAATTTATTGGAACGGTCTTTTTTTCCTATTACTCTGCAACCACCACCACCACCACAACAAAATCCCATTCTTCAAAATAATCCATGAAAATATTTCATGCATTCAGACACATCATTTTCTGTTTTTCCCTTCATATCCCACATGGAAAAAGAGAAAGAAAAGAAAGCGTATCGTTGTTGTACATATTTGTCATTTTTTTCCATCTACCAAACATTACACTTGACAGAAACAACAATCTGCTACGCTAAAAAAGTGCCTAGGAAAGAGGCTTTATTCTCAAACCAGCAAGTATTTCCAAAGAAATAAGCCAACCATTTGCAATAGGAAGTTGCTGGGAGCAGAGCCTGCGCTGTGCATTTGTCCTTCTGCCATGAGCCGGTCGCTGCAGCACTTCAGTTCTGCATCCTCCTGCCCCACGCTGCCCTCGCCATGGGCATCCCCTTCCCACAGAGACGACTCAGAGCTCCTCCTCAGGGCCTCTTCCACCATCACAACCTACCTCCCTCCCCCACGCTTTCTTCTCTCCCCTCTTCTTTTCTCTTTGCCTTCCCCTCAGATACCGTCACCTATTTCTATCCCATTTTGCCCACACCTTCCTTCAGTCCCTCTTTTCTTCCTTGCTCCCACCTCTCCCACTGCCTCACCCTCCTTCTCCCCCTCCATCCCTCTGGCTCCCCAAGGAGCTCTCTAATGACTTAAATGCAATGCCAGCCTCCTTTATCTTCAGTAACCCTCCTTGCTGGATTCCCAGGAGGACTCAGCCATGCACAGCAATTAGGAAACCAGTGCCTGGGGCTGCTGCATTTGTGATGTCAGCATAGACATCCTCCCTGCCCTCCACAAAACAGAGGAGAAGCTCTCCATGAAGTCAGCAGCAGCACCAACACCCTGACAGAGGCTACCAGAAACCATCCCTGGGTCCCTCAACACCACTTCAGGATTTCCATGGATCTCAGAGAGTGCAGCCCTTCTTTCTGGTGCTCTCCCCAAAACCTCAGCTCTTCCTCCCCTCCTTCATCTCACCGAAGCATTCCAGACACAGCCAGACAAAGCCAGTGCCTCTCTCGTGTGCTGATGAAAAGCTTCATTTTGAAGGGTCTCTTGGGAAGTGCTTCCCATTACAGCTAATTCTGTTGTTCCTTAATACTAGCTGCCCCTCACCTCTGCTTTGTCTTTGTTAGCCCTTATTTGTGAGAAAGCAAGATCTCAGAATGGGATTCATTTCACTGCTTTTTTTCTCTATCTGAGTAAGTCACCCTAGGGTCTCTGCTTAGTCAGTGAAGAAAACCTCCTCCATGACGTAATTTGTCTCACGCTGCAGTCAATGTCTAAACCAAGCCAGACAAACCAAGCCTTCCAAGCACCCCGTGCTCCCGCTGTGGGTGAGAGAGCAGGAGCTCATTGGGTGGGCAGTATTCAGGTGGATGATGAGCTGGTGGTTTGTGGCGGCAGGGAGGGCCATGCAAGGATGAGGCAGTGGCATCACACGGGAAGAGTCCCAGATGTGAGGAGGAGAAAAGGTGCCACTGAATCTCAGCTCCTCCAGCCCACAGGGGCAGCCTGCACGGAGATAGGGAAGGCGGCACTGCTTTCACTCGAACTACAAAGAAAGGCTCTCACAAGGCACCATCTGGTTTATAATTCTTTTTTTTTTTTTTTTTTTTTTTTTTCTTTTTTTGTCACTGAGGGGTCATTTCTAACTGATCACAGGCTCTGGAAACCCTCTTTACAGCAGAGGCAGCAGGCTCGCTGCGTGCCGGCCGTTCCCGAGCAGCTCAGGGATAGAGCTGGAGGAGAGCAGAGGGGGAATGAAATCCCAATTTCAGATGCTCATTGCAGGGTAATTATCAAAAGGCAACAGTAGGCTGGGATGCTTGCTAATTAGGCTACGTTCTTTATGACTTGTTATTCCAAGATGTCATTTAACAGACTGGGGTAGGGGGTGGGGGGTAGAATGTGCACATAAAGTTGTTTTTAATTACATTTGGTATGCTAATTTCTGATATAAAATAAATATTTACCAGGAGCAATATTTCTTCATTTCACGCTGGCTGCACTGTGCCATTTATCGAGGGTTACAAACAGGCTGCTATCACCCGGCCCTGCCTGCTGGCATGTCGTCCCCTCTCCCCTCCCTCCAGAGGGCCAGATTCAGCTTCAAGGCAGGGGAGGAACGCGACTGGGAAGGATCTGCAGCATCTTTCCCCATGCCTGGTGGCAATGTGCCAGTTTCCATCTGAACGCCCTGTGTAAGGAGGTGAAGCCCACGGCCAGCAGCTGGCTGAAGCTGCAGGGCTGATCGCTCCCGAGCCTGCTCCCATCCTCCATGGAGGTGGGAGGCATTGCTGTAGATCTCTGTCCTGCTTCCAGTGCTGTATCTGTGTTATATGTCTGCTTCTAACAATCCATCAAGGGAGAAGATGGATTTCTTTGGATTCTGAGACTTAGATTACCAAAGGATGTGGATTACCTCCATCCAAGTCCCAACCCTGGAGACACTCAAGGTCAGTCTGGACAGGATTCTGAGCACCTGATGTAGCTGTAGATGTCCCTGTTCATTGCAGGGGAGTTGGACCAGATGGCCTGTAGAGATCCCTTCCAACTCAAAAGATTCTATGATTCTATGATAGTAGAACTAACCCTGTACTAACGAAACCATTCTTCTCCTTCTGTGTATCTGAAACTCATGTCCCTTTTGATGTAATCATATTTGAAGTTAAAGCATTCGATAACTCACCAGGGCAATGGCAAAGAGTTTTGGGGACTGAGAAAACAACTTCTGGGGGAACAGAAAGAGAAGGAAGGAGCCCACGTGAGGAGCAGAACTTTGGGGATGGCTTTGCCTCTTGCTGTGTACACACACATATAATCCACTCTGTTGTTGTGACTATGACTACCATTTTGCAGATAATACTTGGCAGTTAACTGTTTTTACACCCAAGCTGAAATTTCTCGGGAGTGCCAAATGGTTGTATGCTGCTTAATATTTAACAGCATTATGCTTAATGCTGAGGGGAGCATACTACTGCTCCCCTCAGAAGCAAATTGCATTCAGAATGCCAGTGCAAGCAGACTGCTCTTAGTCTACCACCCGAGGTATGGGTGCCCAGGGAGGCCAGCAGCATGGTGACATCATCTCTGACCTTGGTTGGATCCTTCTGCTCATGGTAGATTCCACCCTCTGGTTTCATCCCTGTTGATGTTTCGGGTGTCATCCAGCACACAAGATGGAAGGCGTTCAACACGATTCTGTTTTATCCACATCTTTCCAAGCGCTGCTCCATGTCATTTTTGCTGTCTTTCAGCTAAACCCTGATGGGTTTCCTCAAAGCCTTTCCTAAGCTTCGCTCATGATAGCATTCGAGTGCCACAGGTATTAATAAATTGTTCATCAGCAGCTTCCCAGCTGAATTAGGTGTTTTTATTATCTTCACAACTGAGGAACTGAGGGACAGAAACAAAGCCAAATTTATTCAAAATCCTCATTAATTTGGCAAGCTAGGTTTGCAATGGTCTTAGAGTCTGATTTTTCAGGGTTTACATGGGATTTTATGTGTCCAATTCACTAGTTCATCTGGGTATAAGGGATAGCACAAATAAGGCTTGTTCCTCGGAAGAGGAAAAATGAGTTGCTCCCAATGAGTGCCTTACCTCACACAGCCTGCCCGCTGACACCGAAGAGCTCTTTCCCATCCTTCCCTGTGTGGAGCTCTCAGAGAGGGAGCAGCCTCCCACAGAGGGCAGAGATCTTTTAGCAATAGTGCTGCAGAGTGAGCTAAAGTGAGCTAAAATGAGTGAGCTAAAAACTCCATCGTGATATGGCAGTGTAAGAGCTGCACAAAACTTCCTCTCCATAGATGCTGGAAACAACGCCAAACCGGACTGTAGAAGCCATGGGATGATGGAGCAGTCCAGTTGCAGATGGTCTCTGCAGAATATGCATGGGATGGGGAATGCATATCCAGCTTTAGCTAGGCGGGGTGGTATTTTACAAACACCAAATCCTCCCTCCAACACATAAGCTTGCACTTCCCAGACACTCATCTGTCAGAATTTTGTTCTGTGCGGTCAAAACAGTGGTGTTTATTTTTCCCCTAATCTTCTCTTCAGAAATTAATGACCCACTTTAGTTGAAACATTAAAACAGCCCGAGGCATATTTCCAGCTTTGAATACTCCAGCTTGGCACAGTTAACATATGGATCAACTTTGGAGCAGGCACAGAGGAGTCAAGGTTTGGAAACTAATGGCTCTAGTGCAGCAATGAGAACAGGTTTAAGCAGAGTCAGGCTGGCAGTCAAGCTATAAGCTTTCTGGCTTCATTCTGTGTGGGGTTTCATAAAAGTGACGTTGTGCTGCTGTTGGAAAGCCCAGAGATGACACCAGACCTGTACTGAAACAGAAGGCTTTGCTGATATAGCACAAGGATCCCCAAACAATATTCCCTTAATTCCTCCCTCTCCCAAGGCTAAGGCAGGCTCAGTCACTCCTGTACTTCATTTCCAGACTAGCTTTTATTTCTTCCTTTTGGAGAAGACTTGAACATGTGGAAGGGACCTTACCAAGCAGACTTCTGTGTTCATTGGGAAGCACAGCTCTGCCACCTGCCTTACAGGTTGGGAGGACAAAGGAAATCTAATCCTGCAGACAGCTTTCTTTGTGCTCCAGGGATGGTTTCCCTTCATCTGGAGGTTCTCCACACACCCCTACCTTCTTCTTCGCTTCAGTCTCTGCCAAGTCTCACTCCATTTGAATTCGCTTTAAAGGCACTCTGTAAAGCCTCTCACAAAGGGTTTCATAATGTGTTCCAACAGGAGCCATCAAAAAAAAAATCCCCTCCTTTATTATCCCAGCTGGAGAAAGCTCTGTTTCAGTGCTCTATAAAACGGTTGTGTATCATGCCCAGAGGGTCTTTGCTGTGCATTAAGGCCCAGGGTGGGTGAAATGTCAGCTACAGTTCAGCCAAGATGGGGTCCCTTAGGCTTTGAAATGCAGTCAGAGGCTCCCTTAATGTCACCCTATCCTCCTAATGGGTATAAAAAGGACACAGGGGGCACCACATGATGAGAAATTAACATAGAGGCTGTGTTCATTCTTCCTCAGCCTGGAATGTCATCGCTCCTAAAGCGTTACAAACTGGCAGGCAAGCCAGATACAGGGGCCAACTCTGTTAGTAGAAGCCTGGAAAGCACATGGAGAGGACACGTATCATTGCCCCCACGTCTGCTGGAAGCTCATTTATTAGGAAATCTCAGAGGAATTTACAAGCATAAGCTGGTTATACCCAACAGTTGATGACTGGGATCAAATCCTGCTGTGGTCCCCCTAAGCACAGACCTCAGCCACTCCATTTCCCAAGCAGGATTGTTCCCTGAGGACCACATAGAGAACACAAAGCACACTGAAGAAAGGTAAATCCTCCAGATAGCCAACAGCAAAGAAGAAATGCCAGGACTGACGAGGGCTGAGTTCTCGTCCTCATTGCTTGTCCTCATTGGCTGTGGCCAAATCAGAGCCTAGGATCCCAGTCCCCTGAGTCTGGCCATGACACCATCCTGTGCAAAGCCTTGTCCAATGCACTGCCTTGGACGTGTGCCTGGGTAATGGATGAGACCCTCCTTCCTCTGATGACAGACTTGAGAGATGAACCTCACATGGCTAATCCTCTACCTTTCATGTGAGCAAAAAGCTCTGTCAACAGTCCTCAAACAAAAGGAAAAAAATAAAAGGATGGTTTATATTTAGCTGATGCTGTGTAACCTGCGGGCTGCTTGCTAATTAGCTGGGGAAAGTAACGAGCTCAACCTGAAGCTCAGAGAAGAAAACTGTCTAAAAACAAAGATTTTATCCTAATTGTTGAGACTGTAGAAAATTATTTCTGCTGGGATGTTTGTTTGTTTTCTTGTTTTTATGGGGAAAATCGTATGGGGAACTCAAATGGATAATGTCAGTCTGGTAAATATCTAGTCTCCAAAGAGCTGCTGCATTTAACACCCAGTGTTCCTGTCTGGGATTGCTAGAGCAGCTGGGGCATGAACTAGTGCTACAGACTGTGACCCATGGAACTCCATATCAAGGTCTACTGAAAACATCTTTCTCCCCTTAATTAGGAAGGACAGAGGGACAGCAAGACATCTGACTCCAGTCAGGGTCAGCGAGGAGTTTTAAAGGATGTTACCCAAAGGGATGGGAAATTGATTTTCAGCCTTTGGTCCTATCCAAAAGGTCATTCAAGTTTCAGGCTTTAGCTTTTCTAAGCTTTTTTTCTCAAAGCATCCAAAGTAGTGGATAATCTTCATCAATCCATCTCTGACAAAGTTCTTTCATTTCTCCTCTCCTCCACTTCTCCTAGCCCATGGGGCGCACAGTCTACCCTCATCCATTTGAAGAAGATGAGAAGTAAGTGAATCCTAATACAGTCTCTTAGGACTCCAAGTTTTCTGCTGTGCTTTGGGGAGCTTCTGTTAGTTTTTCCAGGGCTATCAAGCCCTCTGATAAAATACAGGGACCCTAAAAGTTCCATCTACAGTTGGAACCACATGGGCATCCCAAGCTGTCAGGGTTCAAGAGATCCCAGTTGTCCCCCTTGGCATTTAAAGCTCCTGCCAGAAAGAACAGCTAGGCCAGTACTTCACAGCAGAGGATCTGAAAGGGCTGCTGTTGCTCAAATCTGGGGAACCAGAAGGGGGAAGGTTGGGAGCTGTGGGCATGGGAAATGCTGTCTCCATGGCATCAGCATGGCAACATTGTCCAGGAAATTCTCCCCTATTCTGTAATAGCCTTTCCTTTTCCAATTTGATGTTGTTGATAAGTGTTGAGTCTTCACAGATTTCAATGAATGAGATGGTTTCAAGTGGCCCATTTTACCTGCTTATGCAATCTTTTTTTTTTCGTCTTCCATGTCGGGTGGCGAGCGGCTAGGAAAGTATAACACAATATCTTTAAATCATGGGTCTGTATCCTGGTGTTCAGGATGAATTTCAATAAACAGAAACCCTTATTCTTCCTCCATCTTCCAAACATGCTGTGCAGCATGTGGGTGCTCAAATGCACCAGCTTAAGGACTCAGATAGATCTGAAGTTCACAAAGCCAGTATTTGTACTGTGTGAACGTGAGCCACATCATACATGCTGAGGAGCTTGGATTGCAGCGACCTTGCTGGCCATGAGACCAGAGCCCCGGCTCAATGTGAGATGTCCTGGCGCTTTGTCCACTGGAGCAAAGGAAAGGGAACTTCCATCTAATTGAATCCCATTCCAAATGGGATGCTGCTTAAGGAGGGGGTAGGCAAAAGGAAGTTCTGACAGCAGAGGTGTAAATAATAACAGCAAGGCAAGGCGACCTGTTTCTACCCCAGACAGCAAAGGGGCAAGGAATGGAAGATGCAGGAATGCTGTAAAGGTTAATGTAAACAGGATGCTACCTTGAACAGCACAGTTAGCACAGTTAAAACCAAACGAGCATCTCTAGAAATCTCCATGATGCTGAACTGAGAGGCACTCATTTCAGTGGTGCAGAAGAAGCTGCTGAGCAGGCTGAGTTGTGCTCCTCCTGGTGCTGTAATCTCTGCTGGATGCTCTGCGGATAAAGGAATGGGTACACAGCCACAGCTCTGGGGGTGCCCCCGGAAGACAGCACTAAATACACAGTCCAAAGAGGGAGTGCTAAACCCACCAGGCAAGTGTGCTGAGTCCAGCCATACCACGAGGGCCTTCTGCAGCACGGCAAGGGTGAGGGGCAAGGAGCTGGGATAAGTGTCAGTGGGACTGGCAGAGATCTCACCGTCAGTGCCGAGAACTGAGCTGTGAATGGAGTGGTTTGGGTGAGACAAGGGGCAAGCACATTTGGGATGGGGGCTGCGTTCACGAGACACGGGATCCACCCTGCTGTCATCTCTGTCTCCTGCAATCCCAAAGTCTCCTTCCCAGTCATCCTGGGCCAGCAGGACCCAGAGGGGCATTTTGTCATAGCAGATCTTGTCTGAAACAGCGCCCGACCCTGAGGAGCCGCATCTGGCCTGTGACTGTCCCCGCAGCCCTTCCCCTCCCCTCCACACCACTTCCCCAGTCAGCACTCGCTGCCTCGCTCCCTTCCTGAACAAATCATTTTCTTGAGCAAACACAATTTACGGGGAGGCAAGGGGGGGCTGCGGAAGGGAAGGCTATTACTGTTCTCTCCGGGTAAAGTGGGCCTCATTACGAGCTCTCTCCATGGCTGGTCAATACGGTTTCCCCGGAGGCTGAGGGACATTTCATTATTCTTCACATTACCTTGTTCGTCTCTTCCACGTTTCAGGGGGTATTTATCGAACGCTTTGCATAAGCAGCTTTGGAGCAGAACAACACAAGGGAAGCACGGGCAGAAAACACCGGTGACTAACGTTCAGCACCAGTGGGTTCTCCCGGTCCAGCCCACCCGCCAGCAGCCATCTCCTCCTGCTGCAGTGCCACCGCCATTCTGAGACACCACGGGGGGAACTGGAGGCCTCATCCCTCTGCCCCAGCGCAGTGCACGGAGACAAAGGTGGCAGTGAGGGTGAGGGAGTGCAATCTACTTCTGGCTTCACTCCCAGCTGCAGAAAAAGTGCTCTGTCTATGCTACACGCGGTGCACCACGAGTCCCAAGATGGAGCCGAACACAAACTCATAAAGCAACTTCTGGTCAAATTACAATAAAATGTGTTAAACTGCTGCTCACCGTGATTATTTTCCAATTACGTTTGGTTTAGCTCAATTACTTTCCCAATGCTGCTCAGTGAATCTTCTCCATTTTTTCCTCCTAAACAACTGCTGTATGTTTTTCCCTCCCCGAGGCCAGCCCTAACTCTCTGACAGGGCAGCAGATACCCCTCCCATACAGCTCATGGCTCTTCAGAGGGGCTCGGGTGCCATGCAGACAGCCTTCCTGGGGAGGGAGCTTCCTTTATTCACCCCCACACAGACCCTAAACCCCTGTTCTGAGTCCCTCTTTTACTCTGACATTGCACCCATTTCGGTGGCTCTTCATCCCAAGAGGGTCCCAGCAGCCCTTCCCCTCACAATGCAGCAGCAGAGCTCAAGGGATATTAACCCCTCGTTCCTTTTGTTTAATAACCCTCACCTCTGGCCCTGCATTTGCACAGGCCTGAGAGACACAGGGATCTCTCTTTGTTTTGGACGCATCTCTTTTCAGGAGGTTAATTATGAACACTGTTATTCTATGGCCCTCCTAATGTTAAATGGAACAAAGGTTAATTGATGTGATTACGGCTCATGAGCTGAATTGCAGTCCTTAGTGGGATGGATGATTTCAGGCATATGGGCTGCAATTATTTCTCCCACTTGGCTCATCTAGGTTTTGTGAAACCCATAGTAGGGACCTAATGACACTTAATGGCATGAAGATAAAGCAGTTAATAGTTACAGAACTCCGTAAAGTTTAGTGTTCCTAAAACTGAACTGACTGCCAAAGGATGTATTTTGAGCAGTGGACATGAACATGCAGTAATGGCCACAAAGACAGAGGCTCATCTATTTGAACAGCCTGCCTCCAAACAGCAGCACAGAACAGGGCAAACACGCTGAGGGATTCCTTCAGATCACTCTCCCAACCACATTTGCCTCAGAGATGTCCTGGGTTACACATGGTGTTCCCATGTTTCATGCTTCACAGTGGAGTTTTCCCCATCTGTCTGGTTGCATTCAGGTCCTGCAGGCTTTCACAGCTCTGCTTCATCCCTGGGTGTGGAACCACCTCCTCTGCTCTCCTCAGGTCCTCCAGCCCCAGTGCCAGGAAAGAAGAGTCATTCCTTGTTCTTCTTCTCCACAGCACTCGTGTTTTCATAAATTGAGCCCCTCACCTGTCTCTTCCAGGCTGGGCAGTACAGCCTCCCTCAGCCATTTCCCAAATTCAAGCCACCCCACACCTCTGGCCATCCCTGCTACCCTGCTTGGAGCCATTTCAGCTCTACTATATAAAATGTACTTGAGCTGGAGAAACCAGAACGGTTTACCCTACTCAGAACACAAGCGGTGGCATAATGATGTTCTGTGCTTTGTTTTCCTTCGTGTGAGCTTCCTTCACCTCCCAGCCGTCCCATCGAACCACCCTGCAACGGGCTCAGAAGATCACAATGGGTCTGTGGCAGATATTCAGCCCGCTGTGGCCTGAGGCATGGATGAAGAGCTTCAAGAAACTTAACAGACCCTCCAGGTACTCAGAGATGAAAGGACACTCCTGCACTCAGGACTTCCAAGTCACTTAATAGCGTGCTCGCAAACAGCTCATTCGTTACTGTCAGGTCTCCATAAGGGCTACAAAACAGCTTGAATTAGAACAAAATACTCCTGCCTAGTGCTGAGTTTTGCCTGCACGTCATTCTTA
Organism: Gallus gallus; assembly: GCF_016699485.2. Lineage (NCBI taxonomy): Eukaryota > Metazoa > Chordata > Aves > Galliformes > Phasianidae > Gallus > Gallus gallus. Next base: position 29,793,108 of record NC_052534.1, read on the forward strand.
CCACGTACATAAAGCACAGTTACAGAAAAACCTACAGATTTTCCTCAGTCCCTTACCCCTTCACTTTAGAAATCCTCTCTGAGCACAGAACAAGCACAGGGACTGTGAGCCACAGGGGGAGAACTAGGAACAATTAAACAGCTGTGCTTTCACAGCGGGAATCCTCTGGCCTTACAACGGCAGCCAGTGATCCTTCTACCAAAGGAACCCATGTACTCATTCTGGATATACAAGTATTGAAATTCCACACCACATTTCCCTGGGTTGCTGGAAAGGCTGTTCCCTCCAGCCATGCACTAGGATTTCGGATGTGTTCTCTGAATTTCAATGGTGACCATGCAGATGAACGAAATAATGCACATTTTTGATGGCACATTTGGCTAGAATGACATTAAATTTACAAGAATAAATTCAATTAGGAGAAGCATTCATGCCCCAACATTTAACTTATTTACACTGAATAAACACATCAGACAAACCCCTCTCCAGAGATTATTCACAAATGCTTGGCAATGGGAACGTACTCCTTGGTGCGTGTGAGTATAATAAAAGGAAATGAATAATTGCTGCAAAATAATAATTATTTTGCATTTATATCAAATGTTCTACTCGACAATCTCAAAGCACTTAGGTGAAGATTGATATGATGCCGCCTTTTTTAATATTAAGCGTTTATCTATATCAATTTACATGCACGGCATCGCTGTGTTATCAATCATGCTGTGGGCATCGGGATATCCTCCCTGGATCCAGCCCCACTGCTCGAGCAGAGGCACAGCATAACTGCAGATGCCAATGAAAGAACAAGAGGACCTGAAGGCATGGGTTGGGTCTTTTCTAGAGGCTTTGTACAATGAAATGGAGCTGCCGGAACGCATTTTACACATGGCCGTGACAGGGTGGCTGACTGTTCTATGGTGAGGAGCTGCTCAGCACAGGGCAGCTTTTCCCTCACTGTCCTCCACCACGGCTCCTTTTGTTTTCAGCGTCACATGCCTCCACTCCGCTTCCAGCTAAGGGCTCCTGCAGCAAGTCGCTTCAGTAGGCTGCTTTAAAGTACAGCCCTGAAGCAGCAGAGAGAGGATGAGATTAAATGATGGGGAGAGACAGGAGAGCAGACAAGGAAGGAAGGAGGAGATCAGCAGAGAGATGGTGAGGAGAGATGGAGGGGTGAGATAGGTTAAAGATAGATATTAGGAAAACATTCTCGGAAGGAGCAGTGATGCACTGGCACAGGCTACCCAGGAAGGTGGTGAAGTCACCATCCCTGCATGTGTTCAAGAACTGCATGGATGTGGCACTGAGGGACGTGGTGTAGGGTGGGCAGGCATGGACTGGTGGTTGGACTAGACTATCTTAGTGGTCTTTCCAACCATAATGATTCGATGATGGAAAGATTGTTGTAGACCGGTAACAGCGTAGTCTGAGCATATCTCCCTCAGCATGCCACCCGCACCAGGACTTTGCCTTCTCTGCCATGAGCAGAGGAGGGGGCAGGTGGACAAGCTGTAGTCCCAGAGGCCAGACAAGGGGAGCCTCCCACAGAAAAGCCTTTCTCATTCCTGCCAGGAAGATGCCAACTCATCTGTGCTCTGGTCTCCCACATGAGGACGCCCTTCCTCCTCCTCCCGATTCTCTGCCTGCATGCCCAGCCCACTACAGTGGGGTGCTTATGAGGATACCTGCTCTACCCAGAAGGACCATGCTTAATGGGAAAGATGTCCAAGCGCCCGCTCCCTTGAACGCCAACAGCATTTGGAGGGATGATGGCCAACACAGAGCAAATCCCTGGCCTTTTCTGTTCTCTGTCTGAAGGTTCATTTGCTCAATCAAGCCTTGGCCATGGCTCAGCAGAGATGCCCAGGGTCACTTCATCTTGCCTGTTTGTTTGGGCAGTCAGTCAAGCAGCTAGCAGCAGAAACAATGGGATTTTCTCTTTTGCGCGTGCAGGCAAAATTAAATGTGATTTGAACTCGCTGTTGGCTCTACACCAAATGAGCCCCCCAGGGCACAAGTTATCAGGCAGCTGAGGCGAGGCAGCACTTCCCAGCACAGCGAGAACTTTTCCCTGCCACAGCAGCATGGGCAGCACGGCCAGGAGATTGCGCTGCACTTTGAGATCACCCGTGGGTGGGAAGATGGAGGCCGGAGTGAAGGCTGGCTGCCTCCATCCCACTGCTCCGCCACCTGCAGCCACAGCAGGAAGCACAAATGCCAACCTCCAGGTGCTCAGGGATGCACCTCCAACAAGTGTGCCCATGTTTTTGGGTGTCCTCCCCAAAAATCACTGGACTCAGATGCTTACAGCGATCTGCTTTGGGCAGCTCCCATCAGCAAGAGGCTGTCCTTGGTGCTTTCCATCACTGTCTTTGGACAACAACATCCACTCTTCACAGAGGCTGGTGGAGTCTGAAGCTCGTCTTTCACCAGCTGCCCTGGGAAATCCAGACCCTGGCTGTCTCAGCAGACAGCTGATGCCTTGCACCTTGAAATCTGCAGCAAATGGAGGTGACTAAATACAGACATGATTCACACTCCAGTAGGGTCGTTCTGGTCTTTCCATGTGCTCGGGACTCACTTAGCCCACTGCTTTCCCCCACTGCTGTCCTTCCTATCCATCCACATTCCTGCCAGGGCAGTACCATGTAGATAATGAGATCTGGTCCAGCTGTTAAAATCACTGCCTGCACACAAATTTCCTGTTCAAAATGCCACCAGCAGGTACCAGTGCTTGCCCTTTCCAAGTCAGGCTTGGTCCAGCAAGCAATCACACCTCATTCCCCTCCTCCTTGCTCTGCTGGCTCAGATACAGAAGTCTGGGACTAACATCCACAGGGCCAGGCTCACCATTTGCGGATGAAGACTGCAGGTAGGAACTGCTTTGAGTTCTCAGCTGAGGGTTATTCCCTTAATTTTGTAGCAGGAGTATCTCATGGTCAAGTAACAACACAGATATGCTGCATCCGTTCCTACAGGAAACACTTGCTCCATAACCCTAGCCTCATGGCTGTCCCATGCCCATAGGACTACCAAAATCCTGCACCAGGTGCTGGCCAGGGACCCTGAGGCCACCTCAGTCTCTGAAAGTGCTGGCCAGAAATCAAAGATTGGCCAACTTGATGGCTTGGCAGGGACAGGAGTGTGCATAACCTGCTCCATCACCCAGAGACGCATCCCCCTCCCCATGGCCAAGAAGGACCCCATCGAAGTGGCTTTGGGCCCCGAGGTCTTTCCCTTCTCCCAGAGCCATCCACAGGAGGGGTCTGTGGGGGAGCAGCACGTTGCAGAGGGAAAGAGGCAGCGAGAGAGCTCATTAGGAGAGAAAATCAAAGCCGAGTGTATGCTAATGGGACGATTAGGTGAGGAAGACAGCATCCCAGGCAGCCGGGATGCCCGTCCTGCCGGTCCCTGGGGTGTTCATTATACACTGGTATTTGCGAGGCTGCACAGCCATCCCATCAGGTGTCACTCCCCACCACCCTTCTCATCGATGACTCCCCTCCCGCGGGAGCCCAGCTAATTTGCTCGCCGTCTATTGATCCCCGTGGCAAGTCACCATTAGCGGCAGCTCCGCCTGCCTCCTCCTCCTCACCCGCACCCAGGAGCGAGGGGAGCAGCGGGCTCATTACTGGTGTTACGGGCAACCAGAGATGAAAGTTGCCCAACGTTCCCTGCGCCTGCTCCCCATCGCAGAGGGACCCTCCTTAGCTACAAGGCTGTCAGCATCCTCCTGATTAGTGAATGCTTTCAGGCGCCTTCTCCCCCACACTCAGCATATTGATTAGCCTTTGTTTGCTGCTTTATGAACCCATGCATTAATGGGATGGGAGCTTGTAAATGAGCACTGGATTTCCTTTTAAATCTGCCCCAACGGAGGAAGTGCAGAGTGCTTGCAAGGGAGAGGGTTCCCCTGCCCCATTCCCACCACTGGTGCTAGGTGAATGCTTCCATGGGGAACGCAGATGGGAGCCCTCCCGGATGGCAGGCAGTTTTCTAAGCAGAAAGCATGGGCTGCGAGGCAGGTACTTAACATGACCCAGCAGTGCTACGCTCCCCTGGGCACAGTGGGAGAAGTTCTGGGGGAATGCTGGAGCCTGGCCACAAACACGGCAGATCAGACCCTTACAGTCGATCCTTTTGCTATCACTTACAAAAAATGTGCTTATCTCTCAGTTTTCCAAGCCACTCCCATTATTCTGAATGCAAAGTGGATTTGGTGGAACGGCAGGTGGCTGGCATTCTCCCCAGGAGGAAAAGAGGTTGAATCGCAGGAGATATATGGGACGTTCAGTCCTATTTGCTCAGCTGTAGATCTGCCTTTCCTAGGCCATTGATCATCCCGCTATCAGACACAGCCAGGACACATCCCTTACTCCTACAAGTTAGACAGACCTGACACCCACGTGAAGGCCCAGGGTGTTCCTTCCGTTGGCTGAACCTCCCAGTTTCAGCTCTGCATCCTCCTCTTGCTTTCCTACCGCAGTTTGATTTATGAAGCTGTGAGGTTTCATTTCAATGTCACTGAGCAGGATGTTTTGGGGTCATTTTGGTTGCAGGTTGCCAGTGGAAGGTACACATGGGAGTCTCCTCGTGAGGCTCACAGCAGCCGCTGGTGTTGGGAAGAACATCCTTACCCAAAGATACACCTCTGTTGTTCCATCTAAGTTATTCTTTCAGCAGAAAGTCAGGAGAAAGCTATTAGAGTCACTGGAGCTGGCTATTACAGGGAAATATTACTGCTTGTACTAAACTAATGAATTGCTTTTCCTTGCAATGCTCTAATGTATTGCTTTTGCTTGCAGCTTGCTGGGGCTTCCCAGGGAGCTGCAAGCCTAAAGTAACACTGCAAATACACCTTCCCTGATGCCCAAAGTCTGTTAAGAGTCCCAACTCACCCTGAAACCCAACACGAAAATCTGACTTCAAGAGACTTTGTTGATCAGCAGAAAATTAAGTCTTGAGGAGGCATTCTGCTACATCAGCAGTGACCAAGAGGACATCATGAAGACTGGTTTTCCAAAGATAGACCTTTGGAGCTGGAAACCTCACTGAAGGATTTTTCATATTCCCATCTGCACAGATAACAACAGAGTGGAGAATCCCAGTGCCAATTAATATAAAGCTGGGACAGAAATCGCCAGCTATCTGCACCAAATCCAAAGACTTGTAGGGGAAGAAAGAGAACGGACTGGCGGCTCCCACCAGTGAAGTGTTCCTGTGCTCTTCTGACACGAGAAGTCCAGAAATCATAAAAGCAGCTGCCACCCAAATTTTCCTTCTCAGTGAATAAGACACGGGGAAGGGGCATATTTGTGCATACAGTCCACAGATAACCCAAAGCCTCCTGTGATGCTTTTCATAGGGTTTCTGGCTAGAACCCAAATGCATCTCTAAAACAGGACGCTTTACCTCCTGAGACTTTATAAACTTGCTGTATTCCCTCAAGGGTAACTCCTTCCCTTGGAACTGCAGCAAGGTTTCTGGAATGAGCTCCATCAAAGAAGCGCTGTTATTTGTCAGTGTCTTCCTTCCTGTTCGTAGGCTGTCCTGCTGCAGCATCCTAATCCATCCACCCACATATCTAGACGCAGCAAGGCAGTAAAAAAATTACACCAGTTCAGGGGACCTTTGGAGATGACTTTCTGAGAAAATAACTTCTTTTTTTTTTATTATTATTATTATTGTTGTTGCTGTTGTTATCTATTTCTCTGTCTGCTGCAGAGCTTTTCCCCATCCCGCAGTAAATCTGTCATCGGCCTCAATATTGCGTGCTCGTTATCTGTGCAGTGACACGGGCAGACCACGGACCCAAGCCAGGACTCCAGTGCTCTGTGCTGTACCTACAGGAGGCACGGGGATCCAGCTTGGTGCAGCCCTTCCCACAGCACTCCCTGCCTCCGACTCTGGCAACTGGTTTTAGTGCTCCAAGCCTGTCTGTGCCATCACATCCAACCCAGGAACAGTCAAGTGGATAAGGAGTAGCAAAGAGGTGGGTGAAGAGGATCAGAGCAGAGCACAAGTCAGAACGAGGTAACGCAGAGGCAATCCGAGCTCTGTAACACGCCGCAGGTTGGAAGGCAGCCACGTAAATGCAGCAGCAGCACAGAAATCAAAGTCAGGCACTAATGCTTGTGATCTTTTTTAATCTATCGATTAACTCAGTGATCCTTTCCAGCTCTAAACACTGCTAATCTGTTACTCTGGGAATAAACTGGGAGCAGGGAAGAAAGAAGTTTTCCTCTCGGGAACACTTCTCAAGGCTTTAGTGTCTTTATGATGATGAAGCAGACTTGAGCTTTCCCATAAAGGAGAAGAAAAACTGAGGAAAAAAGAAAAGAAAAACCCATGGAGAATGTGTCGCTCCTCTAACAGCCATGGGATCCAAGTACGTAAGGGGAACAGCATGCACCGGGTTTCAAATCCCTGAATCTGATGGGTCAGAAATCTCTACCTGGTGATGTATTATTGAGGCAGACATAACTCATGGGGACAACTTTGACGTATCACCTCTTACTCTGTGTGCAGCTGCCACTTCCAGGTGGATGCCAGGAGGATTTATCACCTATTACAATGGCACTTCATACTCAGCCCACATACTGGGAGCACCGGTCACCCTCCCGGCGGCACCAGATGTGAGTCTGGGGCTGCAGAGGACCATAACCAACCCGAATGGCTCATCTCACCCAGCCAGAGCCGTCGTAACATCTGCACACCGGGAGGAAAGAGACTGGAGTCAGCTAGGAGTGGTGCTGGGACCTGAGTCCCCATCCCCACTGGGATCGCCCTTCTGGCTGTGAGCACTGCTGGCCGTACCCCTACAACACAAAACGCATGCAGGAGCTGTTCAGCCCCAACAGCCGCCTTCTGCTTCCTCATTCCCTTTGAATCTCCACCCAGATACCCAGGTTTCCTCTCACCCCCTCCTCCTAACACTCTTTGAAGTCTCCAGTCGCCCCAGCTCCCTTCTTCCCCTCACGCCAGGGCCAATTTATAGTGTTAATTAGTGATGAATTAGCAGTGCAAATCACATTCGAAGCCCCAGACCCACTATGATGAATTCCTACGAGGGACCTGACAAATCTTATGTTAATATCTTCCTTTTCTTCATCAAGCAATTACTTCTCACTTCATTTGCCTGCAAAGGTTGATCCTACACCCTCAGCTCACGTGCTGGAATGTGTGGTTTGACTTTGTCAATTAATTATTGAATGGCTTATATCATGCTGTTAGACTATTAAAAAAAAACACACACCACACATGTGAAAGTAGCTCCTTAATTATTACATTTCAACACATTGGGCATTAAAGTTCTCAGGGGCAATGCTGACACCAGCTTCTCCCTTCCTAAAACTTCCTGCCATCCCTACGTCTGCTGAGTCTCTGCCTGCTTAATCATGGTGACGTTGCACCTTGACATGAGGGATCATAGAATCATTGCAGTTGGAAAAGACCCCTAAAAGACCCCATCTCGCCCAACCACCAGCCCACCCCTAACATGCCCACTGACCATGTCCATCAGTGCCACATCCACACAGATCCTGAACAGCTCCAGGGATGGTGACTGCACCACCTCCACAGGCAACCTGTTCCAACACCTCACCACTCTTTCTGAGAAGTTTTTCCTAATACCCAACTTGAACCTCCCCTGTGCAACCTGAGGCCATTACTTCTCATCCTATCACTGTGCTTTCGGGATCTACTGGTTTTAGAATAAAAAACTTTAGGAGACAGACTAACACAATGGACACCAAAGATCCTCCTGCCACAAGGGTGACGGATAGATTGCCTTTTCTCATAGCATGGCTTGCCAAACTACAGTCGGCAGCCCATAACCTGGCATCTGCACCAGTTTTGTTAATCAAAGAGCTGCATCCCAACCTCAGTGCTACTAATTGTCCATATCCAAAGGGAAACCAATTTTCCTCTCCGCCCAAGCTTCCCGAGGACAGGATTCAGTCCCAAACACCTCTCCCCATATCAGAGTCTACAGCCCCCAGTGCCTCTCCCATGGGGTGCCTCTCCCAAACAGTGAACTCTTGGCTGATTGCTTGCATCACCAAAGGAACCAGTCCATATCTGCAGCTCACAGCAATGGTCTCCTGTCCTGTGCCCTCCTTTCCTATCCCTCTGGGGTCAGCAAGAAAGATCTCCTGGTGCTTTGCTGGCTCTAGGAGCCGCCTATGTGACTGATGTCAGGGTGTTTTCTGCAGCATCAGAACATCCCTCAAGACAGCGGGGCTTTGAGGGCACCTTCAGCTACTCTTCCTCTGCAAGCATTCAGAGTGAAACTGAGCTCAAAGCCTCCAACGCAGCATCACCTGCCTGGCACACATCGTAGAATCATAGAATCCCTAGAGTTGGAAGGGACCTTTAAAGGTCATCTAGTCCAACTCCCCTGCAATGAACAGGGACGTGCACAGCTAGATCAGGTTGCCCAGGGCTTAATCCAGTTTCACCCTGAAAGTCTCCAGGGATGGGGTATCCACCACATCTCTGGGCAACATGTTCTGGTGCCTCACTGGCCTCACAATGAAAGACTTTTCCCTTATAGCCAATCTAAACCTACCCGCAGGGTGAGGAAAACAGTCACAGGGCTCAGCTCTGGGAGAAATGGTCTGGAATGAAGGAAAAGCAGTCTCAGGTTCAGAAATACCCCCTTTCCTCTCCTTCTCAAAGGATTAAGGACTCTAGAGCTGGCTGCCCTGTAGGCAAGGAGTACCCATCATGGGCACCCAGAGACTGCAAGGCCCACTTCGGCTGCAATATATGGAACCTGAGGAGCCTTTTCTTCCATCACTTCCAGTCTGGAGCAATAAAAATGCCCCTCTGTTCTCTGCAGCTGACTTACAAACCACAGCCTGGCACGTCAGAGAGAAGCGAGCAATTAAAGAGACAAAGTGCTGAAAAATACATAACAAAAACCTCGCAAATGGATACTGGGAGCCTGGAGAACAAAGGCAATGCTCGTTAATGACGAACATGGTTTAGTTAATTTTTAATAGCCCATTACAAAAGAGAGGGATGGGAGAAGCACGCGGGTGTCAGGCAGGAGACTCTCCTCCCTGTGACAGTGAGCGGGGTTCCAAGCACTCTGTAAACTTGCGAAGCCGCTCTTTCCACACTAAATCCCCAGGTGAAAATCCCAGATAAGCAGAAGCAAACCATATCCTACACACCTAAACCCCCAGCCCCAGCAGCACCCAACGCCAGCAGGCCCTGCCGCAGTGTGCGTAGAATACAAATTTGCTCTGTGTGCACACAGCGTGATGGTTCGGGCATCCCAGAGAGCCATGAAATCCAGGATCATCGCAGAGCAATCAATAGCACGGCAGCAACTGCAGCGTTCGTAGGGGAGCGAAGCGCTCACGCAGCACAAGAACAGCACCAAGCGGGCCTCACTCCTGTCCCCGGTGCTCCGAAGCCTTGGTCCCACAAAAGCAGAGCAGCCTCCATCCCACCTCCCTGGCCCACTCCAACCTGTGCAACAGGGAAGTGGGCAGCGCAGCTCCCAGCAGAGGGGACAGCAGAGGGAGGGAACCGTTTCACCCAGGAGCTGCAGATTGCCGAGATGCCGGAGAAAGAACTGTCAAAAACTAATTTAAAAATGTAGCGTTCCACTTGATTTCATGTCTCAACATGTCTCTTACCAGCAATTTAGTCGTCCCCCCCTCCCCCCTTCCTCTCACGGAGACACTGACACTTTTTTAATAAAAAAGCATAGAGGAGCTTCGGGCGCTTTATTAAGTGCACAGCAAGGGTGCCGGCACCCATGCCTCTGCCCCGTGCTCCCTATTAGTGTAATGAGGACCCGGGGAGCGTGGCAGTCAGCAGAGCCCCCTTCCCGCCTCCAGCCGACCTGATTTCCCACAGCACATGCTTGGCTGCCTCTGGAAATCGCATCTGCAGCTGGTGTCCAGAGGTGGGCCCGCCTGGCTGAGAGGCGTTCAGCACACCAGCTCTGCCAGCAAGCTTAGAGAATTATTAGAATTTCTAATTTTTTCCCCTTCTTTTTTCTTCTTTTCTTTCTTTCTTTTTTTTTTTTTTTCTTTTGGTCCTTGTGTCCCCAAGCCATGCTGTGATGCAGGAGCTGCTGCTGCCATGGTTACAATCCCAGCTCTCAGCCAGAGCTTCCGGAGGGTGCAGAGCCCTCAGAGCTGAGTGCCACACTGACCCCCATACAGGAGGATGCACTGTCTGCCAGTGTCCCCAGCTGGCCTATTCCCCAGCCACCCATGTTGAGGCTTCCTTTCTCATACTTCATGGCTTGGAGCTCCACGGGGTGCTTTTGCAGCAAGGCACCAAGCACGCTAGCTGTGGTGCTGGTAGGAGAGCTAATCTGTGACATCCCAACGGTGGGCCCAAAGCATAGCTGGAGTTTGGCTGATTGCTTTGGGACTGGGGACCTCAAGAGCTCACAGAAATCCATACAGCAAGGTGGGCGAGCAGCCTTTGGGATCCTCCAAGCAGCTCCTCCCGTGGCCCTAAGGAGATCTGAGCCCAGTTCCCAACTGGACTAGGAGCGGCCAATCATCCTGGAAATCCCAACCTGATCCTCCCACAGGAAACTCAAGGGGGGAGGCTCTCCTTTCCCACAAGCACCCCAGACCCGTATCTACACTACAAGCAGCCCCACCAAGCCTGCTGCCAACCTCTGGATGCTGTCTGCACTCCTGCAGCTCTGCCCATCCCTCAGCACAACCCCCGCCTCTGCAAAGGCTGCAGGCTGTGGATCTGCACATCCCAGGCTCCATGTGTGGGGAGGCAGGGATGCTCCCCTTGCCCAGATGAGGCCAGCAGCAGCTACCCGTGCTCAGGGTGGCAGAGCAGCATCCCCTCCATGCAGGGATGTGAGTAGCTATAGTAACTGGCTCGAGCTGCATCCCGGCTCCATGTTTGCCTTGCCCTGATGCTGCTTGTGTTCATCTTCGATGCTCCTTTTGTGGCTCGCTCTGTCTTTCTCCCGACAGGAGGTGGAAAGCACGGCTTTGCAACAGCGAGGCTGCTCAGAAAGTGCAGCGCAAGGGCTCACGGCTGCCCCCCGGCACACACCAATGAGCCACTAGGTTGTTCCCAGAGCCATCTCATAACGCAGTCCAGGCACCACGCTTAATCTCCCCATGCAGTCAGGTGATTGCACTTCTCCCCTGGCACCTTTTGCAGCGTTCATCCAACCCTTCGGGGCACAGCATCTGCTCAGTGCTGCAACACCGGGCACCAAACGGCCCTGCTCCCCGCCCAGCTGTGCCTGCTCAGGTAACACATTTCAGAAGCATCCAAACGACTCAGACACTGATAACCGGGTTGGGGAAGCACTTCTGAGAAGGGATCTTGGGCTCTTGACACTTCTGAAATGTTCCTCGCAATAATTTAAGAATGTCTAAACTACCAATTACGGCTTGATTAACAATGGTAAATAGGAGCCCTGCGTTCTGCCATCCTTCTTTCTGCCTCAGCTAATAATGACAACTGCACCACGGGCTGCCAGGGGAAGCGTTTAATATTGGAAGCCATGATTTATTTATTTATTTTCTCCTTTTGTGCTTTAAAAACAAGATGATGACACTTCTTTCTCTCTGGTTTTGGCTCTGTCGCGCCAAGTGGCATATCTGACACCAGCTGAAAACACCTGGAACAGTTCTGATAGGAGCAGAGCCAGCTGCCTTTTCCTATTTCTCCGGGACTGGGAGGTGTATATCGGATGTGAGTGTCTCTCCTCACTAATAATGTTATCTGAATAAATAACCAGTGGTGGCTCCGACCTGGCTGAAGTGTTTGCTCTCTGTCTTCTTCTGCAGGATTTGATTTACAGGGTCTTCCCTTGCTTCACACTGATTCTTATTTTACTTTAGCCTTTTTTTTTTTTTTTTACTCAATCATTTCTTTTCTTCTTCCCATCTTCCTTCCCTCCCCTAGCCGGGCATTCAATCACAGCTGCTGGTGGGGGGGCTGCAGCCGAGCTTTTCACCTGCTTGCACTGGAAGCAGAGGAAAACTGAGAAGCAGTGATGAACATATAAAAATCCGCATGCCCAGATCTCACCTCACCCTTACTGTGCTCCGGGAGAGGTGGAAAGTGAAGCAGCGCTATGCAGGAGATGCTTTGGGCTGGGTGATGGTGAGATGCGATATGTTGATCCCGGGCCCTCCTGACTCTGTCTCTCAAGGTCTCCCAGCCTGGCCCCCTTCCTCTCTCAAGTCACACTTTTGTCCCATGGTGAAGGTTAAGGCTGTGTCACAAGGAGATGGCAGTGATGGATCCCTCTTCTTGAGGCACCAGGCGTGCTGCAGAGCTATGGCTGCACCCATCTCCATTGGGCCATTACAGAGGCCCTCCATCGTCTCCTCATTGTCCGTGAGGGGAGAGCACACCTTGGGATGCCAAGGGCGTTCCTGGCAGCAGCCGCGAGGAGAGCGAGCTGTGTGACAGTGATGAAATGTGAAAGCAGCTGCTTTTAAGGCCTTTCATCCATCATCCTTGTGAGCCCGCGACAGTGACAACGAGAGGGCGGGTGGGACAGAGGGGGAACTGAGAAAGATGCATGGAGTGGGGAGTTGGCTCTGAAGGCTTGGCACAGATTAAAAACAAACAGCTCTTCCCTCTGCCTATGCATTTCAGCGTCCCTCCTGCCTGCACAAATAACCCGTCTTCAGCCGGCGGCGGGGCCTACTGATGTTGGCTGCCAGAAAGGTGAGCGTGGATCCATCCCCACCACCAATCCGGGCCTCAGCCCCACAGACAGCCGCACACCACAGCAGAATGAAGCCCATACTGCAACTGCTGGGAAGCAGGGCCTGCTGACAGTGCAGCCCAGGAGCTCTGAGGACCATGGTGTCTCGGGTGGCTCCTCAGCCCCAGCAGCCTCTGCAGGGTTTGTCTGGGTGCGCTGTGGCAGCGACATTTCGGAAGAGGAGCTGGTTTGTGTTGCACTAAGCATGCTTAACGGAGGTGGGGCGTTCATCTCCAATCCATTGCTTTTTCTGATTGTTGTTAGGAAATACGGGTAAATCAGGTTCTGCTCTTCTCTCCCAGCTTTGCGATGCAGCCACTCTCAAGTTCCTTCCAATTGCTTGGAAATGGGAATCTTCTGTGGAAGAACTTATCTGCTCCCAAGGACCAGAGCACCAAGGACATCACATCCATGCCACGTATAGAGAACTGCCATGGGAAGGAAGCATCACGCACCAGGTAAGAGTGCTGGGGTAGCCGGTGATGTGCATGGGCCATTGGCTGAGATCACCCTCAGTGCCCCTTAATGAGCTTTTGCTGGAAGGACTGAAGGAGCAGAAGCTTGAGAGCAGAAGTCGTTTTCTTTGCTCCCCAGAGAGCAGGGAACAGCCAGGCAAGAGGCAGCCCACTAGATCCCAGTAAAGGGCTGTGGATGAAAAGCAAGAGCGGAGTTGTCGTGCAACTGTTTGCATTATTTTGGGCTCAGATGTTTGCAAATACAGGCTGCTCAAAATTGATCTCTTTCTTTTTTTTTCTTTTTTTTTTTCCCCCTCAGACAGCGTGTGATAAATGTGTTAATTTTGCATTCAGCTCTGGGAGCTGAGAGGGGGCTGAGAGGAAGAGCAGCCAGGAGAAGTGACTCGCGCTGTTAGCACGGAACCGGGTGAGCGAGCACCCAGCTCCCCATGAACGTGGGGGTGTGTGCAAGTGACTAATCCACACCTCACTGTCCCCAGGGTCTTCCCACTTGCATCTCCGCGCTCCTGGCAGACACTAATGAATTCAGCCCTGCAACCCCCAAAGGAGATGGGGCTGCTCCCTCTGCAATCCACTCACAGAAGATGGAACCAGGGCACAGATGGAGGAAATTGCTTTGCCAAGGATGCATGACCCATCTGTGGCACAGCGTAAGGAAATCTTTCTCTGCCCTGTCTCATTTTCCCATGCTGAGCAGAGCTCAGTGTTCACCCTGTGGAGCTGGGGTGGAAATTTCCCTTGCCCATGTGCCGCTGCTCAGTGGATCTCCACGTCCACAAAACCTCACAGGTGTTCAGGAGGCACGCTCTCCTCTCTTCAAGCAGCCATCCTGGGGGCCTGCAGCCATGGGGTCCAGATGTGGAGGCCTTAGTACAGGAGAGAAATTGACCTGTTAGAACACGTCCACACAAGGGCCACAGAAATGATCCACAGAATGGAACACCTCTCCTACAAGGACAGGCTGAGAGAGCCAAGGCTGTTCAGCCTGGAGAAGAGAAGGCTGCGAGGAGACCTGAGAGCGGCCTGTCAGTATCTAAAGGAGAGCTACAGGAAGGAAGGGGGCACTCTTTAGCAGGGTCTGCTGTGACAGAACAAGGGGAAATGATTTCAAGCTCAAAGAGGGTAGATTTAGGTTGGATATAAGGAAAGAATCTTTTACAGGTGAGGGTGGTGAGGCACTGGAACAGGTTGCCCAGAGATGTGGTTGATGCCCCATCCCTGGAGACTTTCAAGGCGAGGCCCTGGGCAATGTGATCTAGATGTGGTGTCTCTCTGTTCGTTGCAGAGGAGTTGGACTAGATGGCCTTTAAAGATCCCTTCTGTCTCTAAGGATTCTATGATTCTACGACCTCAGGCCAGGTGATGCACATGCCATAATCCCTCCTGAGCAACACGGTGCTCCTCAGGGTTTCCACAGCTCTTTCTGCTCTTGCTTTTCTTTGCAGTGTCACTTTCCATGCCAGATAGAAAGTCGGTGACCATGGCAAGTGCTGGGCTCCTCATGGGGGTGTGGACAGCCGAAAGCGTTTCTGAATTCCCAATCACTTCAGAAGCAAAGCCAGAAAGACCGTTGAGGAGAATACTAAAGTGAGGCAAACAACCTCACAAGGGCTTTTTTTTTTCAGAAGACCTTCATCCAGGAAAGCTCAGGGATGAGCTGGAGAACTCATCGGTGGCAATGGGCAGCACTGCAGCAGCAGCAATTGAAAATCAGAGTGGCAGGAGAAGGAGTGCATTTCAGGAGTGGTCCTGAGCAGGAGAAGGAGACAATTTTCAGGGTCACCATCTCTCACTGAAATATCCATTGTGGGGCTGACCAAGCCGAGTCATTGAACACTGAAAATCAGCAAATTATTTCAGCTGAGGGGAAAAAACTGAGAAGTTCAAAAGCTCTATTTCAACATTTTCTGAATTACCCGTTTCAGGTCTTCTAGCTGAAAAAACCATTTATTTTTACAGATCTCTAATAGTCCATTAGAGTTTTTATTTTTAAATCCCTAAGCAGAACATTTGCTTTCAAACTCAGTCATTTACTCAACACAACATGATTTTTCTGCTTTTCATTTCAGCAGGAAAGCAAAAAATAATGAATTTCACAATGACCCCCAATTTTTCTTTATGTTCTTTCTTTTCCTTTTCTTTTTGAATGCTGCTATTCCTGTAGCAAACCAAAGGAGTGCTTATTTGCACAGCTATAGTCAAATGTCACTTTCCTCAAATTCTCTATTGACCAGCTAAGGGCAAAAGGCTACGCAGCCACTTAGGAAAGCATATGGCATGCTCTCCTGACAAACACAGAAACCCAAGCTACTCATTGTCTTAGCTAATTGCCAGGTGGAAGACTGTTGCAGATCTCTTGTTAGTAGTTTTGGAGCGGGATAAGTTTTGCAGGGAGGACAACACCGTTCCCTAAATAACGGAGCCCAGGATCCTCCAGCAGCCCTGGATCTTGTCCCTTCAGTGGCCAAAGGAGAATAGGGCAGGCATACCAAACCTGCTTTTAATCCCCTTCCTCTCCAATCATTTTCAGCACAGGGACTTCCCGAAACAGAGGTAATTTCTCTGTGTTTAGTAACTACCAGTGGGTTTTCCTCTTTTAGACTTAATGGAAACTTTAGCATAATGTCCTGAAGCAAAGAGTGTAGCAGAGTAATTACCTTTCCCAGGAAGAGGCATGTCTTTTTGCTTCTTTCAGGCCCAGCTGTTGCTATATTTGTTTGATGGCTTTTGAATTTGAAAAACAAGCCAAAATCTGATGGCACTGTCATCCTTAAGGCATTTTGGAGAACACTGTGACCTGATTCCCAGATCCGCAAAGTTCCTTTTGGGATATCAAGTTGGAAAAAGGGAGTTCTTACTTGCAGTGAAGCAAGGTGTGGGGTGCATGATAGAATCACAGAATCATTACGGTTGGAAAAGAGCTCTACGATCATCTCGTCCAACCACCAGCCCACCCCCACCATGCCCACTGCCCACGTCCCTCAGTGCCACATCCACACGGCTCCCAAACACCTCCAGGGACGGTGACTGCACCACCTCCCTGTGCAGCCCGTGCCACTGCCTCACCTCTCTTTCTGAGAAGTTCTTCCTAATACTCAAACTGAATCTCTCCTTGTGCATCTCGAGGCCACAACTTCTTGTTCTGTCGCTAGTGCATTCAGGAGACCAACATTTAGGCAGGATCCTAAAAACAATTCTACTCCATCTTTTTGTAATGACTCTTTTGATAGTCGAAGTCTCCTTGCTTCTCCAGACTCCTCACACACACCACGTCCCCAGCCCACACCTATCTCAGCATCTCTCGTCTTGGCTTAATGAAATTGGTTTGTTTCTCCTCGGGCTGACTCAGTACCCTAGATGCAGATTCACAAGTGCCAAGAGCACTGACTGGAGACTGTGCACCTTCCCTGGGTTTGCAAATTTTATCATTGCTTTTACATGAACTTTCCATTGTAGTTATTGCAGGTATCAGCACAGGCTTTGCCTGGCAGCTCTATACTCGCTCTGCCCATCTCCTGAGCTCTACACAAGCCAGCTCTAATCCAAAAGCCGAGTAGCTAGGTTGACAATGTGTGAGACTGAAATCACCAAGCCATGTTGAGGAGATGGGGGCACGGCAGCTGAAGCTCGGTGCTAACAGTAGAGATTTAGCACATGTGCAACCGGAGGGGAGAACTGAAAGCATGGGCTCACATCCATTTGCAAGAGACTGCACAAAGCCCCCTGTCCTGTGGGTGTGCAGTGGGATAAAGATCTCATCCTGCCTCACTCAGGGCCGTTCACCCTCTCAGTGTTGGAGATCAGAATATAATGCAAGAGTGGAGCTTCTGACAGGGGAACCAGGTGTTTTAATGAGTCACTTGAGATGCAGAGCCATGGATGTCCAGGCATTCCTGGAGATGTTTTAATAAATAACAATGAAGATAACAATTTAAACACTGTGAGCAGGAAATGCATTATTGAACGTGCATAACACAGTACAAACTTAGAGCCTATTCAAAGCCTTCAAAAAGCAGCCAAGCAAAATTCAAATAAACAGAAGCAGGCAGGCACATCTGTGCTTTAAAGGCTGTCTGTGGGTTCCAGAAAATGAGCAACGCAACCTTTACCTGCAGCAACCTATTATATCCATGCACTTGCCTGCTCTCCCCATCTTTCTGCTGGAGTTGACTCGCTCCCGGCAGGGCAGAAAAGAGGGACATGTGCGCGTGGAGCAGTTCCTGGTGTCTGTGGATCTGTACTGCTCTCCAGGCTGCAACCTCTGAGCCAGCAGAGGTACTCTCCCACAGCTCTTCACTGCTTTGGGTCTGCTTAGAGAACAGATGTTTTCCCATTCTTCCTGAGAGCGTAGGATCTCTGCACCTCACATGGGCGTTCCTGAGTCATTCTCAAAAGAAAGGGAGGTTTGATATCAATGTTCAGGAGGGTTGGAGGACTACTAACTGCGTGCAAACATCTATGGAGCATACTGGTTCTGAAGAGCGTCCCTTGGATTGTGCGGCCTCCTAGGAGAGAAAAGGATCCAATGAATGGTGTTCAAAAGAGACGTGGCCAAAGCAGAGAGCTGTGTTGCTCCTATAACCAGTGTAGGATTAGAGGGAGAATTCAAGGATTGCAAAGAGTGCCAAGGGAGCCACATTACTGTGCAACAGCCATGCCAAATTAGAGCATGATCCTTAGCTTAAGGTCTCAGTTTTAACATCCAAAGATCAGAGCAAAGTGCAGAGCAAGATAATTAAAATTTTACAGTAACACAAAGGGATGGAAAATCTTGAAGATGTCTTTAGATGTATCTCTCTGTTGTTTTTTTTTTTAATGACTATAAAGCACCACCTGAGTGATTTAACTCAATACCTGTTGTCGGCTTAGAGCTAAAGGCATTAACAAAACTAAGCCAGGCACATGATCTTTGCAGCTTTTCTTGTTTGCATCGGCTATGACAGGAACAAACACTTTTCCTTCCAGCCTTTACTTTTGATCCCATCACGCTGCCCCCTGCCCAGAGGGGACGGAGCAGAGAAGGGACGGCGTCTCCCAGGAGGAGACGGAGTTTGGAGGTGAGGGACAAGCCAGAGGCTGGGTGATTGCAGGACATGGGAAGCAGATGTTGGTAGCCCCGAGACAGAAGTGAACGACAGGGTTTTCCAGCAACAGCACAGTGTGCACAAGGCATTGCGCACAAGCCTGCCCAATGTTTGAAGCCCAGCACTGCTGGGTTGCTCAGATTTCTGCTGAATAGCTGAGGAAGTTTTTATTTAAACTTGGTTTCTATTGCCAAAGGCCCCGCTGGCTGGGTTGACAGAGAGTATTCCTCAAGTAGCTACTGAAGCAGCAATCTCCGACATGCTCCCAAGACCTTATCTGTGCCAATTCTGTTTAGATGGGGCTTGATTTTCCTCTCGCTTACACCTGCTTCACAGCAGGGTAACTCCACTAAAAAGCCTCCTCATTTACACCCGCGAGAGGAAGAGTCAAGGCCATCCCCTGCAGGAAGGATGCACACAAAATACCGAATGCACGACTCGCAATCCAACTGCTTCCACCATCTCAGCACAGAAGCTCCTCTCTCCAATGCTGTTTTTAATAAAAATCTCGCGGAGAGGAAACTGCCTCGCTGAGCCATCACGCACAGAGACTCATGAGAACTGTTGGGTTGGATCATGACAGTATAAACTGGTTTATTGCCAGAATAAGCAGCAGATGCCAGCAGCGTGACACGGAGCGAGTATTTGGCAGTTTGTTCAAATACTCTGACAGCGGCAGGCATTTTAGACTCCGACAGATAAGAAATTGGCCAGCAAAACGCATTGATTGAGGATGTGGGCTGCAGAGTCTGCCCCGCCACCTCCCTGAAATAATGCAGGACTGGTTCCAGGAGCGCGTGCAGCTCCTGCAGGGCAGACCTACTGCAGGATGCCATACAGCCTGTAACTTCGCTTCTGGCCATTGTTTAGAGAGATGGCATTTGTTGTGGGCTTGTTTGGGGGGGTTCAGAGAGAGCAAATGGTTTGCTGCCATATT
Organism: Gallus gallus; assembly: GCF_016699485.2. Classification (NCBI taxonomy): domain Eukaryota; kingdom Metazoa; phylum Chordata; class Aves; order Galliformes; family Phasianidae; genus Gallus; species Gallus gallus. Next base: position 29,812,332 of record NC_052534.1, read on the forward strand.
TCACTGTCTGAGCCTTTTCTTTTGCAGATAGACAATGCCTTTTTTGTGATGATTGCTACCACAGAGACACCACCTAGAGAGGGAGATGACACCATCAGGTAGTATAATGGGGTATTCCTCTGCTAGAGAGAGATGGATGAAGTGGTGCAAGTGTAGAGTAAAGAAGGCTGGGATGAGAAATTGATAGGAAGTTAGATAGGTAAGTAGAGAGACAGGTAGATAGGCAGACAGTTAGGTAGATAGATAGATTGGCAGGTATATAGATAGGTAGGTAGATAGGTAGGTAGGTAGGTAGACAGAGAGGCAGATAGGTAAATAGCTAGGCAGATAGGTAGGTAGACAGATAGATGAGTAGGTAGGCAGGTAGGTAGGTAGGTAGATAGGCACATAGATGGATGGATGGATGGATGGATGGATGGATGGATGGATGGATGGATAGATAGATAGATAGATAGATAGATAGATAGATAGATAGATAGATAGATAGATAGCCATGTTGGTTGGCCAGCACCAGCACCACCTTAGTAGCATCCATTTCACTTTCACAGCTGGGTACCTACCAGCAGGGCCAGGGAATGGAGTGCAGATGGCTCATTCTGTTCTTCTAGTTTGAGTCTGTGCTTCTCTGTGGGTTTGTAGGTGAGGCTTCAGATCCGCTCTGAGAGGCTGAATCCCCTCCAGCTGTGGGTTGTAGGATCTCATGGAGACACAAGGATTAGGCAATACCCACCTGGGGTGCTGGATCATAGAATCATGGAATCATTTGAGTTGGAAGGGATATCTACAGCTAGATCAGAGTGCTCAGAGTCCCGTCCAGTCTGACCTCAAATGTCTTCAGGATCATTAGAGAAGAACAAGGAGAGCAGATTCTTGAACTACATCTCCCCGGAGCAAGGAAGTTGAGTGGAATGCAATATCCTGCTGAACAGAACTGTAGTGGGGAGGGAGAGTAATCAGGAAGAGTGAGAAAAGCTCCCTTCTGCCTCCAGCCATGGATATGATCAACGATCCTCATGATGGAGCAGGGCACCCCAGGAGGGAGATTTGGGTGCTGCTGGGGGAGAAGTGCAGCTGCCGTGACACAGGGCTACAGCTGAGGGCACGAGCACAGGAGCAAAGGGTATCCCCTGTCAATGTGCACGACGCAGATATCACATGGAACAATTCTGGATGGGGATATGATGCCTGTGTCACCCACTTCCAGCCAGTGCCATCACCCCCTCACTGTTACCACCACCTGCCCCAGCCCCTGCAGGAGCCACGTGTCACATTTGCCGTGTGGGGGTTTCCATTTCAGACACCGTGATTCAACTTTTCTCTTTGGATAAAGTTATTAAGGCAAATTTGATCACAGTGACACATGGATTACAGTGCGTGTTGCAGACTCTAATTCTGTTTACTGTTCTGGGGGAATGGGCAATTATTACAAAAGCTGGGACAGAGTGTTTTTAATAACATTTCTTGTTAAGATTTAATTACAGGAAATTGTATTTTCTTAATCACTGAAAACTCAACTGCCTGGGAAAATTTTTTATATAATTTCGTTTGCAGTTTATTAAATCCTTAGGTTATTTCTTTTCTGTGGCTTTGTTTTAGTCACTCACTAAATGCTCCTTAACATGTGTAGGAGCAGATTGCTCAGAAGCACAAAGAAACGGAAGGAAGCAGAGTCTGGGAGGGTGGGCTGGCCTTTGACAAAGCAGATTTCTGAGCAGGATTTATAGTTCCTAAAGTGTTCTTTAAAACAAAATCCAATTCAACCACTTTTCTGCCCAATCCCTGCCTACCCTGCAGCCCAACATGTTGCCTGGGATGCTCCTCAGCCTCCTCCTCACCTCACCAGCTGAGCTGTCCCTTCCCAGAGTATCCAGGGAACAGCCCTACAGAAAGCATCTCCATCCTGTTGGGCAGCCATCTCATCCCATCCATGCTCACGGATAGTCTGAATATCTACCTCCACCTCTCTGCTACTAATGAGCTCACCCATCCATCTCTCTTTCTCCAACTGTGCTTTAAGGTGTGGATTTTCTAAATCTTTGAGGTACAGAAGAGACAGCTGGTCATTCCTCCTCTGCTCTTTGATGCACTCTTCTGGTGGCCTTTGCTTTCTATTCCCAAGCAGAAGTAACCCAACTAGAGAGGCAGGCATGTGGATAGTGCTGAACGCACTGCGCTCTGGCCCCAGCCCAGCTCACATCCATAGCCACTGCAGTGCTGGTAGACTGGCAAAGGGCTTCCCCCAGCCCTGGAGACAGGAACCTACTGAGAAGTGTGTGCCCAGCATTTTGGGAGAGAACAGCACATAACCGTCAAGGTCTCCTCCCTGTGAATGATGAAGCTGTAGGCTGATGTTTGCGTCCAGAAAACCTGCAAGTCCTAAAAGGCACATCCCACATGCTGAACATGGCATCCCCTGGCACCTGTCTCGGTGCACTCTGAGCACCATTAGCTCAGCACTCACAGCTCTGTCCCTGCTCCATGGCAATGACAAGCAGTGATGTGACAGTTTTCCCAAAGCACTGTACCCTGTATTTCAGGACATAAGTGTTGAAAAGCAGCACCACATACAAACACGCAAATCAAACCCTTGTGCTAAGCCTCTCTTGTAATATTGTTCAGCGCCAGCAGATCCCAGTGTACTCTGTTCTTCCAGCTCTGGCTATGTGGATTTCAGTCAGGGCTGCTTCTTCCAATTCATCGTCACCCTTCTTTGGGAGGCAAGTAATTTCCCCCACGAGAAACTTATGTTCACAGATCAGAGACTCGTATTAATTAAACAGGGTGGGCTTACGTGGGAAGAGCACAGGGAAAGGAGGAGGTAGAGCCCCCATCCCCAGTGCTTGCTGCAGGTGATAAGAGGAGAGAACTGTCAGCAGAACAGATCCTCACCCTCATCCCACTGCCCATGTCCTTCCTGTCCATCCCATGGATCTGAGAAGCCCAGTGATACATGGCACGGGGAGCGCTGATGCAGGGTCTTCTCCAGTGGCTGTGTGTGTGAGCCTGGCACAGGTCATATCTCAGGGTGATTGCCCTTGGAGGATCCTTGCTGCTAAGGTCTTGCATCTGTCACAAGGAGTGCTTCCCGTCTGCTGGGATTTACTCCGGGTTCCTGGACCCAGCTGATTCCTGCCTACCCTCCCTCAATCAAGAGCAGACACATCAATCTCTAACCTGGCTTCCAGCGATATCCGCAGGGCAGGACCTGTCAGTGGGAGCGCGTGGGCTTGCACACCATGAATTTCAGATGAGAAATTGACAGATTACTTTGCAGAGCTACAGCAGTCTGAGGTCAGAGGTATCCCCTCTCGTGTCACCCAGGAGTACACACAGTGCTGGCCCCAGGGCTCACTCCTAAGGTGCACCCTTCCCCGGGTGCTCTGGACTTGCAGGCTTCCCTCTGCGAAAACTGTGCTGGGAGACTGCAGGCATGCAGCAACATCTACAGAAAATCAGGGTGTACTGCAGGCCTGGCAGAGGAGCAGAGCCAGAAGGAGCTAGGAGCCAATCGGTGCTCTTCTAATATACATCAGCCTTCCACATCACCACCTTCCCATGGCAGCCAGAAATGTGAGAGACACATCTCAAGTGCCAAGCAGTAATTAGAAAAGGCGAAACACGAGCTTGTTTCCATATCTTGAGTATCACAGTTCTGAAGCGAGGGAGGCTGTGGTGCAATGAGTCTGGAAATGTTCCCTGCAGTCTCCTGAGCCCCAGGAAGCTGCAGCTTTGCCTGCTTCCACAAGGGAGAAGGACACGGTGGGTTTGGTGTGACCTGTCTTTGGCATTGCCCAGTCCCAGCCTCTTCCAAGGGAGACAGAAAGACAGCCAAAGGCATAACCTCCTCCTGGGGATGCTTCCCCCATCCCAGAGCAGACAGTGGGCCAACCTGAAGCCACTTGAGGCTGCAACTAAGCAAGGGCACAGTCAACCTCCACACTCCCAGCTACCAGGCCCACTGAAAGGTGATGCCCCTGCACATGAGCAGCTCAGCCACCACCACTGGTATTGCTTTGCTGTGGGCTGCACTGCCCTTTCTGGCTCTGGGTGCTCCTGCCAGCACTGCTAGGCTGAGCCAAGGCTGACATCTCAGCCTGGCTGAGCACCTATTAGAGCCAGGAAAGCCAACGCATTCAGCATATTCATGGAAAGGAGAATAGCTTTGAGTAATAGCCACAAGTGCAATGGCATCATTACTCTAAGCTGCAGCCTGGGGGCTGCTGCTGCTGTGGCTCTTTGTTCAGCTGGGGAGATGCACTGTGACACTGCTGTTTATCTATGATGCAGAGAGCAGAGGAGCACAGATCCCCAGCATGTCACGGATTCTCGTCTCTTAGCACAAACATCATTCTGTTGCTCTTTTACTGCTGAAACTGTCAATAAAATACACACCTCTGTCCCAAAGAAAAAAAAGAAAGAAAGAAATGACACTTCTCATCGGACAGATACATCAGTGCTTTGTTGTTCCCTTTGGCTTGTGATTAACTGTATGCCACAGCTCCTCCATTAACTCAAAATGAGATGTAATAGCAACCAGCATGGGCATGCTGGGCTGAGCATCTTGCCTGGATGAAAGCACCTGAACTTCTTCTGCCTCCATCCTGTGTTCGTACACTTCCAGCAGTGGGAGCTGGGCAGCAGTGACTGGTCCAAAGCTCACAGCAGAGGTTGGGGTGGGTACATCCAGGCCTCGCATGGACCACCGTCTCAGTCAGAAACCTCAGCTCTGCAGCACATCCTACTCCCAGAGACAGCTCCAGGAGAGCAGAGTAAGGCTGAGGCAGAACGACCTATGAATGGTGTGCGCCCCCACGCCTAAGCCAGAAAGCTCAGAGGGAACATGGACGTTTCCTGGTCCGGTATGAAGAATGGGGAGCTTTGGCCCACTGTCCATGCCATCAGAAGGCTGTATTTCTCGGCTGGTTGCCCAGAGGTGTGTAACTGCTGAATGGAGACTTTTTCCCAGAGAGCACAGTTAAAGATATTTGGTGTATTATGGGGAAAGATAACTCTCCAACAGCAGGAAATACTGCACAAATCCCCAGCAGTGAGAAGGGAGCATCAGGGAGGCAGCCCAGGCCAATTATAGTGACACATTTGATTTCCCGAAACCTAGATTTACAGCAACTTAGAAAAGTAGGGAAGATTGTATTATAAGTCTGCTATGCCTGTGCTTCTTTTCCAATTTGGGAAGCCAATAGGAAAAAGTGAACTTTCAGCAAGGGCTTAAAAATGATGATTTAGAAAAAGAAAGGATATAAAACAGAAGAGTGACTTGCTAATACCAAGAGAACCTCTCTGAATCTTGGGGTTTGGAGCAATACCCTAAAAGCTGGATTTGTCCTTGGCAGTTGAACAATGCAGGACTGCAACTGAAACACCTGAGCCCAATCCCCTGCTGCCTCTGGCAAGCAAATGACCGTGTCCTGTCACATGTTGACAAGCTCCTTCTTAAATCCCACTAGAGTTTCTTCTCTCTGTTACATCCGCTGGGAAACTACTGCAGAACCTCACAGCTTTCTGATGCTTACAAGGCCTTTTCCAGCCTACTGCTATTTGAAAGCCCTCCTTCCAATGGCAGTAGCAGTTCCCAGTGTTTGCTGGAAATACCTGATTTGAAAGGACTGGTATTTGATGTTCTCCGGACTGATTCATTTTCACAGAGAAACACAGGATGGCTGAGGCTGGCAGGGACCTCTGGTCCATTGGGCCCAGCCCCTGCTGCAACAGGGACACCCGGAGCAGGGTGTCCAGGGCCATGTCCAGGTGGCCTCTGAAGATCTCCAAGGAGAAATCTCCACGGCCTCTGGGCAGCTTGTGCCACTGTTCCATCAGCCACACAGTGCAGCAGTGCTTCTTGGTGTTCTCTCTGAACACCTCCTGTGTGCCAGTTTAGCCCATAGCCTCTTGTACATGCACTGGGCGCCACTGAGAAGGGCCTGGCTCTGACCTCTTGGCATCTTCCCTTCAGGTTCCTGTACGCACTGCTGAGAAATCAATCCTTAACTTTCCAGCCAATATGTAGAACCCCCTCTTCCTGACCGTTTCAAGATACGGACACCCAGATTATAGCTGAGCTTTTCATAAGCAGTTCCTAAGTATCAGACTTTACCACCACTGTACCGTCCCACTCATCAGAACGATCCAGTTCATTCTGCATGATATCCTGATCTTCTTGTGTCCCGTTGATGTCTTGTGCCTTTGTGTGAATACCAAACTCTATCAGAGGACAGCTACGCTTTCATTAATGAAAATACTAGATCAATTTTCAGATCCATCCCTAAGAAACACCGCTAGACCTTTAAGCCTTGTCAGTACACTCCTGTGAAACACACTCTGCTGTCATATCTCTCTCAAGACAGTTTTTTTTACTCCACTTGTCATCTCTGCTGATATCAAAATCCTTCAGCTCCGCTGATTTCTCAGTGGCACCCTATCAAAAACATACTTGAATTGTACAAAGATCTCCCACATCCCTTTTGTCTAGAAAATCAGCTGCCTTCTCAAAGAAAGATATCAAATTGCTCTGCCATCATCTGCCCGGGACAAAACCAGTGCTTCATCATATGACCTTTTCCTTTTACCTCTGCTAATCTGTCCATCCTTTCCAAGTTGCTCAAAGCTTCGGAGGTCAGACACGGGCACGTACATGCCCAGAGCACATTTATTGCCTTTATTAACCAGAGATACTACCTGTGCTGATCTCTAATCACATATTATTCACAGCTTGAAAGACGTATCAGAGCTCCATGCTGGCTGCTTGCCACTTGCACGCGAGTCCTCCCAACATCTGGAAACGCTGATTACCTGTGTTTCCCAAACTGACTGCATCCAGCACATGAAGTTGGCTTCCACCTTGGGTGTGATCTGGTACCCGATGCTCTCAGCTGGCCATCAAAGGGAGAAAACACGCTGATAATTTAACACAGCTGCCTCCAGCCAAAAAGCAAATCGAGAAAGTAGCAGCATTGGTAGCTTGTGCCTGGTGGGTGCAGGGGGTTCAAGGGTTCTCAAGGGTGGCACTGGAACTGCTTTTCCACAGGCATCATTCCCCAGGCTTGGTCTAGGGCTGAGGGGAGCTCCAGGACAGAAGGAGATGTTTTATTTTATGCCCTGCTTTAAGAAAGGCAGTTCAGCTGGCAGATGGGTAACTGTTGTGGCAAAAAGTTGTGTTAGAAATGAAGTAGGTTAGGAGTAGCAGATCAAATTAAGAGAAAAGCATGCTAGTAGCTTGGCTGAGGAACAAATGAGGACAGCATGTAGCATCGACAGTTAAAATTAAACACGCTGTCCTCATTTGTCCCTTAGCTACCCAGGCAGGGCTTTGTAAATGTCGCTGTTGGATTATCTTCTGTGCATGCATTGAAAGGAAGTCCAGAAAGTATCTGTGTCCAACTCTCCAGAAGCTGTGTCATCAGTCTGTTTCCTCAGGACACTGGCTGTGAGTAGGCATTAGGTAGATGGGTATAAAAAAGGTGTCTGGCATTGTACTGGGGATATCAGAACATGCCTTTGTCTTTATGTCTATTTTTTTCTCCTCTCTTCCTCTACTAGAAATTCTGTTAAGCAAAGACACCGTTTCTGGTGCATATTCATGCTTATCACAATGGCCGTTCCTAATGATATCCATAAGGACTCTCATTTTTAAGTCTGACAGCTCTTTACATTTTTATTTAATTTTTTTTCCCTCTCTGCACTTAAACCAAATAGGTATCATGCAGCAGAATGAAGGTGTTCAGACACCATTGCCTGAGTTCATACCCTGAGATCATAGCAGTGCTTTCTACTTTCTGCTGGCTGCCTTGACTCCATCCCTTCTGCCTGTTGTAGGAAGACTGGAGCCTGGCTCAGCACTGAATGTTCGGTGCCTCCCATCCCAAACCATGGACCATCCAAGCCAGGCACTTCTTGTGGAGTACAGTACAAAACATGAAACTATCTTAGCCCCATTTCCAGGCAGGTTTGGATACAGAGATATGTATCTACGGCACTGCTGATGAACAGGGGGTGATTAGGTGTGATTAGCCATTATAGATTATCTAGTGCCAGCAAGACAGAGTATATCTTTAAGTGCAGTACTCAGATCCATATATTAAAGTCCCTAGGTGTGACATTAACAGGAAAAAATAGGAGAGAATTCTGCTGGGGGTTATGAGAGTCGCTGTTAAGAAACCACCATTGGATTTCTGATATAGCAGCCTACAGGTATTGAGAAGGCTGCTGAAAGGCAGATACATACACATATAAAATCAGTATATTAAGAGGCAAAAGACTCATTTGACAGATAGCAAGCTTGAGAAAATGAAAAGGAAATGGGATGCTAAAATGTTTTACGTTACATACCCATCAAAGAGAAGGGGAGTTGTGTTTTTAATGAGCAAAGATGTATCGTTTCACTTTCCAGCTGATGATAAAGAGACTTGCTTTAGAGCAGCAGGATTAAACAAGGTGCAGATATGGATTATAAATTGCTATGTACCAAATGTGAACAGATTGCCCTTAAATGTCATTCTTATGCAGATAAATCAATCCTAGTTGAGAAGAGCAATTCAGCATGGGAGGAGGTGAAGGAAAAGGCAATGTACCTCGATCCTCTTATACCTCATGCAGGATCTAGTTTAACTCAGAAATCTGCTGCAGGCATTATCCACCCATGAGGTCACTCCTAAGGCCCTGGCACGTGTGCTGCCACCACCATGGTGCAGAAGGAAGCTAGACAATAAGAGGCTCCTTGTGCTAGCCCCCTGCACAGACCACAGTAAGTTTCTTCAGCCTCCTGCACCTAAGCTTGAACCACACACCGTGCACCAGACAAGATGGCAGCAGCCTGCATACCCTGAAAGCAATTTCACATGGTTTACCCAGTTCACGCAGAGCTCCCCACGTTTGAAATGTAGGTCTTGCCTAGGCAACCAGGCAACCTGGGTGGCAGGGGAGCATGAGAAGGCAGCTGGCCCAGGATTGCTCTTTTCAGGCAAAATGGTGATATGATTTTAAAGGGCTGAGAGAACAAGTGCAGGAGCAACCTAATGAGTTCACAGATCAGGAAGGAGAGCCTCAGTGGCTTATCCAGACCTTCTAATTCTTACGATATTTCATTAATATAAGCAACTGTACTGAAGGAGGATTAGAGGGCAGTAAAAGCATATCTATCTTTAAAATTGGCATTAGTGGCGATCCTGGGAATTACAGACCAATGAGCTTTACTCTGAAGTAGGCAAATTAGCTGAGAAGATAATTAAAGTGCGAAGAATAAAACATCTAGATGACACTGATGATATAACAGGAACAAACCAACACTTCAGCAAAAGTATTCACGCCTCACACGTGTAATAGGATGCTTTGTGCATGTCAGCAAAACAGCAGATAAAGGGAGAGTGAGGTGGTGGATTATTTGCATGTTCAGAAAGCCTCCATCCACACTCCTTCCTCTGACTGGCACTGTTTGAAAGCAAAGCAGTCAAAAGTAAGATGTAAGCAGCTATTGAAGATCAAAATCAGGTTCAAAGAAGTGCTAAAACACAATCAGTGGTCAATCTGGTGAGGGATTTCAAATGCACCAGCACCTGTATGGGTAATAGAATTAACAAATGATCAAAGTGGTGAGAGTTGAGCAATCTCTTTCTGCAGCTTTAATATGAGGGTACTTCTGTCAGCTCTTTAGATTGCACAAGAGCGATCTGTCTCGGAGAAACAAGTTATCCACAGACTTTACGTGTCTCTTCCATAGACTTTAGACTTTAGACTTTTCATAGACTCAACAGATAGTCCTAACGGAGTCCTAAAGGAGCAAGCAATGCCGATGGGCAGAGCACCATCCCTTGCTAGATGTGGCATCTCAAAAGGTGTCCATAAGGCCAGTGCCACCCAGACTGTGTGCCACCAATGTCAGCACAGTGTCTGGATTCATAAAAGATGGGATTAATTTTTATTTTTATTTTTAACTTAAAATGGCCTTTCCCCATTCATCACTTTGTCATCTCAGTGCAACCCTGTCTGACCCTGCAGGGCTGAAGCCTGGGACAGGGTGAGTTCCATCTTCTGGGTTTGACTATGACAGCTCAGTCCTCAGAATGCCACAGTAGAAATAGAGCAAGTAGAAAAACAATTAGGAGGAGTGAGTGTGACCTCCTGAATGGGGAGAGAGAGAGATTGAGGCAGGGTGACATAGAGAAGGATGGATAAAAGTGATGTGAAAACCAGGTACGAAATACCTGGAAGGGCAGAAGTAAATCATTCCCTCACATAGACTGTCCAATAATATAAGAACAGAGGACACACAGAGCGAAAGGCAATGCATTTCAAACTGATAAAAGGAGAGACTATTTTTACACAATGAATAATTAACCTGTGAAGTTCACTACCACAAGATTTTACCGAGGACAGAGGCTTAGCAGCATTCAGAACAGGAAAAGCCATTGATATGAATAATGAAAATATCCACCATTACACTTGACAGAATAAAATCTCTCTGTAAGGGGCCTTAACTCATCCCGGCCCACTGTAAGCCCTCCGCTGCCTGACTGGCAGGAGAGAGAGTAGATGTCTGCTGGGTGCTGATGGAGGCTGCCGTGTCCACCTCTGCAGCTCTTGGCGCTGGCAGGAGAAAGCGGATGGAAACCAGGCGGGGGGAGAGCAGAACCGCTCTCATATGGTAATTCTAATGCACTGGTAGAAGGGATTTTAGCTGCTTTTCATTTCTGTCTCTGCTTTGTTCAGCCATCTGCTTGTTCCTGCAGCCTGAGAAGCCTAAGGTCTCTGGAGGAAAGGAGACTGCAGCTTGCTATCTGCCAGATGAGGCTGTTGCTTTATCGCTTGCAAATTTGACCAAAGCATCTCTCTTCAACAGAAGAGTTGGCCAAATTTCAGCTAATCGTCTTGACCTCATCTGTGCTCCTTACGGTTTTCAAAGGAAAGCCAAAGTTATAAAATACTTCAGTTATCTGAAGATAGAGAGCAAAATGGTGCAAACGACCATTTAATGTATTTACAGAGAAGACTGGACTTGTTTCTGTGCCATTTTGCATCCAGCTCTTACCCTTTCTCATGAGAGTTTGGCCTTATAGAATCATAGAATCATAGAATCATAGAATCACTAAGGTTGGAAAAGACCCACAGGATCATCCAGTCCAACCATTCGCCCTTCATCAATGGTTCTCGCTAAACCATGTCCCTCAACACAACATCCAAATGCTCTTTAAACACTACCAGGCTCGGTGACTCCACTACCTCTCTGGGCAGCCCATTCCAGTGCCTGACCACCCTTTCAGAGAAGTAGTATTTCCTAACGTCCAGCCTGAACCTTCCCTGACGCAGCTTGAAGCCATTCCCTCTCGTTCCATCACTAGTCACCCGGGAGAAGAGGCTGACCCCCAACTCACCACAACCTCCCTTCAGGTACTTATAGAGAGCAATAAGGTCTCCCCTGAGCCTCCTCTTCTCTAGACTGAACAACCCCAGCTCCTTCAGCCGCTCTTCATAAGGCCTGTGCTCCAGACCCCTCACCAGCTTTGTTGCCCTCCTCTGGACACGCTCCAGGGCCTCGATGTCTTTCTTACAGTGAGGGGCCCAAAACTGGACACAGTACTCGAGGTGCGGCCTCACCAGTGCTGAGTACAGGGGAATAATTACTTCCCTGTTCCTGCTGGCCACACTATTTCTGATACAAGCCAGGATGCCATTGGCCTTTTTGGCCACCTGGGCACACTGCTGGCTCATGTTCAGTCTAGCGTCAATCAACACCCCCAGGTCCATTTCCTCTACACAGTCTTCCAGCCACTCTGCCCCAAGCCTGTAGCGTTGCCTGGTGTTATTGTGGCCAAAGTGCAGGACCCGGCATTTGGTCTTGTTGAATCCCATCCCATTGGCTTCAGCCCAGCTATCCAACCTATCCAGATCAGGTTGGATCATGTTATGGATTGGAACCTGATTATGGATCAGGTTATACCACCATTCAGCAAAGATGGCTCCCAGTGAGATGGAGGTGCATTTTCCCTCCTGTCCAGGACAAAGCATGCCAGACGGATGTGGCCCACCTGTCCCAAAGAGGAGAGTCACTATGGATCTTGTAGGCCTTCATGCAAAGGCCACAAATCCCTGTCAATAATACCTCAGCTTTTGCCTCTGTGGATCATCTTCCATCCCAAGAATACAAAACGTTTCATTAAGATTACCTAGGCAGCGCAACATGCCGAGGAAGCAGGTGGGTGAATACCATCTCCATTTGGAACTGAAAAATTAACCGTGTGAATTAAGCAGCATGGGTAAGCACAAAATACACATCCTTAAAACATCTCTCCAGAGCCTGCAGGCTGCAATTACTGCTCCATAAGCCACTAAAAGCATTGTAGTATATAAACCAGGCATCCCTCCGCCTGCATCCTTCCACCTGCAAGGCCTCTTCAGCACATACTGCTAAAGCACAAATGGGCAAATGGTGCTGCTACCCCACAGTGCCGTAGCTCAGCAGGTAACAGGAACAGCCCACCTGTTGCTTCTGCCCCAGCAGAAGGACTGGGGAATGGCCTATTGCCACCAGCTCTGCTGTTCTGCTTGGTGGCTCCAGTGAGATGTGGGCTTGACTCCAGGGAGCTCAGCTTGGTTCCCCCAGCTGAGGTACATCAGCTGCATACTGACACCTTTGCTCCCAGACACATTTGCTCCCAGGTATTGCTTAGGGATATACCATGTCACATCACAGGGTCACCTGTAGCATCGAGCCTACATGGTGCTAGGGAGTAAAAACAGGCAGAACCTAAAAGCATAATGCAAAGCAAATGAAAAGCAAGTGTTTGCAACAGAGGGTTATTACAGTATTGGAAGAGGTTCTGAACTTTGCCTCAAATAACTGTGAAGTATGTACCAGGCATGGGGAATAGCTCAACACCCACAGGGGTTGCGATAAACCCAGGAAGTTATTAATCTGTTTAAAGAAAAAGGAAGAAAGAGATAAAAACATTCTTCCTACAGAGGATAAAGTGGATTTCTATAACTCAAGTAGCAAGGTATCAGTGCTGTTTTTGTGAATTACTACAGGAGATTACGTACACGGATAAGTAGGATGAAGTCAGACAAGGGTTGATTGTCTTCTAGGAAGACATGAATTAAAGAGATTTTGGAAGATGAACAAAGAACTCCAGATAAGGCTCTAATGGATCAGAAAAGACCACAGCCATGCTGTTGCTACTTTAGGGTAAGAGCTACCCGGGGGAAGCTTTTCATCAGCAATTAACCCTTTTGTCAGTAAACCTCTCTAAAATGAGTTGCAAAAGCATGGTGCTATTGCACTGCCTACAGATTGCGCCTTGCAATGCCTGGTCTCATGTTCTTTTGTGTTGCCCAGACAAAGATAGCCAGCTGACACTTCAAGGAAGGCCATGATTTGTCCTCAAGAAAGCTGGGGAAGAGCGCTGCTGGTGTCCCTCCCTCTGCCTTGCTTTTAATTGGATCTGGCCTCAGTTTTTAGTGTCCCAGCTCTCAAAGGATGCTGAATTCCTTGCTGGCCACAGCCAGAAAAGAAACAAATTCCTGGTTTTTGATACCTGTACCTACATCCTGGGGTGTGAACTAAGGCTTTACTTAGCTCACTTCACACAGGAGCTGCCACGTGTTGCCATGCCTGAATAGCATCTGCTGACAACAATTTGGCTATATAGAAAACCATCTTTTTCAATAGAAGCTAGAAGACATGAATCTCTTCTTATCTGAATAAAGCAGGGGACAAGTAACTATTTTTTTTTATTTTTTCATGAAAAGTTTCCTTTACTGAACTTCAATAGGATAGGAAAAAGCTAAAGTAAATAACCTTCAGGCTTCCTGCTGTGAGCAAAACCCCTGCCCTTTGCAGCAGGACTTGGCCAGGTCTCAGAGTGGCTATCTGAGCAGGGTCCCTGGGTAACAGATCCTGAGGAAGTTGTGCTCTGCAGAAATGCCCATTCTTGTGGAGGGGAGGACACCGAGAACCAAAGGCTAAGAACATTTCTGCAGGAGAGACAAAGTCTCCTGCTCGGTGGTGAGGAACTGAGCTCAGTGGAGAGGGGAAGGGAGAGCAGTCTGTGACAGCTGATGCGTATGACTGCCCCCTCAGCTGAGAACAGCATGACGTCCTATGGCTCGCTTTATGTAGGCAGGATGAGCTAACACTTTGTGTAGCCCACAAATCACTGTCTGTGCCTGCAAGTCTCTGAAAGAGCCATGTTTAGAGTGGCTACAGAAAAGTCATCATCTGCCTCCCACCCACACGTCCCTGTCCCGGCCAGGCTGAAGCATGACATGGGTCACATCCAGCCTGAGCACACTCCAGCCTCCCACGAAGACCAGTGCATGGTCATCTGCAGAGCACAATCCTTCTGCCAGCACTCTGACAATTAGAAGCACCAGTATCACTGGGAGTATTGTGGTGCATCATAGAGGCAGTAGGAAATGCATTGCACTTGTGCCTCAGCCTACCTAGGCACAAAAGACCAATTTTTTTTGCCACGTTTCCCAAGCAGATGCAACCCATTACTAATTAGTGTCTGCAAAATGCTATCAAGCTCCTCAAAGGGAAGGTGCAAAAGAAGGACTAAATATCATTAACAGCTTTATTTTACACGCAGCAGAAATTTAATGAGGTGTTTGCTCGTGTGAACTGCAACTCCTGCCCTGCTGAGAAAATTCTGCTTTCATAGCAGGTATGGCCCATATCTCTGTTCCTGGAGAGGTAATGTTTGAGATGTTATCCTGCAAACAGAACCACACTAGCTCCTGGTGGTTGCTCTCTCTCCAAGACTGTGGAGCTGTCACTCACAGCTCTTCTGTTCATTTCTCTGGAGTTCCTGGGGTGCTACTGACAGGAGATTGAAACTGGAGGGGGAGAGCCAGGAGATATTTCAAAGGAGGTGAGGTGTCTGCTTCCAAGCTCCTAATAATAAACTGCAAAGGGAGTCAGAAATCAGCTAGTATCTGTGTCTGAACTGAATGGCTCTGAAGACTTCTCCAAGCAGATCATCCAGGCTGTTTCTGTTGCCAGCTCTCTTGCCAGAGCTTACAAATGGCAGCTTTGGGTCCCTGCTGCTTGCAAGTGCTGGCAGCCATTCAGGTCTGCAAGAAAAGTCATTAAAAAAAAAATAGCTCTTGATAATTTAAAAGTCAAGTCTCCCATTGAACACCTTTGGAGCTGGAAGGAGACTTGCCTCAATGCACACAGTTCACAGAGTAGGTCTTACCTCTCTTGGCATACTTGGTGCCTTCACATGCCAAACACGTGCCTGCTGGGGACAAGGACTGAGTAGGTGCCAACCAGTCCCCAGGCCATGCCAGGGCAATGCATCCAGGGCTGGGTTTGGGGGACTATTCCTGCAGCTGGGCTCTGCTGCACCCTTTGCACCCCAGAACCTCCCTATCCTCTCTTTTACCCCGAGGCTGCAGCTGCCACACAATGGACTCCCAGTCATGTCATCTTTTCTTGCCCAGACACAGGGCATCATCAGAAGCAGAGGGCTTGGACAAAGCAGCCAGGGCTGCTTGAAGCCAGGACAGTCTATGCAGAGAAGCGTTGCCTTTGCTGCACCCCAGTAGAACCGCATATGGAAAATCCCAGCGGAATGAGGATCACTCTCTGGATCCTTTTCTCTAATCCACTGTGAGTTCTGCTGCTGGCAGGGACCTTCAGAGGCTTCAGAGGCATGCTTTTTCAGGGAAGGAACTAAATGACATCCATCTGCAAATTTCCCTACATCACCTAAGCAATGTGGCAGGAGGGTGTCCCCGTCTGGATGTGCTCTGGGAAAAAGATCCAGACTGGGTCCTCCTTCTTTAAAAGAAGTTACAGCAACCCTAATGCATCAGAGATTGGTGCTCTGAGTCAAGGTCTCAAGATGTCCCAGTGACATACGAGTCATTTTATTTAGGAAGCCCTCAAAAGAGCATTTGTCAATGCAGATGAGGTCGGTAAGGTATGATGCTGGCCAGGCTGCACGTGAACCAAGAGAAAGCAACTCCCTTTGAGATAAGCTGCAGAGACAAAGGTATGGAAAACACTCAAGAGCTCTCCACCTGAGAGCAAAATATGGCTTAGTCGTGTTTGTCAGTCTTAGCAGCAGCTGGTACCCAAAAGGGCTCTGTCTAATTGCTTCCTTTTTCAGTGTGTTCCCCTGTTTTGTGGCACTTTTCCTGCCTCTCCCAAGCCCCTGACAATGTTTCTGAAGCAGTATGCTTGATGTTATTTCAAGGACTGGTCATTGGAGGTTGCAGTTAAGTAGTCTGGCTTATTTCCTTCTTCCTCTAGGTTGTGAAACCTGGGAACAGTTGAGTCCTTTTGTAAAGTCATCAAAAAGCATTTAAATCCCACCTGCATGTGCCACACATGCTTCAAATCCCAAATTAGAAGAGAAAATGCACGCCTCATGATGCAGACACCCTCCCCTACTGCTTCCCTTCACGCCCTGGTCTCCCTCCCGCCTGCCAATGCTGCTCCCATGGCCAAGGCACTGGCTGCGAGACACAGCCCAGGGCAGCGCAGCAGACACTGGTATCTGGCTTTGTCCTAAACATGTGCATTCTGCCCCAGTTTCATAGCCAACAGAGGAGCAGGGAGCAGTCATATTCTTCCTGGGAGAGAAATGAGCCAGCCAGGGTAGCTGCTCTGTCCCTAATTTGTGAGGCGGGAGAATTGCATTTCCTGATGCTCTAGCTGTTCTAGCTGGAAAAGACAGATGAACTTTTGGGCTTTCAAACCCTTTCTCAGGTCTGAGATACATGTAGAGAAAACATCAGGCAGAGGATGGAATGGAGAAAATGGTACTGATTTTTAACTTCTTTCATTAATCACCCAGATAATCTGAGAGGAAAAGGCAGTGAGGCTATTAGCTTGCCTCACACAGCCACTGCCTCTGCTGTCGGCAGAAGGAAAGCCTTGTAGAAAAGAGAGCTCCCCTTTCACACCAGCATCCTGACAGCTGAGATTCCACCTTTGAAATAAGCCAGGGGTCCATCAAACTGTGCCTGAAGCACCTCCCAGCTGAGCTAGAAAGTGGCTCAGACTGTATTCACATTGCTCTGTCAGAGCAGCCTCCAAAACCTGCAATAATAGGGAAGGGTACATCCTGTACCCAAGCAGTGCAGCTTGTACACAGGGCTGTCAACCCTCAACCCAAGTAATGCTGAGAGACTGGCTGCAGGGTTGAGCTGGAATGAGTTCCCAGCAAGGGCAGAGAACCTGCAAGCATTGTATCTGGGCTACATTCAATTCCTGATCCCACAGTCAGGGGTGTTCTGGATCAAGGAAGGGCACCATTGTCTCAGAGCAGCCCACAGCTCCTCCAAAGGGACAGGATTATGACTGATGCTTTTTGTGTCAGAAACACAGTCTTTGAGGTTCACATGCAGCTGGTACACCTGAGCAGGAGAGGAAAAACACTCAGTTCTTAGCACAGATTTTAAGAGGATGCATATCTTGGGAGGCACATCCAGCAGTCTTGCTTAGAGGAGAGAACTAGAGGTGCTTGACCACGGGTTCCTCTGATACCTCCTGTTAGGGACCTGCAAAAGCTGAAGAGGTGCAAAGCATGTCTGAAATGAGGACAATGTCACATTGCCAGCAGGCGGAAGGAAGTGGAAACACAGCCCTATCTCGCTAGCAATTTGACAAGAAGTATGCTCATGCTGTGCCGGAAGAATCCCAGCAGCAATTGACAGGGAGGATTTCAATCAGAAATCCATCTCCTATAAGGACTGCACTTGGGGCCAGATGGAGAAAGCAACCTGCAATCTACTTTGTATTGCTAAGCAATAATGGGGCCAGCTCAGATGGAAGGCACTGCTCAGAGAAAGTGAAGACAGCTCCCAAACACTGGGGAGAGTGGATACCATCAGAGCACTGACTGCAGTAATATAGGCCAACGCCACTTCGACCAACTCTGCAATAATCAGAGCCCAGCTCCCTCCCCCCTTACACTTGCCTTGTGACATTCAGCTCGTGAGCAAACATTTTCCTGACCACAGACTAGATTTAAAACCACTTTCGTTGCATTTTATCCCAACAAATAAAAGAGAGGGAGTTGGTCTGAGTGTGTGACTCGGCTCAGCTCTGCCAGCAGACAGCTCAGTGCAGAGCAGCTTCTGGTCTTAGCAGGATTAGCACCCAGCAAACTCACAATGTGATGGATGAGGCACTGCCTAACCATTGCTCTGTGTGGTTCCTAAACCACAGGGGGGCTTCTGGCCAAACCAACAGACCCATTTAAGACTCTGCCATGCATCACCTGGGAGGAAGAAGCAGCCTGCTCTCCTCACCTTTCCTTCTCCACCTCTATTAGGCATGGTGCTTGCCACAGCATCCCCTCGAAGCCAAGGCACGGTCAGAATGGACTCCCAGTCTGCCCCAGGACCCCTGTTCTTCCCAAGAAGCCTTGGTAGCTCCAGTTACATCTCTGTATGGGCGGGTAAAGTCTCAGAAAGTTTTATATAACAGTGGAGCCATTTCCCAAGAAGCAGTATTTGTGCCATCTTTTTATATTTCAAGCCTCTTCCAGCTCTCTTATCTTCTTCTTTTTCTTTTTTTTTCCCAACACTAGCAGCAGCAGTGTACTTAGCCTGGTAAATAATGCATACTGCTCTCGCTGCTATGCAGACAGACAAAGGCAGGTAGTGTATCAAAGAATAAAATTGTACAGCGAATTGCAGTGTAATAGCTGTAATTTAGTGCCCTGTGGGTGATCAGAGATTCAGAAAGTATCAGAGACCCATGCTCTGCGCTGACTGGCAAGGTGACTGGAGATACAGCACAGTGTTTGACCCCTGGATTGTTTCCAGCCTAACTGAAGCCATAAAAAATTCAGGAGACCATGCTGTCTCCCAGCAAAATGGTTTGTGGGGTGGATAAATAGATGGATTTTGTGTGTACGCACACACAGTATTTTTATGTGGACGCACAGAGATAATCAAAGAAACACTGATCAAGACCCAGACTACTTATATAACAGAAATGCCTGGGGATGCTGGGGGCGTATCTGGGTTGGTTTATATTTTCTGCTTACAAAAATGAAGGGAAATCTTCGTTAGGGTGCCAGCTGGATCCCAGCTCAGGAAATCTCAATTCATTTCACATACAGGCTAGTGGCTAACGATGTATGTGTGTGTCTCTCTCTGATTTCGGCTCTTTGGCCATCTCAGTCTTGGGGGCATCCAGATTTCTTGCCACATTCCGATTTCTGGAGCATTTGTCTCCACCAATCACCCAGGAAGTCATCTGAGGAAGCAGAAATGATGGCAGGAGACATAATACTATTTTCAGACTCACTAGTAGCCCCTTGACCAGAGGCAATGAGCCACACATTCCTTTGGAGCTCAGCAGATACCTGGAGGGATGTAATCAAGCCCCTTCTACCTGAAGAAATGACAAGTATGCAGGGATGCAAAGTGCTGTCACCACCCATTTGCAGACATCTCAGCATAGGAGCAAAGTTCTTCCTTGTGTCTGTTTGGGGCACCTCCATCTTCACAGGTCTCCGTCCTGTTGCCCAGGAGAATCAAAAAGCAACGGATCGGCACATCCTCCTAGAAGCACGGAGTCTGCCCACAAGCAATGAGCGCCAAGCTGAGCAATGGCGCTACTAGGCAGGACCATGGACAGCAGTTAGCATACTTACCATGCCCTTTCTTTTCAAACATCCATCCTGAAAACCACAGAATACATTACATGGCAAGTCCCTCATTAGTCCTGCACGTGAGAACGGACTCAGCCTTATGCTCAGCAGGTGGCTGAGCCAGGGAATACATCCTACATAGTTGTCCTCTCTCATAACAAGTGACAGCTCTGTTTGCATCAGCCGTGGCACTCAGCAGCCTTTTCACCATGTGACAGGCTCTCAGAAGGGACCATGTAGTAAGAAGCACAGATTCGGCTTCTCCTGCCTCTGACAGCAGTGCTACAAAATCCTTGAGCATTCTGCTACTCCAACAGGATCTGGAATCTCATAGGACAAATTTCCCATAGGACCCAAACAGAATGGCACTGTTGATGAACAGATGATGTGGTTCAGCTTCCTCACACCTTGCACAGCATCATCAGCAAAGATCTGAGGTAGGGCAGGCGAAAATGGGGTGACAGGAGTCAAGAATGGAGGTTGTGGACACCAGATCACCGAGCTAGAACCTAGCTGCCCAAGACCAGGGATGTCATTGCTGCCTCTGATGCTGAGACACGTATGAGCTTCATCTCACCAGGCCAGGCTCAGCAGCCAATGCCACTGCAGCCTATTTGCCTAATAAATATTTTTTGTTTCCTTGAACCCTTTCAAGTGGTTAAATCTCCAAGAAAAGCTCGGGCTCTTGTGCAGGATCCCCACTGAAAAACACAGCTATAAAATCAGCCACCCAATTCTGAACTGGCATGGATGCCATCAGGGTTCTCCTCAAATGACCCTCCAAGCTTCCCCACACATCAGAAACAAACTCATCCTGAGGAGCTGTGACAGCCACGTTTTTTCTCATCTGATGCTTGCCAAATGTTAAAAGCAGGGCAGGCTGTTCCACTCAGCCATGCCCTGATTCAGAAATACACAGCTCCCTGTGACTTCCCGGGCAATCAGTGAGGCCCTGTACTGTCTCTGCACCATGGCATGCATCTCTGTGATGGATGCACCTCTGCTGGCTGCAGAATAAACTCAAGTCACAGGGTTGTGGCCCCAATAACACAGTACTTCATAAAGCTGCTTTAGGTCTCTCTCTGTTCTCAGATATTTATAAGGAACCCATCCCCACAATATATCTAAGCACTTCACAGTCTATCAGGTATTTCGTCCTGTAACCGTGCTCTTATCCATGCTCCACAGATAGGAACTATGCCTGCATGGCTTTTCAGACTCATGAGGTGCTGCAGCATGCTCACAGGAGGATAGAAATACTTTTACAGAACAAATAACACAAGTGGCTGGGGCAGGCTCAGAAAAATGCCTGCAAACTAGCACCTGGCATAAGAAAACTAGGGCTGGTACATCCTGGGTGAACAGACAGAGGCTAAAGCAATTGGGCATCTCCAATTTTCAGTAATGCATTCGGGCAAATAGGTACCCCAGTTCCCACGTTTGCAGAATGGGACCCACCAACTGGACCCCATGAATCCCTCTTGGATCACATCTCTAAAGGCCACTGTTCCAGCTCTCCTGCATTCTCCAGACTAACACAGCATGACTGGGAGTTCAGCTTCATTCAGTATCAAACTGAGATCTATGATTACATGCTGTGTCTGCCTCTGCAAAAAGCAGGACTCCATCTGTTCCCTGCTGCAATTACTGCACTGCGTGGATAGTCAAGATCTTGCATGAGGCGCACAACTCCTCAGAGCTCCGCATGTTTGACCGAGGCATGTAGGACACAGGATTTCATCCAAACAGAATCTACTGATGAGGGCAGACATCATCCCTGGCTACAGAATCCCTTCTTGGCCCAACTCCGTATTTCACCAATGCCAGTTCTGTCTCCGGGTAGGTTGTTTTGATTAATTTCATTTAATTATTTCCATAATCTCAAGCTGTTCCCAGAATCTGTGTGGAGCTCATCAAGGTGGAAGCAGAGAATATGATGCACACAAATGAAAGATACACTCCACTGGTTTCTCTATATATATCTTCCAAGAGGGAAAAAACACTCCACAGTACAAGAGCATCTTTCAGTCTGAGGAAGCCTAACAGTGCTATCTGTCACTCTCCTGTTACCCGGTGGCACTTAATTCTGCTGTTGTCCCCACAAGGGGCAGACATTTCTGCACTGGAATTCACCACCTGGTCATTATTAGAAAATTGCAATTTCATCCCTGCTTATAGGAAAGGAAGGAGAATATATGAGTTGGTCATAAAGGAGGGAGATGGGAGAAAAGCAAAGCTCTTGTTGACACAGGCATCTCTAAGGACAAGGTATTTGCCCAGTTTCAGCCCAGCATGGCTTAGCGGCCATTCATCAGCTATTCCCAAGCTCTTCATCAGCCTGCTCAGATCCAGCTCACAGCATCTCTGTTTGCTCTCTCTCATTCCTGCTCACTCAGCCCTTCCTTCTTCCAGAAGGTCAACTGTATTTCAGCCCTGGTGACATTTTCTGCCAATTCCTTTGTCATGGGTATCCTGTCCCAGTGACCAACTGCATTTAACACAGCAAGGCTGGGATGGGAGAGGAGTGAAGGAACTGGACTATCCACCTGCTATGTTAGAGGAATCTGTTCTCAGAAGATTCATGAGGTTCCCTCCAGTTCCAGAGTTCACAAGGCACTGCCTGACAAGATGGAAAAGGAGATGCTGGAGGAATGGAGGAATGCTCTCCATAGTATAGTCAAGGATAAGAGCCTAGGCCCCCAGACTCGGCACCAGCTCAGCTACTTACTTGCCATAGAGAATGGGCCAGATATTGTCTCACTCTTCACATCTATAAAGTCAGGTGCCTGGCCTCAGCTTCCTCTCAGACTTGTCAGAGGACTGATTCATTTGTGCTTAGAGTGCACAGTGAATCTTGCAGATGGAGAAGGCAAAAAGAGAGAGGTAGGAAGGTTGTAAATCAGGAGTGCCCAAGAACATTCTCCTAGACACATCCTGCAAACTAGCATTGAATGGCTCACATCCACATTATTGAACTCCCTTCACCTCTGAAACAGTGACCTCATGCAAAAGCCTACTGGGAATGGTGCTTTGCCTGCGATAACATCCAAATCATGCCTGAATGTTGTTTCGGACAGTCCTAGGGGGACCAAGCCAAGTCATGCTGAGGGTGTGCTGACACTTAACACAGATGATTGAGTTTGTATTCTGGGAACATTTCCTGACATTTGATTTACTAGTAAAGTCTTAATTAGTAGTGAAGACTTAATGTCCGTTCTATTAAATTACCCTCAAAGTCAGAAATGTCCTGATAAAAATCAAGCGTCCCTAAACCTTCATGAAAATATTGCTTCTTCAGCTCTCAGTCATTACCTTTCCATCTTCTGAATGAATGTGGAACAAATTATTAAATAACCCAGGGATTAAAAAAAAAAAAAGGCAGCTGAGTGAAAACCAAGAACAAATCATGTCAAACTAGTTAACTTTCTTTCTTTGCTGCAGTAGCTGGAATAGGGGTTACAGCAGGAGAAGCACTGAAAGCTACTTTCATGCATAGTAAGGCTTTTTGAAACAATCCAGTATGATATTTGTTACGGGTATGAACTCTGAAATCATTTACCAGCATTCTGCAGTTAGAACAAGAGGACTTACTGAGATCAGTTCCAGAGAAGCCACACCAGAACAATTGAGTATTTTCTTCAATAACTTAGATAATGAAATACAGAGCTGTACCAGTCCCGTGGCTGGAAGAGCTTGCAAGATTCAGCACTGCAAATCAAAAGATCTTGAAAAACTGGAGAAACATCTCACAGTCAGTCAGCTAAAATTCTGTAAGAGTGGAATAAAATACTGCATTGACATGTATGAAAATTAAATGCACCAGTAAATAAAAAAGGGGGCGGGGGGACAAGAGGTGACTATACCACAGCACTGAGGAAATGGATCAAGGAGTTACAGAGATCAAGAACTGAACACCATCATTGTGAAGATGTTGCATAAAAAGGCAAATTTCATTTTTGGGTATATTAGTAAGGCATACTTTATAGAAGACAAGGGAGTAATCTTTTTTTATTATTATTTCATTTTTTATTTTTCAATACCAGCAAAGTCTCAGTTAGAGGCTTAGTGCAGACTGGGACAGGAAGAAAGTAACAAATGCCAATGAATTGTTCCTCATCTCCTGAAAACAGGTCAAGATGCAACAAGCTCAATTATGTTATAAACAGGAGGAAAACCTTCCTGGCCAAAGAGCAGTAGAATGGGTATCAAAATAGTGGTAGCATCCCTGGTGTGTAGTAAGGGAAGGTATAGCAAACACTCTCTTGGGGGGCATCAGTACATCTGATCCTACCTCTTGGTGCACAGATGGAATGCCCAATGAATGTTCCTTTCAAAAGCTGACTGAAAACTACCTCATTCTTTTATTTCTCTTGCAGCAAGCATGCTCCATAATCTGATTGCACTCACAGCCAGAAACTTCTCACTTCCAGCTTAAATATGCATGTGGCTTGTCAGCAGCCACTTGATATGGAATGATTCAAATTCATACTCATATGTGTATATATTTAAAAAAAAAAAACCAAAAGATCATTGCATGTGAAAAGCTTCCAGAACTGTTCCTCGGGTTTCAAGAAGGAAAAGATTTAAAAATTGCTGAGGAAGTTTCTTTCTTTCTTGTGTTAATGTGTGGATGACCTGAATGATATTACAAAGGAAATGAAGATGTAACACAGGAAAAGGCTGAAGAGGGGGTGCCTGCTCAGGGCAGAACAAGGAGATCCAAGACCATGAGTGGCATAATGAGATGATCAGCCTGATGGATTCAGAAGGACTGGGAGGAACAAGACACGAATTAAAATCTACAGCTTGTTCATGAAGAAGGAACCATTTCCCCCCTTCTGTCTTCCCAAAAGATGTGACAACACATCTTTTGTGGTCACACTCATCTGCACGCAAAATGGGATGTGTATATCTGTGGAGAAGCGTGCATGTGAGAATTGACAGACCTCCTGTGAATCAATAGTCACCTTTGTAAAGGAGAAAATGCTTTCTGTTGAACTGATGGGTATTTCATCCCATTGCAAACCATAACAGATGGGTTTTCTTCAAGCCTCTATGCATTTTAAGATTGTATTTACACTCACTAAGCAACTATTCTGTCTAAGAGGAGAAAAAATGACAGTCTCCTGCTTCTTCATTTTCTCCCTGCCCCAGTGCTTTTCTTTTCCTACGGCCACTGGCCTAGTCCTGCTCAGGTTCTTTATTTCCTTCTGACTTTCTTCTGTCTCTCTCCTGGAAGGTGGCAGTTCAGGCTCCTTTGGGTTCACTCCACAACATTGCCAAGCACCTGAGTGGGAATCTGAGAAAAGCACAGATGCTCTTGTACTAGTTTCTACAGAGGGAAAATTAGACTGACACATGCCCAGCTAGAGCTGACTGAGCAACATGAGTGCTCAAAGGAGGCTTACTGATGGCTCCCATCAGTGGAAAACTGCCTTATCAGTCCAGACTCACTCTCTGACAAGCCCAGAGGCTGTGTCCAGCCAGACAGGACATTGGTGACTACTGACAAAGCTTTGCCATGAGGGACTAGGGGTCTCTGAGGGGTGGGGAGGAGGACCAGGCCCAGCACCAAGAAGTCCCATCACAGCTTCACAGCCTGCTGGTCCTTCCTCACTCACACCTCGCAGGGCTAGCTCTGGGGAACCGCTGGGACTGCTGTGGGTCACCCTGCCGTACGTCCTCCGCTATTTTCCCCGTCTTCACATACATCCGAAGAGCGGAAAATCCGACTTACTCGGACATCACCCTCCCCCCGCCGCCATCTCTGAACTAACGGGCCGAGAGACGGCTAGGCAACGCCCTCACAAAGATGGCGGCCGCCTTACAGCGCGGCGCCTCACCAAGATGGCGCCGGCCGTGCGGACGTGGCCGCGCTCTGGAGGGGGAGCGGGGCGCCGCTCTGCGCATGCACGGCTGCGGACGGGCCCGGGACCATGGGCAAGAAGCGAGAGGGGCTGAGCGTGGCCCGGGAGGTGAGGGCGGGCGGCGGCGGTGAGGGGGGCGGCTGGGCCCGGGCAGTGCTGGGCTGTGCCGTGTGTGGCTGCAGGACTTGTCTTTGTTGCACCCACGGGGTGTAGATGGGGGGTGGAAAATAAAATCCCTTCAAGTCAGAGAAGGCGAAGCTTGTGTTTCAGTACTGATATCATAAGTTAAACTTTCCGTTCAGCCTTACCTCCTGAGCTGCTGTGGTTGATAAAGCTTTCTGAATGAGTCTCCGTGTGATGTGATGCAATGATTGTTGGGATGAGGCCTTTCAGACAGGCATGCTTGTTTAACTGAAGTCACCATGCTAAATGAATGCAGTTTTCTATAGGAGCACTTAGCAGATTAGCTTGCGGTTACTGACTGCAAGTACAATTGATGTGACCTGCTTTAAACTGATACAAACCTGTCTCTGTAGTGTTGTGGTGGAAACTCCTTTCTTACAGCTTTGTAGTCTTTTGGCAGCCTGCCTCATTGACAATCGTGGAAACATTAAGGTTGGAAAAGGCCTCTCAGATCATCTCATCCAACCACCAGCCCACCCCCACCATGCCCACTGCCCACGTCCCTCAGTGCCACATCCACACGGCTCTCAAACACCTCCAGGGACGGTGACTGCACCACCTCCATGGGCAGCCCAGGCCACTGCCTCACCACCATGTCACATGTTGGGTAACTCTTTGCCACAGGATACTGTAGGCCTTCAAAATACACCCTGTGCCCCAGCAGTGCCTGAGCTGCAAGGTGCTGTGTGTGTATTTGGAGAAACAGTTGTTATGTGTTGTGCCTGAATCCTACATTTGACAATGACTGATGGGTGTCCATGCGAAAGACTAAGAATAGGGAAAAGATCCACGTAGTCCTTGCTGACTGAGGCTGTTGTTGGTGGTCTCGCTAACTGGACAGACTCAATGCTGAATGAAGGAGGAGACCCAGGGTACCTTTAAGTGGGATCCAGCCCTTTCCTTTCCCAGCACAGGAGGCCGATCTGCTGGATCTACTTTAGACTGCAGTATCTTGCCTGGTATGTATTTTCTAGCCTGCTGTGGGTACAGCATTTGTGAAATGATTTGCCATGAAATGAATTATTCTAAAAGTGTGGTGAGAATGGGTGTACGTCCGTGAACCACAAGTTAGCATTTAAAGGTAAACAGTTCAAAAAAGTAATCTCTGCTGGACCTATTTTAATAACATAACTTAATTTGTAGATGTAAGAACCACTAATTCCTCTGTGAAAGGAACTGCTCAAGTGTGCTGGCGGGTGACAAGGCATGAGAAGGCTGCTTGGGGAAGGTTTTTCTTCTTTGCCCCCACCTCTTCGTTTGGCTTTGATCAGTTCTATGAGGGTCAGAAGACGAAAACCTCATTACCTAACGCTGCTGGATGTCAACGTATGTGTGATATGGCTCTTTGCCAGCATCTTAATTAGGGAATTCATAAAAGCAGAGGGTGGATGCCAGTTCTTGAAAAGTGCATTTAGCCTTTCTGCTGGAAAGAAAGCTTTTATTAATTCATTACAAAATGTATTAAAAGGGATCTAGCTCAACTCTGTAAGCAAAGCTGCTTCCCTCTCTCTTTTTGTCTGCCTTTATGCAAGCCATTTTGGGCTCCCTGCCCAACGTGGGCCTGACAAATGAGATTTGTAATTAGGGTGTAAGTCAGTTTGCACTGAAGTGCACTCTGGGTTCCTCTGTTTTAAGAAGGTCTCTAGATTACAAGTAAGCATTGCCAGAATTCAATGAAAATGGCTCCGAGCCTCGTCATACCTTTTGCAGTGAGGGAGGCAGCTGGTCTGAGTTGGCTGTATACATATGAAGCTGCTGGGACTTGACTTTCCAGAGTTGCCCATGGGAAGAGGAAGGGCAGCTCTGTGTCTTGCCTTATTTTGCCAGCAGGGAAACTGAGGCACTGTGAATACGTAACATCTTAGAATCCTCCCTCGCAACCTTCTTGCAGCCCCTAATGCCCCAGGCCAGCCTGAAGAAAAGAAACACGAGGATTTCAGAGGAAAAAAAAATACTTTTGTTCATTCAGCAATCTATTCCTCCTTCCTTGTCTTTCTTTTGTTGATATTATTTCCTGTCCCTTGTGCCCCTAGCTCAGCAAAGCTGATGGTGTAGTTCAATGGCAAGTGGTTTATTAGCAAATTATTGTTCTCCAGCAGGGGAGCCAAACTTTGGGTTTGATTTAAGAGCAGTAAAAACAGCTGCATCTTTTAAAGCATTGTGTGGAATCTGGAGATTTTTAGTCAGCAGAAAGTAAGAGCGCTGACAGAATTGGGCAGAATATCCTTTTGTTACGTCTCATGAAACGATGAACCGATGGGCAGAGAGTGTTCTATTGAGAGCGACTGCAGACTGAGCAGGGAGAATAGTTCTGGTGGAGTGGATGGAGAAGACAGTGGTGTGGATAATTGAGTGGTGGGGCTGGCAGCTTGCTAACCAAAGCTCTTGTTAAATGGTATTAATGTGATTTTTAAGCACTGGTTCCAGAGAAGGCATGGTGTATATATGTAATAAGTTTACTGTCTAAGCTGCATCCAGGTGACATAATGCAGTACCTCTTGCTGGTTGTTTGTGAGGGTTTGCAGCAGAAGTACCTTTTCCTTCTGAATGGAGATAGAACCATTTTAGCTGGGAGAGGAAATGACGGTGACTGATGTGTTTTCCAGATTGATGAACTGGAGGAAAAGCTGTCACTTTGCAGACAGAGCATGGAGGAAGTAGATCTCAAACTGCGCGGGGAGAAGCTCAGCCATGAAGGAAGGTATGGATGACCACTTCCATTCACAGCTGTGGCTGCACACTTCAGTTAGCTTTCATCCTGCTGTGGTGCTGAGAAGAATGGGAATGCATGCTTCCCCTTTACAAGACTGCCTCCTCCCATCTTGGAGAACTTGCCAATGTGAGAAGTTCAGCGATACATGGAGAGAGCTTACAGCCTTCCTCTGAAACCCGCATCACACTCAGCCAAGCAGTGCCCAGAACTTACCTGTTCATTAGCAAAGCAGGGTCTTGTCCTGCTGGGAAACATCTGTGTATGAAAGGCAGAGCTCACTGCACACTGCTGCTCAAGCCTAATTGAAGCTGCCTGAGTTCAGCTGGGGGAGATGTGCAGCAACTACTGATGGCCCCAACCAGGTTGTGGTGCAACTGGAAAAAGGGCCGAGGGAAATTACAGGGGAGGTTTAACTGGGACAGGGGAGGTTTAGTTTGGATATAGAAGAAGTTTTTCACACAGAGGGTGATGACACTGGAACAGGTTGCCCAAGGAGGTTGTGGAAGCCCCATCGCTGGAGGCATTTAGGGCCAGGCTGGATGTGGCTCTGGGCAGCCTGGTGTGGTGGTTGGCAACCCTGCACATAGCAGGGGGTTGAAACTCAATGATCATTGTGGTCCTTTTCAACCCAGGCTATTCTGTGATTCTATGAAATATGTCTGGATAGAGGGATGCAGTGACACACTGACTTTCCTTGGGAAAGGGTAGAAGGAAAAGTGCTGTGAAATCTGTTACTGATGTAAAAGCTGTAGGCTTTTAAAACAGAAACTCAGGAGAGGACTTTCACCTGGATATTACAGTAGGCACAGGCAGAGCCTGGTCTTTCTCTAGAGTGTTAAGCAAGAGATGGTAGATGTCCCACATGATTCTCAAATTTGCATGTCTGTGGACATTCTTCCAGCATCCTATTGCTCTGCTCCTGTCAAAAACGCTGGTAAGTTCAATTGCAGGCCAAGGAAGGGAAATTTCCTGTCGTCTGTTCAGTGGTACAGAGCCCAGTTACAAATCATCCTTACAGCGACAGTGTTTTCACACCCTGATATTTACCACCCTCAGCTTATATTTTTTGTTCTTCCTTTCTGCTCAGTTGCCTTGCTCTGCATGTTCGTTAAGCCACTCTGGTTTTTTTCCCCTCCTTTATTGGAGTGTCATATCCCTCATTTGTATTTTGACAGGGTCCTGCGTTGCCCTGTCCCTCGTCTCTAGCTTCCCATTTCACCAATCTCTTATCTAGGCCTAATTTTCTTTTTAAGGCATATTGTCTGCAATCATCTGCTACTGAAGCAGCCGACAAACCAACCTATAGTTGTGGTAAATTGACAAGGTGGAATATATCTATATGATTTCTCCTTGAAACATAAGAGCAAAGAATTAAGCTAAGATTTTCTGAACTGTACAACTTGCATGGAGTTGGAAGTGGAAATTGTGTTGCCCTAACCCAGACCGTTCGCAAACCACGTCAGAAGGTACCATGATCAGAATTCCTGATGCAGCATGTAGTCCGTGAAGGAGAGCTCTGCTTCCCCACTTGGAAGTTCAGTTATCCACGTTATCTTCCTGTCTCATTCTCAAATCCTTGTTCTTGACTCTGTTTCCAAAGCAGGTTTCTAAGCAGCAGCTCAGCCTTGTTGGCTAATGTCTTCTCACTTCTTCCTGGGTGCACTCTACATTTCCTTTCCTGACTGCACATAAAAGCCCTTTACTCTCCAGATGCTGATGAAGCCTGCTTTTTTGCTGTCTCTTACTTAAGATGTACACATAGGTTTGGAATCTGTTTCTGCAACAGCTTCTTGCTCTGCCCCAAGGGGAACAACAGACTATTATCCTAACTGCCTTTTCTGTCTGCTCTGAACCAGGAGATGATTTGTTGGTGCATGTTTGTTTATATGCACACAATCTGAAAGGAGTGGCCACGTCCTCACTGCTGTAATGGGAATGCTGCTGCTCCTAGGCAATTTGTTTTGCTTTTATATTTTAAACTGTGTATTAATTAATCATATTGTGCAAGAGCTGGTAGGCCTGAGTTGCTTTTTATTACCCTGGGACTTCAGTCTACAACAGGTTGTTTAGCTGGTTGTTTCTGGGTTAGCAGAGTTCTATAAACTCGGTTTATAGGGATCCCATCTTCAATCAGTGAAAAGAATTAGCATTCCAGCACTGAGACAGATGTACCTGAGGAGCAGGATTCTATACAGAGCACGTGTGGATCCTGCCCCATCTAGAAGCCATGGCAGAACTTAGCCCACCTGGAGGAACAGGGAGAACACACCCCTGGACAGACATTCCTGTCCTGCTGACCTGTAATGACACTGTCCTGAAAGAGACACAAAAGCATCTTGAAAGAAGTAAAAAGTCATCTAAAACCACCTTATCTCTTCTCTTGCTTAGCTGGGAGATTCTGAATTGTCACCTATCCACAGTGAAGGGTGATAGGCTCATTCTGTTAGCAAATATTCCTGCTAGTGGGACAGAGTCTCTCTTCCATCATATAAGCAAAGAAATAGGCTGTGTTGTGCCTCACGGGTAATGAACTTCTCTTCTCATTACAGAAAGTCACTGGAGAGAGAGAGAAACCTACTAATGACCAAAGCTGACAACTATGGTAAGAACTTCATTAAAAATGGTCCCTCTGGGCTGAATGGCATCAGTGCTGCAGCTTAGCTTCATCTTCAAGCTCCTGCCACCTCTAACTTCTGCCTTTGAATTTAGGCTTAACTAAAGGGAGCAAGACTGGGGGAAATCTTGATAGCTTATTTTGCATCTAGATCCTCCCACTTGAGCTGTGCTATCATAAAGGAGACAAAAGTTAGGTATCAGCTGATGAAGGAGGTAAAAAATCCTTCTCACGTGCCCCAAGCTACCAATATTTATAAAATCTTAGCTGACAGATTGACTTGAGAGGCTTTTAACAACTTCTGCCCTTCCTTTAAATAAATAAATAAATGAATGAATGAATAAATAAAGGCTTGCTGAGTAATCTTTTAAATGCTGACTGGAGTACAGCCAGGTGTACTTTCCTTGGGGAAGTCTCTCCCCGCATTGGTCTCTGGGGGCTATGCTATGCATCAGCATAAAAGTTCACATTGAATTGCTGCCTGCAGTATCAGAGCACCAGGGTCTTTCCCTGCTGCAGACAGTTAAAACGAGAGTCCCTCCGAGCTCCTGCATGTTTGACAGTATTTCTGTGCTGTTGGGGATGCTGCCTTGCATGTCGTCATGCTCCTGTTATTTACAGCCCAGATTTCCTAGGTGAGCATCAGAGCAGAGCTGCAGTTGCCCAGAGCCCTCCTGTGCACAGGCCAGGAAAGCACTTGGAGTGAGGGGCACCACTGGACCCTGCTCTCTGTGGACTCAACCCACAGCATGTATGTTTATAAGGGAAGATGAGGGTTCTGCCTCATTCACAGGATAGGAGCTGGAACACTTAGGCTCCACCTCGGCTGCTCAAGGGCAGAAGCTGGATGAAGTGGATCTGGTCGGTATCAGCATCTGTGAGGGAGCCCAAAATAGACCTGATACAGCAGAGTATGTACTTCCACAACGGCCATAACCCATCTGTGTCGAGGCTGCTCTGACAAGGAAGTACATTCATGTAGTAAGCTAGAGGAAATGTAATCGCCTCCCGGCTCAGCTCACTGAACAGATCCACTCTGCAGCAGTGCAAGCACCAAAGCTCACCCAAGGGAGAGAAGCACAAGCGTTCTTTAAGGCTCGGAGAGTTGAAAGTCAAGGTATGGCCACTGAATTTGAATTTAAAATTTTAATTGATGTTAAAGGACTGCTTCCAGAAGAAGAACAATTATTTTAAACACATTCAAACCTGTTCCCTAAGGGCCTAACGCTAGAGAAGAGATGGGCTGTGGCTGCCACCTGTGTACCAGCAGTCAGCCATCACTGCAGCCATCAACAGAGCAATCTAACAAGTTGCTCAGACAGCAGCAACAGCCTCACCTAATGGTGATGGCTGCTCCTCCTGGAACAGAACAGACAGTGCCTCTGCACAGTCTTTTTAGGTCATCACTCTGGCCTCTAATTAAATCCATGCTTGTTCCAGCTGACATACTTGAGGCTATGATTACAGTGGCTGGGCAGGTGTATGAACTTGTATCAGGTGAAGAACAGGGCCAGAAAGAACAGCTGAAAGCCTCTTTTGATAGCAATGCTAGTTTGTATTTTAAGTTAGTTAAAGCTCTGGGAAAAGCCTGGATTGAGAGTCCTGAAATTACATCTAGAAGAGAGTAAAAATATAACTCTTTGCCCTCTCTGTCCTCTTCTTCCTTCCCTAAAGGAGCAAACAGTTGTTTATGCATACTATCCTTAGCATGGTCCCAGAACAAGGTCATTTGCAAATAGGAACTGGACCAGGACTGAAGCAATCCTAAACACAGCTACTGCGATTGATCGGATGTATGAGCAAATGGAAGAAGTTCCTGCTAGCCTCCTTCCTGCCCAGCATAATTTATAATTAGCAGAGCCAAGAGCTGTCCCTTGGCTACAATAGCATTGCGCTCGTAAAACAATTTTTAAAGGAGATACAGCAGCAAAACACAAAACAGCATTCACAGGCAAGGGTTTTGTTTTGCTTTTTCTTTCAGAGAAAGAACTGAGTGTGCTTCGTAAAGAAAATCGCAAGAATGCTGCCCTTGCTGTGGCCATGGTGTTGTTGATTGCTCTTATTTACACCTGCTGGACAATGTGATTGCACTCAAGAATTCTCCCTGCTGACCAAATGATTCTACTGCAAGGAGCTCTTCCTTCTCACCACTGCACCTCTCCGAAGGGTGAGGATATCGGCATTTCAGACTGCTGTTCTTGTTTATCATCTCCAAGCCTCACCTTAGGGAAGCTAAAATTTTCTCTGAGAACTGAGTTGACTGAGAAAACAGGTTGAGCAGAAGTCAAGCTGGAACTCTTACCCAACGTGCAGTCAAAACCG
This sequence comes from Gallus gallus, assembly GCF_016699485.2. NCBI lineage: Eukaryota > Metazoa > Chordata > Aves > Galliformes > Phasianidae > Gallus > Gallus gallus. Next base: position 29,845,656 of record NC_052534.1, read on the forward strand.
TCAGGCCCGATGGAGAAATGCAGTATGTTCTCCCTTTTGAAGAAGATGTCTGGTTGCAGACAAGTGCTCTCTGCCCAAGCTAGTCAGAAGACATGCCACCTCCTTGGTTGTTGTTGTCTCAAGCCTCAGCTGAAGGGACACCAAGCTCATTAAATCAGTGTAACCTTGTGTATTGTGACATGGACACCACGTGTCCCCAGAACTGAGATAAACAAAGATGGTTCTTCCATTCCAACATAAGAGGACCAGAACCACCCTACTGCTATAAAAACAGATGGGAGGTGGGTATCTTATGCAGACACATAGCAGCCAACTTGAGATCTTCAGACTTGGGCTTTGAAAATACCTACATACCTCTCTTGCGCGTCAGTTTGGTAACCATTTTGTGCCTCAGCCAACATTTGCAAAAAAGATTTTACTGTCAACTCCCAGGGATGGAAGTGCCTTTGTAGGGCTTTAAATAAAGTGATCTGACATTGTAGCTTTCAGCTTTTCCCTCCCCTTTTTGTTACAGCTCCAGTTTTGCAGCACGCCTCCTCTCAGGCCACTCGTTAGGATCCTATCATCCTGCAGTCTCCTCTCTTTCTGGTGCAGCGACACAGCTGAGGTAGCCCTGAGGGAGCACTTGTCAGGAAAGCCTTTAGAAGGGCACTACCTTCAACATTTTAAACTCTGCAAGGTGTTTCCTGTTGCCACACTAACACGGGCTGCGAGCCCCAGTTTTGTGGGAAATAAAGTAAGCAAGAAGTGAGTTGAACTAAAGGGGCTGTATTGGTAATAGAGACAACAAAAGCAGAGAAATCAACACAAAATGATACACAGCCTAATAACAATACATTGTGCAATTCACGTACATAAACATTCGCTTCAGCAAGATGTTCATCGGTTTCCATTCCCAACATAATCCTTCTGTATTTACCCCGCACCAAGGAAGCAAGTAGCACGGTGCCTTACGTTTGCCTTCTTGGACTGGGATTCAGAATCAAGGTTCAGTGCATCAAAAACAAAAATAAAAGCAAATTAAAACTGGGAGGAACTGGAGGCAACAGGGCAAACAGGAAATATCTGCAAAAGCTAGCCTGCAGCTCATCAGGTTTCTTTTGCACTCTCAGAAGCCTACAAGCTCTACAGTACACTTCCTAGTCACCCTTCTGCCTGCTGGCCCAGAGGAGAGACAGAAACCCTGAGTGGAGGACATAATACTTACCAAAGCAGCCTGGCAAAGGGAGCAGCATGCTTTGCTGGCATTACAAGGGCCTCAAGGCAGTCTGCGAAAGTGCCAGAACTCAAATTATTCACTTACAAAGCTAACTGCTCACAGGCCTGGAAACCACACAGTTAGAGGTGCTTTTTTTTACCCACTGGAAGAGAATCCCCTTCATCCCTTGTGGAAGTGCTTTTGCCAGCAAAAATTGCCAGTTACAGATCTCTTGTTCTTTGGGTGGGGGGAAGGAAGCCTGCCATTTCTCATGTATGTATTAGCTATACTTGGGTGGATCGTCATTCACAGGATGCAGTAACAACATGCAGTCAATCAGCTGTTCCAGTAGACCTGTATCTAGGCATTAATGACCACCAACATGGAAAAAGATCCTTTTATCCACTTCCATCACTTTAGGTTGGAGCTTGAGAGGAAAGAATAGCTCCCTTGCACAGTATTCAGGGCAACCTATCCACAACCCAGCCACCCATCCACTCCCCAAGTTTTGCTTCCTTTTCATACATGAGCAGACCATGCCAGCTTCCGGGCTGCTCCCCTAGCCAGGAGGTGTGGTTCTGCAGTGATTAAGCCTGCATCTAAACTTGTGTGGTGCAAGGACTTGTATCTGTTTTTTATACCAAACTGTTAAAAAAAATAAAGAAAGAAACCATGGTTTTATGGAGATGATGCATTTCTAAAGACATGGAAATGCTCCAAGCTCAAAGAGCACAGCCACCTTGCAGGATGACATTCACTGCATGCTGATGCTGAGAACAAAACTTACACATGATGCTGGACCTTAGAGGGTAGATGAAAGCAGGACTTCAACGTGCTCACTTTGTTATGGCCTCTTTGGGAGTGGTGCAGGGCACCCATCCTATCTATAGAACTGTGAGTGAAAATTTCCAAGTCTTACTACATAAAGCTCGTTAAAATACTACATACAGATTTGGGGAGAAAAATAAGAATCTAAGGAACTGCTATAGTTCCAAGGAGACCTATAGCTTTCTTTAAGGCACAGTTCAGACTACCCCTAAATCAGTTTCCTCCCTATTGTCAATCTGTGTTTAAAAACAAACAAAAAAAAGGCAACTTTGCTGCTTGACTAAAAGCAGTCAACTGTGTGTTAGCTTCTGATTTAAGTGGAAGACCTGGCAAAAGCCCCACGGAAGCCAGAACCGAAGGTACATCATGCAACAGAGGAATACTTTTGAGCTCAGCACAAAATAATGTTGAGAAGTCTGCTGAAACAAGTTTCATGCTGAGTGTCACAGCACTGTGTCTTCACCTCAGGTGTAGCTCCAGGGCCAGATGAGACATGGAGAGTGTCAAAGCTCACTCTGACATTTAAAAAGGAAAGTCTCATAACCTTTCCAGTGGGCATAGTCAGGGGACAGGATTTCTTCTAATTAACCAACATGGTCAAAGTCAAGATCTCTCTTCACTGAAGCCCTGGGTCTTTTAACAACAACAACAAAAAAAATCAAACATACCCATAATTACCTCTAAACACTTCTAGCATCCCAAACTTCCTATGTCTTCGCTCCCACATCCACTTCCTGAAGATTTGGGTAATAGTGTAAAGTACTAAGAACCAAAGCACCTTGGTCTCAGGATTACCATGAGGCATAAACACTTTCATGAATTAACTGCAGGCTGCTGGTTCAGGATCAGTCACTGACCTGCAAAGGAGAAATCCTTGAAACAGCAGCTTGTAGACATCTGTGAAAATCCTGGCACTGAAACATCAAATTTGTGCCAGGAAGTCTACTCATCACCTGTGTTGACTTCTATCCAACAGGATACCATCACATAGGGATTGCTGTTGGCAAGCCAAGTGCCTTGATAGCTGATGTGTTGGAAACACCAAAAAGAGTTCATGTTTGCACCCCAATGCTAGCATTCCCCAGTGAATTAATAGCCTCCACTAGGCTGTGAAGGCCTTTAACAAGGCCAAGGGGAGGACATACAGCTGCCAGGTATGATGCAGGGTTGCATCAATGTGCTGTTGCCCAGCACTGCCACTTTCGTCTGCTCCTTCCCACTGCCAGGGAAGCACAAGCCTGGAGAGTCCTGACACACACAGAGCTCCACAAACCTTGCTGAATATTTTAACAGGAGCAAAGAAAGCTGCTAGCCCCTTGGCCTCATGCATGCAATAGGTCAGGACAAAAGGGCATTAGGCCTTCACTCCAGGAGTCACCGTAAGTACTCCGGCAGCGGGCACTACCTGGGTCATACTCTTATATACACTGCCAAGTTCAGAGTCTTGTCCTATGCCTTCTGCACGTCATTTCCAAGTTAGATCACCTCCAGGGAATCAGCTCTGGAAAAGGCTAGGACAGTCGTGGAGTCTCCCAGTCTTGTCAGTCCTTGAAGAATCCAAGCCTCTTCCCAGCACCCTTCAAGAGAGCTGGGGCTAGGGGTAGTGTGCTTGGATGAAAGATAAGACACCCTCCTTTGATAGCTTCTCTGGATCTTGCCTTTTCTGAGAGTCATGCACTTTGACACCATCTCCCCACTCCCAGAAGAGGCGGCTGTAATGACATACACTGTGGACAGAGAGGAAAGCAAGATTAATATGGCAAGAGAGTAGAAGAAACCTTGTCACAGCCAGAAAGTACAATACAGAGAGAGCTTCTCTTGCACCAGGAGTCGCACAAAGGTAATGTAGATCTAAAGAGTGCCTTAGAAAAAGACCAGTGCTTTCATTCATTCACCTTACAAACTCTATGGTCCCTCAGGTACAGAAATTTCCAAGCCTAAGAGATTTCCATGGAAACAAACTTGTTAATTTCTAGCTTCACTCAAGATTCAGTTCAGTATTTGCTGGAAGGAGACAGATCATTAGGGAAAACAGACCTCCCCCCACAAGTTTTTCAGAAAATGTCAATGCAGGCAATGGAAAGGCCTTAATGAAGAATTTAGAAAGTCTGCCAGCAGCAGCAATCTAATCACTCACCACAAACCTACTAGAATCAGTAATAGCTGTCCTATGGATCTTTGCAAATGAACAGCACTTTGTGCTGTACAAAAGCAGCTAGGATTATTCCTCCTGTGTGAAATAACCAAGCTCCATCAGCAGCTGAGAGGTCTGATACTACAACGCCATCTCTCACTCCACCCATCAAGCACAGCCCTCCCTCACTGCACTGACACAGTCCCAACCATAATGAAAACAGAGCTGCTAATTACTGCTGACACAGCAGCCTTGAGTTTTGTACAATTACTGACAAAATATTCATAGCTTATTTAGTACTACTGTTCTAACAAAGCGATACTAGCACAGTGACAAGACCACATGTCAGTGGCTAATTACAGACACATTAGTATTCACTAACCACGATACAGTACTCTTCCTACACAAGCACTCCAAGTCCTCAGCCATTCCTACAGGTTAATACTAGCCTATTTCTGAGTGCACAGGCCAAACTAACTCCACCTTGAGGCATGAGAGAAAAAAGCACCACCTGCCTCTGCTTTCAGTTCTAAGCCCCTTCCTCTATTTAGCTGGTTAAGGGAAACTTAAGAGCCCTATTTTCAGAATCAAAGACCTTGGTAATGGCAGGCATCTCCTGAGACATCTCCTGAGACCATCTGAAGGGAAAGAATGCAGAACATCTCCACCCATGAGCCCTGACACGCTAGATAGATTCAAAATTGCTGTACTCAAGAGATTGTCTTGGCATAGTACTCAATTGGATACCAGTGGCATTCAGTAGCCACAGTGCTGACTGTCTAATGACAATTCTTTCCCAAGGAGATGCTGCTTTTCTCCCCCACTCACTCATTAAACAACTCCCAGTTACCTACAACTTATACCAGAGTTTGGGCTAAATCAACTGAGGCTGACTTTTCAATCAACGACTTCCAACCAACTATCTTAACATACAGAGATGTAACAGATTACAGTTACTGGACTCAGCTTCCATTTCCTAGGGTGCCAAAAGGTTCAGTCACTTGCATTCTGCTGTAGACAGAGGAAGGAAGTTGTGAGAAGATGTGTTACTCATAGCAAAATCCACAGATCCGGATCAGCAGCTTCGTAAAACTCTGAGGTGTTGGTCTATGCAGCACACTCTACTGGTGAACAAGCTGTGCTTACAGTGCAAACTGAAACGCAGCTCTCATTCCTTAGTCTCAGTTGCCAGAGGTTATACTCACTGAAAAGGTGCGATGGATTCAGATGGGAGGTCAAATGTTGATTTGTTGGTCATCTTGTTGAAGAAGAATTTCCTCTTGGAGTTTTTGCTGTATGCCATCGTCCAGGGATCTGGCAGAAAAGTGTCACAGGGATTAGACAGAAGATGGAATGGGGAGAAGGGCATGGTTATAAATGGTTATAAATGCACATATAGTGCAAGCAGGGACAAGGAATCTATAATGATAGTGACCCTCCTCTTACTTCTTTTCCCTTTCCTCCCTCAAAACCACCTACTTCTCAAACTATTTGCATTTACTGAGAAAATACTGTTCTCTATGCATTAAAAAGCTATCATTCCAAATAGGACATTTTCATGTACTGCTATATATTCTTAGTGAAGAATTATGGTATTTAAAAAAGAGTGAGTTGTGTAAATAAATAGAACTACCCACACAATAGCTAACCCAACTGCAACAGAAAACAAACTATCATAAAAATACCTTCAACTTTACCACAATCTAAGCTATGTTCACCACAAACGGTTAATCTCTAGCCACTGGAATACCACCATTAAGTTTTTGCTAAGTTAAAGAAGGAGTAAGCTTCATCAGTTATTTTCTGCTTGGAGATACAGAGAAAAGCAAGATAAAAACAAGAGACTCTCTCTCCCTACCATTCACAGTCCGTACAATGTAGAGTCCCGTGGGTACGAAGTGCCGGTCATCTCTTCCTGTGTAGGACAGTCGGGGTATTCCCCCTGAACCTTTGATGACTTTCATCTCTAACCTGAATGTTGAGAGAAGACAATAACAGAGTGATTAACCAAACACAGCATCTCCTGTTTCTTCCTTTACAATCATCTTGGGCACAGCGTATCATCTTGGGCACAGCGTGCCATCTGCACACTCTTTCCAGAGCATCACAGTGAAAATACAACAGGATAGATCATCACATCCCTGAGCATTCAGTCTCTTGCCTTCTCTGTGTGGCTAGAGAAAACAGCCAGAGCTGTACGTATATGTCAGGTAGCAAATCTAGCACAGCAATGTAGGATCTGTGATGATCTAACACACTTAATGTAAATGGGATTCCCATTCCAGGTTTGAACTCCTAAACTTTCAAGCCATTGACAGTTCTGCACAAATACTGAAGTGCAGTTGCTACTTCCACCACTGTAAAAACACATTGGCTATGTCTATGGTATTAGAGCTCAGCAGGAAGATTCTCTGAATCAGCATCGTATCAAAAACAGCAGCCATTAGCTACAGGAGCCGTACAAGCTCCTTGTCCAGGACTCCTCAAGCACATCTCTCACCTATGATGTCCATAGGCTCTGAAGTGCTTCATTTTTGCTGGTCACTTACCTCACAAAAATCTTCTCCATCTCCTCCAGTCTGTACACTTCCTTCACTCTGGGAGGAAAGCAGGAGCAAGACAAAAATGCATTGTAAAAATAAAATATACATATATTTTAAAGAATTGTCATCTTCTTCTGTCTCAGCTGTAGGGAGTGGTCAAGCAGTTCATTTTGTATAGCACAAGGCGGCCAAGCATGACTAAGGTCAACCTTCCTCCTCAGCCTAATGCCTTATTTCTGCTGGCTTGAGAAAATGTGACATCTGTATGCTCACAGCCTCTCTTACACTATGAGCAGACAAGGATATAGAAGACTTTGCAAGGAAAACACTAACTGAGCACTAGATCTACTACAACATACATCTGAGACCTGCGCCAACCAGTCCGTCTATGATGAAAGCACAAACAGCTGATAGGTGAAAGGAGGGTACAACTTCTCCACTATCAACTTTGTTTCAGATATTTGAAGAGCTTTCAGCCTTTTTCCAGTGAACATAACAGAACTATGCAATTCAGTCTGAAGTTTAACTCCTTCAGCTCCTGATCTTCATCCTCTAACACAGTGAAACAAAAACATGCAAGGCTAAAAAAGAGGAAGCACTCACCGGATCGGGTTCATATCTGGTCGGCTAGGTTTGGAAACCGCTTTGACAAACTTCTCTGCCAGCTGAATCCTGAACAAAAACAAAGAAAATCCTACAATCTAGCTAGATCTTTGGCACACACAGAGGGTAAGAGTTTGATTAGACACTTCAGTACTTGCACACTGTCCCCACTCCTAGCCAAATAGGTATCGAGCAACAGGATTTTTTTTTCCACCTTACTCTCCCAGTTTAGTGCCCAGTGATACTGGGTGCTGCCCATTAGGAATGGGCCTCCGTAGCCTCCTCTACAGGCCCACGTGCTGCTGAACTCATTGACACACAAGCAGGAAAATAAGACAAGTGGAGACATCATGATGCTAAGGAAGGAAACAGAGGAGCTCTCCTTCTCTCTAAGCCACCTATCAGCTATGCTATACATACTCCCAAGATGTTCTGTTTATCCATATTGTGCCTCACCTCAGACTAAGAAAGGAGCTAGACCTGACCTCAATACACAGGGACAGTATAAACATAAAAGAAGCTCTACCTACTTCACTTCTGAGGGGGTTCATTCACAGTGCATCTTTACACAAGAGGTTCAGCCAAATGCACTCATCTACCTGTGCTCAGCTCCCATTAGCATGAACAATGTTTCTCAGTCACTCCTACTTGTGTAGGAGAAAGAAGCTTCTCCAGAGATTACATACCTCTGGTTGAAATGCTGGTTTCGGACGTCATTGCCATTGAGTACCAAGACATCAAGTATGTGGATAGCACTGATTTTTCGTTGGGCTTTCCCCTGCAGAAAGGAATAAATAGACTTACTGCTCAGTCTGTAGTCTGTTGCTATTTCAGTTTTGGTTTGTAGCCTGTTTTTGTGGGGTTTTTTTTGCCAGTCTATTATTTTCTAGCAGGAGAGCAACTTTCCAGATACTAGAAGCAAGCAAATTCCCTGCAGCCCGTTGTACATTAACTTGCCATCCTCCAAGAACCGGTGTGTGTCAACTACACAATTGTCTCAATGGAAGGAAAGACAGAGCAGGACCACAGCTATCATCCTTAGCTCTCTGGCACGATACTGCCTCATCAGGGAGCACAGCATAAAGCCCAGTGTACCACAGCATCCTCATTTGAGGTGCCACAAGAGAAGTAAACTCCAGCAACAGTTAGCATTGTGAATATACCTCAAGGATGTTCTTCCAAGACCTGCAATTGCTACTGTGCAGTAATGTACCCAAACAGACACAAAACACATTAAGTCTTAGTGGCAACATTGTCATCTACTGCATGTAGGCCAACAGCATGTCAGGTACAAAGGAATTTCAAAACAATGTTAAGAGCTCATCTCTCTGACACTGGTCAGAAAGAAGGAACTTAACCCAAAATTGTTTCTCTAAATAACAAATGCAAAAGACTCTCACCTATCACACATGGAACATTCATTCTGCAGTATCTTACAAAGAATAGGTGCAATTGCGCATTGTATTTGCAGCTGCTCTGTAAGAGAGAATAGCTTCCTACCTCTCCTTTCAGCTCATGAACAATCTCCACAGACAGAAGGGTATCTCGTGGCAGCTCAGTTTTCAAATCCAGTTTTGTCCAGCGGTCTGACTGGCGACCATCCCAGGTGTAGATCTGTGATTTCTGAGTGTAGAAGGCAAAGTCAGATTCACCCAAGGCTTCATGAAGGGATGTGTGGAAGAGAGACCTCTGACTAACTCCCGAGCACCCCTCAGAGAATCTTTTCATCTTAGGCTGTCACAAGCAATTTCTTTGTGGGAAATTTTAAGGAGGAATCAATCTCTACAGCAAAGGAACAAAAACATTGATTCTAATCTGTCAGTGTCTTTTCACATCTACACAATGAACGAAAAATAGAACATCTTTAAAAGGACAGTGAAGATAATTAGAGACACTAGCAAGAGTACAGGTCTCTGTGTAAGCTGGAATTACAAAAACGGGGTTAATTACTGTGAACAGCACTGAAGTCAGGAGAAAAAAAAAAAAACATACAATAACTAGCAGCATTCAGAGCTGTCAGTGAGGATTCTTCCTGACCTTTGAGGTCAGGAAAGAATGGGATGAATCTGCAAGGCAAAACAGTACCACTAAAATGAACCAGCAGAGCTCCTAGATGTAAAGTCTGACTGTTCTCAGGCCTTACCCCTAACCCCAGGAGGAACTTCTGCTCACTTCCAGACACCATACACCGGTAATCGAACACTTGGCGGATCTTTTCCAGTGTACTGGAATTCAGAGGAGTGGGTTTGTAACTGAAGGCATCGATGTCTGTGCCCTAAAGAGCAACATATAGAAAGGCAAGTTAGACAAAATACATCAACAGGTAGGTAAGTGCAATTTTTGCACAAAACAATAATCCAGGACTAAGTTCTTCATCTTTTAATTACTGCTGGGAAAAGGTCTATTTGCATGATGGAACTCAGAAGAAACTTCCAGGTAAGGTCTCACCTGAATCAGTTCAAAGAACTTGGACTTGGGATCTGAAGATGAGGGAGCAACACGAGCCTGATCAGGAATCTGAAAAAAAAAACCAAACAATTGATAATAAGGGTTATTCATCTGCACATTCACACAAACCTTTCTGGTTTCAATGTGTGGCAGACCATCCTGCCCCCTGAAACTACTGCTCTTGGGACTCCAGTTATTGGAGAAGTTACCTGGCAAACAAAGTCTCACATTTTTCTCAAATATAATGTAGGCATGCCACGTTTCATAGGAAACAATGGGCAGCTTCCCAAAGTTTCAAGCTAAATCTTTGAATTCATCCACATTTCAATGAAACACTACCGTATGTACGATACAACTGCAGTCAAAAGCTCAGGAAAGAGACTCTTCAGAAAGCTCTACCACCTGGAAACCACTAGGTGCTAAGTTCATTCAATATTCTATAAAATCTTCTCAATTGCAGCAAAGCAAAGCAATTAAAAGCCTGTTCAGTTAAGTCATGCACCAAATTCACAAGCACCATCCTTTCTGCGTACATGAATAGCTTCAAATAATCCTTGACTTTCCTAAAGGACAATGAATTAAACCTCTGGCTAGAAAGTTTCATCTGTACAGCAGCTCCATTCTTATTCCATCACAGCAAGGATGCCTTCATTATCTCTCTGCCTTGCAGCTTACTTACCCCCCATAGTTGGAGACACTCCTTTCGGATTTCAGCCTGTCGTGGCTCAATCAGTGTCCTCAAGAGAAAAGCAGCAGACTATTAAAACAGCAAAGCCTCTTCCTTATTCTTGCAACATTAACATATCCCAGCCCTATCAAAATTGCATCTTTCAGTATCTGGCTTGGGAATGACAAACAAGCAGTGCTCCTCAAAAGGTTATTCTCAAATTGAGGATCTTGCTTCCCTCTCCACACATTCCCAACACCCTTGTTTAGTTTTGCTTCAGTATACGTTACTGATACTCAGCCTCTATCTGAAAGTATCGTTGAGGCATCAATACTTTCAAGAAGTGAAGTGTTAGTATGAATTCATGCTTACCTCCAAGAGATGGAACCTACCAGCCCTACTTACAAAGAGCAATGAAGACAAAAAACAGTGCTAATATTAGGATTAACTCTTACAACAACATCCAGCTTTCACGCTCACTCAGCTTTCTATTATGTATTTTCTCTGAATGACACCCAAACTTAAAAGCCACGACAGGGCAACAGCTATACATTGCAATGACTTTAGTTTTATATGACAGACATTTTTGTCACGTGCTTTAGGTAGTTCTAAGTATGTTACTTAGATATAATGAATCATCCCTGAAAAATTAAGAGCTATGGACCACAATGATGTTCAGTGTAGAATTGAACATATCAGCCAGGATGGTATTGTTCACATTTTAAGCTCACAGTCCTTCTAAGAAGCAGGACCATTTAAGGTACTCAAAACATGCAACGCATGGAAGCCATCTCAGTAAGGGTGGTAACAAACCATCAACTTTCAGGACTCCAGCTACTCACACTTTTCCTCAAGAAGCTGAGGCAGAGCCACAAACAGAGCTACCTAAAAGCACTATTAATTCTCCTGGCTCTAAAGGCCAAGCAGTGTACCAGCTCAAATTAAGAACACATTAAAGAAGGGCAAAACAATTTGTTTACGGTAGGTTAATTCAATAGCCACCAAAAGCCAGAGGAATATACTCACGTATCTTGAACAAAAGCACGAATTTTAGCTAGTGCCTTTATCTGAATTTTGCAGTGGCTGAAAGAGAGGGAAGTTTCAGTCAGAGAGCAAGCTGATTACTGCCATCAACATTATTCTACATGGAAGATTGATGGAACAACTGAAGGAAACCTGTCTGACCCCCAAAGCAGTGACTGATCATCATCAACATAAATCAAAGTGATAAGGCGGCCACTGGAAAAAAAAATAGGTGGTAGCTCTATATAGGAGGATTACATTCAGAGGCCAAACATTCACTAATAGCATAAAGTATTTCTCTCTGTGCAGTACCCCTTTGCTCTGCTTAGCCTCTCGGGCAGCAAAAGCAGAGCAGTGTAAGCAGCATCAACAAGCACCTCCTTGAGTGCAAGCAGCTGCAACTGAAAGCCAGCAGCCCTCACTGCTCACAGGCACTCACTTTTCATTGGACTGGACGATATAATCGTAGAAATCCTGGTCATCTTTGATCACATTCAGTGGGACGACTAGATTCACATCCACATCAGAGTTGCGCAACTGGTTGAGTCTGATGTTCACCATGAAGAGATATTCTCGCACATCATCAATCCCAAGCTTTAATCCTTTGCATACCACGTACCTGCAGAGAGTGCCAGAGACACAATTTAGGATCCTCTTTTTGACACAGTCAACTTTCCTGCCACGCTCTCACTGTCAAGACAGTATTCCAAATCCAAGGAATTCTGTCCACCCAAGCATCCCCAAGAAGGTGAAGTCTAACCAATCATGTCTTTACATATCACTTTCTACTCTCTGACAAGATAGGGAAATTCAACCCTATTCAAAAAACATCACAGAACTCCCTAACGTAGTAAATCAATTGTGCTAAACTTGACAAATAATAATTTCTGGCTTCAATGGAAGCTCGATTGCTTCATGCAGAATAGAATCTGTTACATACTTAGTTCCACTGTTTTCTCTACAGATGGAGCTCAGTACACGCAGGGAAAAGCAAGCATACTTTGGCAAATACTTTCTTTACCTTGTGAGGAACCATAATTTGCTAGCCATCTAAAATGCTTCCTCCTACAAGACAGTTGACAACTGGGTGAAGTCACAGAATTTCCATTTAACCAAAACCATCTGTCGTTGTAATCAGAGATCAAACTTTGTTTAGCAGTCCCTCATGCTCAAGAATCTCACCTCTCTGAGTTAGCAGGGCGGCTTGTCACAGGTTTAAAGATGCACACACGCTCAAAGCAGCAATACAGCAGATAAACAAGCCCCACGCTGAATGGAGTAAACAGGTCAAAGGTTTTGCAGACAAAATGTCCTCCTGGAGCAGAGAGAAGAAACGCACCAACATCAGCAGACTACAAACACACAAGGAGATATCAGGCATCTCCATAAGGTTATCTTCCACAGGAAAAAAAAAAAGATAGATTTTCTTTTTTTTTTTTTTTAAACAATAAAACAGCACCTAAAATACTTTCATGAAGCAGGCCAGTGGGGCTCCACGAACCATCTTCCCCATATCTCTTCCACAAAAGGACAAGCAGTTCTCTGACCATGCTCAAATCAACACGCATTCTGCCTTGAGAGCAAGACTTCTACCCACTCTACCCCATCCCTTCCTAGGCCCAAACTGTATCCTATGGTACTGCAACATGCTATATAAAAGCCTTTGCAGACAAAGAGCTCTAACAAGAAGCTTGACACTGGAGGAAAAAACTAACAGATACCACCAAAATAGAATAGAAGGAAAAATGTCTATGCCACCCTTAGCCCTCAAACAGGTTTCCCCACTACCCTAAACAAAAAACAGTCAATCTTATGAAGTTGTATCTACCCAGAGAATAAAAACTTCAAAAAGTTGCTCCTTTCACCATATTATGCTCAAGCGGATACTGCTAAGCAGATCACTGGTTCAGGTATATCTGAACACAAGGCACAGGATAAATGATAATGTGATAATTATTTTTATCTTCTGTTCTTGCATGTATCAGCACCAAATGCTAACTAAAATCTGCAGAAAAGAGGAACCATCAAAACTAGATACAACCATAAAGTCCATCACTTGGCAACAATGGAATCTACCTAAGACAGCATGAGACATCAGCTGGTGTTGATCACAGAGATGGCAGATTTAAAGGAGAAAAGCCACAAACTAAAGGGAAAATGAACCGAAATAGTACTGCTCTGCTCCAACCAGCCAGCCAGAATATTTATAAAGCAGCTGGTCCAACTGATACCATTAAGCTCAGATATACTGCCCAGCAATTACACTAGTGACCTTAGTCCAAAGACAGCTACATAACCTATTGTTAAAATGCCTTAGTTCAGAGCTTTTACCTCCTGCTTGTAAAGAAAAGCAAAATAGACAGTCTTATTTTTCTGCCTTAGTTCATTTAGCTTTGTGACAACTATCTCGGAATGAATGCATATACATTCAATCCTGTGCAACCTAGCCTTGTGACACAGCAGATGTCACGGTATGTTAATAAAAATCTACAGCACCCTTCTGCAATACCACCCACACCTTAAAGAAGGAGGAAGAAGACTGATGGATAAAACATACCTGTCCGGACAATGGACAGTGCCATAAGAAACTGACAGAGCATCAGCTGTTTGCTTAGGATTTCTTGCAAGTTCTCCTGACCCTCCACAGAGAAGCCCTACAAAGAATATAGCGTATAATTAGCGTTTCTATTGCCCAAGCAAACAATTCTGCACAGCTGACTCGTGGAATAACAATAATTTCTTTACAATACAAAACACTGCCATGAGGAATTTTAATGGCAAGCCTTAATTTCACATTGAAAATACAAACACATGTCAAGTATCTTAACACACACAGACTGAAGTACTAGTTTTGGTCATGAGTGCAGGAAGGAAAAGAAAGGGACCAACCCCATCAGCCATTAAGAAATGCACTCCTTTGTGATCGGTATTGTCCAAAACAAAGTTCCGGAAGGCAGTAATGTTCTCAGGGCGAGTGATATCTCCATCTCCATCAATCCCTCCTTCTCCTATGGGGAAAAGGGGAGACAATTACTAACGTGTTTGCAAAGTAGACTAAAAGATCAGTACATACAGGTGAACTGTTGTATTCAATCAGTATTTAGTCAAAAGCTACGAAGACCTTGAGAGGTGAGTAAGCATTAATACTTACATTCCCTGGTTCACCACTAAAGATGCTCGTTAGTCTACGAAAATTATTCAAATGTTGTGGTCAGGGCTAAACAAAGCCATATAAAAACCATGCTCAAAAGACAACTTGCATGTTAGCTGCAGCAAATGACAAATCCCTCACTGCCCTCCTCTGAGTCAAGAGCTGCATTACAACATCAAATTCTCAACCAAGGAGAAATGGCAAATAGCTGAATCTACTCAAAATGTAGGAGATAGTTTCACTGAACAACTCACCTGTTAGCAACATGCTTTTTTACAAGCAAGGCAAAATTATTCACATGGTTTGGTAGCCTTCAACTCTGAATTAGCATAAATCCAAAGGAACCTAATTATCTATGTCCAAACACAATCTAACCAAGAATTTTAAAAAAAGCAGCCCCCAAAAACATTCACATATAAACAAGTCTGTAAAGGAAGTAGGAAAATGCAAATACGGCTTATTTGCATGAATGCTTAACAGTTTTTCCATATGGGTTTTTTAAAAGAGATACATTGTCCCCTAGGCTGGCATTTTAGAAAGCTAACCTAAGGCATATTCTAGAGGTTATCAATTCTCACTTTGAAGAAGACTGAACTTCTAGTTAGCATCAGTCCCTACAAATTTTCTACAGCTATAGTTTCTATTAACTGAAGAACTGCAAGACTAGAAAGCAGAAAGATCAGGATGCACAATTGTGCTTTGATGACTAAATGCCTCATCAATCATGCTGTCACTAAGCAAAGTGACACTAGAATTTGTTACCATTCTTTTCAACACAAATATCACGGCAGCCTACTTTCTTCCCATCACTGAAAGAGAGTTTGTACACATCTCACTAGACTTTGCAGCATAGCAGACATAAACAGAATCAAGAAAATGCATCAAAGTCATCGGGCTACTCACTTCTCCACGTATCATCCCTCCCTCATAAAAGCACCAGTCTGCAGTGAGTTATGAAGATCCAAACAGTGCAACCATTAGAACAACGCATTTTTCTGCCTTGCTACCCTTGCCGTGAACCTTTTCTTTAACTCATCTAATCTTGAAGCACTAACTATTCTCTAAGAGTTCATGGTTAGATGTCACCAGTGGCAAATTGGCTACCCTTTTCTCTGCAGAACAAACATGTTTGAGTTTCCTTTACATAGCCTGAAATAATAAGCAGCAAGGCTATCAATCCTTGTATTTCCCTACCTACTCCAAGAGGCTATGCAGAAATGGGGTGCAGATGTATCATACAGTGTAACAGGCTACCACACACAAGGTAAGATGCAGTAATTGTCTGTGTACACACAGTCTGTCTCAAAGGCATAGTAACATCTTAAACCTCTTTAGATTAAATGGGTCATTTAGTCACAGTGATTCAGATACAGCTTCTAGCTTTAATTTGCTTTATTCATCTTTACTGAGGGTCCGCAATCAATTATGAAAGTAGATTTGCAGAGGTCTGATACAGAAGCATACTGTCAGTCAGGCAAGTAAGGCTTCTACCTCTGGCTTCGCTAACAGTCTTTGGGCAAGTCATCTCACTCTTTACATTTCAGAATTACCTAAGTCAAGTGAGAAAAATTACTGTCAAACAAGCATGTACTCTGCAGCTTTCAGATGAGCTCAAGTACAAACTATTACATCAGGACACGTTTTCTTGGCACAATAGAAAAAAGCATAGATACATGACTTGATAGGCAAGTTCACCAATGTCAACTCCTGTCTCAAAGGATAGCCCCTTCCTACCTGACAAAATGATTCTCTAGAAACAAGCTTCTCTTAAATTCCCATGCTAGTATCAATACTAGTTGCACTCCTGATACAGAAGCCGAAGCACAAGCAAAAACATCAGACAAAATTCATGCATGTGCTACGTACCGTAGTAAGGTTCAAAGAGCTCACTGGAAGCAGAATAGAAGTCCTCAAGTTTAAAATCGTTTGGTCCTTTCAAGGTCATGCCAAATCCTTTTGCATGCCACTTCTTCCTCCACAAGACGTACTCAGAGAAGCCCCCAGGACCAGCACACACATCAGCAAAGTAGAGCAGTTCTGCATCTCGCTCCTTTATCAAGGGCCTCTACAAAAGGAAACTGAAGAAATTCTACTCACCCAGTAACAGCTTCCATCAGTCAACCCTATCAACTGCACTACTCAGCCAGAAAACGTCTTTCAAAAACTTGTTTTTCCAGCTAATGTTCTAAGGACTCTCCTTTCTCCCCAGTTTCTCCTCTCTGAGAAAGTACTGCTTTGAAAATGAAAAAGAGGTCCTCACCCCCTGGAAGTCCTTAGGGTTTGTAAACATGTAGTCAAAGACATGGTCCATATTTGCCATCTTCATTGCAGCTCTGTGAACACATAAACAGGGACCTGTGAGTTTCAACCTCGGCTCCCACAACTGAAAGTGGACGTAATGAGAAGACGACCCACATAACCACAAGTGCTACAGACCTGTTCAGAAAAAAGACTCCGCGGATCATCTCATAGGGGTTAGATCTTGTTCGGGCTCTGCGCATTTCTTCTCCATCCAGCTCATCAAATACACTCTGCGCAAACAGAAACCAAATTAACCTGAACTTGACATAGGCTTGAAGGATAGATATGAAACATAAGGAGAGAGAAGCACGAGCATAGATAGGATGCTTAGCAGCCTACGCTATTGATTCACCAATATAGAACGTTTTTCTGTCACGTAATGATATAGAGTCATAGAATCCTTAGAGTTGGAAGGGACCTCTGAAGGCCATCTGGTCCAACTGCCCTAGAACGAACAGGGACACCTTACCCAATTCTTACTCAAATTTAATGACACTGAAGAATTCTGTACAGACAGACAGCTCCAGAGCCTGACAATATGGCAGCCATCTCAAAAGTAGTCACAGATGAAAGTATTTCTCTTACACATACACACACACATACTGAAATTCATAAGGGCACGATCAAATCTAGATCGAAAAATGGAACACACAAGAAAAGAAAGAAAGTTCAATTCCTTAGCTCATTCAAGCCTACAATCTTTCAGTTGAAGTGACTAAGAAATGGACACCACTGTTTTCATTCATCACTTTGAAGGCTGAGGTGTAAAACAGGCTGCTGAACAGACAGTAGCAGCCAAAATTCCAGGTCACACCAGTGGCACAGATGTGAGAGAGGATGTGTTGAGCTCCTGCTGATCACCTAAATAAATTACTCAAACTCCTTCAATTATTTATTTAACTTGCTTCCACAAAACTTCAATTCCTCTCCAAGAAAGGGGACTCACCTTGCACCGCAGGACATTAAGTAAAAGCTCTTCATTGCAGAACTCCGTTTCATCTTCAATCACCATCTTCCTCTTGAGCAGGACGAGAACACGTAACAATTAACAAATATGCAATGAGTCCTTTCAAAATGCAACATGAACTTGTGATGGATGAAGCCTGTCAACCACATACTAGGTGTTATTAGCAAGAGCATAACCAGCAGGCTGAGGCATTATTCTGTCCTATTCGGCATCTTACAACTACACTTGAAATATTGCATCCAGTCTAGGACTAGTCAGTACAAGACAGACATTGACATACTGTAGTAAGCCCAGCAAGTGGGCCACCAAGATGACGAAGGTGTAGTAGTATCTAGCATGTAAGAGACTGAGGGAACAGTTTGTTTAGAATATAGATAGAAAAGGGAGATTCTATTCCTGTCTACAACTACCTAAACTGAGGAAAGAGAAAATTGACCTAGGCCCTTCCCAGAGATGCACAGTGCTAGGAGAAGAAACAATGGATGCAGGCTTCAACACAAAAAATGCTGATTAATGAATAATTATGCCAATTGGGTCATCAGACTGTGTAGTAGATGCCCGAATAGGCTGTGAGACTTTCATTCTTGTAGATATTCAGAACTCGACCAAACAAGGCCCTAAGCAAGCTGATCTAGAAGGATGTGCTTCAAGCAGGAAGTTACAGTAGCCACTTCCACAGTTTCCCTCCAGCCTAGATTATTCGACGACTCTTCGACAGGCAATTGGTTCAGGCCAAGTATTCATTCCTGTGTCATCTTAGGCTAAGTACTAGGATCTAAAAAACTACCTTGCCCACAGTCATCCACTCCTTCAGCTCCTGGGCATCAGGGATTTCTGTGGTACACTCAAGGCACCAATCCACCTCCTCATAGGCACTAGGCTGCAAACACAAGACATAGGAAGAGTCAAGAAAATTTTTGCTAGCACAATGTAACAACCAATTGTTCCCCAATCCTACCATAATGGGTAAAGCCATGACTTGAGGGCTGTTCAGGTTTTCTTTTTTTTTCCCCTTTGCCTAAAACATGCTTCATTGCTTTGGATGGATGCAAAACAAAACCAACAAACGACCACACACCACTTTCATCTCATCTGATATTTTATCAATAAAGCTATAGCCTAGCATTCTCAAGGTACATTTTAGAGACAGTGCAGAGACATTTGACAGAAAATATTCTCGCAGTGCTTCACACATCCGTTTTTCCAATTCTTTATCAAAGTCTCCTCCAATTCCATGACTTTGATTCAAGGCTTAAATATTTTGAATAACCTAGGGAAGGAATTGTTTTGGCAGTAGAGTTCAAAGCAATGAGACTTCTTCACAAGGACAGGCTGTTAACATCTGCTTACCTTCTTATGTTAGTTATAACATCATCATCCACAAGGGCAAAAGATAAATAACATGTAATTGCTGTAGGATGCAGAAACATCGTGAAGAATGACCCTTAAAGCAATGAGCCTACAAAACACATTTCAAATTCCTCATTCTAAAGGAACAACTTCCAATATTATTTCTAATTACTGAAAACAACTCAAAGAAAGAGAGGAAAGTACAATCAAGTGCAGCATAAATAACTTGATAGCACTGCTGCCCTTGATTCACAATGGCTGGGGCCTTTTGGCTTGCCCTCCAGCTGACCAGATCCCTAGGATTCTGTGCTGTGCTCTTATTTTTTTGGCTTGTTTGTTCTTTAAATACAAACATAAAGCAACTGTTTCACATTGAATAGTATCAGAACTAGGCTCTGCTTTCCTCACAGCACCTATTTCAATTTTCTTCCCTTTTGAGGAACTTGACAAGATACAGGAATAGGACATTTCAGCATTTTTTTTTTAGGATTATTATACAAACACAGAATAAGATACTTAAAAAACATCACCTATTTGAGCATGAAAAACGATGACATACAAAATAAAACAAAACAGCTTGGTAACAGTTTTCCATCATGTTCACTACTACACATTCAGGAACAAACCATACAGATCACAGCAACAATCCATCTGAAACTGACTTGTTGCCAGAAAACACACTATCCCTGAAAAAAATAGAGTCTGGGTCTATCTAGCTGAGCCACTTGACGGTAGTACTATGTCAGCACTGGAAGAACATTCCCTGTGGGCAAATCCTGAACACAGCAATGAAAAGGTACTCAAAACAGTAAAGACTTACCTCTGGCTCATCCTGCCAATCAATATTCAGCTCCCCATCAAACCCTTTGAGGGTTAGCCCAAAGCCTCTCCTTCCCTTCTGATTGGAGGCCTCGACAATATCCTTCCTACCTTGGCCATATTTTCCCAAACCTTCTCCTTCCCGGAAGCCCATCTTGGCCTACAAAGACAGAAAAGGGAGCACAATGAAGCGAGTGGATTTAAGATTACATACTGCAACTGTGATCAAAGACTAGCCCAGAAAAAGAGCCATCACACTGGAGTGACCTGGAGCCACAACCATCAAAAACAAACAACAGAAAAAGCAAGATGTAAAGAATGACATTTGAAAATACAGCACATTAGGAAAGGAATAGTGTGCTCCAACAGAGAGAGACATTCATCACTGTGTTCAGTGGGTTTATAAACTAAAAGACGCTGGCACAAGAACAAATTCATACTGTGATATTATTTGTTGTGGACGTGCTGTCACATATATTACAATATGTTAAAATTCACATAATACTCAGAGAAGGAATGCAATTCTGAGGACAGAATTTTGAACGGAGTAAAGAACTATTTTCCTTTCACCTACCAACTCATCTAATCAGACACTCAATCTTTGCATCCAAATTTAAGAAACCTTAAAAAGAAAAGCCTTCTGAATTTAGAGAGAACCCTCCAAGAGAAAGACAGTCTTGTGCTAGAATCAGCAAACTATAGCCCAGCTACAAAAACACACATGGACAGATTCTGAACGATCAACGATCAGCAACAGGATTTATTCACAGAGGAGCGTATCAGCAGCCCCCAGCCTTTGGATCCCACTGAGTTTTGAATTCAGGAAGATTTCAAATTTCCTGCTTCACACAGACGTATGACACAGCTGCTGGCAGCAATTCGTTTCCTGGAAAGGCAGTACCTCCCTGTTCCCACTTCTATTAAGAACTAACACTTCCCAGCTTCTAGTAGCAGACTGATCTTCTCACTTGGCAAAGGGCAATACATGCTGGCATACCACTGTGGAGCTGACTCCCACTCCTGAGAAAGCAGCACAAAGCAGAGGGAGACCCCATTTCAGTCCTCCTTTGTGTCCTGGACTTCCCTCTCACATTTCAAGTAATACACAACTGCGTCTCACCATCCCCTGTTGCCCCAGGAATATAATTTTTGTTTCTCTTATCACAAAAAGAAATTCTTTCAGGGTAACGGGGTATTCCCAATATCACAGTGATGGAGTTTGCATACGGAGATGTGTAACAGCAAGGACACAGAGATGCTTCACTTCTCTAGAACTTGCTATTGCCTCTATAGTCAGGAGAAAAGTTGTCAAATGTGAGACTAACATGAGAACCAGACCATGATTTCCTTAAAATTTTCTAAAGAAATTCTTTCTCCCCTGCACTATCAGTCTGTAATTAGGGGGCTGGTGATCATCCCTAGAATTTGGCTGTTACGGTTACTATTGTGCATTTCCAAAAAACTTCTGGCCCTATATAAACTGGGGCAGCTCTACTTGAAATAAACACCTTAACAGTAAAGGTAATAATTCTACAAGGGTACGCCTGTCAGCTTCTAAGACCAAAATGAATTAATATCAACACAAGAATTTCTTAAGGTCCTTCTGACAGATATCTGTCATCTTAAACATAAGTGCAAAATAACACAAGGTAGGGCTCTTTTCCAGCTCAGCAAACTGCCTTATTCAAAGGTCTCTTTCTTCACATTCATCATCCTGTTCCAGCACCTGGAACATGAATCAACTTTTTTTTAAACAAAGTCCCCTCAACAAAGCTGTCTCTGCCTTCCTAAACTGCTTACTAGACGGATTAAAGAAGCAGAGAGCCCTGCTACAAGGAGGACCAGAATCAGAATCTCAGAAAAGATTGATCTTTTCAGTTTGCACTCATGAGGTATTAATAGTTTGGTCCAAAACTGTTTTGACCTACCATGAGCTTTTGGGAGACACTGTTATACATTGAGTAGCGGGACGAAGTACCCTCCACAAGAGAGTCTTGTTTGAACTCATTGTTGAAGCCAAGTCTTTTTTCATCACTCTCACTCTCAGACCCACTGCTGCTACTGGAAGACTCTGAAAACAAGAAAAGTGAAAGAAGTGAACACACACTAAAACAAAACAAAACAACCACCAAGACATCTCAGTAACCCTATCAAGAACTACACAATATGACGCACCAGGTGAGTAGGGAGGGAAGCCCTACAATCCACTGAATACTTTCCCTTTTCCTGAGCTGCAATCATGAGGAGAATGAAGCAATGGCACATATTTCCTTCCAGAAATTTATCTAGCACCACAGCAGTCCTACTAAAGTCAGTACCGTGGGGCAGGCCATAAAGACTACTGAAGCAGCAATCCACAGCAAGCACAGCCACACTCTTTGTTAGACCTCTGCCTCTTGAGCCTCTCTTGTTCACTGACTACTAGAATGCATTCTGTGCTTCTCTGCACAACTAGGTGTTGAACTGTACAAGTTACCTCAAGATAATTGTTGTCAGCAGAGATTACCTTTCCTTGTCTATCACTTAAGAAGGAATTAGATAGCTGCACACAGGTATTACAAAAAAAAAATGACAACCTAGAAGAGATTGAACTTTCCTTAATTTTTTTCTAATTAAAAAAAAAAAAAATGGATCTCTACTTTCCTGTTAAGGATAACTGAACATGAGAGAAGCAGAAAGAAACAACTCGATAATTAGTAAAGAATTGTGATTACCAAGGTAAATTAGTGAAGGCCATTAGCCAAGAAAGTGAAAGACACAACAGTGAAATACGTGGCTGTAGTTGTAACTGCTTCAATGTGTTCAATCCCTGCTGTTGAACTGTCCACCTTTAAGACAGCTACCATGCTGGAGGTTATAGCATTAACATTTGAGACTTTCAGCTCAAAACAAAGAATGCTGTGATGCAGCATGTTTGCAATAGTATATTCCCATCTTACTTTTCAAGCACCTGTCACACAAGTCACATTTCTCCTTCACAAAGTTCTTAGACATTAACAGGATCAAAAAGATTTTACTTGAGGTCAGTTATTGCTTTCTACTTCTCCAGTCCTCAGCTTCACTAATCTTTGCTACCTGCTTTTGAGCTGCATTTTATTTTCCAGGGCTCACGATGGGTTCTCAAACACAATTTGGATGACATAATCTTAAAAAAGTCTCTTTGCAACTCTTCCTGCTTTTAACATTTGCAAGGACATGTACACACACTGTACCCTACCACTGCCACTACTATCAAACCAACCACTCACCTTTCATGCATTTTCCCTTTCACTTTCACTTCCTTCTATGTTGACACCCTTTCCTTACTAACACTTGACTGCCACAGGAAATACCAAGACTGAGAAGTACAAAGAGTGTGAAGTATCATCCTGGAACAGGTTAAAGCACCTCACAGTAGGGACAGCAATTGTGTAGGGCACTCTCCTCATCTCTGGTATACTACAAGTAAGAAAGCACTCTCTGGCTTGGGGAGGGGGGAAGGGAGGAAACAAAACAGTGGGCAATTCAGTTAGGTAACTCTGAAACAGTTATTCTTTCTGAAACCAAATAAACATGAAATTTCACAACTTACAAAAAAAAAAACCATTCACACTGACACAATAAAAGAGATGGCATTGTAATGCAGGAGAACATGATAATATCTAATGTCTCGTGTTTATTTGTTTAAAAAAGAAAAGCAACACAAAATATTAGACATTACCATTATTATTATTATTGTTACTGCACAACTCCTCACTACTGAAAGCTTCCAAAACAAAAATATCTCCTGAGACTGAAGAGACTACTGCTGTCTACATATAAAGAGAATTTTGGCTTTTGGCCATAGACTTGTCTATTTCCTATGTCTGCATTCATAAAATCTCAGACCAAAGTGATTACATGAGATTATTTTTTTTAAAGCTTAAAAAAATTGCCACCAAACAGATTTGTGAATTAAAAAAAAAAAAAAAAAAGAGTTTTTCTAGTTTTTCTACTAAAGACAAAGCGCAGTCCTGAAGTTCTGGCCATCAACTAGAGATGCCAACCACTGTTTGGGTTGGAAGGGACCTTAAAGGCCACTCAGTTCCAAACCGTGCTGTGGACAGGGTTGCCAACCACCATGATCAGGCTGCTCTGAGGCCTTGAATGCCTCCAGAAGTAGGGCACCCAAAGCTTCTCTGGGCAGCCTGTGCTAGTACCTCACCATCCTCTGAGTGAAAAATACCCACTTAACGTCTAATCTAAATATTCCTTCTTTTAGTTTAAAATCATTCTTTCTTGTCCTATCACTATCAGTTCCTGTAAGAAGTCTCCCTCCCGTTTCTAAGCTCCCTGTAAGCATGGGGAAGCTGCAAGGAGGTCTTCCAGAGCCCTCTTTTCTTTAAGCTAAACAAGCTCAGCTCCCTCAGCCTTTCTTCACAGGAGAGGTGCTCCAGCCCTCTGATCACCCTCACGGCCCTGCAATTCCTACTTCTTACTTAGATTCCCCACAACAACACTAACAACCTCCAACCGTACCTTGAGTAGTATGGTTACTAAGCTGAGCTTCATCGTCTGAAGTAGAACTGAGAGTTAAACCCAAGTCTTCCACCTTCTTCTTCTGCTTCTTTTGGGGACTGCTAAATTCAGGCTCAGTTCTTCTCTTCATGATTCCTGAAAGAAGATGACACTTGGTGAACACCACACAAGTTAACATTCTTCTTCACGCTGAAGGGCAGGGCACGCAACTCACACCAGTAGCATGGCAGCACAGATCACTTTATGCATTACCCTGCATTATACTTCACAACCTGAGCTGTCTTCAGGTAACACACTGGGTTTTGTGACCCTACCTAGCAGCCAGTTTAAGTAAAGACACAAAATCTATCCAGAAGCTCATTTATTACTAACAACTATAGCTTGGCATCCTTTCTACAAGCTCATTCCTATTAGACTCTAGTCAATGAGGACGACCCAGATTAATTAAATATATGACAATTAGCATTACTACTGAATCAAAGGCCTGTTTAACCCAAACACACGAGAAATGAGCAAACATTACCGTACGGAGGAACGCCGCCGCAGCAGAGATGCCCCGGGGCACTGCTCCTAACCACCGCTTAGCAAGCGGATTGCCACAGCCGCACACAGCGCAGCCCAACACCCGTGCCTTTACTCAGCCCCACGAGCAGCACCCGCTGCACTACGGCAGCGTCCTTCCGCGCGGATCTCTGCTTACTGAGGGTTTCCCTTCCCTCCTCTCTTGGCTCTCCGACTCGCCGGCAGCTGCTCCTCAGGCGCTGCCTTACCAAGGGGCCACACTCCCGCCGTACTCCCGCCTCACCCCCACCCACCCCGCACCATCGCTCCCCCCGACGCCTCCCTCCGCCCGACCCCGCGGTTCCGCGCCCCTCTCCCTGCACGCACCCCACAGGCCCGGCCGCGGCTCCACAGCGCCCGCGTCGGCGCCGCCCCGCCGGTTTCGTTTCCCCGCTGCCCCCGCCCCGGCCCCTCCCGCCGGTCCTTTCCCGCCCGGCGGCGCGCTCCAGTGACGCAGCGCCCGGCCGTGCCGGCACCGAGAGGCGCGCTCCCGCAGGCGCGCCGCGGGCAGCCGCGGGGCCGGAAGTAGAGAGGCTCTCCCTTCCCGCCTCAGCGAGGCCCCCGCCGCGTCGCTAAGCAACGGCTGCGCGGGCAGGGCCTGGCCGCCTGTTACCTCGCTGCTTTCCCTCAGCTGAGGGGAAGGACGCATTTAAAGTGTTTTCTGTGTATATAAAATACATATATTATACAGAAGGATGTATATGGAGCTTTGGCGGAGTCGTTAAAGCACCCCGTTATTCAGCACTTTGTGAGGGAGAGTCCTCCGTGCTTATGGCAGAGCTCAGCCCGGCGATGACTCCTGTGGGCCTCCCGGCTCTCCTCAGAGCCTGCCTGGCCCCGCCGGGCACCTCCCTGTGAAACAGCCGTAGCTCACTGCCAGAACTGGTTCTGTAAGGGTAGCAGAGCTGCAGCTTCTCAGCTGTGACAGCCTTGTCATGAGGACCTGAGGCACTAACAGAGTTGTCTTCTGCTTCTCACAAAGCTTGAAACCTATGGGCACACGCCTCAGTGCGCACACCTCATCCTAAAATCAGCAGCAGGAGACAGGCCTACTGCCCGCTACAAGGAAAGTGTAGTTTATCCAGCTGATATGCACATACGTGCATGAAGTTACAGCAAAAGGAAGAGCGAGCAGAAAGGAAAACACTGACTAGCCAGAGCAAATCTTTAGGAAAAACAAAACAAACAAAAACACCACTTAAGCTGGAGTGAGAGTATGTGGAATACGGGTCTATTAAATTGGTTGTTACCTGTTCTCCAAAGTTAAATGACTGTTGCTGAGGCTCACCAAGCACTAGGAAGATAGATTATATAGATTATACATAAGAGAAAAATGTTTGCCATCCTGATGTTGGAGCCCACATAAATGCAGTAGGATTTTAGAAGTCCCAACACTATTCACATACACAGAATTATAAAATGGCTTGGGGTGGAAGGGACCTCAAGGTCATCAAGTTCCAACCCCCTGCTCTGGTGCTAGACCAGGCTGTTCTGGGCCTCACCTAGCCTGGCCTGGAACACCTCCAGGGACAGAGCATCCACAGCCTCTCCGGGCAGCCTGTTCAGCACCTCACCACTTTCTCTGTAAAGAACTTCCCCCTGAAATCCAATCTAAACCTTCCCTCTTTGAGCTTAAAACCATTCCCCCTTTTCCTATCACTGTCTACCCTGGTAAAAAGTTGATTCCCTTCCTGTTTATAATCCCCTTTTAAATACTGGAAGGCTGCATTGAGGTCTCCTCGCAGCCTTCTCCAGGCTGAACTAAAGCCCAGCTCCCTCAGCCTGTCTTCATACAGGAGGTACTCCAGCTCCCTGATCACCTTCGTGGCCCTCCTCAGGACACACTCCAACAGCTCCACGTCTTCCCTGTACTGGGGACTCCAGACCTGGTCGGTCATCTGTAGGATCTCTTTCCCAGTTATTCCTGATGGCATAAATAGTATTTTCATCATCAAGCTACATGACGGCTCTCTCCCAAAAGTAACAGCAAGTCTTGAATGTGCACCAAGGCTGCTGTGGATCAACCGTGACCACTTGTAACTCAAATTCTGTATGCGACACTGTAAGGAAGTGTTTGATGCCATGCCAAGATATGTAACAGTTCAAATCATGACATCTGTGAGACACTCAAATAGGAGAATGAATGCTATGCCATCAGCCCAGCGTTGAGGACTATTATTCATGCATACAAAGAAGAGTTCTTCATAGCAGGTTCACAACCTGCTGATAAAAAAGCATCTCGGTTCTCTTATCCAGCCAAATAACAGTAGGAAGTGTTCTTAAATTGCTGGAATAAACAAAACATTGGTATCTCCCTAATAAGACAATTAACAGGGATTCATTTTATTCTCCTCCAAATCTATGTAAAAGATAAAGGTTTGATTTCATAAGGAAAGAAATTGCACTAGGCTTGCACTGTCTACTAGAAATTCATGCCAAATCCCATGAACATACAGAGGAGTACAATTATGCCCTTCAGTAGTAATTTCCAACCAGTTATTTCAACATTTAATAAAGATTGAAGAACTCATCTTATAAGCAAGACCCATCTTCACAGTACCCAAAGCAGGATCGAAGTTGCAGTAACAGCACCACTAAAAAAAAACAACAAAAAAAAACCCTACAAAATACTGATATTTCTCCTATGTAATCCCCCACCTTTGTCTGGATGCCCACACAGCAAATACTAAGCTACATCCCACACAGCCACCACAGAGCATACATCACTTATGCAGGAGGAAGCCAATCTAGGTAGAGAACTTGGGTGTGGGACAGGGGAGAATGGCCTGCCCCAAATAATCACAGAAGAAGGGACTTTGGGTAGTGACCTAATTTTCTAAAACATAGGTGAGCTATTTACAAATGCAGCATTTTTTCAGCTAATGAATCCCAGAACAGTTTCCAGTGGGATTAAAGACACTACCTTTAGGAACTGTATAACTGGGCTTTTCTGAAAGAAAAAAAGTAGTAGTATTTAAACTATTACCAATTTTGTTGGAGGTGGAAGAGATGGAAAAAAATCACTGATAGAACAGAGGTGTGCTTGACCTGCCCATAAGGGCTTTTTGTGTTGCAGAATCCTCAGTTTCCCCAAAGTACTGCAGTATTTCATTACCTTTACTTGAAACATTGGAAGGAAAAAGTGCTACCAGAAATCTCCTTACAGCAATATAAAATAATCTCATTACTTTCATGCTAGTCACTACGAACCTGGAAAAGCAAACTACTCACCCTTTGAAATAGCTTTTGATGCATTTGAAGACTTACAGCTGCCTCAGCTCTTTTAATTTATTTCTTCAGAGAGAAGGAGAACTGGAGTTTCTTAAACCTTTTGCATGAGGTCACACTTCTTAGTCTTCACAATCTTTCTGTTTTTCCAGCTGGTCCAAATCCATCTTGAAGTGCAGTCCTTAAGATCAAGCACAGCGCTACTATGCTGTGGTCTTGTTAGTGCTGAATAGATCAGGAAACACCTACTGGTACATATGACTTACCCTAACTTAAATGTTTGGATACATATCTTTGCAGCAGCATATTGTCTGAGTAATACCTCCCTTATTCTGTTCTCTGTAACTGCTATCTGACACATATTTTCAGTGCAGAAGTGTAAAATTTTATGCTTGATCATAGCCAACTAGATGGTCAAAAAGAGAAACGTCTGCACTTTAGATCTTTTTATCACTGAAAACTCATTTGTGAAAGGCACTAAGTTGGGAACAAAACTTCAAATAGTCTTACTTAGTTTACCTTTCCACAGCTTCTTTATGAAGCAGTATCAAAAGGCACACAAAAATTTAAAGATGCCTGCAGTTTAACTTGTCCTGTATCAAAATAACACTGTTTTAGTATGTTTTCTTCCTAACAAATAGGATAGTGGAGTACCTTTATGACAGCTCAGCAGTTGGAACTCATTTCCATACATATAGTCAACAGCTCTGGATCAGATAAGAGTTTTCCTGATGAACTTACAGAAATGGGAGAAGGGTCTGCTTTTGTCAATGACACGCTTTTGCCAGTGAACAGCATTATTGCTTAGCCTCTCTCCTTGAACCTTTACAAGTTAGGTACCTATTGATAAACAGAAAAGTTTATTACTCCATGTGTATCTTGGTGCACCTACTGGTAACAGTTTAAAAGGGTAATATACCACTTCTATTCGTAGCATGTCCCCTCTCGCTAGAACACGAAGAACATATTCTAGTGAAAATGGCACACTCTCAAAGCATACCAAAGAAGAACTCTGTTACCAGAAGAATCATCCTTTTCTAAAATATGCATAAACACCAACATGAGAAAATAAATGTATTTAGCAAAATGAAACAGGGAAAATAAAAAATAAAATAATAAAGCAAAGCAACATGGAAGAGGTACACAGTACCAAGAATTTGCAGTCCTAGGAAACCACAACATTCTTCTCCTTCTCTTCAACAGGAATTTCTGTTCCAATGTCAGGGTATTTCATTAGTGTTTTTTGCAGCCCTCTTCTCTCAGACATTCTAGAGAGCATGAATGTACAAAGGAAATTTTCAAGAGCCCGTGCATATTAGAACACTAAAAGGACATAGGGAAAATTCAAGATGTAACAGCTCCTTCACCAGAGAAACCTCACATTAAGACATTAAGAAAGTTGCCTGGCCCACACAACAGATAATTTTCCCTTATTTAAGTCTTACCACTCAAATCTGCCAGAATGCACTACTTTCTTAGGAAAGCATTATCATTCATGCACCTTTTTAATGGCGTCTTTCTTTAGTAGGAGGAAACAGGAGATACAATTGTATGCTCTAAACTACGGGTAAGATAGCCACTGCTAACACAGGCTTGAAGAGTTAGGACATCTTTTATCAATTCCTGCATACAGTGTTTCAAATAATTTGAGAACAGTCAAACTACTTACAGCAATGAAAACGTGAAGCAAAGTCATTAAAAAGAAACAATCGGGGTTTTCTCAATACATTCACCGCTAACTAGGAGAAAGACATTTATCTCAGTGCTTGCATCAAGGAAGACTAATGCACAAAGGGATTTATATTTTCCTTCTTCAGCAAAATAAACACAGAAACAAGAAAAGTACGTACAAATAGCCAAATAAATATTACAAATGAGGGCTTCCCTCATCCTCCTCTAACAGTGACGTAACAGGCCCATGTAAAAGCTAAGTCAAAAAACATATGCCACTGAAAATGGAATTTCATAGACAATTTCATATTATTTCATAGATGTGATAGGATGAGGCGAGACTCGCTTTGTCTTAGAGATGAACTCTGAGGGGAGCAAAGCCACAGCTCAATAGCAGTGTTTTGTAAACAACAGAACTAAGTAGTTACTCGGGGTTGCCTACAGATGCTGCTTAACTACCCTGTCAACAGCACGTTTAATTCACTCAGGTAGAAGTAGTACTTAATGAAGAGGCCAAGATTACTCTCTGCTGCCGACAAGAACTGAAAAGTATTTCTGAAGTCACTGCTAATAACTTCTGGATGCGTTGTTTCACAGTTCTAAAACCCTTTACGCAGGGAACAAACCAAAGGTGCTGTATGAAAAAAGCACAAACTAAGGAATTCTAGAAGATTTAATCTTCTCTATCCCCGTCCGACAGAAAATGAGTAACATCAACTGAACAAACAAGCCAGCAGCTCACCTTACTTTATATTTAAGCACTTAAGGCTGACATGGTCCATAACCCACCCTTTAATTTAACGGCCAGAAAGCCCTAGGATTACTCCAGCTGACATGAAAATCAAGAGGAAAACCCATGTTGGTATGCTTTTCTAATATACCTCTCCTGTTAGCTGGTGCAAATGACCAAGTTCTCAAACATCTTTTGTTATGCTCCCTGCTGGATGAAGTAAGGGAAACTGGTACACACATTTAAACGCGTCATTCAACAGCAGTGATGCATTCAAATATTTACACCACACTGAGTATGTTAGAAGTGATCCTGGAAACCTAGGTTTTATATGTCAACCATCTAGCATAATAACAGTTTGTTCTCCCATAGTCCCAGTCTTGTTTGAGAGAACAAGGGTCTGTACATTCTGTTAAAAAATAAGGTCACTCTTCCAAATGTTGCTAGTTCTCAGCTCCAGTTCCAGCTTCTTCACAGAATCTCTCCTTCCAGATGCCCAGTCCACTCATCCAGCAGTAGTAAACCAAATTCCATTAGGTTGTTTCTGGTCAGTACGCAGGCAAAGCAGCCTGCAGTTACACTGTTTAGATAACGCAGTAGATTCCATTATAGTAAAAATCCTCCTCAGAGTCCTCACTGTCACAACTGCTGATTGACAAGATGGAGTAGATGGAAGGAATGATGCTGCTGTCATTGTCTGCGGCTGGGTTCACCAACATGTCCCGTTTCTCTGCATTTAAAACAGATAGAAAAATTAGTATTAGTCCCTGTACCCTCATATGCTGCCAAAAAAAACCCTATTTTTCTTTGATTCTTCTAAGCTCCCCCTAAAAGTTTGCATTAAGTCCTTCGAGCTACAGGGCACAGGATTTTTTTTTGCTTCAATTTTCAGCATTAAAAGAACATTCTGTTTGTTTATTGTTTTAAGTTTCCTATATGCCTCTTCATGTTCAGATAGCACAAATGAGAAAGAGACATTCCGGATCCCTTCAGTGGCACACAGTTGGCAGAAGGCAGTGGTTAGTTATTACAACACCCTGCCAGGTAAGAAAGAAGTATGCAACAAAATGTGATAACGTAATTAAAAATGTGGTAAGTAATGGCTGTTCAGGACTCTTAAGGCCCCATCAAAACCTCCACACATTTAAGAGCATACAGCATTATACTGGTGTCCATTATACTAAAGTTTATTATCTGAGTGGGCTTTCCAAGTGCTACTTCCATCATCATTTCAGTTTCAACTGATTTCTTCTTAGGAGTTCACGCTGAGTTAGACACATGGCTGTCTTCATCTGAACCACAATGTTTCCATCACTGAATGAGCAGATTGAACAGAAACAATTTTTCCTTCCCCCCTGAAGCACACCATGGTGAAGCTATATGATTTCCTACTACTAATCATTTCATCTAATTATAGCCTACCTTCACGTGATAGACACTACTAGCCTATTTCCTTTTTGTCTGAGCAAGCATGAAGACCATATTTTGCACCATGTGAAACCGAAGTTTTATTGGAGGGCTGCTCCAATAAAGGCAGCGCTTCATCTAATCGCCATCAGATACCTGATGAGACACTTCAATAGAGCTACAGCATATTCTGAAGCAGTGCATTTTATGCAAGAGGAGCATTAGTTCTGCAAAGGTGAAAGCAAATCAAGAAGCCATGCTGGACAACTTCCGGGCAGCATAGCATTTCCCGAGGGAATCAGACTGGCTTGGTTAAATAGGTGATGATTTCAGATTAGAAATAACACCGTTTAGCCATGTCATTCTCTGTCACCATGCAGAATCTGAAATATTGCAAAAGCACCTTTCATTAGGAATGATTTCAAAAAGGCTTGGCACACTGCAAAACAAAGGGTCGTGCACTCACATCTGTGAGGGGGAAAGCAGGACAATTATTTAAGAGAACACAATAGAAATTTGTTAAGGAGTAGCAAGAAGTTGTACATTTCAGCACCTAGATACCAGAGTTAATTGCTCTAGAAACAACATTGGAAGACGTAAGCAGAAGAGGAATACCTCCATACTGGAATTTTGCTCACTGCCCATATGGTCATACACAGCCTTTTAGCTATAACAATTTTTTGTGTTAAAACCACACAGATAAATTCCTTAAGAATTAGTATGGAAGAGTAACTGCCATTTCAGCCATGCGTTCACTTACATGACATATTCCCCAAATTCCCTTCAGAGATTTCCACATAAATCTAGCATGTCACAAATACTTCAGAGTTTATCATTAGGCATTGCTCTGCTGAGGTTTTGCAATGATGTAGTGGACAGTTCAATCAAAAAGATCAATTTTTTTAAGGCCCAAGTTTTACTCTTCTCTTTAAAATCTTTTGGTGAGACCATACGTTTAAGTCTTCCAGCTGGACTGTGACATTTATACTGAAGTCTTTCCCCAAAGTTTTTTTTATTTTACTGTGCAGTAAAGCTGGTTACGCCACATATCTTAAAATCATTTTCCCATCTCAATTTGCTGATTCTACCAATCATGAATATTGTCCAGCATATCTGCTGCGTTTCCTGAGCATCTCCTTAGTATATAGGTGCCAAAGAAATTTGTACGAAAGAGATGAAATGAGAGATTGTACTCATCATGCCACATCCACCCACCTCTCACCTTTCCGCTCTCTGATCAGGGTCAGGCGATGCTCTTTCATTTCCACATCCAGATTTTCTACCATCCTGTCAATGCAGTTATCCAGCACCAGAGAGCGTGTCTTTGACTTAATCTCCTGCCTGCAGATAGGGCATTCCACTTTGCGTTTTGTCCACTCATCTATACAGTAGGAGCAGAAGCTGTGAGCACAGTTCAGAGTGACTGCCTGTGGAATTTAAGGGAGAGACACTTATGAGCTCATGCTCAAACAAGTATGGTAAAGAAAAAAACCTCACCAAAGTCAGAAAGCGTTAAACGAATACTTTCCATAGGGAAAGGCTGAGGAAGAAGCCCAAAGGCCCTTTCTTTAGCCTCTGTAGGGGTTGCACATAAAATAACTCCCATGCCAGAGTACAGACAAGTTTACGTGTTAGTGGATTCACCATCATCATAGCAACTCTACAGCTAAGTCAGAAAATCAGGCAGAACAAATGAATTGCGTTATAACATCCTCCAATTTGAAAAGGTCAGATTATAGAATAACTCAGATAATTTAAGATAATATTCTGCATCTGAAATAAGAAACTACAATTCTAACCAACTCCTAGGTCATTTTAAGAAGGCTGACAGGTTTCCTACAGTAGAAATGAATTGAATGAAACCAAAATTCTAATAAAACATGAACAGATAGAACTGTCTGCATTTCAGGCATCACCTGCCTATAGCTTCTCAAATCAGTTTCTCTCTCTCAACTTTATGTGAACTACATAAACCATTTAGAACTTGATGAACACTGCACCTCCCTTCCCTTACTAGCCTGTCGTGACATCTAACACTGAAGCTGCCCAACCCCAGTCAACTTGAAGCAAGGTCTACCACAGAATGACCGAGCAGGCTGCCAGCAGCACCTCAAGAGCACCAGTTCAAACACTAGTAACTCCTGCAAGCCTGAATGCATCTTGGGATTTAGCATTCATATCTATGCAAGGAGAGACATTAAAGCCAAATTTGTTGTCCAAAAGAATTTTTAGACCAGACAGAATAGGTTTCTAGACCAACCCTTACCACAAGCCATCTGTTGGGTCTGCTAAGTTACAGAAGTAAAGAAAAGAAAGCTTGACTATTGCTTTAGCAGAACTAGAGAAAGTTTTTCAAGCCTCTTTACTGGCAAAGCCATACTGGCTTAAACATACCTCAATGAAGTGCTCAGAACAGATTGTGCACTGCAGCTCATTCTCTAACACATCATTCATCTGATTCAACACTTCTTCTTTTTGGGCTCTCACCTTTTCCTTCTCCACCTATTAGAAAAACAAACACAGTCAGTTATGAACAAGGCTCGATGCAATAATGGTGGGAACTGCACATGTGGAGGAAGGTAATACAAGTGGAAAATAATCCAGCTTTAAGTTTTTCCATGTCAACTCTGTGTTTGTTGTGTACCCAGATTTGTAACCTCCCTCCTTTTTGTAGTTACAGCAGTACGAAAACATTCCTGTCCATTATAGAGTGCTTGCAAGAAAGAGTAGCTGTTACTAAAGTTCCCTTCAGACTAAAGAAACTACAACCCAGATCAGCCTTCTCAAAATCTCTTATAACCTCTTTTTGGCATGAGTTTGGATTAAGTTAACAGAATGGTTTGATGCCTAATGTAAAGAGCAAAACAAAATAACACAAATATTTAAAACGTAAATATAAGAATTTAAAACATTTACTTGCATTTGACTGACCAAAATATTTTGTTGTTTAGGGTTAAATTAGGCTTCTAGGAATCTGCTACATCTTCTAAGAAGAACTATCCTTAAAGCAACAGTTGCAAAGATGACAGAAGAAAACAAAGCAAATAGCCGGAAGTATGAAACATCATCATTTCCAAGTGTAGAACACAGCACAAGATCCCTTTAATTATCTCCCACTCATCATCTTGACAGAGGCAGGAAGAAACATGGCTTATCTCATTCATTATTAAAATTTCATGTTGTTTCAGTCCTGTGCTCCCTTGTTCCACTGCTGGAACACGCTGCAGTTAAGTTGAGTCCATGCAAACTGAAAATGAAGCACCCACTTTTCCAATACAGTTTTTTTTTTTTTTAAAGAATGGAATGGGTCAGCTTCTCCTGTACAACATATTATTCAGATGTCCTGTGCTTTCTGTTTCATGGAGAAAGATCTGGCAGTAACTCTTTGATAATACTCCACAAATAGACCAAAGAGTATATCTACTGATATCCCCACCCTCACCTCCCACTCTTTCACGTTTCCATGCAAATTCTGGAAATCTGAATCAGCTGCCAGACCAAAATACCAGAGTTTTTCACCACAGAAGGCAACACACAGTCAAAGCAAATGTAAAACCATTTATTCTGCCACAGCATATCATATTTTGTTTATGGAGAACTTGGTTTTATTCCTTACCTTGGTTTCCTCCAGTTCTTTATTCTTGGCTCGAATTATCTCCTCAAAATCTTTTTTACTACGGCTCAGTTCTTCCATCAGAGCATGATGCTGTAATGATACCATCCCAAAAATAAGAGCGTTATTATAAGCTACCCTATTAAATATACATGGCTCTAATCGTGAGGTTCAGCATACTCGTTTCTCCTGTCTTCTCCTAAAAGAGCAACGCCTGTCTATATGAGCCACGGTGTTAAGTTAAGGCAGTTCACCCTGAACTTATAATTGCAATGTAGTGTCCGTTATTTATGACCTTCCCAGCAGTATGATACTTTTAATTTCCTCTCCCAAGTTACTTTCTCATCTATCATGAGACAACTCCCTCCCAGCAGTGATACAAATGACACGTAAATTCCTGTAGTTTTACAAGATAAAAGCAAGCAGCATTAAACAAGAAATACGTGCCATACAATATGCCTTTTTCCTCCTCGTTCCTTAAAGTCTACAGCAAAACTCACTACAGGACATGGTAGGAAAAATTAAAATTTGATAATAAGTGACAGATTGCCCAAGGAGAGTGTGGATGCCCCATCCCTGGAGGCATTCAAGGCCAGGCTGGATGTGGCTCTGGGCAGCCTGGTCTGCTGGTTGGTGACCCTGCACATAGCAGGGGGTTGAAACTCAATGAACATCGTGGTCCTTTTCAACCCAGGCCATTCTATGATTCTATGTCACTGCAGAATAAACCTGCACACCAGATGGTACAATAGCAACTTCTCTGAAGAGAGCTTACTCAAACTACTGAAGTTCCCTATGGATAACCAATGCAGCTGTATTTTGTGTACTTTGACTCTAATTGGAGTTGGAGCTTACACAATATTGGGTTCTACCAGAAATGATAGGCTGGACTGTCATAGGACATGGAAAATAGACAAGAAGAAAGGTTGTTCACATAATTGTTTTTAAATACACCAAAAGCTTATGAATAAGCTTTATATGACTTGGTAAAAAGCTGCAGAGAGGAAAAGGCCCAAAAGTACCACCTCAAAGTTTTCAATAATTAGCTGGATTTCTCCTGATTTTTCCCAGCTACGGCCTTGGGGAAAATTTGCAAAGAAGTAGCAAACAACTACTTCATAATCAAGAAAAACACCTGCACAAGCAGCCAATACTCAAAAGACTTTGGGCTATTATCACAGCTTATCAATGTTCTACCCAGACACAGCACGTTCCAGGCACCACTCCACAATTAATGACTCCAGCTGCTATTGCAGCATACTGGATGCATGTGTTCTTACATTTTTGCTCATCTACTTTGTAAAGATTTCAAAACAAAGACTGAGCCTCTGATATGGTGTGCAGTAGCACCTAAGTTCATAAAGAAAACTCAGCATACTACTCCAGACACCTTCCGGTACCACTGAATAACTGACTGCACGATTTCATTCCACTTTCAAAGCCTGTCTTAACAGACCACTCCATTTTGAAAGGCACGTTAAAATTCAGCCTAATGTTCCACTTGTTTGGCAACATCTGCAATTTACTTTACATTTCAGTTTGGTTTTCTGGTCACTATGTTGAGTGCATCCGTCACATTTGAGAATCAAGGGGTATTTGACACACAAGTATCATGAAAGCCTGCCAACATATGCAGCAGGGCTGGTTGAATCTCTTTTTGGATTAGACTTCCAAAAGAAAAGACCTTTTAGATAGAAAGCCTAGGAAAACTAAGCTTGTGACAATCTCTTTCAAAAACATTCCTAACCAAGACTAATTCTGTTTCCTGTGGTTCAAAACTACCAAGGCAACTTTCTCAAAACAGATAACCAGAGGACAGACCTCACAAAAATATCCACCAGCATGTTGACCAGATTCAAGCAGAATCACTACAGCTACTTAATACTTTCAAAAAGGACACATTCTCGTGTTATCTGCTGGCAAACAGCAACTCCCAAAAGGGAGGCTTGTCACTTTCTAACAATAATGTGATCTGTAGAAGATGAAGACCACTAGAAATGCACTTCAGGCACAGTCCTAGTCTTCCACCAGGAGTGGAAGCAGTAAGATTTAAGGATATGAGTTCCATAGTTAGACCAACTAGACTTAATTACTTGCCTCTTGCAGAACCTGGGCCAGCTGCTCCTTCAGATTCTCTTCCCCATCTTTCCATTTTACTCCCTGAAAAAAATCAAACACCAAAACTAGCCATTTTTGCAGTAAGAAAATGATTGGAGGAAGAAAAAAAAAATACTTGAATATAACACAAGAATGAAAAGAACAGTTTTGCACATGTAGAGGATATACTTAAAGCAACAGTGCTGACTTTCAGCAAAACCTGAAAAGGCCCACCCTAGCGATTCACGTGCACTACTGAAATTACAGCTCTCATTTACTGTGAAGAGCTGAAATGAATGTATCATTTACAGTTCCATACTTGGAACAATTCCATGTTACTTTAGCTCTGAAGACACTGCAGTGTTCACAGAAGCCAAGAAGCTGGCAATAGCTTACACACAAGAAAAAGCTGCAGCTTTATCTCTGAACACATTTAAATAGGTCAGACAGAGTTACAGCTTCAGGTGAGCTTCCCTTTATCCTAAGCACACAACTCCAAACCTCCTGTACTTCTGATTCAGTATTCTGCCTTTAGCAGCAGACTTTAAAGGAAGTAACTGATAAGTCCTGTAAGTAACTCCCAGAAGAATTCTTACTTCCTTTAAACCAGATTTCAAATAAAGTCAAACAGAAAGACAGACTTGTAGCTTCCTATCTAAAAAAAGTTATCAACATACACATACTGCTTGAAGGCACTTGCAGGTAGCAAGAAGAGACTATTTTTCTCATGTGAAAAACAAACAAACAACATAACCATCATCAACAACAACAAAAACCCTCCTTCCTCAAGCTCTGAATTAAGAGCGAAAGGCAAAAATGATGCACTTGTTTGAAAAGGAAATGGGTTTCCTGTGTGAATTTAGCGTTCATTCAGAAAAGCTGTACAAGAAAAACACCTCAAAAGACACAGACCAAAATGATTACCACCATTATACCTCTAGCTTCTGCTTCTCTTTACAGAATGTCCTCTCCAGCTCTTCCACCTGCTGCTGATGCTGTACTTGTTCTGTGCGCAGCTTGTCCTGCAACTCTTGCAGCTCCTTTTCCATTGCTAGGATCGTCTTCTGAGCAGCCTTCCTGCGCTTCTGCTTCGCAGTCAGAACTGCTGTCTGTTTCTCCTGCACTTTGACTTTTAACTTCTTTATATCTATGAGAGTTTTCCTCAGGTTTTCCAGGTCAGTCCATGACTGAGAAAGAGCAGAGTGTTTCTGGTCCTCGTGAGCAATAGCCACAGCTTTCTCAGAGCAATCAAGGCTACCACGCACCAGACCGCCATCGCCCTCACTTGATCCGGGAGAGGGCAGCTTGACATCCACCTTATCTGTCAACTGTTTTGCCTCCCCTACTCTTCCCAACAGATTACTCAAAGGTTCACCATCACATGACACTCTGTCCCTTTTGGATCTGGAATTTGAAGGGCCTTCTGATCCAGACGTCTCCGATTCCTCTGAAGTAAATTTACGTTTAGATCTTGAGCTCCTAGCTTTCCCCAGGTCACTCCTTTGGGCTAAAAAGGGTCTGATTTTCTCCCACTCCTCTTTAATTACTTCATACTCGTATTCTGCAGTCTCTTTGTTTTCCAAAGGCACTCCCAACTGGATACGGTCTCCTTCTGCTATAGGATAGGTTTTTGAAGGATCCAGGCGCTGCTTATTAAGCCAAACTCCATTTAGACTCTGAATATAAACAAAGAATCAGCAAGATTCAATATACGGTTACAAAGTCATCTGCAAGTTATTTCTGGCAACTGTAAACATATCTCTGCAGTACTGCAGACGGAACAAGCCACCTCTTTAAATAAACCTTGCAATATCCAACTTAATGGCTCAGTGCCCCATTTATTACAGTCAACGCATTACATTACTTACCTTGTATTATTACCACATTGCAGATCTTTGTGTACATGCACTAAGAACAAAATTTACATATGCACTTGTGCAGATGGAAAAGAATTAAGTCTAAGTGAAAGAAACTACCCAAAAGCTTCAGAGGAAATAAGAACTAGCCAACTGAAAAATTCTGCAATACATCACTGACAAGAACAAAGAACATTGCAGTAATTATTCTTGACAAAGTCACCCCAAATCCAAGAAGAAACTAGAAAAGAAAAATGAACAGAGAATCAGAGCTGTGCTCAAGATAAACTGCAGAATCATGAGCAACTGACGTATCTCAAAGAGATTCAACAAAACAACTCCACAAAAATGGCAGCAGTGATTACATAGAGGTAGTAATAGCTAATCTACCATAGATATTTCCAATCATAGACAGTAACATTTCAAAATTATACAATTACTGCAGCACAGCCTTGTTTGAGAGGGATTTTAACAGCAGCCAGTCCCTTCCTTTTTGGCTAATCTGCTGTTGACCTAAACATCCTTCAAGACTGTATGACACACTGAATGTTTTTTGCTGTGCTGGTGCTATTTTAAGGCAAGTTACTGATTCCACAGCTTTCAGCACGACTGAGAAAGTGCAGAGCTCATGATTAAAAAAAGAAAACAGATCGCCACTGAAAAAGACAGACCCAGCTGAAGACTCTGATCTCAACACTTTTTCTACATTCTGATCAGCTGAGGAGGACTTTAACTGGAATACATCTGAAGACAACGCAAAGCATGCTTTTTTTTCTAACAACAGATTCTCACTGTAGTTGGTTATAATCAAAGCAACTTTGCCACTGCAATACCAGTGTATCCCTTTCTTAGCAGTACAAGAACATTTATCTTTTTGAATGCTACCAATTCATTTATTTATTTTAAATTAGAGGAACACAAAGCAAGTTCACAGATTGCAAAGTGCTCTGTGTAGGACTGTAATTACCTGAGTATGCTAGAGTAAGTGATAAGTCCACATACAGAAAGCAATAAGGCCTGCATCCCAACTGCAGCAGACTAAAGCTTCCTGCTACAAAGGCACAACAGACACAGTGTGCTTCCATGAACCTTCCATCACACTTACACCATATTATAATCAAAGATCATACGTTGTTGGATGCCAAACGGGGTGCTATCTACAGTGAAACTAAGAGTAAAAGGTCTTTAGTCAGTCTCTGTACCTTATTATCCTTAACAGTCCACTGCCCTTCTGCATTTTGCTGGAAGACACAGTGCTTACGAGAAATCATCAAAGGACAGGTTTTTGACACCAGTTGGTACGTGAGATCTAATCCTCGGCCTACAGTTACCTAAAAAGAAAGCAGATGAAACAAAAATCAGCAAGACAGTAAATAAAAGTCATATGAGCTGAATGTAAGTACAGCAGAAATCTACCTTGATTAGCATCTGATAGCTATTTCCCAAGAGTTGAGGACAGTATGCTGTTTTGTGTTGTTAGGTGATGTTTTTTGTTTGTTTGCTTTGCTTTAAATTCAGAATTAGAAAATGAAGTTTGAAGCACTCTCTTTCTCTCCCATTGATAAAAATTTGATTGCTGCAAAACAGGTTACAGCCTTGGTCTCACAGAAAATTTTCTCAGCAGCAAAGCTGCTCAAAGTAGCTCTCACTCCATCCGTGCCTTGCCTCAGTCAAATCCTAACTAAACAGCATTTCTTCAAACCAGTGCAATAGTGTGGGTCTCAAAATCATGCTTACCCTCTTCTTGAGCTAACAGCATCTGTACAACTCTCTGTAAACAGGAAAGACACGGGACAAAAATAGCACAGAAAACTGTCATTAAGAAAAAAAACACACGTGCAATTGTTCCCTTAAAGTGTGATACCTAAACTACGTGCTGCTTATAACCACTCTGAAAGTAAGCTAAATAATGTGATCAGAATCCAACAGCATCTTCTGCAAGAAGCAGGCATAAGGTCATGGTACAGTTTGATAGTAGCTCGTTAAATCTGATCTAATTGCAGGCTGCCATTTAAAGCACAGCTCCGCTCTCCCTCTCTCCTCTGAACGATTATCACAGAGCAGAGTGCTGTGGCAAAGAGAGCTTCACCTCAGCGAGATTCTCCATGCAATCCTTACAGCCTGTGCTGCAAGTCTGGCACATTCCATACACAGCAACGTGCACCTGTTGCTGAGCGTGCGTGCACACCTCCCAGCTCCAAACACACCCGAGAATGCTTTTCCTTACATCCTACTGCGATACAATGGAAGCGAATACAATGCGAAGTATAACCGAAGTAACCGAGGCACGACAATCGAATATGCTGCACAGTGCTAACCCCGGCAAGCGAGGCCTTTTTCCCCTTACACTACAGTACCACAAACAGCTTCTGCGTAGACATCAGCTGCCGTTAGGGACCATAACAGCGAGGTATGCAGGAAATTAAGCTTCAGTCCCCGATCTCAACCTCCCCCCTCCCCCCACACCCCCTCACGTTACCGGCGCTGAAAGAAGCCGGCCCAGCCTCGGCTTTTCCCCTTGTTTCACCACCGGGCTCCACCACACCCGCTCTAGGAGGCCTTCCCCCCGACCTCACCACAGAAGGGCCGCCTCCCGCACCCCGCTGACCTGCGTGCCGGCCTCCAGCAGCAGCCAGCCGCCGCCCGCCCCGACCCGCCGCAGGCACCAGGCCGGCCTCGAGGCACCGCACGCTGCCATGCCGCCCTCGGCCCCGCAGCGGGTGGGCTCCCGGCGCTCCTCCGCTGTCCCGTCGGCCCCCGCCTCATCCGGAAGTCGCCGCGCCGACTTCCGCCCTCGGCCAACATGGCGGCTGCCGGTCCGCTACGCCTCCCGTTGCTTGCGGTGCGGCCGCCCTGGCCCCGCTGCCCCCGCCGCGGGGCCGCCCGCCCGCCCGCAGGGCAGATCCGCGCCGCCTTCCTCCGCTTCTTCGAGGAGAAGCACGGCCACCGCTGCCTGCCCTCCGCCCCCGTGCGGCCCCGC
The DNA here is from genome assembly GCF_016699485.2 of Gallus gallus. Taxonomy (NCBI): domain Eukaryota; kingdom Metazoa; phylum Chordata; class Aves; order Galliformes; family Phasianidae; genus Gallus; species Gallus gallus. Next base: position 29,888,328 of record NC_052534.1, read on the forward strand.
GGCGACCCGACCCTCCTCTTCGTCAACTCGGGGATGAACCAGGTGCGGGCCCAGCCCTCCTTTCCCCCCGCTGCCCGGATTCCCTCCCCGCGTGTGCTCTGGGGGCCGGAGCGTGGGTAGCAGCCGGCAATAGCAGGTGTCTCTGTTCCATGCTCTCTAGTTCAAGCCCGTTTTCCTGGGCACGGCACATCCCCGCAGCGAGCTGGCGCAGCAGCGGCGGGTGGTGAACAGCCAGAAATGCGTGCGTGCTGGGGGGAAGCACAATGACCTGGAGGACGTGGGCCGTGACACCTACCACCACACCTTCTTCGAGATGCTGGGGAACTGGTCCTTCGGGGATTACTTCAAGGTGAGGTGGCAAGAGCAAGTCCTCAGCGGGGGGACGTGCAGGCCTTTTCTTAGAGCATCGTGGCTGTACTGTGATACCAGTGCTGCACTCTGTCATGGGTGCTACAGCTCCAAACTCTGTGGCGTGTAGCTGAGGGGGTCGGGTGCTGTGCTGAATCACTGCAAGTGCTTACAGACAGTTAGAGCTAGAACGTGCTTTGGTGCCTGACTGCCATGCTGAAGAACCCCCTTGTCTCACTCCGCTCTGTATTGCTGTGCTTCCTTTGTATCTGTCTGCTCAGGAGGAGGCATGTAGCATGGCCTGGGAGCTCCTGACAGAGGTCTACAAGATCCCAAAGGATCGTCTCTACGTCACGTATTTTGGTGGAGACTCTTCACTGGGGCTGAATGCAGATGAGGAGTGCAGGGATGTATGGCTCAGCTTGGGGTAAGCATGCTACAGAAGGGGCTCTAAGCCAGAGATTCTGACATCGCAGTCTCCACAGTCTCTCATTTGCTCTTTAATTGATGGAAGACAGACATAGGAGCCAGAAATTGAGTCTTAAACTCATTTAGTTTCTTCTTCCTTTGGCTTACTAAAAGTTGGACTCTTCATCCTCTGGATCATTTTACCTCTAAGCTGCTGCTCAGGTGCAGTTGGTCTGTGGCTGTATGCTTTAGGCTTTCTAACCTGGATGCAGTCTGCTAATGATGTCTGTGATCCTTTACTTCTTCTCCACAAGGAGTTGTGCAGTCTGCATTCTGCTAGCAATTGCTGCTTTAATGTGAGGATAAAGCCACTGCCGTCTGGGAGCTTGTTCTAGGCTGTATGTGAGCTTTGGGCCCAAGGCAACCAGCTCTGTGCTATTTGTAATGGTCAGTCTTGTTCCTCATGTCATGTCCCTGGTGCAATTCTTTCCAAGGAGAAAAGTGGCTCTGCCAACCCAGTGGCATGTCTGTCTCCATCAGCAGGAGGTAGGCTGGTTTTGCTAGCCATTCTCAGCAGTCAGTAGGGCCCTCTCTGGTTTGATACAGCTTTTTGCTGTTAAGGAGGCTAACTCTATGTGAACAGAAGCAAACAAGTCCTAATGCATTTGGATTCTGAGTTCGTAGTAGTCAGGGAGGATCTACCCTTTTAATTTTCCCTGTGATGTAGTCTAATGTGTGCTTTGTGTTTATGCATCAACACTGCCACCTCTGTTGTTTGCCTTTCCAGAGTGCCTGCCAACCATGTACTGCCTTTCCCAATGAAGGACAACTTCTGGGAGATGGGTGACACAGGTCCCTGCGGTCCTTGCACGGAGATCCACTATGACCATGTGGGTGGTGGTAGAAATGCTTCAGCTCTGGTGAACCAGGGCAGCCCTGATGTAGTGGAGATCTGGAACCTGGTCTTCATGCAGTATAGCAGGTACCAGGAATCTCCTCTGAACTCCAGTCCCTTTCCCTGTTACATGCCATCTGAATCATGCATGTATACCTTTAGACACCTCACTGCTCTCCAGGAGGTGGCAGTAGAGGAGCAAGGGAGAAGCCGGGAAGATGTGTCCACTGAGATCTGTGGTCCTCCTTAGCTTTGTTTAGCCACTCCTCCTTCAATTTATTCTGTCTACCTCCCTTACTGCTGTATCCCAGAAGTCTCTTCAGGACTGCAGCAGTGTAGAGAAACTTGCAGGGTGAGAAGAAGGCTTTGGACTGCTGGATTAGAAAAACCCTTTTTCCATCCACTGCAATATATCTTGATGATCTGATGACCAGAGCCTGGCTACCAGTCAGTGCCAAGGCAGGCTGCTGTTAGTCTTGTCCCTGAGCTATTGTCTGTTGGATTACCTGCTGTTTCCATCCCCTGTCAGTCCCCTATCGCTCTTCTATCCTCTCCAACTCAAGTACATCTTTTCTTTGCCCAGAACTGACCGGTTCTTTTCTTCTGCCTTTTATTTTTCCTAACTTGCTGACAGAGAGGTGGACGGGAATTTGCTTCCCTTGCCTCAGCACCATGTGGATACAGGAATGGGCTTAGAAAGGCTGGTGACCGTTCTGCAGAACAAACGATCCAACTATGACACAGATCTCTTCACTCCTATCTTGGATGCCATTCACAAGGTGATCCTATTTAGAGTCACAGCTAAGTGAAAGCTCTTCTGGAGCAAGCTGTTTGTGCAGTATTTTGAGGCAGGAGGTGTGTCTGGCCAGGCCCCAGACAGCACCAAGAGAAGCTCAGGGTAAATTCCACACTGGAAATCCACTAGTATAGCAGTACTTATGATCCATTTTTAATTCAAAATGTCTTAGATTTCTTAGGGCCAGGAAATTGGCTGGCCCGTCTTAGGTACAGAGCTTTTGGTCTCTAATGTTCTGGAAGGATTTAATAAATTTATATTAGATTCACAGAGTAGTTGAGAAGCATGAAGTCAAGCGTAGCTGGCTGCCTGTTGCACTGGAACTTTCCCTTCTGCAGCCATTCCCTTCTGCTGATTTGTGGTCTCCTCACTTTCTCTTCCAGGGATGTGGGGGGCCCAGATACCAAGGTCTGGTCGGGAATGCTGATGTTGGGCATGTGGATATGGCCTACCGTGTGGTGGCAGATCATGTGCGGACCTTGTGCGTGTGCATCACTGATGGCATCTACCCAGGCCTCTCTGGAGCAGAGTAAGGATATATGGAAAGAGCATATTTTCTAGGAGGGAAATTAGATCCAAAGGGGAATATGAACCAGGGGAAAAGTGCTAATGTGGACCAAAGATACAGAGAGATTCGTGTGAGAGCCTCAAAGAGGTTCAGATCTGCATCTCATCCTTGGATTAGGTATAGAGTATGTGGAGCAGCCAACCTTTGGCAGTTAGGTCAGGCCAAAGAGGGGTTGCATATGGGGTGCACTGGATTGTGGGTGCTGGGCAGAGATGCTCACATGCTGCTTGGGGAATTCTGCCCTGCTTTCAGGCTGGTGCTGCGTCGGATTCTGCGCAGGGCTGTTCGCTTTTGTGCTGAAGTCCTTCATGCTCCACGTGGGCTCTTGGCCTCCCTCGTGCCTGCTGTAGTGGAAGTGCTGGTAAGTAAGAACTACTGCTTTAGGGAAGACAAGTATCAGACATTCTCTTCAGCTCCATATCCCTATCCTGTGCACTGTCAGGAGGCAATCTTGGATAGAAAGGAGTACCAGGAGGGTGTGTCTGGTACCATGCATTGCAACAGTAAACATCTCGTCTCTGGATTGTTTGTGATGGGGAGCTGTGCTATTGTGACTAATGATACAGTCAGCCCAAATAAGCATAAAGATGCAAGTACGCAATTGTTTCCTGAGGGCAGCAGCTTCCAAGCTGTCATATCTGGTTAAAGCTTTCTGAGGTTGGTCCCCGTGATTACTAACAACATCCTAAGTGACAGTGCTTTCTGCCATTGTGAACTGATGTGTTTGCCACAGAAGTCCTGTGCAAGGGTTAGCTGAGTTGGGTCGTGGGGAGATAGCCAGGAGACGGCAGCTATAAGTATGGGTGTGACTCTCCCACTGTGATACTGTCCCTGAGGCACTGGGGCTCCATTCATACTCAGCTTCATGAGAGACCTCTGTAATACTTGTGACGTTCTTTGAGATCCCCCAATGAAGCTGCTGAAGATGGTGTTATCTCTAACTGATATTCACTCCACAGGGAGATGCCTATCCAGAGCTGAAGAAGAATGCAGACCAGGTAAGCAATGCAGAAACCCCGGAAAGAAACCTCCCTCTTTCATGGACTTTTTGAGGCACTACTCTCAGAGGCAGAAGCCAGCCCTTTCTCAGATCTTAGCTGGAGGATTTTGCATAGCCTACTCTGTAGTGGGGTTCTCATGTATAAGCTGGGATACGTTGGGACCGTGTCTGCATCATGGATACTGCCTGGGCTTGAGAAGTATCTTTAGTGGACTTTGTTGTGGGAGCTCTATTAGATCATTAGCAGGGACTCCTTGTTCTAATAAAAGGCAGCTGTTGCTCTGAAAAAGCTAGGGCAGCTATTTTGTTGAATGCAAGTACAGTCTGTTCTAGCCTGAGTACCCTTTGTCCAAAGTGGCTTGGGGATTTAAGGCTAGTCCCTGCTTGCTTCTGCTGACAGCAGCTGTGAAAGGCAATTTCTCTGTCTGTTTCAGCCATGCAATTTTAATTGGGTCACAGATAACTAATGTGTAACAGGGAACATTTGTCAGCATCCATCTCTTCCCTGGTGGATGGTCAGTATTATCAGGGATGATGATAGGAGGAACAATGACTTTGGCACTGCTTAATAGTGCATCAGAGCCATAGAATGATGGATAGCTGGCAAGCACACATTAGACATCCACTTGATTGCTTTGAGCTGTCTCTAGCAGTGAGCCCAGAGGTGGCAGGGCTGAACTGAGCTGGAGAGCTTCCTGCGATGTTACGGTTAACCCTTCTTCTGTTCTTTGGGCAGGTTATGGATATCATCAATGAGAATGAAGTTGCTTTTCTGTCCTCCCTTGAGCGGGGGAGGCGCATCATTGAGCGGACAGTGCAGCAGATGAAGCCTTCTGCAGATTTCCCAGGTAAACCTCCTACCTCAGCCAAGTTGCACTTAAAGATGGTTTGCTCCAGGTCACTACGAGCGCTGCAGTTAAAACTGTAGCTATCCTCCTCCATGTGCTTTTGATGACATTCCAGCCCTGGGCATTCCAATGACAAATTTAAAAGCAGATATTGCTCCTTTCTCTAAACTGCAGTTGTTTCCTAGTATGTCATTCTCACAACAAACTGGGCACTGGGAAAGTTAGAAACTCTCTTTGCTGCTTTCTTTACTGATTAGCTGGATTCTCATAAGACACAGCCGAAAGGAGGTGCTCAGGGCCCAACCACAGCAGCTGCCTGCTTAGATGTGCTGCACTGAATATTGGCAGAGATGCGGCTATACAGTCCCATACTAAAAACTGTGTGGCTTCTCTGCCCTTTCTCACTGTCAATGCATTTGCACACAGCACATGTGAACCCAGTTACCCAGGCACGCATCAAATTAGTCCCACTCAAGAAACTTTGGAGTTGCCTTTACTTCCCATGCTCATGCATAGTTCACATCCTTCATTTTTGCCCTACAGCTGAAGTAGCCTGGTCTCTTTATGGGAATTTGGGGTTCCCCCTGGATCTGATTGACTTGATGCTTGAAGAAAAGGGAATCCGTTTGGATTCAGCTGCTTTTAATGAGCTGGTTCTAGAGGATGCTAAGGTAAGAGAGACTCTCTTTATGAGGATAATTCAGAGCCTACCCTCTACTGTGTGCACAGAGGCAGAATTCCTGTTACTACTGAGGCTTCTTAGATGTACCACAGGGCACTGTGCCTTCTACCTGAAGGGGAAGTGAGTCTGAAGCAGCAGTTGGGTCCCACTGCTCTTGCCTGTGGCTGTAGAACTGAGAAGTATTTGCTGGTGATTCTTTTCAGATCAGTATCAGTGTTGTATGATGTTGGCTGGAATGGAGGTTGTCACAGAATTACGTATGTTAGGAGCAACCTCTGGTAGTCATGCAGTTCAGCACCCCAAAGGCAGAGCCAGCTTGGACAGCCCAAACTGCAAGTGATTTATGAAGAGTTTACATAACTCCCTCAAATTCTGTAGTGCTGGATCATTTGCACTGCCCACCCTGCACAGTAATCAGATCCAGGCCTCGCTGCTCTTTAATGGCCTGGAAGTTTCACAGCTACACAGCAAGCTGTGCAGATAGTGTTATGTTAGCTGTTGCTTGTGGCTTGCCTCAAGGCTAGCACGGAGTGGTATTAAGTGCTTGTAGGGCTGGAAGGGACAGGTTGGTGTAACAGTAGCCTGCATCAGCACAGATCTAAGTTAGCCATTCCCAGGAAGATGGCAAAAGTTGTAACTGGAGCTTTAAGGCTCCAGAAGCTAGTTTGCATTTCCCCAGGTACCTTGCACCTAACTTTGCCTTTACTCTGCTGCAGCGGAAGGCTCATGGCCCACAGGAAGGACGACAGCTGGAAGGCACCGTTGTGCACCTCGATGTGCACTCTATGGCTCAGCTGCAGAGAGACAACATACCTGCTACTGATGACTCTCCAAAATACTCCTACAAGCTTGGGCAGCACGGGCAGTACGGTGAGTGTCAAGATTCCATGTGTTGGGCAAACCCTGCCTAAGGGAGCTGGAATTAGGGTTCGTGCCTCATGACCCTGCTGTTACTGCCTGGTACATGCAGGAGGACATGTACTTTGTAGTTCAAACCTGTCCACCTTTCTGCTGCATCTTTTCTTGGCCCTTGTAACTTTTCTCAAAGTAGCTGCTGTTATTATTGCCGGGCTGGTAATAAGGCTGTGAGAAATGGGTTGGTCTTACCATGCAGTGCTGAGGCAGTGACTGTTGATTTCTGCTAGAGGTGAGTCCGTCCCCAACTATCAGGCTTCTGGGTTGAGTGCTATGGAGAATGAAGATTATGCAAGGTGTTTTGGTAGGTGCTTAAAGCTGTGCTCTTGCTATTTCTTTGGCAGGCCACTAGATGCCAGTGCAGGCTTTTTATCATTTGGGATAACTGGGGCTGCTGATGCTTTAGGGAAAGCACAAAGCTGAACCACAGAGAGTGAGAGGTGGTGTGGCTGTCGCAAGCAATTAGAGATAGCTGTATACAGCCTGTTATCCAGTGTACTGATGACAACCCACATCAAGCAAAATGTGAGGTAGTTCAAACTATACAGCAAGTGTATAGTTCAAACTAGACAAACTACAAAGAGAGTACAGTGGAAGAAAAATGAAGGCCTTGGCTGAATTTTCTAAGCTAGCACTATCTTGCTTCACCAGTCACTGAATCATGGAATAATTCAGGCTGGAGGGAATCTCTGAATGTCCAGTCTCTTGGTCTAAGGAGGATCAGCTTCACACTCAGAACAGGTTGTTCGGGGTCTTCTTTGGTTAGGCCTTCAGTATCTTTAAGGATGGAGATCCCACTGCTTCTCTGGTCTTTGTTCCATTTTTTTTATCACTCTTAGTGCGAAAGGCTTTTTCCTTATGTACAGTCAGAATTTCTTGCACTGTAGATATTGTCTCACAAATGCCACATACAGAGGTGAATAATCATTTTCCTTGACCTGCTAACTGTGTGTTTGTATAGCCCAGCAGGTAGCAGTCTTCCTTCCTGCCAGGGCACCCTGCTGACTTGTGTTCAGCTTGCCCTTCAAAAGCCCAAGATTGTTCTCAGTCCATTTCTTTAGCCTGCCAAGATCTCTCTGAAAACCATCCTTGTTCTTCAGCATATCAGCCAGTCTCACCAACTGTTCCCAGACACGAGCAGGATAAGCATACGTCCCATCTTGTTGGTCATTAGTGAAGATGTTAAAAGGTGCTGGCCATAATATCAGCCTCCAGGTAGCTCTGCTAATATCAGTTGGACTTTGAAATATTGAGCATTTTCTTCTGGGGCCCAACTGTCCAGCCGGTTATACACTTGCCTTATGGTCCACCTGCCCAGTCCATATCTCCTGAGTTTGATTTCAAGGATGCTATGAGGAGCTTGTTTGATCAAGGAAGATGACCTCCCTTGTCCGTCAAGCCAGTTATCTCCTTGTAGAAGGCTGTCAGGTTGGCCAAGTATGCAGTATAACATAATGCAGGCATGTCCACCATGTCTTTCTCTATTGAGCTCACGTGAACCTACATGGGGTGTCCCCGAGTGGCTACCTGCTTTACAATGGTAAAGTTAGGGATGACTTGATTCCAAATAGCAGATCCCTTGTCCTTTTGGCCAATAGTTGTTCCTCTCTGATCGAGTCAAAAGGAAGCACTAGCTTTCATTATAGACTGTATGTTGGCAGGGATGGCACAGAGAAATGGTGCCTCCTTTCATGGTGTGATCTGACAGGTGCTCACACTGATTGCTGCCGTCTTCTTCCCCTTGGCAGAGTTCAGCCCGTGCCAGGCCACCATCCTGATGCTGTACAGAGATCAGTCTCTTCAGAAGGAGGTCGGGGCAGGGCAGCACTGTGGCGTCATCTTGGACAGGACTAACTTTTATGCAGAGCAGGGTGGGCAAGCCTCTGACCGAGGTTACCTGATACGCTTAGGACAGCAGGTGAGACACTTTGCTGGCAGAACCCAAGGTTTCCTGGATACTGAGGCCAGACAGAGTTCTCCAATTGATGGGCCATTTTACTGTGTTAATTTGCAAGCTGCTAACTCTTGACAGTTTCCTTGTCCTTGCCTTGGGGTTGGTGGGCTAGGGGAGAAACAGCAGTAATCTCATAGAGGTGGATCTACTGCTCTAGTTGTCTTTCTCTGTTCTTTACAATTTCTTCTTGCTGTGAAAGTCTTGGAAGTATTCCTGGGTTTCTCTTCAGTGTGTTGCACTCTTAACAGCTAGGGCAGCAATGCAGAGAATGCAATTAATAATCATAAAGTCCATGAGAAGAGTAACTGGTCCCTGGTCGGTCCTAGACAACTGCAGGCAGTGCCCAACCAAGAGATACTAGAATCTCTCTTATTTCTCTGAAGAGCGTTAGGGAGGATCTCTACTTCTGAAGCAAGTTTTTTTTACCCTGCCAGAGGAAGGGCTTGGGCCCTAGTTACGTGGAATGCAGTATTTCTTCCCTCCCGCATTCCAGCTTTTAAGAATCACATTTGGGCACTGATGCTGCCTTCTCAGCCTTACAGAATGTGATAAGCACATCTTCCTAAGCTGAAGGGGGGATAGAGTTCCTCTTGCCAGCCTGATGAGGCAGAAGTGACACCATGGATGCCTGGGACATGTGCCTTGGCAGATGCTGTCCGTTTTCTCTTGGGCAGACATCCCTGTTAGAAAATTCCATTAGCACAGTTGGTGTGGCTGCCTCTACACTGCTGACTGGCAGCCTCAACGTGTGCAGTGATTGGCTGGATGCATGGAAGGGCATCCAGAGACACTCTGGTTATGTTGGTTTGTCCCTGCTTTTCCCATCCCATTCCTGTCTGTTTGGAACTAATAAGAGTTAAGTTTCCCAGTAGGATCAAGTAGGCATCTAGCACAGGTTGTTGGATGTTCTCTGTGTCCTAACTCACTTTTCTGTTTCTCTTTGCTCAGGACATACTCTTCCCCGTAGAGTCAGTTCGTCTCTGTGGTGGTTACGTGATCCATGAAGTCACTGCTGTAGAAACCCTGCGTGCTGGAGACCAAGTGCAGCTCTTTGTGGATGAGGTAATCTTAACCCTTTCCCAGCCTTGCTTTGAGAATCTTGTGAAGCCCTGAGTAAGCTATTCATATCAGAGCCTTGTCTCTTACATTCCTGACTGTTACAACGTGCAGCAGGAGGGAGAAACTTGCAAATGACTTCGTCTGTAGTGTGCTATGAGCTGTGAGACTGTCTGGAAGTATTCAGCCTAGCTTTTGCCGTTTTACAAAGGTCATCCCATGGGAACAGAAGTTAGATCTGCCCTGTAGCATAAATCCATCTGACAGTTGTGCTACTTGTTTTTTTTTCACCATCATCTCCCATCCCCTCACATACAACCTTTTCCTTATCTCTTTGTGCCACCATCTTCTCCCCCATGGTGTGGAGAACCAGCACTCCATGCCAAACTGTCTTGTGCTTTCAGGTCCAGCGGTTGGCCTGCATGACAAACCACACTGCTACCCACTTGCTAAACTTTGCGCTCCGCCACGTTCTGGGTGACAGCACAGAGCAACGAGGTTCCCATGTGACAGCAGAACAGCTGCGCTTCGACTTTAATATCAAGGTGACCACACTTCTGTTTCTTTGGTTCTCAGTGGTGCCAATACCCCAGTACTAGCCTTCTCTTCAAGGATTTTTTTCTCCTCTCACTGTAGTCACTTGATGCTCACTATTCCCTTTTACAACCAGGGAAGATGAGACATGGGAAAGTGATGTGTCCAAGCTCCTTTGTTCTCAGGAGGCTTTTCCTGAAGGCAGACTTACTTCCTCAGGGCCCTGTGACCGTGGAGCAGCTGCAGCAAGTGGAGCAGGTGGTCCAGGATGTGATCAAGCGAAATGAGGCTGTGTATATGGCTGAGGTTCCACTTGCACTGGCAAGAAGAGTTCAGGGACTCCGTGCTCTAGACGAGGTATGACAGGAGGGTAGGATGCTTCTTTCTGAGCCTTCTCTTTTAGCAGAAATCGTCTGAGTCATCAAAGATGTTGAAGCAGGAAGTTTCTGTAGGGTAACTGATTCCTAAAACTCAGGGGGATAAATGGGATGGAGATGATATCTCAGGAGCACTATGTTGTAGTGTGTAGAGATTGGTGATGCACAGGCTTTCTACTCACTTCTTCAGACTAACAGCTGTTGGTGTCACCCAGTTGGTTTTCTCCCCGTACTGGCTGTTTATGGTGCTGCTGACTCTGAAATCACTCTTGAATAAGAATAGAGTAAGGCAGGGATCTGAAGCCATGTGGTTAGTCTGTAAGTGCCCCGGAAGGACTGTATGGTAACTGCTGATCCTTGTCTCCTTTGTCAGGGGTATCCAGATCCAGTGAGGATAGTGTCCTTGGGAGTTCCCGTGGAGACTGTGCTAACAAGCAACTCTCAGGCTGCAATGCAAACCTCTGTGGAGCTCTGCTGTGGGACGTAAGTGTCTTTTGCTAATAGTCCAAAAAGGTGTGTTTGTGGGCTGACTGCGTCCTTGTAATTCTTGAGTCGTTTCCCACCCTGATGCTAGGTCCAGGTCTGCGTGAGGATCTCCCATTCAAGACCTCGTATGGGAGCACTGGTGGCTGAGGTAGAGAGAGATGTTTCCAAGTTCCACACTCTGTTCCTGTACAACTAGGTTTCCTTACCTGAAACAGGGACAGAGTAGGCTTGTTTTGGAATGCCAGGGCGAGAAAACAATAATAAAACAGAGCATTTTTCCTTATTTCATAGTCTGAAATCCACTTGAAAGCTGCAAAGGCTGCAGCAGAGTGTGAAACAGGATTTGCGTCCTGTCACACTTGGTTTGGTTTGAGGCTTGCAAGGGGTCTCCAGACTCTGCAGAAGTCTCTGGGACAGTTGTAAGAACTACTGTCCAGCCTGATTATTTTAATTATTTTAGCCCTGTTCTTGCAGTAGAGGTAGAAGAAGAGTTAATCAATCTTGGTATGATGCTGACATGGAAAAAAAATGGAAACAAATTGGCACTTGAGTAGATAAAGCTGGAAAAGAGCAAGTTCCTAGTCATGTGGGAGGAGCAGGACAAGAAAATGCATAGGAGTGGAGATGATGAATTCTAATTAAGCTGAAATAATTGCTTGTGGTAGCAGAGTCACTGAGACACTGTAGTATTCATCTCCATTTCTGTATAGCCGAGGAAGAAAGGGAAGGTGATCAGTTCCCTATGTCTGCAGAGCAGCAGTATGACTGCAGACCAGTGGCCTGTGTGTGAGCTGATCTGACAAGGGAGTAGAAGAGTTGGAGATGAAAAATGGCTTCCTACAAGGTTCAGCAGCAGCTGAGTAGAAGGAAAAGATCCCAATCCATCCTACTGCTAGAGGAAAGGACAACTTGGCTATTATATATATTTGTCAGTAGCCTGCTGGGAAGGTAGCACAGAGGTTCTTCTGGAGTAGCCTCAGCTCTGCTATCTCTTGCCTGACCAGATGCCATCAGGAGTTAAGAAATGAAAAAGGTTTGAAGCTTTTGGGACTGAGTAGAGGGTGCTCTCTTGGAGATGTGGCTAAAATCAAAGCCGTCTTCCTGATTTCTGTTCCCAGAGAGCAGCTTGTTTCTTCCCTGTTCTCTGTCAACTTTGCAGACACCTTCTACAGACAGGAGCAATGGAGGATCTGGCCATTGTCAGTGAACGCCAGCTTGTTAAAGGGATTAGTCGTGTCATTGCAGTGACAGGGAGACAAGCCAAACAGGTAAGAAAGAAACCAAGATTTCAGCCAAAGCCAACTTTGTAGGCTCCTGTTTAGGCAATTAACTTCTCTCTGCTTGTGCTGGAGCCTCACTGCTATGTCTAATCTCGCTTTCTCTTTTGTCCTGGGACACAGTTCTGCTGCTTTCCCTCACTGTTCACATCCACTCCCCAGCTGCCCTAGACTTCTGTCTCCTTGACCTTGACCCCTTTTCCAAGATAGAAATTTGGCACAGAGTATCAGGAAACTTCTGGACTAGAAATTTCAATCACTGGGCAGGTATTTGAAGGTGTAATCCTTTGTGCTTTGGTTTTACCTCCTACCTATCACAGCTGGACATGTGTTTTATGACTACAGGGCTCTGCCCTCATTCTTACAGACTTTTCTTCTCTCTTTAGTCTCTTTCTTGCCAAACTGTAGTTCTGATCTGATAGAATCTGTATAAAAAAGTAAGCAGTCTACTATTGTTCCTGTGAGATCCTTGCTGTATATGCAGAAGTGTGAGGGTCCCTGCGCCTTGACCATTTCCTTAAAGGCTGCAGTCAGAGTGACCCACTGCCAGTGGAACTGGGAAGACTAGATGTAAAGCCCACCCCTGCAAATCTATTGCTTTTTGGCTGGCTGTCCCATGTACTGCTCTGTTCCTACTGTGGTTTTTCTTAATGCAGAGAAAGGAAAAGCTGCAGGGCATACCTGCATGCTTTGCTGGAATTGTTGACCTGAAGAGACTCTGAAAGGAGCTAAATGTTAATGAGAAAAGGGAGGCTGCAAGTGTGAGGGAGTAAGCTGGAATAAGGGATGTGTATCCAGCTAGGCAGAGCAGTTCCCTCTGTCCACAGCTTTTCCTATATGCTATCTGTGGTCCTGGTCTCCCAGGACCTCTGTGGGCACAAAGATCTGTCAGGGAGGAAATTTTCCAAACCATAAGAGTTTTCACTAGTGAAAAAAGCTTGCATTAGCTTTTGTTGATGAAAGCAATGAGAAATGCACCAAGACCGGCTGAACTCATCTTTAGGAAATATCAGCTGATGAGGTTTCTTTAGTCTTAATGTTCTTAGTTTCTTCGATCATTAATTTCAAGAATGCATTTGTTAATGCACTAAAAAGTAAAAGGGCCTCCCAGTTTTTTCCTCTTTGAAATCCTGATGAGGACTTCTTGCTGAAGAAACATAGCTACATGACAGCTTTGTCCCACAGATGTGACCATCTAGCATTGGCTGCAGATCTAGAGAGGAGCTCTCTATTCCAAAGTCTCTTGGGGACAGTCATTCTTAAAGCTTGACTGTAGGTGTCCTCTCCCTGGATACTTAGCAGCACTTCAGTGCCACCTCCCCCTTTTCTCCATCCCTGATTGTTCTTTCTGTGGCTGCATCTGAAACGTTTTCTCTCTCCCTCTCTCCAGGCCCGAGAAGTGGGTCAGTGTTTGGCTATGGAGGTGGACTCTGTCTCGATACGGATGAAGCAGAAGAGGATCACCTCTGTTCTTGAGATGCAGAACCTCTCCAAAGAAGTGGGACAGTTAACCAAAGTAAGGACTACATTCCATACAGAAAGATCCCAGCATTGGCTGGCTCTTGAAGCAACATGACTTCCTTAGGAGATTCACATATTACCATGGTCGATAGAAAGAAGCTGCTACTTACTGGTACCTCCTTGTTCATCAAGATTTCAACTAGTGTCTTGGTGCCTCTGCTCCCAGAGGGAGTATCAGAGAAGGCAGCAGTGGGGAGAGTTAAGCAGTAAAAATAGGTTTCCAGGCTTTTCCCCAGGTTTTAGCTGCCCAGCTGAAAAAACTGTCGCAGTGAGTGACTGGCATGATCAGGTATGTGTATAGGAGGGTCTGGAAAGAGGACAGGCTCCAGTCTGAGCTTCCAGAGAACAAGCAGTTTATTTCTAGGTACAATTTGGTATCTTTACAAAGCAGACTGTCTTGCAGGTTGTGGCTAGCACTGCAATGCCCCAGTGGCAAAGAAGAGAACTACAGAGCATCCTCAAGTCGCTGCAGCGAACTGCCAACACAACCATCAAGAAACTGGAGGTGCAGCAGGTACTGCAACGGCAGCACACTCACTGTAGCTTGCTAATAGCACTGCGTGGTGTCCACCACTGAACCTCATGTCTTTGTCACAGTTCACTGCAATTCAGTGTCTGGAGTCTCATCAAAAGGCAGGGGAAAGTGGGTGCAATCACACGGTGCAGTGTAAGCCCTGTGTTGAGTTGATTTCATTGACAGGGCTGTTGTTTATAAAATGCAGTGACTTGACTGCATTTCTGGCACGTGCAAAATCCTGATGTCTGTCTACCAGTGAGGACAGGACTTCTTGCAAATACCAACAGGTAGATAGGCACTGCCTACTTGTTAATACATGGAGAATATGACATTGCCCTGAAAATGGTCTTTACAAGATCGTGCAGTAGAGTGGCAGAAGAGCCTTTCTCCCATTCATATGGATGTTGCTGTGATTTCCCAGTGTATCTGTTACTAATTTACATGATTATATTAAAAATCCTTACGAAATTCTTACTGCAGACTTAACATCCTCAGTACGATCTGTCCTATCAAGCAATGTCTTGCCACAGGAACCTGCTTTGATACATGTGGCAGTGCAGAGGCCAAGGAGAGAGTCTGAGAACTGAAAGTGTCACTGTCCCTTTTGAAATCTCTGCTTGCTTTTGAGGCAGGAGGGATGTACAGGTCTTCAGACCTCTGCTAACATAAGTCTCCCCTCTGTCATACAGAACAGCACTTCCACTCCCTGTATACATGCATTGCATGCTTATATAGCCCTCTTGGTTAGCCTGTGCCACCTGTAGCCCCTCAAGTGCTGTGTGTTTCTTCCTCCAGGCTGAAGAGAAGGCACAAAGGCTTTTAGCAAAACACTGCAACCAACCTGTCATTATTGATACTGTCCCAGCTGACTCCCTGTCTGTGAGTAAAGCACACTGCTTGTTGGCCCAGCAATACTTCAGATGCTGGATGCAGTCAAAGGTAGCTGCACAGCAGTCTCCTTTGCTGTAGCCTGACCATGCCTTTTCCTTCCTCTCCTAGATCCTAATGAAGGTAGTGAACCAGCTTTGTGACAAGTCACCTGGCACATCAGTCCTGCTGCTCAGCCCTCAGGATTCTGGGGAGGTGCTCTGTGCCTGTCAGGTGTCCAAGGTAAGCAGAACCCTGGCAGAATCAGAGAGCCTGCGTGCAGAGGAGGACTGGGTACACTGCTCAATAGGTCCCAGCTGAGTTTTCTCCTGGGTTTCTACCCAGTGTTCCTGAGTAATTATAATGAGGAATGACCAGTGATGACTGTACTGGGACCAGATAATCTTTCAGTTTTTGCTGGGCACAGATATCCCTGGATCCTCCAGGATATGTTTGCCCAGTGGCAGGACGTAGTGCTAAGACGTAAGCTCAGTCTCCTCTCAGTCATGTCTCCCCAAGGTAGCGAGGGTCCAGGCTGGATGAGGGGAGAAAGGTGTTCCTTCTTCCAGACTGCAGAGTGCTCCACAGACCAATGAGTGTGTCTCTTCCCCAGAATTGCCTCCCCATGTTCTCCGCTGCTGACTGGGCCGTGGCTGTGTGTACACAGATGGAAGGCAAGGCAGGAGGTTCTCCTGTTGTCGCTAAGGGCAGCGGAAATGCCAAGGGCATGCAGGGAGCCCTGACTACTGCACTGGAATTTGCTCAGAGTAAACTCTGAAATAACTCTGATGCTCTGGTGGCAGGACAGCTGTAAGATACATGGATACTCGGTGCAGAGCACATGTTATGCTGTGTTGATACAAAAGGTGTGGCAGCTCTCACAGTGAACACTGCTGCAAGCACTGCATTGGAGCACTTGGAATCTGGCCATCAGGACTGAGCAGAGTCTATTCCTGATACCACTGACAGAACGATGCTGTCGGTTCTCAGCGTGGGCATATTGAGCCTCAGAAGGCACCAGCTTCTTCTGGAACAGTGCAGTTCTTGCCACAAGACCAGCACTGGGAGGTTCTGTGAGCATGACTGTCTTATCCCAGTTATTAAAGGATGGAGAGTGTTTGATCCCTCTAATGTTTTGTTGGTTTTTTTTTTTCCATATCTGCACCCTTTTTTTTAATGTCCCTGTAAACCCAGAAAGCAACATATGCTCTAGTCTAAGCAGTCCCGTCCTGCTGAAAGATTCACCACACCCTTCCCTGATAAAAATGCTACTGTAATTTAGAAATGGGAAGAGGAGTTCTCCTTGCCTGTGTGCACAACCTTTTGCCTGGCCTGTGCAATGGTTAGTACTGTAGTCAGTCCTTGGTGGTAAAGCACAAAGGGAACAAAATCAGCCCAACCTCCACCTCTTTGCTTACACGTTTCTTGCTTCTGCTCCCTTTTAAATCCTTTCCTCTCACACTGCTTCCTCAGACTTCATTGTTAGAGTGATGCCTGGAGTTCCTGGCCAGAATACCTTTGTGTTAGAAACCAGCCTAAATAGAGAGGTCACACGTGGTAGCTGATTGGGAGGTACAGTAAGATAGGAATACAGAAAGGCTTCACCCTGTGCGCAGGAGCAGCAACCTGGCACAGATGAATTTCATCAGCAGATAGGGCTGCCTGGTGTGGTGGAATTAGAAGGAGGCAGGAGCTACATGCTTTAGGGGGTGGGGGGCTGGAAGAACAGCGATGTTAGTGGGTGAGAAGCAGAAAGAGTAATGGGATCAAACGTTATGTTAGAATGTTTGATGCTATGGAGGAAGAGCACCCCCACAGTGGTGAGGATGATGAGCCAGGAAGTGATTTTTAGCAGCTTTGGTAGACCGATATAATGAGCTTCTGGCAGCTGAGAGCAGACTGGCAGGTGGCTGAGGTAGGCAGGGTTCTAATAGTGTTGCACAGCTAGAACAGAACTGAGCTTCACATGCATGACCCAGCAGTAACCCTTTGGTCAGAGGGATACAGCAGTGCACTTGCACACAGCTGCTTCTCTCAGCTTAGGTTTGTAGGGCAAGTTCAGCACACTGATCTATTTGCCCATTGCTCAGTTGTCACATAAATAAGGCAAAGTAAAGAGGATATAGTGGGAAATGACTGTCTCCTGATTAGAGACATCTGCCACTTTTCTTAGCAGTCTGCATCTGCTGGGAGCAGAGCCTCCTCTCCTCAGTGAACAACAGTTCACCTGGGGGAGAAAGGTGGTGGATTTAATAGCATTTAGAGGATGAGGGATTTTCTTCCTCATCTCAGCAGCTGTCCAGTCCCAAATCTAAGACTTCATGTCACTCCTACACATCTTTTCTTAGAGCCAGAAAGGTGGCTCTCTACAGAGCAGGAGCTTGCACTTGGTTAAGTGCCTGACATTGATGTGAAGTCTCAGAGGCAGAAGGAATGGGGAGCAGCCTGCAGAGGTTGGTGGTGCTCCATACTATCTTCTGTTTCACCATAGCACTGACAGCTCCTACATCTACAGCAAGAGGATAGGCCTTAGACCTTCTCCTTCATTAAACATTACTTCCATTCAGGGAGCTTAAGGTAGAGCTTTTAGTAAAGGAGACGGTGAGCCGAGGTTCCTGGACATCACGATGACTGGGACAGTTTGTGCCATCAGTTAAAAATACTGTTAATGCCTGTTGTTGAACAGCTGCTGTGTTTCATCCCAGCCGTAGCAGTACCAAGTATGGGGAAGGGAAGGGATGCTCTCTCTTATTGGGAAAATGCTTTTCCCGTTTGCTTCTGCGTTCATGTTACTATATTAATAGCTGCTGCTAGAGATGATGTCTCCTCTTGGTACTGGAGAGTAGGTGTGTGAGGAGGAGGAGAGGCTGAGCTGCTTTCTGCATCATACTCCAAAAGCAGAGCCTGAGCTTGTCCATAGCAGCATTACAGATTTAACCTCCCTTTGTGCTTTTTTTTTTAAATTTCAACTTTAAAGCTACTGGCACCTTGTACATTTTTGCCTGGCCCCTTAATGTGCATGGATCTACGTGCTGACCTTCAAGGTAACGTCTCTGCAGACAGAGAAGGTGCAGGTCAAGCCCCCACCAGCGTTCAACCTGGCCAGCCAAGGGCAGCTGCAGCAGAGACTTCAGAGCGGTGGTGGTGTCCTTGGGGGCTTTCTGAAGGACTCCTGTCTCCACTGCAGGATCTGATGGGCTCTCAGCACTGGAGAAGGAGGCTGCTGAGATGAGTGGGCAGCAGTGACCCAGCTGCATGACATCCCAGCTCTGCTATCCCCCTCCCGTATCCCATGGGAAAAGTGGCTCCCCAGACACAGGGTGGCAGAGCCAATCCCACCATGAGGAATAAGCCCCAGGTGTCCTGAGCAGAGGCACTAGGAGAAGGTTTCCTCTTTCTGAGCCTGCAGGGATTTAAGTGGGTCATCAACGAGGTTGCAGCACAACCAAGTCATGATCTTGCTGTAGCTCTATAGCACAAAACTTGCCCTGTAACTGGAGGAGAGAGAAAGCATCTCATCCTACCAAAGGGCAGTTGTGTGGAGGCACCAGGTTGGTAGCATGGGCTGCTGCGGTAGAAATGCTGGTTTCTGAGACGTGGCTGTGCTGGACCATTGCTGATCCTAGAAGAACACATCTCATGCTCTTCTCTTGGCTGAATCCCAGTGTGCAGAACTACATCCCCCCTCCTTCCATTTTTATTCCAAGAAGGACAACACACATCCAATGCTACAGGCATAGCTGCCACCTTTCTCTGTTTCAGCAGTAGGTAGAGCGGTGCTCAACTGGGAGAGCTTGAGGGGATGAAACGTGCATTTTAAAGATAGTTCTCTCGCCAAAATAGCAGCCTACATTCCCTTGCTAGAGATCTAAGGTGCAAGCAGAACTCCAAACAGCACAGGCTGCATGCACACACACGCAGGACAGTGGGAAGCGGGAGACTAATTAAGAAGTGATGAGGTTTTTTGCTGTGAACAGGTGCTGTCAAGTTGGCAACTGCTCTGTAAGTCCAGATGGACCCCCAAGGTCCCCGAAGGGCATGCGCAATGCATGTGAGTGCCAGCCCGCATTCCAGGCGGCTACCTGACTTTGTGTAAAGGACTAACCACGTTAGGCCTTGCCTAGATGGAAGAGCTGCACAGATGGGATGAGAGAGCTGGGGCTCTGCAGGCTGCATAACCCTCTAGCCTGGCAGCCATGGGTCCCTGTCCTGCTCTCTGACAGCGCAGCAGCCTCAGCGCAGGGCTGAGGTTGGAGGGTAGGGAGCCCTAGATGGATTGGTGAGCGTCTCCAAAGAGAGCCTGCTAGGGAAGGCATCAAGAGCACCTGAAAGGCAGCCTGCAGGGAGAGACGGTGGGACAAGTCACTCAGGGTTTGCTGAGGAGAGGAACTGGTAGCAGAACAGTGAGCACAAGCCGGGTTTCTCCAGTTGCATGTGTAATCCCACGAGGGCCATCCCCAGCATGTGTCTCAGGGACATCCCCAAGCCTCCTGGCATTGCTGCAGGCCTATGTTTTGCACAGTTCATCGAGCCAACAGGAAGAGCCAAGTTGGATGTGACCCATAATTGTCCAGCTGCCTTGGGGCCAGCAGAAGTTGAGGACCACTGTCACACTCAATAGCAAGATGGGTCACTCCTTATAAACCACCTCAGTGACATCCCTTCCTAACTGCCACTGGTCAGAGCAGCCCCTGGCCCAAAGCACCTCTCCAACCCTGGAGGAGTTGTGGCCGAGCCCCAGGGGCATGGTTGGGGACGAGCTGGAGCAGCACAGGCATTTCATGGGGGATCCCAGAGCTCACCTGTGCTGCCTGCCCTTCACAGCCGGCCAGCTCACTCTGAGGATGACCATGCTTTGCAGTCAGCTCTGGAGATTCAATTACAGCCGGTGTTTCTGCGCCGCTTGCTGAGAGCAGCAATTGATGGGCTGCAACCCGAGCTCCTCTGGAAAGCATTGGGAAAACCCAGAAGGTAAGCACAGCTACAGCCACGGCCAGTCCTGGGTGCTGGGCTGCTGCTGCCCACCACATGTAACATCTCCCCTGAGTGCAGAGGGGCTGCAGGGAGGCCTGTCCCGTTGCGTTGGGGCAGGCTGAGTGCAGCTCTGCACTGCACCCTGTGCCCCTGTAGCTCTTGCAGTCCCTCCTGCAGGAGCGCTCCAGAGAAAGCTGTGAAGTCCCATCACGTGCAGGCATTCAGGGCTCCTGTGGGGGCTGTCATCCTCCAGGCCCCGCTGCATTTCAGCCCCAGGCCCTCCCTGTGCTCTCAGGTGGCCGTGACACTCCTGAGGCTGCACAGACATGGGGTTGCTATTGTAGTCCTCCACGCAGGTCCCGGTATCTCCATCTCCCTCTGGTCCTCACCCAGCCTCCCCTCACACATCGCCCCGGTTACACGGGTTACAGCTCCAGGAACAGGAAGATAAATCAGAAGCTACATAGACCTTCTTTTCACATGGTGAGGAATTATTTACACTCGGGTTGGGATTTGCTGCTCTACTAATTTTGTTGTCTCCTCACTCGTCCCACATTGCAGCCAGCGTTCCCTGCCCGCTCCCTTCCCTCGCTGCCCCCACTCTCATGCTGCTTCCCCCAGCCCGCTTCGGCCCAAGGAAGGTGAGTCCTCACCTCAAATATCACTGAGTTCTACGGAGAAAGAAGAAAAGAGATGCAAAACTGCCTGACCTTTAAAACAGCCACGTTCTCACATTTCCTCCCCCATCTCAAAGCGGCTCTTTGCTCTGCTGTAACCTTCTCTTCCCCGTCCCAGCATTTATTTATAAGTGCAATCAATAATTAAGGAGCTGCCTGCCTTCCTCGGCTGCAGTGTTGACAGAGGCACCGCTGATGCTTCCTGGCTCAGCCTGGCTGCTCTGCTCACTCAGGCTTTTAATTCTCTCCACTGCTCTGCTGGAAACACAGCGGCAGCCCACCCGGAGATGGCAACAGCAAGGCCAGCCCTGCCACGATGAGCGCTCCCTGTATGCAAAGAGAATCCAGGCGGCTTTCCCTGCAGAGAGGACGGGAGGGCACGAAGAGGGGGGCTGTGGCTCTGCCACCCGTCACTGGAGGGAGGGCGATGGCAGCTGGCAGCTCCTCAGCCCTTGGCACCAGGCCACGCAGCCCCGGCAGGGATGAGGTGCACGGGGGGGAAGAGGGCACCGAAGGACAGCGTCAGCTCGGCAGCCCTCGGCGCTGAGCTCCCAGGCTGTCCTACCCCATCAGCGTCCTCCCGCCGCAGCGACCGCACTGACATTGTCCTCGCTGCGTTGGGCTTTGTTTTCCCACGAGGGAAGGGGGCACTGCCCTCAGCTGGAGCAGCCCCTGGGTCTCTGAGCTGCTTTCTGGCAGCCACGTGAGGGGAAGGTGCCGTGCTGCTTGGCTTGAGCTTCCCAAGTGCTCCCCGTGTAAAACTGCCTGGGCTGGCAGACTTGATCCCCAACCTGCTCCATGTCCCTGCACAGCGCCTACCCGTTGCAAATACTTTGTGTTGATCAAAGCACAGCACAACAGGGAGAGGCTGCAATTAGGGCAGGAGAGGGAATGATACGCATCCACAAGCTGAAATGCACATCATGGACTTCCCAAGCAACTCAAGAAACCATGCAAAGCGAAGGAAGTATCTCCATGGGGCTCTGGGAAACAGCCTCCCACCAGCTCTCACCCCAGCCACGGAAGGGAAAAGCTTCACGCCTGCAAAGGCTGCAAGAAACACAGCCAGGAATAGAAGGTGCTCACCAGATCCTGCCCTCCTCCGCATGGAAGTCCCGCCAGCATTCCTCCAGCAGCCGCAGGGCTGTGGCACCAACCCATCCCACGGGGACAGGGAGCACGGCTGGCAAAAGTGTTTGGTGACCGCGGTGACCTTCCTTACAGCCCAACCTGCTGCAGCTGGCCCTATTTCTGAGCACGTCTCCTAGGCACTACCGAGAGGCTTGTCTTCCCCATCCCCTCCAAGCAGCTGAGTGGCAGCGAGGGGACCCGTGCTGCAGGGAGCAGGGCTGGGAGGCCTGCTGCAACACAGAAGTGACAGTGGGAGACCCCAGAGCTAACAGCAAGGCCCTGGTGCCGTGACGACGGCATTCCATTGAGTATCAAGAAGAGCCAGCAGAAGGTATCAAAGTCCCTTGAGGAGAGAAGGGATTACTCAAGGGGCCAGCCGGTGCTGAGCCAGCAGCAGCTGTGGCCGCATCCTCAGTTTTATCCATTAATTATAGCTGCCTGGGAGCTGGGCACAGGGAGAGCCGTAGACCAGCTCCTCTCTTCTCTGGCATCTCCCAGTCTGGAATTCTGCCAGCGTCCCCCACCTCAATCCCACACAGCTGGGGCTGAAGCCTAGGGAAGCAGGGGAAGGCACAACAGCCTGAAGTCTGCACCTGCTGGTAGAGTTGTGCTGGTTCTTCATCACTTTTTCTGTAGCTTAAAGGGTGGAGAGGAAGGGGGGGGGGGGGGGGCTAGCACAGCTCCTGCTGGAGCTAGTTTGCCATCTGGCATTTGGATGAGATGCAAGGGGCTGAGTGGGAGTCAGCAGAGAGGCCTGAATCTTCTGGCCTGATGCTGGGGAGATCTCAGCGAGAGGAAAGGAGAGAGTGCTCCAGCAGCGAGGAGAGGGGCTGCAGACAGGAGCTGCAGGGTCCCTGGGCACAGCTCCTGCCCGCCTGGAGGTTTTCAAGATTCTGTCGAGAAAGCATATGATCTGAAAAATGCATTTGAAATACGAGAAGAGCCAATTAAACTATCTAGCCTAGGGAATTCCAGCACCAGCATCAGAAAGTGCATCCACCCTGCCACCAGCAGCAAGCATCCTAGGAGGAGGGGGTTCCCCGTGGTGGAGTGCTGCCAGCTGCTGAGCCTCCCACCTGCCAGCATCCTCAGGCTCTTTAGTAGGATCGTTCCCCTCACCTCCTGCTTGGTTCCTGTGTCACAGCGGAAAGGCCAGAGCAAAATGAGCTTCACAGCTCCTGCTGCTTTCAGCACCCAGGGGTGAGCCTGCAGGACGGGCTGGGAGCTGAGCACCACTCCCCACCATGCGTTGCAGGCAGCAGCTGGGCTGGCTCCTGTGAGCAGGGCAGGGGGCTGGAAGGTGGGAGGTGGAACCAAATCTAAGCTAATTAAGGGTAATTACTGCTCTTCCCAGGAAGCTGTGGGAGACAGAATCCACAATCAACCCCTCTATTAATAGCTGTCAGCAGCTGCGCAGTTCCTGCTAGGACCCAGGGAGAGTGGAAAGCTTTGGAGGAGAAGCAGCACGCATGCATGCAGTGCTCCTCATCCCATCAGTGCTCCCCATTCCTTCAATGCTGGCTTCACAGGGAGCTATTTCCTCTCCTGTTCCTTTCACCATTTCCTCTAGGGCTGTAGGAGACGTTGAGCGCTTTCTAGCAGCATTTTCCAGAGGAACCAACAGGAGGAAGGCCTGTAGACAGGGCTTCGGGTCTTGTCCCCACTCCTCAGCATCTTCATTTTGTCCAGCCCCCATCAGTCTGGCAACTTTCTGTGCTTCCCTGAGCTTCCCATTGAAGCAGCACGAGCTGCTTTGCAAGGAGAGTCCCTGGAAGCAAGGACAGACCTCACCAGCTCCTGCCTAGGAGCAACAACAAACCATGCCTGACAGATTGGGGCGCCCCACCGCAGAAGCCACCCCACGTGGCATAAAGAACTTGGATAAAATTGTGTCCTAAACTGCAGTGAATTCTGGCCATTGTGATGTGACGTGAGGACAAAAGGGGCCGCAGGAGATGCCCTAACAGGGCTGGCTGGGAGGATTCATGCATAGATTTTTTTCCCCTCTCACTGCTGCTACCTCCAGATGCCACTACAAGCACACAGCCTGCCGCGTGCTGCAGGCAAGAGACTTGCCAGATGCACTGTGCAGTCCCTGAGGAGGCAGCTGGTGCTCGTTTCGTCCCATCGGGGAGAAACCCAGCAGGCCATTAGAGGCAAGGAGAGCCGCTGTGCTGCAGGAGAGACAGCACCTGGGCAGCCCAGCCACCTCCTCTGCTCGGGCACACAACTGCACACGCTGCCCCTTGGAAATGGCAGCAGTCCCTGCCCAGTGACGCTGCCACAGAGCTGCTGCCATCACTGCAGGGCTGTCAGCAGTCCTTGTGCTGTGTGCTGCTGGTTGAGGACTCCCCACGGGCTCCTGCGCCCTCTCACAAAGCCTGAGGTTTTGGTGCTGCAGAGATCGCGCTCAGTTATGAGCTTAGTTCTGTGGCAGATCAAGCAAGGATTTTTCCTTTCTCTCCTCAGAGTGGTGTGGTGCTGCATTCACCCTATGAAGCTCCACTACCAGCGAGTCCTTACAAAGACACAAAGAAGCCAGAGTGGGAGAAGCCAGGCAGGGTAACACATTTCTAGTCTCACGCCTGGGACACCAAATGGGTCACCATTGGGCCATCAGCCTCAACAGCATCCCAGCCTCAGATGCCCTGTAGGATGTGCTCCCCCCATCAATGCACTGGCTCCACTCCTAGTTATTGTAGTATTAGCTTCTAACAAAGCTATGCTGCTCTCTAGCTCATCTGCATTGCCTACAATGGACACCCTGCACACCCTGCTGGAACACATGCATAGAAATAAGTGTTCAGGTAGTCATCAGAGGAAGAGGTAACGCAGGCATTTTTAAGGTGCTGCTCCTTGTGCTCAATGATTCAAGATCCGACTGCATCCCATTCCACAGCTGACTGCAGTACGTGGGCCATACTGCCTCTGGGATCCCATGGCTCTGGGCAGACCCAGCCGGACCCCAAATCCTTCATAGCACAGCACCCGCATCACGTTACCACGAGGTGGGCCGAAGGCTTTGCCGTTGCAGGCTGCTTGAAGGCTCTGCTCAGTGCAAGAGAGAACATTTATGGTTACGTATTGCCCTCGGTCTTCGTTTTTCAAGATCTAGAAAGCCCTGAAGACGTTTAAACACCAGCGTGGCCCCCAGGCCGCCTCGCTCATCCCCAGCACTGGGGGCCAGCAGTGCCACCGGCCTCCAGACAAAGCACATTGCTGCTGAGATCGGCTTCACACCGCCGGCAGTCCCGCAGCACGCCTCAGGCTCCTGATGCTTTTTTAGGCCTAAACGCCTGTTGTTGGCTGTGAAGTCTTCGGGGTAATCTCGGGTCGCATCTTCACGAGCAGGAGGTGGATTTTAAACGAAAGGCAGCGCAGCAGCTGAGCTGGTGCTGTACCCACTGCCGAGCCCGTCGGCGCTGTGCAAGGCCCATTTCAGCCGCAAAATCTGTGGGCAAATACGGAGCCGCTTCCATCTGAGACGGGGGAAAAACGCGACGCGCGCTTTCAGCCCTTCTGTTGGCTCCACGTATCGCGCGGCGCTATGCGTGCAGTCCCTACGCGTGCCGCCGCCGACGCTGCCCCCGAAGCCCGGCCTGCTTCCCAACGCGCCGTTGCCGGGCTGGGGCCACGGCCCGCCCTGCAGCCACCGCGTCCCCGGATACCGACGGCCGCCCCGGCGACGGCCGCGTCCCCAACGGTGAGGGGCGGCGGGTGCGGGGTCGGGGGCGGCGGAGGGGGAGAGACGGGGAGTTGGGCTGCGCGTCTGACGGGCCGTGGGCGGGGCAGCCCGCTGCTTTCCGTGCCAACCTGCGCGCCTTCCCCCCGCCCCGGTTCCTAAAGAGCTTTCCCGCTCCTGAGGCCCCTCCCGGCGGCGGGCCTCACCTCTGCTGGTGTCACACAGGCCCGTGTCGCGGCCCTCGGCACCGGTTGGGTCGTGGTGGCTACGCGAGCCGTATTCCCGAATGTCCGCCTGGCCTCATTCTGCCTGATATCCAGTTACAGCCAAATGCCATTATATTTGGAGCTAAGTAGATTCCTCGTCTGACGTGCATTATTTTTTTTTCCCTTTACTTAAGGCCCATTGCGGAGACTCTTGAGGAGCTGCAGTATGCTGCCCTAATGGATCCTTAGCATCAGCCCTTCTGTGCGAGTGCCCGGGAGCGCTGCCAGGCCGTGCTGCTGGGCGTGGGGCTGCCGGCCGTGTCTCCTCTCACCCGCACACGGTGAGCACAGCACAGGGGCAGGGAGAGCCGCCGGCACGTCCAGGGTGCTGCAGCAACGTCCTGAGAGAGCTTCATCCTGTTCTGAGCTGTGCTGGGAATGCCGCTTCAGCCGGGGGCGTAACCGTACTCAGGGTGAACCAAAAAAGCAGATGGCCATTCCCAGAGCAAAGCAGGTGCAGCCGGAAGGTTGGTTTGCTGTTTAAATGCATGCTCACCATCTTCCAGCCCTTTTCTGACCACAGAAAAGCCATCAGAAGCCCCGTTTAGCTGTGACTGGCCTGGGGGACGGAGTGACACAGATGCTTTTTGATAGAGGGTGAAGGGCTGAGCAAGGAGAAAGCATTTTCCCCAGTCACCTCACCTCTGTCAGTGCCACCTCGCTGCCGTCCGGCTGTGCTGTGCCCTTCTGCAAAAGCCCAGCAAGCACCAGGAGCTCAGTTTTCAGCAGGGTTGTGCAGTCAGTTCTCCCCTCTTTCCTCTCAACAGCAGAGGCAGCAAGCTGGCAAAGCCCGCTGCAAAGCTTTCAGGGAAAGAGATCATGCCGGCTGAGGCAGCACAAGCTGGGATTGTGCACAAGCAGAGAAGGGATTGAAGGGCTGTAGGGCTGAGGAATGCTGTAGGGCACGGTGCTGAGGGGCGCTTGGCTTCTACTCATGACATCTTCCTTTTGACTCTGCCCTTTGCCGTGAGCCATGCTCTGGGTCTTATAGGAAGCCGCCCTCACTTCTGATGCTGCCAGCCCATGTCCTGCCTGATGCTGCTTTTAGGTGCCTCTAACCCATATGGCCCAGTAAGGATCAGCATGGCTCTGCACACCCTGACGTAGGGTCAACAAGGCTGGGCACTTCTGCTGGAGCCAGGATTCAAGAGGCAGGCTCATTGCTCGTACCCATCAGGGCTTCCAGACTATCGCTGCACACGTGGATGTAACAGCTGAGGTTACAGCTCCTGAGGTTGGGGTGGGAAGCAGCAAATGGGAAGGTTTAGTCTGGGAAAGCTCTGCACGGCTAATAGGACCGAGCATCCTGCCTTCTGCTCCAGGCTGGTTCTTTTAGCTCTTATCTGCTGATGCTCAGGGTGGGTCTGGACAGGTCTGAACCGTCTCATCAGTTAATGGATGTTTGGAAGGAGTTCAGCAGGAGAGTAATTGAGCGAAGTATTAAAAAGTGCATGCACTTATAGTAAGCATCTGTCTGTAAATACAGGCAAACTGGATCAGACCAGGAGATGATGTGGCCTGGTATCCCCTTCTGGCAGTGACTATAAGCAGGTGGAAAACCACAAGTATGTGTTCCTTTCTTCCAGTACTCTCCCCGCCTCCAACCATCTTCTTCAGCTCAGACTGAGCCAGGTGTGGCTTCTGAGCACTGACTCTTTCACACAGGGTTTCTTTTCCTTGAACTTCTCCTGCAGCCTCTGCAGACTGTCAGCACCTGCAGCATCCTGCGGCAAGGCAAGGCATTCCCCAGTGAAGAACCCCCTTTTCCCTTTGGTTTAAGCCCATCCCGACAGCTTTGCCTATTTCTTTTCTGGAACAGACAGCGAGCAATCAATTCTTGTCCATCCTCTTCAACAGCACTTGAATTAATACCGCCTTATTATCTGTTTATCCCATGTGCTATCTAAAGACCTCTTTGTGCAAGGCGCTGCATAAAGATAAGGCTCAACAACACTTGCTTTGTTGCGGTGCTCTGGGTGCAAGCAGAGCAGCAGAAGGACTGGCTGAGACTGTGTGATGAAATAGCATGAGCCGAGCACCCGTCTGGCCAGCCTCCATCTAAGGCTGCCTTTTTCTTGATCAGGCAGCCCGGCTGGAAAGCGCAGTGGTGTTTTCCTGATCCCGATCCATTCTCCTCGTGCTTCTACCGAAGGAGCAGCGGGCCCTGAGCAGGATGCAGCAGGCGGTGGGGGATGGGGGCAGAGCTGTCCCCTCGCTGCGTGCTTCCCAAAGCAGGCTCATGGCTGACTCGTTCTGCGTGCACCGCATCATCGAGGATCCCGAGTGGTGCCTCATCGCCGTCCCCCCCCTCACCGAGCTGTGCCTGCAGCACATCGTCCAGAATTTCACAAGTAAGCGTGGGGAGGAGTGCTGGGTTTTGGGGGAGCGGAGGGGCAGCGAGGCAGGCGGAGGCAGCTGGAAGGCGCGGTGCGGTACCCAGCCCTGCCAATGGAGCAGATGGGGAAAACTGTCTCCTCAGGCAGCTAGTTAGACGAACTGCTTGGTTGCTAAGTATGTACTTGTACGCTACAGGGGTGGCTTTCGTCTTCTGGGCTGCTATCCAGGACGTGACTCTACCCTAACCTTGTCCTGTGGCTTCTTCTTCCTGCTGGACTCAGCTTGGCTGCGAGCAGAGCTCTGAAGTCTCTGGTTCCCACTCCTGGGTTGCGCATTACAGCAGCACGCAAGGATGCAGCCCCATTTCTGCAACTCATAAAAGGATGCAGAAATACTCCCATCTCAAATACATGTTGTGCTCACAGCCTCAGGCTTCCTCCACAGCCCTTGGTGGGGATGTGACAAGTTCTGTCCTCAGGCAGCGAATGTGCTTTTGAAGCAGGTGGGTGGATGAAGCATAGTAAAGTGTAAAAAGCGCATCTCATCTGGAACTGACTGGGAGAGGGGAAAGAAAGGGACAGCCCATTACTCAGTGGAGCAGCAGCAAATATCAAAGACAGGTCTAAGGATGTGTCCATGCTGGGGCTGTAACTACACACACATACATACAGAAAGAGTCATTTTCTGCCATCTTAGCGCCCTGCGCCATCTGACAGATACTGAGAGGTGAATCAGTGTCAGCAGGGGGCCTGGGCAGAACTGTAGGGCCACCCCTGATTCCTGCAGCCCAGACCAACCTCTCCTCCTCTCCGTTCTCCCCAGACAACCCTGTTTTAGATCGTCTTCCGCCTGAGGACCAAAGGAAGGTGCTGGCCAGGCTTCCCACAGGCCTTCCGCTCACTGTCACCGCCAACCTAATAAGTGATGAGGGCTACTGGAAGAGGTGCTGCACCGAGCGCTGGCAAGTGTGTGACATCTCCAACCACGGAGGCAGCTGGAAGCGGATGTTCCTTGAACGTCACCTGGAGAACATCCTGAAATGCTTTGTCCCCAACACCACGGACCCCGACCGGGTTCTGGAGCTCATCCCGCTCTGCAGAGACTATGTGCGGAAACTGGAGGTTGATCAGTTCCTGCCACCCGTGAAGGAGGATGAAAAGGAGGAGACGGATGACCTTTCCGATTCAGGGAGTGATTTGGGGTTTGGCGAGGTCTACATTCATCACTATGACCTGGGAGCCCTCGTTCCTGCTCTCCCTCTCCTTGAAGAGCTTCATCTTACTTACGGCGTGAAGGACTGTGGCATGAACTTTGAGTGGAACCTCTTTAACTTCACCTACCAGGACTGTTGCAACCTGGCTGCTGCCGTGAAGATGTGTCACAACTTGAAGGTAACGTATCCCAAAATGAACCTTTCTTCTTCAGCTCAGTCTTGAAATTGCCTAGAGGAAGAAACCCAGGGGCCCGTTTTGCTTGCTGTCAGCACCCTTCCCTTTGTAAAGGGAGGTGAATCCTATCTCTGCTGATCCGTGGGCTTGAAGGGTTGTGCAAAGCCCGGCCCAAAGCACTGGCTGTTTTATTCTCCTTTACCCTCACAGGTTTTCAAGCTGACACGCAGCAACGTGGATGATGACAGGACCAGACTGCTGGTCCGCAGCTTGCTGGATCACCCCTCCTTGGTGGAGCTGGACTTATCCCACAACCTCATCGGGGACAAGGGGGCACAAGCTGTCAGCAAGCTCCTCAACCACAGCAAGTTAGAAATCCTCCATCTGTGTAACAACCAGATCCGTGATGAGGGTGCCCAGGCTCTGGCCCAAGCGCTGGCAAAGAACTGCACCCTGACCTCCCTGAATCTGCGCCTCAACCACGTGGAGGACAAGGGTGGGGAGGCGATGGGCTGTGCGCTGCTGACCAACACCACCCTGAAGTCCCTCCACCTGGGAGGCAACAGGCTTGCAGAGCCGACAGCTGTGCTTTTCTCCCAGGTCCTCACTCAGAACTCCACCCTGACTTGTATCAACTTCTCATGCAATCCCATCGGGCCGGTAAGAGAAACACCTCCTCCCTGCAGCTTGGCATCCTGCATGGATGCGTGGTTTGATGTCTGGACGTGGTCCTGGGCAAGCTCATGGGGCCCCTGCTTAAGCAGAGGGTTGGACCAGGTGACCTGCAGAGGTCCCTGCTGACCTCACCCATCCTGAGATTCTATTGCAAAGCAAATGCTGAGCCTGATCTGCCTCCAAGCCATGGGGCAAATGCATCCCTTGCTATCTGCAGTCTTGCTGTGATAACAGTCAGCTGCAAGCAGTGAATAGACAACAGTAGACAGTAGGATGGAGGTCTTCCATGGTGACACACATTTGGATCACTCACATGTATCTGACGGGGCTCTCAGGCAGGAGCTGGCTTTGGCTTCTGGGCACAGAGGGGCTTTCCCCACAGGAGACTGAAATCCAGGCCGTGTGCTTGGGAAAATCACAGTGTGTTTACCCGTGTGGGAGTAGATGGAAACGATAGGCGGCACGAGTATGAGCGCCTCGTTGGTATCCTCTGTACTTTGAATCTGCTGTGCCCTCTGGCATGCAGCAGAGCACAGTCTCACCCTTCCCAGAATCTCTCCTGTCCATTACACACTCAGAGGAGATTGTCAGAAAACTGACTCTGTTGTTGAGCCCCTTTAATTCACTCCACAGCTCTGGAGCAGTGCAGTAGCTCTGAAGTGTCACATCTGGATGCTTATAGGTGGCTCCCGAGCCATAGGCTCACATATTGCAGGCAGAGGAGCTGCTGCAGATCCTACTGTATCCCTAAGAGCTGCAGTGTGCACCGTGCCCACAAACCAGACCATTTCTCTTCTGCTGATGAACTTCAGAAATCTGAACCTGGACTAAAGCTAAATTCAATCATGCTGGCTCTCAAACTTTCTGTGCTGCTTCAATCTTTCTCACTGTCACCATAAAGAGACAGCAAGACCAGCTGTCCCCGCTGGCAGGAATATCGGCATCATTATGTTTGACAATGGCTTTAAAAGGGTTTGATGGCAGAAAACCTATTGTGAGATCTCATTTTTTTGGTTCTGGACGTGGAAAACTGCTTGAGTGTAAGGATATAAAGGGACATGGGATGGAAAGGATTAGAGGGTTTTTGCTTAGTAAATAACAATCTTTGTGGTTGGCATTTTCCATCTGATGAGCTTTTTCAGAACCCACTTGTGAAGTGTTTTTATCTTTATATATAGGGAAATAGAAATCTCTGCTAGGAATGCATCAAATTCTGACCTTCCTTTCAGAAGAGGCTTCTCTCCTTTCTCACATTCTGTCCTTTCTAGCAAAATGTCTGACAGTCAGCCTGCTGGGGGGAGGACTGCCTGCATGGGGGAGATGGGGTCAGGGCGTGTGTTGGCACCTGAAAGAGAAGAGCTGTAGGAAAAGATGTCAGATTGCTGCATCCCTGAAGACAGTGCTTCAGGCAAGGGAAGGAAATGCAAGGTGTGCTACCTCCCTAAAGCTGTCTACATTGGAACAGGTTGGAACAGGCTGCCCGGTGAGGTTGTGGGTGCCCCATCCCTGGAGGCACTCAAGGCCAGATTGGATGGGGCCTCGGGTGGGTGGCAGCCCTGCCCACAGCAGGGATTGGAACTGGATAGGCTTCAAAGTCCCTTCCAGCTCAAGCCATTTTATGATTTTATGATTCTGTGTTGCGTTGTCTGGCCCAGGCAGCATTAATTGTGTGAGATGTTCCCCCACAAAAGCCAGCCCTGCCCAGGAAATGGCACCCAAGGGAGATGAGGAGCAGTGCACCTCATCCCACTATCGCCTTTCCCCACCCAGCAGGGTGCTGGAGGCTGAGGGACAGGGCAGTGCAGACTCCTCTCAGGTTATCCTCCCTGTCCATGCCATTACCCAGCCTGAGCTTGAGGACTCCTGACACGATACCCAGAGGGAGTCATTAGCATGTGTCATATCACTGTGTGCTGCATAAGGCTACACTCCTCCCACGTCCCTCTCTAGTGAGCTACGTATCAGGCTTGGGAGAAGCCTTAGGCACTTGTGGCACTGTCTCACGGGCTCTTTCTCACCTGCTGCAGGATGGTGGGAAGCAGCTGCTCGAAGGGCTCAGGTGTAACCAGACCATGACAGAGTTTGACCTCCGCCTGGCAGAGGTGGGCGAGGAGAGCGAGTACCTCATCAGCCAGATGCTGTGGGCCAACAGGGATGCTGCCCGCCTGCAGCCTGTGCTGCAGCAGCCTGCTGAGCCTCTCTGACCAGACAGCTGCAGCAAGCAAGTAGCTGAAGGTATCACTGACTGCTCACGTAGTGTCTGGGATAACCAACCTAGCCCTGCATGTGTGGTGGCAGGAGGCTTCCAGCACCCCAGTCCAACCCCTGCCCTCAGGGCAACACAAGAGCTCAGGTCCCTCCCAGCTCTGTGCGGCCCCCACACCCACAGACCCACTGCTGACAGCCGCTTCCATGAGTCATCTGAAACCTTTATTACACCGATTTGGTTTACAATCTTTGTACTTTGATATTTCCAACAAAAAAGGCAACATTGTGATATACTGTTTGTACATATATAGAGAGACGGACAGAGCTAGATCATATTGACATAGTTGAAAAGTAAAAACTGTTCCAGTGCTCACAAAATGATTTGTTCACCACGTACCCGCTTGTGCCTTGCTCTGCCTGACAGACACAGGCCACCCTCTTGATGCCATCCGTGGCCATACAGATCAGATAGGATTGAGTGCGAGGCTGCCCCCGGTACCAGCAGCCACACAGAGGGGCCCTGTGGGTCACCCCAGAGCCCCTGCAGAGCATTGTAGTGCTTTCTGACCCGTTCGTGAATGCTTCAGAGGCTCCTTCTGCAAGAAAATACAGCCAGGGGCAGCTGCTGCCAAACCTTCCCACCTGGGCTCCTCCAATGACTTGTTTGCCATCCTCGAAACCGAGGTATTGAATAGATTTGTTTCATTTGCATTTACAAAATACTTCCACTGAATGACACACCTGAATGAGATGAGAACTCGTGCTCAGAAACAGCAGGAAAGACCCAGGTCAGCTTGAGGCTGAAGGAGCGGCTCCAGCAGTGCGGGTGGGCTGGGGGCTTAATGGGAGTGTCAGGTCCTGGGAAAGCCTGCGGGGAGCTCCAGGTACAGGGCCATGCTGGACAGCCAGCTGTGCAATGAAGGCTGATGCCAGGAGGGCAGGGATGGGATGGCACACACCGGCCAGCACAGCCACTGAGGACCAGGGGTGGAAAGAAAAAGGCTTGTGAGAAATGCATCACCTGAAAAAAACATTGAATTGCTTTCCAGGATTCTCTCTGCTCTTTTTGCTGCACGCAGCCAAGACTACCAGCACCACCTAACCACCATCCCAAGCATGCTCCTGGGCTGTGTGCCTCCTGTGAACTGCTTGGACACCACAAGAGACCAGCAGCCTATTACCGCCAGTGTGCGAGGCTTCAAACCGTGGATGAATTGGTAACAATTAAAGCCCCAACAGCTGATAGCACCAGCAGTTTCTCCAAGTGTGATGCTGACATTGCCGGCGGGTCACCCGTCACCTTCAGGCTGGGTTACAGGCGCAAGCAGCACCAGCTGCAGGCACCCATGCAGGCTGGGAGCATCCCCCTGTCCATGGGGCATGTGTGGGTCTGCGCCAGACTGATGGGGGGATGGGAGGAGGAGGCAGGGGAATGATGGAGGTGCTGGGGGTTGGCTGGCAGTCATGGCAGATGGCAAGCCGCGCTTCATGCAGGCAGGGCGAGGAGCTGGTGGCGGCTTCCTGAGCCTCCTGGCTTCCGCTCACAGCAACGGAGGCACCGGTTTGCAAGGTGTCGTGCTGGCATATGTTGCCAACGGGATGGCAGGTTGTTTTCAGGCACCAGCTGGGCGTGGAAGAGCAGGAGGATGAGCGGGGATTGGTACTGCACTCAGCATCCCTTTGCTTCAGGCAGGGCTGGATTTGTCCGTGTTGAACTCCATCCCTGCCTGGCACCTACCTGCTGGCCATAAGCACAGCCAGCTGAGTGGTATTTAGCCACAGGGGAGGGAGAAGCGGGCTGTGCGTGGCCTACGGAATGGCGTAGTAGAGCCGGCTGTGTCTCCTGACAGAGGGGACACAGCCCAGTCCCTCTTCTGGTGGCAGTGGAGAGGGCTGAGGCCTGAGCTGGTGTGTCTGGGCAGATGGAAGCAGCCAGGACTGAGCCAGGCTTCGCATCAGCCTCCCTGGGCAGAGGGGACAGCTGAGATGTGAAGCGCTTCCTCCCTGCAAGCTGTGCCCGAAATAGCCAGCCCTGTCAGATCCCCATCCCTGGCCATGATGGATTAGCCTCTCCCAGGCACAAGGCAATTTATTCATTAGTGACATTTACACCTTGTGGCTGCATTATCCATTGCGGTTTGGTGACACGTGCTCTGGCTGTCAGTGCTGGACCCGGAGGCAGCAGTGTTGCTCTGACGATGCAGCGAGGCCCTGCCTGGGCACCTCAGCTGGGAAAAGCCTCCTCCATCCAACGTGTCTTCAGGCAGGAAGGGCCTGCCCTGAAAGTCCACTCTGCCTCAGGTCTTCTCCATCCTTGACCCAAACCACAGCTGCTGCAGTATAGCAGCCTCCCGCCCTGCCTTGCCTCACATCTCCCACAGAAATCCCCACATCTGCAAAGCCTCTGACGGCTGCTCTCGGCCAGCCCCCGTGAGCAAAGGGCATGCAAGTGGTGCTCAGCGAGCAGTGCTTGGAGGCAGTGCAGCCAGACTGGTGGGTTGCCCCACCAATACGCTTGAGGTCACTATGAGTCCACCGACATTTCCCAGGAGAGGACTGGAATGGTGTGAGCTCATGGCTCAGAAGGAGCTGATGGAAGAGGGGTGATTTGGGAGCTCGGAGGAATGCTAAGTTTTGCATTGGATTTGAGGAGGGTGAGAAGAGATGGAGAGCGTTGGCCAGGGAGCAGATCCAACAGCTCTCTCTTCTCAGCCAGCCAGCAAGGGATTAGCTTCATCTCAAACACAGCTTGTTCCATGCTCTTATCCCTGCTCCCTGCCAGTCACTGCAGCAAATGTGACACTTAGCACCATCTTCCTGCAAAAACCATGTCAGGAGTTTCCTCTCACAGATCACTGAGCAATGCCCTGCCACGCTGCAACCCACTTGCTACAGGAACGAAGGGGACACATCAGACCAAAGCCACCAACACATCCAGACTTACCCTTGGAGGTACACCCAAACAACAGCCAACCACTTCTTGTGCTGAGCCAGAGGGATGCCTGCTTTCAACTGACACCCTCTCTGTGTGTGCTCTGGAGATGTGCACAGACTTAGGAGTGGTCTTCCAGACCTTTTCACCCTGACAGGTTCGTGGGCTACCACCCAAAGTCTGAATTCATGGCATGCCAGCTGACAGCGCTGCTAATGGATATTTGGATGGCAGGACTGATATAAAATACTAAGTCATCTCAACACATTCTAGCTAGGCTTTTTTCTTTCACTAATGTCAGTAGCTAAGATTGCAGAAGCAGCTTGCATTGATGGAGAGTGAAAGAACCTCATGTCTGTGTGTGAAGTTACTTTGCTCTATGAAGTCCACTACATTATAACCACAGCAGGCGATACATCCACTCCCAAAGTTCGAAGGATTGGAGAGGCTTCAGGGTGGGCACCGATTTCTCATGAGCTTCATTTCCCTGGAAGTCTGAGGCTTATGAAAACCAACCAAACCAAAGGCCCCAACAAAGACAGTCTCCACTGGAAGGAGGGGAGGAATAAAAGTCAGTTAGCTTTCCAGCAGCATCTGTGCTTATTCTCAGTGCTGGACGGCCATGCTGCATACTGTCACGGGCTCTTCAAAACTCAGCAGTTCCTGGAAGTGTTGCATAGGTTGATGGTTGATCTGATAGTAGAGCCTGGCTGTGGGCTGCAGGAAGAGGAGTTTGCTGAACTCCACAAGGAAACTGTCCTTCCCCAGTTGAGACAGGTGGCGTGAGGAGGGAAGGAAGAACTGGGAGGCCATGAGTCTCGCAGGTTCAATTCTGTCCTTGGAACTTCGTTTCCCCTTGCATGTAGAAAGGCTGCAGTCCTGTGGGAGAAGGCTCCTCTCCCAGCACAGCGAAGGTCAATTTGCTCATTAGCTGGCTTTTGAGGGAGTAAACAAGATCACAACCACGAGTGTAATGTTTCCCTTCATGGAGCAGCTGTGATGGAGGCAGCAAAGCAGAACAATTCAACCCATTGCTTGAAAAGACTGTAGAAATTCAACATTCATTCATGTTGGCCAAGTCCCAGTGTGAGCTCTATGCACCAAAGCAACTCTGCAACAGATCGGTTTGTCTGGATTCAAGGACAGATCACTCTGAAGAGTTGCTAAGCCACGCTCACACTGGCATAGCACCACGGGCTTCAAGAAAGTTACACTAGGAATGAACGCAGCCTATTTATGTCTATCTGAGATGCGACTAAACGCCTTTCTCATTTTTCCAGAATGCCCATGGAAACAAGAACCCTGAGTGGGCTCAGCCCTACGTCTCTAATGAGCTCCCAGGCCCTATGATACAGCCTTCGGTCCCCAGGTACACCTGGCTCAATGGAAATTATAGGCCCACATGCAATGCAGGAGGCAATGTTACCAAACAGAGCTAACGCCTAAACCATAACACATTTCTGTGACAATACGGATCCAGATCATTCTCACAGAGACCCATCTTCACATTCACACAGACCTCATTGTAACCACTGCACATACATGAAACGTGGTTAGAAGCCCATACCACAAGTTGAGAATTACAGTTCTTTGGTAGCTCGACTTCTCAGTGATATTGCCATGTCTCAGAAATGCACCCTACAGATGCTGCAGCAGATTAGGAGCACACTGCAGCAAGGTTCTGCCCTGCTGGAAGTAAGGCAGCATCCTGGTGAAATTAGACAGCAGCACCGAAGCCATAATCAGAAAGGCTGGAAGGAAAGCTTAAAAGGTATTATTCTTTCCACAAGCTAATTGGCAGGCAATGATTTACTGCCATCACATGCTACCTAACTTTCTTAAATTTCCTCTTACTAAACCTCATCCTGTAGTATCCTCCACACAGGCATCCACAAACAGCATTGGAGCCTCTCAAGCATGAGTGGAGAAAGACAACAAGGAGGGCAGGGGTGTGCTGGGCGCTATCTGAGTCATTTCTAGTGTGTGCTGAAAGACAGATAAATGGGTGGTGATGTGCCTTAGAGGTCAGCTAACCCAGAGCCCCTCGCACGCTCATTCTCTCTTTCTTTCGTTCATGAAAGCTGGAGAGCTTCTGGCAGCTACACTGGCAGCAAAAAGAAACACCAAACAGTGCAAATACATTTTCCAGCCTTGTGACAGGGTAGAAGAGCACTCTTCTAGGGAAACGTCAGCGATGGGAAGTGCCAGGACAAGGAGCTGGCAGCGCTCCCACCTCCTCTGTCCTGGTGTGAGAGGAAAACTGCTGGCAAGTGCAACCTGAGTCTGATTCCTGGCCCATGGAAAGCTGCAGGGGGTCAATGGCATATTGAAAACATCAAAGCTTTCTAGAGTGTGGGGCAGTCTGCTCCTGGAGAAACCTCACGAAGAAGCCCAAAGAGAGCCAGGGACCAGCAGAACTCTAAAGGACAGGGCACAGTCCCTCTTTGGAGGACTTTCTGTGCCCTAGGGAACTAAAATGCCTGCCAAACCTTGGCTGAATCCATCTGTCCAAGACACCTTGGAGGCTAGAGATACTGCAGCCTGATTTAAGCAATGTGTAGGAGATTTCAAAGAGATTATGTTGGAAGGGACACAGATTCCTCACTAGAGATCCAGTGCAGCTCCACTGATTGAATGTCTCCTGATTCACCAGGACATAAAAACCCATACACACCATGAAGACTCTCAGCACTGGCCTGGGCTTGCATTATGCCCTTGAAGAAAGAAGCACAAGCACCTAGAGAGCCAAGGGCAATCAATGAGCATGGAAACCCCAGGGCAGCCAGTGGGGCTATATCCACTTCCACCCAGTCTGAATTTGTGCCAGTAATACCAGGAACAAAAAGCAGAGGAGGATGTGCCCATACCAGAGAGCCTGTGCTTCCAGGTTCTCATAGAGGCCCTCTTATTTCAGACATCCATGTCTGGTAGTTAAAATAAGGGTAGGTTACAGAGGCATAACAGAGTAAGATTTTAAGGGATTTTCTGTTCAAACCACTGTTGTTTGGAGCCTAGCCCTTGAGACCCAGGAGGACAAACTGACTTGAAGTGCAAGAGATACTGTCCAGGGCACGCAGGCACAAACAGCAGAAGGAACTGCTCTGGGGCAAAGCCTTACGGATCCCAAGGATGTGACCTCTCAAGGCTTGTCTGTGTATCCTACAGAGATGTGACGCTTGTTAGAGAAGGATCCTGCAATAGGTCTAATTTCAAACCTAATTCACTGGAGACGATTCCCTAACATGGGCTGATCTGGTGGAACAAGGTATCTGCACCCAAGACCTGTAGGCAAAGCAATGCAGCATGACTGCAAAAACAGACCTTTTGTTAATGCCTCGCTGGTTTACTACTACACCTTGCACTTCTGACAGTGCGAATGTCTGAATGACCACGAGCTAATGGACTTGCTCTTGCGACCCACAACATGTTGCTCTTGGCCACCACCTGCTCTGGTGGATGAGGGAAGCGTGGTGAACCTGAGGAGCAGGGCCGTCTTTGCTCCCCACGTCCCCAGCCTGGGGTTCCCAATGCTCCAGTGTGTTTTTGCATATCTCCCTCCCCTGCCCCTTAGTGCTCCCTGCCAAAACCATGATGCCAGAAGACTGCAGCTTGGTATGCAGCCAGAAACCAGCCTGATTCTGTGCAAAATTCCCTCCTGCAGACATGCACCACCCTGCTGGTCTACTATCAATAGCTGAACTGCAGCTGAACCGACCAGGGCCTTCCTCGATGCTTGTCTGAAACTACTGGGGTAGGAAAGGACCTCCACCAATGGACACGCCAACTCGACATCCACACGCTGCTGTCCCAGTGCCATCCCTTCCCCTTCCCCAGCTCACCAGAGACCTCTCGCTCTCCTTCCAGCTGAGCCCTCCTCCAGTCAGCAGATCAGCGTTGCCGCACTCCGTTCCACCTGGAGGCACCCAGGACTGCCTGTCCGCGGCCATCCCAAACAGACAGTCCTATACCCAGGGGACGCGGACCCTCAGAGTGCCAAAGCTTCCTAAGGAGCTGTGCCTGGGGTCCTCCAGAGGTGATGCCTTTCCCAGTGAGAGCATGTAACAGTCGGAGCACGGTCTAAAAAATAAACGGGGAGGGTGGGATACAGCCAGGGGGGGCAGGGGAAGCTGGATTTGTGATGCTCAGCCTTCTCTCTAAGCTGTCGGTCAGTGCCAGTGCCTGGGTGCCCTGGGCCTTCAGACACGGGTGGGCAATGCTGCTGCCTCCACCCCGCCAGGGTCTGGCTGCAGCAGAGTTAGGAGGGCGGTGAGGTGCAGCAGGGTCTGTCTGCTGGTTGCTGCTTCCTCCGAGCACATGCCAGCCTGGGGATGGAGCACCCACTGCAGCACCCCCTCCCTGCACCAAGCCTGTCTTTTCCTTCCCCGCTCTGGATCTTGATGCTGTGAATTAGGGCTTTAGGATGATTTTTTTGTTTTTTTTGCATGTGGTGGTTGATCTAGAGTTCTGTGCCGGGTCGGGGGAGTGCCATCACTCCCTCCAGGAGGTCAGAGCCACTGCTCCGTCCCACCTCATCCTCCTGGGCCACCTCCCTCCCCAGTGCTCCTCTCTCAAACCCCGCACTGGCTCGGGCCAGGCCATCGGCAATGAGATCCCACTGCCCTCCACCTTCACAGTGAGGTCTCCACGCAGGACCCGTTGCGGTGGAGGTGACGGTGGTCGTGGTTCAGGCAGCCTTCGTTGCGGTGCACAATGAGGATGGGGAAGTAGAGGGCGTCCTGATAAGGAGGGGGGTCTTCCTCCTCCACCGTCACTTGGCTGGAGAGGCGGGTCTGCTCCGTGGGGCAGCTCTGCTCATTCAGGCTCCCACTCCGGCTCTGCCAGAGGCAGCTGCGCCGCGAGCCGTACAGGCGGCCCAGCGAGAAGCGGCTGCTGCTGAAGGGAATGCGGGGGCTGCCGTTGCAGATGCTCAGGGCGCTGCGGGAGAAGATGGAAGAGCTGCTTATAGTCCTGTGGCACCGCTCGCAGTTCTGCCGGTAGCCTCCATAGCGGCACGCGGAGTAGCTGGTGCAGCCGGACAGCCCCACCAAGTCCATCAGGACGGCTTCCGAGTAGCTGGGCACCAGCTGCTGGTTGGATCGGATGTGCCACTCCAGCTCGGTGCTGTCCACCGTGTTGACGCGGGGCATCCTCCGGCAGAAGGAGCGCTCCTCAGCCGGTGTCACCGCCACGTAGTCAAACCCAAAGAGTTTCTCCACGTGGTAATGGACGTAGGACGTGCGGTACTCGTTTAGCACCCGCAGGGGCCAGGATAGGGTCAGCAGAGCAGCCACCCAGAAAACATAGTGGGATACGTACCAAGGCAGGTTGTCTGGGTCGGAAAAGGCCACCATGTATTCCTTGAAGTCCACGTTTTTGAGGTGCATCCCCTCCCTGGCCTCCATGTAGTCATCCAGGCCCTCGTTCTCGGTGAAGAAGCGGGCCCGCTGGGTCAGGTAGGAGTTCTCCGACTCCACGTTGGCAAAGCTGAAACACTTGGTGAAGCGGAGCCGTGTGGCTGGGTAGCTCTCCAAGTCAATGAGGTCCTTGGAGATGTCCTTAACTCCACAGTTGGAATAATCAAACTCGGCCTCTGCCACATGGGTGTTGACCCGCTCGTGATACACTTGGGTGGTGGTGTAGGCATCCCCATTACGATAGCGGGTCACCTGTCGGGTCCTCCGGACATAGTGGTAGCTGATGGCCTTCCACCAGATGCACGGGGTCGCCTGCTGCATCCGCTGCACTCGCTCATGCACGCTTTCCACATCCACTTTGTACTGCAGCTCGTTGCGGGTGTAGCAGTGCCAGCACTCCACCAAGTATACCACGTAGAGCATCACCAGGAAGGCCAGAGGGATGTATACGTAGCCATTGGAACACGGGCTGTCGTGGTACATCATGGACTTGCCCTTGTAGGCGCTGTCAAAGGTCAGCCGAGTCACCTTGGTGACGTGGCACCACGTCATGGCTCCCATGCAGCCGTACATCAGCAGCGACAGCAGCAGGCATTTCCAGTGGGACTCTCGGCACAGCGACTTGCTGAGAGACTGCTTCACTGGCCGCTGCTGCTCCAGAGGGCCGGGACAAGGGGAGAGAGAACAAGAGGAGAGGTGAGTAGGCTGGAGGGACAAGAGGAAGGCAAGCAGGCAGCACGCAGCAGGATGCCGGGGGGAACGGATGTCAAGCACAGCAAGATGGAAGCTCGTGGATCTCCCCTGCATGCCTCAGCTTCCTGCGCCAGTCCCACCAATGCAGCCAGCTCCAATGATGGCTCCCCTCCTCCAAACACCACAATGAAACTCATCCCACTATGTCTGTGTCCCCTTGCACACAAGTACCCTTTTTCCAATCACTACTCATAGTTCAAGTTGCTCCTACTAGGACAGTACAAGTGGTCTGGAGTTGGTCATAGATCTTCACTACACCACTTAGCAGCCCAGAGGCTCCAAAGTGCTTCAGAGGTGCTTTGTAAACAACACAAACAGGAAAGTGCTCTTCCACAACTGAAGTGCAGCCACCTCTGGATGGAGAGAAGGCAGCATTGAATAACATCCTAAAAGGTGCTCAGACTGGAAGTGAAGAACACCCCACAGACCTGCAACAGCTGGGATAAGGTGTGGCTGGCAGCAAATGTAATTGCGTGCACTGGGTTTTGAGTGAGAAGGCCCATCTTTATGGACAAACTGTTCTCAGGTCTACAGCGATGATTAAAGGACAGGATTTCAGCAATAGCACTTCTTAAAGTGATTGCACCGGTACATTCACTAGAACCATCGCAAAGACCTGTGAAATCCCCCCACTTAAGGAAACCTCTGACACATTCTCCAGTACCCTGAAGTCTTGAATATTGATCCATCACGTATTGCTTGTTTGGTCAATGAGACTGACATTATCAAACCCAAAGGAATGACATGTAAAGAACTGATTTACTTTCTTATACAAAAGACTTTGTCCAGCACAGATGTCATCCAACACAGCAATCCCCACAGGTATGTCCCAAAAGAGGTGGCAAGAAGCCCAGCCTTGGGCACATGCCACAGATGTCACTAAGCAGCTTTCAGCTTTGCCCTCCATCTCCAACCGCATGCAGCATGGATTGCTTCAGGCACTCTTCTCTCTGTATGCCTTACCCATGCCTTGAGCCCAGCTCTCCTCTGGATATCAGTGCCTAAAGACATCAGAGCCATGCTGCCCTTCCCTGAGCTCACCTGCACCTTTGCAGGGGCTAAAGCCAGCTGTAACGTCACCACTCCTGGCAACGATCCTCAAGCCTGGCACCATCCCTTCTCTGTTCCTGGGTGTGCCAGCAGGCTCACTGCGGAGCCAGGGCAGGACTGAGGAAATGTGGAACCCCTGCAGACTACGACTTCACAGTCCAGGCACTGTCGTCCTGCTTCCCAGGCCACTGGAT
This sequence comes from Gallus gallus, assembly GCF_016699485.2. NCBI lineage: Eukaryota > Metazoa > Chordata > Aves > Galliformes > Phasianidae > Gallus > Gallus gallus. The sequence goes on from NC_052534.1 coordinate 29,931,058, forward strand.
GCCAGGAGCCTGTCACTGAGGATCCCAAAGAACTCAGTGGATTCGCACTGCCAGGAAGGAGGACACTTTCACTCCTGGCATGAAAAAGAACATTTTAGGAAGAAGCAGGGATCACAAAGCATTGGCAGGCCTGGAGAAAGATCTGGGCCTCTCCTTTCCTCCGCAAAGTCCCCCTTGCTCTCCTTGAAGAGCTCTCAGCCCTTACCTTCGTCCCCTAGAGCCCTACAGGCCAATCTTCCCTCCCTTGTAGGACCACAGCCACAGTGATCAGCAGGGCTGGCTCCAGCCCAACTCCAGCAGAGGCTTCTCTCCTGGAGGCAGCATGCGGCCTCCTGTCTGCAATGAGTGGAGCAGGCAGCCATGCATCAAAGGGATGCTGGCACCAGGAAGAGAACAATGGCACTTCCCTCTGGGGGTCCCAACCACTGGTGGCACTGAGACCTCACTCTGTGGCAACCTGCTGAGAGCAGGAGCTGGTGACAGGGACACAGAGCTGAGGAAGGCATGCAGATAGTGCTGCTCTGCACGCAGCAGTGAGAGCTGCAGGTAGCTCTGCCTGGGAGAACAGGCACCCTATACTCTTCTCCGTGCTACCCCCAACTGCAGCAGCATCACATGGGAAAAGATGCAAACTGCAGGAAGAGAACAGGGAGCAGGGAGATGAAGCAGAGACACCTTGCAGGAGCTGCCTGAGCTGTGCCCTGCTTTCTCAAGCCTTCACTGCAGTCACAAGGGTCTCGGCCCTGACACAGCACAGCTCTCCTGCACTGTGCCACCACTCTGGCAGCTGAAGATTTCCTCTGCCCCTGCTGCTTTCTGCCTTGCAAGCCGTCCCCAGCAGCAGCTGGTGCAGGGCTGGCTGCTGGTCCTGCTCAGCAGAAGGGCGATGTGGCCGGAGCCTTGCAGAGCTCCAGGCAGAGCGTGCTGCAGGTAGGGACCCAGGGCATGGCACAGGGAGGATGATGCAGCCACGGCTCGCTTCCAGGAACTGTGTTAGCAGGGCTCTAGTCCACACAGTACTCTCCTCCTAAGACTACGCAGCATTCAGACACTGCAGCGCTTTTACAGGGTCACGCTAACCCCTGCTGTATGCTGTTTACATTCCCATTTTGTTCTAGGCTTTTGAGGTAAAACACATACACATCAGTGGCACCGGTGGGGCTTCTGAAAGCCGATCGAGTGCCAATAAGGGGATACAACCACAGCAGAGCTGGAGGAGGAGCCAGCTGCAGAGCCTAATCCTGGTAGGAAATGCAGCATCCCTGCTCTTCTCTGGGGCTGCACAGGGCTTACAGGAGCACACAGCCAGCTCCAAGGCTTCCCCACAGAAGCTGCTGAATAAGGTCACCTCCTTGAGCTCTCACCCAGCCTTGCAGAAGCCCAGAGCAGCAAATGAACACGAAGATGAGAAAGCTGGGGACAGGGAAATCCTTTCTGTCCCAGAATGGTGTCACTCAGAGGAGCGCAGGCTGTGACATAAATGCCAGAGTCGCCTGCTTGCTGCAGTCCGGTGGGAAGAGGTGAAGGCCTACCCTGCTCTGCTGCATGCAGGCTGTTCCTCTGTCACCAGGAGCTACCCCCACTGCTCACACCTGAACTGGACAGGTGAGCAAATCTGCTATGCAGGTGCACCCCAACACCTCTGCTGGATAGAGAATGGAGTCAGCCCTGGCTGAGCCAACACCTCTGTGTGACCCCAACCAACCTCTCGCCTTCTCCTGTTCCACTGCACAACCTCCCCAATGCCTGCGAGCCACCTTTCTCTATGCATGTGTGTAAAGTGCATTTGGGAAGGGCAAGGGGCAGGTGGATCCCACGGGCTGCCTGCTGGGCCTCACACACAGCCTTCTGACATCACCCTGAGGTGAAAGGAGATGGATCCCCACGCCTGCAGCTGCTGCTGCTCAGGGGAGGACAGGAAAGGATGGTGGGATGACTTATGAGCAGCCACGAATGAAACTGAAATGTCCACAATGCACAGAGCAGAGGCAGCATCCAAGAGGGGCCCGTTGCTGAGCTGAGCTCTTTTGAGCACTTGCTGATACCTTAAATGGTTATCAGCATTTGGGAATCCTTTAATGTCCCTCGAAGGGACAACCCTGCCCAGAAACCTGATGGCTAAGCAGAAGTCCCTTTGTTGCCTTTACCTCTGTGGCCCTGCAGCTCTGTTGAGCACTGAACACCAGAAGTGCTGCAGGACCCTGTCACTTCTAAGACCTGCCACCATCCTCCTGTGCTCTGTGCAGACAATGGCCACTGCTGCTCAGGAGGGTCCCAACTGGGACCAAATGACACCTTACAATCACAGCTCAGGAACCACTTCCCTGGAAGCAGCAGCTGGTTCGGCCCAGGCTGGCAGTGCTGCCAACTGCAGAGGAAAAGGAAAAGCAAAGTATCTAGGAGGCAGGGAACCCTGCCAGCAGTCAGCTCCTGCGACAGGCCCGAGGTCTCCATTTTACACTTGGAAGAGAACTGGTTCCGTCCATCGCGTTCCACCTCAGCATCAGGACAAGGGAATTTTTTAGGTTGTCCTCAGGCTGAAGAGCCTGTGTCTTGACATTTCATAACCTGCTGGGTGGAAATGTGTTGCTGAGAGAGATTCAGCCCGGCACTGCTAAGTGTAGGTGTATGCCTGTGATGCCAACAGGAAGCAGGTGCTTGGATGGAACAGCAGCTCCTCTACAGCCAGCTCTGGCTCACTGCGTGCCTTGCTGGGATGAGCCAAAGGGCACCTGGAGACTTAAGGGGCTCCTAGGTACAGTGACCTGAGACACAGAGATAAGGCACCTTCAGACAGGACGGACCCCATTTCCCCTTTTCCAGACCCCAGACATCCCCGTAAGGAGAAGATGCAGCCTTCCTTTCTCCATGGCAGCTCCATGGCAGTCCATGACAGCTGCTGACTGAGGGAAGCGAGCCCTTAGCCCCATGCGTGCAGGTCACGGACAGCAGCCCTTCTGTCTGCTCCCACAGAGCGCAGTGATACTGACAACGTGACTGGCAGCCACTGCAGAGCCAACACAGTCCGGTCCATCTTAATGACTCTTAATAACATCTCATGACTCTGTGAGGCAGGGGATGCCAGAGGCCAGAGGTGCTCACCCATGCTGCACTTGTGTCGTCCAATCCAGCTCTTGCAGTGGCACTTCTTGGAAGGCACCACGCTCCCTTGGACGTAGCCCTGACTCTTAACACCGGCAGGGCACAGGTGGCAAGAGACCGTGTCCAGGAGTGATATGTGCACGTATTTGCCCTACAGAAGCACCTCGCTGCTCGGGCTCTGTCTGGAGTCCCGGGGCTCAGGGGTTGTTGGACAGCAGCAGGAAACGGGAGCAGAGGAAGAGCCTCAGAGTGCACTCTGTGTGCACAGCTCCCCAGACCTTGAACTTCAGCTTTCCTCTCCCACAATTATTTATATCTAAATACACGGCTGTATATATATGACAACTCCACACGCACGTATGTTCTCCCCAAGCCGAGGAGGCAGAGAACACGGGACTATGCAGCACCACCAACCGCAGCTCCCCGGCAGCGGCGGACGGCGATGCGCAGCCCCGCGCACCCCCACCGCGCTGCCCTTCGCCGCCTCCCGCAGGTGAGGAGCGCTCCGCTCTCCCTGCGCTGCTGCTGCTCTCCAGGGACCGCGGTGGCCCCTTATCCCCGCGGGAAGCCCGATCCGGGGGTGGGACAAAGGGATTCACCCCGCTGCCGGCCGCGTCTTCCCTCTCATCCCCCAAGGCAGGGGCGAGGAAGAGGGAGACTCATTTTCCCAGGCACGGCCACCTCTTCCCACTGCAGCAAGCCAAAGCCCCGCGCTCTCCTTTTGTGACGGTCCCCATTCCTCCCCCCATCCCCGGCATTCACAACCAGGCTCCGTTCCCGTCTCCTGCGCTCCTTCCAGCTGCGGCGGGGCCGGGCCGGAGCGAGCGGGTGGGGGGGCACCCCGGGGCAGCGGGGCCGCGGCAGGGGAGGGGAGGGGGCTCCGGGGGTCCGTACCTGTGCGGGCACGGCGCGGCGCGGCTAGCGGCGGGGCGGTCAGCGAGCGCGCCATGCAAAGCCGGCCCCATGCAGATGGGTAGGGTGGTTGGGGGCACCTCACCTCCTCTCGGACCCCCTCCGCCTCCTCCGGCGGCACCGACGTGCTGCTGCCTCCCTCGCTGGCCGCGGCCGCCGAGGCCGGGGGGGACATGGCGGCGGCGGGGGCTCCCCGCTGGCGTCGCCTCCGGCTCCGGCCCGCAGCCGCATTATCCCGCCCGCCGCCGGGCGCTGCCTCCCCGGACCCCGGGCGGGCGGCGGGGCGGGCGGCGCGGCGGCATAGCCCCACCGCGGCACGGCCCCAGCCGCGGCACGGCGGCAGCGCTCGCCGCCCGCCGGCCCCCGGCCCCGCCGCAGCGCAGCGAAGGGCGGGCGGAGCCGCGGTGGGAGGGACGCCGTGGAGGGGGACGGGGACAGAGATGGAGGGGGGGCGGGGGGGAGCGGCGGGTCACCTTGAGGAGGGGACGCGGGGACCGCCGCTCGGCCGCCCCGAGCCCCTAGGCAGCGGAGCCGGACGGGAGAGCCCCGCCGCCCGCCCCGCCGAGGGCCCCCGCTCCCGGTTGGGGACGGCGACGTCGGGAGCTCTGGCCGCGTTTTGCCCGTTCCTGGGGATAACTCGGCCGGGGGCTGTCATGTGGCCAGATGGCGCTGCTGGTGCCGCCTAACAGATCCAGCCTCGGGACGGGGGGCCTGAGGGACACAGCAGCATCCTCAGGGGATGCACGCAGCACAGGAAGGGCCCAGATCCACATACCGCAGGTACAGACCTGCTTCCGTGCCAGCCTTGGGAAATATGCGTGTGGCTTTTCACAGAATCACAGAATCACGAAGGTTGGAAAAGACCTCTAAGATGATCTGGTCCAACCACCAACGCGTCCCCACCATGCCCACTGACCGCGTCCCTCAGTGCCACATCGATGCATTTCTTGAACACCTCCAGGGACGGTGATTCCATAACCCGGATTTCCCCACGTAAGCTACAGAATTTGCTGGAAATTGCTTCACTTTTTGCAAGCTCTGAGGCTCAGCCTTAGGGCTGGGATGCGTGTTTGCTCTGCCGCCTGGGACAAGAAAGGAAACATCTGTAGGCCTCATGGTCTCACTCGAGAAGACACACCTGGGAGAACTGCAGCCACTGCTTCCCATGGGGACAGGTGTGGCGGCGGGGTGATGCTAAGGAGCTGCCTTCCAAAGAGGCTGGGATGGATTTCCTCTCTCCGTTCCCCTGTTTCCATGGGAACAGCAGCACACAGGAACAGCCTGCTCTGAATTTCACTGCCTCTTTCTCAGGCACCCCCTTCCCAATCCTGCAGGCAGCTTTTGGCTCCCAAAGGGTGTCAGAGCCATCCTCCGTGCTGATTCCTGTGCTGCTAAGGAGAACTCAGTGTGGTGTGCACCGTGGCACGACCCATTCCAGCCAAGGTGTCTGCAGCAGCACTGAACACTATTACACGCACACTAGCAGACATCTGCAGATCATCTGCATGCATATATGCACTTCTGCTGTATACGGTGATGGGGACTCCTGGAGGAAGTGACATCAGCTGGACCAACAGGAGTGTGTGAGATGATTGTCCTCCAGGAACAGTTGTTCTCTGTTCACTGTTGTTCTCCCAGATGTGGGAAAGTCACCCAAAAAGGGTGGATGGAGGAAAAAAAGAGTGATACAAGTCTATATCTTTGTATTCAGATCGTGGTGGCTTTTACTCCAGTGAATTTGTCCATTCGCTGTTGAATTGGTGGTAAATTTTGACTCTGATATTCTGCTTGCACGCTGGCAAGGAGTTCCCAACAGCACCACGGACTGCAGGGAGCTGCTTGCTGTGGTTTGCCTAGGATTAAACCTTGGGATGGCGACTGCCACCAACCCTATGGAGCCATCCATGCGATACATCTCCTATCAGTGGGTTCTGCAGCTACCAGTGATGCAGAAGGATGCTTTTTTTTTTGTATTGAATGTCTTGGATTCTGGCCCTGGCAGAACAGCCTCTGCAGCTCAGAGACAACACTGCTAAGCACAGCCCCAGCTTTGCTATTTCTGAGTCGGGATGTCACAAAGAAGTTCTGTGCCCTGCTCTGTCTCAACTGAAATGTGTGAGCTCTCAGCCATCGAAAGAGGCACATGGCAGGTTTCTGTGCTCAGAAGGGAATGCTACGTGCTGCAAAGAGCACAGGGTTCCCCCAGAGAATAAGGCGATATGATGTGTAGGTCCTTTCCACCCCGCTCACCTTCCTGCAGGCTGGCAGTCAGCTGCATATGAAGGAGGGTGCCTGGTTGAAAGGGAGGGTAGGAGGGATGTTACCTTCTTCCCAGGTTACTCCTTCTGTGCACCCTTTCCTCTGAAGTGAAAACGCTGGGGGTTTGGGGATGCTCCAGCAGAAGGTGGTGTTGGAGAGCAGTGCATTTCTTGTATAGGGACGTTTCTGGTTGTTGGGAGAAGCAGGAAATCTCTCAAGAAGACACGGCAACTGAAGCAATATCCCTAGTGGGACACTGGCAGGTTCGTTCTCCGGATACCCCATATCTGTCACTCTGCAGAGACATTCCTATCTGTTCCAGGCAGATATAAAGCTCTGGGTCATACTGGCAGCGTTCTCCATTCATTTTCCATAACATGTCAAGCCAGAAAACTTCTCACACCTCCATCTCTGGCACTGCCAGGAAATATCCTTCTCGCTTCTGGTTCAGTATGGCATCAGTTTTTACCCCAGCATTAAATCTGCACTTCAGTCCTGGAAAGTGTTTGAAAGAGGCCTTCTGTCACACCAGGCAGGCACAGATACCCCTCCTTGTTCCAGTATGTGTACCATCCGTGTAACAGTGGATGTGCTGCAACATTCTGTAGCACCATATCTATATCATTACTGGTTGTAGCTTGCTTGTATCCAGTCGGTTGATCGGGCACGGTCAAAGCCTCAATCTTTTGTTCCTGAGCTCAGAGATGGCAGCCAATTAAATTTAGACATTTCAAGGCTATTTTGTGCAGCTGTCTGAGCCTTCCAGAAAGTGTCGCTCCAATTAAATTGCTCCTTAACAATGCAACAAAGGGAGCATGGGTGCGGGGACGTGCTTTTTGCTCCAGTTAAATGCAGCCCTTTGCTGCTGCTCTTCAGCCTTACGGACAGCTCTGCAGCCATTCACCTCTTCAAGCATTGCGTTCCCAGGAGATGTGTGCCATCACTGAGATTTCCCTTGGTCACAGCCAGGCTGCTGGGAGGAGGAGAGCATATTTCTACCTTTTTCACCTCTTTTTTCTTTTGCTGTGGAGAGGAAACCCACTGAAGCCTGCAGTGCTCTTTGCAGCTGGCCGAACTGCCAACCTGTGGGTGAGGAACCAGCTTGGAAGGTCTTTTAAAACAGCAGTTAGGTGCAGTTGTTTGACATGTTGTGAGGTCCTGCTGCTTGTGCTTTGTGGTACCTTTCACACCTGGGAAATCTCTGACGCCTGCTCCCATCCTTCCATTCCCAGCGAGCTGCCTGAGCTCAGTTTGTTTTCTTTTCACTCGGCCCCAAGAGAGGCTGTTTCTCCATCACTGCAATTATTTGTGAGGCTCCACAGAGGTTTCTGGCACAGACAAGTGGCTTTCCTCTCTGCAGCAGCCCAGCGGGTGATCTCACATCCCCCTCGAGCAATGAGCCCACCTGGGCCAGCCCCTCTGTCCTGGTGAGTGTCACCGCTGTGACCTGTGCTCGGCCCCTGCATGTTGGGATGCCAGCCTTCCCTTACCTCCCAGGCCAGCTCTTCCTCCTCTCCTAACCCCTTCCTGGGCTCCTCGCTTGCAGTGTTGTGGCTCGCCCAAGTCTATTCCCAGCTTACAGTGATGCGGGCATGGAGAGACACAAGCCCTAATGCAGCCTGGCAGCTCGGCGCATTTGCTCTCCGGAGAGCAGCGCCGAGCTGCATGAGTAATAGCTCTGGCAGCGCCGTGCAGCTCGCCGGGAGTGGGACAGCCACCTGCAGCAGTGCTGGGGGAGGTCTGGAATGGAGGGGAACAGGGGAGAGGTGGAGCAGGTGGGAGGGCGCAGCCGGGCAGGGGGGCAGGAGGTGCACGAGCCAGCCTCTGGCAGCAGGTCTGGCTTCCGCAGCTACAGAAGGAGCCCCAGGTGACAAGATTTCTCACCTCAGGCAATGTCTCACCATCCAATTACGCCTCGTTTTGATTATCTGTCCTCCAAGGCCATCTGCCACCCCTTTCCTACATCTGCCACCTCCCTTGGGAGGGCTCTGCAGCCCGCAGCGACACGCACGCCAATGAACACGCGGCGAGGCATTCCCAACCATCTGCACAGAGGTGAACGGAGCCCTGCTGCTGCACTCACAGATCCGACAGCAGTCCAGTGAGAAGGATCCACTTCAGAGGGAAATGCAGTTAGCACGTCTGGGTTCTTTGTTCACCCAGCCTGCAAGCTAGCTTGCTGTTCAGGGCACCTCGAGGCATCCCCGGTGTTGAAAATCACACGGCCGGGCCTGGCACCTCCCTGGCACGTCTGAGCTGGCAGCCTGGCTGGGTGGCTGCCGGTGCCGTGTGCGGACACTGACCTCTAGTGGGAACGGATCCCTTCTCTTTATTTCGTAGAATCGTGGAATCGTTTGAGTTGGAAGGGACCTTTAAAGGCCATCCAGCCGAGCTCACCCGCAAAGAACGGGGATGTGTCTCCTTGAAGTGGTAATAATGTTTAGTGGCGTAGCAGAAGGGGATTGTAGAGTGCCCAGAATCATAGAATCATAGAATCATTATGGTTGGAAAAGACTTCTTAAGATCGTCTAGTCCAACCGTCCACCTACCACCAATATTTCCCCTCTAAACCACTAGTAACTTTATGATGGAGCCGTAAGTCAGTACAGTATAGTGCCATATAAAAACCAGTAAAGGCATCTGGGGAAGTGTTTTATGGCTGAAACAGCAGGAACTCTGTTTGTGTGGGAAGAACTTCCAGGGGACATTCAGGTTGAATATTAGGAAAAAAACTCTTCTCCAGAAGGGCGGTGAGGCAGTGGCACGGGCTGCACAGGGAGGTGGTGCAGTCACCGTCCCTGGAGGTGTTCAGGAGCCGTGTGGATGTGGCACTGAGGGACGTGGGCAGTGGGCATGGTGGGGGTGGGCTGGTGGTTGGACCAGATGGTCTTAGAGGTCTTTTCCAACTCAAAGGATTCTGTGAGTCTGTGAAGAAGAGGGCACCTCCTGGCATGGCTCAATGGCTCTCACAGAAGATGTGTAAGGGCTTGGCCTATGGCATGCAGACCCCAAGCTGATCACTGCCCCTGTGATTCCTGTGCTGCACTTTGGGCTGGCTGTGACAGCCCAGTAACACCCAAGACTCAAGAGAGGCCCAGATGGACTCTGCCCCATGAGAGGCCCTGCAAGTTATCAGCTGTGTGCAGCAGGGTCAGAAACGACATCTGCAGCGCTGTTGAGCTGGGATGCGGCCACCAGCAGGGTGCGAACGGGGGTGCCATGCCTGTGACCCAGATCCACGGGCAGAGCTGGGAGGTGTGGGAGAAGCTCAGCAGTTGTCATCTTGCATCCAGGCAGAGCCAGAGACATGACCGGAGAAACCAAACCAGAAAGTGAGCGTGGGAGGACGGCTGGAGGTTATCGATGCCAGCACAGACTTCCTCTGCCTGCTGCCCGTGCCATCACACTCCAAACCCTCTCTTCCCATCTCCTTGGAGGCACTTTGGGGGCAGCGTGCATGCAGTAGGGCTGCAGATGCAAGCCTGGCTGAGCAACACTCAGAGAGCGATGCAAACCTGCAGCAGCTGCAGCCGGAGGGGAAATCCTCGGCACGCTGCATGCGGCTCTGAGCCCACGTGCCCGGCGCCACCCAGGTGAGCTCCCTGCAGATGTGGAAACAAGCAGGTCCTTCCCCTCCTGCTGGGAGCAGCAGGAAGGTGTGCGCCTTGCAGGTGAGAGAGGAACAAGTGAAAATAAAAGCAATGAAAGCAGCGAGCGAAACCTGATTTCCAAGCGTCACCCACGTTCAGAGCTATCTAGTTTGCCTTCTGTGGAAAGCCCACCGCCTGGGGTGCTGGGAGGTAACCGGGTAGAGCCCACAGATCCCTGAGGGACACGGCTGGATGGCTTTGATTTGGGACCTTTAAAGGCTATCTGGTCCAACTCGCCTGGGATGATCAGGGACGTGCCCGGCTAGGTCAAGTGCTCAGAGCCCCGCCCAGCCCGGCCTTAGGTGTCTTCAGGGACCGGGCATCCACCACCTCTCTGCGTAACCTGTTCCATTGCCTCACCACCCTTAGTGCAGAAAGCATTTTCCTTACGCCCAGTCTCAATCTCCCCTCTTTCACACTGCGACCGTTTCCCCTTGTCCCATCACGACACGGCTGCCACTCAAAGAGCCAAACCAGGGCGGGGGGAGGCGGCGGGGCACACTCCGTCCGTCCTGGGGGGCGCGCTGCGGCCCCGGGCTGCCGGCTGCAGCACACGGGCGTCAGCCCCGCAGACTCAGGAGCAGCCCCCGGCTGAGGAAGGGCCCCGCGGAGGCGGGCGCGGAGCCGCTGCCCGCAGCGGGGGGAATCCCGGGCGGGCGGGGCCGGGCGCGGCTGAGTCAGTGCGGGCGGGAGGAGGAGCCGCGGAGCAGCGTCGGAGTCGGCGGCCGCTCGCTGGCTTTCCGGCCATGAGCCCCCCGGCGCCGGGGCTGGGGCCGGATCCGGGACGGGCGGGCGGCGGGCGCTGAGTGCGGCGGGATGGCGCGGCCGGCGGGCGGCGAGTGCTGGGAGGGCGAGGACGGCCAGTGCGATTCCGGCATCGAGTCCCTGCGCTCGCTGCCGGGCGGGCGGGACAACCCGGCTCCCGCCGACACCCCGACCCTCACCGAGCCGCCGACCCCCGCCGGGGAAACTCCGACCGCCGCGGGAGAGAGCCCGGCCCCCTGCGAGCCGGCGACCCCCTCCGAGGAGCGCCTGGACTCCAGCTACGGCTCCGGCGCCCTCCCCGAGGCGCTGCCGACCGCCGAGCCGCCGCCGCCGCCGCCGCCCGACGGCCCGAACCGGCGGCAGCTGGAGGCCCTCACCTACGTCTCGGAGGACGGTGACACGTAAGTGAGCGTGGCTCCTGCCCTCCCCTGCCTGCCCGCGGCTCTGGGACGCGCTGCGGGCTGGGTCCGCTCTCGGGGAGCGACCTGGGAACCGCGGGGATGCTCGGCCCCTCTGGGACGGGGAGGCCCAGCTCCTGGCAGGGCGGGGGGCTTTCCGCTCCCGCAGAGCTCTCCCACGGTCAGAGGCGTCGCTCCGGGGTAACGCAGTTTGGCCGCTCGTAGCTGCGTTCGGCTCATCACGTCCCTCTGCCTGCGTTCCCTCCGCGGGGGGGTTTCGTCGCAAACACACACGGTGTGAGCGCAGCGTGCTTACAGCTTCGCCCCAAGCCCAGGCTGGTGCTCAGTGCTAAGTAATAGGGCAGGAGGAAGAGAAACCAAAGGGCACGGATACGATCTAGGCAACGTCTTAATAGTGGCTGAGCAGCGGGGAGGCAGAGCTACCAGCTCCCAGGACTGCAGGAGGTGGGAGCCAGCCCCGGTGTTTACTTCCTGCTAAGGAGGGAGCCTGCACGGCTGCTAATTAGCTCATTAACGTGGGATCTTTGCTGAGGATTTGTGGCAGGTCTGGCGGCAAGCAGGACTGACTGCACGCAGCTCCCACGCCCCTGGCCATGGTGTTAACAGCCAGCATGCCAGCGGGGAGCGTTGGGCAGGCCTGGGGAAACAGCGCTGCAGGAAGGCAGTCGGTGGGTGCAGCTGCTTGGAGATGCGTGTGCCGTTCGAGTCTGTCTTGTAGGGCAGCTGAGCCCGCTGGTCGCCTGACTTGCTCGGCCAGAGCCTAATGCAAGCAGCTCATTAACTCGGGAAGCATCAATTGGCGGATCCTCAGCATCTCCTGCCTGCAGTTACTCTCCCTGAGCTCTCCCAGTGGCTGCAGCCGCTCTCCTGTTTTCTCTCAGCTATGATGCAGTTCAGAACAGGAAATCTGCACGGAGCGAGGGGGGAGCCTGCTGCGCGCTGGGGCTGGGGGTGTTGGCACGGGGCCTTCCGAGCCTGCTCCCGGTGCTGGGAAGGAAATGTATTCTTGAGGTCACCGCGGCTGAGCTGTGGACTTCTGCCTTTTCTATTCCTGTCTCTCCTCCTGACCCTGTGGCGGAGGTGGGCAGCACTTATACTTAGCAGTGCCGAGCATCCAGCGCTCTGCTCGATGCAAATGGGGACTGCCTGTGCCGGTAAGTCCTTGCAGAGAGCTGCTGGGGCGTAGGGCTGAGGCCCCCCAAAGGCAGAGGGGCTGCTGGCGTAGGAAGGAAGTTGCCTAACGGGGAGGCGTGGGGTGCTGGCCGCTGAGATGCGTGGGTGCTTCGACGCGAGCCTTCCAAGAATCATTGGTAAAAGTCTCAGCCCCTCCCCCCCCCCCCGGCCACCTCTGCAGTCCTTCCCCCACTGTCCTGGGGAAGTCGGGGCCGTAGCAATGGGGCATGTGGCTCCCAGAGCTGCCACGGCAGGCATGGGCAGGGCCCTGCACTTAGCGTAGCATCCCACTTGTTCCGTGTCAGGCATAGAGATGTGCTGCTTCTGCACTCCCAGGCGGTCTCCTCCAAGCATCCGTCTCTTCCTTTCAACTCAGCTCCTGTTCTGCTAGATGGGATTCCGATGGGACCGCTCTGCGTGGAAGCCGAGAGAGGGGCTTTCCAGTTGCAGGGATGGCGAGCTTCATGCGGGCGGCTCCGGCGTTGTGCCCTGGCTTCCAAACAAGCGCGGCCTTTGTCAGGAGCCGCCAAGGAAACCCCCTCCCTCCCAGCCTTGCCAGGCAGATGTGTAAACCCGATGTCCTGGGAAAGGAGTGGGCGTAGGACCAGCTTCTGTGAGATGGGATGGGGTGGCATGGAAAATCTTCTCACTTGCTTGGATTTCTGGAAGCCCCTGCCGGCTTGGAGAGACAGAGCTGGAGCTGGAATTGCTCAGGGAAGGAGAGATGCGGAGGAAGCCCAACTTCCTCCTCCTACCGACGATGAGTACTGCCCCATCTGCTGATAAGAAATCATGTGCCAGTGAGTTGTGGGCCGAGGTGCATTTGCGAGGGCTGGGGGACTGTTCATGGGTAAATGTGGGTCCCCACTGGTGGTGATGCTCTGGGCTCCGTGTGACTGTGAGAGCAGAAGGACCTTCCCACCCAGCTCCTCTCTGCTTGGGCAGCGGTTGGGTGTGAGGCTCTCCTGCAGGGCTAGGAGGTGCTTTTAGACGCTCAGCAATGTGTGGCCATCTTAACTCCCTCATCTCACGTGGCCCTGCTCTAGAGATGCCTGCCTGTGTGCTGGGGAGCCCTGCTTCTCAAGATAGTGCCAGTGAAAGGTTTTTCTCTGTTCTCATGGCTTCAGTCTGGGCTCAGGGAAGTGTTTTCAGACTTCCCACATGCTTAGGTTTACCCCACAGCTAGCAAGAGATGCAGGGAACTTCAGGATGCCGGAGGAGGAAAAAGGGGTGGAAATTTCCATGTGCTGGGCTGCAGAAGCCTGATGCCATGCAGTACAAGGGCAGGGAGGTCTTTCAGTCCTTGCTTGGCTGCCACTTGGGAGGCATGAACTCAGCTGGGTTAATGAAGGAGGCTTTGATTTCTGCCAGTTCGGGGTTGTCTGAGTGGTTTTACGTTCGGTGTGGATAAGAGCGGAGGCAGATGTGACAGTAAAGGATGGAGTCTGAGCCGGGCGCTGTATGGGGTGGCCCTGCACCCCAGAGATGGGAATCCCCCCAGTGAGTGGGTGGTGGATCTGAGCCCCAGGGCTGGTGCTTCATCTAGAGAGCAGCCCGTGGCAGTGCGCAGTGTGTGCCAGACTGTAAGCGATGGCTCTGTACAGGCTCTGGCAAGGTCTAGCTGCTGTCCGCAAGCAAGAGGCTGTTTTGAAGGAAGGAAGGCTCTGTGTGTGTGTGGGAACTAGGAGAATTGGCTTGCCTCCTGATGAGCAAAATGGCACTGCCATGGCCAGTGGGCCTTTTGGGGATTTAAATGATTCCCATACTCCTGGGACAGGCTGTCTTGTTTCTGGCTCATCCCCTCCCTGCAGGGATGCTGGTGCAGAGCAGAGCCCCATTCTGCATGCAGACAGGCTGAGCTCACCTGATGTCAGCACAGGGTAGAACCACCTCTGCATGCAGGGGGGCATGGACCTTTACAGCAGTGGGCTGCAGCGTGGGACAGTGCCACGCCACCTGACAGAGGCTGGGACTGGTGTGAGAGGAAGCGGTTAGCAGTACAGGTTGAAGGGCTGGAGCAAGGCAGCAACTTAAGTGTGGAATTCCCCTTCTCTTTTCCTCCCTGCTCACGCTCCTCTGTGTCGCTGCTGATGCCATTTCCTCCTGGTAACAAGCTTCTCTTGTGCAAATTGTGTGCACGATTTCCTCCTCCTCTGCTCAGAAGAAACAAGGAGCCAGTAGCAAAGCATTCCTGTTGAGCTTATCTGGAGAGGGATCAAAATGTGTTGGGGTGAATTCCACCGAATGCCTGGTCCCTTGTTCTGGATATGTTGAGGGTGAGATGTTGATGGAGAGGCTGCTCTGAGGACAAGCTGTTGTGCTCCGTGGATGGGAGGATCTGCACGGTCAGCCCCTGTTCTAGAGAGATAGCAAAGGTTATTCAGAGGACTGGTGGAACTCTGCTCGTGTCAAAGTTGGGTGTCACCGTACCCTGTCCCCGTGTCTCTGCTTGCAGCATCCTCAGGCCAGGACACTTTCCCCCTGGCAGCATGTGGGCACCTCTCCTTCCCTGTACCCAGGGTGGTGGCTTGCTGTGTGCCATCCCAGATAAGATAGCTTTTGGCTGTGGCCAGAAAAAAAACAGCCATCCATGGGAAGCCTGCACCTGGGGCCTCCTGGGCAGATTTCCCAGCTTAGCAGGAGATGCTTCTTAGCTGTACAGCTCTCCAAGGACAAGGGTGCTACTCAAGTACTCCCAGTGGGCTCCTCAAGCCCCGGTGGCTGCTGTGCCATTCCCCAGCAGCTCGCCGCCTCTGCAGCCATTTCAGGAAGCTGAGGCCTGGCCGTGAGGAAAGAGGGGAGCGAATGCAGAAATGAAAGCAGGGGAGGAGGCTGTGCCTGGGTGGAGAAGGAAGACGGGTGGGAGGAAAAAAGCAATCCTTCGAAGCAGCTTTGAGGGAAAGCCTGAGCTCTGACTGGTGGGAAGGGGCTCTGGTTGTGCAGCTCCTGCAGCGTGGTTATCCAAACATGCTGAGCTGCAAAGCCCCCAGCCCAGGGCGAGGGAAATGCCGGCAGAGGGCTGGGCTTTCCGTGTCCCCCTGTGACTGTCACACCTGTCCCCATGCTACGGGGCACGGGGCATTCCAGGGTACCCTCCCCAGCTCACCCTAGCCGAGTACAGCTCTCTCCCCTGGGAACCAAGGTTGGCTCTGGAAAGTGAAAGCGGCAGAGGTTTAAAGTTCAACCCGAATTGCTTCGGAAAGTCCCCAGGCTGCACGCGCTTATCTGCGCCATACCTGAGAGCAGCACATCCTGCCATCTCCTCGGCACGTGGGAGCGGGCGTGGAGAGGTAGGGACTGTCCCTGGCAGCATGCAAAGGCCACCTCAAGGTTCAGCCTCGGCCTGCTGCAGATCTATTGGGGCGTCTCTCTGCCCACTGCCAGGCCTGAGAGCCGTGGGAAGCAGCTGAAGGCAGGGGAGCACCTGCTACTGCCGTATTTCTGCATCTGGTCCTGGTGTATCCCCTGCCCTGCTTCAGAGCGTCAGCGGTGCGGGGCACCCAGCAGCCTCAGGGAGGCAAAATGTGGGTGGCTCTGCTTCCAGCGGGGAATTCCCTGCAGCAGCATGACCCAGGGCTTCCCCAAGGACGCAGCTTTTCCGCAGGCAGCAGGGCAAAGGGGAACTTGCTTGTTTCACTGCTGAAAATGGGGCTCGGCTGAGGGTGCCTGGGGTGCCGAGTACTGGCTCGATCCATGGAGGAGGCAGCTTTGCTGGGCTGCTCAGACTGTGCAGCCCTCCTGCAGCCCCTCCTGCCTCCCCCTGGCCTTTGAGGGATGTCCTGCTCCTTTACCCTGTGCCCATGCGGGGTGCAGCAGGTCGGTGGTGCTGGGCTGGAAATTCCCCTCGGGCCCACTGCTGCTGCTCTCACTTCTGTTCTGACTGCACAGAGACAGCGAGGACCAGTGCAAAACCAGCACAAGCATTGCAGCAGGGGAAGGGCAAGGGATGGGTGGGCTGAGAATGAAATTACCCTGGGGCTGGGGCAGCCTGAGCATCCAGCAGCGGTGAGTCTGAGACCAGGGCTGTCTGCTGGTACCCAGCTCTTCAGAATGCTCTGGTATCCCTCTGCATGCCAGCCCTGCCACAGCAGTGCCAAAGGGGAAGGATGTGGAAGGGGAAGAGGATATCAGTGGGGGCTGGAGGAGAGGCTGGCACGAGGGCTGTGTTATGCAGGTGATCTTGCACTGGTGCCAGGCTCCTGCCCAGTTTTGGCTGCCTGCCTTGGCGCAGGAGAAAGCAGAAGTGTCATCGTGTGGAGCCAGCAGTGGGGAACTGGAATTCCCCTGGCAGCTGCTGGAGTTCAAACCTCCTGCTCAGTGGCCAGACCTGGCCCCTGGGGCTCTGCAAAATGCTTCTCAGGCTCTGCCATCCTCTCCAAGATGGAGGCCTGGTTGCAAGCCCCCAGCATTCAGTGTGGCCCAAGGGAGGAAAGGTTGTCATGTCCCCTGTGGTCAGCCCAAGGGTCTGCCCTGGGGACCTTAGGTTGCGCTTCTGTCCCACCCTGCAGCTGAGCTGTCCTGGGCAGGGCTGGGAGCTGCAAACTGGTGGGAAGACAGGTTGCTGGGGGAGGTGGGGTGGTTATTTCATCTGCAGCAGTGGAGGATCTCTGCCCCTGAACGTGTCACTTGGGACTGATTTTTTCCTTCTTTTCCACCCCTGTTCCCTGTGCAGGTTGGTTCACCTGGCCATTATCCATTGTGTCCCAGATGTGGCACTCTGCTGCATTGCTCAGCTTCCCAGAGAGCTGCTGGAGATCCAGAATGACCTTTTCCAGGTATGACACAAGTGAGATGGGCAGAGGGAAGGAAGCAGGCAGGTGCCACCCTACTGGGTGCCTACTCCATCAGTCTTTTCCATAGGGAAGCCTACCTGCTTGCTGCAGGGCATGATGAGGGCGTGTGAGCAGTCCCTTTCCAAAGAGGGGGAAGCAACGCCTTGGGAGGGACAAGAGCAGCTCTCGGCACTGGGGGTGGAGGGGTGACCACCCCATGCCACCAGGCTGCTTGCTGGGGGCTGGCACTGCACCCCTACCTCCTAATTTCTGCTTCCCTCCTCCAGACACCACTGCACCTGGCTGTCTATCTGGAGCAGCCCAGCGTAGTCCAGGCACTAATCCACAAAGGAGTCAACCCTGGGCTGCAGGACCGCAATGGCAACACCCCGCTGCACCTGGCCTGTGAGCAGCAGCGCCTGCGCTGTGCCCAGCAGCTGCTGCAGGGCACAACTGAGCCCCCCGGACACCTCCAGGACCTGCAGCTCCAGAACTGGCAAGGTGAGACCCAGGGGGCAGCCCAGGGGTTGTGCTGTAAATCCGGGAGCTTGGTGGGAGACTGGCACTGACGCTGGCAGTCTCTCCTGTCTCTTCTCCCCAGGCCTGGCCTGTCTGCACATCAGCACCTTGAAGGGGAACATCCAGATGATGTCCCTACTGCTGCAGAGTGGTGCCAACATTGATGTTCGGGTAAGGCTGGAAAGGGCTTCTGAGGGGCTGCACCTCTCCACCCTGCCCGTGGGGTGTGGGTGCTGCAGGGGGGACCTCGCACCCACGTCCTTGTCACCCACAGGAGGGCACGAGCGGGAAGACCCCGCTGCACATGGCGGTGGAGTGCCACAACCGGAGTGCTGTCCAGTTCCTGCTGCACAACGGGGCCTACGTGGATGCCCAGATGTACAACGGCTGCACCCCGCTCCACCTGGCCGTGGGTCGCAAGGACGCCGCCATCGCCGCCATCCTCTCACACTCCGGGGCAGACACCCTACTGAGGAACATGGAAAACGAGACGGCCCAGGACCTGGCTGATGGCAACGATGATGTGAGTGAGGCCGGTGGGGATGCCGAGAGTTCTGTCGGCATGTAGGGAAGTTGGGGGCTGCGGGGTGGTGGCAGAGACACAACAGGAATGCTCACAGCCCCGCACCCTTGGCTTTTGCAGCTCCTCGCCTTGCTGCCCTTTGACGACCTGAAGATCTCGGGGAAGCCCGTCGTGTGCTCTGAGTGAGCGGTGGACACATAGGCCCACAGGCGGCCTCCTCACCCCGTGCTGTCGCCCTGATGCCTGCAATGGGAGTGGAGCCACGTGTTATCCCTGCCCAGAGAAGAGTTTTGTGGGCCTCAGGCTGCCTTTCTGGACAAAAGGAGGTGGCACTATGAGCACTACACAGGGGAGGCTGTATTTTCAGATTTGTGCCCCGTGGGGGTCTGTGCTACAGATCAGCAGGACTGAATTCCCTTCCCTGCCAGGAGCCTGAACTGCAGGGGCTGCAGGCTGTCGCTGACTGGGGATGGAGCAGGAGCGGACTCCTCATCACACTGCACAGGGACAGAGCTTCCTTTGGCACCCCAGCCAGCATCAGAACAAGTGTGGGTGAGCATCTAGCGCTCACTGTAATAAACGTTTGTTCTGGTTGCAGGTGCTCCAGCTCTCATGTCACCCAGCCTACTCCACTCCCACACTGTGTCCTCTTTTCCAACGAGCCTGGGAAGATCTTGACCCAGCTCCTGGCGTGGCAGGTTGATTAGAAAACATGGGTTCTGCAGGCTGAAGTAAAGGCTGGGTTATCTCCACATCCTTCGGTTTCTCACCTCCCGACCCTGCCTCTCACCTGTGTGAGCAACACGTGATGCAGTGTGCTGGGGAATTGGCCCACAGTGGTGCTGTGGGAACAGACACCCGGAGTGCTGACCCCACCCCAGCCAGGGAAATTCCCCCCTTGCTGCCATGGAGCAGCTGCTGTTGTGTGGGGCAAATCCCAGATGGTGCAATCACCCACGATGCCGCAGAGCCGCTTGCAGCTTTCTTCCTCCCTTCTTGCAAAGGCAGATGTGAGGGAATGCTGCCAGGAACGCACCACTTGCTCCTCTGGTCTCCCCAGCAGCTCTCGGGCTGCCATGGAGGAGTTGCATTCTACCCACTACCTCAGCAGCACCTGCCAGGGCCGGGCTCCCTGTGGCTGTGGGGGGCGACGTGTCACAGTGCTGTGGTGGTGCCAGGCCTGAAGGAGCGGGAGCGGGAGGAGAAAGGTGATCTACACTTTGTTTTTTAGTAATAAAAGTGTGCTTGTTGTTTTTTTTTTTTTTTTTTTAACGAGTGTCCGAAACCGTTACTGCGTGGTAGCAGCCAGCCCTGCCTCCTGGCGTGCTGCAGGGCTGGGGCGGCACAGCAGGGCCCTGACGTGGAGCCGGGGTTGCCCGGTGCTTTCCTCCCGCCCTCCGGCGTAGCGAGGCCGGGCCCGGTGCGCCGTGAGCGCAGCCGCGGCTTCGCGCGGCTCCGCGCCGCCCCGCACGGCCCCTCCGCGCCGCCAGGGGGCGCTGTGGGGGCGACGCTGCGGGCCGCCGGGCGGGAGTTCCGCCGCCGCCGCCGCCGCCGGGAGCGGGCTGAGGGGAGCCGGCCTGGAGCGGGCCGGGCCTGGCCGGAGCGGGCCACAGGTGGGTGCTGGGGCCGGAGTCGGAGCGGGCGGCGCGGCGCGGCGAGGTGAGGTGAGGTGCCTACGGATGGGGCCGCCGGGCAGGGATCGGCCCCGTAGCCCCGGGAGCTTCCTCTGCCCTTCTCTCGGTTCCCGGCGGCTGTCCCCGGTTCCGGACGGAAAAGCCGTGCGGTTCTGGGGCGTGAGGCGGCCCCCCGCGCGAGTGCGGAGGTGGGTGCCCGGGGCCGGGCCGCAGGGGAGAAGCCGAGTGAGTGAGTGACGTGGGCTGGTGGGTACGGCGGCGATGGGCCGGCGGTTGGACTGCGTGATCCGTGAAGTCTTTCCCAACCTTAACGATGGTGGGATTCCGCGCAGTGAGATCCTGCTCGGAGCGGGGCCTGCCTCTCTATACTCGAGGCTTCCCGTTAGGCGGAGCGGCGCTGCAGATGCGCTGGGCTGCGGGCGGGCAGGCAGCGTTTCAGCCCCAAATCCTCAGCGCGGCTGAGTCAGGAGCCCGAGGCGTGGGGCTGGGGCCCGGCCCGGCTCTGCGGCGGTGCAGCCAAGGGCAGCCCCCTTGCCGGCCGCAAGCCGAACTGCAGTCCCGCTCTGAGGCGCCTTTCATGCCTCGGCCTGCCGCCCTCACGGCCCCCTCCCACCTGTAACACTGGCGGCCCTGTTCCCTCCGAGCCTCGGCGGGGAGAGCGGAGCCTGCGGCCCTGAATCAGCTCTCAGCGAGTGGGAACTGCTAGCGTACACATAAAGAGCCATTGTCCAGCCGTATCCTCGTCTGGGAGAGTGGGGCTGCTCCTGCCCCCGCAGCAGTGATGGGGGTGGGGGGAAACAGCCCTGAACAGGTGTGGCAGGGTTTTGGTCTCTGTCGAGTTGAAGGGACACGTGGCTATGAATGTAGCAACCGACCTTGCAGTTTGTATCAGACTTCTGCAAAAGTGAAGGGCCTTTCTGCACCCTCTCCTTGGCAGGAGAGCTGCTATGATCAGCCAGGATTACCTCATACAAACCTGGAGCACGTGGGCAGCATCAACCTCCAGTGCTACTGCTGAGCTCTTTTCCTTACATCCTCCAGCACCCATGCAGCCTGCAATGCCTCTTGGCAGGAGAGAGGTCTGAGGGAGGGGAGGATAGGGGCAGAGGGATCAGACTTTCTTTTTTTTTAATGAGGAGAGAGCAGAGCAATAGGAAGCAGGCACAAAAACCTGCCCCAGGCTGTCTGCACTTCTACCCAGGATGGGAATTTCTGGGTCCTGTAAGTCACAGAATGGTGAAGCTCAGCCTTGGCTTATGTCGAGTTGTTGGACTCCGAGGCCTGCCTGCAGCAACTGAAGATTAGAAAAGCCCCTGAGGCCTTTCCCAGGGCATAGGAGGACAGTGGGAAGGGAGAGCTTGTTGCTCGTGAAATGGCAGGGGACTTTTTTTGCCTCTACAACCCTAGCTTTGTTAGTACAAGACTCTGAGATTTATGCATACAGGAGACCACAGCTGTATGACACTGAGGGAAGGTACATGGGGCTTAAATTCCTATGAATCACTTGTTTTTTGCAGGGGGAGTTAGCATCTTCTCTGGCCCTTTCCATCACAGGAGCCCAGGGCTTCATCTGGTGCATGTTTATGTACCCATCCTCACAGCACCATCACTGGCCCCTCTGAGGCTTTTTCTGCAGGGGAGACTGAGGCAAGGATGGAGCATGGATCAAAGATACCTCCTCCCCTGCTGCAGAAAGCTGCATTGACCTTGGAGCAGGCTGCTGCAGGAGAGGAGGATGCCAGCGGCCTTGGGCGCAGAAGTCTGTGCCAACTTCCTCCTTGTTGTCTATCTGCTGCTCTTGTTCTTGGTGTGGTCCATTAGCCTGGGTTTGCTTGTGCAGCGGAGGGGACGGTAGGAAAAACTACAGGTGCATTACAGCGGTCATAAAGCTGACCAGATCACCCCTCAGAGCTAATGCTGAAGAACATCAGATGCCTTTGCAAATAGCACTGGTAAAAACCCAACCGGCCAGCTGATAAGAAGGTTCCTTCCCAACCTTGCTCTCTGGCTGTGCCTCGTTAAGTGGGTGAGCCCTGGTAATTTCCTCAGAGCTGCAGTGAATGCCTTGGCACACTGCCCCAGGGCTATGTGCTGCCCCAGGAGGGAGATGGGCGAGCCTGGCAGTCACATGCCCCCTGGCTCTCCTCTGCTCACCTGGTGCAGTTAGAGGGGAAGCTCTGAAGTGCTTTTTCTGAAAGAAAGGCTGCTCTGGCCACAGGCTTGTAACATAAGCTGCTAGGTAGGAGTCTCTTTCCATCTGATGACCTTTTTTCTTTCTTTTTTTTTTTTTTTTTCCACTCAGAAGGAAGAAATCTGCATTTAGCTGTGCTAAAGTTTAACCTGAAAAAGGTGAGGTGCAAGGTGCTCCTTGCATTTGGAACAAAGGTGTGGTCAAAACCAGCCCTTCACAACAGAGTTCAAACATCCTCTCCAATCCTGGAAGCCCAAGCTTTTAAGTCCATGTGTTCCTAAGCCAGAGCAAACACTGTTAACAGATGTAAATATAAACTCCAGAGGGCCTTTCCTCCTCTGTAATCTGTGATAATTGCTGTCATTGCTGGGGTGGGATCTGGGTGCTGCCTGCTGGTCAGGAGCAATCTGGGAAGTGGGTGGTGCAGGTAGGCAGGGGGAGCAGGCTGTGTGCTGGTTGCCTACCGTCTGCCTCTTTGTCTATCTGCAGATTTTGTGTTCCCCTCATGCTGGCTGCTCTCCCCGCCATGGCTACTGGTGAAGAAATGCCCCCTGCCCTGCAGGACTCCTGGGGGGACTTCTGGCTCTTCCGTTTCTTTATTAATGCTGCTGGCTACGCAAGTATTGTAATACCAGGATTCCTCCTCATCCAGTACTTCAAGAGAAGGAATTACCTGGAGACAGGTAAGGGCAGGCAACAGCTTCCTTCTGATATCCTGCCTCCTTTGAGCTCTTTGCACCCCCTTTCTGTCACCCCCAGTCAGCGCTGACAGGTGATTCTCTTGCTATGCTTTATTGGACCAGCCCTTAGCTGGGCATAGACCTCCATCCCTAGGAGCTATCCTGAAACAGATCTCTCCCAGGCTCCCATACCAGTAGATACAGAAGTTTGTTCTGAACAATTCAGAGTCTGCCTGAGTCAGCCCAATCCATGTCTGCATAAGTAATATGAGAATTTGTCTGCTAAAGGCCCCAGTCTCTATCTGGTGATGCATGTAGTGTAATGAACTAGTCACAGGGAAGGTTGGTAAGGAGGGAGGCTACACCTCTCATGCTGATGTGGCTTGTGGTACCCAGGCTGTGGTTAATTTTGTCTCTGTGTTCTCTTATCGCTTCAGGCCGAGGCATTTGCTTTCCTGTCATCAAATCATGTGTATTTGGCTCTGAGGTGAAGTCTGTACATCCAGAGGATGGCTCCCTGCCACCCCGAGCAGAGCCTACAGAGTCCTCTACAGCCCGACAGGTCTTGAAGCTGCTCTTCTGTGCTGCTGGTCTACAGGTAGGGGCCCTATGCATGTGTGCATGGCCATCCCATTCAGGGTGGAGGGACTGGAAAATGAGTTTGTACTGCCAGTTCCTTGAAGATGCAGTGCTGTCCTTGATAGGGCAGGGTTGGAAGCTGGGACACAGCCTCTCCACTAGGATAATCCATCAGGGCTGCTGGGTAACCTTTGAGGGACCATTCTGGTGTTGCCTGGATTGGGACCTCTCTCATCTGTCCAAAGGCAGTCTCCTGCATCCATGGACAGGGAAAATTCTCGGCCTGAGAAGGATTGTTAGGGCTGCTCTTGTTCCGACTCCCATCAGAGCAGCAGGTAGTTTGAGCCCCCTTAACACACAGGCTCTCTTCTGGGTCACTTTCTGGGGCTGATGGGTTCTGCCCTTGGTAGATTGGATTTGGATACCAGGATACTTGGATACTGAATTCAGCTACAAAAAGAGAGGATCTTTTAATTTTAGTTTCCTTGAGTCTCAGCTACAGCCTAATCATCATTAGGAAAGACAGCTTTTTGGTTCTGTGAGGACTAAAATTAATTATTATACAAAACTCACACATCCTGCAGCCAGCAGAAGATGCCCACACTCTGGCCTACTATCCCAGCACATTCAGACTTCCTGTGAGGACACCACCATGTCATTTCATCTCTCTGCCTTAGTGGGAGAGAAAAGTCCATGTTACTTTTGTCAAAGGCTCGGTGCTGTAGCACTGGGGCTGCATAAGTAGCGGAGGTGACAGCCAGAGCAGTGATTATCCCTGGAGAGCAATTTTGTCTGTTAGAAACTAGAATTGATTTGGGTGAAAGAACTTGGTCTGTAGAGCTGGAAGTGAAAACCAACACAGAGGCCATTGGGAAAGCTGCCAGGACCTGCTGCAGGGAGAGCTGGCACCAAAACCAGAGCTATACATCAGTTATGTTCTCTGATCCTGTACATCTGGTTCAACAGGCAGTTTAAATCAAGTATTTTCTGTATACTGAGGTGTTGCTTTGTGGGCTTCTCTTTCCTTGTAGAGGCTATACTTGAGCAGGGCTGGTTTTGTTTGGCTTTAGTTGTTCCTAAGTGTAACCACAAGGTGGGCTCCTGCAGGTTGATTGCAACAGGAGCAGTCCCATCTCCCAGTGTGTCAGGGAAGCACTGCTATGAAGAGGATGATGCAATGACTGGGCAGACAAGGATCTCCTGGGGTCTATTCTTCCAGTGGTTGCTTGTAGCTCTTGGTGTGGATCCTAACTCCCTGTGCTCCTCCTGCTTCGCAGGTCTCCTACCTCACGTGGGGTGTTGTCCAGGAGCGCGTGATGACAAGAACATACGGTGCTACTGAAACGGACCCTGGTGAGAAGTTCAAGGACTCCCAGTTCCTAGTGTTTATGAACCGCATCCTGGCCTTCACTGTGGCTGGTCTGTACTGTGCCCTGACCAAGCAGCCACGCCATGGGGCTGCTATGTACAAGTACTCCTTTGCCTCCCTCTCCAACATCCTCAGCAGCTGGTGCCAGTACGAGGCACTCAAATACATCAGCTTCCCCACCCAAGTGCTGGCCAAGGCTTCCAAAGTGATCCCTGTAATGATGATGGGTAAACTGGTGTCGCACAAGAGTTACGAATACTGGGAGTACCTGACAGCTGCCCTCATCTCCGTGGGAGTCAGCATGTTCCTGCTCTCTAGTGCTCCCAACAGACACGTATCCACTGTCACCACTTTCTCTGGTGTAGTCCTCCTGGCTGGCTACATTGTCTTTGACAGCTTCACATCCAACTGGCAGGATGCCCTCTTCACCTACAAGATGTCTCCCGTGCAGATGATGTTTGGTGTCAATGTCTTCTCCTGCCTTTTCACGGTGGGCTCGCTCTTGGAGCAGGGTGCTTTGCTAGAATCAGTACACTTCATGGCTCGTCACTCGGAGTTCACAGCCCACGCAGTGCTGCTGTCAGTGTGCTCTGCCTGCGGCCAGCTCTTCATCTTCTACACCATCAACCAGTTTGGGGCAGCTGTCTTCACTATCATCATGACTCTCCGCCAAGCCTTTGCCATTCTCCTCTCTTGCCTCATCTACGGGCACACCGTCACTGTTGTTGGTGGCCTTGGCATAGCTGTCGTCTTTATGGCACTCTTCCTCCGCGTCTATGCCCGCAGCCGCATGAAGAAGCGCAGCAAGAAACTACCACCAGGGGAGACCCCTGTACAAAAAGTCTAAGGAGCTGAGGCCAGGGCCTCTGAGCTGTGCCTGCTGTCCTGCCTCTGCTTGGGGGCGCTTGCTTGATCTGTCAGAACCCACTGAGGAGCCAGGTGGGGTATGGTTAGGCTGGACAAGTGACTCACTTTTCCACCTGCTTTTCCTGGGGAAGGGGCTGCAACAAGCCCAGGGAATGCTCTGGGTTGCCACAGCTCCAAACCTTTCTATTTGCCTTAATAGGTCAGAGACTTCCAGCCAAGACACAGGCCTAGAGGCTTGCAGCTGCAGGGGTAAACCAGCGTGGGGCTGCTGGTGCTCCTGCCCCATCTGTGTCATGGTTTCTCTCTAAGGTCATTGATTGAACAAGGGAGCTCTTTTCCGTGGCATCATCTTGCCTCCAGCTTACGCGCCTCCATGTCTGTCGCTACTAGAGAGCTCAGCAGGAGGAGTGGGCAGGAAAAACACTAGCTCTGTCTTTGAAATGCCTCTGTATGAGGCGAAGTTCTGAGCTGAGCCTGGGGGAAGTAGGACGGAAAATCCCAGCCCCTCCAGCCTCAGACTTCCTTCCCAGGAGGTGCTCCAGGTAGGACAGGCACAGCTCAGAGAGGACCTGTCCTACCGCAGGCCTGGGATCTGCTCTGGGAGGGCATGCTGGAATCCCAGTTTGGTTTGTCAGTCCCTCACCCCAGCTCTAAGGCAATTTTCTTTGCTCCTCCTAGCCCAGGCAGATTTTTATGCAGAGACAGGCTGGCTGATGCATTTCCCAAGGCTTGCTGAGTTATTCTAGGTTGCTTTTCAGTTACATCCGCTGCTGTTTCAGGCCAAGGGCTGCAGTGCCCAGAATCTCCAGCATCACCTCAGGGTGCCACAGTTTCTGGACTCCGTAGCTGCCATTCAGAGAAGCACAAATACCTGCTTTTTTTTTTTTTTTTTTTTTTTTTTTTTTCCTGCCAACTGGAGGTATCAGCCCCAGCTTTCCTGGGGCCTTACCAGAGCCCCGCAGTGCCTGGAGGTCTGTGGGAGGGGACAGAGCCCTCTGTCATGCTTCATCCTCTCTCTACAGGCAGCAGAGGATGGAGGAGCAGGTGCCTGCCCCCAGGCAGCAGGGGATGGGGCAGTGGAGGCTGCTCCCACTGCTCTTCCCCAAAGCCTGGGTTTTACCCATTAACCCTTTTCTCCCCATCACAACCTGACTGACAAGTCAGCAGTTTTGGTACTTTTGAAAAGCAACATTTTTCTTCTTTTTATTTTATTAAATTAAAAATATGCTGCATATAGTACCCCAGGGGTAAATAGGTTTTTTGTTTGTTTGTTTTCTTTCCCCCTACATCTCTCTCCCACTCACAGATGGACGGAAGAGACTAACTCCCCAAGCTGTTCCCTAGCCTCCCTAGAAAGCTTTGCTATGCTATCCGTTCTTCTCAAATATGGGTACCTCTGCCTGCACCCAGGGGTGGACCTACAGCTTCAAAGTCCCATGGTACCTCTGTGCATGATTCCTGCGCACACAGCTGGAGAACATAGCCATGCTTGGACCTCTGCTTTTGCTCGTGAGTGCATCAGGACCTGCAAGTCTCTACCAACTTAATCCTGATAAGGACTTGGGGACCATGCAGGGAACCCAGGAGCCAGGTGGGTGTAGCTGCAAACGGGGTAGGTGGATAGAAATGATGCCAATGGCCAGAGCCCCCACTGCTGTAGCAAGGCCTCAAAGGACCCCAGCTTTAAGGGGGTGCATTTGCACCAACACCAGCTCCACAAGTCCTGTATAGGCCCCTGGTGCACAATTGAGGTGTTGAAAACAACCTTCACTCTATGCTTGTGCTCTTTGGGCCTAGCAAGGTCTGGAGTTAACCACAGAACCTTGCCCTTCAGCTAGAGAAACAGGAGAGTCAGGTGAGGGTTACAGGAGAGGCTGATTAGGCACAGTAACAGCCTGCAAGGATAAAAGCATCTGCTGAGCACAGCTCAGGCTTCTTTGAGTTTGGGTCTAGCAGTTTTATCCAATCTCCTTTACTACTTTCAAGCTTTTGAAAGTACCTATATTATATGACCTCACAGCTCTGCATCCTTCCCCTTACCTCCATTCCTTGTTTATGAATTCAGATTCCCCCAAGCGTCTGCCCCACAGTCTGCTGCCAGACTGAGAACATTTGGGGTTTTGGGGTGGGATTTTTTTTTTTAACAGGGGGAAGGGGGGGGATGAAGAGGGAAGGAATGGTGACATTTCTTTGTGCCACACTACAGAACAGGACCCCTTTTCTCATTTAAATGAGAATGGAGGAAAACAAACAAGGAAAATGCTTTAAGTTGAAAAGAATCAATGTTGAGCTCACTTGGCAAAACTTCCCTATCCTGGGAGAAATGGTAAGTCTCCTTTCTCCTGTCTCAGAAAGAAAATTGGCTAGCACAGCTCTAGTTGTACCCCACTGGCCTGCACCCAAGCAGCACCATTGCAGCACTGTGCCCCACAGTGTGCAGCCATGACTCCAGCTCCCAATAGGGCTAGAAACAGGGCCCAGCCGGTCTCTACCTCCCCTTTCCCTTTTCATGATGGATGCTGGCTGAAACACCCGCTCCATTTTATGCGTGTGCTGGTTACGTTTTGCCCTGCTGTACTTCCACTTCCTCTTCATTCTATTTCAATGTCTTCTGCCCTTGTAGCAGCCTTCCACTTCATTCTGCTCCTGCTTCCTCTTCCTGTTACAGTTTCACCTCAACTTCCACATCCACCCTTGTAACAGCTCCCTTCTGCCCTTCTGCTTCCTTCCACTTCTCCCAGTTCTGCTTCATTCCACTTCCACCTCTGCTTCTGTTTCCTTCCTCTTCTACTTTTGTTTCAGCTTCTACTTCTGGGTACACTTCTGCTTTGAGTTCCTCTTCATAACGCTCCTTTCCACTTAACACCCCTTCAACTGCATTCTGCTTTCTCTGACACCTCTATTTCATTCCACTTCCGCTTCCTGTTCCTTCTGCTTCCTTCCCCTTCCGGTTACGCTTTAGCTTACAGTTCTGCCTTGTTGAAGCAGAAGGAATCAGAAGCCAAACTTCTGGTTCCACTTCAGCTTCTGGTTCTGCTTCCACTTCTGCTTCTATCTTCATAGCAGCCACCTTCCACCCTCACAACATTCTGCCCTTCCATTTCTGATTGCTTCCACTGTCACTTCCACTTCTTTCCACTTCACTTTGCTTGTGCTTCCACTTCATCTTCCGTTTACACCTCTGCTTCCTTCTGCTTCTGGTTTCACTCCCCATCTGCTTGTCTCCTTCCATTTCTGTTTCCACCACTGCAGTACTGTGTACACACAGGGGCATGACACACCAGGGCACGACTCCAGCTCCCACCAGAGCTGTGCTCTACACCCTACTTCCCTTTTCAAGATGGATGCTGGCTAATATGTCCGCTCCATTTTGTGCCTGTGGCTGCTGGCACGCAGTCAAGAATGACTTGATGTCACTTTCCCCTGCTCAACCCCAGAGGCCAATGTGGCAGAGCGTGACAAGCCCTATAGCTGAAGTGTAAGTTTGATGCAAAGAGCAGATGGCTCAGATGACGCCCCAGGCCTCTCAGTCATCCAAGAAACAAGCTAAAGCAAGGTGCTGCTAAGCCAAAAGGGCTGCAGAAGCCTTAAAACAGCAGTCTGGATGGTGGAGGAAAGGTGAAGTCTAGAGCAAAAACAGTTTGACATAAGAGCTGAACACAGGCAGCTGAAGTCCCCAGCAGTTACTCTCCCCCCGCCCCCATCTCCACTCTGTGCTGCAAGGAAACAAGCAGATGGCTTCTGCCACTGCTCCAGCCCAGAGATGCTCTGATTAGACCAGCCAGCAGCAACACACACTCATGTCTTGTTAGCTTACTCAGCTGACAAGCAGAGCTTGAAAAGGTTTCTTCACCAGCTGCAGGTCACGCAGGGCTGCAGGCAGAGCTGCGGATCACCTCTCCTGCCCAGCAGGTTCTTTCTCACCTACCCTCCCTGTGGTGCCAAAGCAGGGAAGTAGCAGAGATTAGCTAAAGCACAGCTGAAATCCAGTCAGCAGAGACACTGCCTTCATATGGCAGTTCAGAAAGAACACAACAGTTTGAGCCTGTGGTGGTGGCAGAGGCCAAGAGTGTTGAAGGCAGGCCATCTATCCCCCCACTCCTGGAGGAAGCTCTGGCTGCACTGCAGCCCTCCCAGCATGTGCAGCTATGACACCCAGAAGAGAAAGGGAGCCAAAGCCACAGTTTGATGCAAGCCAGAAGACAGTTTCCTCAAGGCAGGTTCCTAACTTCTTCTCTAAGCCAGCAATCCCCTTTTCAGCTTGTCCCCTGCAGGGATAGGCAGTGGTGCAGCTAGAACAAGAACCTGACACTGTCTCCTCCAAGTGCTACTCCAGGTTCATATAACCCCCTGCTTATACATGGCAGACAATAAATGTCCCAGCAGCCCTCCAGTAGAAGGAAGTGTGTCTGCAGGCAAAACAGGCCTGTCAGCCCTCTCAGCACAGCACCATCCAGGCTCTGCGTAACTTCCCCTTCCAGGGCTCAAACCTCTGGAATTGAGCATCCTCACCTTCCTCTTTCTGGGCACCACCAGCCTCAAGCATGAAACACACAGAACCTTTTATGTAAACCTTGTTCTTTCGACACTTTAATTCCAGTAGAACAAAACATCAGGAAAAAAAAAACAATGAAAAATAACCAAGCCAATCAAAATACAATCCTACTCTGGGGGCGCTGGAGAGAAAGGACTCTCCTCACCTCAGCTGAACATGGGAGATCCTATGAGGTGGGAGAAAGAGGAAGACTGATCCCTCCACACCTCCATTCCCCATTAGATGATCTTACACAAATAGAAATACACACAACAGACAAGCCTAGGGCTGCCTGACTTGCTCATTACTGACAAGCAGGCAACCCTGTCTCCATGCCCCATTACAAAAAAATCATTCCAGAAGACACCACCAAGGAGCCAGCAGCAGCTGGTGGGACCAGAGACCCCTTTTCTAAACAGACATGAGATTGGACAGAGGCCTGGCAGGAGATGGAAGGGACTTCCTTCTTTAGTCCACCTCTTCCATGCGGGATGTGTCTTCATCTCCCTCCAGAGGTGGGATTTCATCAGGAGGAGCTATACTAGACTCTTCTGCAATCACCTCATCTTCATCAATACCTAAGAGAAAAAAGGGAAAGAAGAGATGAAGCCTCCAAGAGACACCTGACTCCCACAGTCCCACAGCAAAGGCTGGCTCCAGTCAGGAGCCCAAGCAACAGCACCCAGGAATTATGCAAAGCCACAGCACTTCCTGATTTACATTTCTGCCTAAAAAGACAGTTTGAGACAAACCTGAAAGCAAGCTCTCTGAACAGATGGGCCCTCTTTCCCATGGTAGACTTTTGACATTTACTGCAAGAACCTTAGTGATGTCACCTGGGCAGCCTGGTGGTGGCCTTGAGGCCACAACAACCTTGCTTAAGATTTCCACTTGCCCCCAGCCTCCTTGCACACCCAGCTACTTCTGTGTACTTCACAGCAGCACTACTCACTGGCTTTCCCTCATGCCTCAACTACACATTGCTTTTGCTGCACAGGCCACAGGAAGCTAGGCTGCCTGCTTCTGCCAAGGCATGCCACCCCTTCCTAACAACTTCTGTAGGAAACTCCAGCTCAGACACCTTGGGCACCTACAGTGTTAGGCCAGGAGAAAAGGTGAGAAGGGGTCATGGATCTGCACTTCTGCAGAGACTAAGGCAGGTGATTTCACAACAGGTTAAGAAAATTCCATTTATAAGGAGAGCTAGCCTGACCCAGGACCTTCTCCAGGAGCTGCATGGACACATACCAAGCCCCAGTTTGATCATCCTGTAGATGCGGTTGGAATGGGTCTGAGGATCTTCCAGGGAGAAGCCAGAGGACAGCAGAGCAGTCTCAAAGAGTAGGACCACCAGATCTTTGACAGCTTTGTCATTCTTGTCAGCATCAGCCTTCTGGCGGAGCGTTTCCACAATTGGGTGGTCAGGGTTGATTTCCAGGTGCTTCTTGGCCATCATATAGCCCATGGTGGAGTTGTCCCGCAGTGCCTGAGCCTTCATGATGCGCTCCATGTTTGCCGTCCAACCATATGTGCTGGTGACAATGCAGCAGGGAGATGAGACCAACCGGTTTGAGATAGTTACCTGACAAGGTAGCCAAGAGTTAGCAGAGCAAGGCTCCCCACATACCCAAGAACAAACCCAACCCCAACATACAACAGCCTATGTAATCATCCCAGGTTCACCTGGGGACAACCCAAAGAAAACAGGGATCCTTCAAAACAGCTCCAGAATTGCTTGACAGAACAGTTTGGACAGCTCAGCCAGCACCTTCAGTACCCACTACGTTTCCCACACTTACCGTCTCCCATCAATGCACGTATTTGGGTCAGTGCCCCTCGCCTGCAGCCTGGCTGCTTAGAGCAAGATGGTGCAGTGCATGCTGGGACCTTCAGTCTCCTTTAGCGGCTCCTCTGCAGGAGATGAGGGAGATCAGAGGCATGCATTGAGCTGGGACCCTTGTGTGCATCATGGAGGGGCCCAGCCCTCCTCCCACCAGCCCAGGACACAGCCCTGGGCTGAGCTCCTCAACCATCTCACCTTCTCCACCTTCTTGTCCAGGATTTCCTTCATGAGTTTGCAGAGGGTCTCAAACTTGGCCTTGCTCTCCTCCATCTTCTTTTTCTCCTCCTCATCCTCAGGTAGCTCCAGGCCCTCCTTAGTAACTGACACTAGGGTTTTCCCATCGAACTCCTTGAGCTGCTGCACGCAGTATTCATCGATAGGCTCCGTCATGTACACCACCTCAAAGCCACGCTTCCTCACACGCTCCACAAAGGCTGAGTTGGCAACCTGTTCCTTGCTCTCCCCTGCGTTTATGGGTTTAGAAGTGAGATGTCACCAAGATTTAGGAGCTGCTTACAGTGTGATAGAAAACCAGTCTCTCAGAGCCCCTGATATAAAGGTTGGCTGCAGCTAGGGCTCTGGGCCTGATATTCTTCCCCCAGCACCCAGAAACGGTCTGTCTTTCAGCAGAGAGAGCCTGCTGAAGGCAGCAAGACTTGCCTGGAAGAATTTAAAGCTAGTAGACATATAATCTGTCTCATCAGTGGAGACATAGCTCACCTGTAATATAGTAGATACTCTTCTGCGACTCCTTCATACGGGACACATACTCTGAAAGTGAAGTCATCTCATCACCTGACTGAGATGTGTGGTAGCG
Source organism: Gallus gallus (assembly GCF_016699485.2). Classification (NCBI taxonomy): domain Eukaryota; kingdom Metazoa; phylum Chordata; class Aves; order Galliformes; family Phasianidae; genus Gallus; species Gallus gallus. The sequence goes on from NC_052534.1 coordinate 29,963,666, forward strand.
CAGCAGCTCTGAAAGACGCTTTCGGTTTGTTGAGTCCTCATGGATGCCCAGCTGGGGGCAGAAAACATGCATGTGGTCTCCAAGATGGAACTTACGTACACTTTGGCTATCCCCAAGACAAAACTATCTCCTAACCATAAGAGTCCAGCTGCCCACAGAGGCTCTCTGGGGCACTTTTGAAGCCCACCTCTACCCCAGCACCCTACCAGAAAAGACGTGGTGCTGGAACAAGCCTGTTCCTAACCCAGATGGCTTACAGGTCCCTCCCTCCTCCAAGTGCAGTATGTCCAAGCTCTCACCTTCAGATTCTTGGAAAAGGCCTCATAAAATTTCTTGTAGTTCTCTTTGTCCTCTGCCAACTCAGTGAAGAGCTCCAAGCACTTTTTCACAATGTTTTTGCGGATCACCTTGAGGATTTTGCTCTGCTGCAACATCTCACGAGATATGTTCAGAGGTAGATCTTCTGAATCCACAACACCTCGGATGAAGTCTAAGAAAGGGAAATAGAAATTAAATTAAGATCTCTGGACTTCATTATAATGGAAACGTTAAGACAGACATTGCTGTCAGCCCACTGCAATTGGCATCTCAGCCAGCCATTTGGCACTGGCAGCAACACACAGGCTGGGGGGGGTCCCAGCTCAATCTGGGAGGCTGAGACAGGGGGGCTCTTACTCAGGTACTCAGGAATGAGCTCATCACAGCTGTCCATAATGAAGACACGCCTCACATACAGCTTAATATTGTTCTTCTTCTTCTTGTTCTCAAAGAGATCAAAAGGAGCACGGCGTGGGATGAAGAGCAGGGCCCTGAACTCCAGCTGCCCTTCCACGGAGAAGTGCTGTGGGGCCAGGAATGAGAAAAGAGCTGCCATTGTCTGTCCCTTCTACACTTTCCTGCAAGCACCTACACTGGGCCGGCTGAACTGCTGCACCTAAGCACTAGGGCTGACAGAGGGGCACAGCACGGTCTTCTGCAGTACAGCCAGCATTTCCCCTTTTTCAGCCCCACTGCTACCCCCAGCACGTTCAGGCTTCTCTGGCATCCAGTAGGCCTGGACAGAGAAGTCACAGCTCTCTGAGGCCCAATATTCTCCCGTTCAAGCTTCTAGGTTGCCACTGTCCACCCCTCCACCTGTACAGAAGTCAGTACAGCCCACAGCACCAAGTGGCCCAGGAGCCTTCAGATTGGTACCAAAATGGTGGCTTTGGGTACAAGCTAGAAAAGGGCCCTCTGTCTCTCCCAGGAATCCACGGTGGCCCAGGACCCACCTTGACTGCCAAGTGGTCCTCCCAGTCATTGGTGAGGCTTTTGTAGAACTCGCCATACTCCTCCTGGGTGATGTCATCAGGGTTGCGGGTCCAAATAGGTTTGGTCTTGTTCAGCTCCTCCTGGTCAATATATTTCTCCTTAATTTTCTTGGTCTTTTTCTTCTTGCTTTTCTCTCCCTCCTCCTCCTCATCAGAGCCCACATCCTCAATTTTTGGCTTCTCCTCATCCTTAGACTCTTCCTCTTCTTTCTCAGCTTTCTCCTCTTCTGCCTCATCATCACTGATCTCCTTCTCACGCTCCTTCTCCACCTGTGGAAGAAAGGATGAGAATCAGGGTCATAAACCCAGTTTTAGCCCCAGGCCACCTCTACCAGAAAATCTTCATTCTCTGGATAAACAAAGTGGGTACCCTCTTGGGTGTAGCACACTGTCCAAAACATACAAGGCCTAGAAACAAGGCTTTTCCCCAAATCAACCCCAAAATTCCTTGCAGCATTCATGTAACCAAGCACAGTGTCTGAGAAGTCAGTGGGCACAAAACCCTCCTCCCACCATGGCTATTCAGATGGCATTCATCTGCACAGGCCAAAGACTGAATACATGCCTGGATATTAACTATGATTGCCTCCACTCTCTTATTTCCCTTAGCCATAGAAAATGGTAGCTGCCCTGTTCTCATCTCCTCCTCCCAATACTTCTCACCCCTCTCTCCTGCTTTCCCAGTACAGTCCCCACAGTACTTCTCTCACATACATAAAGTGTGATGGGGTAGCCAATGAACTGGGAGTGCTTCTTCACCACCTCCTTGACACGCCTCTCCTCCAAATACTCTGTCTGGTCCTCCTTCAAATACAGGATCACTTTGGTGCCCCGTCCAATGGGCTCACCTATTGTGTGAGATGACAAAGGTTTGGGCGGTATAGAAGAGCAATGTACAAGTAAGACCAGCTCTGGGAACATAACTGCTACTTGATACTACAGTGTTAAGAAGAATTAAAAGGACTGCCCACCCAGCAGAGATAGACCTGGTTTTGTGCCATACGTACCGTGGTCAGTCCGGACAGTGAAGGAGCCCCCAGCTGACGACTCCCAGGCATACTGCTCGTCATCGTTGTGCTTGGTAATGACAACCACCTTCTCGGCCACCAGGTAGGCGGAGTAGAAACCCACACCAAACTGCCCGATCATGGAGATGTCTGCGCCTGCCTGTGAGGGCAGAGGGAGAGTAAGGACACGGGAAGTGTTTGCAACGGCTTCCATCGGCAGAGAGCTGGGTCAGCACACGCAGATAAAGGCACAAATGCCAACGGGCAGCCAGCCCTGCCCTCAGCACCTCCCTCCGATGTGGAAACACGCTCGGGTAGGCCCGGCAGCTCCCACAACAAGGAAGGCAGCCGGAGGTCCCAAGCGGCCAAAAGCAACTCACCTGCAAGGCCTCCATGAAGGCTTTGGTGCCCGATTTGGCAATGGTGCCCAGGTTGTTGACGAGGTCAGCTTTGGTCATCCCGATACCGGTGTCCAGCAGGGTGAGAGTGCGGTCCCGCGGGTTGGGGACGATGTCGATCTTGAGGTCCTTCCCAGTGTCCAGCTTGGAGGGGTCGGTCAGGCTCTCGTAGCGGATCTTGTCCAGCGCCTTCAGGACAGAACGGGTGCCGCTCGCTGCTGCCCCCTACCCGACAGCCGCCGCCGAGCACCACGTGCCTCACCCCACTGCTCCCAGGGCACCCTCGGGGCTGCCCCGGCCCCCCTCCCCCCACCCAGCAAAGACCCTCCCGCGGCCGGGGCTCACGTCGGAGGCGTTGGAGATGAGCTCCCGCAGGAAGATCTCCTTGTTGGAGTAGAACGTGTTGATGATGAGCGACATGAGCTGCGCGATCTCCGCCTGGAAGGCGAACGTCTCCACCTCGTCCTCTCCATGCTGCACTTGCTCGGGCATCTGCAAGGCAACCCCACCCCGTTTGCACCAAGGCTACAGCGATAACGGCCCACGCGACCAGCCCCGACCCAGCGCCAGCCGAACCTCGCCGCCTGCAACCGCACGGTGCAAAGAAGAGCCCCCAACCCCCCTTGGGCTCCCTTATATAGGCACGGTACGCCCCGCCCCGCGGCTTCTTCCGCCTTAAAGCGGCCCTGCAGAACGCCGCCGCCCGCAGCGTTGCAGTCGGGCGGGGCTGCAAGCCGCGCGGTGGGCCCACTTGCGCTCCCCTTTAACGGCGGCGGCCCGCGGAGGAGCACAGTGTCGGCGTGGTGGAGGGGCTGTCGCCGTTCCAGAGAGTTCCACGCGACCCCCGGCGGCGGTCGGGGTTCTCTGGGCCCGCGGGCGCCGGCCGGCGTGTGGGAGCGGGGCGCCTTGAGGCCGTGCAGTTCTCCCCCACGGCACCAGGCGGCACTCCGGTTACTCCGAGGGCGCCCATTCCCCACAGTGATGGACACAGACACACGTTTGTCTTTTTATAGAAAAAGGCAACTGTACAGATACATTTACAGAAAGCGGGGGGCAGCCGGGGGCAGGCCGGGCCTGCCTCAGCCGAGCGCTGCCGCCTTCCTCCTGCGGCCCGCGGGGGGGCGGAGAGCAAACAAAGGCAGAATGGGCAACCGGTTACATGGGGGTGGCGGGGAAGAAGCAAAGGGTGCAGATCTCTTTATCTGCTGAGCCACGGTGCTGGCTCGGTGTGCGTGTCTTACGCCCCTCAAACCCTGCGGCCTGGGGTGCGCTCACTGGCAGCACGGGGCTGGCAAGGCCTACCTCTCTACTCGCAGGTAGAGAGACTACCTGCGAGCCTCTCCAGTAGGAGAGAAGCTGCAGTGCGGGGGATTTCCAAGCACCCTGGGAGAAGAGGAGAGCAACTTGCCTGCGATAAGGGCAGGAGGAGGAGTAATACTGGATACCAGCCTTCAGCTCTGCCTGGCGGAGAGAAGGAGGCTCGCAATGGCTTTTGGCCTTGAGCTGGGGAACTTATGCATCACGAGAGGCAGATGGACCTCAGTGAGGTCCTGGGAGTCTTACGCACAGCATGGGGAAGGCAAAGGCACGTAGGCCTAAAGGCATCACACAGCCGGGCATGGCAAGAGCCACGCCAACCCTGGAAGAGTGGAACTGTCCCTGGATGGAACATCTGCTGTGGCGGTGCGATTTGGCAGAGGCAGGAGTGAGGTGTTATCACCCCGCAGCACGGAGGTGTCCAGGGCCTCGGAGGTGGATGCGGAGCCATCTCGGTGTCCCTGCACCCTCTGGGTGCCTCTGCTAGATGAGAATTTGGAACAGGAAGGAGATGGCAGCTCCTAGGGCCAAGCCCAGCGTCAGGAAAAAGGCCATGACTGCTCCAGCTGTCTCTGCTTCATGGGCAAGTACTTTCCTAGGAGAGAAACAGGCGTCAGACTTGTCCTCAGCAATGCATTCCCCATGCCCTCGTTGGAGTTCAACTGAGAGATGGGAGGAGGCCCCAGCAGAGGCAGAAGCAGTGTTCTGCTGCTGCAGAATGGCAAGAAACCCCACCTCACTCCAAGAGCCCGCTTCCACATCACAGACTTATAAAAAAGACAAAATGCTTCTGACAGGCAGGCTGTCTCAAGCTCCAACACGAAGACTACCCACTCCCTGACCCCTATGCTAAAATGCTGCAGCCCACCCAGATCCCAGGGCTGGCCTTGGGCTGCCACCCACGGGTGAAACCAAATTTTCCCCCATCACCAGAGCTTACTCACTTGGGCCCGAAGCACATGCAAAGACTGGCCAGGTAGCCGTTGGAGATGGAGAAGAAGATCATGAAGATGATGTACCAGGCATCGTGAGAGAATATGACGGGCAGGTGGTTTCGGGGTTGCACATTGCACAGCATGAAAAGGGGGATGAAGATGACACGTAAGACCACCATCACTGGCAAGAGGCAGCTGTCCTTCCCGGGCTAGGAGAGAAACACAGGGTGTAGCTGAGAAGTTCCCCATCCCCTGGCATGCCAGCAAGGGCTACAAAGAGGCTGACCCTACTGTGCTGCAGCTGCAGGGGAGGCAAAAGGCAAAGCTTCTGAGAGACTTTCTGCTGCAACAAACTCCAACATCACCAAGTGATGCAAGGGGCAGGTCAGGGCAGCTCCTGAGCCCCTCTGTGCAAGGCTCCCAGACCCACAGCTCCTGCCTGCCATCCTCTGGCACTCGCTGTTCTGCTCCTGCAGCCTCCTGCATGCAGCCCCAAGGTCTCTTCCAGCATCAGTAACAGCTATTTGAGGCTGAGAGTGCTCTTCCCACTGTGATCCTAGTCCTAGTTGTACTCATTAGTCTGTGACTCTCTCCTCAAGCTAGATGTTCACCCAGAGAACGCACAGTTAGTGTGTTCTCATCCCCCAAAAAGAGAGGAAAACTAGCAGGGACTGTTCAGATTTGTTAGCATAGCTGTGAATGGGAAACACTCCCTCCCCAGGATGAAAAGATGGATAAGTTCGATACTGCTTGTTCTTTCCCTACCTCTCTTGGGCTGCATCAGCCTGGAAAGCAGCCCCCTGCTCAGCTGCTGCACTGCTGGGACTGGGTGCAGGACTCGTGGTGAGGAGGTCAGTGTGCAGGGGAGATGGACAGGCCACCAGTCACACCACAGCTGTCCATTGCCCTGAAAATCCCGTCCTTAGCTGACTCGGAGAGCAGCAGTGCTAGAGCCAAAATACAGAGCTGGGTCTGGGATCAACTGCTAAGCCCTTTCTGCAAACAACAGGGAGTGAGGACAGCCTAGTGCACACACACGCAACCTCTTCCTGCTGCAAGCCATTGTACAGGCCAAGGCCAACTGAGGTAAATCCCCTCTGGCACCCCAAGGCCTGCAAACTGGGCTTTAAACAGCTCTCCAACCTCCCACGCCATCCCCCAGCCAAGTGGGGCGAGATCCAGCAATCTGGGAAAGGGATTACGCTTGGACTGTTTTGGACAGTACTGGGAAAGGCATGGATCGAGTTACGGTCTCGCCAATCCCAACAGAGTTTGTGGGTGTGCAAGGTTGGGACAAAGCAAGAGGCACTGTCCCCGTGCTGTCGTGCAGCTAGGATGAAGGCAGTCCCTGGTACAAGATTTGCCTGGCTCTCTCCTGAGTACCCGAGGAAATGAGTACAGCAAGGAAATGATGACAAGAGCCTGTGGTCTGGAGTCAGAGGAAGCCCCCAGCTTCCCTGGAAGTGGCAGCCCTCCTTGGCTGGTATAGCCATGGGACACACTTCATGAACACATGGCAAAGATGATGCCAACTGTTGTGTCTATGGGCAAACCAGCGAGAGCAGCAAGATGTTTTTCTTGCAGAGCAGAGAGCAGGGCCCCAACCAGGGAAATGAGGCACAAACCACACCACAGTCAGACTTTCCATCCAGTGCTGTTTTGGAAATGTCTCTTGCTGGGTCATAGCACCACTGGGGCTGTGGTCTGGACACCAGTCAAGGCAGCCTGCAGCCAAGGCTGGGGGAAGCCAGCAGCCATGGCCAGGGGAGAAGCAGCTCTATGCAGAAGGGCAGCCCAGCACAGCCAGGGCCGGACAGACCCTACATTGCATGCTGCTGTGAGGAGCTTCTCTAAACAAACAGCCTGAACAATAAAGGGGAAACAGCACTTGGGGGGTGGGCAAAGGGGCAGGAAGAGACACAGACAGACCCCTTCCTCAATCACTGCCGTTGTGACTCCCACTGCTCAGCCCAAGGCACAGAGAGATGAGAGCAAGGGACCTAGGCATGGGAGGGGACAGTTCCACGACCTGCATGGTATGGTTCTGCTCTGCTGCCAGGACAACGCTCTTTAAAGCAGCTGTGTACTGTGTGGAGGCCAGAGGTTTTATTTCAAGCTGCCCTGTCTTTCACCCTCTTTCACTGCCGCCATCCTGCCTGGCTGTTTGCATAGCTGGAGTGAAGGTTTGTTTACAGAGGCTGAAATAGAGGAGACAGCTTCATCCAAGCCATGCTGAAAAAAGGCTGGGAGGAGAACAGGACTATACTGTGGCTTTCAGCTCTAACCCTTTCCTTAACCCTCTAGATCTCTGCTTAGGGCTTAAAAACAGAGCAGGAGTCAGCTCTGTGCCTACTTCCTCCTCCGAGCCATGGATGGCAGCCCCAGTGATAGACATGGCCAAAGGGCATGGGGACAGAGAGTGCTCCCTGCCCCCAGCTTACCCATGTGAAGAGGGCAGTAAGACTCCGTCCCATCCAGTCAAAGACATTAAATATCAGGAAGCAGGAGACTGAGACGAAGTAGAGATCTGCAGGAAGGGAAGAAGGTCAGTGAAGGTTGCCCTGGGCCCTCCAGCTGATTGCACAGAGACTCTTCTTCAGGTCTAGGGTCCTCCTAGTTTCCCACTAAGAGCTGCAATGGTCTCCCAGCCAGACTGGTGTCTGCATCCAAACCTTTCATGCACAATGGTCTCCCCTTTCCCTGAGGCACCCCTACTACTTCAAGCCCCACCTTCTTTCCTCCCGTTTAGCTTGCTTCCAGTGTCCTCGTAGCCCACCCCACACCTGGCCTCACTTACCCCATTTGCTTTCCTTTCCAAGGGTAGTGGACACCTTAGCTGTGATGGAAGGAAAGACCCCAATGGTGACGGTGAAGACTAAGCAGACAGACACAGCCATGACCCAAAGCTAGGGAGATAAAAGAAAGAGGCTGGTACCAAACATGGGGCAAGAGACCAGTGCAGGGGTGGTCTCCTCTCCCCAGGCCTTTCTGCACCTGTGTCCATATCCTGACACAAGGAGAAGCACAGGGGATGCTGCCAACTCACAGACCTTCTTAAAAATGGAGATGACCGAGGGCTTCTCATCCGGGTTGTGGACAGGGATGATCTTTGAGTTATTCTGCTCCATCCCATTGGGCTCATCTGCAGGGAGAAACAAACACAAGGCTTAACAGACCTCACAAAGCAAGGGATCTAATTTAGTCCTGTCTCATCCTCTCAGCTCTTTTTCCTTTCTTTTTCTCCTCTCAGCCCCTCACCTTTCTTAATCAAGTCTCTCTTGGTCTCCAGCTCTGCATTGCACACATGGTACTCTGTCTTGTCCTTCATGGAGTAGTACCGGAAGAAATCCTACAGAGACACAGCCACGGAGAACTCAGTCAAGAAAGAAGGTTGCCAGGGAACCGGCACCCGAGACTGTGTTGATAATGGCATACAGTGCAAGATGGACCAAGTATTCCTTCCACTTGCGTCTGATATTGATGCTGCTTCTGCTTACTCAGGGGCCCATTTCCACATTATCCTAAGGATACCACAGGTATCTGAGGTGAGAAGTACCACAGAGAGCTCCTTTGGGACACAGAGCCCTACCCTGACCCAGGAGGTGGAGGCTGGCAGAAGCTGTGGCTGGGGTGCTATCGGGCCGAGATTCTTGTGCAAAGGTCTCATGTCCTCACACTCCTCCCCACTAAAAATAAAGTCTTACCATGCGAGGTAGAAGAACGTAGGAGAAGATGGCCAGCAAAATTGCCACACAAGCCGTGGTGAAGTAACCAATGTAGCTTTCTGGTTGCTGAGCACCAACTGGGAGCACAAGAAAAGAGGAGAGATTGACAAGGAGGAAAAGGAAGAGGATGAAGAACGGCAAGAGGAGCGAGGCTCTGCTGCCATCTCCCACACCAAGAGGGTCCAGCATGACCGCGCCGTCCCTTGTTGACAGTAATGCACTGTCACCTGCAGGGTAGGGATTACTTACTGCTGATACTGATTATCATTGCCAAAGCAGCGAAGATGCCTGCCAAGCCCTGCCCACTCATGATGGGAGCTGTGTAGCTGGCAGGCAGGAGCCCTGCCAGGCCAAAGAGGCTGCCCTGCAGCATGGCGCCGAAGGCTGCAAAGGGAAAGATAAGCAGAGATGAGAAACCAAAGGCAAGGATGAGCTGCACCTCTGTGGGGAGCCAGTGTCACAGCCATGTAGGAGCAGGGAGGGTCCCCAACCTTCTCTTTCCCTTGGGCTCTTCCCCAGAGCCTTACTCACAGTTGATGAAGACAATGCTGACCATGGTGAAGACAAAAAAGGGAAGAGGATCCATGGTGACCTTCACCATAATTGCAGTGATTAAGAACACCAGCCCAATGGCCACCAGGCTGCCCGAGATGCGGATCTGCTGGGGAATCCTGCAAAAGAGGGTGGTGTGGGTGAGGAAAGCCCAGCACCCAGAGGTCTGCAAAGTTCTCTCGCAGCAGTCACAGCCAAACCACAGCACAGAAGAACCAAGTTTTGCCTTTGGACTGAATGGTTTGGCACAGCGTTGAGTCAGGATGTGGGAGCTGGCAAGGGCAAGAATAGGGCAGGGCTCACCGCTGATGGATGAAGGAGTTGAGGCAGGTGAAGATGAGGAGGGGCACCATGGAGCAGAGAGTCATGAAGTTGTCAAACATGGACTGCAGGTACGAAAGGTCTGAGGCAGTGCCCACACTGGTCTGGTTCGAGAGGTGGCTTATGTTCTGTGGATCTGCCAGGCGGTTGATGAAATACTGCAAGGAAAGGAACCAGGTGGAGCTGAGGCGCTGCGAGGCGTCCTCCAAGACAGGTCACCCTTAACCCCTCTCCAGCCCCACACCCAGCCCAGGACCCCTCCTGCCACCTCAGTGCCATGTGTCCCAACCCAACCACCCACACTTCTGCCTCCTGCCTGGTGCTCAGAGGTGGCACAGGATGATCAGTGCCAGGACAAGCCCTCACCTGCCTTGCAGTCATGAAGAAATTCCATGGCAGCAGCGTTCCCAGGCCAAGGATGAAGAAGATCAACCAGACAGCCTTGTACCTGCAAAGGGGGCAGAGAAGTGTGGAGCAGGATGACAGGCAGGGCAGGGGACAGGTGTCACTTCTGGCTGTCTCCAAGCCCACTGTGGAAGGCACCAGGCAGAGAAGGGAGGACGAAATTCACAACTCGGTGTCATCTGTGGGTCCAGTGCTCTTAATAAGCAGAGGAGATTCTTGATAAAGGATGGTACAAAACGTTTGTTACTCTTTCTCTGGCCTGGGCTCCTTTGAGTGGACGTGGCCAAGGGAGGGTTTCCAAGAAGCTGTGAAGGCAGATGACACGCTCCCTGCATGTGGCACCCAGCCACGCAGCGACCCTTGCCAGAGCTGGGAGGGAGCCCCGCCAGCCAGGAACAGCGAGGCCATGTCCCAGTGCTGGGGACTGTTTACAATCCATTTGCTTCAGAAGAATTGATAGAGCATCTTAGGGGATGGATTCCACAGGCAGAGACAGAATAGCTGCTCCCTGCCTCCCGGCCAGAGAGTGCACATCCATAGTGCTGGCAGTGAGACTTGGGGCTCCAAGCCCCCAGGTGCTGAGCCCCACGTTATCCCAGATCTCCCAGTATCCTGAATGTGCCCCCACGCCCACCCCACAGCCTGGCATTACCTATCCTGTGGTCCATCTCTTGTTGTCATCTTGCGTGGTGAGGGTCAGCACGGGTCCCAGCAAGACTCGTAGTGGCTCTCTGTCTGGAAAGTAAACAGAGGGCTTTATGAGGGAATGAGGCCAGGCAGGGGCAGCGCTGGTTTTAACCTGATGGCACGGTTGGCTCCATGGGACTACGCAGCGTCAGGAAACAGCAATAGCATTGCTCAGCAGCTTGGGAGACCTGTGGCTCAGAGCCCTTAGCTGAGGGGTTGTGACACAGAGCTTTACGCTGCTGCTCAGGGGACGCCAAGCCTGTCCTTCCAAAAGGAAACCTGCCCCCACGACATGCCCGTGCTGCTCCACTCCAGCCACCTGCCACTCCACTGCAGGCTCTTAAGGGATTTGTAAGCCTGTGGCTCTGCCCTCAATCCTCAGGCTGTGAGCAAAGCAAATACGCAATGGGCTGTGTCCTTCCCCCCTGCCCTCCCCATGTCCTTGGGGATACGGAGGAACAAAGGACATGTTTTATCCAGTGGTCCCTCAGGTCAGAGCCACACAAACCCTTCTTTTCCACCTACTCCTTCCCTGGGGCTCTAGCAGCCCTTCCTAGGAAAGCCAAGGGCACCCCGGGCACTGCTCTCCCCCCCTCAGCACCCCCAGCTCTGGGCCTGGCCCCAGCTGCCACTCAGCACTGCTTTCCCCATAGCTGGCCACCCTACAGACGCAGCCCCGGGGCCCCTGAGCCAGACCCCATCCCTCGGCCCCCTCCCTACCCCTCAGGCATAGCAGAATCAGCCCCCCTGCAGAAGCCACAGGCCTGCCTTGTCGTTTTCCCTTCAGCACGGCGCAGCGTGGGGCATTCATCCACTTCTTCCAGCAATTGCAGCAGGGCTCCACGTGCTCAACCCCCCGCGCCCCGCTGGCGGTGCCCCCCCCCAGCCGCCTGCTCAGCCTCCCTCCTCTCCTGCACGGCCGTGGGCTGCAGCATCCCTGCCTGCCAGCAGCAGCCTTCCTGCCAGGTAGGGCGGCCGCGGGGGCCGGCACAAAGCAGCATGCTGGGATCTGTAGTTCAAGCAAGGCTCAGCCCACATTAAAGGCAACGGAGGAGCCCGTGTGCTTCCAGGAACGGCTCACATCCTTCACAACAACTGCCTCGCTGAGGAAGGTGGTGAGGGGTGGTGCAGTCCTGCAGGTTGTGCGTGGCAGCAGAGCCTGCCCGCAGTCCCGGCAGCCTGATGCAGCACCCAGCTTCCCGTGTAGGGTAAGGCAGCTCCCATTTGCCCTCGTGAGCTACCGATGCTTCCAGAGAAAATGCAGGAAAATCCCCTCCTGAAAATCCCCTCCTGGCAGCCTGCCAGCATCCCTGCAGGCAGGAGGCAGCCCGCTCCCTGGCACTGGATTAGCAGGGGTGCTGTGAGCGTGACTGTCATCCCCATAGGAAGAAATACTGCCAGGGCCACTTGTTGTCCCTGAGAAACAGGTGGAGAGCCCCAGCGTACCCTGCAGCCCTCAGCAGGCTGCCCCTCACCCGCACAAGGCCCTGGCTCTACTCCCAGACCACCCTCTGGTTTCCCTGGGGTCACAGTGACGTCCTGAGGAGCAGAGAAGGGAGCTCTGCCACAGACATGTGCGGAGGCCGGTGCCAGGGCAAGCCCTAATCACCAATCCCACCCTATGCCCAGTGAATTTGAAAGCAGTGCCTCCCTCCCTCTTCCGCGGCCCCACCATGCTCAGGAGCGCTCAGGTCACGGGGGCCAGAGCCACGTGCCCCTGGCAGCATCCGCAGAGGAGGAGATGGAGGAGAGGGGTCAGGTACCACAGCTGGCAGGCAGCCGGCAGCACGCAGGATGTGACAGTGCTGGAGCAGCAGGCAGGGGCTAATGGGACAGCACTGGGGCTTAAGGAGTGCTTCCGTGGTGCTGCCTTCCCCACTGCCTCCTGCTTCCGTCCTGCAGCAGCAGCCCAGCCCCCTTGGCGGCAATGCCCGGCCGCAGCCTCCTGCCAGCTTTGTTTGTTTTCTGTCTCACTTTGCTAAATGCCTTCTAATTTTTTTTTTTCCACAAAGAGACAATCCCTGCCAAGGGGCACGCGGGTCAGCGCTCATTACGGCAGGAAACACGTCTAGCTGCCAGCTCTTACAAACAACACTACAGTAAACATAAAAGGTCAAACAAAGCAACACAAGCGACAGGTGGCAACGGTGCTCCAACCAGGTGAGAGAGAGCACCTCAACAACCACAAATCCAGAGCAACCCTATGATAACAGACCAGCGATGGTTCTCAGTGCATCCCCAGCACCTCCACGGACCTCAGCCATCTGCCCTGCCCCGAGGGCATGGGAAAGGAGGAGCAGTTCAGGGCCTCTGCACGTGGACATCCCTTTGTTCCTGGGCAAAGAGCAGTTCATCCCATCTTGGAAGTGATGTGTGAGCGGAAGGAGCAACATAAAGAGTAGGAACTGCTAAGCAAACAGCAGCTGTCCCCTTTGCCCACATTCAAAGAATGGGAGAGAGCCCAATTGTAATTGCCTGTTTACTCAGCACAAAAGCTAATGCACATGCTGGGTGACACCTACTATTGGGCCAATGCCTGAGAACTCACAGCAGAGACAGCCATGGCGCAAAACGCCCAACCTCTGCAGAAAAACTGGCACTGCAGGACAGCCACGCCTGCAGGCAGTGGTTTGACACCCAGCTCTGGAGATTTCCCTTCTCAGCATCGCCCTTCTCCTGCCCTGCTGCCTGGCTGATGGAAAGCAGAGGGCATGTCTGGTTTTCCACAGCAGAGCAGTTCCATGGTGGTGGTAGGGATGCAATGTGTCTCCTCCAGCTCATTAAAGCAAAGCCCTTCCTGCCACCTTTGCCATCCCTTGCAAAGGGGCTACAGGCAGGCAAGCTGCAAGCACCTCAGCACCCTCTTGCTGCTGCTTGTGCCAGACCACGTTGTAGGGATGCAGTCGGCACTTCCTACTGGTGCCACCAACATGGGGCAGGGCCAGACGCCTCCCCAGGCTTGCAGCCCGTTCCGGGTCCAGCGGGGTTTACCTGCAGGCAGTGAGCAAGCCTGACACACACGTGCAAGTCACACGAAACCCTGGTGGCTGGGACTCAGCTTCGAGATTCCACCTCCAGCCAGATCCCTTCGTACATCCATAATGAATGCCTGCTTTCTAACACATCAACTTGAGTCTTAGAGAGTTTCCTCATCGACCAATTTACGGTAACACCCAGGCTCCCCTGCCTTGCTCTGGCCGTGCCAGTCTGGTCTCTTCATTTGCAGTCACCATCCCACGAGCCTCCACCTCCAGCTGTGAGCACGCCTGCTGCCTTTCCCAAGAGGCAGAGCTGCATGGCTGCATGTCTCGCTGAGGCACGAGGACCAACTCAAAGGGGGGGGGGGGCATGCCCTGGGGCAGACCAGAGCCCAACAGAGGGCTAAAGTCAGTGCTGACTAAGTATGAGTGGCACAGGCACAGATAACAACTCCCTGACTGCTCTCCCATCTCCGAGCAGTTCCGCTCCTCAGCATGTTCTATGTTTTATAACCCACAGAAGGTTTCACTTCATGAGCTTTTCTACTTCCTTTGCAACTTGGGAGCCCTGCAGCACCCTACGGCCAAAAAATCTCCCGTGGCACAGCACTGCTACGAGCAGTTCTGCCGGGTTCATTCAGATTGGACACACATCGGACCCCTTTTCCATGCCAGCCATGACTCTCCAGGCGCAGATCCCAGCCACCCTGTTCATGAAAACATCATGTTTTCCAGAGAAATTCTATCTCAGTTAGTCATAGGGAAACAGCTCTGTGCCTTTGATCTTCCTTGCTGCTTCTCTCCAAATCTTTTCCCGCTCTCCCAGACCCTTTCAGAGATGGTGGGGCCACAATAGGAGCGGTGGACTGGGCCGATGGCACAAAGCTCTCCTGCTTTCTTTCTGCTTTGTCACTCACAGGGAGTGACAGAGGCAATTTTTCAGGGAGCCGATGTGTTTTTATGACCCTGGCTGCCCACAGAGCTATCCGAAATAATCCCAGGTCTTGCTGCGAATGGCCAGCCCAGGGCGTAATCTTGTCTGCAGGTTTGGGATGATTCTTTCCCCTTGCATATCATTCGAGATTTGTCTAAACTGAATCTCATCTCCCTGCTGCCCGGCTGTTGTAACGCTCCCCTGTGCTTTCTGAAGCTGGCATTTGTCCCCACGAACCTGAGTAATTCGATAGCATCAGGCAAGCCCTGTCAGCTCATTGCTCATTCCCTTTTCCAGGTCACTCATGACTGCTGAAAAAGCATGGGACTGAACGCAGCCATCTCCTTCCACCACAGAAACTGACCACTTACTCCTACGCCCTGCTTCCTGTTTTTCACCAACGTTCAAGCCATGCGAAGACCTTCCCTCCCCTAAAACCTGGGCCAAAAGACCTGAACGCATTTTGCAAAGCTGTGTGCCCAGGGGCTGCTGTGGGCGGGCAGCACAAACATTACCAGCCTGTTTTTCCCCGAAGTTCTTACCAGCCCTTCTTAGAAACCAGCGTCACATTCTCCCCCTCCCGTTCCCCCTTGCATCACAAGGCAGAAAGTACTTCTGCAGCCCCTCTGAGGGCCGTGCACGGTGCACAGTGGTTACCCCTCAGCACCTCCCAGGGAAGCATCCCAGCTCCGGGCACCGTGTCGGCCGGGAGCTCGCTTTACCCTGCCCCCTCCACCCGCTGGGCAAAGGGAAAGCTGCTCTCCCTGGGCCTGCGGCCTCCCCCCTGAGCAGGAGAGAGGTTGGATGTCCCCACTGCCAGCACACGGGGCCGTTATCTTGGCTGCCAGGTGCCACACGGAGGCAGGGGGGCATCCAGCCCTGCGGTATGTTTTGAGCCACGTGCAGCAGTTGGCTGCAGTCCCTTATCAGGGCGGTTCAAGGAGCCCCAAGCAGCTCCCAGGGGCCTCTGGCAGGTACAGCCACCCGGGCACGTGCGTAAACCAAGCCGGAAAGGAGGGCTCTTCTCACACCCTCCATTTACGTGTTTAATTTGACAGGCAAAGCACGCTCTGTCCTCAGCGTGGCAATCACGCCCCTGTGACATGCCTGGCGTCAGGTCGCTCACCTGCCATCAGCAGCACCTCGGTGACAGCATGCACGGTCACTGCTGCCTATAAATTCCTCCTCCTGGCAGCGGCTCCCCACGACCACAGTCCCCACCTCCCTGCTCTGGATGCCAAGTGCGTTTCCAGCCCTGCCACAGAGCTGGCTGAACACAGAGAGCAACACATGGCAAACTGCAGGAAGGAGACCCCAGCAGTGCAGCCCTGCTGGAGAGCACGCACCTGACCCTTCAGCACACCCCATCGCCTGTTCATCAGCCAGTGAATCCCTCCAGGCACCCAAGCAACCCCACAGCAGAGATGGGTGCTGCTGCTTATCATCCCAGCAAGAGCAGCTCCCCAAAGCCGGGTCATCGACCATCCCCCCCATAGCCCAGGGTGGGAGCTTTAATGCCACAATGAGACGCTTACCGGGAAGGCAGGGTGGGTCTCACGCCTGGATCCTGCTAGCTCCAGGGCTCTGGTAAAGCCCCGCAAAGCTCTGAGCAAAGCTCTGAGCAGGCGTTCGCTCCAAGGGCAGCACTTTGGAGATGGGAGTGGAGATAGAGGGCCTGGGGGGGGGAAGGAGTTGGAAGGCACTACGTCATTTCTGCACAGGGAGAGGGAACTCCCAGATAGAGTCGATGTCAGAGAGGCAGAGATAAGCCACTCTCAGGAGAACATCTGCAGGCAGGAACCGGTAGGTCTCTTCCAGACAGCTTCCAGGCAGCAGCCCCTCATACCAGGATGGGGCCAAGGCTTTCTGCAGCCCTGCTCATGGGGGGACACAGAGAGAAGGCAGAGGCAAAAAGCTGACAGCTGACTGCAGCACTGGTTTCCCACTGCCTTCCCTGGGGCACACCAGCGAGACGTAGGCTGGCACCAGCATCTCCCAGCGGAGAAGGCCACTCACGCCACAGCACGGCTCCAGTGTGCTTTGTAGAAGGCTTGGGAAGAGGTCATGGTTTTCCAGGGTTGGGTCGGAAAATGAGATGAATAAAGCCATTTTCTCCCCAGGGTGGAGAAAGGAATTTGCTCAGGGCTCCATTCAATGCATCTGCGGAAACCAATGAAAGAGCAGAGGCTATGGAGAACCATCTCTGGGGTTCCCAAGGCAGTCCTCAGTGCCCAGAGGGGCTGCATGGGTGGGGAGGGAAGGGGAAATGGAGGCCAGGGCCCCACAGAACTCCTGCCACACAACCACAGCACTAAGGAGAAGAGGTGGTGCAGCGGGCACATTGCCCCACATCGTCTCCTGTCTCTTCTGCAGCCAACAACCCCATGGGCTCTGGGGGGATTTTGGGGCAAAGGGGTCATCCCAGGGCCATGGCAGGAAGAGGCACAATGGGAGGAAGCTGGGTTTCCGCTCCCCAGTCACGAAAACCCAATGGGACCCTTGGGGTGAAGTGCAGGACACCATTAATGTAAAAATCAGCTGGGAGCAGAAGGTGCAGCCCCCAGGTGGGAATGGGTCCTCCTTGCTGTGCTTAGTGCAGCAGTGACACAGGACAGCCACCAAGGAGGACAGAGCTGCCCTGGCTGCACCACTGTACGGTTGCCTCCCTGTGGGTCATGCTTGGACCTGCTCCACGGGCATCCCCGGAGCAGAGGGGAGAGCCCTGAGGAGGAAGCATGTGGCAACAGGGGTGAGGCAAATACCCGCGGCCAGACAGGTCTGGAGATAAGGGTGAAGGCCAGGCACGAAACCCAGACGGGCTGGGTCAGGAGGGAGCCCCAAGGCTGGGGAACGAGGTGGGTGAGGTGAGCTTCTCCATACAGCTCCTCCTCCTGGGGCTGTAGGGCTACATCCACCAGCGAGACCACGAGCAGGACTCAGGAGGCCGCCCGGCCTTGGGCAGCCTGCAGGGCGCTGGGACAGGCAGGGGAGAGGCTCCCTTCCTTGCTGCAGGACAGAAATACACGCGGTATTTTGGGTGCCCTGGAGCCAGCTCAGGGACACATGCCCTGGTTGACCGCTGCATTCGGCACCCGATGCCTGCAGCCCTGCTGGAAATGGGATGCCAGGCAGGCAAGCAGGTTTGGGCAGCCGCTGCGGCCCACGCGATGCTGCTGCCAGCTACCAGGATCAGCTTACTCCTTATAGGGCCACAGCACCTCGCACACCCTGAGCCATCCTCAGCTGCTCACTGTGGCCATTTTGTGATGGCCGGGGACGCGGTGGTGGCACAGCCATCTCCATGAGAGTGAGGGCAACGTGCAGCCAGAGCATCGCTGGCTCAAGGCGGACACAGGACACATCCTCTGGAGGAAATAAGTCAGAGAATAAACCTCCCACTCGGCCGTGGGACAGGATAGCCTTTGTGCCAGTGGGGCAGGGCAGGGTGGCGGGCAGCTTCCTCCCACCTCTGCCCAAATACCAGAAAAGCAGCACCTCGGGCTCTCTCCCACAAGCAGCAGAAATAAACACGGCCACAAGACAGGGACAGGCAGGGCACAGCCCCTCTGGTCGCCACCACATCCCTGCAGGAAGCTGCCGCCCAGCACAGCGCAGCCTGGCTGCACCACGAGCACCCCCAGGGGCACCGTGCCCAGCCTGTGGCCAGCCCTGATGTTGCTCATGCAGGAACAGCACTTAGAGAGAAATACATTATCGCAGACAGAATGTTATGTCTGGTGTTGGCTCACAGGGCTGAGCCCGCCTCTGAGCCTCCTCAGTGCTAATGTGGGGAGGGGGGGGGGAGAGAGGGCAGCTGTGAGACCTGCTGCTGGGAAGGCCCATGAGGGTGTATGAAGGTGGGAAGGAGGAGCCGCGGTGGAGGGTGGATCTCTTCCTAATAGCTCAGCTGAGCCGCAGCTGGAGCACAGCCTCCCACAGCTGTGGGTAACGCAGCCCTTCTCGGAAGGATGGCGCAAGGAACCAACCAACGCAACAGCTACAAGCACTGCACAACACCTGCAGGGCCCAACTGTCTGAGACCGCACAGCCCTCAGCACGGCACAGCACTCCTCTCCCACAACCCTGAGCTCCCAGCCACAGTCATCCACCCATTCCCCAGGAACACTCCCCAGGGTTTCCCCAAAAACACCCTCAGACCCAGCTGCACGCCCCGAAGCCCTCACTGCATTCATGCAGTAGCAGAAGAAGTTTGCAGGGTACTGCAGCCCTGCCAAACGGAGCACTGGGTACCACCTCAGCCCATCCGCACCCGCCGCCCTGCTCCTCGCCACGTGCCTCCCCTCGAGGCTCCACGGGCTGCTTGCTGAGTGCATTTCCAGCTGTTGATTGCCGATGCTGGTGCTGGAAACTTCACAGCGAGGCGCTTTCCCATCAGGCAAGTCCTAAAGGAAATGAACTACAACAAATCCCAGTGGCATCGATGGGAAGAAGGCAAAACTGCGGCAATCAGCCCGGCTTCCTGCTGACTGCTCCAGCGGGCAGTGAGACTGCCTGCTCAACATGCAGCTAGCGGCTGTTCCCTGCCCTGCACAGCAGCAGGAACAGCAACAGGCTGATAGAGATGTCAGCTCGGTGCTGGGAGCGCTCAGGAAGATGTGCGGAGGTCGGTGGAGTTTGCACTTTGGGGTCAGATTGAATTAGCAACAGAAGCAAGCAAACAGTGCTCTGCTGACATTAAGAGTGGGTTTTGCAGTTTCCCTAACAATTCCCAAGGCCTTGGCTTTTATGCTGGATGAGAAATAACCGAGATGAGCGCTCATCCCAGAAAAGCACCGGAGGGTGCTTGCCAGCCTCCCAAAGGCCCCGCTCAGGGCTGTGCCCACCAGGGGACGTGGCTGCTCCCGGTGCCCCATCACTGTATGACTGCAAGCCCCGTCCCAACCCGGGAACTGAGCAGAACGGGGCAGTGAGGGCTGCAGCCATGGGCATGCAGGTGCCCTGCGCTCCGCACCCTGGTTTCCTCCCAGCCCACGGGAAGGTCACAGCAGGGCAAAAACAAAGCCCGTGACTTAGCTTCAAAGAGGAGGTGGCTCATTAACAACATCTCACCCTGAGATAATGAGAGCAGGGATGCCACGATGGGGAAACGATGCCAGCGGTTAATCATGCGGCGCAGGGAGGAACAACAGCTGAAGGATATCCTTCTACCGCACGAGCCAGGTCCATTTCCTGGGCCAGGATGCAGTAAGCTTCATCCTCACCTCCCTTCCTCCTCACTCTGGGTGCCCAGCGCAGCCCTCCAGCATCTTCTCAGTGAACTGAGAGCGAGCCAAGCTGGGAGCAAAAGGCAGCAGTGGCGCTCAGGAGGATGCAGGCGTGACTTGAGTATCACTGCCGTACCACACAGCTCTCGGACAGCCGCACAACCAGAGAGGAAAGCACCCCGTGCCATCACGCCCCGGGTCAGCTCTGCAGACTGAAGCAGATCCAAAGGAGCACGAGGCAGCCCGGCAGCCCGCAGGAGCCGGGAGCGGAAACAGCGCCGCCAGACTGGGATGCTCTGCTGCAGGGGAGTGGGATTTCCCGCGGCGGCATCCACGCAAGTCCCCTCAATTGTGTCCGATCGCCACAGGCGACTGCGGGGCATCCCAGCTGCTTCCTGCTTCACAGCAGCGAGGAAGCGCGTCCAGCTGTGGCCGACAGCTGCACGAACCCCTCCTGCTGCCCCCAGCCCTGGGAACGCGCGGGGCCGAAGGATACGGGCTCGCTCGTGCGATCAGATCCCACATCCCTCGGGCTCGGCCCCCGCCTCTTCCCACAGCACCGCAGCTCGGCCGCCCGTCTCCAAGCCTGGGGAGTAACCGCGGAGGCGGGGAGTGCGGCACGGCAGAGAGCGCGCGGGGCTCTCCGTGCTCCTGGACCAAACGCCGATTCGCTCAGGAACACGCACTTGTTGGCTCTTCCCGTTGCACGCTGCGGCCGGCCGCGAGCATCTCCTCTCGCAGCACCGAGCAATTCCGCTCGGGGCTCGGCGCGAAGAGCTGCCAGGCCGGGAGGATGGAGGGGAGGGGGGGGGTTGGAGGCAGCACGTGGAGCCCGGCGGCACGTGGTCCCGGACGCGCCTTCCCGCGGATCGGGGCGCTGCCCGAGAGCCGCGCGGGCTGCGGGACGCGACCCCGGGGGAGCTCCGAGGCGCAGCCAGGCGCGCGCGGGGCCCGGGACACCGGCGGCACGCGGGGCGCCCCCACGGCACCCGCTGAGGCGCTTCTCGCTTTGCTCCGCCGAGAACTACGGAAGGGAAGTCGGCGCTCCCGCGCGAGGGAAAAAGCCCCGCGTTCCGAGCGGCGGCCAAAGCGCCGAGCATCCCTCGCGGCCGCTCGCCCCGACCCCCTCCCCGCCCCTCACAGCCGAGTCCCCGCCGCCCCGGCCCGTTCCGGCTCTCCGCCCGCTCGGAGCAGTCTCCTCCTCCCCGTTTTACCGCCTTCCGCGCCGGACGGGGGCCGGGCCGGGCTCCGCCGTCAGCGCCACGCGGTCCCCGCTCCGCCGGGGCTCCCTCGGGCCCGAGCGCGGACGCGCGACGTCGGCGGCCCCGGCCGCCCGGTCGCCCCCGGCACCCACCTGCAGCGCTCCGCTCCGCGCCGCCGGACGGCCGCTCCTCCGCGCCGCACGGCCCTACCCGTGGGCCCGCCCGCTAAGCCGGCCCTCCCCCTTCGCACCGCCCCCGGAGGCCCGCGGGACGCCCCCCGGCACGGGGCCGGCGCGGCGAGCGGGGCGCGGCGGAGCCCGTCGGGTTTTGCACGCTGGCGGAGCGCCGGCGGTGAGCGGCCGCCCCGCGCCCGAAGCAGCGCGGCGCCCGCGTGTCCGGCGGCGGCTCCGGGCCGCTTTTTCCAACGTGCCCGTCGTGCGGGCGCGCGCAACCCGTAGTAATCAATCGGCGCGGAGACCTTCGCCGTCGTTCGAAGCCTCCTTAAGCTTTTGCTTAAGTGCCAAGGTACGTTCTCGACGAGGGCACTTTGTACGCGCGCGTATCGAGGTTGCGCGTCTCAGGTGCGGTGTTTCAGGGCGCTGCTGCTCCCAGCGCTCCCACCTCCCGCCCCACCACGCAGCCGCGGGCGGGGACGGCAGCCTGGGAGCCCGCTCCCGGTGCTTCTGCGTTAACAAACAGAACGTTCCCTGCAGGCAGCCGTCAGCTCGGCTTAGAAATTACAATTGGAAATGAGACGCCGCCGAGCGTTGCAGCAGATTCCCCACGAGCCCTCGGCACGATGCGGCTCCCCTCGGAACCGCGGCCAAACGCGACGCTTTCATTTCAAACCGGACCCGCCAAACACCTCCGTGCGAGCAAAAGCCCTCAAAGGAAAAGGCGGTGGTGACACCGGCGCCTCCGTCGGGAGCTGCTCCCTCCCTCGCCCCGGTGGCACACGTCGGCCATCTCTGTGTTTCCGAAGGACGCGCTGAGCAGGCGGCACACGGCGCTGCCGGATAACAGGGCAGGAGCCGCCTCGCACCGGGAGATCCGTATCAGACCAAATTAAATTTAAAAGCTCCCATCTGCAATTAGGCTCCTGCGGCGACTCGCGGGCAACGAATGACACATCCCTGCCCGCGGCTGCCTTTCCCGGCCTGCCTTCCCCGGCAGCCCCGCTCGGGAAGGCGTTGCTCGGGGCGAGCTGCGGGCTCAGCCCCGCTCTCCTCTCCCTGCCCTCCCCCAGCGGAGTCAAGGGGAAAACACGAGTGAGCGTCACCCCAAAATGCATAGAGGGGGAAAAAAGCAAAGCAGAAGCTGCAGTGGCACTGCTTTGGGATGCCCAGCAACACCCATCCAGCTCTGAGATCTGCTGCACTGCTGGCTACGGGGCTACGTGGGCTCTGGGGGATCTGGGGTGGCCTTCATATCGTGCTGGCCCGGGCCCCGTGCCTCCAGCTAAGGAGTCGTGCTTGCAGCACAAGCGAACATTTGAGCGTCAATAAGGTGGTAGTGTTATTTATAGACTCCTATCTGAGCTAAAAGCTACGGGAATCGATGCCCTGCAGATGAGGGCTTCCAGGATCTGGTGGTGATAAAGTTCTCGGATGCTGCCAGGAGACGAAGCACCACCACATCTCCTCTTAGCCCGATTTTCCATTACATCTCTGCGGGAGGAGCAATGGGTGCAGCTGCTTCACCCCAGGCTGCCAGCAGCAGCGTGCACAGCTCTTGCCATCACCAGCGTGATGGATCACACGTTGCCTAATTCCCTGCTCTGCCCCTCACCACGTTCCCAGGTATGTGGGAGAGCACCCGCTAACGGCCAGCCTTGAGCTCAGGGATGCCCCAGGACACAGCACTGTCGCCCTGCTTCTCATCTCAGAGGGCTGCTGCGGCCTCCAGGTGAGCACAGCCAACTGCAGCGGCGATGTGCGGCGGTGCCCCAGCGTGTGGCCTTGGGGCAGACCCAGGGAGACGCCTCCTTCCACGAGGGGCTGCGCTGAACAAACCCAAACCCACGTGGACCAACGCACGCCCAGCTGCGGGGCCGTGCTGCTTTGCTCCATCCTGCCTGGGTGCGGTGGCTGTGCAGGGCGCTGCTCCCGAGCAAGTCTGGCGTTGCCAAGCTCACACAATAACTCAGCTCCCAGGAGAAGCCAACAGCTGAGGAAAGGGCTCCTGGCCCGAGCCAGGCACAGCTGGTGCCTCACCCAGCAGCCAGTACGAGCACCACAAATGTACCACAGCACCGCGGCACATGGAGCACAGAGCAGTGCCAGGCTCACAGCACTCCCCTCTCCATAGAGCAGCGTGCTGCCAAAGTGCTGCTGCTGGCAGATCACTGTGCTGTTGGAGCAGAGGGAAGGCAGGCAGCGGAGCCTCTCCCTTAAAGAACATAGGATTCCAGCGGTGCTGCTCGACTGGGGGAGCGTTCCTTCCCAAACCTCAGCTGTGTACCCCAGGCAGACCAACGCCGTCACCTGGAGCCCCATTTGCACGCTGTGTCCACAGCTGGTTTTCAACGGGAGAATAAATAGGAGAAGCGCTCCCCTTTGAGACACGCCTGCTGCCAAGCATTGCACAAAGCTGCCTTTTTTTTCCCCCCTTGCAGCAACTCCCTCCTTCCACTGAAGCGACCAAATCCAAGCAGGCAGGCAAACAAACAGCTGCTTTTGAAGGCGAGAGCGAAACGTGACGTTCGTTCCAGGCTGTGGTAATGCATCACATGAGCTGGAGAAGTATTCTTTGTGCCTCTTGGGCAAAACGTGAGTTTTGGAACCCGAGGAGCTGGTTGCTGTTTGTATGCACCCCACGTCCCAAGGAGCCTTCCCACTTGGTGCCCACGCCGAGCGTTCCCCCAGAGCTCTGCAGGCGCTCCGCAGCCATACATTCCTTAACCCACCCCCTCCTCCTGCAGGATGCCATCTCCTTTCCTCTTCATTTGACACAGACAAGAAGCCGAGGTAGCGTGAGGACACAGGCTGTGGGTAGGCAGGGAGCGGGGAGCCGCGTGCCGTCCTGCGCCCATCCCACAGCCACGCTTTCCGTCCCAAATCCAGTGCCCAACACAGGGCCGGGCCGCAGCCTCCCGCTGGGAACTGGACGACAGGCTGCTTTGGCTCTGGGGTGCCCAGATGATGCCCGGCACGGCAGCTGTGGGCACGGAACTGTTGGGGCGCTCCTCTTGCAAAGGGCCTTTTGTAGAAGCGAGAGCAGCCCCGGCCACCTGTACTGCCCGCAGGCTGCTAGCAGGAAGCAAGCAGGGCCATCAAACTCAGCAGGCGTGTCGGGGGCACCTCCGGCCCCCCGGGCACACACGGCTGGTTTGTTCTGCCCGCTGCTCAGCGGGGATGGGAGGAGCCGGCTCCTATCCTGGGCCAAACCCTCTGGCAGCGCTCGGTGAGCTCGCAGCCACCCGTGAGGCTGTACCCACGGAGTGGAGAGGCAGCAGGATTAGCAGGCAGGGCAGGAGCAGATTAGTGGCCGTATCCAGGTCTGCACACGTGTGACAGGGCAGTAGGGCAGAGCCACGAAGGGAGGAGCGTGTTCATCGATCACATGGAGGAAAACCCTACAGGCTACTGGAAATCAGTTATAATGCAACTGCCCGCAGCAGCCCTGCATGCCCTAGAGGTCCCCAGCCCACCGCTGAACTCAGTGCAGGCTTCCTTCATCAGTCCCTTAGGGACAGAGCTCTCCTGTCACTGCCTGGGGATACCTATTTCAGGGAGCTATGCTCACCTGTGTGCCACGGTCCCATCCTACACTGCAGACCCAGGCTGTGCCGTCACCGCTGGCAGGGGGCTGCGCTGTCGTCCCACTGCCCCTTCCTGCTGCTGGACCTGCGGGACGTGCGGGCAGTGCTGCTGAAATGGGGCCGTGGGGGCCTTTCCACTTCAGCAAGCACAAACAAACCCCATTGTCTGCTGGCTCAGCAAGGGGCCCGGGCGCGTGTGGGGCTCCAGCCTCATCTGTCAGCCTGAGGGGAGGCCCGGGGTGTCCCCAAGGCAGGGCAGCACTGCTGGAACATGGGGCTTCAGCGCAGGCTGGGGGCACAAATCCTCTGCCAAAGCCACTGCCAAGGGTCTCCCTTGCTGCTGCCTCCTGGATGCGGCCCTTTCCACAGCAGTTCCTCCATTCCCATTCCCTTTCCACACCCCTGCTCCCCTCTACAGCTCCACTGACCCTTTGCTCCCTCTGCAAGCATTTACTGCCTAATGGCAGCTATTAAACAGAGCCACAGGGCAGCTGGTTACTGAATGACAGCCACCACACCACGGGTATAGCACTGTTCTCTATTCCACTGCGGGCATCTTCCACCTGCAAGGAGCTGGGCTGAGACCTTGGGAAATACGGGACAACACACAGTGTGGGCTCCTGGTTACACAAGTCAACCCCTGTGAGATGCTCCGAGGCATTGGGAAACCACAGCCCCGGGGCCAGCAGAGTGCCCCGTCCCATGAGGCCACCACGCTCCTTGCCCCAAGTGTCCTTGGCAGCAGCGTGGCCATACAAACCCGGAGTGGGTGGCCCACTGCTGCGGTGCCCAGGGTCACATCCAGCCCTTGGTGGCAGCGCCAACACCCCGTGAAGGAGCAGAGCCGCTGGGGAAGGAGCCCGATGGCGCCCAGCCATGCTTGTAAAATGCACCTGGGGAGCTGGGAAAGGGATGACCTGCCAAGCAGAAGGGTCAGCTGCTGCCACGCGGTCCCCTCCCTGCCCAAAGCCCATCCACACCGAGTGACAATCAGGAGCCATGCCTTCCCAAGGCACAGGGACAGCGGGCAGGGCCACGTGTGGCTTTCAAGGAGTGCCATCACGGCCGGATGCTGCTCACCCACCATGGGGTTCTTAGGGACGGCGCCACGGGGACCGCAGGGACCAAAGGGATGGCACCACAGGGACTGTGGCACGCAGCCACCTGCAGAGAGGCAGCTCCCGGGAGCTCTCCTAGCAGTGCCTGCCCCAGGCTGAACCCCGCCTGATGGCTGCTGGCTGCCGAGGAGGAATTCGGCTGTGTAAACGCCTGGCACAGCTGAGTGGATCCTGTTTGAAGAAGGAAGCCTGCGCTGTCATGCTTTCCCCTCCGGGCAGATCAGCGGTGGCTGAACGCTCCCAAACATCTCCTGGGGAGTTGTGCAGAAGGGCCCTTTCCCACAGCTCCGGCACACGGGCCGCCCATTATTCCCCCCGCTGCCAGCCGAGCTCGCCTGCGTTCCCAGCCCATAAGAAGGCCCCGGGGCCAACCGGCGGAGCGCAACAATGGGACAGCAAAAACAGCACAAAGCCGTGGCCAGGCGCCGAGCAAACCGAGCGCCAGGGAACGGGGGAAAGTCTACGCTCCCCATCAGCTATCCCATGGCCTCCGTGGCCCCGGTGCAGAGTGCGCCCTTGCTCAGGGGATGCGCTGGGAGATGGAAATGCGCAGGGGTGCCACCAGGGTTTGGCGTGCGGGTGAGGAGGTGAACGGAGCGGAGCACGGGGTGCCTCAAAAGAACAGCACCTGCTTCTCCCTGGGCGAGGGATGCTGGGTACCAGGCTCACCGCGGCCCCGTTCCCGGCTCCCGTTTAAGCCGGGAGCCCCGCACCCAACCCGCGTCCCGCCCCTCATCCCGCGCACGGCGGGGACGCGGGGCGCTGCCGACCCCGGGGCACGGCGGCCCCGAACGCACGGAGGAGCGCGGCCCGGTGCTGCCCTCTGGCGGCCGCGGCCGGCGGTGCGCCCTCCCGCGGAGCCTCGGGGCCGGGAACCGGGAGCGGTGCGGCGGGGGCTGAGGACTCGGCGCATCCGTCCTCGGCTGCTCGGGACTCGCAGGCGGTCTCCAGGGAAACAGCCTGCCCTTCCTACTAAAGTCCCAAAGCCAGGCGATCTTTCTGACAGAACAGAAGGCGAGAGCGGCCCCCGCAGCAGCGCTGTCGGCTTCCCGTGAAATCCTCCTTCCGAGGAGGAGCCGAGGGCGCCGCCCGCTCCTTGCCTTTTCCAGTCCCCGCGGGATCCGGCATCTCCAGAAGCTCGCCTGCCTTTCGCTGGTGCGGCGACCGGGTTTGCGGAGCCGGGGAGCTACGCCGCCTCTGGGATGCGGTGCCGGGGCCGATGGGATCCCCGCAGAAATTCCCAGCTCCCCGAGCGGCCGGCGAGGTCCCCGAACGGCAGCCGTCCCGCTCGGCCTTCGAGCTCCGCCCTACGCGGGGTCGGGACGCTGCGATCCGACGGCCTGCTGGCCCGGGCGTCGCACCGGGAACGGGGACGGCACTCGGGGAGGACGGAGCGGTGGGAGCGGTGCCAGGGCTGAGGGAGGGCGCTCAACGGGCAGCTCGCAAATAAAAAGGTCAGGGGACACGGCGTGCTTGCGAGCTCGTGGGGCTGCCGAGTTCCGAGCGGCACACGGAGGGCTCCCCGCTGCTCCCCGGGAGCACGCACACACACACACACACACACACACACGGGAACTGCCCCAGCACGGCTAGAAGCACGCTGGGGCCCAGGAGCCCGTCGGGCAGCCCTCGACCCCGCAGCACCCCGACGTCTCAGCGCCGCGGCACCCCCGCCCTGGGGGCACGCGTGCTTGCGTGCTTACGTGCTCGTTCCGGGGCTGTAGGGCTGCGTCCCGCTGCTGCCGGCGGACCCCGCGCAGGCAGCAGCGCCCGCTGCGGTCGCCGGGTCCTAACGCTGCCCCGCGCCAAGGACACGCGGCGCGGGACGGCCCTCGGGTCGGCTGCGGCGTCCTCGTCGGAGCGGGGCCGCGGAACCGCGCGGCCCGGCTCAGGCCCGGAGCGGAGGAGCGCGGCGGGGCTCGTTGCGGGCCGGGGGCGCCGTGACCTTGCGGCGGGGCGGCCCCGCAGCCACGGCGCGGCTCCCGGCGGGGCTCTCCGAGCCGGCTCCCTCTCCGCTCCCGGGGGAACGCCGCGGGGCCGCCGCCCGCCCCCCTCCCCCCTCCGTTACCTCCGGGCTCGGGGACGATCCCTCCCGCTGCGGCCCCCCCGCCGCTCCCCGGGCTCTGGCGGCGGCCAGCTCGGCGCGGCTCCCGGCGGCTCAGCAGGTGGAGGGCGGCTGCGGGCGGGCGCGGATTAGCGGGGGGGAAGCGGCGTCTGCCATAGGAACGACGAGCGGCATTCGTCAGCGGGGCCCAGCGCCGGGGCGGGGGAGAGGGGAGAGCGGGCGGGGGGACGGCGCCCACTCCGCCGCGTGCCGTGCGCGGCGCGCCGCGGGCGCCGGCTCTGCCCGCGGTCAGCGGGTGTCACGGCCGTACCGGACCCGGGCCGTCGCGGGCCGCTCGCTGCGACACACGGACCGGGGGGGTGGGGGGGGGGACGGCCCTCCGCCGGGCCCCCCGGCAGCTCCGGAACGAGCCGACACCTGCCGGGTTGCGCGCTCCGGCACCGCGCTGGCCGCCGCCCGGCGCATCCCTCAGCCCCGCGCGGCTGCTCTCTTCCCATTAAGGCAGCGGAGCGCGCACGGGCCGAGAGCCGGAGCCGAGCGGGGGCCGCGGCCTCGACGTCTCCCGCCTCCTCTCAGCCCCACGAAGCCCCCCTCGCCGTGCCCGGCCGCAGCCGCGGGGACGGAGCGGGGCGCTGGGGTGGGGGGAGCGGCTCCCCGCCCGCGCCGCGGAGCTGGGCGGCAGCCAGCCCGGCTATTTTAAGCCCCGTCCCGCGCCTGCGGAGGAGAGGCTGAGCCACCGATCCCGCTCGGGCTCTCGGTTCCGGCCTCGGCAACTTCCCCTTTTTTCCGCAGCGCTGGCACGCAGCACAGTCTGCACGAGCCGCTCCTTCCTCCTCCTCACGGCCAGGAACCGGAGAGGCCGAAGCCCCCAACCTGCGCGTGGGAAACCGCCGGGCCCGGCCGTGGCACGCGGTGCTCTGCGGCCGCCCCGCGCCGAGCAACCGGCGTTTGACGAGCGGGCAGCAGCTGCCCCACCGAGCAGCTGTGGGAGACGGCCCGGGTGGCCGTGGGATGAGCTGAGCTGGGGGCGCACCACGGACCCACGGCCCTCGGGGGGGTGCCAGGCACTGAGCCCGGCCCTGACAGCCCCTGCCCCAGCAGCCACCGCCACCATCCTCGGTAAGGACGCAGAGCCCCGCTGCGGGCCGGATGAAGCAGCTCCCAGACCAAGTGCCTATCAGTTTTTTAATAAAAACAACCCTTCCACCCCTGCCTGTACTGCGTGCGGGGAGACAGCTGGGGGTGAGCACCCCGGGCCAGAAAGGGAAGCTGGGGTGCGGTGCAGCCTCCCCCCGGGGAGGGGGTGAGCGGTGAGCTGGTGCTGAGAGCAGACGTGGTGCAAGGATGGCACCTGAGAGGAGGAAAATGGACAGGCTTCGGGTCACTCCTTCTTCCCAAAGAACTTCTTGAAGACGGATTTGTTCTTGGGGCGAGGGGGGCCGGGGGTCTTCTCCCCCAGCATGTCCTGTGGGCTCCCTGGCCGGGCCACGAAGGAGTGGCAGCGTGCCCTGGGCATGGCTGCTGCTTGCTCACTGATGTACAGCGTGACCGAGTAGCTGCTCCCGGCCTCCGGTGGCTCCTGGGGCACGGCCACAGGCACGATCTTCTGGTAGGTGGCTGTGGGAGAGAGCAGTGAGTGGGGACGGGGATACCCCAGCTCTGTGCCAGAGCGGCACCATGCAGATGGCTGCAGGGACGAGGGCACTGGTGCCATCTCCTGGCAGTGACAGCGAAGCCAGCACCTAGCCCGGAGCAGCCATGCTTCAGCCTGGCCCAAGGTGTAGGAGATGCCTCCTAGTGGGACCCCTCCTAGTCCCACCACTACCACTCCAACCAATGCCAGTGGGTAGGATGGGGCCTGCTGGGCAGGGCTGCCCCCCACACGTGTGCACTGCCATACCTGATGTGAAGGAGTAGGACCTCCTCTTGTTGGCCACCAGCCCGTAGTCATCGTCTGGGCAGCTGTTGTCCCACAGCCCAGGAGACATCCTGGGTGACAACTGCTGTTCCCTGGACCCGGCTGCATGGCTGGTGGCCCCACAGACATCCTCTGAAGCAGAAAAGAGACATGTTGGGGGTAGGGGGGGCAAGACACGTGGGAGATGCACCCTCAAGTGGAAACATGCCCTATAAGAGTGGGTTACCTTGACCCAAATGCAAGACACCGACACAGTGCTGTGACACAAGCCAAGGCACCTCAGGACAACCTGGTATCATCCCCGAAGAGTACAGAGAAACCTACTGGTATCCCCAGGCAGGTAACTAGTGCTTCTCATCCCCATTCCTGGCCAAGGGACCCTAAGACTCCTCGCCCACACCCCACTGCCTTCCAGCCTGACCCACAGCCTATAGCTACCTCAGGGCTGTCTCCCTCACACCCCTCAGAGCTGTGGAGAGGAGGCAGGGGGAGCTGTATGTGCAGGGCTGTATATGGGCAACAAGTAGGGGAGAATCTATGGGTCCTGAATGTAGGAGGCCACCAAGGCAAGGAAGTCACCTGCTGCCACTGTCCCATCAGCTGGGCCATCCTGGGTGCCCAGCGGCTGTTGCAGCCGGGCGTTGGAGCGGGGCAGCACCACAATCTCCGGGCTCTTGGCAGTCATGGCCTGGTGGTGTCCCTGCAGGTGAGGGCTCCCGGGGCCGGGCATCTTGCTGAACCTGGAAAGGAGCAGAGATGTACCAGGTGGGCTTGATGGAGCTCAGAGCTCCTACGGAAGGGCCAAGGGGAAGCAGCAGCTAGTACCCTCTGACCCAAAGTGCCTAATGGCACGCTACTGCCACGGTGTGTGTTGCCAGATGCAGTGAGAGGAGAGCAGCACCCACCATCAAGCACAACACAGAGCTGTCCCAAGAGCTGGTCGGCCCCTGGCTACTCACCCCCCAGCAGCCCTGGGGCTCTCGATGCACTGCGTGGCTGCCTGGAAGTAATCCACTTCGGGGAAACCTGGGGCACAGCAAATGGCACGTTGGGGCACAGAGGCACAGATCAGCAGCAGGGCTGCACTCTGGCTGTCCCCATCCCGCCAGCTCCAAGGGCTGTAGGCAGGGTGCCCCGCTCCTCCTGCCCACCCAGGGGCCATTCACCTGAGTTCTGCTGCAGCTTGGAGACCCATTCGTTCATGAGGGGCTGGGAGGGGGCCCTCAGGAGGTACTCGGAGCCATCCCGCAGCCTGGCAGAGGAGAATAAGTCAGCAGCGAGACCAGCGTGCCTCGCAGACAGACACCACCTCCGTACTCACTGCAGCCTGAAGCAGTTGGTCTTCTTCACGTACTCAGTGTCCGGCGTGCAGACGGCTCCGGAGAGGTTCAGGGGAAGGGCCACCACGGAGCTCTGCAGCACAGGGAAGGGCAGAAGCAGCGGTGAGGCGTGCAGCTCTCAGTTCCCTGAGGGGGGGAGACTCCCCCTCACAGAGCCCACAGCACCCTACCTTGAGGCTGTCCTTGCGGTCCTGGTAGAAGCACAGCGTCTGCCTCATCAGCACGGCGTGGAAGAGGCCCCAGGTACGGCAGCTCGCCTGTGGGATGTGGGTGGGGATGGCCGTGACGTGGAGAGACTGCTCACCCCACAGTCTCAAGCCCCAGTGCTCCTAAAGCAGCCGTACCTTTCTGCCCCCCGCCTGCAGCACGTGCTTCCTTTCCAGCGTCCCCTCCATCATCTGGAACTCCACTTTCCCGGTGGCAGCCTGCAAGCAGAGCAGAGCAGAGCAGAGCAGCGCTTGGTGAAGCGGCGCTGGCTCAGCCCAGGGCAGATCCCCAGCCCAGCACTGACCTTGCTGCCCTCCCTCTCCTCTTCCCGCTGCCTGTGCCGATCCCACGTGCCGGGGCTGTCCGAGGGGGCTGTGGATGGCGGCTCCTCCAAGCAGGGGGTGGCCCCGTGGCTCTTCTCCCCATGCGGGCTGTGCAGGAGCTGGGCAGCGCCGGGCAGGGTGAACTTGGCCACCAGCACGTTGTTGGCCGCCGAGAGGATGAGGGGCCGGCCGGCGGTGTCGGAGCCGGGGGGGCTGCCCGCTGTGCGGCTGGGCGCCCGCCACTCGCTCGCCCCATCCCAGATGGCCTGCAGCTCCTCCTCCTCCTCCTCAAACTGCCCGCGGGCAGGGCGGCACACATCGGTACCCAGCACCGGGCTGGGGGGCTGCGGGGGACCCAGCTCCCACTCAAAGACAGAGAGCTGGGTGGGAGCGGCAGGGGAAGCGCAGGCAGCGCTGGGGACCGCTCCTGCCGCTCCCGAGGTGCCGGCAGGGGATGGCCCCAGCTCCGGCCGAGCGGCTTCGTGACGCCCGGCCCCGCTGCCAGGGCTGCCATCCCGGTACGAGCGGGTGGCCAACGCGTCCCGCTCCCGGCTGCTGACGTGGGGCGGCCGGCTCGGCCGAGAGTCCACGATTCCCTCACCAGCACTGCTGGCTTGTCGCGGGCTGCGATGCTCCTCCAGGCCCCAGGCCTTGTGTCGGCCATAGCTGGGGTTGAAGCTCACCTCTTCAAACCACGTTCCTCGCTCGCCCTTAGGGGCCTTCCCCAGATCCCGACTCTGTCCCCCCGTGCCCTCCTCCTGCCGCCCTGTCTCGCAGCCGGGCTGCCAGAGCCTCACTCCCGCGCCCTGCCTCTCCTCCTCCCGCGGTGCCGCGTCCCGGAGGCACCCCAGGTCCTTGGGCAGCTCCAGGCTCAGCACGGAGCCCAGAGCAAGCTGGGGGCACGCGGGCTTCGAGCCCGGGGAGACGCAACGGGGCTGGGGGTGCCCGGGGGTCGCCCCGCACTCGGCATCAATGTCCCGCACCAGGGGGTTCTTCACGTAGAGCAGCAGCTCCCCGAGCGGGGGGCTGGGGGCTGCCCCCGCCGCCTTCCTGCGGCCGCACTTGAGAGGCCACGTGTTGGTGGGGCCGCGGCGCTCCTCGGGCGAGGGCTGCAGGGAGCTGGAGCCCATGATGCCCTGCAGCGTCAGCAGCCGCGCCTGCTCGGCCTTCGCCCTCTCCCTCCTCTGCAGGCTGTTGAAGAGGGATCCGGCTCCGGCTTTGGGCAGGGTGTGTGAAGCTGGTGATGTGCCAGCGCCGGGTGCCGGCGGGCGGGAAGGCGCAGCAGGCGGTCGCTTCACCAGCTGCGGTGTGCTGGAACTCTTCCTGGCTTTCTCCCCGTAGCTCTCCTCCAGTGGTGCCTGCGGACACAAAGGAGTGGATGGGTGACTGCCGCGCTCCCAAAACACTCGCATAGCCCTGGGCGTGTGGAACTGGGAGCGCACAGCTTTCCCCAGCACGCTGCCTCTAGGCAGCAGCTCGGCTTGGAGGAGCTGGAGTGCATCTCCCCAGCACCCTGGGGACTGCCACCCCCAGCCCTTGGGGCAGCTCGCAGCCCCTCGCCCTCGGTGCCAGGCACGTGGCGGCTGTGGCAAAGCAGGGCAGCACAGATGCAGAGCGGGCGGGTTCACACCATGCAGCCACTGCCCCACATGCAGCCCTCCCAGGCTGTTACCTCTTCCAGCAGCTGGTGAGGCAGCTTTCTCTTTCGCTTTAAACTACCCCAAGTGTTTCCTAAAAGCCCCTGGCAACGCTTCCAAAGGGTTTTAGAGCCTGAGGGTTTAGTGGCAGGGAGCTGAGCAGCAGGAGAGAGATAGAGAGAGGCGAGGGAAGTGTGAGGTGAGGAGCTCTAGCCAAGGGAGTGCAGACAAACGGGTGGCACAAGCTCGTCCTTAGCCCTTGGGAATCGCTCAGCATCCAGCACGGGGACAGCCCAGGGACAGCCTGGGCACGGGGACAGCCCAGCCAGGTGCCACCATGGGAGACGCCCTACAAGCCCCCAGCACAGCTCCCCATGGTGCCGCACTTACGGTGCAGCCCCACGTACCGTCCTTGGCGCCTCCTCAATCTGCACCTTCTTCTTCTCACCCTTCTTGCTGATGCTCAGGATCAAGTTGACTGTTCCTCCCAGCCCGCTGGGGCCCCGTGGCGGCAGCAGCAGCGTAGAGGTCTCAGAGGAATCCCAGGCCACAGCCTCCTCAGGGGGTCCCAGGTTGCTAGGCTTCCCCCAGCTCTGCTCCCCTCCCAGTGGTGTGTCCGAGAGAGGCGATGCTGGAAGGGAGCCCACTGCTCCCACTGGCACCTGCGGCTCTGGACCTGGCACAGGTGTGGGGAGGGAGCAGAGCGTGATCCTGTCTGGGCTAAGGATGCTCTCCCCAGCACACGGGGCACTCTGCTCCTGCGGATTAAAAGGAAAGAGACAGTAGAGGAAGGCTCGCTCTATTTCAAGACAATCCTCCCCTTGTCCTGCCTGAAGCACCGGGTGTCGCAGGGCAAGACACCTTCATCATCTACTCCTGTGCCACAGGCTTCATCCAGAGCTCTCAGTGCAGCTGGGTGCTCACCTGGCTGGCAGGGGATGCTTGCAAGGGGCTCTCTGGATCCTTCCTGTCCTCCTGCTTGTTCCCAGGGTCCCGCTGGTGCCTCTGCGCTCGCCAGCGCACCAGCACCCAGCCCAGCATGCTCTGCAGCTCCTCCAGGCGCTCCTGGATCTGTGAGGATGGAAAGGAGGTGCTGGGGGGCTCGCAGGGACCCTGTACCGCTCACCGGGCTCCGTGCCCACAGTCTGCTCTCTCCTCCAGGTCTGCTCCAGCGGGATTTCCGTAGGATGCTGAGAGGCTGCTCACCACTTACCATTGCACTCAAGTTGTGCTCCTCAGCCACCAGCTGCTGCCCTGCTGCTGCCAGCTTCTCAAACTCCTTCAGCTTCGCCTCAATCTTCCTTTCCAGCTCCTCACACTGGGGCTCCAGGAGACCGTGGCTGCTTGGGCTCTCTGAGAAGATCTGAGCCCGCGTGTCCTCTGTCCAGGAGCTGAGGGCACAGGAAGGACAGGCTAAGGTACAGACCAGCTCAGCCCTAGAGAAGCCATTCCTGACCTGTCCTCATCTCCTAAAGGACGTGGTTTCTCAATCACACAAAGCGTTCCAAAAGCTGCCAGTGGCCGTTCCTCAGCTGAGCTGAGTGACACATGAGATCTTATAGATGCTGCCTCGGCCCTGGCTCTGGTTCCAGCACTGCTTACGTACATGCCGGCATCCCCAGCTCTGGCAACATCACACTGTTAGCACCGCCGCCACAAAGGTAACCCCCAACAGCTCACTGTCACTTACATCATGGCCAAGTAATCCTTGAAGAAGTGCCGCAGCCGGCCAGCCTGCTGCACGTGGGCACGGGTCTCCTGCAGCAGCTCCCGCAGCTCTGCCCACACCCGCAGTGTGCGCTGCGCCTCCCGGCCGATGGGGCACAGGTGTGTGGGGCAGAGCTCTTGCAAGCGGGAAGCCTTCCGCTCCAGCTCCTCCAGCTTCCCCTGCAGGCTCTCTGACACCACACGCTGAAGACCAGAGAGAAAAAGGGATTCAGGATGCTTAGCGTGACATAGTCATGAACTCTCAGCTCTTAACCTCGGCGCAGGATCCTCTTCACGTGCTGGTTATGATGCACCCAACCCATCCCATTCCCTGCTGCACGAAAGGGCCGGGGGCAGCGCTACTCCCTGCAGCCACGATGGGCTCTCCTGCATCCTGGGACTCAGGGATGGAGAGGAGCACATCAGCAAGGATGTGGGGGCTCTCCTAGGGCACGGTGAGAGCGACGCTGCATTGGGAGGATGAGCAAAGCAAACGGCTGTGGCTTCCCCGCATGCCCGCCTGAGTCACCTCCCCACTGACGGAAAGATGAGCGAGGCGCTGGCAGCCGGGCGCTGGCACACGGGAGCTGACGTAAGCGCTCTCCCTTCCCTGGCCCGAGCTGGGCTCCACTGGAAAATTCCAGCCTGGACGCCGCAGCGTGCCAAGGCTGACGACACCTGGGCCCCCGGGGGCCAGCGCCTCCCCGGGATGGCCTCATCCAGCCCCGACACCTCCCCAGCAAGGCACCCAGCCGGCCACGGTGCTCCCAGGCTTACCTCCATCTCCTGCTGCCGGCTCTGCAGGCCCTGCAGCCCCGGGAGGTCCTTCTCGCTTTTCACTGTGGTGAAACCGCTCTCTGCTTGGGCAGTGTCACGAGCCAGGGCCTTGGCTTCGCAACAAAGGGCCTCCAGGCAGGGGGACACCTCTGCCACCTGGGTGGGCAGGAGGAGGGAGATGAGCCCCAGGGCAGATATATAGCAGCACGGGAGGGATGGGGAACGCCCTCCTGTTGCAACACCGATCCCATTTGTGCCCCGCAGGGATGAGTCAAGGTGCATTCCCCATCCCAACTAGGTGGCACGTCCAGCTGGAGGTGGACAACCCGCGTGGCATCCCTCAGCCCTCACGTCCTGTCCCCTACCAGGCACTCCAGGCTTTCCGTCTCCACCGCCACCTCCACAACCCGCTCACGCTCCTTCACCGCACTGTTCAGCATCTCCACGGCCTCCTGCAGCTCTCCCAAAGGACTGCTCACCTCCTTGCTGTCTTCAGCCTGGGCTGAGAGCGGGGGAAAAGCCCCCTGCGAGCCACGACACCTGCTCCCTGGCTGAAGCCAAGAAACACTGGGTGTGAGTGAAATGGGGAGCGACCCTCTAAGCAGCCAGGTTGGAGAGGGCCCCCCTAGGGTCTCCCTGCCTGCCACAGATCAACCCTCGGGCTGGTCCGTCCCCGCTGCTCACCGCCTCAGGTCCCTGCCGGCTTCGTGACTCCTCCTCTTGCAGGTTCTGCAGGAACTCGGACAGCACCAAGGAGTCACGCAGGTCAGCGGCTCGGCGCCGCAGCGCTGACTGCACTCGTGCCAGCCTACAGGGACAGGTGTCTGACATGGGGGACAGGACACCCTGCAGCTCCTCAGGTGGAGCTTACCCACTCCTCACCCACCCTGGGACCAGGGAGGACGCAGCCCGCCCTTGCTACTCACTTCTCCTCCACCATCTCCACCTTCCTCTGCATCTTCTTCGCCCCCTCATGCTCCACGGATGTCTCGCTCGCTGCCTCCTCCCGCAGTGCCTGGAGCTTGAGGCCGCATAGCGTGAGCTGCCTCTCCAGCTGGTCTGTCCCCTCCAGGTCCCGGCGCAGCTCCGTGGGGCTTCGCATGGGGGCTGGCTCTGAGAGCGACCCGGCCACAGCTTGCAGCCATCGTTCAGCACGGTCCAGCTCCCCCACCAGCCTCAGCGCCTATAGGGACAGCAGGGAGGGAAGAACAGCCCCACCATTGGCTCTGAGCCACCCAGGGGTGCAGAGAGCCCTGCCGTGGGTCCCAACGTGCACGTGATGCTGCTCACCTTATCGATTTCCCGCAGCACCGCGCCATTCTCCTGGTGCTTCCTCTGCAGGTCCTCCCACAGCTCACCCAGCTCCCGCAGCATGGCCTCCACCTGCGGGCTGCCCGCTGCCTCCTGCTCCTCCTGGAGGGGAAACAGCAGTCGGGACGGCCCTGTCCAGCGATCCCCTGCTGCCCTGTGCCAGATGGGGCTCAGCCCCAGTGCTGGAGCTGTGGTCCAGCGTGGCCCTACCTGGCAGGCACCCTGCACCTGGGCCTCCAGTGGCCGCGTGCCCCGCTCTGCCTCTGCCGGGACTTTCCTCTTCCTGCAGAGTGGGGGACAGTCAGGCATGGGGAACCCCCTCCCTGGGGCTCCACTGTGAATGAAGGGTCTGAGGCTGCCACGCCGTCCCCCCAACCCAAGCGCCTTTCTGCCCCCCTGGGGAGGAACTTTAGACGCTGGGTCTCAGCAGGTGCCCCTCTGTTCCCATTCCACTATTGACAGGCACCTCCCAAGCCCATACCTCTTGCTGTCCCCTCCTGGTGCTGCAGATCCAGGGCTGCTCCTCTCACCTCGCACGTGCTCCACCATCTTCCTCGCCACGTCCTTCTGCACCTGTGGCACGAAAGGACCAATGCCTCCTTTGCCAAGCCCAAAGCGTGCTTAGCTTTGGATGACTGAAATGCTCATTGCTATGGCTCTCTATATCTCAACCCTGGCTGAGTGACAGGGTTTGGCCAACAACCAAATTCCCACAGGCTTGCCTGTCTCCCTGCTGCACAGCCCTGGAGATGCTGGGGCAGCAGGGCTGAGCTGCCATGCTCACCGTGACACCAGGACCTCTCTTCTGTCTGTCTCCTGTGTTCTTCCCCTCCAACTCCTGGACAATAACACGTCCACAGGGCTCAGTGATTACAGCCACAGCTTCACTCCCCGGGAAACCACTCACTGGAGCCAGTGCTGGAGCCTTCTCGTTCCTGGAAAGGGGCAGAGTGCAGCACGGTATAGAAGGGATAGGATGGACTGGAGCTCAGGGAGCAAGGTGGGAGCTGCCCTACCTCAGTGCCTGCTGGAGCTGGGCCCAGCTCTCCTTCACATCTCGGTGCTTGGCAGTGACACGAGCTGCCAAGCTGGGCTGCAGGCTGAGCAGCTGGGACACAGTCACGTCCAGCATCTGGAGGACAAGGAGCAGGCAGGGAGCAGTGGCAGGACTGCTGAGGGATGTGGTGTCTGTTTGTCCCCCCACTGTCCCCCAGGGTACCTCCCCCATGCAATATCCCATGGGTGCCAGAGCTGACCTGGTAAGACACATGAACCCATCTACCAGGATGCTACGCTGGCTCGGAGAATGAGCCCTGCACTTACCATCACTTGGCTGGCTATGTCCCTGACATCCTGATCCCGGCTCATTTCAGCTTCTCCTTGCTTCCCCCCGCTGCAGACGTTCCTCCGCTGCAAGAAGAAGCTACAATCAGTGGTGGAAGAGGGACAGGAGCTGCTGACATGTCAAACACATGTCGTCCAGCAAAGCAGTGCTTGCTGTGTTGGGCTCTCATCCCACACTGAGCTCTGTCCCACAGCTCCCTGAACTCTGTGCCCAGAAAATGCTCAGCATGGCAGCCTTCATGCAAGGCATGAGAATGGGCTGTTCCCCACCCAACTTCATTCTGCGTGGGGCTGTGTGGTCCTGGGGTTCGAGTGCCAGTACCTTGGCATGGATGGCATCCAGCAGGGCATCCGCTTGCTGCAGGAAGGTAGCAACCTCCAGGGCCAGCTGCAGAGCCTCGTGGTGCTCCTTCAGGGTCCCCTGCAGCCGCAGCCACCTGCACAGACGGGAAGGCAGACGTGAAGGCTGACCTGTGCCACGGTGCTGGCCGCACCAGGAGGAAGCCCAGCTCTGCCCTGCGCAGCCCATGCTGCCTCTGCTCACATCTTATTGAGGTGCTTGCGCCGGGCGGAGATGGTCCTGCTCTCACTTTTGCCTTGTTTCTCTAGCTTCTGGGCCAGGCTGTTAAGCTCCTCATGCAGGCTCTGGAACTGCTGCTCCTCCTGCCCACACAGAGACAGAAATAAGAGACAGAGATGTGAGGCCTCACTTGCAGGCTGGAAGGGGGAAACGGAGTGGGCTGTGAGGTTGAGCTCCCCCCAAATCAACCCCCAGCAGCCTCTCACCTGCTTCAAGTCGAGGATGCGGCGGGTGAGCTGGATCTTGTCCGGGCTCTCCTGCAGGAGGGCTGCCAGGGAGGGCTTCTCCTCCTGGGACAGGGGAGGCTGTGAGCAGGTGGGGACACGGCTGGCGTCCCACCCCGGGGCACGATGCCCACAGCCCGCACCTTGCTCCGCATCCAGGCCTCCAGCCGCTCCGCCTTCCTGCCAAAGTCCTGCAGGCTGCGCAGCCCACCCAGGGCCCGGCTCTGGTTGGCGGCCGTCTGTCTCAGGAGCTGCCACTGTTCCCGCAGGGCCAGCAGCTGCCTCCGCACCGCCTCGGCGCCGGGACTCGGCCCACACATCAGCTGCTCACCCATCTGCAGGGCCACACTCAGCACCGGGGGCTCCCGGGGCTGTGCCCCACCACGAGAGCCTGGGGCCGGCGGGGAGCTCACCTGGTTGAGCTTTATCAACGTGTTCTCGAAGTCCTTCATCTCTCTCTGCAGGGTCTGAGTCGCCTGTTCCCAGTCCTGGAGGTCGCAGCCATCCTTCAGGTCCCGCAGCTTGCCTAGCACCCAGCCTTCCGCCTGCAGCACGGGAAGAGCCGTGTGTGTACGGACGGCTCTAACAGAGCACACGGGCTCAACTCACCCTGGCACGACGGGGCGGGATGGCGAGCAGCCGCCTTCCCCGCCTGCTCCGCCCCAGCGGGAGCAGCTCCTCACCCCCGCTCCCTCTCCGCTCCCCATTCCCATGCTGCTGGGGAGGGAACAGATGAGGAGGAAGGCGGGAAGGCGCCCGCACACGTGGGGAGGAAGCAGGGCCCGCTGCGGGCTGACCCCCTCTCCCGGGGCTGACAGCCAGGCGGAGGCGGCCAAGCATGATCTCACGCCGCAACAATGGCTCCGCTCGAGGCCGCTGCGCAGCTCTTCCCGTCCCACCGCCCGCACGGAGGGCAGCCGGCCCCAACCCATGCCCTGCCAGGCTCACCTGCAGCACCTCCCGGTTGAATTGGGCGAGCGGGGGGCTTGGCTCGGGCGTGCCCGGGGGTCCCACAGCAATCTGCCTGCTGCTTCTCGCTGCCACCAGCTCCTTGCTCCTGGGACTCTCCCTGTGGGGCGCTGCTGGAGGGGCTCCCGCCAGCTGGAGGGCAGAGGGGGGCGGGGGGGTCAGCGTGCTGTCCCAGGGCCCTCCGCACCGCCTCCAGGACGGGCACGTGGTTTGGAAGCCTGGCTCAGCTCCGTGGGCCTGCCTCGGCCCTCAGCCCACCGCCCCGCCAACACGTTTGGAGCGCTCTCAGCCAGTTCCCAGGCCTCGGGCCCGGGCACCGCGCTCACTGCTCCCCCGGCACGCGGAGTGCGTGTGCCCACAGCACGGTGACACCCCAGGGGTGCTCCCGAGTCACCCCACGGAGAACGGAAGGGCACAAAGCGACCCAAGCAGACACCTGCTCCCGGTGAAGGGAGAAGCGCGGCCTCTCCCTGGGGCCCGGCGCTGACGAAACACGCTGTCAAGGCTCCAGCTCTGCCGGGGGCCATGGCGAAGGTCAGCCAGCACGAGGGGTTGGCCCCGCTCCAAGCGCGGCCCTGGGCCCAGCTGCACGGAGCTGGGGGGAGCGCGGCCACCCAGAGCTCATTCCCAGCATGGCGGCCGGGCCCCGCCGCCCCCAGGGACAGCGCTACCCCCAGCCCTGTCACAGCCGAACCCGGGCACCGCGGGAAGCACCAGGCCACCCCAAGCCGGAGCTGATTTCACTTCATGCCAGGTCTGGTCACGCCAGCCTCCAGCTCGCCCCAGGCCCTCCACCCCACAGCCGGCTTCCCAGGTGGCACAGGGCAGCGGTCCCCTCCAAGGACCCAGTGGCAGCATGCCTGCTGGCTGGCACCTCCTAGGAGCGGGGCTGCGGGGCCAGGCAGTGGCTGCAAGCTCCCTAAGCACCGTGGCATGTGCTGCCCTGCTGGTGACACGG
Source organism: Gallus gallus (assembly GCF_016699485.2). Taxonomy (NCBI): domain Eukaryota; kingdom Metazoa; phylum Chordata; class Aves; order Galliformes; family Phasianidae; genus Gallus; species Gallus gallus. The sequence continues at coordinate 30,004,900 of NC_052534.1, forward strand.
GAGCTGCATTTCAAAGCCCTTCTGTCTAACCACAAGAACTACACGAGTGCTTCCTTTTTTCTCTCTCTCGCTTATTTTTCTTTTTTTAATAGCAGCACAGATTCTCAGGCCCTCCTGCAACTCTGATGTCTTCAGCCCGTGGACACGGCAGCAGCCCACAGCCCACAGCCTCTGGGAGCCACAAACTCAGAGCCGGCTCTGCTGTGCCCACTAACCCCATGCGCATCCCCAAGGCTCCATCCGCCTCATTTGTGAGGCAGCCTCCTTGGCAGCAAACCCACAGCTCCATCTGTCAGCCCCAAACCATGCCCTTGGCTGGGATGCTCAGGATACGTACCATACCAAAAGGGGAGCCTCCGTCCACGGGAGAGGAGAAACCGCCGGACCGGGGGCTGCCAGCCTCACGCTTCTCATCCTCAGCATCCACATCCTTCCTAAGAAAGACCTAGAGGAGGGCCAGGCGTGTCCCCATCAGCATCTCAGCGGTCGCAGCACCTCGTGCCAGCCGCTCCCTGCCCAGGCAGAGATGCGCTGCCTGCGGGCATCCTTCTGCCGCACGGCACAGCAGGGCAGGGAAAGCACGAGCCCACCGGGGGCCGCCACCCCAGGCGCTCCGGGAGACGAGGACACAAAGGCGGCTGACTCACAGGGAAGGGCACCCGCGGGACCGAGCGGTGGCGGGTGTGAGCGGGAGAGGCAGAGGAAGGGAGCCCGGGAGCCGCGGGTAGGTGCGGAGAGGAGCGCGGAGAGGAGCCCCGGCGAGCTGCTGCGTTCCTGCCCCCGGCGCTGCCGCCCGTCCCACAGGGGGACGCTCCATCCTTCCACCCGCACCCCCGCGCGGCCGACCCCCGCTCTCAGCCTCGCGCCCCCGCGCCGCGCGGACAGGAAGGGCCGCTCCCGGCCGCGCACCGCGCCGAGCACGTGGCGCTGCCTTATATGAGCGCGGGGAGCCCTCGGCCGCTACCCGGAGCTGTACGCGTGCCGGGGGGAGCGGCGCGGCTCCGCCTGGCCTTTATTGGCAATGCAGAGAGCGGCTGGCAGAGCGCTGCGCGGCTCTCCCGGCGCTGTCCCGCCGCGAAGCGGCTGCCGCGAGCCGCGGTCGCACCGCAGCGGGATCCCCGTCCACGCACGCGGGGCTCTCGGCGCCGCCGGGTTGGGGCGCAGAGGGCGGCCGCCAGGCCCCGTCCCGCTCCCGGGGGGGGCAGCGGCCTCGTCCCGGCCTCCGTGAGTCACTTCCCTTCTCCCGGCCTCGGTTTCCCCTCCGGTCAAAGCGGGGGGGGGGGGGGGGGGCGAGTTCCCGGCTCCCCGCACGCAGCCGCACCCCGAGGGCCGAGCCCCGCTCCTTCCGCAGCCCCGGCGAAAGCCCGGCCCCGGCCGGCCCGGACCCCCGAGCCCTCCAGAAGCGCAGGGGGGCACAGCAGCCGTCCCGGCAGCCCCGGGACCCAGCGCCGCGCCCGCAGGGGCGGACGCGGGGCGCGCTTACCTTGACGTGCGCCGTCCCCGCGCCGCTGTTGTTGTTGTTGTGGTTCCTCTCGCCGCCGACCCGGGCGGGGTCCCGCGGTGCCCCCGCGTCCCCCCCGTGCCAGTTGGACAGCGTGATCCTCTTGATGGAGCGCGCCAGGGCGCCGCGGCTCACCCTCTCCTCCTCGCCCCCCCCGGCCGGGCCGGCGCCGGTGCCGCTGCCGGTGCCGCGGGGCTGCTCGCGGGGGCCGGCCCGCGCCTGGGCCAGGTACAGGGAGATGCGCTGCTCCAGGCCGGCACGGAGCCCGCGGCGGCCGTCCAGCGCGGAGGCGAGGGCGATGCCGGGGCAGGAGTCGGCGGAGAACTCGGCGGCGCACTTGGGCAGCGAGAGCTTGGTGCTGATGGTGAAGGGCTGCACCTTCCTCGCCGTGCTGCCCGACATCCTCCCGCTGCCCGCCGCCGGGGAGAGGCTCCGGGACGGGCGGGCGGCCGGGGAGGAGCGCGGGCCCGAAGCGGCGGCGCGGCTCGCCCGCTCTCCGTCCCCGGCCGGCTCCTTCCCCGGCGCGGGCGCGGCGGTGCCGGGGCGGGCGGCGCGGCGACGGGGCCGCCCCTTCCCGCGGGGGCTCTCAGCGGGGCGGCCCCGCGGCGGGGGGCGGCGGCGCGGGGGGCGGTGGCGCGGCGGCCATGGCCGGGGCGGCCTCTGCCGCCGGCCGCTCCGCCGGCCCCTCCGCCCCCGCCGGGGCGCGTCCCCTCCTCCGGGCCGGGCCCTCCTCCCGCGGCGGGCAGGGCAGGGCGAGGCGAGGAGAGGCGAGGCGAGGCGGCCGGGGGGCGCTCGCTACGGGCGGCCTCAGGCGTCCGCCTTCTTGTGCAGGTTGAGGATGCAGAGCAGGCAGGTGAGCAGTGCCTGGCGGCTCTCCCGGGAGCGCAGCCGGCGCCCCAGGCGGCGGAGCGGCGGCAGGAGGCGCTTGCGGGCCAGCTGCAGCAGGCGGGCGAGCAGGGCGCGCAGCAGCGGGGCGGCCAGCGGCACGGCGGGCATCGCGGCCCCCGCGGAGCTCCGGCGGCGGCGGCGGCGGCGCCGGGACGGGAGCGGGTGCGATTCGGAGCGCGGCGCTGGGGCCGTCCGCCGGGGCCGCCTCCTCCCGGCCGCTCTCACCGCCCCGGGGGTCTCTCCTCCCTCGGAGCCCGTCCCGTTCGGCCCCACGCGCGCCGCGGCCGCCAGGAACGGCAGGGCCCCCCGAATGGCACGGGCGTCCGGGCGGCGAGGAACGCCAATAAAAGCGAAAAGCAGCTGCCCGTTTAAATGCCCCCTCCTCCCACACGTCTTCTGTAAGCGATACGGCCCCGACCCATCTGTTGGTGGCGGTGCTGGGAAGGAGGGGGCGAGGGAGGACCGACACCTGCCCTGGGCGCGGTGCGGGCTGCGGGGGCTCCTGAGCAGGCGGGCCCAAAATACTCCTCTGTGTCACTCCGTGCTGCCGAGTGCCACCCAAGGGCCGGGAGTGCGCACACGTGGGGCAGGGAAGCGCCGGGTGATGGGGATGCCAGCGCAGAAGGGGCTTTCTATTGGGTTCGGCTGGACGAGGGCAGTAGCCTGGGCCCGCAGGCTGGGGGAGCGTGGGCAGGAAGGCCCATGGTACGCCTCTGTGCCCCTCCGCCTCCCCCTGCATCCAACCTTTGTTGTGCTCCCCGTGGCTGTCCGGCCACGTTTCCTCCCCTTGTTCCCGTCCAAAGCCATGCCAGGAGCTTGCTCTTGGCTCCCGCTTGAGCAGAACTTAGGAAAATAAACAAGGGACCGAAAGCCCCCACTCTCTTTCCTCATCTTGGCTCACTCGGTGCAAGCCACCCTTCATCCAGAGAGCCCATTTGGGCGGCTCAGCCAAGGTGACCTTTCCCAGCCCTGCAGATCCCTCCCGGAGAGCCAGGGATGGATGAGGGAAAGGGCCAGCCATGCCTCAGTGCGGAGCTGCCACGTGCCTTGGTCAGAAACAGCTCTGGGAGCTGAGGGACATCGGTGATGTCAGCCTTGAGACCAGCCTCACATCGGGCCTAGGACCGGCCTCCCACGGCCTTTGCTTCTGCCTGGGCTGGAGGACTCTCATCCTGCGCTGCCTCCATCCCTGAGGTAAAGGACAGGCTTTGTGCTTCCTTAGCAGTGAGTGGATCCCCCTTTACTGGGGAGGCGGTGGGCAGTCTGGAGCGAGGCTGTGGGCTTTGCTGCTCTAACCCTGGGTGAGTCATTTCCTCTCTCTGTGCCTTTATTTCCCCAGCAGGCACCAATTGTGATGGATGAGAATGGAGATCGTATTCCCCACGGAGCTTTACCTATTGCTGCGAAAAGACGCTGAGCAGAAGGGGTCAGGAAGCCTTCCCGTGGATTCAGTCCCTGTAATCCCAGAAGAAAGGAAGGCACCGGCCGAGCACAGAGGTGATGCAGTGCCTGCCTGGGGGCACTCTGTGGGCCTCACGTGGGGAATGGAAGATCCCTCGGGAACAACGGGGCTGCAGTGTGCACCTGCTGCAGAACCTGCTCTATCCTGGGGCACAAGTGGAGAGCAGCAGAAGCAGCGGCTGCTCTGCCAAAGCCAGTGTCTTGCACCATCACAGCCTTCAGCCCACGTGGGGCAGTGCCTGTTTGCCAGGCTGCCGTGCCGTGCCGAGAATGCGGAGAGGTGCTGAGCCCCTTTCCCCAGCTGGAAGTTCAGGGCCTTCAGCCTTGGGGCAAAAGCACAGCCCAGAGGGGTGGAGGGAGTTAACCCCGATCCTGTAGCGAGTGACACGTCCCACGTCCCCTGTCCTTGCGGGCTGGCGGCAAGGCAGGGTGCTCTGCTGCCAGCCGTGGGGACAAAGCCCCAGGATCCAAAGAGCCCAGCGTGGCAGCCAGCTTTGCTGGCCAGGAGGGCCCTGGGGAGCACCCGTGACAGTGGAGCGCGGCTCAGCGCAGGAGGAATGCCGGCCATTTCTGCTGGGGTAGGAGGCAAGCGCTATAAATAGTTTGTTTAACTCACTGCATCCAGGCCCTGAAAGGCTCCAACCCGCATGCATTCCCCTTTTCCTCGCGCTGTTGAAAAAGGCCAAATCCTGCAGCTGCCGAGCAGCACCCGCAGCCTTGCCCATGGGTCCCCTTGTTTGGGGCCGGATCCACATCGTCCCTTGGGCTCACCAAAGACGTGTTGGCTTTCTGGGGAGCCTCTCCCCACCCGGTGCTGGGTGCAGGATGCTGCTGGCACCCAGCTGCTGGTGTAGGGGAGCAGAAAGGGGGCTGCCCCCCCAGCTCTTTGCTCACACAAAGGTCGCTTGTACCCACAGGACTGGCATTCCTGCTGCTGAGGGACGGGGCATCCAAGGGGGAGACGGAGTCTGAGCACAGCTGCTGGGGCAGCTGCTGAGGACAGCCACAGCCCGCACACAGCCAGGCTGGGGAGGACAGACACTAGCAGCTGGAGAGACACAGGAGACCCTCAGGCAGGCAGACGCTCCAAGAAGGCAGGGGATGGGATGCCATGGCAGCAGGAGGGGGACAAGCCAGGCCACTCCCTGTGGCATTCGCTGGCAGCTGGGAACCCCCACCTGCTGACCCCCTGCAAATGCTGGGCTGCCAGCTGCTGGGGCCAGCAGGGAGAGGACCCACCAGCTGCTGCTTGGAGGGGGCACCTGTCACCCCAGAGCCAGGTGGGAGTGTGCCCTACAATGGGGCCTGTGTGCACCATGGGGCTTGCAGCTGGGACAGTGCTGACAGCTCCCACTCTACCCAGAAGGAAGGCTGGGCCCAGCCACACTCAGGCTGGGCTGAGCCGTGCTAGTGGGGCATAAACCCGGATTCCATGGGCACCGATGCCCCACACACCAAGGGACCTCCAAAGCAGCCCTTACCCTGCACAGTGCCTTCTGTCCCCATACACTGGCTGTGCCGGGCCCCAGCCACCCTCCACCCCATGCTGGGGACTTCCACCAGCTAAGACTGGGACCCCCCTGTTGTATAAATCATTACCATCTGAGCCCCTGTCCAACAGAGCTAGGTTTATTGCCCCGAGCACAAAGAGGAAGCGGGCCTGCCAGGTGGGCAGGAGTGGTTATTGCTGCAAGCACGGCCTCCGGAGCCGTAGGCCTGGGAGCGGCTAAGGGCCTGCCTGCCTTGGCTGGGCCTTTGCCCACTGCCATGCTGGAGCCACCCCATCATCCACAGGAACAGAGGGGGGTGAGGAGTGTGGAGAAGTGCAAATACATTGGCACAGGAGCATATCTGTGCTGAGTGAAGGAGCCCGAGGGCTGTAGGGATCATAACAGGGTGAAAGGAGGGGGGAAAGAGGAAAACAGACAACTGTGTACTGGAGAAATGCCTCCCAGCCATCACCAGTCCTCCTTGGCCCAACTCCACCGTGGCAGCAGGAGGGGAGGCCAGGACAGCCCTGGGGAAAGGGTGTAGTGGTACTGCTGTGCGTGCATAGGATGAGAGGAGCACGATGGGCTGTGTTATAGTGGCACGTGGCAGGGGAGTGCTTAAATGATAGGCTTTGGCCCTATGGTGGGACAGAGGGGGGCAGAGAGTAAGGGGTGTGAGGGAGAGCTTGAAGGCCACGCAGAAAGAGGTTGCGGCAGGAGGTATTGAACACCAGTGTCCTGACCAGCTGCAGCTCCGTGCTTTGGTCATGTTTAGTGCTGATGAGTGCAAGGCAATGGCATTAAGAGCGTGTAACTTCTCACCCTGGTTCCCCATGAACCAACTGCCCTGCCTAAGCGAGGCAGCATCTGCTGATGCTCCCTGGGACAGGTAGCACATGCCACAGGGGATGAGACAGCACTGGAGCAAGCAAAACAAGTCCTCCTCCTCTTCCCCCCCACAGCTCCCACCTCTCCCTGCCGGGTGGATAGCCCCCAGTCTGCTCCTGCACTGGCCTCTAAGCAGCTGCCCCAAAGCTAGGTGCAGTGAACTACAGACTCCCCGTGCTGCTTGCCCTCCTTCTCTTCTGGGGTGGGACAAGAGGAGGAGAAGGGTGGAAAGCAAGCCCAGCCCAGAAAAGGAGAAGGGCAGCCCCTGCCTGCCTTGCCCCCTGCAAAATGCTCCATGGGTGAGGGTGGAGCGAGGCGTGCTGACAGGCAGGGCTGGTGGCTCAGCATAGGATGGAGCAAGAGGAGGGAGATTATCCTGTGTCCATGGACCTGAAGCGAGGCACTTGGAGGTGGCCTGGCCTGCTGGAGCGTCCTAGTCACAGCGCATCTGTCCTGGCTCCTAGCCGCACATTGTCAGCAGCAGCCACTGAGGAGAAGGAGAGAGGATGAGCAGGGGCTGGTGCACACAAACCCAAAGGCCCTCTGAGAACAAGACCTGACAAAGTTCCCTTTCCCATCTCTCAATCTTTAACACCCACAGGGCTGGAGGGCACTCTACAACCCACCCCAGGTGTCCCATCCACTTTAGCGTCTTCTCCCTTGTCTCCACCCCACCTCATTACACCGAGCTCTCACCTCAGCGAGATTCATGACAGCGGTGCCAGTGCCATCACGATCCATGCTGTGGAAGAACCCTGGAGGGCACAATGGCAATGTGAGCAACACGGCCCTCTGTCCCTGCCCTCCCCAGCCTGGTCCAGCACTCACTGAACATTGTCTCCAGCTTCACCAGGCAGCAGACAAAGTTGTCGAAGTCCACGCCCGTCTCAGCATCTGCGTAACGGGCAACCACCACCTGATGCAGCTTGTTATTCAGCTTGAAACCTGAAAGGCAGGGAGTACTCAGCACCCACAAGAGGTGGGAGAAAATGCAACTATCAAAGTTCATGTTCTCACCAGAAGGGGCCAACACCCCACCCAAGGAAGGCCATTGAACCTAGCTTTGGTAGGAGTAAGGGATGCTCTTCCTGGAGCTACAGCCCATTGCCAAATGAATGCTAGCTCACTGACCCGACTTTGCCAGGATGGGACCTCACAGGTCAGATGAGGATGGCTGGGACAACCTTGTGTGTATCCCGGCTCTGAGGATGCCAGCAACAAGCGAGGATTGGTGGGAGAGAATCCAGCTTACATATAGGCCTCATCTCATGACAGATTGGCTCAAAGCTCACAATGTAGGCTGGTTCCACGGTTCTCCAGCTACTTGAGACAGAGCTCCTACAGTGTTCCTCCACCCTCAGCCCAGCCCCATCCTCTCCAGACTTACCAGCTGACTCTAGAGCCATGCGCATCTCGTATGAGCTCATGGTGCCTGATTTATCCAGGTCATACTGGCGGAAGATTGTCTGCAAAAGCCATCACAGAGGACGTGAATGGCAGGCCCTCCCTGCGGCTTGGTCATCCCCCTGCCCCAGCAGGGTGCTACCCCTTGCATCCCTCTCCTCCTCACCAGCCAGCTGCGGATCTTGTTCCATAGGATCTGGAACTCCACCAGCCCCAGGCGGGCACTGCCATCTTTCTGGACAGCAGAGGGTTAAGGAGAAAGCAGCCAGTAAAAGGGTGGAGTAGCTGAGCAGGCAGAGAGTGGCAAAGCAATCAGACCCTGGGTACCTTGAGTGAGAAGAGGCATTTCGGCCAGGCCAGCTCTCTTTCAAGTTCCCTCCCCATTCTGCAGCATAGGCAAGATCAGAGCCTGCAGGCCAAAAGGGAAAGTTCAATGCTTAAAGCAGCTGCTGTGCAGCACCCCAGGAACACCGAACTTTGGCACAGTGCTGCCATGCAGCAAATGGGATGCTAGGGCATATCTGGAAAAGAGCTCAGAGCAACTTCTCTACACTTGCCTGACCCCTCCAACTGCACGTCCTTGTGCAAGCAGGAGCACAGCCCAGGGCTCTTGTTACTTTACACCTCTCATCCTCAACCACAGGATGGCCCTGGGGGAAAGAACCCCAGCACCCTTCTTTCCCCACCAATAACGCTTTAAGCTTGCATGGTCTCACAGCATGCCACACTAGGGTGAAGTGTGGGTGGTGGCTGCTGCGTGTGAACCCACAGGGAAGCGAAACACTGGGCTGCCAGCTGCCATCCCAAAGCACCCTCAGTGCAGCCACAAGGTCCCTTTCTGCCCTTTTCCCAGTTGCTCAGCCTTGGCACAACTAGAGAGCCGAGCCCTAGTTCCCACGGAGAAGTGTGCTGGCTGCCAGGCTGAGCGCCAGGAACGCCAGCCCCTGCCCACAATGCCAAGAGGATACATCCATCAGGTTGACCATGTTGCGGCAGGAGTCCAGACTGAAGCCATCCGTCTTCAGATCTTTGTCTGAGGAGGAAGGAGGAGGGGGAATCGTGTGCATCAAAGCACAACCTGCTGAACCGGCCTGGGCTACAGGGGAAAAGGGCAGCACTCACGTCTGGCGATCACTCTGTTCAGAATCGTCTTGAGCTCGAAGACGCTGATTTCCATGTCCTGCAGTAGGAGCAAAGTTAGTAGAACCCCTCACCTCCCCCCACCCCTGGGGATAGCTGAGCTGAATTTCAGCATTTACTGGTGTGCAGGGCTGGGACGAGGCACGCTACGGGCTGGAGCTTGCTCATGGGAGAGACAGGCCCCTGGGAAACTGTGAGAGCTCCCACAGAGCCCCTGCTCTGTGCAGCTCTGATGGCCAGTGGCCTGATCCCTTTCCTACGCTCCAGACTTGCCATGGGCTTCCCAGGACTTGGCACAACGGTACCCACCTCCCCTGCCAGCTGCTGGAACATGTTCTTGAAACCATCCTCAATGTCGTCCTCGGTTATTTCTTCCTGAGGCCAGAAAGAGAGGTTAGTAATCAAAGCCAGGCGCTGCCCTGCCTCAGAGGCTCAACAAATATTTGAGCCTCTGGGTGAGAAGTCCCTCTCACCTTTACTCCTTCTCACGTCCCCACCACTGTGATCCTTGCAGCCAGTCTCTGCCACAGTGACATCCCAAGCCCACACAGCCACCTCCCGCCCACAGCTCCCACTCCTCAGCCCCAGCCTCAGCTAAAGGAGACTGGTGGCTCCTACCTCATCTGCCAGGTCTGCCGAGATCTCCTCATCCAGCTCCCTGGGGGCAGAAAGAGGAGGGGGGGGGGGGGTGCACACAGTGACGGGAGGTCAGTGGAATCTGCTGCAGCACTCACCAACACATGTGATGACCTGGGCCAACACATTCCCTAACAAGGCAAGGGGCTGGGACGTGGCAGAAGGCTTTGTGGTGAAGACTCACGCTGTGTCTGACTGCTTCTCGGTGAAGACCCGCAGTATGAAGTCGGCCTCCTTGTGTGGCTCAAAGGTGGAGGGCACAACGATGTACTCGCCAGGGGGCAGCCGGATCTGGTTGCTCACTTCCCTCAAGTTGATGAAGGTCTCAGAGCGTGCCCGCGACTGGTTTCGCAGGAAGAAGTCCTTCTTCAAGTGCACATTCTGGCTTCCCTGGGCCTGGGAAACACACACTGTTGTGGGGAACAGCCCAGCAAGAAGGGAACCCACAAGGAGCAGCGGGACCAAGCAAGTGCAATGGGGCAGGAGATCTTCAGCCCATGGCTCGAGCATCTCTGCTGGAACAAGTGCATGGTCCCGCTGCACCCCTGCCAGTGGCTGCCTGTGGAAGAGCCGTGGTTGTCCTGCCTAGCACAAACCATCCCTCCCACAAAGAGGTACTCAGCACCCTTTAGCACTCCAACTGTTGCCAGTCTGGTGGAAATCCAACGCCACGGGGCACATGCATGCACACATGCCTGTGGGTCTGCATCAACCCATTCCTGCCCACTCCTGTGCTCCCCTCCAAGAGGCAGATGGGTCTGGTGGCTCAGGACGTACCTCCTCAGGAACCTGCAGGGAGGAGAGAAGAAGGAAAATCAGAGTGCCTATGCTGGGGTTCTATCTCCTATGGCAGGTGGAGGGGGTGACGCTGACCCACAGATTGGCCAAATCAGGTGGGAAAGGATTCCCCGAGGACTAGGGTGCCAGGTCCACGTGGGATTGTCATGGTTGAGCCAGTCTCAAGGAAGTAGCATTGGGGTTGGGGTTACCTCGTAGACAGCGAAGCCGATGGTATGCATGTCGCCCCCTACTCGCCGCTCCCTCCTACGGTGCTTCTGCATCAGGGCCACCAAGAAGCTGCAAGCCACCTCGTCATCCCCAGGGTCATCATCCTCTTCCAGCAGCTTGATCTTAAACTGGGGATTGATCCAGAATGTGGCTGGGAGGAAGAAGACACGGATGATACACCTGGCTGCATCACATCTCCAAGAGCGGAGATGCGGGAGGTACCTGGGTTGTTCCTGCAGCCCCCAGCAGTGCTCCCTCGGCGCCATGTGCCCTCGAACACCTGTGTGTGCCACCTGCTGAGCTCATCTTTGGTGAGGGCATCGGGGGTTAGGTTGCAGATCTCCAGCCTGGAGAACTCCCTCATGAAGTCCCGGAAAGACATCCTGTGGGGAAGCAGGCAGAGGCTAAGGCCAAGACATGGCTGAGGAGTGCAAGCAGCTCTGGACTCAGCCCAAGCTGTCTTTTCTAGGTGGAGAGAGATGGAAATCATCCCAGAGCCCCTTCTCATGGCAGTGAGCTGAATACTAGATGCCCTGTTGTGAAACAGGACGTATGAGCCAGGCTGTCTCTGGTGCAGTTGGCACCCACCAACTCTTTCACCCTAAGTCTTGAGAAACCAAAGCAATGACATCCAGGTGGAGGAAAAGCACAAAGGCATCATCACAGTTATAGGTGGTCTCGGGTGGGGGTACCGGGGAGCACAAAAGCCAGGACTACTGGCAAGCAGCCTGTCTAGGTGACATATGCTCAACAGCTTCAGCCTGCCTACCATGATGGGTGACAGGGATCAGAGCAAAGGGCTCCTTCTGTTCAATCTCCCATCTCCAGTGGTTCCTCTGCCAGCAATGGTGGCAGAAGAAGTAGATCAGACCCAGCATCACCCCAACATCCAGCAACACAAGACCTGCACTTGAGGCTCACTCAGACCATCAGTTTTAACAGCCACCCAGGATCTGGAGACTCATCTGAACAATCACACTTTGAACTCACAAAACACCCCTGCAGTGCAGAGTCCCACATCAGGCTACCAACATCTGCCTAAGCTGCTGCTCGCTGGTGACCACTTCGTTCTGGTGGTTTCAGAAGAAAAGCAGCAGCTTCCTCCTGCTCACTCTGCATTTCCAGTTCCTTCTCGAGTACTCAGGTTCCCCTTTCAACTACCTGACAACCACACACAGCCAGGGCCCAACCACCCTCTGGTGAAGAGCCTTTTCCTAATATTCAACCTATTAACTGGGTCAGATAAGAAAATGTTACCAGGCTTTCTAGCAATAGAACAGCTAATAAAAGCAGGTTATGTGTTCTGGGATAACTGCAGGTTCTCTTTCAGGTTCCCATGCTCATTCCCCAACTGGGTGCTGAAGAAGGGCGGCACTTTGCTCTGGCACTCACCAAAACTCTCCATCCTCCATCTTCAGTTGCAGCTCTTCTCTGTCGCTGGGGTCAATGTTGTCCCACTCGGAAGAACTGGAATAGCCGGAGGGAAACAATTAGATGAGAAGTACTCAAGGTGAGCTGAGACATTTCCAGTGCTGTGCAGTTTGGAGTTGGCCCTCAAAAGACCCATTCCCCATTGTGAAGGGAACAGCATGCTGTGAACTTCTACTCAGCAGCGCTGTGCAAGATCTCTTCTGCTGTTTCACTGGCAGTGCCAGTGGCTTACTGAAGTCCCACCTGAACTCACCCATCACTCCAGGCTCCAGTCCACTCCACCTGACCCCAGGGGTTTCTGATACGGATGAGCTGTTCCTGCTGACCCCGGTAGTTCACCTGCCAGCCATCAAATGCAGGAAGTCAAACCCACACCACAGGCCACGGCATTTTAGCTCTATTACAGTCTTATGTACCCAACTCACATCTTTGAAGGCGGTGACAGAATAGGCATGGCCCTTCACCAGCTTCTTGAAGGTCACTGCTTCCATATCAAAGGCACTTGTGATCTGAAAAGAACATGCAAACCTCAGGTGAATATGATTCGTGTAGTTCTATTACCCTACCCCTTTTTAGAGGAAGCTGAGACATTGCAAGGACAATGACCCTTTCTTTCACAATGCTCCAGTCAGGAGCACTGAAGACTCACCATGAAACCACTCAAACTTCAGAAAGCATAAGAAAACATTGTTTTGTGCTTCCTAAGGCACAGTATTGTCATTAGGAGCACAGAGATAGTGTCCTCATTAGCTACAAAAAACGACTTACACACTAATGATGGTGATACACAGACACTGTTGGGAGTGCCAGTCTCTTTAGCAGAAGTACAACCCAGCCACACATTCAGTGCAGGCAGCAGCTAACCCTGTTGTGCTTATTACTACTCCAATTTGCCAATCCAACAGGTACTGCTGTCAGTGGTGACAGAGAAAGTGCATTCTGTTGTTTGTGGCCAAGAGGGAGAGGACAGAAGTGCCCAGCCCAGCTAACATGCAGATGCTGACGCAGGAAGCAACCAGAGCTCTACGCAGAGCCTTGTTGAGCAGCCTGGCTTCAGATGGATGTTTCCCATTCCATCAAAACAAGACCATTCCAAGCCACTAAACCACAGCCCCATGCCCTTCAGCTGTCACACTGGTTCTGGGAAAGGTGCTCTGCCAAGAGGTGAAAGGAGTCCCCTCCCATCCAGTGTCCCAGTAAAATGACCACCTTGGGTTTGGAGGAGGGCTGTGAGGCCTCACTTCGCCCATCATTGGAGGAGAAGACATCCATAGTTCTCTGTGAAGAGCAGCGGAACACTTACGTCGATGGAGCAGCCCAGCAGGGACCCCCTCTCCAGTGCCTTGCGGATGATGTGGCCCATGTTGCGCGGTGCCCGCTTGAGGTCATACATCTCCGCTACGCCGCCGGTGAAATCCTCAAAGCCCTCAGTGGTGCTGCCCCCTGAGAGCGACTCGTAGCAGCCGTTCAGCCTGAGCACCGGGCAGTGAGAGAGGCACGTGAGGTGATGAGGGCACACTGTGCTGCTGCTCCGCCCCACCCCCCCCTGCAACTTTGTGCCCGCAGTGGTCGGACTCACTTGGCGTAAGCCTTCTCCAGCAGAGCACTCCAGAACTCTGTGCACTCTGCTGAATGCACAAACAGGAGCTCCCCGTCCTTGGTGGGCAGCAGGTCGTCCACCACCACGTCCACCCACTCACCAAACTGCCAGATCTGGGGGGAAGAAGGGGTGAGCAGAACAGGGCATCCCCCTGAAGGATGCCCCCAGACGGCCCATCCTGCCCCCAGCCCACCAGCTGTGCAGAGCCAGGAGCTCCCAGCCAACCTGGAAGTGGAAGATGCCAGCGTAGTCCTCCTGGAAGCTCTGCCCGTGGGGCACCACACGGTGCAGGAGTTCCTCGTTGAGAGTGAGGGAGCCGATGGCAGCCAGCAGCCAGCAGTCACCTGGGGAAGGAGAAGCAGCTTAGCTAGTGGTGGTTCTGGGTGCCGGGCTGTGCAGAAGCCCCTGGAGTGCCCTCCCTGTGAATGAGGTGCTGCATCACAAGGGCAACCAGCAGGGAGGTGGTGTTCTCCTCTGCGTGGTGCTCTGCTCTGAGCTCAAAAAGCAAGCGGAAAACCCAGGGAGGGGCCAATGCCCCTTGCTCCTAGACCACATAGTATAATGGCAGGTGCCTGGACAGAAGCATTAGCTCAGGGCAGAGAAGGAACAACCCTCCATGACCTGCTGTCTGTGTCCAGGCCACCATGACAGCATCAACAGCCCCTCCTGCAGTCATTTACCCAGAGCCTCCTGAGCGCTCCCCGTATCTCAAGACAGTGACTTCTGTAATGCAATTACACTTTGCCTTTTAATAAGTTTCCCCTTGTTTTCAGTCACCAAGCAAGAGGCTTAATGCTGGTGCCCTGGCTTCAAGTTCCAAGAAATAACACTGCAGTTCTCCTTCCAAGTGCTATTAACCACAAGTGCTGCTCTACGCCAGCACTGCTTTTTCCATTCTTTGCCTTGATTCTCCTTCCTCCTTTAAATCCTGTCATACATTAGCCTCGAGCTTGGATAACCTGTGCTGGGCTGTGGTTGGCAAAATGGCATTTCAAACCTTGCCCTCCTAATGACCAATTGAGAAACACCACAGTGCCCTGGGCTGTTAACATGCTCCAGTTACCTCCACAGTCCTGAAACCAGTCTGCTCTGCTAAGGTGCACAACATTCTCACCTTGATCCAGGTCAGGAGACACTGCTGATGGCAGCTAGATCTGGTTTTGGTGATCACTGACTCGCAGTTCCCAGCCTTGCCAGCCTACCCCACCCACTAACACTGCTCTCCTTGTCTCAGTACCCATGCTAATCCATTTTTGTGAGGCCCTTAGCTAAGAGCCACCAGGAATCAAAGCACCCCCTGCTGCCTTACAGCTTCCACCACACTACATGGGGAGGGAGCTTTGAGTGCAGGGATGGGTGTGCATAGGCTGGCAAGAAAACACGCTGCGAGGGTCTGCAGAAACATGCTGTGAAACCTGCCCACTCAGCACCTTCCCTACACAAATGTCTCTTCTCCAAGCACACCGACCCTCCCCAGCTGCTGCTGCTCTCTAGATTGAAGTTTGGGGACAGAACTCCAGCACTCACCCAGAGCTCCTTGGCAGATATCTGTCCGGGTTGCACCACCAACGATGAACTGAGGGTCATCCACTAATTCCTGCATAAGGAGAGGATCAAGCATTGGATCTCAGCAGGACCTGTGCCCTTTGTAGCACTGACTCGGGAGAATGGGATTATCATCTCCGAGATGCACCCCACCTGCCCTCTGCCTGGGAAAACTGCTTGAGTGCAACATTAAGGCCATCATAGGAAGGCAAGGCAAGATCTTCTTCAGCAGGAAATGGCTAGATGGGCATTGCCCCTGAACTCGTGGCACCAGTGGATACACAACCCCAAGAGTCACCGAGGGTGTCACACCTATGCTGGGACATCCAGAAGCAATGGCACAACTCTCCCATTGTAAAGGCCAATGTATACTGCCTAGAGGATGAAGGGTGTGCTAGACACAATGCTCTTTGAGTACTCAGCGAGCAGTATTCCTCTGGGGAATGGGCAATGAAGCACGTGAGGAACTTTAAGCACAGTAAGAAGCAAATTGAAGCCAGGCTGCAGCTTGGCACACCACATTAATGCAGAAACTGCAGGCGAAGGACGCACTTACCGATGGACGCTTCCACTCCACGCCCCGTGTCTTGCTGGAGTATGGCCCCAGCTCCTTGAAGCCGAGGGCAGTGGGGCCAGCTGGGAACTGGGGGTCCCTGAAGAGGGTGCCACTCTCGATGCACTCTTGCTTGAGGGCTTCATAGTCCTGGTTGAGGTACTTGACAGCGTTGTTGTGCTCGCCGACCCCCTCGGCTCTCAGGCGGTCCCTCTGCAGCCGGGCAGCGATCCCCCCAAAGGGCATCATAGCTGCGTACTGGCACCGCTACCTCCACCTCTGTGTCCTGCAGTGAAATGGGCACCGTGAGGCTGGGGCTGTGCATGGCCTGCCCTTAAAAGCATCCCTGGGATGGGAAGACGCACTGTGAGGATCTGGGGCTGGGAAAGCCTCCCCAGGCCCCATGCCCGGTGCAGACAGTGGTGCCTTTCTGATCAGAAGAGGGCCATGGCCTCCAGCCCAGCCATCACACTCCCAGTGCCTTCAGGGGGCTGAATGAGCGGAGCCGCTCTGACGGCGTGCTGGAAAGAAATAGCGCGCCAGCCACTGTGCGGAGCCTCCCCGTCCCCTCTGCACAATGAGAGCTGAGTGCAGAGGAATTCCAAGCACTTTCTGTCTCCAAAAATCACTTCTTCCAGCTGTGTGCATTGCCGCCTCTTCACAAGGACAGCTTTCTGGTCACCGGGACCTTCCCTATCCTACTTGCCTGATGAGCGTTAGCAGCTGCGGGGCTGCTTCTCTCCTAGACAGCCGCCCACGGCTGCCCAAGCACTGAGTCAACGAGACGGGAAGGGAGGAGCCCTCCGGGGAGCAGAGGCAGCTCTATCTGCGGGGTTCTGGGAAGGAAGAGGCGTGACAGCCTTTCCCCAGAGGACAGGGTGACTTGAGTCAGGCCCAGGAGCAGGACTGTGCAGGCTGCCTGTCCCAGCTCCTGCTCGTAAAGCCAAACGCCCCAGAGGTTTGGCGGCACAAGGCGGCAGAGCAACCCTTGGGTGAATAAACCATCTGCTCTCACCCTGCCAAGAGCCAGCAACACCCAAGAGCAGTGGTGGGGATGGCACTGCTGGCCTGCTGCCTGCCTGCCTGCCCAGCAGCCTGGCTCTGGAGAGGCCTCTGCCTGTCCCAGAGCGGTGCAGCTCTGCTCTGACTCCTGCTTGGCAACCAGGACGCTGCCAGTGAGGTACGCGTTTCCTCAAGACCGGTGGGGTGACTCCTCCTGACTGCAGCCCAGCGGGGCCGCAGAACGAGGAACCCAAGCACGGCACCCATCTCCTGCCTGGCAGTGAGGGGAATCCCGCTCCCTGCAACCTTCCCTCACGGTCCGGCCCCAGGCAGGGCCGCAGCACAGAGCCACGCACAGCCGGGCCGTGTCGCCAGGCCGGTTATTCTTAGCTCTGTTACTCAGAGCGCTTGGGCAGGCTGTGCTGGGTGGCGGGAGGAGGTCACACAAGCGCAGGGCACGGGGAAGCGTTGCAGACCGCAGGGTGGGACAGTGGGTCATCGTGTGATGGGAGGGGGTTTCACCATAGAGATGCTGACGGATGAAGAGGGCACACAGCAGGCAGGAGGAGGCGTACAGCCAAGCAGGGGAGAGCCAAGCTGCAGGACGGCTTTCCGTGCGGCGCTACCTCCAACCGCAACAGGATGCAGCGCCGGAGACACCCTGGTCCCCCCAGCTGGGAGCACTGCGACACGCCGGTCCATGCAGAGCCTCGGCCAGCAGCGCCCGCAATCTCTGCGGGCCTCCACCCGCTCTCTGAGGGAACGGGTCGGCCCCGCCTCAGCGCGGCCCGCACCGCAGCAGTGCCCGCGCCCCGAAGCCCGGACCCCGCAGCCCGAGGGGATGGGGCCGCAGGCAGGCCCGGCCCGCAGGCCTCAGCTCCGCGCCCGAGGGCAGGGCGGCTCCCACGCGGCCGGACGGGGCGCCGCGTCCCGAAGCCCCGCAGCGAAACGGGACGGGACGGGTGCCCCCAGGGCCTCCCGCTGCGGGCCCACCGCGCAGAGGAGAGAGGGGAGGGCTGGGCACTCACCGTTCGCCAGCCGCGGAAGCCGTCGCCGCCCTGCCCGGCTCGGCGCAGCGCAGCGGAGGAGGGGTTAGCGCGGGCAGGATGTGCGGGCGGCCCGCGGGCAGGGGGAGCTCCGGGCAGTTAAAGGCGCAGCGGCCGCTCAGCCCGCTGCTCCCCGCTCGCCCCGCAGCGCGGAGCCGCCCCGCCGTGACTCAGCGTGCCGCTATGCGGGGCGGTGCCGACCGCAGCGCCGGGCTCGGCTGCTACCTGCTGCCCGGCCCACCCCCCGAGCGGGGCGGCGGGCTGCGCTCCGACCGGCGGATTTGTGCCCCGAGGCCTCGTCCCGGCTTCTGTCCGTGCCCGGATCGCTGAGCTAGCTTTTGTCCCGGCCCTCTCAGCTCCGGCCGTGCCCCCTTTCTCATCCTGACCCCGTTTCATTGGCTCTCCGTGGCCTTTTAAGCTGCTTTCGAAGCTCCGGTGTAAGCCTTCCGCGGAGGCCGCCCCGTGTCGCACCCCGTGCCTGGGAGCGGTTTCCTTCTGAGTCCCCGCCAGCCTTCCCCGAGCTTTCCCTCGTCGCCATGCCCTCAGGAACGTGGCAGTCTCCAGTACCCCTCTGTGTGTTCCCGTGCTGCCCCTTCCCCGGCTACTGGCTGCGAGCTGCCCCGCAATTCCTACCCGCAGGAATGAGGGCTGTCAGTGCCCGGGTGAAAGGGAGTGGGGCGCTGAGGTCAGAGCTGGGCTAGCCCGCACCTTGCTGGGACAGGCAGCAGCCGCTTACACAACTCAACCAGTGCGTTTGGCCAAAGGCCAGGCCAGGGCCCTGGCTGCCTGGGAACAGCCCTGCTGCTGCTGCACACTTTGCAGACGGCCGAGCTGCAAGCAGCAAAGCCGCCGAGGGCAGCTGCTCAGAGCTCTAAGATGGGACCCCCTTGTTCCCCTCCTGCTCTGTTCCCAAACCGTCCTTCCCCTGTTTTACGGGAGGCAGCTCAGAGTATGAGGCCTGCTCCCCACCCCTGCGCTGTTGGCAGCAGGACAGACAGAGCAGGATACACGGGGGGGCATGCAGCCTCCCACCCCCCCCCCCCCCACCACACAAAGACAGACTGCAAGAACTTTTTTTTTTTTCCTTTTCCTCCTTTTGTACACAAATATATACAGGATATTTATACACATCTCTACACAGACAGTGCCAAACCCAACCCAGCCCTCTGCGAGCAGCATCCCACCAGCAGGGCCGGAGCGCCCAGCCAGCCTCCAGCCTGCGTCCTGGGGTAGGGACATGGACACAGACCACCAACCCATCTCGTAGAGCCTGTTCCTGCAGGAGGCTGGTTACAAGTATTGTGCCTCTCCCCACTTGTGTGTGCTCCGTCTCCACCCCTCCAGGACTCACAATCCTTCACCTCTGCCTCCCCTTCGTCTGGGCTTGGGGTCCTATAGAGAGGTGTAGAGAGGCAGCTCCATCCTTCACACAGCAGCCCTGAAGAGCGGGATCCACTCCTCTAAAGGAGAGCAAGAGGGAGAAAAGCCAGCGCCAGTGATCACCTTTCTCCACAGCAGAATGCTTCAGTTGTTCAGGTCCATAAAGTGCTTTGAGCTCCAGGGCCTGTGTTGGTGATTGGGAAGGTAAACGACTGTCCCTTCCTCCTGGTCTGAGGGTGCCCAGAGCGTGGCTGGGTCCAGCTCCAGAAACCAGAGCACGCCCACAACGGGCAGAGGGAAGGGAGCAGCATATCAGCAATGAGCACCAAAGAGGATGGTGGCAGGGGGTTGAGGGAAATAAATATAGCTCAGTAGCAGGGAGACTTATTATTTTTCCTTTACATTTTACACAAGGGGGGGGGGGGGGGGGGGAGCAATTAAGGGCCACTGATGCTAACCAGAAACCTCCTCACAAGAACCTCCAAGTAGGGGAGTACCAGGGGCTCCAGTCTGCCTCTCCTGCCTAAACTCCATTTCAGACAGTCCAGGCCCCTCTCCCCAATCCTTCCTGCCCCTCCCTGCCCAGGACACGGCTATCACTAGGAGAGGGGACGAAAGCAGAGGCAAGGAAGGAAGAGCTCTGGACAGGTGAAGCAGCCCAACGCCGCATGGTGCTGAGGACGCTATGGTCCAGACCCCTTTCTCCTCTTTCCATAGCACGCAGCAGCTCCCCAGTACAGTTCCCCTGTGCCTAGCCTTGCTCCGCAGACACAGGGCAGCAGAGAGGACTGCAGTACCACACAGAGGTCAGGTTGATTTGTGTTTGAAAGAGAAGGAAAATGTGCAAAAAATGCCACTTAAAATGATGCTGCAACCCCCCACCTGCGCACCTGGGGAAGGAGAGGGATGCACCTGTGGGGAGAGGCTGCCCGCGCCTCCTGCCTGTGAGAACACCCTCAGCACCCCCACCCAGCGAGGGGCCGCCCTGTGCTGCTCTCCTGGGTTCAACCTGTCCCCCCGCCTCAGCACACGCATGGGGGGAGAAGGGAGGGACACCACCCTCACCCCCTAGCGCCTAAGATGTCACATCCAGGGGATGCCACAAGAGGCTGAGCGAGGACATGGGAGAAGGGAAGGCAGCACTACGTGGGCACGTGGCACAAAGCCACCCCATCTTCCAATACACTGATTAAAGCTTTTTGTTCATCATCTTCCTGTAAATCTAATAAATTAGTGTTTGCGTTCCTTGCCAGGAGGACAGAGGGAGCAGCTGAGGAAACACTAGAGGTGCCCCTTGGCGTGAGACCCCTCCCCTCCATAAAGCACCCAGCCTCCCTCCGCTCCTGAGGTGCTGGGAGGGTCACGGTCTCCTTCCTCCTCAGCCCCTAGGGGTTTACAGTCTGGGTACGCATTAACGAAGGTAGCGAGTGAGGAGCAAGCCCACAGAGGGGCCAGGCAGCGCAGCAGTGGAGGCAGGGAAATGGAGAGCAGGCAGCAGGGCCCCTGCCCTCACTGAAGGTAGTGGCCCTGGGGGTGGGCGAGGGTAGCGGTTGGCCCCCTCAGCTCTGCGCTCCCTTCGCTTTCTCTCTGCCGGTCGCAGTGGGCGCAGCCTGCCCCGCTCCTGGGACTCCATCCCTTCCCTCCCTCCTGCCCTCCCTCTGCAGTCCCTACTGGCGGATCTCATTCTCTATCAGGCTGTCCTCACACGACTGGAAATCCGTGTCATTCATGCCATCAGTAGTGATGAGCTCCTCATCCTGTGATCCCTGCTCCTCCGACTCAGTTGCTTCGCCCTCTGGGGAGGAGTCCTGCAGCACTTGGGCGATGTACTTCTGAAAGAGCAGGGGTGGAGGGGGGAAAAGAAACACTTGATAAGTCCGCAGAGCTTCCTGCAGCCCACGGGATTAAGCAGAGCTCAAGGGGTGAAGCACTGTTCAGGGAAAAGGTTGGGTGTGGGACATGTTGGGAGGGCATGGAAGGGTTTCACCCCACATTACATGGGGAGAAGGTGGGCAGCATCACAGAGCCTAAAGATTCTGAGTAAGAAGGGAGAGCGGCCCAGTGGCCCTAGCCAAGAGAGAGGCAGAAAGCACACATACAGCATTCAAGGAGAAGGAAATGAGTGCATGTGGGGGAGTTACAGTTCACATATAATGCAATTCATCACCCAACGTAGGTGAGGAGCACAGAGCCCAACACTTGCTTCCTACCCTCATTGAGAGGCTTTGGGTACTGCCTCAGAAAGGCAAGGAGCAAGATATTTGGGCAAGAAGGAAACACTCGCAGGCACTACCTCCTCTTTCTTAAACCCAGGCAAGGAGTATACCAGGCCATGGACATGGAGATGGGGACTCACAGCAGATTTGGGAGCTGGCAGGTTGGTGGCAGGTCTCCCGTTCTGCCTGCTTTCTGTGGTGTCCACCTCTGTGTGCTCGATCTGGAGAGGAAAGCAGAAGTGCAGAGAATGCTGGGGTGACACAGCTGCATTCCAGTGAAGCTGTCCCCAAATTCTCAGTGGGTATGGGAGCAGCATACACATGGCAATGATGGCATACGGCTCCAGACTGCCTTGGGAACTTTCCCCACGAAGCTGACACTCTGCCAAGGAACAGGCAGAGACATCCCTCCTTCTGCCCTAAATCTCCCTATTTCACTGCTTAGCTGTGCTCCCAAGAGAAGGGCTCCCATACCCTTGAGGCCCTGCCCAGCATCCCACCTCACCTTGTAGTTGTGAGCACTGAGGTATTTGAAGTGCCCAAAGCAGACGTGACATAGGCAGATCACAATGGTGATCACAAGAACCACGAAAGTGAACATGGAAGTTGGGGCCAAGAACCCTGGGATGAAGAGAAATCAATGTTAGGGTGCCAAAGCCCAACAGCTGGTGTGGTGCTGCTAAGAGGAGGCAGCCAGGGGAAACGCTCAGCTAGACACTTCCCAGCCCAGCACTTACCTGTACGCATGGTAGAGAAGAAGAGAAGCCAGAAGAGGCATAGGATAGGGGCTGCCACTACTTGGTTCACAGCACCTGAATGGATCTTCTTGTCCAGTTTGGCAGGCAGGTATGCGTAGTACAGATTGTACCGGTCCACCAGGTGCTTGAGCAGCATATACATGAGCCCTGAGGGAGAGGTGTCAGAAAAGGGCATTGACCTCTTTCCCAGTGCCTCTGGACAAGTGCAAATACTCCCTGTGCAGAGGCAAAGGGTTGTCACTCACCAAAGGGGACAATGATGGGGCAGGTGATGCTGTAGGTCATGACCACAGTGAATACACACATCATCCACGCATAAGCAGCCCCAAACTGGAACTCGTAGGCCTGGTGCTGCAGGGGAGATCAGAGACCTGTCTGTTTTTACCCTGAGCAGGGTATAAGATGCCCAGCACTAGGCAAGCCCCAGAACGCACAGCTCCCACTGCAGCGCCTTCAGCCCTGGGTGCAGGCCATTATCCTCCCCAGCGCCACCACTTACTCGCTTGACGTTTCTCCGTTCAGCGGCTGAGCGGGCCAGGCAAAGGCGAATCATGTACATGAGCAAGCCAGGGATGCGCAGCAGGTCCATGGCATTCCCAATGAAAGCAGAGGCGATGACATAGTTGACAAAGAAGGCCCCATTGTCTGGCAGGAACACGCACCTGGGAAGGCGCAACGAGAGCAGATTGCAGGAGATGCTCCCGCAGCATAGAAGGGACCAAGACCTGGGTACCGCCTTTGGATGCTCCCCCACCTTTAACAAGGGCTTTCTTCCCTGCTCCACTTACTCAAATCTCACTGCAGCTTCAGCGAGGAATTTTTTGTCAAACAGCCAGCGGAAAAACACATCCAAGCTGTGGGGAAGGGGGTGAGAAGAAAAGAACAGTCAGAAGCAGCTTATGCAGACATAGACATGCAAATATATGGAAACTGCTCTAAAAAGACCCAAAGCTCTGACCATAGACCTCATTGTTCCTTCTTGGGATATGTCATTGGCAATTATGTAAATCAGACACTGGGAAAAACAGTACAGCACCCTTAAAGGGATCTAAAGCTTCCCATTCTTATGCACTTATTCCAATTCTTCTCTTTTTGCCCTGATCTTATCACTATTTTCCTCTCTGCTTGAGTGAAACAATCGTGCAAGGAAGGGGTGATTGACTACAGGGGAAACTACTCAGGTACACCATAACCTCAAGAAGAGAGATGAGAGGAAAAAATAACCTCGTTTCTCTCCAGTTCTACACTGTTTTGACATAAAATTGTACAGTCCTCTGGCACCTCCAGAGCCATGATTCTGGTGGACTACAGAGCTCCACATGCAGCAGTGCGATGGATTCTGTCCTCAGAAGGAAGTGTGACATGTTTGTTGGTATGTAGCTGAAATGCAACCTTCTGAGAGCATTCACCTGCTTAAGTCACAAAGTTAAAAGCAACAAGACATTTTAAATCTGGCTGGGAAACCTTACTGTAGTCACCCACTAGGATGGTGGGCCATTATTCTGCCTCTGTTAAAAGACCTGTCTATCCCCTATTGGAACTGGCTGATTTAGCCATTGAGGAGCTGTATCCCGAATTTATGGGGTGTAGATTGCCTATCCTACAATACATAAAGAAGCTACTATCACAGTAGGCCCTCCCATCACCCTGCTTCTACCTCCCAGATTTCCTCTCCACTCTCTCACAGTTTCTGTTTTGTCCTTGCTCAGTGCTGAGCCTATGCTGATGTCTGGCAGCTGATGTCCCACAGGGCATTTCTATAGCCTCTACAGGAAGATCTGGGGCTCGCGTCCAGCAGGATTAGCATTCCTGCAGCCTACAAATAGGAAGACCACCCAGCCAAGCAGTACAGCCCACTCGCTTCTGGCTGAGGTTGGGGAATTCACTAGCTTTGTATAGAAACAAGGAGAGCAAGGAAGTGCTGCAGGAGAACCACAAGAGGTGCAACTCAACCACCTCCATACTCCAGGTCTCTGCACTTGCTTGCCCTCTCCTCCACACTTACCTGCTCAGGCCCAGTGAGGGCAGCAGCAAGACCATGAAGATGAGGAATGTGTAACACTTGTGCATGGTGGTCCTGTTCTCTCCAGACCTGGGGGCAGAGAGAAAGCTGTTAACATCGTCACCTCACCAGCACAGGGTGCCCCCACATAGCAGAGACTGAGAGCTCCGTGCATGTGCCATGCCTGGCCACAGGAAGGAGGCTATCACAGGGTGGCTGACAAAGGCAACAATAAGAGAAAGCAGAAGGCAGGTGATTTTTTTTTTGTGGGGGGGGAGGGCAGAGAAAAGAAGCTACCTTCAGTAATCTGCAGCTGCCAGAAATGCCAGCTGAAAGAGCTTATGTTTTAACACATGGTGGGGCCTGGAAGCTTAGAGAAGGGTAATGCTGCCTAGCAGCCCTGCGTCCCACCCCACAAGTGTGGAGCGGTCTTGTGCACGTACCTCACAAATAGCACATTTGTCAGCGCTCTGCACGTCAAATCCATTCACTGCTGCCAGAAGCCATGGCAGCCAAGACAATTTTCCCTTGGAAAAGTGATGACTTCCACACCACAGGCACACCACACCTGCACACTCACTTTAGCCAAGACTTCCCTTGTACTAGCATTTCTCAAAGGCATTGGCCCAAGCTCCTCCCACTTTTCCTCTTCTTGCAAAGTATATCTCTCTCTGCTCAATATAAGCCCATGCTGCACACTACCACCCAGCTAAGGGTTGGCAGAGCTGTCCACAGCAGGCCCCAAGGTGACCAAAAAGTGCCACATGACACCACACTTGGAGTGAAGACAGCAATCCAAGCAAGAGGAGCTGATCACAGCTTTGCATTAGTGAGAAGTATCAAAATGCCAGGCAACAAGCCAGGAACAGGCACTGGCTGTCCCTACCTGGTCCAGTGCGCTTCAAAAAAGGCAGAGTAATACACAATGGTGGGCAGCAGAGCGGAGAAGCACCACAGCAGCAGAGTTGGAAAGAACTGAGTGATGATGGGGTTCTGCAATAAGACAGAGAAGAGACTGTGCGTTACACACAATGCAGCAGCTCTCACACTTATCACAGGTGTTGCGTTTACTGATGCAGAGCTCCCAGTGCCACCTGCTATGACAGTACAGCCTAGTCACTCTCAGCACCCCCATACTGGAGGGCTTGGAGGGCACATGACGTGCAACCCTCT
Source organism: Gallus gallus (assembly GCF_016699485.2). Classification (NCBI taxonomy): domain Eukaryota; kingdom Metazoa; phylum Chordata; class Aves; order Galliformes; family Phasianidae; genus Gallus; species Gallus gallus. The sequence goes on from NC_052534.1 coordinate 30,030,022, forward strand.
CCTGAACAACCTCTCCTTTGCTCTCAGGCTGAGAGGACCTGGGATGTGCTGACAGTTTCTCTTGCTACTCACTCCCTTTCAGGGGCTTTTGTGCCTTAGGGTGGCTTCAGTGCTACCCATCGTGCATCCCTCCCCAAAGACCTTACATTGAGGTACTCCACAGGCTTGGTGACATTGAACTTGTCCATAGTGGTGATGATGATCGCAGGGGTGGTGAGGAAAAAGAGGAGGATGAAGAGGACCACATTGATCACCAGGCAGCGGATCCACCAGATGAAGCCCCGGATGGAGAGATGTTCCCTGGGTAGGTGAGAGAAAAAGGGCATCAGAAACAACCACACCAAACATCAACGTCACAATACAGCCAAGCCTGTACGAACAGAGCTTGGAGAATGAATCTGAGGCTTTCCCCCTCTAAGCTGGATCTCTAACTCAGTGAAGATAGCCTTCAGCAAGACCACTACCCTCAGTTATCAGGCTGTGAGGGTGCGTGCTCTCTTTTTATCTCCACAGACCTGCTGAGCCCCACTGCTGCTCACCAGTAAATGTTTTGTGGGTCAGGGGCATAACTGACAGTCCAGTTGGAAACGTGCAGAGATTCACTGCAGGAGGAGGCCCTGGGCTCCCCACGACATGCACAGCCCTGGCACTTGCAAGCGTTGAAGTCTTTGAGGATTCTGGAGAAGAGAACAAGGGAGATGCTGTCACAGAGGGCCAAGGCAGAAACAAGCTGATGCGGATGTCTTGGGGCTGGGATTTCTGATATAAAAGAGAGTTGTGAGATGCCACTGTCCTGGGGAAGACAGGACCTCTTGCAGTACTCACATGGCTGTGATAGTCTCATTATGGAAGGTGACAAAGGCCATTCCCAGAGGCTTCTCATTCACCTTCTCCTTCTCCCGCTTGTAGTCATCTTTGAGTTTCTCCTCCAGTTTGGTGTAATACTCAATGGCTTCCACCTGGGCAGAGGGACAGGCATCAGAGCAGAGACCTGGGGACCTCACCCCTTAGAGCCGCCACAGCAGCACAGCGGGGAGACAGCAGGCAGTCAAGACAACCTAGGCTAAGCTGTGGGGCAGCAGCTCTGTGGCTGAGTGCCAGGAGAACCATGATACGCTCCCTGGTCCCAGACTGGGCACCTGGCAGAACCCAAGCATGCTGCAAGTCAGCGTGGGCAGCACAGGGACCCAGTGCCCATAGTACCCCTCTGCCCAGTGCCTCCAGCTCTCCTCACACCTCCTCACAGCCCCTGATGACACAGCAGCACAGGTGGCCACAAGGCTTGGGGTTGATCATGGATGGGGTGTTCTCCTTGCTCTGTAGGTTGGTGAAGTAGATCCGCCCGCGCTCAGCTTTCCTCCTGAAGCAGGAGAGGGGAAGAGAAAGAAAGGTGTCTCAGAAAACCTCCATGTCACCAGACTTGAAGAAGAAGCGGATGAAAAGGACTCACACCTCCATCTTCTGTGACCCCCCACCCCAGCCTTCTATCCCCAGCCATGGACTGGTTACCTCTCAGCATCGAGAAACATCAGCCGAGCCACATCATAACAGGGACGTGCTTCCAGCACAGTGCAGTTGGCATAGGCCTCTCTGTGGATGGAAAATAGCTGCTTGTCATACATGGCATCAACTCCCCTCTCTACAGTGCTTCTAAACACTGCCCTCGCAGTTTTTACTTAGGTTCCAATGGAAGACGATGACTTCTTGTTGTTTTGATTTTAGTTAAAAAGAAAAATATACTCTTCTACAAAGAGCATGACCAACAGAGAAGCAACAGCACAGCATCCCGCCGGCACTGCTGGAATACCTCCTGCCTGCATCTCACTTCTATAAACTTGACAGCTTTTTCATGACGTGCCCTATCCCACCATGTACCACGCTGACCCTCTATGGCTCTGCAAAAGATAGCTCAGCATGTCCCAGCACATTGCACACTGAGATAAAAATTCACACAGGAAAACAGCAGCTAAGTGCCCAAAATAAGAGTGTTCACTGATTTTGACCAGCTTCTGCCCCAGGACCTTCAATGTATTATTGCTGTTCCAGGCAACATCAGCATCACTCCACTACAAACATTCCTGTTACAGAGCAGCCTTTAATTAGGAATAAGTGAGACTCACTCAAAATGCTTCTTGATTTTTTCTGGCTCAGCGTATTTTGAAATCCCATTGATGAAGAGAGTTCGCTTCACCTGAAAGGAAGAAAGTGAAGATAGGTGTGGATGGAGTAGAAGATCAGACTGAAGTAAAAAAAAGTAAAAAAACAAGACTCAAAGCCTGAGTTAGCAATAGGAGGGCAGCCTGGACACTTTGGGGAGCTCTGCTCCCTGACTCCTATACTTCTACTAGCTGTTGACACCCCACGCATGATGTGCCACAGACTGACAGGGTAGGGGCTCACACTGCAACTGCCTGAACAGAAACAATGGTGTTAAGAAATCAGAAGAGCAAAGACAGCTAAGGTACAGCCCCAAATCCACAGAGCAGCTGGAGCAACTCTTTAAACATGGGTCCCCCACATGTGTTCACTCAGCTCAGACCTCTCTCACTTCTCCAGGCGGCACTAAGACTGGCCGCTCCAGAGGAGATCTGCCTTCAGCCAGGCAGAACAAAGAAGACAAACCACAACAGCCCCAAAGTGCTATGGGAAGGGGAGTGCTTGGCACCCTCTCCCAGGCCACCCAACTTGACAGGAGGCCACAAGAAGTTGTGCCCGGGGCAGTGCTCAGACCCCACTCACCAAGTCATCCTCTTTGTAGCGCATCTTGGAGGTGTGCCGACGCATGCTGTACACCGTCAGCAGCAGGTACAGGAAGGCAAAAGATGTGTGCAGCCACAACAGGTTATTCCTGACACAAGAGAAAGGAGTGCTTAAAGTCAGCATGAGGCTGCCACTATAGCTCAGACAGATCTCTCAGGGACCCCTTCTCCAAAGGCTCTGGGGCCTCGAGCGGTGTAATTAGCACAGTATACGCATGCCCTGCCAACAACCTCCAGGAGCTCAGCATGGAAATAGGAGCAGGGGTAGCAGCCTTTTGTGGAGGGCAGAAACACAACCTTCAAGGAGGTAAGGCTCTGCAACAGGTGAGCATCTAGAAGATACATCCTGAGAGCCACAGTTATCCATCCCACTCCCATCCACACCTACCCAGAATTCAGGTTAGCGATCGTCGTCCTCCCAAAGCTGTATGCATTGTTTTCTGGGGAGAAAGAAGCAGACACAGATGCATTCAGTTATACTGATGGGCTGTGGCAGATCTCCAGCAGGGTGTGTTATAGCAGGAAGCTCACCTGCAAATCACCCCCAAAAACCTAAGCTCCCCAGGACAACCTTCTGGATACTCCATGTCCAAAGTGGGACAGGAGTCAGGTTTATCTGCGTTACTCCCTGGTGAGCTGAGGCCTGGCACTGAAAGCAGCTTCACCTGGCTCCCTGCCCTCACCTAGCAGGTCCCCTGAGAAGTTGACAGGCAACACGATGCCCACGGAGAGCACACCCACAGCCACCAGCAGCCCGATGATGTGCCTCTGGAAGGACAGGTAGTGCACTGCGTCACCTCCACACTTGTCCCGGATCTCGTCATCCCTGACAGGGAAAGAAAGGCAATCAGGCCATCTTTTCCAGCACTGGAGGGAATGCAGAAAAGCACAGAGTGATAGCTGCCCATGCAGTTGGTTTGAATGTACACAGCACCCCTGGAACACACCCTGCAGAACTGCAGCCATGCCCTAGGCATTGACTCCAGCATCTGGCCATGAACCAGCTCAGGCAGAAGCGCACCTGTGCAAAGCTTGCTGCAGCTCTGCTCCCCACACCCTGTCTTCTGCCACCAGGAATGGGCAGTTGGGCCCACACACACCAACACCTAACAGCCATCCCTGCATGCCCTGATCCCAGAAATGCTTAAGAGACTGCTCCTGAGTGCCATCCAGCTGACAGCATCGCCCTGCCTCCTTCAGTCCACCCTTCACTGCCAGAAACTTTCCTTACACAACAGTGCCCCTAGCAGGAACCACAGAGGAAGGGAGCACTTCTGCAGCATTTCTGAGATAGGACTGGGGACAGGGGAGATGTGGGTTGAGTCATTTCTGTCACAAAATGGCTGCGTGACCTTAGTTTTGGCTCTGGCACAACATGTATCACCCTTGCCATTGCTTGTCCCCTCCATACAGTCTGCTTCAGTCCCTTCTCTGAAGCCCAAAAAAGGACAGTGACTTCACATTGCTGCACAGGGCTGTTGTCCCAGTGCCCTACACTGCCCTTCTTCCTCACACAGTCCCCCTCTGCAGATCCTGGGGCACTTACTTTATTCTGAAGATGGCTGTCAACCAGGAGCAGAAACCCTGTGCAGAAAGAAGACAGGAAGATCTCACATCAGTGTGTGCTCCCATATTCCTGCTCCCTCCTCCAAAGGTTTGGGAGACCAGGCTGGCATCCATGAACCCCCACAGATATGACTGAGGACAAGGAGCCCAGATCACAAGCAGCCACCAAAACGTGCAAAGCTGCAGAAAGGCCTAGGTGGAGGAGGTGACAATGCTACTGCATAGGGCACAATTCTGCCACATGGCTGTCCCCCACCAGCAGCTAGCTTAGCCTTTCTGGGAAGCCAAGGGCTCCTAGTTAGCGTAAGAGCTCTGAAGAGCTAAAGGATGCCCAGAAAATTAATCACACAGGCCTCACACAGTGGTACTGCAACCACCATCCTGAACAGGAGCTCTGCACGGACTGGAAGAGCAGAGCAGGCCAAGCCAGTGCTTCTCAAAGTACATCTAGTGGAGGCATATTTCCTGGGAACTTCACACCCTACTGAGCTCCACCTTCCCTTTAGAGAGGACTGCAGCAATAGACTGCTTACAGGACAGATGCCCATCAAAACAGGTAGATGTACAGCTACTAGATTAAGAGCACGATCAGAAGCCAAGCAGTACTGCGTTGCCTTAGGCTCTGTACCATACCCTCACATTATAAGGTGTGGGACCTAAGGCTCCGGAATGGGCGAGCAGTGCTACTTGTGAAGAGCACTTGGTTCTCACAACCTGTGGCCTCCCAGCCGCCCACAGGCAAGGAGTTTGCCTCTTGCAGCTACTCACATTGTCCCTCTGGTCAAAGTCCACAGAGCTGGAGACGGAGGTGAGGCGCTCGTAGCGGTCGTGGTTGTCAGAGTGCAGGGCGGAGGCTATGCTAAAATGACAAACGTTGAGGGAGAAAGTTAAAAGGTGAGAGGAGGCAGCTCAGCCAGGAACCAAGAGCACCCAGAAGGCCAGCAGTTAATTCAGGTCAGTTTGCCCCAGGTGAGACGGAGACAAAACAGCCTCAAAGAGCAGAGGGCAGCAGTAAGCAGAGACCCCTCCTTGGGCAACACTGCACAGACAGCACTCAGAGACTGCTCCCAAGCACGGGGCAGGGCTCTGGAAGCCTCCAGGGACTTAGGGATGCTGCACCCTCTGTGCCCCTTCTCTGAAGGGCACATAAGCCCCTGCAAGGGAGAGCTGGCAGCAGCCACCACAGAGGAGAGACTGAGACTATTTAGTACAGAGTATAAAGAGGAAAGAGGAGGTGTGAAGGAGACAGTGCTACAAGTGGGGCACTCAATTGAGGGCTCCTGTTTTCCCTTTTGCACCACAACTACGGAGGTGAGCACAGAGGGGAGCATTAAAGGTACCAAGAGGCATAAAGCAGCTCCCAGGCTACCAGGGAGAGCTCTGGAGAGGCCCTGGCAGCATCTCCCCATGCCTGGGGCAGCCCTACCTACCCAGTCCTGCAGACCTTAGCTGCCTCAGGGAAGAGGAAGGATAGGAGCCTGGTGGACCCATATCACCACTATACCAGTGCCTCAGTGAGAGGAAACCCGGGGATAGAAAGACACTATTGGCATGGTCTGTGTGCTGACTGAAGCCAGGCTGAGCCCAGCTGCTCGTTCATGGCTGGGTCTGCTGTCTGCCTGGGAGTCCCCAGAGAGGGGGCAGGGAAGCAGATAGGAACAAATGGCTGTAGGTTGAGGGGCAAGAAGCAAATATCCCTGACCACTGCATTCCAGACGCAGGCAGGGACCTCAATGAAGAACTGGCAGCGCTAGCACCCAAGGCAGATAATAGTCCCCAAAATGAATGGAGGTGAAGGGTAGGCTGGCAAAGATAAAATGAATGGTCCAGATACCTAAATAGCACTTCTAAGATGATAAGATGACACATCAGGCTGGGACCTTGGAGGTACAAGAAGAGATATGGCTAAAAGTAAAGCAAACAAAAGCAGTCTCTGTAATGAGTACAGGTGAAAGAAGGATCAGATGGACAAGAACCCAGAGAAGAAACTGATGAGAAACACAGACTAGAGACAAGTGGTGACACACCGGAATGACAAACAAACTAAGACCTTAGTGACCCTGCTGAAGGGAAAAGGATGGCACATATGGCCTCCCTCAGAGCAGAGCAGCACCTGCTGAGTTTCTAGCTGGAAGCAACACCCAGAGGAGAAGAGAGATTAGCTTAAGGTCATATGACTACAGGAGAGCAGATTAGACAGCAGCACAAGGGCCTGTAACTGCACAGCCCCACACCTACACCCTGGACCTTCAGCCTTCTGAAATCCCAGAGGCTTTGCAGCTGGATGAAGGGAGAGGGTGAATTTCTACTGCCTGTAGCCCTGAGGAGATCCCAGTGTGATGACACTGTGTGAGCTTCTGGCTCCTTGGTACTAGGAAAGTAGACAATGGGGCAACGCTAGAGAGAATAGCTGCAAAGAATGCCATGTTGTTAGATCAGACTAACAGCTCCATGCAGGATGGACCACACCTAGGGACGTACATGACCAGCACTGCTGAGAAGACAGGTTGCCAAGCCTTTCCAAGGCTGGGAGAATGGAGAGGAAGCTGCAGGGGGGATACCTGCATCTAACTGGAGGCTCTTGAAAGCCAAGCACTATCAAAGTGAGTGGAAAGAGGCAATGCTGACCTGAACTGAGAGGAGATCAAGGTGGGACCCAAGGAGCCTTCTCCATGCCTGTGGCTAGAGAAGAGGAGGGACTGGGTTTGAGACACTGCCAACCCCAGACTCCAGGAGGGGAGGCTGCCAGGCAGCTGTGCAGACAGTTTGCTGTGGTGCGATGCATGAGCTCACTGTGTGGATAGCAAGCCCTGCAGGGCTCTCCATCACTACCCTTACACACAGAGGTGGGAATGGGCTGCCACCTCCTCTTGGCACAGACCGAGTCACTAGGAGAGCTGATGGCTACCTCTGTTTGCTCTGGCAAATGTCAGGATGAGGGTGCTTGCTGGCTTTCAAAGGGACACATTAAAGAGGTTGTGCTCCTGCACATTCAATGACTGGCAGTGCCAGGCTGCATGCGAGTCTCTGACCCACTGCACGTCACTGCACCTCTGCGTGGAGGATAGCTAGATGGCAATCTGCTACCAGATTTAGAAAAGCACTGACCAGGACGAGGTTTCCTCGCTGAGCTCCACAGGCTTTTGGAAACTTCTGCCTACCAAAACCAACACAACTCAAGCACTGTGCTTGGAGGGCAGCAGAAAGATTCAGCAAGCCCAGATGAGTAATGGGAAGAGGAAGAAGCAGACCCCTGGAGAGAGATGAACACCCGTGAGGATAACAGATGGCCTCCACTAGAAAGCTGCTTCTGAGCCTCAGAGCATGACAGCTCTGCTACCCCTTCTACAGTGTGTTAGCATCCAAGAGCTGCCAGACACATCTGAAGCAGGGCCATCCACTAGTGGAGCATTAAGTGTGAGCAAGGCATTCCCTCTGTGCCACGTACCACAGCTACCACCACCTTTGCTTTCACAGCCGAGATTGCTCTGCCCTTTGAAGCTAAGGAGCAGCCACAAAAATAGGAGGACCTCTGTGCCCTCTTGAGACAGTAGCAGGTCACTGCTTTGCAAGTGATGGAGTGATCAGTGCAGGCTCTACTGGCTGTGCAGCATGTCACTCGGCACATTGGCAAAGCAATGGAATAGTTTTTACTTGGGTGTAAAAGCAGCAAGAAGGAGAGATGAACACGGAGGAAGGATCTGTGACAGTGCTCAGTTGGGAGACAGCTGTCTTCACCGTGAGTACTTTGCAGATAAAGCCAGGCCAAGGTGCTGGAAGATGCTCTCAGCCACACTGGGGCAGGAAAGTCTTCTTCTATATGGGAAAGAGAGAAGGGACAAAGATGCTGCCTTGCTGAGCACAGTACCAGCCTGGGGTAGGTGGTAAGGGAGAAGGGCCAATGCTTGCTCTTGTCCTGGCAGCCTCATGGGGATGAAGACAAAGGAAAGGCTTGGTAATGACCTTTGTGCACCTGCCATGAGAAAAGCCCTTGGGGCTCACCAGCACGAGGGATGGACAAAGCAAAGGCAGCTGCCCTCTTCTGCCCAGGTGACCCTGTTAGCCACAGGCTCATGTTTCTTTCCCAGTACTCACAGTGGGATAGCAGGACACAGGCAGGTACAGCAGGGTGCATGATATGGAACTATCTGCCTCAACTAACAACTCCTTGGCACTGCTGCACACAGGGAACATTTAAGGGCTGTGAGGGGAAAACCACGGCGCACCCAGCTGTGGTAGGTGGCTGACACATAGGGGAGGGGGAGAGAAGAGCACGAATCCACCAAGAGACAAATCCAAGCCCTGAACTCCCAGCCACTTAGATTAGTTCAGAAGCAAGAGAGAAAACTGCAAAAAGAAACAGAGAGACAGAGAGAATAAACAAGACCCTGAAAAAACAACATACTATTCCCGCTCCTCTCGCTCCGTCTGCCATCGTCGGCGCCTGGGGGCACAGAAACAGAAAAGGAGAGGTTACAACCAGGGGAGCAGGTGCCAGGTCCCCTCCATCAAAGGGCTCCATGTGGTCCTGAGGAAGAGAAACCTGCTGGTGGTGAGGCTGGAGAAGGAGACCTTCCCTACAGAGCTCAGCGCTGCCCTGAGCCACTGCAACTCAGACTGCAAGAGCCGTCCACCTGCTCTCTGTGCTTCTTTCACCCGGCTTCTGTCCCTCTCCTCCCCATCCCATGCAGCCAAAATGCATCTGACCTGGGTCAAACATTCCAGCCCCATAAAATGCTCAACCTGCCCCATGAATGGGCCAAGCAGTAGGAGCACGCAGAGACAGACAGCTGCAGCAGCAGGAGCTCCTCCTGCAGATTCCAGACTAGCTGGCATTACTCATATCAAACTTATCAGAACTGGTGTTGCCAAGGGGACCAAACAGGCTGGAGCTCAGCCCCATTCTAACCTTTTGGTGACATGAGCTATTGGAACTTATCAAGAAGAAGCAGGACCAACCACCAACAGCTTTAAGCCACACTGCCTCCAGCATGTGACAAAGTACAACGCACACAAAATAAACCACCTCTGGACACTGCATAGCACAGAGCAAGGCTCTCTGCACAACCCCCCAGCTCCACCAAGGGAAGTTACTCGTTCAGCACTGGAAGAAACCAATTGTTCTTCCCACTGCTTATAGCAAAAACGGGAACAGCAAGGCATGCTCCTGAAAGGAATCCCAGACGTTTGCCTTCAGTGTAGGATCCCCATTGCCAAAGGACCCCAACTTTTGCTAGAAGACATGACTGGATGCATCCCCTCTGCCACCCTTGCTCTGTCCCTGCAGAGCAGCCTGTGCAGCCTTGTCCTATTGTGCTCTGCTCTGAGGCTCATCACAGGTCTTGTAAAGCAGAGCATGGGAGCAATGAGCAGTAGTTCTTTCACTGTTTCCTCTGAAAAAAAAAAAAAAAAAACAGCTGGTGGCTGAACACTCTCATCAGCCAGGGGAAAATGAGCTGCATGGGATGAACTCGGCATTTGCACTCACTTTTCAAGCTCCGCTACCGCCTGGACAGGCCCCTGCTCCAGCCTCACATGTGTCACACGCTCACTTAGCCAGCCATCCCTGTTACTGCCCATTCTGCTTCAACCTTATGAGCAAGTTTGGCACCCAGAAATGCAGCCTGCTGCATCTGTGTGCCCTTCACAAGAGCTACATCCTGCAAAGCCACCTTTGGAGGCTTAAAGACTTCAGCATGGCAGCCCTTGCCCCTTCTGTGACCTCTTTTCCCTCCTCCCTCACCTCTGCCTGCTATTCCTCAGGTCATTTCAGCCCCTGTACAGCTCTGTCAGCACAGGGACCAAAGGTGACACTGTAGCTTTAGCTCCTGGAGCCAGCAGAGACTGCTCCCTGCACTGGTAGGAGGATGCTGTAACAAAAAAAGCTGATAAGCAGGGACTTTCCCTGTTTCTGGAGCTCAGGGGATACAAGTGGCATGCCTTCCTCTCTTCTCCATCTGCCTCTGGCGCACATAAGGGGATTCATCCCTTCTGCAAGGAAAGGTACTGCTTGTGCTGTTTTTCCCTGCCTCTCTGCCATGCTTACCTGTCAGCATCAGTCACCAGGGCCAGGCGTCCATAGTCCCAAGCAACTTTACGCAAAATGGAGAAGACAAACAACAACGCCTGAAAGAGCAGAGAAACAGCCGTGAGACAAGGCATTACTCAGCTCTGCTTGCAGAGCCACAGGGCAGGAGGGGACAGGACTGCTCAGCTAACAGCACACTGTGGCTGTGGGACAGCACAAGTCCTCAGGGCTGAATAATCAGGCTGTCTAGGTGGCTGGAGGCAGAAGGAGGTCGAGGATGCAACACACAGTAGCTAAATTGGTCACAGGATCGAAAAGTCCTCACGTCCCAAGGAGATAAGGTTATGGTACGATGTCCATTGTCCCACAGTTGCCAGGGACCAAGCAAAACCTTTGGGTAGGTAAGGCTGTAGGGACTCAGCACCACAAGGAAGAGTTTTGGGACATGGGACTAACCTAACCTGACCTGTGTCCTTACAGAAAATTGGCAACACCCTTTCACAGGCTCAATGCAGAGGTGCTAGAATTAAGTCAAGGCCCAGAGCGGTTAAGGGACACGATTGAGGCCGCAAAATCTGCCAGCAATAAAGTCAGGAATGGAATCTGGGATTCTCAGTTGTGACCAGATCATAGTTCTCCCTTCATGACTAATTAGTGGGGAAGGTGCCAAAGCAGCCATAGGCAAACTTACAAGAAAGCACATGAAATCAAGGGCTAGGACAGTGGGCACCCCGCCAAAGGGCAGCCCCTGCAGCACTGTGCTGCGGATGCGGGCACTGTAGCAGTAGTCCTTGGTGCTGTTGCTGCATGTGGAGGCTTTGCAGGTGGACCCTGCTGAGCCCAGGGTGGCGATCACGTAGGGAAGCATCTCTACAGCTTCATCGTCTTCCCTGGGGAATAGAGAGAAAGGCCTGGTTAGCACACAGCAGCTGGTTAACAGCATCGTCCCATTAGACCTGGGACCACTCTCAGCCACTATCTCGGGTCCTCCTGTGCTATAGGTTCTCTCTGAGAACCGATGCCCAAGCACAGGGTCATGCACAGAAACCTGGAGAGCTTTCTGGGGTGCTGGAAGAGCTCATGGGGTCTTTGGTGAGCTGCTTCCACCAGGCACAACCCCAGAGTCTCCCCGCCTGCTCCCGACTCTCACGTCATTTAGGACTCACAGACTACCCCTTTTCCCAAAGGTGCAGTGTCTCGGCGCCTTCCCCTTGGCAGGGAAGGCATTTAGCTACAGGAAAGAGTGAACGCGTGAGGTGGCATTAAGTCACGTCTGGATGATGGAAACAAACTGCTACGGGACAGTTGCTGCATCACGATCCCACAATTTCCTCTGTCTGGCTGCATGCCATTAGCTGTATTAGGCTGAATCACCGCTGGCGGCTCACTGCATGCCTCAGCTCCCAGGGCCCCACCAGAGAATGATCCCACCCCTGCCTGCTTTCTTTCCTCTGACTCGGAAGTATTATGCAGAGGGCAGAGAGGGAAACTCAGGATCTACTGTTTAGCTGGCCACATTTCGCCCCCACCCCCAGTGCCCTCCCCAGAATGCTGGAAGCATGCAACAGCCAGCACAGCACTATCACTGGAGATGGGCAGACTTTTTTTCCTCCTGCACAGAGCAGCTCAGTGGGCAACGCAGAGAGGATCAGCACGATCAAGAGTGAATTGAGCACAACTGGGATGCTCTGGAAGGGAGAGATCAGCAGAAACATGATTGCTCTGTGGATCAGCAGAGATGAAACCCCATCAGCTGGGAAGGACCGTACCTATCCCAGTGGATTATTCACCCTAAGCATCAACAAGCCATCCTGCTGCCCTGCGCTGGCCTGCTGTTGCAGCATGGCCACCACCACCAGCCCTGCCCTCCTAATGCCACAGGAGATGGTGACATTAGCAGAGGCCACAAGGTGCATCCTGGCAATCTCCTGCCTCGCTGCAGTGATTTATCAGTGTCACAACACAGTACTGCTCGGTTAATGACCGCCACACAGCTCACTGCAGTGCCCAGAGAGCCCAGATCAACTCAGCTGGGTAGACATATCAAACAATGAGCAAAGCCCTACTGCATACAGGTTCCGAGGGACACTGACCCCACGGGAAAAGCCACTGAGCAGTCCTTTAAGAGATTCACAGAGCTGGAGTGAGGCTGCCAGGAGCTGCAAAAGGGAGCGGAAAAACAGCAGGAAGCCAAGCCATGAGGTTGCAGCTGGCAACTAGCTGGGGACCGGCCAGCAGGATTCACCCCAGCTGAACCAGAGAGGGACTCGGGAGCAGGGAACGCGTGACAGCAGCTGGCAGGAAGAGAAGGGACAGCAAGGGACCCGGGGCCTGCCACCGCCAACCCCACCGAGCTGCCTTCCTGACAGCATCATCACCAGGCCAGGACTTGTTCCAGGGAAGTCGCGTGCTTGGGAGCAGGAAGGGCTGTGCCCCTCTGAAGTGCCAGTCTAGAGGGCTCACTGCAAAAAGAAATGCTTCTAATTCCTCTTTTGGAGAATCTTGAAAAAATTTAGGTCTTAAAGGGTGCAGCAACAATTTCCAGATGTTAGCAGTGTTGAGTGAAAGACTGTACTATCCCACTGCAACTCCACTCCTCGTGTTAGCGTGAAGGCACAGAACAAAAGCCATTGCTGTCTCTAAGCCTCCTCCTATGATACCCAAAACAAAGCTCCCCCCCCACTTCCCATGGCACAAGCCTTCCTCCAGCCCCAATCCTACTCACCACACACCCCAAACGCTACCAGCTCTCACCCTAAGGAAACATAACCAGAAGTTCATAGAACACCCAGGCTGTGGGACATGACCTTGACTTCCAGAACAGCATTCTGATGCTCTCAGCATCTCTTACAAAATTCCTCATGCATCCGACCATGATTTATTTCTCTAACTGCATCCAGACACCTTGAGGAAAAGCATCTCTATAAATGGTCAGCACTCACCATCTCCCCAAGTAGCTGCAATAGTTCAGAGGCCAGCCATGTCCCAGGACAAATCATTTCTTACAATACATTGGGCTTTGCACTGCTCAGTAGTGACTCTCTCCTCCCTTCACACCACTCTACATCTTGTCACTCGGGACTTGTTTCACCTTGATAAAGCTGAACAGCCGTGGGATACTTGCAGATTTCACTCACCCTGTTTATACATTTTTTGGGGGGTCACTAACAACACTAACCCCATCCTCCTGCTTTGTCACATTGCAAACTGCTCATCCGCTTCTGTCCTTGGTTTCTGGACCCACGGCCAGTTTTTGACCCAGAGTGTCACACCTCGTCCGACGAAGGGCTCTGTTTGCTGCCTTTTCTGAGCGATTTCAGAGGTTTTTTAAGCATCCAAGCAAATTACAGAAGCTGGCTGAGTATCACCTATCAACTATTACTGCAGTGAAGTACTGAGAGACTTGCAACAGATTAGGAAAGTATGATGTTCTGCAGAGACCAAAGCATTCACCTAATTCCTGAATATTTTATAGCCCCATTTCCTCCCTTCTGAAAGAAATGAGGCTCATATGCTCCCACTGTCCGTGACTCCATCATTATTTATATAAGCCATTACAAATTCTAGACAAACTTGGCAACCTTGTGGGTAATGTAAGCCACATTTCAGAGAAGCAGGTAGCAAAGACATGCTTTTTTTCCCCCCCTAAGTCCTAGAGGATGGACTGGAAGAGACCAGAAATGAACCTTCCTAAGCTGTCCAGTACCCCAGCCAGAACATCCCACAGTGGAAAAGCTGAGGCGTACACCCAAGACTTACACTGCTTTTAAGCTTAAAAGGATACTTAGAACATCTCTTTCCACTGGCACCTTTCTCGCTGCCATTTTGGGGTGACATTACAGCACCCCACCATAAATGCTTCTTAGTCTGCCCTTCTTCAGAGGATGCTGCCCATAGATGCAGAGGACATTAACGGTTAAATGAGTTGGCTGAATCTTGAAAGAGGCAAAAGACAGTCAGAGTCCACCTTGGCATGGTCCTGGAGACACTGACCCCTCTGGAGGCATTTAGGTCATCCCTTTGTGCCCATCCTAATGCTCCATCCCAACCTTCAGGCAGGGAAGTACTGTGAGGACGGGGGTACTGAAGGCCAGCAGCAGATCCTGACCCTTCCTGAGCACAAGCAGCGCTGCCCACTGCAGCACAGTCAGCAGGACATCAGATGAGGCCCCATTCGATCCCACAGTCTTCCCCTTCTGCCTGATATGTTTAATGCTGACTTTCCCAGAACTGCAAGGCCAGCATAGCAAAGCCTTGCCAAAGGCATTTTTGCCTCTTATTCAGCAATATGCACATCCATTCTCTTTCCTCCATGCAGCAGGAAAGAGGAACAGAGATCCCCCTGCCTCCCTCATCCCCTGCTGCATTCAGAGCTGCAGGAGAAGGCTTGCTCGTCAGTACGCTGGGCAGCCTCCGGCAGCCAGGCAGGACACTCGCTGGGGACCTGCTGCCCCACAGCAGACAGCAGAGCTGCAGGGCAGAGGCATGGATGTGGGCGAGCTCTACCAGCCGCGCCACTGATGTCAGCCAGACGCAAAGAGGTGGCCTGAGAAACGCTTGCAAGGAAACATAAATCAATACAGAGTATGCCCGCACATGCAGCCACAAAGACGTAAGCACGCCGGTGACATCTGTTTGTTCCTTCACCGGTAAATTTTAATAACCCTGTTGGTAATTAGAGGAGCGAGACCGTGTTCTGGCAGAGCTGTACTTGTTTATGGTGACAAGACAACCTTCTAACGGGCTGGGGGCACAGAGACAGACAGCTGGGTACCTGCAGCCCCAAGGGCAGGGCACTGCAGATTCAGATACACAGAGATGAGGGCAGAGACCCTTCTCTCCAGCTTCCAGTGGACACGACAAGTGGCCTCACAAGGGCAGGGAAGGCAGAGCAGCAGAGAGAAGGGGCAGATAGCTTTCTGACTGCGGGGGGGTGCTCTGCCTCCTCAGCCAACACACAGCTCCCCGCACGCTTCACCTTCTGTATGAGCTGGCCAAGCAGCCTCCCAGCAGCTGCCGGGCCTGCAAAGCTTTCATCTGGCAGGCTTCGCTTCTTCAAAGGAAAATCCAGGTCAAAGCAAAAGCCCTGGGTACAAAGTTCTTCCAGCTGGCTCTGCATCAGGCCTCAAATATCTGCTAGCAAAAGGCATCATATCTTTCTTCTGCGTATCAGCACCAACCACCAACACCAGTAGGTCACAGTCATGGCCAGCTCCTGGCTCCACATTGCTCTGCGGCTGCCTGCATACAATCAGTGGTGCACGCCCTGCTACTCAGCATGCCCTGGTCTTGCAGCCAGCACAGCTGTAAGCACCGTTGGTCACACCAGTGGCTCACTGTGCTGGGAGGGTTGGACAGGGATTGTGGCAGCAGGAAGGCTTCGGGCCTATGAGAAACCCAAGCCTAATGTTCTCCTAGAGGCAACTGAGACCCTACAGCTTCCTGAAGCTGCTGGAGGGAGTTCCTGAAGGGATACAGATGTTTTAGAGGTTCCCACTTCTTTCCCGGGGCTCAGTACTGTACTGCTCCTTTGTAGGAAAAGCCATTCTGCAGGCTGGGCCATCAGCATCAGGGAAATCTTCTGTGTTTTGCTCCCACACCACATCTCACCACCCTCCTGCCTGAGCTTTCACATCCCTTTGGGCTGTGCACTCCTCAGTGTTCTCAGCACAGATGCCTTCATCCAACAAGGAACCAACCAATGCAGACACAGCACCTGGCACTTCTGGACTGCTTATGAGAGGCCTCCAACTTCATCCCATTTGCCTCCTGTTGACGTTATAATCTGCACTTGGCCTCCTGACACATTACAAGTCTCCATTTGCAGGATGCCATCCATGCGTCCCACTTTAGTCCATGCCAAGGACCCATCTCTCCCTCTGCCACTGGGACAGAGCTCACACCAGCCACCATGTCTCCACGTGCAATCTAGCAATTGCTCTCAGCCTGCGCAGCAGTGCCATGGCCAATCTGATTCGCATTACATTTTGAGCATTAGATTTCATGAGTCACCAAATCAAACACTTTAGTTCCAAATATATCTACCTGTCATTTCCCCTTCAAGCTCCCAGGCTGTAAATCTATCAGAAAGAACCCAAGTCTGTCTGCCAGCACATACTTTATAAACAAATACTGCTTACTGTTTGGCCTCCCTTGCTTCCTCTAAGCATATGCCGACAGTGATACAGCAAACGCAATACAAACGTTTAGTGGCAAGACCAATGTGGTGCTGGACTTCATGCTGTATATTTTGTGGAGCTGTGGCCACATAATAACAAAGCCCTGGCTAGGAACTCCTGGTGCTGTGGTTATACACATGAGCCCCAGAAAACAGCGCTTTGGGTGGCTTCCTCACCTACCACCCAGAATCCCAACAGCAGCAACTCCACCCATTCCCAATGGATGTTTGCTGAAGACAAGGACGGAGACTCCAGCATCCCCCTACACCACCGGTTTTCAGCTTCTGGTGCATGGATCTCAGCAGTACGTTGGTAGTTCCACTGGGGTTGCCTTCTAGGTCACCTCTTGAATATGTCTTCTCAGCACTTACACTACTGCTCAAGGTCTGCTTGCAAAGGTTCTAATGGCCTGCTCCAGGTAGGCTGTGCCAAAATACATTCTTCAGCTGAGAACAACTACTTATGGAGAATCTTCACTGCATGAGTATCATTCTGGCTTTTGAGCACCATTAGCAGAACTGTTCAGGCACATCACATCTGGCTTGGCTCAAACACCGACCAATCTCCCCACTGATCCCTTACATGTTCTGGATTTTAACACATTACCCTCAATTTAAGTGACCAAAAGCTATCCTGTCACTTTCACACAGGTACACACTTTTAGAAGCTCTTTGTCTCTTCCAGCTCTCATCCCCTTTGTTTATCAGCAAGCTCTCCTCACCTTGGAGCTTCTTTTTTTTTTATCTCTAATGTTAATCCTCTTGTGCATAGGCAAGTATTAACACATTTGCCTTCCCTCATGTCCTGTATCTGTCCTTTACGAGGCTTCGCAGGCTGGGCTTTCTTATCCACACCCAGCTTTTCTTCCTGAATGCAGAATCTCTCTGTCACAGAACCAGGTTTCTGAGCTAGTCTCTCAAGGTCACATTGACTGTTTCCTCCTCCTCACTTCTGCATGACAAGAATCTTTACCTTTTTTTATAGCAGAGCTGCAAAAAATACACAGATATTTCATCAGCTGGGCACGATTACAAGCCCTTACCTACACAGCACGATTAGCACTTCCCACAAAGGAAACCCTTAGTGATGCATATAACCAAGAGATGGCAAGCAACATCTCAGTTGTCAAAGCTGCCTCCCCGCAGGGACTGGCAAGACATCCTGCTGCATCAGCCCTGGGAGCATCCCTGCTCCACTGTATGCAAGTTGCTCACTCAGAGGTTTTTGGGGTAAGTTCCTTTCAGTCCTCCCTCTGCAAGCATTTGACAACATGACACTGGACAGGCACAGAACTGGGGCAGTTCTCTTGGACAGTACTGCAGAAAAGCCCTACCCTCATGCATTGAGCAGCTGGTCCACAGAGACCCAAGAAAATTGAAACCCTGCATCAATTCAGGAACCACAGGAGAAGGGTGCATGGGGGCTGCTTAAAGCAACATCCCTGGAAACACTTGGCAGCACTGAGAAAAACCCTTCTTGGTTTGGTACTAATGGGAAAGGGCCACCAGCCCAGCTCTCAGCCAGCAGGAAACACTTGGGAAGCAAAACCAGGAAGCCTAGAGGGAAATCCCTTCCCTTGTGAACACAACAGGGCTAACATCTGTATGGGCAAGAAGTCAGGATGCCACATGAGCTGCTGCAGCAGGCACAAGTTCTCCATGTTGGTGGGAACATCTACTCCAAGCTCTGTCACCTGCACCCTTCCTACAACAAACAAGGCCGATCCTTTTGTATGGTCCTTACAGAGACCACCGCTCCAAACACTGGCAGGCTGGGGATAGTCTCACCTTTCCCTCACCTTCCTTACTGCATTGCTAGAGTAGCGCTTGTGTAACAGGGTTGGTTACAAAGAATCCACAGCACAGGGAAGCCACAGAGGCCAACGCAATCACAGCCCTGCAGCAAGCAGAGTTGAGCTCTCATTGTGACTACAGGCTGAGAAGGGATTCAGTAACCAGAGCAAGAGGAGGAAATAAGTCAATCGTTCCTCAACAGCAGCCAACATCAGCAAAGGGCTGAAGGGCTCTCACAGCAAGAGGTCTGGATGCAGCCAGCAAGCCAGGACAGCTAGGGAAGAACATCTAGGAAACAGCATCCTGCATCCACTGGGGAAAGAATCACAGGAGCTAGAGCTTCAGCAACAGCAGTACAGAGGAGGGACTGCACACAGAGCTGACACAGCATCCAGTAGAACCACAAGCAGCAGGGTGACCTTGGCCACAACAGCATCCAACTTAGAAAACTGTGATGCTGAAAAAGCAGAGGCTTTAAGGTACATCATCCCCCCCTAAGCACCCAGTCCTAGTAGCTATTGGCTTCCAACAGTGAGGACAAGTAAGTTGCCCAGCCTGTGAGAGACCAATTTTGAGCTCCTGCTGGGAGTTGAATAGGGGTCATAGAATGAGATGGATACTAAACGCAGCTTTAAGACTCACTGTCTCAGAGCACTTCTTCACACTGCTATGGATAGAAGACTGCTGAACTCCACTTGGTGTATTACAGTGCTGGAAGATGCTGCAGTCGCTCTTCTACAGGATGCTGCCAAAGAAATCTGCTCCAGAGACAGGGCACTGCTCCTGAATAACCTGCACTTGCTGGGCAGAACACCTCTTTTTGGGTTCTTGAGGGAGATCTGACCTTCTTAGGCTGCTTTGGCAGGGGTCTGTGGCCAGGAGTATGCACACAGACCAGGCAAGGGATGCAGGGCCTGCGGCCAGCCACCAGTCTTTGTGAGATGCTGAGTGGGCTGTTCTTTTCCCTGGTCTCTCTCTACTCTCCGGTCTTGGCAAGAGGAACTGAGCCATGCTTGGGAACACAGGGAACAAAGCACTGGTTGGCACTGGGCACAGAGATGAGAGTGGCCAGCCAAGCCAGAGAACACAGAAGTAGTACTTCAAGGCAAGCAGCCCGGCTGCCAGGCTCACAGATAAAGGTAGGTGAGATGAAACAGTTGCTTAGACTTGAAGGAGGGCAAGCCTTGTTTAATCTAGAGCCCCACATCAATGGTAGGATAAACAAAGAAATGGTACTTTAATTGGGCAAAGCCACTCTGAGTCATTGTTTACATGGAGCACAACTCCACAAAATTAAGTATCAAACCTATGGAAGTCCAAAGACTTGCAGTTAGTAACAGGGGTTCTCCTTGCCCACAGCCCTTGCTTGCACTTATTAAGAACACCGAAATCCCAACTTAACCTGAATGTCACATCTGTAGCATCACTGCACCCATCAGACACTGTACCGAGGGCTGCCAGAGGTGACGTAAGGAAGGGCTCTCCAGTCTAGGTGGGTCAGCATCACACAGAATAAACACTGGGCATCTGCCAGGCCTGGGAGAGAGCAACAGCATAACCCAAAGCAATGGCCCTGACTTCTACGTAACAAAATCATTCCTAGCACAAGTTACAGAGGCAAACATCTGCTGAGAGTTTGAATCTTGGTCATTGTGAGTCAGTGGGCACAGTGACCCATTGTGTGTTCTGACCATATTTTCTGATGACACCTTTCCCTTCCAAAGCACTCTCTCATGCTCTGTGCTTCCACTGACTGCTTCTAGTGCCAAGGGAAAACAATGTGTCTGCAATGATGCCCTGAGTCAGGAGGGGCAGTACACCCAAATCAAAAGGGGCTAGTGGACCCAAAAGACCACTAGGGCACTTCCACAGTCAGCAAAACTGTTCTTTGCTGGTTCATGTGCTGAAGATTGTGAACACACTGCTCCATATCTTGTTTCTGGATCAGACAACATACTACATGTACTACACAGAATGACAAATCACCTGTTAGATCTGTAACTGAGGCCTCCAACGCAAAATGACAGAACAGCAAACAATTCCTCCAAAATTTTCCTCATAGGAGCAAAGTTTGGTCTTCACAAACATATCACAGAAGCAGGAGTATAAAAACAATTAGCAGATTATAGCATTCAGAGATTGATTACTAATTAATAACTCAGATGAGCTTCTCCCAGCACACATCTAGCCTTGGCAGCTGTATGGGCTTAATGCTTAAGATGTTTCTCCAAGGATCTTCATGCAAAAAAAATCACCCCTGCTCAGGAAAGCTCCCAAGTACATACTTATCTTGAAACGCTCTCACTGAAGTGCTTGAAACTTAAACACGTGGGTAAATTTAAGTGTTTGCCTAAAGAGGGACAGACTCAAGCAGTGTGCTGTGGTTCAAGCACCTGATGTTTTCCAGGACCACTCACTGACCCTTGCCTATGCGTACAGATTGTCAGCACAGCCTCAGTTGAGCAACTTGGGGTACAGTAGTTGAGCCAGAATTTACCTTTGATGGCAAGAAATAAGGTCCAGTGGCACACATTGCAGCTACAACCCTCACACACTGCCTTTGCATCCATACCCTGAGATGTCAAAGAGCTCTCCTTTGGTCACACAGGAGCCTGTCACCAACAAACTCATCCTGTCTCCCTAGCTTATCCTCTCATTTCCCACTTGCCCTCTGCACAGCTGCCTCCCACAGTGTCCACACTGTCTAGAGTGGAAGATTAAAGTTTTTTTTTCTTTTTTTTTTTTTAATAAATACAGTAGTTTGACAAGCGCCAACTCTCATATGATGAAGTTCAGTTTTCACCATTAAAATCAACAAACATTCAAACCTCTTAGCTGTTGCATTTTCAAATACCAGAACACAATTGAACCTGGTTGCCAGACTTGCTATGCATCAGCAGCATTAGGGCTTATCAGGCTCTTGGCAAACACTACCATATGCAACAAACATGGCCTTTGTGTCAATACTGCTGTATGGTGGGGTATTTTGGGAAAAATAAAATATTTTGGAAAAAATAAGCAAAAAAACAATAAAACAAACCCATCATACCTCATGCTGGGGAAGATGATCTATGGATTCAAAGCACAGAGAGGAACTTCCTTACCACGCGACAGAAGACAGGCTTCCTACCACTTGATTTCCAGAGCACGGTGCAAAAAGACGCATGCTGCATGCTAGAGATAAGGTAGAAACCTTTTAAAGGGCATCGAGTTGTTCTTGTTTTTTGTTTTGTTTTTAAACCAGTGAAGAAAACACAAAACCACCGGCTTAGCTCACGCACCAGTCAGTCTGCTTCTAGAGTGTCTTTTCCAGTGCAGCCCAGCAGCTGAGAGAGGCCACCCTGATACCCCAGCACTGGGTTTACCTGTTTGAAACCAGCACCTGGACGTGGAAAAGTGTAAGGATGCAGGAGGGCAGCACCTCTTCCAGCTTTCCTGCACTGCCACCCGCTGCCTGCCTGCCATTTATGCTGGAGGCCTGTCACCAAGCAATCAGGAAGGCTGGAATTTCCCCCCTGGCAGCCTGCCCTCCTCTGATGCCACCTGACTGGCATCCCGATCAAAGCCTCCGAGGAATCCTGAGTGCGGAAGTCAGGGCCACACCAGCGACCGGGCACGGGGACTGACAGCAGGGTGACTGGTTCTCTCACGGGGGGGCAGCAAAGGGACCAAGATAACACTGTGGGGTTCCACATTGCGCGAACACCCTGAGGTTGATTCTCACTTTCCGTGGATCATCAGAAATCCACAGCCTCTTCAATTCAGCCTTCAGTGTTTGCTCTGAAATGGCACACACGTGACACCTGTGTGACTGGGCAGAGATGACAGAGCTCACTCGGTGCCCCAGGCTCTATGAGAGCCAGCAGAGCTCACAGCAGCCAGGCCCAGGTCCCACAGTGCATGTGCTCAACAGCGGGCAGAACACCTCACAGTATAGCATCAGATGCCTATTTATAGCATGCTGTTTACCAACACTGAGCGCTCTGGCGGTGGAAGCGGAGGATCAGATGAGTCAAGAGAGTATAAGCACTCTGGATCAGTTGAACCTTCCTCCTGTTGTGGGAAGATCAGGAGATCGTGGGAAGGTGAATTAGGGCCAGGTGCTGCAGGATGGCTGATCACGTGCAGCTCCCTCACCAGTGGCCACTGGACTCGAGGGTACATTCAGCACTTTTTAATAACAGACACCTAAACTCTGGGCAGATCTTCCTGTGGAAGGGAGAGAATGCTGTCGATTAGATCCACCACACAAGAACAGGCCATCATCCTAAGCCCTGGAAGCACGGTGTCAAAGAACAGATTTAACGCAGGGCCCTTGAAAGCCTCCTGACAGCTTGTGTGATGTTCTTCCAGCAGCTCAGTGGCTGATGTAACGCTGTGACAGGGAGTTCAGGCAGTGCCCAGCTCCTGTGGAGGGACAGCAGACCTGACAGTTGGTGGGCCTCTGGCAAGCATGTAGGAACACAGCCCCCAGCTGCCACTCTGCCTACCTCTTACAGGGCCACCCATCACATCGACTCATTGCCCCTGGGCATGAAGCAAGGACACCCAACTGCCCTCAGCTGCGGGAAGAGACAAGCACAAGACAGCTTGGGCTCAAAGAGGGATTAAGAAGCCCAGGCCCACAGGACTCCTGTTTGGAACTAGGCACCTGAGCAACAAAAGGCAAGAGAAGAGTACCTCCCAGGGATCCTTAAATTATGCAGGCTTTCTGTGGTGTTCAAGGCATACCCTGCCAGGCAGCGAGAAAACAGACCCTGCAGTGATGTTACTGAGCCGAACACCCATATGGTGGCAGATCAGAGTCTTGAAGCCCATCCAGGCAGAACAACCAGTGCCAGCTCCTGGCTCCTCCTAAAGCCACCATCGTATTTTCCATTCCTTCCTTCTAGCTGAGCCCATCTGTCTCTCTGTGCCAGGCTCATTTTTAGAACCTCGTATTTTCCTCTCCTTCTTGGAGAAAGTTACTGCTTTCCTGTTTTCAGACGCTCAGCACACCTTCCATACCACTAAACTGGTAATGGACCTCCTGGCTCCATTCCCCTTTGCCATTTCCTGAATCCATCTTCTATGCCATTGCACTTACCAGTTTCAAATGGTTTGGAGAAGATGTGCACTTAAATTAAGAGGCTTGGATCGATTTCTGAGTTTCCACTTCTCCTAACAGGCACAGGGAAGGTTGTCCAGTGGTCTCACCAGAAAGCCTCAGACATGGCTCAATGTATATCCAATCACAGCTTGGAGTCCAGAGGCCTGGCTGGACCACACAATTAGTGATAGAACCACAGGACATGATCAGATGTAGATCCTAGGGATTGCTGATCATCTGCAGGACAAGAGTTCCTCCTAGAAGCTCTGCTCATTCTCAGATCCCATGCCTTCAACAAAGCTTCTCATTGCTGATAAACCTTCAGCTCGTACCTGACACACAGCATGAGGTGAAGGAGTGCTCCAGTGCATCACTTGGGTGCTGCATCTCTACCACAGCAGGGGCTTGCTGGGGAAAACATACCCAGACACCTGTTGGAAAGCAGGCCTGTGCCCGGGCCTACCCACTCCTCCCACCACCAGCACTCACAGATTCACCCCCACGATCACCATCCAGCTCATCTCCTCCCACCCACAGCTATCCCTGCTGCCTCAAGTCACAGGCATGCTGCTGATACACCCCACACCTCATCTTCTGCCTGGCAGAGAGGAAAATTCCCATGTAAGCCCTTCCAAGGAGACCAAATCATTAATTCACTGGAGCAGCTTGCTGTCTACATATCCAGGGGAGCAGCATCATGCACTATCAAGTTTTGCCATTGCTAGTTTAGTCTTCCATCCAAGACCAGTGCTCAGACTTATCAGGACAGGGTACATTCCCTGCTCTCAAGGGATGGGGTTGTGGTATGGCAGCCTGGTCTAGTGGTTGGCAACCCTGCACATAGCAAGGGGGTTGAAACTCGATGATCATTCTGGTCCTTTTCAACCCAGGCCATTCTATGATTCTATGACATGCGGGTTTGTCAGGTAGAGCCCCAGAAGCATCTCTTTTCCACAAATGACATAGAATTTTTTTTTCCCCTCAAAGAGTGAGAAAGAAGGAACAAAATACATTTGTTCTGAAGGGCTCTGAAATTTATCCTGCACAAGGCTCCTGCGGGCATAATGGGACATGAACACTCATGTACGTGGGGATACTGAGCAGGAATAACGAGGCCAGCCTTGGCACGGGGGTAGAAGGTGTAGAAGGTGTTTTGGTGTTACTCCAAAACTCTGCTTGGGGCTACCAGAGCCAGCTCTGCAAAGAGGCAGTGCAACCAGCAGTGCAAGATGACATCTAGGCAGCAACAACTCCAGGGTTATGCTCTGGAAGTCTGCGAGGCAATGACAGATTGATAGGGGTGATTGGGCAGACCAAAAACAGCCAGGAGGGGGAAGACAGTGTCAGAGGAAAAGCAGGCAGGCATGCTTGCTGTGGACCAGACAGGCTCATGGTACTCTATAACTTTTCAGGACTAGGCTGGGTGTTCCCAGTCCATACACCCACGCAGCCACGGCGCATGAGTCCAGCCTGCACTATTGCACAGATGGGCTAGTTTACCTTCATGAAAAGGTCTAAAAAATCCCTTTTCTTGCTACAGAAGATGCAGCGTAAACAACGGAGTATGCATACCACAACCAAAGCAGCAAATCTCCCTTATCTGAAACCTGTGGTTTTGGGTTTTCTTTTTCCTATTCACCAGCCACTTGCTTTCAGCATACCAATAGATCAGTCACTCGCACATCTTGGAAACTCTCTAGAATTGGACACTTCCAATGCTTCAACTGCCCCGGTTCCCTTCTCTTCCCCGTGTGAGCTCTTGGACCAGGCCATCCCCAGACACCTTCCAGCACGGTCTCAGACACAGAGGCAAAGTCCCCAGTGATCAACACGTCTGCACAGGCAGAAGTCTTTTGACAGGGGTGCAGTTATACCGGCCAAACCGCTTCTAGGTGTTTTGAGGTGGTAGGAGAAACCAGCCTGAGAAGTTGGAGCATTTTTGCCAAAATAACGTATCAGTAGGGCAACCGAAAGAGGCAGTCCCACACCTCAAGCCAGCCAGAAGGCTGTAGGTGTTTTGAAGGAGGCACCTAATATACCAGCAGGCATGGCCCAGATGAAACATCACCACCACCACGAATATTTTCATGCCTTCATCCATTGCAGAGGCGCACCTTGTGTCCACCAGAAGAGAACTACAGCTGCTGCTTCATGTGTCTCTCCTGGAGCAACTGTGGCTGTAGGAGGTGCTCCCCAGAAAAACCACAAACGCCTGCTGAGGTTATTTCCTGCACACCCAAATTCTGCTCTCATCCAAATGGAATAACACTTGAGAAAAAAGGACAAAAAGCGGTGACACACCGGGGGAGGGGGGATTTTCCCCAATGCGCATCAAAGCATTTATTTCCCCTGACTTGCAGCAACAGTCAAGAGCTATCTATTCATTAGCTTTGAAGTTCCCCTTATCACAGATGAGAATAAAAGATGAAGACACGAGAGTGCAAGATGCCATGAGCTCTAGGCAGCGGGGATTTACACAGGATACATCCTCATCAGGCAAACTGGATCATCTTTATTTTTAACAGCATTACAGCGTCAGTGGGTGAAAGGGAAGTCGTGGATGTAGTGAGATTTTAGCAAGCCATCTGCTGCAGCATCTCACCCGATCTCCCTCTCAGGGTTTGATCGTTGGGCTATGACAGAAACGTTGCCTCTCAGACTGGAAGCTGACTTAGTGAACCTCAATACAACAGCAGCCACAAGTGACGATGCCCAGGCCCACAGGCTGGCCAGGACCAGAGGCAAGGGTGATGTTTAGATTTATTCATCCTTGACCCCAATGGTGAGTTTGGAAGGCGGTGGGCAGGCTCCCAGCTATTTGTTTGGCAAGGAAGCCAAGCGCCACAAGGGGAGGGATGCAGTCTATCACTCAAAGAGACAGATGGGCTGGGGCAAGAAAAGGCAGGGAACAATTGCAGGAGCACATGCACAGAGAGTGCGTGAAGGGCATCACCATGTATTAGCTGAGCTCAGGCTAGCGCTTGCTTTAGAGGTGCCTCCTCACAAGGCAGGAGTCCCAAGGAAAGGGCTAACACAGACAGCAAGGCAGGAGTTGCAAACCCAAAGCAGGGTGTGCTGAGAAAGTGGTAACAAGTTGCAAGGAAGGGGCGAAGACAGGGGCCTCCAGTTGCCTACGTGGCCCTGGAGGTGATCACAGCCCAGCGTTTTTCTTGCTATCCTTTACAGCCTGGCATCACTACCCTTCCAAGCTAATGACACACAGTCATAAGACATGTTATGCTTATGTAGGATAACCGAGTCCCACCTTAATCTTTTCCTTGATTAGATAAACAGATTGATCTCCTTATGTTTCTCACCATAAAGATTCATCTCCAGCCCTCGGATTATTCTGTAGCTCTCTTGAATTTTTCAACATCCTTTTCTGAGCACAGACACTGGATTTAGATAAGAGTATTTCAGTACCAGTCTCCTGAGCACCTTCTGCAGAAATCATATTCCCATGGCTACTCATTGCTTCCTCTACAGCTATCAAACATTTCACGTACACTAAGAAGGCCCCTTCCACCCTGGCAGTTATGGGTGAGATTCTTCACTTTGAGGCACAGCCAGCTATTTGCCAATTTGTTAAAAAACCAAACCAACCAACCAAACACACACTAAAACAAAACCCAAAACAGATACAAAAACCTCACAAATCTTCAAGATAGCCTCTTCTGCTTCACCATCTCAGTTGATGGTGACTCCACCACTACAGATGAAATGACTTCCC
This sequence comes from Gallus gallus, assembly GCF_016699485.2. Lineage (NCBI taxonomy): Eukaryota > Metazoa > Chordata > Aves > Galliformes > Phasianidae > Gallus > Gallus gallus. Next base: position 30,057,166 of record NC_052534.1, read on the forward strand.
GCCCCATCTTCAATGACTACAGCCAACTACAGTCTCCTAGCAGCACACTGCTGTACATTCTTAAGGAAGTTCCCTCTTCCATCCTTTCTTCCTCAGGCTAACTCAGTCCTAGTTCTTTGCATCCTTCCTCCCACACCGTATTTCTAAAGACCTCAATCATTTCTGTTGCACTGCTGGACACTCTCCTTGTTTGTGCACATCCTTCCAAGGGTCTGAGCCTATTCCCTCAGTAATCTCTCATCTATGTCAGGGATGGCAGTAATTATTTCTTGCACTTCAGACGTGACACTCCCAACACAGTCTGGCACAAGGCTTGCACTGCGTGTGCCTCCTCCCCAGCAAAATGCTAACTCATCCAACTCACTAATCCTGGTTACACCAATGTCTTCCCCAGCCCTGCCTCAGCCCTGGGCCAGGGTCTAGGCAGGGTCTCCTATCAGAGAGAAATGCTATCAACCTGTACTTTGAATGCAGCTTTTCAACCAGTCGCGCATCCAGCTGAGGGATGCTTCACATCTCCCATCCTTTCCCCATTTGTTTATGAGGCTGACACGTGGGTCAGTGACACAGGCTGACTCAAGTCAGGATCTATCACATCCATCGCCCCCGCCCAGCTGCTAGGCGAGCCATCCTTCTAGGCAAGGGAACTGACTGATGTGATGCAGTATGTTCCAGACAAAAATGCACTGGTGGATTTTAAAGCAGCATATTCTCCTAGCACAACAGACACTAGCTGCTCAGCTATTTATTCCAGTTTATTTAGACTATCTAGTTGTAGCCCTATTCCTTCTCCCTATACATCAAGATATCAAACCTTGAGATCTCCCTCTGCTAAGTGCTCTTTAGCATGGCTGCTCACCACGCAAAAACTGCTCCAGCTTATTAAGTACTCAGGTGAATTTCATAAGGCTTTGTCCACTTGATCACATCTAATTGACCTAAATGTTCATCACCTGCTTTTACTTCACTTGTGCTTGGATTCACTTTTTAAAATTAACTCCTCTAAATCCTTTATCACCCCTGACCTTCTGTTCCAGGTGAAGACAGAGTTCCTACTTACTGTCACCTTGCATTTGTTCTTCTCCACTCAGCCAGTTCTTCGCTTTGTCCAACAGCACTGATGCTCCTGCTGCAGCCAGTCTTCACATGGTTTTGTGCCCAACACAAATTTACTTCCTTCCTCCAGATTCATAATGTTGCAACTCACGTCAAGTGAACTGCCTTTCTACACTGAGTAACAACGAACCCCTGGGCAGTTACCGCAGTGTAACAGGCACACAGTAATTTGTTAGCAGGTCTATGCCTCAAGTATAGAGAGGAGGCCAGCCAAACCAAATCACCAGCTTGAACACACAGTCACTCTGGAGAAGCTGTCAGCCTCACCAGCAACACCTGAGAGCCTCCAGAGCCCAGTGGTTCACACAAAGGGAAGCTAGATGATACACACGGAGCTGAGAGATGCATCTCTTCTAAGATCTTCCCTAGACCCGTGGCACTAGATTTATTATCAAGTCAGAAGCAGATATCCTCCGTGGCCCTGCAGTACTACAAGGCTCTGCCTGACCTTCAAGCAGAAGACATCAGATGATGATGACTACTTCAAGCAGGAGATGAGGCTTGCAGCCATCTGGGTTTCCTCTAAGTAACAGATAGTACCAAGATTGTCTCATTCCCTGGCTTTGAAGGGACCAGAGACAAAGTCTACTGATGGCCCCTATTTAATTTGTGAAAGCACCAGGTGCAAGCTAGAGCTCCATTGGCTGCCACCCAGAGCTGAGGTCTGCAAGGAATTTAGCAGGAGCACCTCCGGAGGAAGGGGCAGAAGCACAGGTCAGAGGGGGACAGGAAAAACAAGGCACTGGAAGCTCACAGTGCTTTTTCCAGGCAGGGAAAAGGAGGGGCTCTTTGGTGGCTGCTGGGTTTTAGAGGCTGAGGAAACGCCTGCAGAAGACAGCAAGCATAGCCAGACACGAGCCCTGCCTGCAGCCATTGCCTCCCGGTGCTGACAGGACACCTGCTTTGGAAGATGTTGAGAGCTCTGCCAGGAGGATCCCCACCTTGCCAGCACCAAGTCACTACAGACCTGGCCCTGGGAGAGCGCTGGTATCCTGGGGAGGCAGAGCAGGGAGATGGGTAGGCAGGCAGAATTGACGTGGGATGCCCCGTCCCTGGAGGTGTTCGAGGCCAGGTTGGATGGAGCCTTGTGCAGTCTGATCTAGTATTAGATGTGGAGATTGGTGACCTGGCACACAGCAGGGGGGTTGGAGCTTGATGATCCTTGAGGTCGCTTCCAACCCAAGCCATTCTATGATTCTATGACATGCAGAGCAGCGGGGAGAACAGAAGCATTTGCAGCACTGTTTAGCTATTGCATGCACATAGAGAGAACCTAGCAAAAAGGAGCAAACGCTGCAGAGACACGCAGAGGAAAGCATTCACATCTCACGCTTTGCAAGGGAGCCTCCGCCTGCTGCAGCTGATCTGTATCTGGAGCAGAGGGCAGACACCCAGCTCCAGGCTGGGAGAACAGAGCAACGAGGCAGTGCCAAACACAGGCCTGCAGCCTCACAGAAAAGCCATTTCACAGTGCAAGCCTCTGCTTCACAGGCCTGATACCAGCACCACGAATCTTGCCCTCTCTCTCTTGCACTGCGTGTACTCACATACACACACAAAAAAATATTTTCTGGATTTTTATTTACTCGTATTTATCAGGAATCCATCCATCACAGCCAGAGCACAAGGTACCAGAGCTACCCAGCCAGCAGGCATACCCACAGGCCCGGGGCTGCAGGGGCCAGAAGCTGGGCTGCACCAACAGCACCGTGGTTCCCCACTGGAGCTCACAATGTGTCAGCGCAAAAAAGAAGGATGATAACTGCTGCTTGCAGTGGCTGCAGCCATCACACTGACCAGGGATGAAAGCAGAGCCACGCTCGCAGACAGGCACTTGCTTTCTGCCCTCTCAGCTCCAGCGAGGCCCCGGGGGAGCTGGGAGGAGTAGGAGGCACCGCTCCGACACCAGACAAAGGCCTTCCTCTGAGTCACGCAGCATCCCCACGGACACAGCCCAGCCGCTCCCTTCCCTGCCGCCTCCGCCATCGGGCCAGACCCGACACTGCGCGGCTATGCTGGGGCACGGCACCTCCGTGTCCCTTCCACGGGCTGGGCTGTCGAAAGGCAGTGCAACACCCGGTGCCGTGGGGAAAGGCTACTTCGGTTTTGTTGCCATGGGGATGGAGATGCAGCCCAGCACAGGCAGGAAACGTAGACTCTCACCCAAGGGCAGGTGCCGATGGGAGGAGAGAGGGGCTTCGGGCCCGAGAGGGAGGTGTGGCCCCTCTCCTTTGTTCCCACCCCCTGGAAAACAGCTGTTAATTAAAGAAGGCCTTAACAGACGTGGAACCAAACACGTTCTCCAAACATCCCCATTCTCACGCTTCATCTCCGCATCAAAAAAGCCCTGGGAAGCTGCAGTCCGCTCCCCAGCCAGCCCCACCACCATCCCTGCCTCAGTCATCAGAGCACAGCACCCGCTGATGCTTTGATATGCAAATCCGCCACCGGATCCCTAAATCGTGCTGCCTGCAGGCAGCACAACACCCCACACGGGAGCCTCCTTCGGCCGGGAGCAGCGGGCAGCACCAGCCCTTCGCAGACCCCATCACAAAGATGGAAAGGATGCACGCCGAGATCAAAACCACTACGCCAGGGGTGCAGGAGGCAGCGTGGGCAGGTGGCAGGGCCCCACTCGGTGCCCTTGGCTCACTGAAAGCACAACCAGAAGACAGGAAAGACAGGCCATTGGTGCACAGGCTTCTGCCGCAGGTCTCACGCTCACCGAGATGCTCTTCGCATCCTCGTTCTTAGAAAGAAGCACACTTTATTTTATTGCGTAAACGTTTATCAGAGGAAAGCGCTTTTCCAGCCCATTTTCTTGCTAGGAAACGTGACCGAGGGTACTGTGAGAGCCCGAGGAAGGAGACAACAGCAGCACACAGCTCGGCACCTTCCTTTTGCTGCCTTAACTCCTGACCCCGGGATGCTGCAGGACAGTGACACCACACTCCGGTCAAAGGGGAAGAAACCGGAGCATTGCAAGGCTCAGAGCAACGCTCCCCATAGGAAAACCGACACCCTCAGAACACACAGCAGCCACCGTTCCTCCCAAGGTTACCGAACGGATGCAAATAGAGCACAAACCTGAGGCAACCAAGCACGCCCCTGAGCCCAAGCAGAGCCTGTTCCCAGCCCCGTCTCCCTCACGCTGTTTCCACACCCAGGTGAGGGCTGCAGACGGGCCTCAGCCCGTAAGGACCTCAAAAGAGCGCGGCACGAAAAGGGCCCTCCCAGGCGGACGCCAGCTAATTGCACTCAATAGGATCCACGTCCTTAAAGCGCGGCTGTTATCCCTGATAGGCACAGAGTCCTCCCGCAGCCGGTTCGGAGCCCGGCGCTCGGCTCCGCGCGCTCTGGAAGCACGAAGAACGCGGGGGGCTGCGAGGGGGCGCGGCCGCAGCCCGGGGCCCGCGGAGCTTTGTCCCACGTACGGGCGGGGCACCCACAGGGCCGTCCAGAAGGCACCGCAGCAGCGGGCAGCGAACGCCCCGCGGGGCCGGGCGCACGGGGAGGGGACGGAGCGAACAGCCCCACGGTCCCAGCTTCGTCCTCCCCCGTCGGCACGGGGCCCGTCCCGGGCAGGCCGGAGCGCCGCCGCCGCCCGCCGCCCGAGCGCAGCACGGCGCGGCCGTGGGCTTCTCCCCGCTCCAAGATGGCAGCCCCCCGCCCCAGCCGGCCTCGCCGCCCTCCTTCTTTCCCCCCTTCTCCGAGCCCTTCCCGCCAGCCTCGCCCCCCCCCAGCCCCCGCGATGCTGCACCGCTTACCCGGCGTCAGGCGCGGACGGGCTCCCGGGCTACTGCCGCTGCTGCCGCCCCGCCGGGCGCTGCGGTACCGCGCTGCGCTGCGCTGCGCCGCGACGGGAGGGAACGATCGGCGCCGGCTCGGCTCGGCTCCGCTGTGCTCGGGGCGGGGCGCGGCCTCGAGTGGGCGTGGCTTCGGCACCGCACAGCGGTGGGCGGGGCCTGCGGGCGGCGCAGCGCGCGTGCGTGTCGCCGGCGAGCGGCGCAGCGCGCGTGCGTATTGCTGGCGGGCGGAGGGCCGCGGTGCCGCTGAGGTGCGCGGCGGGCGCGGGGGCGGTCGGTGGGCTCGGAGGCGAGGTGGGGCGGGGCGCGGCGGGGGGCAGCCGGTGTCCGGGTGGGGCCGTGGGGGAACGGCTGTCTTGTCGCCGTCGGTGCTGGACGGTCGCCGATCCTTAGGCCTTCCGTGCAGGCCTGGCTGCAGCCTTGTGCGGATGCCGCCTGCGCCGACCCTCGTGGGCCTGGGAGGAGGGAAACACGGAGGCTGCTCTGGCGTTTGTGCGCGGCCGCTGTGTCCTCCACAGCGCTTTCGGGGCCGCGCTGCCAGCATTAGGCCGGCGTGGGTATGAGGAGTCACGTGGCGTGATGGAGGCGGGATTCCTGTGCCCTGACAAGTGCAGCTTGGGCCCAAGTGCTGCTGCGTGGCACGGGGGCTCACGAGGTGTGTGTGCAGCCTGGGCCCCGCTGCTCGCCCACCCAAACGTTCCTTTGGAGCAGTTCCTTTCCTTCTGAAGGGAGCCACTGTCGTTCGTCTTCCTGTGGACAGCTGACCTGGGACAGTGGTTCCTGACTTCTTTGGTGGGTTTTCTTTAATGGTTGAGCTGCTGCTCCACACCTTCTCCTTCTCGCCTGGCTCCTTTTCCCTGCCATCACACGTCAGTGCTTTCTGGTCGGTGATCACACCTTGCTGGTTGGGACTTGCTCACCCAGGTTAGGGCTGCTAACAGGATGTGGGCTTGTGGCTCGTTGTCTGTGGTCCCGTTCTGAGACCTCAGTGCTTTTAGAGGTAGCTGAGGTGCAACCAAAAGGAGATAGTAGCAATGAGTTAGGGCACTGCAGGCGGTCCTCTCGATTTATGTGTGACTCCAAAAGACCCTAACAAGGAAAAGTTTTGCCTCCATCCCCACAGGTCGCATCAGTGCTCCTGGGATTGGAAATCTACTCTGCTACCCCTTTCTTTTGACCTTAGGAAGTTCTCTCTGTGGCTTAATTTCTTGCCGGTTGCCCAAGGAGAGTGTGGATGCCCCATCCCTGGAGGCATTCAAGGCCAGGCTGGATGTGGCTCTGGGCAGCCTGGTGTGGTGGTTGGCGACCCTGCACATAGCAGGGGGTTGAAACTCAATGATCACTGTGGTCCTTTTCAACCCAGGCCATTCTATGATTCTATGATACACTGGGAACAATCCATTGTTATTTTAGTACAGCACTGTGAATATGTAATGTAATATGTAATTAGGTATGTAATGGATTAATGTGCTTGGATACGGGAACAGATCTAAGTACCTTAGAGCTGGGGCTTCTGGATATTTAAAATAACTGAAGTAAGTTTTCCATTAAAGGTATTGAGCTCTTTTTATCTGCTTTTCCTGATTGTGCAAATGAGGTTAGTGCGTTTCACTGGAGAGCTGTTAGCAGATGGACCTGCAGTGAGTTGCTGTTGGTAACTTGGATCAATAAATATCCTGTTTAATAGCGAATCCTATTCATAAATGGAATTCATGAAGACTTAATTCCTCTGTGTGAATTCGGCCTTTCTGCCTGTCATTAGTGCAAAACCAATTATGCCTTGGTAATGGGTATCTTGTGTATTTTTAACGCACCCAAGCCCTTCATCACATCGCTTCCTTTACGAGGATGGCCACGAATGGATCGACCCCACAACTCTCTGCTGCTTCTTGCAGCACACCCTGGCAGACATTCCATAAATAAACCCACAGTGGCCGAGTAGGGGTTGAGGTATTTGCACTGCACGTATTGTCTTGGATTTATTTCCTGCATTTTAATGATGGATGACAGATGCAGTTCAAATCCTTGTGGTGCCCAGAGCATGTCTTTTTTCATCTCTTGGAATACTGGCCCCCACTATCTGAAGGTTCAGATCAGATCACTGCTGTAAAGGATATTTTTTCCTGTTTCATTTCGTATTTTGACAGCAGCTGTTGGTTGCTTGGCCTCAGGACTTGCTTTGCACATCCGTTGAGTCTCCCTGTGGCCTGGTTGTTTGTGTGGGTGAGTTACTAGCTGAAATAGAAATAACTGAATGTTTGTGGAACTACAGGTCTTCGGGGGGAACAGGGAGGAAGTGTCATTTCCGACTTCTCATTAAAAAGGAAAGCAATAGTGTATTGCTTGCTAATAGCACTATTTAAAAGTACTTCTATTCCAGGATGCAGGCATGGTAAGAGTGACATCTTGACTGGGTTTTAGGCTATGCACCATTGATTAAAACCTTGGTCAGAGCTGTTTCACTGTTCCATTAAGTGTTCAGACAAAGATGTTTTTAGTGCTCCCATGACTATATCAGTAGAGCAGATTCATACTGAGTGTTGTGAAACGCATTTGTATTTTTTGCTGAAACAGAAGAGATTCTTCTCTTGTCACAATCTCTTGAGGTGCTCTCCCAGTGTAAGTGTGTGGCCAGTGAAAGGAGACATCCAGTGTTCTGCCACATCTTCTTGCTCTAGTGTTCATGCAGTCAGCCTGCAAACAGCACTGACATGAATGCTGGAGCCAGCATAAGGGGAGTGATGGAAATGAGCGCTGTGGGGACACAAGACTCCTTTGTTAGAACTGTGTGCCCTGACGTGGGCTTAAAGCATGTATGTAATTCTGCCTTCCTTATCTGGAGAACGTCCTTGCTTCATATCAGCCCCCTGGGGTCCCTCGTGTGTTTGCCTGTGTTGTATGAAACTTGTATGTGGCCTGCTTCTGTTAACTGGGATGAAATTTTCCAGAATTTCCCCCATTCAAAAGCCACTTTAGCCTGTGGTAAATATAAATCACTTCTTTAATCTTCTGGGGAAGTGGTGAAGGTAGTAGCTTTAATGTGGCACTTGAAAATGGTGCGCTGGGTAAATAACTACCAGAAGCATGAAAGTGATGGTATGTTGTGGTGTGATTTTTGAACTTGGTGGTGCTCTGTTGCACTGGACGTGGTAATGCTGAAGGGTCCTTGAGATGAGAAGGGAGAGTTTGCCATAGCGGGTTATTGCATGTTCAGAGTGACTCAGTGAAGTAGAAATTGGGTCACCCCAGTGAGTATTTGATTAGCAGACTCCTCCCCCTTTTCAGAATCTGAGCTCGGTCTGAAGTCGGTGTGAATTTTTAACTGGTTTGTGGAGCAGGAAGAAGACAAGTGCCTGTAAGATTTCAGGTTGAGTCCTTCCAGCCATGAGGTAGAGCCACTGCTAGAACTGAGGGGCTGTTTAACACTGCTCTTACCTAGTATGAACTACTTTGAAGTTAATCCTCCTTGAGCAGGGAGTCGGACTAGATGACCTCCAAAAGGCTCCTCCAAGATAATTCCTGATCAGGAGCATATTAGTAACTAAATACAAAGCAGCAGCGCTATTTCTCCTGTCCAGGCTACGACAGGGTGCACTTCTCCACCAGCTGGGCAATACCACCAGCAGACTTCCTAGGAGCTCCTGCATGTGTGTTCATGCTTGATGGTTACGGGGATACTCTTGCCACGTGACTCTGAGCAGTGAAGTTGGATAAGAGACCACAATCAGAGATCCGCCTTTGGGAGCAAAGCCAGGTCATGCGCATTCTCCAGGCATGTGCTAAGCACAGCTTTCTTCAGAAGGTGTGGAGACAACATCAGCTCTGGAAAGGAGGGGGCTTTCGTCTCCGTAATAGCATTCAGCCTTTGGCACCAGCTCTGAGTGCTGGTGCGGCACTGAACGACTTCTCTGCCCTTGCAAGTTTGGTTTGGCCTTAGCTCCTCTGCAGAGGGCAAAACGAAGTGCAGAGGAGATCAGGTGCCTGTTCCCAGCCACGGAGGTAGAACTGGGCCAGGCTGAGGAGTGCTGGAACCAGACCCAAAGGGTCAGCTGTTTTTGGAATGGAAGCTGGCGTGTCCCAAGAGTTAGGGGTATGATTCATTGTTCAGAAACCCACTTGCACCCTTCCTTGCGTGCTGGGCTTCGTGCCGCAGAAGCATTCTTCCTTCTGCCCTGAACCTCCTTGCACATTAAAAATATTCTGTTTACTCAATTCCAAACAGGATGCTGCATTCCAAGTAATCAATCATTCAAAGTTTCTTAGTTTATGACACATCTTAATATACTGAGGAATAATTCCTAGCAGTGAAGGGATACTGAGTCATGTGGAAAAATAAACAGTCCTTGGACACTTTAAACTGTTGATGCTTCACTCCGAAGTTTTGTAACTTCAAACCTTCACTGCTGCCACAGGGTAGAAACAAGCGGTCACTCCTCCTGAGACTGGGCAGTGAGTTCAGAGTTTAGGCAGCACTCTGGGGCTCTGACACACGGCCTTGAGCACGCTGAGCTGGTTGCGGTGTTGCCGTCCCTCTGACAGCGGGCAGAGCATGCTCCTGGTCCTGCCCTGCAGCCCAGGCTTGGGAGCCAGCAGTGCTCTTTCAGCCCTACGTAGCTGTGGAGGCGATGGTGGACTCCCTGAAGCACATCTCTCAGAGACAGTAGAGAGGCGGACTCAGCAGTGCTGCTAGTTTAGGTTTTCTGGTGGGCTCCGAGGCCTTGCTGTGCTGCTGGAGGAATTAGGAGCACCCTTGCACCCTGGGTTTGAGTTTCGTGCTGGGAAACAGTACATCTGTGTGCAGAACAGGACACGGGCCTTCCTCCCTGCTGGCACAGGGTGTAGGATTACAGCAAGGGAGTTAAGCTGAAGGTGTGTAGCAGTCCTAGCAGCAAGGGCAGGTAATCAGGTCTTGATAACCAGCGACACTAAATACTGCAGGGCCTTGTTTTTTGCTAGGCTTACACATTTAGGTGAGGCACTGTTGCAAAAATACAGCCTCTCTGGGGTCTTGTTTTAGTGTGGGAGTGGCAGAGGTGAGCTCAGAACGGATACCCTGAGTCATCTGGAGACTTCGTCTTCTGCCCAACAGAAATGTGGCTTTGTTATTGACTAAATGTAAGTGTTGATTATAGCTTTTATCTGTTCCAAACCTGCCTGGGCGACAGCTGAGATGGTTTGTCACATGTTGGAGAATGCATGCTTCGCTCAGGGAGTACTGCTGCAGAATTGCTGTGGTGCTTCTCATCCTGCTGTCAGCAACACTTGCTCTCTAGGACAGCTGCAAAACCTAAAACATTCATATGTCCCCAAGTAAGCAAACACTGGGGGGAAGAAGAGTAAAGAGAAAGTGAAAAATCAGTCTGCCTTCTACTTGGTTGTAATAAGAACAACTGAGGCTGTGTACTTGGGAGTGCTCTAGGGAGAAGTTAGGTCAGCTTTATTTTAAAAAAAACCAAACTGTTTTACAACATGGGGCTCCAGATTTTGGCCTTGTGCTCAACACCAGCAAAGAGAGAGAAGTGGTCCGTATAATTTTAGCCTTTAGACAGGAGAGAAGCAGGGCAAATGCTAGTTATGCTGCCAAGGTCTAGATGAGCATTGTCACTCAGCAAGCTTCAGTCAGAGAGAAGTCTTAGCTCTGTGTGAGCTGCCCTGAAACAGGATGGCATTGGGATCCTTGCTGCTTCCTGCTCTTGCTTGGATGTGCTGCCATAGCTGCCTGGGTCATTGTTCCTAACCCATGTCTGGCAAAGTAAGCTGGGATCAGATAAGCTGTTGTGACTGACTCAGCAGGCTGGTCCTGATGGGTTTGACAGAATGGGGTTAGGGAACAACTAGGGATGCAGCTAGGGAAGAGGGTGTGGTCATCTCAGAGCCTTGTAACCTGGTTCTGCTGTGGTCAGGGCAGTGTTTTGGTTGGGGTTGAGCAAGCACTGTGAAGGCACGGGAAGCTTTTCCTTCTGGGCATCTGTAACAAAGCAAGATCGGTAGGGGTGAGGTGCTGGGCTCCAAACAGTGCTCCACAGCTTGTATATGTACAAGGGGCACTCCCTCCTTGGTGGTTGAGCTGTGTTTGTCTAGCAATTTGTTTCCTGATGCTTTGATGCCAGTCTGCAGAGCATCTCTGGCTTTTTGCCTGGTCTTGTAGGCAACACTGGTAGCTTTTACTGGTCACTCTACTCTCTAAATTAGAAGCTGTTCACATCCAAAATTCTCAAACTTGTTTGTTGTTACACGGTTCAGAGTGCACAGAAGAGCCTTTAACCTTGTGCACAGACGACTGCAGCTCAGGGATACTGAACTCAGCTTTATAGTATAAGCATCTGAATTATATTCTCTACAGAATTCAGGCAGGGGCTCTTGCTGTACTTTGTAGCACGCTGGTGATGCTGTTAGAACTCTGTATGCTGTGGATTACAAACGTATAAAGAGTTGCTGAGACTCTAGTGTGTGATCGCCATAAGAAAAAGGAAGTGAAAAAAAATCTGTACTATGCCCAGAGTTCATAATTCTCTTATTTCTTACACAGGGCAGCTTACCAGAATCCGAATGGCTCTCTTGCACAGGAGATTGGGATTTTCGTTAACCCATCTGAGCAACACAGTCCTCCAGCGACACTTCAGGTGATTTTCAAATCCTGCTTTTGCTTTTATTTTCGTGGTTGAAAGAGATGCTATTATGTAAATCAAGCATAAGATTTAGTATTTCTAATTAAAAAAGAATAATGTAATATAAGAAAAAATACCACAGATGTCTCTTTGTAGGTTGTAAAGTGAATCCAAACAAATGCAGGTTCCTGGCAGTCAGAACATGATCTAAACTCTGCAGACATTCCACATTCTCTAAACTCTCCATTTGAGTTTTAAGATGAGCTCCTTGCTCATCCATGCGAGCCTCCTGCTGCATTTGCCTGATTTTTACTCTTAGGGATGCGCTGATCTTGAGCTTGGAGGAAGTGGCTCTTGAACCAACTCTCTTGGCTCCCTTACCTTCTATTGCTCGAACCCACAGGATACCTCCAACTAGATCTTTGCAGAGATCAGAGTTGTCTCTCCTGAAGTCCAGGACTTCAGACCTTCAGACCAGAATCCTGGTAATTGCCCTGTTTCTTCCATATAAGACCCTGAACACTATCTCGTGGGCTCTGCAGCTAAGGCTGACCTCAGCCTTCACATCCCGAACCTTCCTTGTTTGTAAGATCAAGATCCAGCAGCACACCTCTTCTTGTTGGCTCCTCCACCACATATTTAAAGGATATTCATTGACAGTGAGAAGGAGGCGAAGACCTTGAGGTGAGGAGTGCTGCTGCTGGAAGGCAAGTCAGCAACCTGAAGTGGGAAATCCTTCCTGTGTGGTGAGCCTGCGTCTGGATGTGGGGGCTTCCGCCCTGAGGTTGTGTCAGAAATGAGAAGAGAAGCCCACCTTGTGCAGTTATCTTGTCTAGCAGTAATCAGGCCGTCACGCATTCATAGTTGTCAGTTTGCTACTGCTGCTTTCTAGGCTTTGTCCAGCCGAGATTTCCCTTTCTCCCTCTGGCAGTACTGTTCCTTTCCAGCTTCTGCTGTTCTGCCTTCTCTGTTGTGCAACCATAGCCTGGCAGGCAGAGGATGGGGTGTGATAGAAGAGGAGCCATTCCTGAAAGGGAATTGAAATTCTCAGCTTATCCCTGCTGCTCCCAAGTGTATTCAAAGTCAGATCTACTAATTTAGAGCCATGCAGTGCATTCCTATTATTTCTGACTCCTGATAATCCCACAGTGCAAGCAGACACAGAAGAGAATGCTTCTCTCTGGGTTCCTCTCACATGGGGAAGGTGGCAGCAGCCACAGCAGGACCTCAGAGGTCTCACTGGGAGCAGAATAAGATTGGTGAGAGCACCTCATGCACTTCACTGAAGAGGAGATTGGTCCGAAGATTGCTGGGGACTGTGTACGAGATCGAAGGAGCCTGACTTAAGTCTTAGCTTCCTGTAGGCTGTTTGTGGAAGAAGCAAGCACTTTTTTTTCGCTTGTAAATGGAAGTTGAACTGAATCATCCACAGTTGCTTAAAAAAAAAAAAAAAAAAGAAAAGAAAAAAAAGAGGCAGTAAATGCAAGCCACTCTTCACTCCTTCTTTTAGTCGTGTTTCAGAGTAGAACGGTTGTCTTATGTTTGACATTTACTGAAGAGTGTGCAAAGCTCCAAGTAGCATCTGGCTTTCAAAGAACACATTGAACGCAGTGAATGTGTCATCTGTATGGTATATATTTGTTGCTGGTGACTTCTGAGTGGTTTTGTAGTGACGAGATCCTGTGTTGGTTTTGCCCTTGGTCCCCAAGGATTATTGGGGAGATCTGTCTCTCATTCTTTCCTGTCTTTTGCCAGTGTCAGTGGAGCATGCCGAGCAATACAGAAACTTACTCGCGTGCGAGTGGTGGACAACAGTGCCTTGGGAAACGCGCCATACCACCGGCCACCAAAGTGTATCCACGTGTATAACAAGACTGGAGTTGGCAAAGTCGGAGATAAGATCCTTCTGGCTATCAAAGGAGAAAAGAAGAAGGCTTTGATTGTAGGACACAAGATGCCTGGTCCTCACATGACACCTAGGTTTGATTCTAACAATGTGGTGCTCATAGAAGACAACGGGAATCCGTTAGGAACTAGAATAAAAACGCCCATACCTTATATCCTGCGGCGGAGAGAAGGAGAGTTCTCCAAAGTTTTGGCCATTGCCCGCAACTTTGTATGAGAGCTAAGAAAGATTTCTGGCAATCCTGTTCATATCCTTTCCTACAGTACCTATTCCTCGGTCCTTTTCTAGAAAAGGGTGAAACATGCAGAAGTTGAGGTTCATTAAGAGTCTCTCTTCCTGTTTATGAAATACAAACAGCTAATTTAAATACTGAAATGCCTTGTTTTTCTCCAGAACAGAAAACAGCCTGTTTGGGAAGTGGTCCTATACTCACACTGCTCTGCTGGTGTTACTTTGGTCTCCAGTTATTAAAGTAAAAACGTGAAAATCCTTACTGTTTTGTACTGCTTATGCTCTGTTTTCCCTATTTCTGCTGTTCACAGTTCTGCTGGAGCAACACGCAGAGCTCAGTCCCTGGCCTGGTGGTTCTGGGATGTACAAAATGGATTCACTTATGACAAAGTAGGAGAGATGAGAGTGGTGTAATGAATTATTGGTGCTTTCAAGAAGAGTGTTAGTTTCCACATCTTTGCCTCAGAAAGAAGACTTTAGGAGTGAATGGAATTGGGAAAACCTGATGGCCTACAACTTTGGTGGTGTGTGCTTGAATCAGATGTAGCAGAGCTGGGAAGGGAAGGAGAATATGGTAGGTTTGGGACACAGCCTATGCTCTCCACCTGATCTTAAATTAACTTCTATTTTCTCTGGGCAGTACAAGGGTTGGCTTCCGACTGAAAGTTTGGCAGTAAGAAACATTGTTCCAGACAGCTTCTTGAGACTGCATCAGAGAACCTAGGTTTGTCCATTATCTATTGCTGATAGGCAGCATGTACTCATCGGTGAGGCCAGCTGTTGTCCAGAAGTGCTTCCTAAACTTAGGCACATCAGTGTGTAGGTGCTGTGCTGTTGTGTTCAGGGGTAACTGTAGTCCAGGAGCCAAACTGCTTCATTCATATGAAGCCAGGCAGAGAAACTTGGTGCCTGCAGTGGGTAAAGGGACGTGGGAGAGCCCTGGATCCCCTCCTGCTCCATTACTCTAAGTAACATGTGAACCAGAGGAGCCTAAGCCTATGGGCTTCCCAGTTCAAAACAGGCAAGACCGCCTTCTGCCTGTAGCATGTTACTTGTTTGCTGCTTTCCATGGGCCAGAAAAAGCTGGATTTGCTGCTCTGGACCCTCCCAGGCTCCAGGCTGTTGCCATTAAGCCCTCAGCCTGCCTGCTGGACGAAGCAGCACAGCAGATGCCCAGCTGATGTCAGTCTTTCCAGTCTGTCTGAACACAGTTGCTTTCAAGGAGAGATTTCTTTGCTGGAAGGTGACGTTTATGTCGCTTTACTGGGCGGGTTCGTGAACAAACAGCACGTTCTGGTTGCAGCAAGAAGCGTGGCTGGGTCCCCTCCTGTTGTTTCCTAGAAGGAGCTGCAGTCGCTGGCCAAGCATCCCTGGGTGTGCACGCCGGCCATCTAGTGGCTCGTGGAGCTGTGAGAGGTGTTCTGCAAGCTCAGGCATTGGAGACTTACCTCTGCAAAGGTGGGTCTTGCTTGAAGTGTAGCAGAGGCAAACTTCTTATTTCAAGTAGAAAAGAGTGTGTGCCTCCTGAAGATGGGAGGATGTAAATTCCCTCAGAATGTATATCCTTTTGTGAACAGAAAAGAAAACTTACTTCTGTTAACCTAAGGCTGAAAAATAGCTTTCCACTGCTGCGTTTGGTTTCTTTGCGAGGCCAGCTGCATGCTGGAAGAGGGGTCCAGTTGGTTCCAGCTAACCCAGCCTGTAACTCACTCACAGAGCTACTCAAGTGGATTGGTTGGTCTTGCTTAGCAACAGCTCCAGGCTTGGAGCAGTCCCCTGGTAGGAAACAGGGACCTCCGAACAATGTTTTTTTTCTTGTCCTGACCATAAGGGCTATGAGTTCCTCGTGGGATGCATGGACCCTGCTGTTTGGATATTAAATATTCCACAGAATATTTGCTAATAACTTTGCAGCGTTTTGCAGGGATAGAGGTCGTGGGGAGAGGGCACCAGAGGAAGCAGGCAAGACAATGGAGCAGGCTTGAGATTAAAACGTGGAGAGACGCTTTATTTGTAAGTAAACTGATATGTGGAACTAAATCCTTAACCTCAGAGCTTAATAAGCAGACATGCAGACAGCTAAGCTCAGCACATCCCACCGAGCAGCTCCCGCGGTTTGTACGTGTCTTTTCCTGACAAGGAACGTGGCCTCAGCAGAAATCCCTACATCGGGACGCTATGTCTGCACTTGGCAAATTCCAGGCACTCACCAGGGGCAGCTTCTCACCGGGGTCTCTCCTTCGAGCAGGACCCACGTGCAGGCCCTTGTTCTGTGGGGTACTTGCCTGTGTGGGCTTGCAGCCTGCCCCATGCTACGCTTGGGATGCGGTGAACCAGGTGATCTTCCAACGCAAGCAATTTGATTTTATACAATTAACCTGGTTTCTCCTGGGCGTAGTGATTCTTGCAGGTCCTTTCCTTGAAGGAGGCTGGCTGTCTTTCCCTTCCCCTCTTCCTGTTTATGTTTATTATTCTGCCATTAAAATGATTTTTCTATGGGAAAGTTTCCCAGCAGGGGATGGTGCCAAGGAGGAATTCTCTCATCTCCTGTGCAGCCTCTGGAGGAGCTGTGAGCTGCTGTGGAGAGCAAAGGAAGCTGGAAGCCAGAATCCAGAGTCCTTCCAGGGTCCCTATTTTTGCCCCAAGGAATAGCTCACAGATCATTACAAATGTGCCTTCCTGGCCAGCTCTGCCCGGGTCCCTGGGTTAGTGCTGTTCCTGTGTTTGGATGTGGGATTTAGGTCAGATTCTGCTCCCATGAGGTGCCTGTACCCCTCGTGATGACCGGGACTTTGTGCCCAGATGTTCTTTGGTGGGTCCTGAGGGAAATTGGTCTCTTAGGGTGTTCTGTGGGGGCAGGGAGAGATGGCCAGTTCCCCAGAAATGACATGGGGTAGGACAGACCGCTGGGGCCCAGGGCTGGACAGAGGAAGGCAAACTCTGGGGATTAGCTGGCCATGAGAAGGGGTGTCTCAAAAGGAAATGGGCGAGACAGATTATCACTGAGGGATACTGCAGGGAGCTGATGGCTTCCATCTGCCTGGAGACAGAGGCTGGGAGACAGGCTTTGTGGCCCTGCGCCAGCAGGGCAGAGGGACTGTGGGACCAGGGAAGGCAGCAGGGGACATAGCGGGCTGGAAGGGGGGCCACAACATATGTCAAAAGCAAGTTGCTGGGCTCATTTGCCAGCTTTTGTTTTTCTCCATAGCATCACTTACCGCATGGAACTCATTGCTCCAGGACACCAGCAAGCACAACTGGTTAACAGAGCTCAAAATGAGCCTGAGCGCTCACCTCTGTGGCAGCGCTGGTGACTGTGTTCAGTGGTAACAGCAAACGTGCCTTCCCCAAAGGGAGGTGATGTGCTTGATGGTTGTGGTGTGGTCGCTGCAAGCAGGCTGTCACCTGGGCTCCTGAAATACAGGCTTCTTTTGAAGGCAGCTCAAGGCTATGAAACTCTGTGCCCTAATGTGGTTCTTTAAAAACAAATATGAGCGCCAAGCTACGGGGCTGGGTACTGCAGTGCTTCCCACAGCAAGCTGCAGGCTTTGGACCAAACGTCCCCTGCTGGGCCGTGTCATCCCATGTCACTCCTCTCTTTGCCCTTGTTATCTGCATCTCTCAGGTTTAAAGAGTTCATTGCTCTAGCTTGCTCATCTTCCCAGTAGCAGAGAACTCACTGTTGTGAGCAGGAGATGAACTGAGGAGGTGGTAGGATGGGAGATGTTATCTCAGCCCTTGCTTCCTGAGGTTTCTGCTTGGCTCTTGGTCCTCTGCCAGGAGGCCCTCGGCAGCCCTGGGCAACCCTATAGCTATGACTCCTGATGCTGGGAGCAGCAAACGGCTGGTTTTACTGGCTTCCCTGTCCTGCCACTCTGCCCCTGATGTGCCTTGCAGAGCAAGGTGAGCTGAGGACAGGGGCCCTGGGGCATCAAGCCCAGACCCACCACAGCTCCTGGGCATACAGGTGTCTGCTCAGTGCACTCACACTATCTCGCATTGCTTGCTGGAAAACTCAATGGTGAAATGCTCTGCTCACGGCCGGCGGGTACTATCTTGCATTTCTGAGGAAAGTTGAGTGAATCTTAAAAGACTTGTAAGAACTGGGATGTGCAGAGTTAATGGGCTGTGCAAATTTTGAGCCAGTGGAAGTTGGTCCTTACACAACCTCCATTCTAGCTGCCTGGGGTGGCTGAAGGGTGAGGGAGATCCCTGGGAGACTCTCGCTGTTCTGCTAGCTAGGAAAGGGGCTCTTGCAAGTCAAGAGCAAAGGGGCTGTGTAACCTGGGAGGCGCACACAGGGGTTTTAGGGCAGGTGTGGGCTGCTCTGACGCTGTGCAAAGGAAATCGGGGTATCTGAGGCGCTGCTCTCCTAGATAAGCCTGCTCTGTGCCATCAGCCTGGCTTGGTTCTGGGCGCTGGGATGCAGTGTGGCTGTGGCATCAAAATGCCAAACCCCAGCCGAGAGCTGCGCAGAAGGGTTAACAGCTCGCTCCCTCTGCTTCGGGGAGCTTTGTTCATTGGAGTATTAAATTCCACAGCTGTAAATAATCTGCAGCAGGAGAGATTATCAAGACCCTGGGAAGAAGCAGCTTTTATTAATAAGATCAGTTCTCCCTGCGCGGCATCACGTAGCTGCTCCCCACCCTTTCCGTGCTGTGCTGCACCTCGGCGTGCCTCCTGAGGGCAGGTGTGTAGCTCCCTGCCTCCATCTGTGCCATCCCCAGCTCGATAAGAGGCCTCGGTTACCCGCTGGGCTTCCAGGGCACCGTCGGTGTTCCCAGGGAGCGGAGTTCCCGTGGTGGAGCGCCTCGTCCCGCTGCTTCTCTCGCAGAGCCGTCTGGCTCAGAGCTCCCCCTGGGCAGCCGTCGATCCGTCCGCATCCCTCCCCGAGCTCAACGCCAGGCTGCAAGGCGGGGCGGCGGCCACACGGTGTCACCCCACGCCGCCCTTTCCGCTCCGGGAGGCGGCTGCCGCGGCCGCGGCTCCTCCCGTGGCGCCGTCCCGCGTGTCCCCGATCCCAGCGCGGGGCCGAGTCGGTGTCAGCGCACGGCCGGCTTTGGGGACCCGCCGCCACCCGGGGTGGGGCACCCGCTGTCACCCGCGTGAGCTCGGGGGCGGCTGTGGCATTCGGAGCGTCCCCGTGGCGGGCAGGGAAGGGCGCTGCGCTTCGCAGGTGCTTCGTGGATTTAGCGTTTGTTTTGCCACGGGGTGAGATGAGTTGTGTCGGTCCTCGGCAGATCTCGGCAGCGCGCTGCCCCGCGAGGGGAACAAAGAGCAAACGGCAAGCAGGGAGCTGGCTGCACGGCTGCCATTGCTCAGGGAGGAAGCTCTCGAGGAAGGGTGGGGGGAGAGGCTGGGCACGGGGGTCCCCAGCAGGAAAAAGGGTGCTACCGGATATGCCCCGAAGCAGAGGCACCAAGTGAAGCCGAGCCGTGGCTCTCCCTGCCGTGAGGCCGTGCCAGGCACACAGGGGAACCCATTTTCCCACTGCCTTTTCACGGTGGAGGAGGGGGTGGTGGGAGGGAGGCAGGCTGGGAGGATGCATCAGGAGGTGACGTGTGATGGTGGAGCGAGCCGTGGCCCAGCCTTGCTCAGGTGCAGCTCTCCGTGCTGCGCCTCACGTACCAAGATGCTGTCTGTCCTCCAGCTATTTACTGCCAGCTCATTTTGCAAACGCTGCACTCACAGGATTTTTTTTTTCCCTCTCTCCCTCCCTCTCTCTCCTTCTCTTTCCCTTCCCTGCAGAGATGCTCGCACAGTGCTTCCCATTCAGCCCCAGCAGCGTGCTCTCCCACCTGCACGCACGCTGCACGCGCTGCCCCACGTGCGGGCTGTCCTGTAGGGCCGCTCCATGCCCACCCCCTGCCCCTTCTCCCCTGGCTTCAGGCCTGGCGCTGGGGAACAAAGAGCTCCACGGGCTTGGGGGCTGCTGGGGAGTAGGGGCTGCCGAGGAGCCCCAGCCCAGAGCTCCAGCCCTGCCGGCTTCCCACTGGGCTGTGGGGTCGCTGCCCTTTGGTGCCTGGGGATAGCCGTTCCCTAGGTGGGGAGCTGGGAGGGGGTTGCTGTGCTGGGAAAGCGGCTGCTGCCGTGGTCACCTCTCGGAGGGGCAGCTTGGCTGTAGGAGGGTTTCTCCCGAGTGGGGCCTATTGCTGAGGGCTGGCTCTCACCCTTGTCCTGGCCACCATGTGCTCTGAAAGCCTCAGGCCCTAATTAATGAAGCGTAGGGCTTTCATCTCCCCTATCTCCCCATCTCAACTGAGGACTGTGGTTGTACAGAGGTGTTTGGAAACATGAGCTGAGGGCTTCCTAGGGGTGGGAGGCTGCCGCCTGCTGCCCACTGCTTGTTGCTGGGGTTCACGGGGCTGAATGGAGGCCCCAAGCTGGCACTAAAGGACAGGATCCCGCTCTGTGTCACTGGAGGGTGCAGGGAATGGGCTGGGGGGCCTCAGGGTGATGATGGGATGAAGGTTTGTGTGGGCTGGAGGGGCTGCAGGCTGCCCGCAGGCCCAGCAGGGTGGTGGGGCGGCCTTTGCACGCTACGGTAGATGGCAGTGCCGCCCGGATTTTATGAATGGAGGAGGAGGAGGGGAGGCAGATGGATGCGGGGAGGTGGTGATGGAGCAGAGGGGGGGGGGGGGGGAATTTGCTGGCTGGGCTCCGGCCTCCACCTCCGTTCCCCCTCGCCCCTGAGCCAGGCTCCCTCCCCCAGCCATTAGCATAGGCCTGCCCGGGGTTTACATGTCAGACTGCACGTTGCAGCGGCCGGATCCAGCAGCCAGCAGCGCTGGCAGCCGCCCCGAGTCAGCTGCTTCCCAGCGAGGAGTGCGAGGAGCGGGAGGCAGCCGCAGGCCGCAGGCCTCCACGTTAAGGTGTCCTCGCCGAGATGCAGCCGTGCACCCGCTGCCTCCTACCCCGTGCCCTCGCATTGGGGGCCCAGCCACAGCCCGCTGGGATGGTGGTGGGGAGCAGCCTGACTGCCTGGCTGGGTGTGAGGGCTTGGGAGGTGCAGAGACATTGGGCAGGAGCTTTGGGGAAGGCCTCAGAGAGCAGCAAGTCCCTGGGCAGGAAGCTTCAGCATCAGCCCTTTGGCTCCTGCCCTTGGTGGGGGCATCCTGCTGTCCCTGCAGCGCAGGTGAGCAGACTCCACGACACAGGAAAGATCTTGCAGAGAGTCTTTGTTTGGGATGGCCCGGGCTCGTGCCCTCACAGGGCCACTCCGCCTCCAGGCACCGCTGCTGCAGAGCTGCTGGGGGAAAGCTGCAGAACGCAGCCCACACCCCTGGCTGTCTGTGGTGGCTGTAGGCCCGGGAGACCACCCGCACCAGCTGGGCACTGGCTGCTGCCCAGGGCTCCCACGTTTCCACCCGCCTGACCTACATCCTGCAGCGGGATGCGGGGCTTCTCATCGCCTCTTATCCAAACCAGTTGTGTAGCATTGCTGCCTCTGTGAGGTGTCTCCCATAAGGATTCCACGCTCCAGCAGCATCCTAAATCCTGCTGCTTGCAGGGTGGGCAACACGGGTATCGTCAAACGGTGGGTGGATGCAGCACCCCTCGCATGTCTGGCTCGAGGGGAAGAGAGAGCCGTTATTCGGCAGCTGCAGGTCTCCCATGCTCTGTGTTTGCCGAGCTCTGGGATGGTGCCTGGCTGGGGAGAGCTGACAGCTCGTGGATTCTTGTTTCCACATTAAAACCATCTAAGTATTAGAACCAGCTCCAGCTACCACTGCGGGAAGGCAGCTCCAAGGTACAGAGCTCCCTGCCAAAGCCTGCCTGTGGGGTGCTGCCCTACGGAGCTCTCTGCAGAGCTGAGCTGGCAGCACACAGGGAGCTCGCCTTGCTCCAGTGACACCGAGCAGCTTCTTCCAGACCTCAGTCCATCCTTGGGAAGCGGTCAGGAAGGTTTGGGTCACGCACCTGCATGGGGCAGAGATGGAGGGGTTTTGGGAAGCGGGAACTGGGAGCACGCACTGCCCGGCACGTAGGACATCATTGGGTAATGAAGGTGAGCGGTTGGCAGGGCTGATGCAACGAGCTAATTAGGAATTTGCCGTCACCGCAGCCGGACTCACCTGCCTTGTGTGCTGTCGCCGGGTGATTCTCGCTCCGTGTGACAGTCCCTCGGAGCAGGAATAGCAGCCAGGGTGTCACATGCCCGCCCTGGCTGTCCCCCGCTGCTCTGCACCAGCGTGCTGCCAGCCACGCACACCAGTGTCATGAGGCAGCTCCAGCTGCTGCAGAGAAATGTGCTGCTCCTCACCAGCGCTGGGGACAAGCGAGCGACACGTCTCCTGATGTGCCGGCACGGGCCCAGCAGGCAGACTTCTTCAGGAGTGGGTATGATGTGCAGGGACCCCGCAGCCCGAGCCTGCCCCAGATAATGCACAGTGCAGAGGACTTACAGCACCGCTGAGTGGCTTTGTTACCTGTTGAGGTGGCAGGGCTGACTGCTGGGCCTTTGGTGCTTTCATGCTCCGAGTATCCCAGCATCACTGGGTTTTCCCAGGGGGAACCCACGTGAGGAGCCCATTGCTAGCGTGTCCCAAGGGCTGAGAGGGGATCCTGTCCTACAGGGGACGGGCTGGTGGCTGTGACAGAGATAGGTCCTGTGGAAAACACACCGGGCACCAGCAGATTGCTGCTGGAGGAGCCTAGGAGAGGAAAGCGCTGCGGCCCGTAGACAAGGAATTAGTGTTGATGTTTACAGAGCATTTGTTTAGGTTAAGCAACGTGGCTCAGAGCTGCTCAGACCGGCTCCCCGCCGCACTGAGTGGCTGTGGCTCAGTGCTGCTGGTCCTGCTGGGTGGCTGACACTTCCCGCAGCACTGCCACCTGTGGTGGGGACACGCCGGGGCTGTGTTGGTGGCAATGGGGGCCCGCAGCCGCCTGGGCACCTACCAGCTCCAAAATGCAGAGTTCAGCCCATGGCTGGGCAAGGTGGTGCCATGCTCGCGTGTGCATGGAGAAAAGCGTCTCTGTTTCCTAGAAGCCCGTATAAACTGGAACCATCTCCCGACGAGGAGCGTTGAGTTAGGTTTCCCCACGCAAAGCGGCAGCTACAATAAAGAAAGCAAAATCCCATCCGGACCACCCACCGCCTGCAGAGCAGCCCTGGGGCGCGGGGTCCTGCAGGTGGGACGTTCTCTGCCTGCAAATGCAGGGCTGGCTCCCCACAGCCACCCCAAACCCGGAGGAGCCACCTTAAGAGCTCTCCCTCCATAGGACCGAACGGGATACGCCAGGCGTTTCATATACCATATTCTATAGCCAAGGAAACCCTAACAAAGAGCCGTACGCTCTCACGTTTCGCTTCAGGCTTCTCCCTGCTGCAGCTGGGGCTGAGTTTTTAAAAATCTTTGTGTCATTATTTCGTCCCTCTTTTGATTCGGCCATAGAGGGACAAGGAGATGCCAAACGAGAAGAATGGGCATTTAAGCAGAACTGGATTGAAGAGGCAGTGTGTGCGCAGAACAACAAGGCTTTTTACATTTCATATGATCTTATACATGGGCTCCATTCAGTATATTTCCCCTCTGTTTCATTTGAATGTACAGAATTAGCCATTCACCGTCCTCTGGAATTACGTCTCCCTCACATTTCCATGCGGCGCTGCCTCCATGTGCTGGGGGCTGGGAGCGCTGCTCGCTCAGCTGGGAGGCGCGGGCTGAGGTCAGAGCCGTGCTGCAGGCTGGGAACAGCTTTGTCTTTTTTTGGAAAGTGCCACATTTGATGCTCGGTGGCTGCGGGCGGGGAAACAGACGAGCATACACAACTGGATGTGTGTGCCGGAGCATGCGTGCGCCCGGTCGCAGTTCAGGGGGGGTCTTTTTCATGTTAATCCTGCCGGATTTATGTCTTCAAATAGAAGGGCGAGCCTCGGGTTTCAGACACGGGCTACGGTGGTTTGGGGCCACATGCGTGGCCCTATCGTCCTGCGTGTCTGCTTGCGGCGGCCGCCTCACTGTCTGCTTGCGGCGGGGCTATTGAAAACAAATATTTAGCGTGCTGTTTACCAAAGCTCCCCGGATGCTCCTACGCATGCAGAAGAATTGGCCCAGAAGACTCGGAGGAACCGAGCTGGGAGTCCCAGGAAGAGAGCCAGCGGGGAGAGGTGCATGTAGCTGGTCCTGCAGAGAGAGGGGGAGTCTCGCGGTGTGCGCTGCTGGACATGGGGGTCCCAGGGCGTTGGCTGCCGTTAGGCCTCCCGTGGCCATCTTGACCACATTGCAGAGCACGGCTGGCCCAGAGTGGCGTTGGCTCCCGTGCATCGTTCAGCCGCAGCCCCCCCACTGAACCTGGTTATTTATACCTTTCCTGTGTGTGTTTAATTATAGCAGAACCTGGCAGCACCGCGGTGCTTAACGGTCTGCTGGCGTTTCCATTATGAGCCCAGACTGGAAGGATTATATAGCTGGAGCGTTTGAACCCGGTCTCAGACAGAGACTTGGCATCAGCTCCCAGGGCAAATAAAAAGGTTTTCAGTTGGCTGATGGCAGGTTTGAGAAGGGAACATTTTTCACATCCTTAGGCCCTTCCGTTTGCTTCAGCGGCCTCCTTCTGTTGTAGCGATTCTTCTTCATGATAAGGGAGGTGAGGCACTGGCACAGGTCAGCCAGAGAGGTGGTCGATGCCCCATCCCTGGAGACACTCAAGGTCAGGATGGATGGTTCTCTGAGCACCCGATGGAGCTGTAGGTGCCCCTGTTCACTGCAGGGGAGTTGGACCAGATGGCCTTTAGGGGTCCCTTGCAGCTCAAAACGTTCTATGATTGTGTGATGATACCAGCAAGCAGCAAGCAGGGAGCCGTGCCTCACCCTGCTATGGCCACCAGGAAGACCAAGAACAGGACCAAAAGCAGTGTCTGTTTTTATGCACGGGCACCTTTGGTTCATCCGTCGCAGCCTGGCCAGGGAGTGCTGCATGAGGTGCCCCGGCTTCTGGTCCCCAGGTGCTAAGCTCTTTCATATCCTGTAGGGCATGGGATGGGACATACTCGCCTACACCCCAGCTCTGCCAGAATGGCAAGGAGCCAGCAGGGTTCCTGGCGGGATGGTCACCATGGGAACTTTGGGGACTGGGGACATTCACAGAGGGTTGTAAAACCTGCAACTGACAGCAAAGGCTTTCTTCATTTCTTCCTCTGAGCCTGGCCCTGCTGTCCCCAAGTAGGCAGTCTGGCTCTGCATGCACATACCTGGCACCAAGTGCTGGCCTGCTGTGTGAGAGCCCAGGGAACCTGTGCCCTGTCCATCCATCCTGGCCAAACGGGATGTGATGATGAGCTGTTGCATCTACGAGAGCTGTGCTTCTTCTCTCAAAGTCTCAGCACACCTGTGCTCCTCTGCAGGCAGCCCTGCCCACCGCATGTGCCAGGGCTGTCCCCGTGTCCCTGCTACGAGACACCCCCCAGCAGAGCAGCACGCTGGGAACAGAACGGACCACTGCAGCTCCATTCTTCTGCGCTTCACGCTCCCTCGTTCCCACAGCAGATGAGTCATCTGCTGGCACCCGGCTGGAAGATGGGTAAGCCCCCCCGTGGCGCTGACACAGCCTGGATGCCAACTCTCGGCCTCGCATAGGCATGGGCTGAAGAAGAAGAGATGCATTTCCCAGGAAAAAGCAGCAGGGTCGCCCCTTCCACATGTCCGGGGGCAGGGCAGGGCACTGGCTGCTCCGTGCAGGACTCACTCACCTCCTGCTAAGACAAGCCCTCTTAGTAATATATCTGTGATATGCAGATTTCCTCCCATGCCTCGTGTCAAAGAGACGTATTTGCAGATGTGATCTCATCCCGATGTCCCCAGGTGTAAGCCCTGATGCTCCTGTGCGCCTTTTGGCTGTCACCTCTGCCTGCGATGTTGCCCAGGACCTCCTGGTCTTGCCCTCACTCTGTGCTGATGATGTTCAGCTGCCCAGGCTGGGACAAGGGAGCACATGGGTGCCAGGAAGGGCTGGGCTGGGGCACAGAGATCCACACCTCTGTCCTGGCAATGCTGCTTAGCACCCGAGTGGGGAAATGTCAGGGCGTAGAGCTGGGGAGTGCTATCAGGGCAGCACATGTGAAAGGGATTATATCAAAGGCTTGGCCGATTCGGCAGCAGCAGAGGGTGAGTCTGGACTCAACCAAAGGCCTTCCCTGCTCCTCCTTTTGCCAAACTTCAGGTCCGCGTGCCAGAAACATGCCACGTCGGGAGCTCTTCAAAAGAAAGGTCATCAGATTTCCCTGTAACAAAAGCAAGAGAAACCAAAGTATTTCTCCCTGACAGTGTTCTTGGAAACGGATGAATCATTTTGGCTGAAATTATATATTTTACATCTATATTTGTGTAGATAGTTCAGTGCTAGGCAGCCAACAAGCAAGACGAAGCTCTGTTAAAGACAGTAAAGTATGGCCACGTGGAAACCAGCTGAAAACCAGCACTTGGACTGGGAAGGGAAACTGAGAGGAGCTCATGGAGCTTGGGATGCACACATGGTCCTCATGGTTGGGAGAGGAGGGAGGAGAGCAGGGAGCCAGGCGACATGGAGTGATGTGCTGCGAAATGCAGATGTGCTAGAAAAGGAGGACTAGAGGGTGGGTGGCTTTTGTGCTGGGGTGGAGACACTAAAGAGGATGGAAGGAGCCCCAGGTCCCTGGTTAGCACCCCCTGGTGCAGCACCACGCGATGAGAGATGATTGTGGACGTCAGCACAGAGTCCCCTACACCTCTCTCTTCAGCATTACCATGCTCTGGATGTTGGAAGTTCAGTGGCAAGGAGAGTCAGGCAGCCGTTGCATGACCTTCTGTGGTTCTGAGGTGCTTTGGGGAGCGCAGAGGACCCCCCAAGAGCAGGGGCAGACTCACAGAAGTTAACGTGGTGCCACCAAGACGTGTCAAGCAGCCTCTGAAGATGGGAGCCGTTGCCCATCCTTGGCTGTGGTGGCCAGTAGGTGCCCAATGCAGAGCCTCCTGCCAGCCTCAGTCATCTGCTGATGTTCCCCGGCCGTAAGCTGAGGGAGACCGGCGTGTGTGAGTCACTGGGCTCTGCTGGCTGCCATCCACGTGCTCCATTTGGTGCTGCTTTGTGTGTGTGAGAGCGTGCTCCCTCTCCCAGCTGTGTGTGCTTGCCTGCCAGCTCGCGGCTGATTGCCTTTGCAGCTGTGCCGGTTTTTGCCTCTCTTGGAGCTCTGAGAGCCTTGTCCATGGATGAGGGGAAAGGAGGAGGAGGACAAGGAAGAGGGAGGGAAAATGAAAGATAAATTAATAAACCAGCAGAGTGAGAGATGCCCTATAGAAGAGGATGTCTGCTTGCAGAGCTGTTGATCCCCCAGGCATGTGGTGTGCTGTTGTCCCCACCACGCCTCCAGCACCAGCAAGCAGAAGATGTCATCTCCCCACACCTTCCTGAAGATGGGCAGAGGTCCCTGCTGGAAGCCCCTCTGCTTGGCACGGGGCTGCTCGCTCCTCTGGGCACCACAGTGATTCCCAAGGCCTTGTCTCAGGGCTTTGCACTCAACCCTTCTTCCGGGGCTGCTTCTCTCTCCGTGTGGTGAGGGAGGACACCTTCCCTGCACATAGATGGACGGGACCATCCTCAGTAGGCTCACACCATGGCACCTTGCAGGGGAACAGTGAGATGTCCCAGCACCAGGAGGTGTTTGGAGGTAAGTTCTGCCCCCCACCTGCTCCCTTTGCAAAAGGTCAGGAATGGGCTGCCCAGGTTCCTGGTTCCTGGAGCATCCCATGGACCACATAGACCCCAGAGTGTCAGCAGGCATATCAGGAGCCATTTAAGAGCTCAAATGCCATCCTGTCCACTGGGTTTCTGGGGATGTGGCACGGTCAGTCTACAGCTTTCCTCTCTGTATCACAGAGAACTTTACCAAATGGCCTCAATCCCAGCTCATCCCAAAAAGTCTGCAATGGGGTGGCATCCTCTGCACGGGGCTTTGCAAGAATGAGTAGGATCAGGTGTTCTGGCATTTGGACCATCCTGTACCAGCCTAGGTGGTATGGGATGTACCGCACACCACCTTGCATCTCTGCCATCAATGGATTTGTTGGGCGCACCACCTTGCTTCTCTGCAACTTATGGTCACTGAATTTGTTCAAGGCCCCACAGCCTACAGAATGTTCTCCCCCACTGAGAGCCTTCCCAAGCGGTCCCTGCAAGGGGCTGCTATGATTTCCTGCCTCCTGGCCGTGCTCATCCTGCCTTTTTCCCAGCAGCATCAGCAGCCCTGAGCCCTGCTTTGCTCTGTCGGGTGTGGGTGTGTGTCTGCGGGCTCCGAGGGCACCCACCTGCAGGACACCTGTGGAGATGAGATCAGGCAGCGCCCCGGGGACGCAGGCCAAGACAGAGCAGTGGTTTCCCAGCGAGGGACTGGATGGGCTGGAGCTTCCTGAGCAGGTGGGAGCGCACGGATACGATGGGAAAAGCACTTGGGAGGGGCCTGAGCTGGTGTTTAGCCAGCCTGGAGCAGGACCAGGAGGACTTTATGTTTACAACCTTACAACCTACGAGCGTACTGCAGGCAAGGAAAGGCATTTTCCCACCACCTCCTCACTGCTGAGAGGTGCTCATGCAGGAAGGACCCGTTGTCCCCAGGTGTGCTTCTTGCCACCAACTCAACCTGGCACACGGTCCACGGACTTTCCCCGTGTTGCAGAGGCCAGGGGTGGTTGTGGCAGAGCTGCTCTAATCAGGGACTTTGCCTTCCGCCTGGGTGAAGGAGACAACTTGGTGGCACCTCCTGGCACGGGGCCGTCCCCACCATGCAGGCTGACGTGTGTGGTTGGGCTGGCATGCGGGTGGAGCGGGGACTGGGATGGGGAGAAGGGTGCTGCATGTTACCAGAGGCTCCTGCCCCTATTTGGAGGAGCAGGAGAGCCGTGGTGCCCCTATAGAACAAGGGTGCACAGCTGGCTCCCTGTCTCAGGAAGGAAGAGCAACGTGGGTGAGGAGCCCAAGTCCCAATCCCATCCGTCCCTGGGGCACAGATGCCTGCTCTCACCCCTCTCCTTGGCAGCCTGGCAGTGGGAAGCCCAGGCAGTATCCAGCCCGGCACTGTGCCAAGACAGCCTCCCGCTGTCGCTATTTCCTCTGCCACCTGCAGCTCCCTGTGGCCCCCTCCCACCACCCTGTCCCATCTCGTCCAGCGTGGGTGTGTGGGGGCCTTCCCCCCGCGTGCTGTTGCTGCCAGCAGCCCCTCCTCCCCACCTGGGAAACAGGCTCCCTTCTCTTCCCGGCCCGCTGTGCAGACACCAAACTTTGCACGTAGCAAATGGAGGCGATTTCCTCCTTAGTGGTGGCACATGGAAAGTATTGAGCTGTTTGTGGGTTTTTTTTTTTTCCTCCTTCTGTATTTTTTCCCCCTTCCCTCACCCAACTGGCTGTCAGCATGCCATTGAACACAGCGTTAGGGCTCCCACTCTTCTCTGCTTGTGTACATCTGCTCCTGGTCATCCTGCACGGTGCTGAATGTCAGGAAATGACTTAATCAGGGAGCGAGCAGGGCTGGGCTGACACAGCAGGGGAAGGAAGGGAGGGAGCAGGGAGAACCGGAGGGGATATGGGGGAGTGGGGGGAAGGATGGGGCTTTTGGAGATCCCTTGTGCTGCTTCTCCCCCAGTGGGAACAGCGCATGGCAGAAGGATGGAGCTGGGGGAGGCGGAGCTGCACCCACGGCAGTGAGAGGCTGATGATAGGGTGGCAGCTGGGAGGCCCCAGTGTCTCTCCCTTCCCATCTGGTTGGTGTCCCCAGGGTGGGTTTGCTCACAGAGGAGGCACAGGGATACTTCTTTATTCACAGCGTTCCAATGGAACATTACCATTTAGTGGGTGGCCACTCTGCCCATTTCTGGGGGTTGGAACTAGATGATCTTGGAGGTCCCCCAAGCCATTCTATGACTCTGTGTTTCTACCAGTAAGCAAGGAAGGTGAAACCACTCAGCAAATACTGGAGAAGAACCCTTTGCTTATCTTGTGAATGGTTAGGGGCCAGGACACAGCTACACTGCATGTATTGATGTGTGAGTTGCCCATCGGCTGGTGGGACTGGGATGGCCAAGGGAACCTTCTAGCTGGGATGAAAACCTCTCTGAATACCCAGCACTTGGCATTATCTGCTCTGACATGGACAGGGGAGGTCCAGGTTGAATGTTAGGAAAAAATTCTTCTCAGAAAGAGTGGTGAGGTATTGGAACAGGCTACCCAAGGAAGTGGTGGGGTCACCGTCCCTGGAGGTGTTCAAGAGCCGTGTGGATGTAGCACTGAGGGACATGGTCAGTGGGCATGGTGTGGTGGGTTGGTGGTTACAGTAGATGAGCTTAGAGGTCTTATCCAACTGTGATGATTCTACTTTTCTATGATTCTAAGAAGATGCCAGGGATCCAGAAAGGACAGGGTGCCATGCATCATGAACAGAGGCTGGCAGCAAGCTTGGCACCAGGGCTTGTGGGCTACATTATGGGGACTTCTGCCATTGAGAGCGCTTGTCCTCAGAGAGAGAGCTGGGTCCCCTGCAGCACAGCTGCACTGTCTCTGAGCCAAGACAAGGGAAGGCAACAAAGCAGCATGGAGGGGCCAGGGGCTGTGCAAGGTACCAGTGGCAGAGCCCAAAGGCTGTGTGTGTGTGTGAGACTCTTCTCTGGAAAAGGACGGCAGCTAGGTGGGTATATACACCTAGCATACAGGCACCTAGGAGCTACTGGTGCCAACAGTTAAGTCACCACGAGGACATGGCCCAGGCTCCGTGCTGGGGGTAAGTGACTCATATGGAAGCCTGTGGGACCAGAACTTTGTTGCTCTTGGCACTGGGGCCAGCCAGATTCAGTGCCAGGTTGGGTACATCCTTCAGGATGAGAGAGAGCCCTTAGCAGCACGCTGTGCCATTTCAGGACAGCACATATGCTCTCTAGAACAAACACCCTGTGAGAGCCCATCCTCTCCACCAGCACTTTGCCATGCACTTGAGGAGTCAAGTAATGTACCATGAACTCTTAAATGGTGTGGGGAGAAGGGTGAGTTTTGCAGCTGGCAGCTCACCAGCTCTCCTCCGTGCTGGGCTGTTGCTGTAGTTTACGAGACTGCACACCGAGGAGCTCCTCCATTCCTGCTGGTGTGAGCTGGACAGGTGGAGTGGATGCCTTCCCCCTGCGGTCCTGTTTGTAGGAACCTGTGGTACGTGAGGGCTGGAGCGGTGCTTTGGGGAGGAGGCTGTCCACCTGACTGCCTGCTGTTTGTCCTCTGGACCTTTTCCTTCCTCTCAGTAAGCGCCCATCTGAGTCATGTTGGAATCCCTTCCCTGCCGCTGCTCCAACAGCACATCGCACACAGGGATCGCTGTGTGTGTGTGCAGACTTTGTGCTTTGCCATCCCTCACAGTATGCTCCCTGCAAACCAGTGTCCTCCCACAAGCCCCACTCCCTGAGCTCATTAGATTTCCTTCTTCCTTGGCATATTTCCTATCCAAGCCCGCTCCCTTGTCTCCCAAGATCTAAATACACTCCAAGTTCTCCTTAAGACCCAAGCCCTTTTCTGAAAGCTGCAGCCCTGGCATGGCCATCTCTGGATCAAGGTGCCATGGATTCAAACCGGGATCCAGCACAAAAGAAAGACATAAGCAGCACTCGTACACAGAGGTGGCAGGGAGTTGAATGGTTCAGACATGCAGATGCAGAACTGCTCCAACAACCTGGGACGGGCCGATCTGAACACCACTGATGGACTCAGCTCTTGGGGACCAATGGCGGAAGAGGCCACTGTGGGGTGATGGGAGATGCAGCCCATCAGGAGCCAGGGGAGGGCCTAGGAGACAGGGCCATAATGCTGCCCACCCACGCCATGCAGGAGGCATGCTGGGAAGGCTGGGCTGGGGTCCCCCACCCCTCACTACCCACAGCTGTAGGTGCGCAGTGCTATTTTGGCACCTGCGTCCCACCTCTGCTGTACGTTTGGACCTGGGTCCTCCAGCACACTGCCCACGTTGTCTGCACGCTCAGTAGCTACCGTCCTGCTCCTGGAAGCAAATCAGCACCTGGGCATCCCCCAGCTCTTCTTGGCTCCCTGGCCATTCCCCAGTTAGCCAGCAAGCTGCATCCCCAAGAGTCACCTGGAGGGAACAGGTAGTATCTGGGAGCAGCTCCTGCATCGTAGGAAGATGCATGAGTGGCAGCTGGACCCTCCTGCCTGGAAGGAGGATGTGCTGCGCCATAGGGATGGGACTGTGCTGCCTGTGAGTCCTGGGCGAGGCATAGTCAGAGCACTGCTGCCGTACGTGCAGCCTGGCACTGAGATGGGGTGTGAGCCTCCGTGAGAGGCAGGGAGGGAGGGCCATGATAAACCGGCCCTGGTAATTAATTCCCACTCCCGATTGCATGTTTGCTCTTCAAAATGTGAAGAGCCCTGGGCAGGGCTTGGTGCGGCATTCAACAGGCACCTTCTTTTATCTGAGCTATTTCATCAAATCTGTTAATTGTATCTATCCCGAGCCCTGGGCTTAGGGTGGAGATTTCACATCAAATGGCGACTGCTTGTAGTGGCTCCTAGCCGGGCACTGGGCTCCACTCTGAGGCTGTGAGGAGGGGGAGGAGACCGCTCAGATGAGGATTTCATCCCAGGCTCTCTGCAAACATCCTCCTGGCCCTGCTGGGGTAGCTGGGGGGGCTGAAGAAGACTGTCAGACTCCGCGTCTGGCAGCTAAGCAAGGAAGGAGTTTCCTGCACTGGTGACCTCTGAAGGATATCAAAGAATCATAGAATCATAGAATTATTAAGTTTGGAAAGACCGCTAAGATCATCTGGGCAGCCTGGTCTGGTGGTTGGCGACCCTGCACATAGCAGGGAGGTTCAAACTAGATGATCATTGCGGTCCTTTTCAACCCAGGCCATTCTATGATTCTCTGATTCTATGATCTAGTCCAAACATCAACCCATCACCACCACGCCCACTAATCATGTCCCACGCTGCCACATCTACCCACGTCCCGGCCCTGCCCATGTCAGTCAGGAGAATATAGCCACCTGAGGGTTGAAAACAAGTCACATCTGCATGGTTTTAAATTGGGAGCAAGTAATCTTCATAAAAATCTTATCTGCAAAATCAAGAAGTGAGGATTATCCCACAATATATGGGCTTGGCACCAAAGCTCCTTGTGTAGCGTTGACATGAGGGATCCCTTACAATGATGACCCTCTTGCAGAAGTTGGCTGCCAAGCACTAGGAGGCTCCCGAGGCTCCCAGTCTGTCCTGTACATATCCCACAGACAGCTCATTAACTTCCATTGAACGGCCCAATCTCTTCTTTCTTTCACACAACTTTTTGAAAGCCTCTTTGCAGCCCTCCAGGCATCCCGCCCTCTTTCTGGCTCCCCTTTTCACAACCCTCTCCAGCCCATTTCCACAGCACTTTGCCCCAAGCCTCCCTTCAGAAGATCTTAGCTGGGGCCAGGGTGGAGATGCACGGGAAGACCATGGCGGCCAATTACAGGCTCCTTTCCTGTCTCACAGCCTGGATGTGTAGCTCCACCATGGTGGCGTCATCATCCCTGGAGGTGTTTAAGAACCGTGTGGATGTGGGACTGAGAGACACGGTTAGTGAGCATGGTGGAACCTTAGTGATTCTATGACTGATTCAGGCAAAGACATGAGATGCTCCAACAGGGCCATGGAGGAAACAGCTGTGATCTGCACATAGAAATGGCAGCAGGTCAGGGGCCCTCTTAAGGCTGCTCTTGGCCAAGAGGCTCCAGACTAGTGGGCCAAGTCAACCAGCACAGGCTTGCTTCTCTTGTCAGTCTCTCAGTGACATGAGAGACAATCGACAGCTTTGCTGCCTTCAGCGTCTTGCACCTCTGGACAAACCTGGTGGGGCTATTTCTGACCAAGTGCTGCTCCTGCAAGCAGAGCTCCTTGGTATGGGTACTGCAGTGAGGAGGAAGTGTATAGGAAGCCTCTCCCAGGCAGGACCTGCCATCACACAGGAGCATTAGGAGGCAGGGAGGGACCACGTCATGATGGAGGTGATTGGGTACATGAGGAGGAAGGTCTGCATCTGGCAAAGCTGTAACTGCTCGTTCTTGGGACTTCTCCTTTGGGACACGGGCACTGGTCCCATAGGCTCATAAATCACCTCTCATCCGGCTGGTGCTTGAATCACCCCAGAGACACAGCAATACTCAATGCAGTTTCATCGCTGCCCTTCCCAAGCAGGGGCTGCTCCCTTCCCCCAGCTGTCTGCCCACACTTGCTGAGGGAGCACCGAGCCCTTTAACTCCAATCACAAATCCTGGAAATGATTAGCGGGCTGTCATCACTCAGCCGCACCGGATATCGGGCACGGGGCATTTCCGTCCCCTGTAATTAATGGTGTGCAGGGCTGCCTGGCTCTGTGGCAGGCAGGGGAGATGCAAGCGAGCGGAGGGTGTCACGCCTCCCCCTCTCACCGCTCGGCTGGGAAAACCGCTGGACCAAAAAGCGGGGCAAAGAATACATTCATTCATGGCTAAAGGTAAGGGCAAGACGAAAGGGTTCACCGAGGAGCTGGGCCTCTCCTGTCTGGGAAAAGAAACAGAAAGCAGCCCTGGGAGGGGAGATCAAGGCAGCCCCCTTCACCGATGCACAGCACTGCACTTTGTGCATCCCCCAGGGGCCTGGGAACTCGGTGGCCCGCCGGTCCCCTGTCCCTTTCCGGGTGCCCAGGGCGGCTGCCAGCTTCTGCCTGGTGAAGGGGGTGTCACCGAGCACCCCGGCCCTGCCTCATGCCCCAGCCTTTGTTCCCCCGCTGCCTGCCCTGTTCCCAGGGTGTTCCCCGGTTCCCTGGCTGCCAGCTGCCTAGCGAGAGTGCTCCATGCCCCGCGTGAATGCTGTGCATCCATCCAGCAGCCTGCAGGCCCTCCACTCAAATGCTTCATTGTGCAGCTGGCTGGGCTACGTGAGCCTGGCTACGTGGAGGCTGCTCTGCTTTGAAGCCGACTCTTCCTTTTGAATCAACAGAGCTCAGTGGAGCAATTGTAAAATTTCCCCTCGTTGGCCAAACTCCTGATGTTAACAAAAACTCCCTGCTATGTAAACAGGCCAGATGCTGTGGGATGCTGTCTGCAGGCTCACGTACCCTCTGTGTGCTGTGGGAGATGCTGGATCGGCATCTGTGGGCTCCCTTAGCAGGGCAGAGGCTGCGCGTCCCCCAGCCAGTGCAGAGATATGCCCCCCCTCACCCTCTCGCTGCTGACCTCGTGTGAGGCTCTCCCTTCTCTGTCAGCTGGCCCTGCCAAAATCCTGGCTGAAACCATCTCCAGCACGGTTGTAATCACCTAAGGGAGAAGGCGTGAGGTTCCAGATGGCTAGGAAGAAAAGGCAGATCGGTAGTACCTGGCCTCAAAGGAGTGGAAACACAGCTAGCTGACTGTGAACCTGCTGGTCCCTGGAGGAAGTAAGCTCTTTGTAGGACTGACCAAGACAGCAAGGTGAGAAGTATTAGCCAATGTAGATTGTCAGCAGCCTGACTGCCTCCTACAACAGGGCTTTGGGGCTGTAGGGGATGAGGCTGTCATGTCCTGGCTCATACGGTGAGCTGCTTGTCTGGCCTGCCTGGGTGCTGGTTGGAAGAGGCGTATTACATTTGTCGCCAATGATTAGCCAAGTGGCAGCTGCAGGCCCTTTGGAGATCAGGATGGGAGTTCAAGGAGATTGTGACACTGATGGAATGGATATAAACAGGATGCAATTCAGTGAGAGCAAATGCAAACCCCGGCATTTAGGATAATCCGCTGTGTGCATGTCCAGGGGGTAAGAAGGCCTTCAGAAAAGGACATGGGTGTCATTGTGGTGGTGGGTGTCATTACTGACTTGGCAGCACACAGATGTGAAAACAAAAGCCTCTACTGGGGCATGTAAACGAAAGGGCCACGTATACCATGTATGCTGCAACCGTTTGATTTCATGCAGCAGTGGGAAAGCCTCGTGATTTCTGGTTGTCTCCAGTTTTTGGCAATGCAGTTTGAGAGAGGTGTAAACTTCTTAGAGTCTGTGTAAGCAGCCTAGCAACCATGACCTATGAGTAAAGGTTGAAAGAACTATATTTGTTTAGTCTGCAAAGGAGAAAAGGAAAGGGAAATTGTAATAACGTTCAGATATGTAATGTGCCTAAAAATGGAACAGGATAGATTGTTCTCCATCTTGAGTAGACATAAGGTTAGACAGTCAGACATTCACCTCTTTAAGCCCATAGGAGCTGCCATTACCTTCATACCAAGTACCTTCTCTAGAAATTTCCAAACTCAGGGTCGTCAAAGGCTCCTAACCCTGCAAAAATGGGGGCAACCAGAAAGGCTCATTGCATCATTCTTGTCTGCGAGAAGCAGATGAGAAGGCTTCCTGTATGGATTTCTCATCCTTTTCTGGCTGGTTATCAAGGGAATATTTAGAGAAGTGATGGATGAAGACTACCTTTTATTGTGGCTGAAGTTAAACCACTAATCCAGGGTAAAATGCAAGTGTGGAGCAAACATCAGTCCCTGAATGAGCATTTGTGAAGGCAAGAGATGGAAGACTCTTCATTAGGCCTTGCAGCAGTCCTTTAGGAGGAGAACAAAATGAAGCTGGCAAGGAAAGCTAATCCACAGCAGCCCTTCGGAGCTGTGCCAGCCTTCATCAGGACTCTGCTAAAGGCAGATCTGAGCTACCTTCCCTTTCACACATACCTGGTGCCATAGCCTGCAGCTGCACATCTTGCACAAGAAATCTCCTCGTGCCTTTGCGGTTCAGCCCAGCGTGAAGCACACAAGAACACACTCTCTTCAAACCCAAAAGCATCTCAAAGAGTGGCTCAAGCCAATGCCTGTCTCTGTGTGGAGGATAAGCACGTTCACAGAGGCTGGGTGGAGGCTGGATTGAAAAACTAGGCCCTAAGCCTCGATGACACAGAAAAGCCAACTTGCAGTGCGCATCAAAGGAGGCATTGGCAAGGAAAGGGCTGGCTGTTGCCTGGATTACAGCATCGAAGCAAGGGAGGTCTCTGTGGTGTAAAAAACTGTCAAGAGCAGAAGAGAGCTGGAACGGAGACACTCCCCACAGTTTTATAGGATTTTCAGAGGCCAGTGATCCATTTTCTGCTCCTCAGTGATTTCACAGACCAATGACCTCAGTGATCTCATGACCCTTTAATAAAGGATTGTTCCACACTCATCTCACTGTAATGGTGGAGGATCAAACTAAGGGGAATGCCTTCCTCCAAGGCTTCATGTAGCAGGTCAAGAGTATTTGACAAGGCCATCCCAAACAGAGTACAAAATCCCCTGTGCTCTGGGGGGGAGAAGAAAAGGGTCACGCTGGAGAATGCAACACAGCCTTGGAAAGTACCTTCTCTGGCTGTCTTGCTCGGCCCCAGCAGCTAGTTCATTCCTACTGGGATGGAGAGGTACATTTGCTCACCCAGAAACCCTCAGGACCTACAAACAGCTCCAGAAATTCCCAGCTTTCATTGGAAACCATGAGGGATTGTGTCTATACTGTTGATTTCTACCAGCCAGCGCTGCTTTACTGCTTGAGGGTGTGAAGTGGGGAGACCAGCTACACCAGCCAAATGTCTCATAACATCTCATTTTGGTATCTGGCAAGCCTGTTCTGGGGGCTGAGCTTGGAGGAGTACCATGACCTCCTCTCCTCCATTCTTGACCGTGGCGTTTGAGAGAATGAGTCATACATTTTGCATTTGGAGCTCCTCATCGTTCCAAGGGAAAAAGCCATGCTTCCGGCATCCCTTGGCGTGTGGGTTTCCACTCATCTGTCGATGGCCGGGCAACATGCCATCCTCAGGACAAAATGGCTTCTCCTCCATTTCTTGTGCCATTAGTTTATCCCTTAGGATTTAACGAATTTCCTCCAAGACCTCCAAGTCTTTTGAACAGCCTGTCTGTGCGAAGAGAGCTCAGTGCCCAAAGATTTTGCTGTCAATTCCTCAGTGTACTGTGGCTGCTCATTTATATCCATGTGCATCGCTGACACATCAGAGAGGCTGTCTCTTCCTTTCTCTTGATTTCTGCAAGTCAAAAACAAGTGTGGCAGGAGTGGATTTGCTCCTTTGCTGCTGCAACCCTCTATTTTCAGGCAGCAGAGGTGCATCTGTCCCCGCAGATCATCAACTGGCACTATGAGCAGGGTATCCTTAGGAAAGTGTTAGGAAACCATATTTCCTCTTGTTTCCTGGTGGGGAAAACTTTAGATGAATAAAAACCCCAAGGCAAGCCTGTCAGATCAGGCCTTCTTGATCTGAAGAAGTCAACTAAAACAGTGGAGGTTGTCACCAAGTGGTCCCTCACACATAAACATATCTCCTTCTTGTATGGTTAGCTGGCTTTCTCCTTGGCCCAGACAAAACCCCAGGAACACTCCCTGGTCTCTCAGGAGGTAGTAAACAAGACCTGGACCTCATCCCTTGGCTCTGGGGCACACAGTTGCAAATCTCCTCTGATCAGTGTGGGAGGAAGCGCCTCCACCCTCTTTATGGCTGCCCCGTAATGAGCCCCAGCTGTAAGCCTCTCCCTTCCATGCCTGGAAGCCCAGACTGGCCTTGCTGGGTGGGGCAGAGGCTGTTTAACCCATTATCTGGATGGATGGATGGACAGATGGATGGATGGATGGATGGATGAATGGGCAGACAGATGGACAGACAGACAGACAGGTGGACGGACGGATGGATGACGGATGGATACTCTACCAGGCTGACCAACTGGGTTGCCAGAAAGCTGCCAAATAGGTGGTGGTGTTGGGAAGAATGGAAATGGTTCTGCTCATTCCCTATTTGAAGGCATCCCAGGGAGCTGTCCCCAACCCCAGGCTTGTCCCCAGCACGTTCTCCACAGGGTGTTCCTGGCATTGTCAATCTGGGGAAATCCACGCTGTGAGCACGCAGGTGTGTGGGGTGCTGCAGGATGGCCTTTGTCTCCTGGCTGAGCATCCCATCAGCACCTGGGATTTGGCTCTTTCTTTTAGGCAGCTTTTGTCCATTAGAGAAAACCCACGGAGAGGAACCATCCCCGTCTGGCTCTGGCGTCCAGGCGCAGGCGAGTGGCCAGGCAGCCGCTGGTGTGATGCCTACGTAGCACCGCGCCATGGAGACGGGACAGGGGATTCCTGAGGTGACGGGGCTGCAGCGCGAGAGTGGAGCGGCACGGGATGGTGAGAGGCTTTCTCTACTCATATAGCTAATAGACTAATTAGCAAAGAGCTCGAAACTTGGCCGTGTTTGTTGTCAAATGCAGGCCTCTTTCCAAGCGGTGTTAACAGCCTTCTCTTTTCATTCCGGGCACATTGTACAGCCGGTGCTTTTCTGCCTCTTCACAGAGGATGCTTCATTTAGTAATGGATATGGACTGAATGGCTGTAGGTGACAAAAGGGTCAGGAGCGAGGGGTGACAAGGAGGGGGCTGAAGCTGGGGCTGGGAGAGCAGCGGGAGGCTGGGAGCGGGGACGAAGGGGGCATGTACCGAGCCATGTGTAACGTGGGAATGACAGGGGGCTGCAGGGTGCTGCATGGGCTGCCAGCAGAGGATGGAGGAAGTGGGTAAGCTGAGTTCTCCAAGCACCTGGTGGTGGAGAGGGGAGCCCGTAGCAGAGAGGGGAGTGCCCTGGCAAAGGTGTGCTCTAAGCCAAAGGTACGGCTCCCTTGCCATTTACTCGCTTCTAATTAAGATGCCAACGTTTAAACGATCCCTTTGAAAATGGTCCCCTTTCACACGAGAGACAAAAGTTCACACGGGTGAAAGGCTCCGGGCGCTGGCAGGACGCTGGCAGCGTGCGGGCAAGGGGTGGGCAAGCTTCCCCGCTGCTGGGCTGCCAATGCAAATCTGCCAGCGCAGCTGAGCTGAGTCCAGGGGAAAGCGGGAGGGTTTCCGCTGGGTTCCCACAAGTGCCGAGCTGTGGCTGTGCCTGCCATCACGTCTGCCCACTGCCTTTGTAGACGGCTTGGATAATGGTTATTCAGTGCCACAGGAGCGGGGAGTCTCGCCTCCATGGGGCCACCCTTCCATCCGGACACCTGGCACGTTGGTTCCCTCCGGCCTCCTAACTGGCATGCTCCAAGCTCTCCAAACCAAGCAGGGAACCTGGCTTCAGCTAGCAGAGCAGGGCTGGGGTGCTGGCAGAATGCTGCTGTCTGCCTTCCTCATGTGGGACAGCACCAGTCCCCTCTCAACAAAATGGGAATGGGGAAGAGGGAGGCTGGCAGCAGCCCACAGTAGCGTAACCTGCCTTGAAGGCACATACCTGCTGGGGAGATACCTTGCTGCTTCCCCCTGCTGCTTTTTGCAGCTTTGCAGGAGCCTGCGTGCAATCCAGGCCAGAAGCAGGGGAGATGCCTGCAAGCTTGGCTGCTCCTCAAGTGCTCCACAGTGCCTGGAACAAGGTATAATTGACACCTTCACCACACACTTTAAACACCACCTCAGCCAAAGCACCTGCCAGCCACATACAAATATTATCTGGGTGTCATGGCAAATGTTGGGCTGAGGGCCGAGAGCTGGCCCAGCTTCCCCCCAAGCTCCACAAAGGCTGCTTGCCTGCGGCTGGCTCTCCTGCAGATGCTTGCAGTGACATGGCATCACTACTACTGTTTGCCTTGGATATGGGCCGAATGCTTCTGGAAAAGCAGTGTGGAAGGCAGGTGGTGCCAAGCGGGTGCAGTGTGCCTGCCGACACCATGGCTCACATCTCAGGTACGGCCAGGTGGAAATTGCCCCAAACCTCAGAAGCAAGTTGATAGTTAGGCAGAGGCATGACTCCATGACAAAAGCCATGCCTGAGAGTGTTTGACACATCCACACTCATACATGGGATCCTTGAAGCCAGAAAACACTTTGAAAAGTATGTCCTCTCCTCCTGCTGCTGGGGGGGCAAGTAGGATTGGTTCCCTTTAGCAGCAGACAGGAGACCTAATATCATATGTGCCATTTGAGCCCTCTTGTGCCCTGGCCCCTTGCCACCAGGATTTGGCCTGTCTGCAGCCCGTCAGGTTTGCTTTTCTTGCAAAGCTCAGGCTAGCCAGCCCGTGGACTGCCTGGGAGCTGGCCACTGCGTGTGGAGCGTGATGAGCCACCGCGACACCGTGGGTGTGCTCCTGTTCCTCAGCTGATCCACCAGCAGAGCTGCAACGAGGCAGAGGGACATCTGAGGTAGCTATTGCAGCCTGCAGTGCTGAACCTCAGCATCGACAAGCTCAAAGTCTCGATATTTAGACCCTGGGCCCGAAGTTTTCCATGAACGTCAGCTTCTAGTCTGGAAAATAAGTTTGGAGACAGGGTCGGGTTTCCAGCTGGGAAGAAGGAATGATCTCACTAGCAAGCAGGTTAATTCCAGAGCGGCGTTTCCCTAACGAAGAACTCAGATGCTAAGCTCCCCAAAGCAGCGCTGGCAATGCATAGCAGGGCCAGGCTGTTTCCTGATGTGCCAGCTCTGCTTCATCATTTCCTTCATTCTCCTGCCTCCTGTCAGTGCAGAGACCTGGCTGCTTCTGCATTTCCTGATCCTTTCTATGTTTGCCTTTCTGGGTCTGGACATCTCCTCAGCTTTCCGGATGCTGGTAATTCCCATCCATTCATCTCCCTCTACACTCACGTGGCTACTCATTTGTTGCTCACTTGGGATCCAGACCTGGAGGCTGGGCAGCCATGGAGGCAGCCCCTCTCCCAGGTAGTTCTCTTCTTAAACTACCCTGCAGTTCCCTGTGAGCAACATCATCCTTTCCAGTCCTTCCAGTTCATCCCTTAACTCAGCTCCTTCCACATGCCCTTTCCCTGTCTGACCCAGTCACTCGTTCTCCATCCACACTTTCTGCTTCTTGATCTCCTTCCTCCTCTCCCCTGTGACCTGCTTGCTTCCTGCTGGGGACAGTGAGAAGGCAGGGGTTCCTTGCCCTGAAAAGTCTGTGCCTGTAAAAGGGCATTCAACACTTTTTCTGTGTTTTCAGCAAGACCTGGCTTCCCTCATGTGCCTTCAGGTGTAATGCTCCTAATGGAGTTAAATCTGAGTGATTTCCAGAGGCAGAAAGGCAGAACCAAACCTGCTGCGACCTTCACTTGGTGCAAGCACTGCAATTAGCCCCACATTTCTGCCATGAATGACGGTAAGCAGAAAACTGCCAGACAAACAGACCTTTGTATATCCATCCATTAGAAGCATGGCACTGAAGAGGCCCCATGTCTGGTTTGCTCTTTAGGCTTGGGTTGCACCCAGAGGCATGGGCTTTGCATACCTACTCACAGTAGCTTCTTGAGTCAGGCTGCTCAAGTTGTCCTACCTCACTGAGCATGGCGAAGGCAGGCCAGGGTGAGCGAAGGGTGTGCAAGCTATCTCCAATCTAGCTTAGTCACATTTTATAGGTATTTACTTACACATCTGCTTCAAGAAACCTATATCACCTCTCACAAAGGAAATTATTATTTTGCTACACTGGATGTTTACACTACAAATGTGCCACGTGTCTGTGGTTTGTTATGCTGCAGGGGTGAGGGGCAGGGGCAGAGCCAAGGCCTGGGCCAGGGCCAGGCCAGCAAGGCGCGGTATGGACAGGAAGATGTCAGGAGCTGCTTTCATGCAGCGGTCATTGTGTGCCAGACCCGCTTATATATTTAACACTCTTTAATGCTTTTGCCCTCTGACAGCTAGATGCTGCCCAGGGGCACTGTCTGGGCCAAAAGATGGTGAACACAGGCGCTGGTAGCAGTGACACATGGCTGGCAGCCATCAGCACGAGGGTCGTGGCAGTGGGAACTGCTTCACAGCAGTGCGTGCTCCCCACCACATGGAGACACTCGGCTGTGGTCACGCCAGGGCCGGCTTGGAGCAGCCGAGCTGCTACGTGCCTGCTGTCCAGTGCCTGACACTGCTGGGACTTTCCAACCCCAGCCGTGTCACCCACGTGTGTGTAACCGTTACCGAAGCTGCTGACTCATGGGTTCAGCACACCTCCGGCTGTGAAACAGCTGGAAACCTCGTTCCTCTTTGGGAGATGAGGAGGAGAAGGAGACAAAGGTCTAGTTAACTCCTAGCTGGCCCACGACATAATGCACAGAGGTACACGTGAACAAAACATACCTTAAAAAGTGCTCCGCTGGGTCTGCTCTTTCCTTTCTTCTTTTCCTTTCTTTTCCTTGCCTTCCCTTCTCTTTCCCTTTCCTTCCCATTGTCTTTGCACATTCCCTTGCCTTCCCTCCGGGTTTGATGTGAGTGTAGAAGGAAGTGTGCCTGAGCACGAAGTCTGCATTTGAGGTGAATGTGGGGAGGCGTCTGTGGGCAGGGCTGTAAGGACCTCTCTTTACCCTGTGGACACCTCAAGGGCACGGGCACTGGGCACAGGCTGCATGTTGCTGGCACAGCCAGCAAGCAGCGTGCTCCTGAGCACGGCATCAGAGGAGGAGGCGCGCGGCCTTGGGATGGTCACAGTTCTTCTTTCCTGAGCCGAAACCAGCAGGCGGGTTGGGGTGCCAGAAAAGCTTTCCAGCCCGCTGGGAAGCTCACGATCAACTCACACGGCCCTGGGGATGTGCCGGGCGGCACGTGCCACCTATGGCCAGCTGCAGCCTGCCACCACTGCGCTGCTGCCAGCTGCTGGGCTGCCGGCTGGGGCACGCGGAGGAGCAGGCCTGCCTGTGGCCCGGCACGCACAGCCCTCGCACGCCGCAGGCCGCACGTAGGTGCCCGCAGCCCCCAGCACCCTGGCAGCAGCTCCCGGCTGCCCTCCTTGTCTGCCTGCCAGCCCACGTTCCCCACGCGCTTCCTCCCGCTCTCCTTTTTCTGCATTTTTTTTTTTCTTCTTCTTTTTTCCTCTCTCCCAGTCACTATGCAGGGAGGGAGAAGGGGTGCGAGCAGCGAATGGGCAGCAAGAGGAGACGGGAGAAGGGGAGTCATCGGCCTGGAAAGCAGTGGGTGCTCACCCCACTGCCACAGCCGCTTCCAGAGAAGTCACTTCCTTCCCTCCCCGGGCTCTTTGTTTCTCCC
The DNA here is from genome assembly GCF_016699485.2 of Gallus gallus. Lineage (NCBI taxonomy): Eukaryota > Metazoa > Chordata > Aves > Galliformes > Phasianidae > Gallus > Gallus gallus. The sequence continues at coordinate 30,100,809 of NC_052534.1, forward strand.
CACAAAGGAGGAGAGGACAGTCTCCACAGCAGCTGCTGTGCCTCAGATTGCCTCTCAGTCCTGCTTCCCAGAGCAGAGGAGTGCTGCTGAGTGCTACGCCATCCTCTCCCTTCCTCTCCTGGGTCCCCCGGGCCGGGTGGTGGCCCTCAGGGCTGGTCTTTCTGGCTCAGGCATTGGGGTAAGTGGCAAGCTCAGCAGGAGACTGTGCAAAGCCTGGTGTTGGCTGGTAGTGTGTCTTTCTTTTTTCCTTTCCCTTACTTTCCCTCCAAAAAAACTGTCTTCTTGAGGTCTCTGGATGGGAACTGTGAACTCATCCAGGCAGGCTCCAGGTACTCGTGGTCGCTGCTGTAGGTTTCCTGCTCATCATACAGTTCATAGTTCCTCCCTGTTAGTAAGAGGAAGAGCCAAGGGCATGACTTTTCCTTTGGACCCTTTCATGATGAATGTGCACGTCTGACCATGCCACGTGGCACAACCTTACCTCAGCACAGCTACATCTGCTCACGTCCCCATGCCCATAGTCAGATCTCTTGCTGGCAGTGTGGTCCCATGTCATAGAATCATATCATAGAATCATAGAATAGTTTGGGTTGAAAGGGACCTTTAAGATCATGTACTTCCAACCCACTGCTACAGACAGGGACACCTCCCTCTATACCAGGCTGCTCTCACAGCCCCATCCAGCCTGGCCTTGAGAACACCTTCAGGGAGGGGGGCATCCACTGCCTCTCTGGGCAACCTGTTCCAGTGTCTCACCGGCCTCACAGTAAAGAATTGCTTTCTGATATCTAGTCTAAATCTACCTTCTTCCAGTTTAAAGCCATTTCCCCTCATCCTCTTGCTACATACCAGCAGCCTCAGCACACAAAGTGACTTGCCATGAGCACATCCTAACTCAGAAGTTGGAGTGGCCGTGTTTCCCCAGACAGATTGCCCCAAGCTGGCACAGCAGTCACACACACACTGGCACTTGTGGGTACTGTTGGATATCATGATATGTCCTCAGTGTGGAGTAGCATTTCCCTTTCCTGCCTCATGTTTCTCCTTTGGTTTTTGCTCCTTAATTCGCTACCCCACTGAGCTCCTGCTTGCTGATCTGCCACCCCTAAAGTTCTTACCCTAAGTTCCTACCCCCCTCTGCCTGCCTTGCCCATGCAGATTGTGACCTCCTCGGGGAACAGGCAGCGCTATTGTCACAGATGGCAGTGAGCTCCCCCTAATTTTCTCCTGAGCATATGCAGATGGGGCTTTGGTACACTCACGATTCTTTCATTCCAGAGAAATCTGTCCCTCTGTAGGACTGAAGAGCATGGTTATGCATGCTTTCCCAGCTTGGAGGATATCCAGCCAACCCTGCCAGATTTGAAGGTGTTTTTCACCTTTTAATCCAATTTCTTCCTGTGAGAATAGCCACGTCTTTCCTCTTTGTGTCCAAAACCTCAGTCAGGCCAGCACTGGCTTTCTTCTGTCATCATTCCTGGCCTCTACATATCTTTGACTTTCCAAAGTCATATTTGAATGTAGCAAATCTTCCTTCAGCTGATTTGTGCTTTGTTAGCAAAAGGAAATCCCTGAATTTGCTGATGGCAACTTCTCTAGGACCTGTCTCCTGGTATTCCAAGGGCAGCACAGCCAGTGCCGATTGCTTTGTGTGGGCCATGCTCAGTAATGAGGACAATAATTTATTCTGCCTCTAGTGGATAGTTTTATTGAGGCCAAGCACCGTCCCTCTGAGCTTCTTTTAAGGACAGACTTTCTTCTGCACAGTTCAGGCTGAAGCAGCCTATTATTAACCTCAAGTCCTCGTTGCTTGCTTTGCATTGCCATTTTAGTCTGTGTTGTCACTGACTCTGGCACACAATTGCTGCACCCCTACCATCTCCTTGAAGTTACATTGAGCCCCCTCGCCTTACCAGACCACCTTTCCTGACCTCGAACCTCAGGGAAACCTCTCATAGCCTTTGTCCATCCACAGAGAAGAGAACATGTGTTGAGTTCAGTCAGCCTGTCCTAGTTACTTGTCCCATATTTCCAGTGTGGAAATACGGCCTTGTTCTTCTCGAAGGGCAGTGGCAGCAAAGCAGCACGCCAGCAGCACGTGGGCCACCAGCTGCACAGGCATCGTTTGAATGCAAAGCTCCAGAGAACCAGGCCTAGGTCAGGACAAATGTCACCATCCAGAAGGACAATAGCAGGACAAAGTGCGTAATTTGCCCACACCCAAGCAGCTGTGTCACCGCTGATAGCAGGAATGGATGAGAGGAGTTCTGCTAATAAAGATTAATTACAAAGCTGCGCCTGAGCTCAGACCTCCCGCTTAAAAGGTTGCTGTGCGTGTGAGCAAGCAGGCAGCGATGACCTTAGCGGGGCAAACCTCAGGGACTGCGGGAGGCCAGCGGGTGCCAGGCAGAAGCGGAGACCAGCCTATGCCAGCCCATCTCCGCATAGAGGTGAAGCAGGCATCCAAAAATAGCCTGCCACCCCGATGCCAAGTGCAGCAAGCCTTTGATAAACAGAGTAAAAATAACCTCTGCGGGAAAGACATCGCAGCTCCCTCCATTGGAGTCTGGTTTGTGTTGGAGCCCGTGTTTGCCTTCCCTGGCCCCTGCCAGCTCACATGGTGCCCGCTGCCGGCACACGCTGGCCCTGGCTGGCATGTGGGTGACCACGAGGGACCGGTGAGATGCTGGGCTATATTTTACTGCTGCGGCAAGGCTTTGGCTTGGCTGGGAGCGGAGGGGCAGCCAGTGGGGATGTGCCTGGATAGGGCTACAAGGTGCTCCTCGTGCTGTGGCTTCCTAGCTGCCTGCAGACACAAGAGGATGGCTTGTGTGGGTGTCACACGCAATCGGGAAAGGGCAGGGAGGTCTGCCGCAGGAAACTGGAGCCAGGAGTGCTGCTGTGGCCCAGTGTGTCCTGAAGAGCCCTTCCCACAAATGGGGGCAGTGGGGGACCTCTGCTTCATGCGCCTTCGCTCTGCGCCAGGACAAAGAAGGGCAGAGGAGAGGGGTCCTCTCTACTCCCCAGGGAATGCAGGAGAGGGGATCAGCCTGAGGAGCAGCTCCTGGCTGCACTCAGACAACAGCACTTCTGGAGGAGGTGGGACCTTGTGTGAGGTAGGATGAGTCTCCCAGGATCCTAGTTCTGCATGATGGGCCTCAAAGCTGTGGTGGTTTCATTTGCAGCCCCAGCAAGCAGCAGGGTTCGTTGCTAGATGAAGGGATAACGCTTATATTCCCCTCACCCCAGTCCCGCCATGTGCACACCCCTGTGGCTAGGGGACACAGGCCCTGCACAGTTCTCTGCCCCACTGGCCCAGCAAAGCTCCCTCCAGAGAAGCAGAGAGCAGGGCCTGGAAAGATGAGAGTCCTACAAAGACAGAAAAAGCTGTGTTTTGGAAGGCTATTGTATTGCTCTTGTGGGTGGGGATAGCAGGAGGGAGGTGGGGCAAGGCAGGGGCCTGCCATCCTTCTCCAAGCGTAGTCACTCCGGCGCAGTAAGCCTTGGAGAGCCCTTGCTGTTCTGCTGCCAGCAGGCAGGAGCCAATTAAGGGCAATTAGGGTGGAAGCGGAGAAGGCGCCCCTTTAGCAGCCGCCAAAGCGGCTGCTCCAAGCGCTGGCAGGGCTCCACACTGTAAGGTTACTGGAGTTCTCCCTCATATTGTCCTTGGAAGGGGTTCTTCAGAGCTGTCTGCACGGAGCGCCGACATGAAGGAGTGACCCTCTTTGATGTGTTCACGTAACGAGTCCCAGAACTTCTGCAGCATCTTCCACCGATCTTAATTGCCTAGGCCAGTTACCCCAAAACTTGAGGTCTCCCAGGCGGAGAGAGATAGCCCTGGGGCACAGACATGGCCTTTGCCTCACACAGTGCCTCCTCCTTTGTGAAACAAGATGCAGCAAGCAAGGACAGGGAGCAGGAAGCTGGAGTGCTAGCTGGCCTCCATCTAGGAGAGGACGAGTGTGCTCAGCCAGGCTAGTGGGCTTGCTCACAGCCACGTGGGCCATGGCACAAACCCAGGGCTCTTCCCAGTGGCCCACATGCTCAATAGCTCAATATGGATGACCTCAAAGCTTCCCTCCTATCTGCACGTACTGACAGTAGACCAAGCAGTGTGGAATATCAGCTGCTGAGCTTGCAATGGCTTTGATGCTTATTTTGTCCCATCATGAATTTTTGCTTATTTTGTCCCATCCCTTCCTCCCCTACAGCTAAGGAGCTGAGGAACAGTTGGAGAAGGGACAGCTCTGGTGTGTGTCATGAAGACGTCCTCTTAGCCTGCTGCAGTGATGCTGACTTGAATCCTTGCTCTGCAAGCCTGAGTATGAAGTGCCTCTGGGCAGCAGTGTCCTGCCAACATAGAGTTGCACCACGGTACAGAATTTTCTAATATATGTTGCCCACAACACCCTTATCCCATTTTCCTCTCCCTGTTCTGCTTTTGGACAACCCCTCTCCCTCCTCAAAGATCACCCCTTGTTGTACTTATTCTCATGCTTTGCTGCTCCTGATGCCACTGTGCCCATCTTGTGTTGCTCTCCCCAGGCAGAGCGTAGTGTGCTGCCCTGCTTTACTCTGGCTGCTGGAGAACTGCAGCAGAATGAAGCTCAAAGAGGAAAGAGGTGCAGCTCTTGCCACCTGGCAGGGGACCAGGATGGGATGGGCAGAAGGTCCTTGGTAACTCGCCATCTTTGCAGGAGATGGGTGGATTTCAACTTTGTCTTGACATGGAAGAGAGTAGGAATGCTGTCAACTTTAGACATCAGTTGTTTCATCTGCAGGATCACTGTTGGTTTGGGCCAGGTTCCCTGAAGTCCTTTGCAAAGCATGTGTCCCAACTTAGGTCACCTGCTCGGCAGGCCCATTGCTTTGCCCTGTGCTGGATGGCTCTTGTTTCCCATCCACATGAGCCTGCTCACTGCTGCTGCCATCCGCAGCATGGTGGGAACAGCATGCTGCCTCCCGGCCTCCAAAGGAAAGGTGGACCTGGAGCAATTCCCATGGGTTTGCTACACAGCGTGCCACCTCCCATCCTGTCTGAGCAGCTTGTGGCTGCTGACCCAGGGCAAAGCAACCCGTGGCCTCAGGAAGTGAAATGCAGTGTGGAAACCTCGCAGCTCGCTAGATCACAGTATGTCCAAAGCAGGTCTAGCTTGCCGCCAGCTCTTGTGACAACTGTGCTTTTCAGTCTCTGTGAAGAAGAGGAACGATCTAGATAGTTTCTTCTCCCACCTGGTCCTGCTCTTGAGACTGCAAGTGCCGCAGAGCAGAGTTACAAGCAGACAGACACAGACCTTGGTCTGCTTTGTGAAAATACTTCCACTGTTGCTAGATTTGGTAAAACTCTTTCATTTACAAATTGCCCATAAAGCACCTGAGATCCTCTCAGAATTCTTGCCAGCATCTGCGATGCTTTTGTGTAGATCCAAACGGGAAATGATGATCTTGGAAAAGCTCCTCGTGGTTCCAGAATGGGTCCTGGGAACTTGGAGGGCAGTTACACTGCAGAACTCAGATGTTCTCTTCTCACAAGTGCTACCCTTTGGAAGCCAAGGAGGGATTCCTGGGGCCAGGAAGAGAGAGTGGATGCCACCAAGTGGCAGCAGAATCCCAAATGTGGAGCTTATGAGAAGTTCAGGCTCATTGCTCAGGCTGAAAGATGGTCTGGTCCTGCACATGCAGAATTTCAAGGAGGAATTACCACCTGAGAACCCACAGGAAGGTGCTGTACCAGCACACCCTACCTTCTCCAAAGGCACCATCCTCAAACTCAATGGAGGTAAGATTTATTCCGCAGCTCAGCAGCCCCAGAATTTACCACAGTAGCCGATATTTGTTAGAGAATTGTATTCCAGAACCAAAGATCTATTATTCACACTGACAGCCTGAAGAACTGAAAACAAAGAAAGAACAAAGTCAAATCAAGTAGCTTTGGACATAAACGATCCTGCCTCAAGGCAGAAGACAACTTCTAAGCAAGAGAGACAATTTCTAAGGGAGGAACTCTTTTGGCAGGCACACTGTCCCACTGCTGAGGAGCTTCTTGCCTTTCTCACACAGCAACTAAGAGCAGCCTCCACAAAATGCTGGGCTAGATAGAGGCTTCATTTGAGCCAGGCTGGCCGCTCTTATCGTCTATATTTTCACTATAAAAAAGAAAAAGAGAAAGAAAAAAGAAACAAAAATACATCTCTCTGGGAATGAGGAAAGTCCTAAATATTTGAAGCTTCTACAGAAAGATGCAACTGCATTGTTTGTGGCCTGAAGTATGCTGCAACAACAGGCTCTGAACTGTCATTCCTATCAATAGGCCATTAACTCTAAACTCAATGGCAACTCAAACCTTAGTTTTCTTCACTGTTGGATGTTGGCTGCAACTTTCAGCCAGAGAACATGCTCACCCCCTAGGCTCTTTACTGCCCTGCTTGACACTTGCTCTCTCCTAGCCATCAGGCTGCCAATTTGTGCCTCCCCAACAGCCCTTCCAGGACAACACATGCAACTGCAGCCTCCTGTAAATACACCGCTGCCAGTGGGAAATACAGCTGAGTATCAAAAATAACAGAATGGGGGCTGGTTCTGTTACTTACTTCTTTCTTCCCACAAGTGCTGCACTTTAATTTGAAGGTAGATGCAACTATGGACAAGTCTTGACTCGAACCCAAATTGAGACTTCTGCCCTAGAGGTCCAGATAGTCCCAAGGGCCCCATTCACAAAGAACTGCAATTAGACCTGCCTTAAGCATCTTGTCTGTGAAAACTACTGATAGAAGAAGGTTTTGCTGTCTTTGGTTGCTTGGCCCTGACCACTCTGTGTGGTTTCCCAGTTCTTCAAATGGAGCTAAGCCGTCAGGTCATGCAGGCGGCCTTCTGAGGCTGTGCCCAATGGAGAACCCAGCATCTGGCTGGTGTTTGGGAAGAGTGGGTCCATGCCTCCTTGAGAAGAGCACATAGGAGAAGTAGACTGGGAAAAAATAGAGCTGAACTACTGCTGCTGCTTCAGTCTGTGCATGTGCAGGGTAGAATAAACTATCACCTTGAAGGGCAGGATGAGCTATGGAAACCTGCAGCATAGAGGAAAAAGAAGGACCTGGGATCTGCAATACCATGGAGTGAGAAGAAATGACTTGGACTTGCAAAGGGCACGGAGTTGAGTTCATACCAACAGTATTTATGTGGTAGAAATGCAGCTATACTCACACTGGGAGCAGCAGGCCTTGATACACAGCACTAAGCAGTCAAAACAAAGAAAAAAGCATTTCACAATGTTGGTCTGGCCAGATTTTGTAGGGAGCCTGGAGCTGCCCAGAGCGCTGTGATTGCCATGCTGCCCACCAGCTGCATGGCCGCAGAGCGCATCACCACAGTCACAAGGGATGGCCACCTCAACTGGCTTAAACCGTGGCTGGACTCCAGCCCTGCTCTGTGCCACCCCTCCCAAGGGAAGATCTCTGACCACCATGCACATTCCTCCTGTTGTCTCTTTCATAAACCTCTGCTGAGCTGGGAGTAGAGCAGGGAAAGCGGTCAGTGGTGGTCAGAGTCCAAAAAGCAGCCATGTTGCGGCCATGCAGTGAAGAGCTCAGGGTGATTCATGCATCTGGATCTTTGGCCTGTTTTCATAGAATCACACACTCATGGAGTCATTTGAGTTGAAAAAGACCCTGGAGGCCAGCTGGTCCAACTCCCCTGCAATGAACAGGGACACCTACAGCGACATCAGGGTTCTCAGAGCCCCGTCCAGCCTGACCTTGAGTGTCTCCAGGAACAGGGCATCCACCACATTTTGATATACACAACCAGCTGCTTGCTGGTGTTTGATGGGAGGTGACTCTCACTTGGGGGATGTGGCTGCCAGCCCAGAGAGGGGCACAGCTCCGGGTCCAAATGATGCCTTTCAGCCACATCCAGCTCCCATCGATTCCTTCCCAGTGTCGGTGGAGATATGCAGCAAGGGCCTAGGTGGAGGGGCAGCAGAGAGTTCTTGCAGCCCCACCACACTCCAGCAATCAAAGCCCAGCCTCTGTAATTAATACTATTTAGCCCAGGTTAGTGGCAGAGGAAAATGTCTCTTGTCAGCCTGGCTTTGCCCACTGGCCCTGATTTAGCAACATGAAAGCATTTTTTCTGATTAACTGCTCACTGAAGGAGATAAAAGAGATGACCATGAAATGTTTTCTTTAATGTGATGAATGTAAAGGGACTGGTAGAGCTGGGAAGGGGGAGAGCAGAGGAGAGAGAGTGCTCCCATAGCAGATGGGGCTTTGGGGAAGGGGTGTGGGGCAGGAATGGGTGAGCATCCAGGATAAAAGTGAATAACTGAAACATTTCTGGAAAGACTGCCTCAGAAAATCTACAATTGCTACAGATATACATACATATATATATAGATGTAGTATGAGATTTGTGAAAGGATTTGATGAAGTCACAGCCTGAATGCCAGATTTCACTGCTCATCTCTACTACTAAACTAAAAAAAAATGTTGGTAGCTAGGAAACAAAGTGAAATAGTAAATCTCCATTTCTAATATGGTGTGGCGAGGATATTCTGGGAAGAGTGCTGCTGCCTCTATGTTGTAAAGGCATACCAGCAGCTTCGAACTCTACATCTGAAAGCTAAACATAGTTTCCTAGCAGCCCTTAAAGGGCATTTTGGCAGTACGTCATCCAAAGTGGCCTTCAGTGGCTCCTGATGTACTTTTAACTATGCACACTCGATAGCTTAGATTTTAAAATTTTCTTAAATTGGAATAGGAAGTTGGGCTGACCTCCTGAAGATTAATTCCTGCTTCCAATGTATTATCAAACAGCAACCGGGGACTCAGATGGGTTCTTGCCAAAAAGAAAAAAACCCAGCAATTTAGAAAAGAGAGGGAGAGTCCAATGAGCACCTTCACTTGAGTAAGCTGTTGCTCTTATCTTTTCCCCAGAAAGCTTGATGAGAATGTGTTTTGCCATAGTATTTTTATGTACTCCATGGCAGAAGGGAACAGTGCATAGCATAAAATCATTTTCATATACAGAATCCTATTGAAAGGCAGTTGGGCAGACTGGGAGACGAAAGCTCCGACAGATAGCTGCTATGTCATACAGACTGACAGGTCTTGTGCAAGCCGACTGTGCCAAAATGGGGGCAGCTTTGCAGGTCAGCAAGCCATCACCTCCTCTTCCCAGGTGCTCAGTGGCATGATCAGGTGTGCACAAAGGCAGCGGCCGTGCTCAGCACCAGGTTGACAGGGCCACAAGCAGATCAGATGTCCTTTCCCTGAGCCCCCCTGGATACCTCTCTGCTCCTCTCCCAGAGGTCACAGGAGAGATAGGAGAGGTCCCCGAGCAGGCAATGGAAGCACTGAAAGGGAGGTGAGGCTTGAATACAGATAAGAGGAGTGAAAACTAATTATCTGGAAAAGCAATGCGATTGTGGGGTATAAAATAATGACTGGAAAGTGCCTTTTATTTACTGCAAGGCAATAATAGCAGAGGGCAGTTGATAACGCTGCCAGGGCGACATTTTAGGGCTCTTTAATCTAGCAGAAAGAGGCGTAACAAGCAGCAGGGACCGCAATTTAAAGCGAGGTGAATGTAAATAAGAAATGAGACACATTGCATGGGGCGTGCTGGCACACATTGAAGGGAGTGGGGGGAGCCTGGGGCTCCTTATGCCTTTGTGTCCAGGCTGGCTGCTTCTCTGGGAGATGGACACAAAGTGCTGAGCTCAGAATGGTGGCACATTCGTTTCGCCCAGGGCTGAAGCACGGGGAAGCTCCTGGTCCCTAAGGCTGCCCAAAGCGCTGCCTAGCTCTGGCGTGAGCAGCAGTGTAAATACTGCACAACAGGCAGGAAAAACACCTGCAGGTGATGGTTAGGCAGTAATGTTTTCCCAGAAGGCGGAAAATCTGTCAGCCTGGGCTTTATCATTGTAAACAGTTTTTCTTTTAAAAGCAAACAAACAAACTGGTAAGAAGTCTCCTAGTAACAGGTGCTGAGCGCCGTGCTGCAGCCCATAAGTCACAGCTGACTGTTTATCCGACCACTATTTATAGCTGGTTAAACCTCTCCATCCCAGCTTGTGTTTCCCACTTGCTGTATCTTCCTAATTGATGTATTTACTGTCAGTGCTTTAATAAAACAGAACAAATATTGGAATGAAAAATACATTGTCTGGCCCCGGTGCTGCTGATGCGCTCTCTGCAGGGCCAGTGGTGAAGGCTGCCCTCAGCTCCAGATGGCTTTAATGCAGACATTGCCACCCCTTGTCCCTTGACTGATGGGGACATCTCCATTCCTGGAGGTGCTCAAGGTCAGGTTGGACGGGGCCCTGGGCAGCTGAGCTGGTGGGTGGCAGCCCTGCCCATGGCAGGGGGTTGGAACTAGATGGTCTTTGAGGTCCCTTCCAACCCAACCCAACACAACCCAACCTAACACAATCCAAGCCCTTCTATGATTCTATGATTCTGTGACAGGCAGAATGGGATCTAGGCTTGCACCAGTCTGAAGTGGAAAGTGTTCAGGAGGAAGGCAGCAGTGCTTTGGAGGAGCTAGGCTGGGACACGGGTGTTGCAAGTGAATTGTGAAGAGACAACCCACATCCCAGAGGGTATCACCTCATTCCCACTCCTCTGAAGATGCCTTTCTGGCTCACCTTCCAGCAGCTGCATGAGCTGAACACGCAGCCACCTTGCTGTGCCAGCTCTGCATTTTCTTCAGCAGGCTTAGGTTTTCTTACGTAGGTGCAAGTTTAGGCATCACATGATAGCCCCAAGCAGGCACCAGCCATGCCTCTCCCTTATGTTAATTCACCTTCCTTGCCAAAGCAGCACAAGGTTCTGCAGCGCAGGGACATAACCAAGCCCCTGCTTCATACAGAGGTAATTTTCTCTCTGCTATGAACTGCACAGCCCTCTTTAGCCTTAAAATCCAGAAGCTCATCACACGCTCAGCCACTGCTTTTCCAAGAAGAGCACACACGGAATCCTTCAAAAGTCCAGTTATGACTACCTGCGTATAAAAATAATGCAGCTGGTCTGAAAGAGAAGCTCAGGGTGTGCTTTGTTACTTTTAGGAGATCTGCACTGGAATCGCTTATTATGGTTTTTTAAATTCTTGATAGGTTTCAGACCGCTTCATTTGCAGGGCTGCTAATGTAACAATAGGATGTGACCGAATATTAGCAGCCTCAGGCACCGTCTGGTGATTCACCAAAGCATTTCACTTGCACCACAGCTGATATTTGTGTGTATTTCAGTGTGCCAGAGTGGAACATTCAATATTTGGATCTTGAGTTCCTCCCAGACAGAAAGGCGCTTGGGAGGGGCTGCAGACTATCTCTGGGCTCCTTCCTTTAAAAAAGAAAAAAAAAAAAAAGAGATTTGATTAAGTTAATTATATATTAAATAAAGGAAAAAAAGAAGAGCAGAAAAACCAACTTACAATCCATCAGAAAAAAAAAATAGAGGAAAAGCTTTCTGAGAGAATGGCTGAAAGCAATGGATTCCTGCCATCTTAGCTGTCTGAACTTCTCCTGCCAGCCAGGCTGTGATTTACATCTGTCCATGAAACAATGACTCTGATGTGAAGCAGCCTTCTGCCAGGGAGAAGTTCACCCAGTGCAAATAAGCCGAGCAAAATCTACCCATCCTTTTGCAGTGTTTCAGATCGTTAGTTTAGTGGAAGGAAAAATGGAAGAAAAGTGGGATATATATATATATATATGTATATATATATATATTCATATGGTATTTTTGTTTTTTGGAATTTGATGTTTGCTTCATGCCCCAGGGTGCCCCAGTTTCTGGCATCGCCTTGGCAGAGGCAGCAGGACGTGGCCTGAGCCCTGCAGGAAGTGCAGGCAGCTCTTTCCATAAGGCACTGCCCTGCATTCCAGGCACTCTCACCTAAGCGTTTTTTAATGCCAAATACCTTTTCTGACAAGACTTACGGAGGGTCTTAAAGAGCCTTATCAAAAATCAGATTGGAAGATGGTCTTGCGGCCTTCCCGTCTGGTACAGAGGGGAGTGTAATGATGGAGGAGCAGTGTAACGATGATAGAAGGTTTAATAGTTTATAGGATTACACAAACATTTCGTTTTTTCCTAGGAGTGGGACTCAAAAAACAGTTTTTTGAGTTAAACGGATCACCTCATTCTACACTGTCTGCTGCTGTTTTTCAGCTCCAGTAATACACAGCTGCAGCACTTTTGATGTCTCTGTGAACTTGAATGAAAGCAGAGAGCATCTCCATAAATATTTTCCTAACAGAACCTGCTGAAGTGGACTAGCTTATGTACAGGAGGAGTCCTACAGGAAGGATCCACACTTGGATATTCAGTCCAGCATTATGTTACCTAATGCTGCTGACCTGTTCTGTGATCCTAAAAAAACCTCTTTCTTTCCTCTCTGATCCCATCGCCCTTTTGTCTCCGTACTCAGCTGATTCAGCCCCATCTCCTTTGTTTGCAGGAGCATTTGCACGGCTTGGTCAGAGCCTGAGCAGAGCGGTGCTGTGTGAATAGTGTCTGTCACCTGCACAGATGACCCTGGTGTGTGGTAGCATGGTATGCTTTAGTGTGTTGTGCAAGTTGGCAGCACAGAGGCTGAGATAAGGCCTCACCTTTGGATGCTGCTGCAGCTCTGGTCATTGGAGCAGCACCTCATCAGCACAGATGGGTTCCCTGCTGGTGCCCAAGATGGACAAAATGTAAAACAGCTTAAAGGAAGATTTGTTCAATTCCAGTTTCAAAGTAGACATGGGGGTGTTTCTGTTGGAAGAGGAACACCGGCATGATCTCCTGTAAAGCTTCAGTCACTTCTCCGAGCCTGGTAAGTCTGTTGGGAGCAGCAGAGCCATCACTGGGTTGCAATATTGAAACTCCCTTCCCATGTCTCTATGCTTGGAACCTCAGAATCATATTATCATTAGGACTGGAAAGACCAGTAAGCTCATGTGGTCCAACCATCAGCTCACGTCTTTGGCCGCTCTATACCATGTCCCTCAGTGCCTCATCCACACATTTCTTGAACACATCCATGGACAGTGACTCCACCACCTCCCTGGGCAGCCAGTGCCTCACTGCTCTTTCTGAGAAGAAATTCTTCCTAATATCCAACCTGAATCCATTCTGGTGCAACTTGAAGCCATTACCTCTTGCCCTATTGCTGCTTAATCCCTACAATACCCCTACAGTCCTCCTCAAACCCTCTCTCTTTCTCTATGCTGTCTTCCAGGCAGCTGAGCCTGTGCACAGTGCCTGGTCACCAGCTTAGCCACGTCCTCTTTGGTGCCCATCGGCTCCTTCTGCCCTACTCCATGAGCCTGGAGCTTGTGGACAAGAGCACTTTGCATGTGATGGGGCTGCTCTGAAGAGCAGTGCGTTGGGCAGACACAATGTGTCCCAGAGGCCAGCAGGTCTCCAGGAGAGAGCGGAGGGAATTCATACAAATGTCATCTGAGTGGTGAAGGAAAGAATAAGAGCAGATGATAAAGAAAGGCAGATTTCTAAGGTTGGATCAGCTGGAGCTGTAAAGACTCCCCAGCTGCACAACAGTCCCATTCTGGAGTATTTCAGCCTTCTGTGTATCTAAACTACCTAGCTTTGGGCTGTTCTCTCTCATGGAGCTCCTTGTAGTTGCTGGATGGAAAACTTGGTTGTTTGCAGTTTTTTGTTGTAAGTTTAATGGGGATAAAAACCATACAAAGATAATGAAGATAAAAATCCAGTGACATCTGTTTGCACTTTAAAAAACTGCGTAAAAACTGAAAACATGCAAATAAACCTAGCATTTGATGAGTGATGAGCAGTTTCCCCTCAGCCTCTATGACAGTCTGGAGCTGCTAATGACTAGACAGGATGTAACTACAGCTAAGAGAAAGCCACAAGAAAATAACTCTTGATGAATAAAGTCAAGTGCCGGCATTCAGCCTCACTGGAGTCCTCAGACAGGTGGAAGCTGGCAACCCTGAGCAGCCCCTATGTCTGTTGACTCTCCCAAGCCATAGAACCATAGAATTGTTAAGGCTGGGAAAGACCACTAAGACCATCTAGTCCAACCATCAACCCATCAATCCATGCATAGTCCCTAATGATCCTGATGCAGGATCCACTCTGTCAGCGCCAGACCCTCTTGCTATGCCCTGAAAATGCAGGTGGTTCTTCAGACTATCACCATGATGGCCAAATTACCCAAGGGTGGAAGCAGGATATCAAATGTGGGATGCTGAGTTTCTCTTCAGGTGTGCCAAGCAGGGAAGCTTGGAAGGTTACGGAGGATGTCCTAGCCGACTCCACAGCTGGGCTTGCAGCACCAGAGAAGAAAATGAAAGGGATAAGTGCTGGCAGCCCTGGAAATACCCATGTGGGATGCATCCCACCAGCAACAGAACCCCTGAGGAAGGTGTCAGGGCTGAGAGGGGCAAGTATGGAGCCAACACATCTGCCTTCATCCTTTGTCGTGGGTGTTCTCTCCAGCTAAGCAGCTCAGTCCACAAGCAACCAAGACAGGCCCCGGAGCAGGATAGCTCATACCCTGCTGACGCATATGGTCATTATTTAGTGATCCTGAGCCTTGCTGACTGCACGAAAAATTACAGAAGTTGGCCTGATGGTACAGAACTAACTTAAGGCAGACAGCACACCCCCTTCCCTGAAAGGGGAAACTCACTGAACTCCCTGGGATGACTCTCAGAAGCCAGCAATAAGAACGGGAATAAAAATTGCATAACTTAGCACTGTTTGCAATGGCCCAGTGCCTTCTAGCTATCCAGGCCCCTTCTGAGTATTGCTAAGTTCAGGAATAGTGCTAAGATATCTGTTATTCCACTGGAATTCCCCACCCTTTAAATTTTCTGCCACTTCTGTTGTTATGAAGGAAGGGCAGGTGGCCCTAGCTGTTCCCTGTGAGACCATTAGCACACTGGTATTGAGGTTTCCTCTTACTCTTCTCCCTCCTAATGTAACGTATCCCAGCATTTTCAGGGTATTCAGATAAGAACTAGCCCAGGGCCATTCTCACCATGTTATCTTTCTGGGACCTACGGTGGTGGCTGCACACTGGGTAATGTAAAGATGTTGGGACCTCAACAGCATTCTTTCCCAAGCCCTTTTACACTATGCCCACATCCTCCCCAGGCATTTCTACAGATATCTTAGAACGCTGTGAAGTCCATAAGTGCTTCAGGCTGCATTAACATGTGTTCATCATCCTGGGCTGTGTCCTGCAACTGGAATCCCTCATCACTGAGCATCTCAGGTTGTCTCCTCAAGAGTCCTCAAGTTCCTTCTTGTCCAGCAGGTATTTGCATCACTTTCATCCCCTTATATCTTCCTTATCTAACTACACATCCTTCTCGTATCATTGTGCATCTTCCTTTCATTATTATAGGTGGGCAAGAGTGTGTCAAGCTCCAGATCTGAGAAATCTGGGAGTGTTGGAGGGATCTCAAGAAGATAAAAATACCAACTTGCCACCAAATGCAACAATACAGCTCTTCAGCATTGCCTGGATGATGAGTGAACAGAAATCCCTGCAGCCCTAAATGCTCCCACCTGATCAGTCCCCCAGAAGCTGCCTTTGCCTTCAGAACCTGATGAAAGGGGACTTGAAGAGCTGGATATCTGTATTTTTAGGGCAGCTTTTCATGAGCCTACCGGCTCTTACCTCCTAGGCCAGCCTGTGGCAGAGAGATCTCCTTCTGAGCTGTGGCCCTAAGGTAGCAGCTCCTCTGCTCTGCACCAGCACTGAGCCTCTGGGTTTTTTCCTGGTAGGATGGGAGAGCCTAAAGCAGTTGTGTTAGATCCTGCTGCCCATCTGATTGTAGATAAAAGAAAAAAAAAACAGAAGATAAATGAGAAAATGAGGAGAGCCATCATACTGCTTGGGTAGAGCTGGTAAAACCTCACTCCAGGATATTTGTTAAGGTCAGTGGAATTTAAGCACTTTCTTGGAAATTTGTGTAAGCGGTTCTGTGAGCAAAAGCTCCGGAGCAGGCTTGGGCAAGGCCTGGCAGGGCAAACGTGACTGCAGGCAGAAGCACTCTCTCTTTCCCTGGGATGCAAACTCGCTAACCTCTGTGGGATGGTGGGGACAACATGAGGAATGAGCACATGGATTGCATAACACGCTATGTCAGAAACTAGGCTTGATGCTGAGCCAATGTAAATTTAAACCAAGTGCTACATTAGGTCAGATCAAAAGTCCACCTTGTTCATTCTCCTGACTTTGACAACAACTACAAGCGTTGAGTTCAGGGGTACAGCATAAAAGTCGGACCTTTGCAGAATGATCTTTCCCCACTATGGGCCCCTAGCCTCAGATGTGTCCGAAGACGGAGTTTTGGCTGGACCATTGTGTTTAGCAGTGAGAGCCTTCTCCAGAAGCTCTCCTAGAGCCTTGTTGGAGCCATGTGGGTATGTTCTTCCCACACTGAGCTCCGCAGGGTGGTCATGGGGCGGCCACGCGCAACGTGAAAGGAATAGCGCTACCAAATGGATAGAGGGGCCTCATGAAGGTGTGCCGCACAAAATCCGGCCCCTGCCTTCCACTCACGCTTCTCAGCACTCACGCAGCGGAAGACTAAACACTGTTCTGTGCTTCTGGAGGAGTCCTGCAGACGGAGCATACAGAAGGAGCTGAAGAAGCCCAAGTTTGAAAGAAGTTGCCGGTCATTACCGCGCGAGGGATGCCTCCACGGGAATTCCACAAAGTGATGTTAATTGTGATGCTTTGAAAATGTTGTGTAAACAAGTGTTTCTGAGATACATATGTTGCAAGTTATTATGCGGCCATAAAAGAGCAAGGAAAGAAGAAACCGAAACACAAAATGTTCTGTGACGCCAGAACGCACTTCTGGAGAGTATCAGTTTGCAAACCGCAGTGTAAGTTTATGCCCACAATTCAATTGACCTCCTGAAAGCAAAGGTAAACAGGAATAGAAGGGCAGGCGTCTGCGGTTCCCTCTCTCCTCTGGAGAAATATATTCTCTATCAAGCTCTGTCCTGTTTCATCGTGTTCTGTCAGCCTCTGAGCAGCTAAAACAGAACTAGTAGAGACCTACGCACTTAGGTGGGCTGGGAATGGGGCCTGGGAGACACAGTTTGCCATTAGGAGAGCGCTGAGCTCCCAAATCTCAAGAGGGAACCCTACAGCCACCCTGAAAAACACACGAACGAAAACAAAAGGGTGGCTTAAGAAAGCAGCCTGCTCTGAGGGGCTGCGCTTTTGTGGTGGGAATCAAACCTTTAGTGGGAGGGAAGGCAAGTCGTGGGTGGAACCTGCCCCCCAGGAGGAGATAGAATAAGTAATCGTCAGGAAGGTAAGGCCAGGGGTTGGCTCAGCTCCACTGCTGGTTCCAGCTCAGCCTCTCCCAGCACAGCCCCTCTGCACGATCCCCACAGTGGTAGGGTTACGGCGTGATGAACAGGCAGCCATGCACTGGGAGCCTGTTCTCCAACCTGGAGAGAGGGGTGAGTGGGGAAGGGATGTGCTCTGGCCCCACAGCTCTGTGTGTCACATCCCCAGCTGGCGTGAGGGATGGCAGGATGGGGTGCACTGGCAAAGCGTGGCTGCTCATTGCCAGGGTTGTGTCTATCTCCAGAGCCAGGAGCACGTGTGGTGGAAGCAAACTGGTTGTGGAGGTTTCTGGCTGGCTTTGCTCTGTGCGTACACATGCTCGCATTCCTATTTACATACACCTCCACCCACACAGAATCTGAACTGGAATCAAAATAATTTGAAATCATAGAGTGCGATTTTCCTATGGCAAAGCCAACCTGAGCTTCACCCTGTGGGTGCTCCTTATGCAAACTTCCCATTCTTTCCCCCGCTCTTTCCCACTGCTCTGTGTAGATGAACCCCTCTTGCATCACGTTGTCTCCCCGGTTCTGATCTGGCTCAGTGGGACAGCTCATCTTCTGACATCACAACTTCTGAATGGTTCTGCACTCCCGCGTGAAGCACTTGCTCTGTGGAGGCTGGTGAGATTAAATGCCCAGCAAGCACCCAGGAAGGGCTGCCAGCTGCAGCTTCGCTCCATTAGTACGACGTGTGCCAGGGACTGGGAGCTGAGCAGCCCCAGAAGGCAGCTTCCTGATGCAATTAAGATAGAGGTGAATTTAGAGACATCTTGCCAGTCTCATGGGACACATGCTGCTAATTAAAAGTCAATCAGAGCATTTAGGACCAAGGACGAAGATGCATGCTCTGGTGGTAGAAGACATTTCTGCATGTTCTCATTACTCCGGTGTCTGGATCTACAGAACGTGGCCTGTGCAAGAGAGGTTTCCTTGGACTCTTGGCTTACACTGTATGCTTTATCCAGCCTAAACGTTTGGGAAAATCAGAGAGGCAGGCCGTCCTGCAGGTCAGGCACTGGGGTGAGGCTCAGGGGTTTTCAGTTTTGCATTTGAATCATCTGGATTTGAAGCACAGTGCTGGAAAAGTCACTTTCTTTATGCCTCCGTTCACATCATACAGGCAGGGCGTGCAGAGGGCTTCCTCTGGTGGGACCCTGCCCAAACAATAGAGCTTTGAGCCAGGGACGGTTTCCTATTCCAAGTGTGCAGCATGGCTGGTCTCTCATCTCCCTCACCCTTAAGACAGCTGTGATACAAATGGTCAATCATCAGAAGACTGTTTTTTTTCCCGACTGTGAATTCAATTTCAACCAGGCATTGTGTTCTCTGCAAATTATGAGCATTTCTGTTGGAAGGTTTGCGACCCTGGCAAGCAAGTGAATAGGGTTTGTGCACTGACAGTAATTAAATGATGCATTCACTTTGGGGTTGAGGAGGAAATGTGCTCTAGGGTGGTCCATCGAATCCAGAAGCAGCACCACACGACTGAAGAGGCAGCTCAAACAAAGGATTTCACAGCGAGACTTTTACAGCTAAGGCATTCGGGGTCTTTGGATTGGGATTCAGTTCCCAGACACAGATCTGCAGCAAAAGCTGAGGCTCTCAGGTTCATCCGTATGAGGGGATGCACAGCTACCTGGCAGGCTGGGGGAGCTTCCAGCAGAAGGAGCCACACGTATGTGATGATAACACGTGTCCTGGTGTGATATTGGGAGGCTAAAATCCCTTCTCCAAGTCATTTGAAATGGCAACCTTAGGAAAGCAGAAAATCAAAAGATAATCTGTTTGTAAAGGGGACAGGAATTAATTAAGTGTACATTGTGTAGAGTGAATATTTTATGTGTATTTAATTACGTTTCCCTCTCCTATTTCGCCCCTTTGGATTTTAAAGCGGTTCAGAAACAAACTAAAGTTGTGTTTCACATCAGCTCCTTCAGGTCTGGGATCAAGTAACCTTTTTCCCCCTTCAGCTGTCAAAGGAAGCTGGTGGCTGGGGACTGCCAGCAGAGCGGATAAGCATCCGCTGAACACTGCCAGTTCCTAGGACTGATCCAACGCCAGGCAGTGCCCCTGATGGCTCCCAGCTTCTCCCCCCACCATTGTTCCCCTCCCAGCCCTCTCTGATGGCCACCCAGCTGTTCTCCTGCTCCAGCCCTCAGATTTACAGTCTGTCACAGCTTGCAGCTGCCAGCGGGGCTTGATTGAGGCTGGCGTGCTGTGGTTGGAAGGGCTGGCCCTTCCCCCTTGTTTCTGGGGCTGCCACCTTGCCCTCCAAAAAATCCAAGTGCTCAGAAGAGCAGACAAAACCATACAGTGAAGTCTTCAAGTGGATGGATCCCAAAGCAGGGAATCTGCCTGAGCGTGCCAACAGCTGGATGCAAAGGCACCATGAAACACAATGTTGCTTAGCTGTTTGGGAGGACTCAACCTTTGTAGCCTTGGGGAGATGCTGGAAGGTCAGCACAGCTCCCAACATATTGGAAGAGGAGCGCTGCAAAGATATGCTTCACCACCTTTTGGCTGTTAGGAGGGGGACACTATCCTATATCAGCTCACTCCTCAGCCCTGGGAGCACTCACCAGAGTACTACCCTCTAAATGCTGACCCTTTCAGCTCTTCTCCCCAGCTCACTCCCCAGAGATGTTCTGACATATCTGCCTTGGTTTCAAATCCCATCTCCCCATCCCTTGTTAAAGCTCTCCCACTGCTCTGCCCCCACCCTGCTGTGTCTACATGTTGCTGGCGTTCCGTCTGTGCTCCATCCCTAAACTCCTTTTTTCGAGGTTGGGAGCAGACTCTCAGACTTGGTGCCAAGCTCAGCACAGGCCCTGCAGTTCCCTCTTTCCCCGCTGCCAGGACGTGCCAAGCTCCAGTCACTGCCTAGGGAGAGGGTGATCCTCTGCAGTCATTCCCCTCCTTCCCCTCAAATGCTGGGAGCTGCTTGAGCTTTTTCTATGCTTTTATCCCTCACACCAAGAAAATTAACCACTAATGAAAAACATTTGGCTTGCAAGTTCTTGCTGCTCTTTCATATCAAGGTTGCCTACAACCACTCCACTAGCCCAGAGGAGCTAGTGGAAGAAGTAGTAGAAGCTGTATGGCTTCTGCTCCTCAGCTCTCAAAGCTTTAGTCTTTGCAGCCAGCCCAGGCTGCTCTTTCCCCCATTCTCCATCCACTGGGGCTGCTGGCTGGGACTCTCCTGAACATCTCACACGCCAGCAGAGCTTTGCTAGCACCTACATTCACCGGGTTTTCATTGCACTCCCCAGAGCAGCAAGGTACATCTGCCATTTCTGAGCTCCTTCCCCATGCAGAGATGCCTGAAATTCCTCACATTAAGAAGCCAGACTGCTTTGATCTCCTGGATGCAGCCAAGGAGGGAAGAACTTCTGTCTCCTGATGGAGCATCTTCCTCTCTGTCAACCTCCTGCAGCCCAACATTTGGCCCCACTGACAACCATTTCCCTTAATGAGCAGTGACTGCCTTACCTCCCCTGAGCCTTGTGAGGATTAAGGAGTTAATTGCTTCGGAAATGTACAACAAGAGACTAATAATAATACTAGGAGTGGCACAAACATTTCACAACGAGCAGCCTGTCAGACGCAGCCTTCTCCTTCTCCTTGCTCAGCGCTCGCTGAGAGGTGGCACTCTCCTTGTGTTGGTTTGTTGGTTTAATAGACACAAAAATCTTGTCTTTGTGTGTGTGTGTGCGTGTGTTCTGCTGTGTCCTGTGACTTGACAGCAAATATTTGAAATTCTGTACGTGTTAGTGGGAGGGGCTCCTCAAAAACAGTGGGCGTTGTGATCCCCGGGTGGCAAATGGCCACAACACTCTTTCTGCTTTGTGCAGGGGACTCAAACGCGATGCCTGCAAGGATCTTTGGTGGTAAAATGCAGTTTGTCGTGGAAGTGAAATAGTAGCACACTCTCACAGACCATCTGAAGGGTCTGAAGCTGGGTGCTGTTAGCACTGAACAGCCCTTTTCCCACTGTGGTTACGGCTGCAGTTCTCCAAGGGATGAGGCAGCACCGCAGCCATCCCAGGACCTGTAGTTTTCCCTTCTGCTTTAACCACATTCGTGCACGGAGCTGTGTGTGTTACTGGTTAAGCCCTGGCACGTCGCAGCAGCGCCTGCATCCCGAGAGCACCTTGTGAAGCTCTGCTGTTCAGTCCACACCCTATCGACGTCCAGCTCTCGTGGCACCTTCTCAGCCTTCCCCGCTGCGAAGCCATATGCTGCTGCGGCAACGTTGGGATGTCATCACTGTATCCACAGCAACGCACCGTGATGTCATAGGGAGAGGATTAGGATGGCTCTGCGGCCAGCCCAGGCAGAAGGACTGCTGTCTCCAATTAGAGCAGCGGGGTGCAGCCAGAGCCCCCCTTTCCCTGGCCGAGCCCCTTCAGCCCTCGCCGCTGGGCAAAGCCCCGGCCCCCGGGTGAGGGCAGCATCCCCTCCCCGACCCAGAGGGGCCGCAGTTGCGCGCACAGCCCGGCCCCGCCAGCGCTGGGTGCTGGTACTAATTAGCAGCTGGAGAGGGGTTATTACAGGACAAGCTCTGGGGAACTTAACTGCTAACAGACCGGCTCTGGCGGGGGGAAGAAACCAGAGGCGAGCAGACTTCACGGGGGCCTGGGGGAGCGGGGGAGGAGGGAGCGCAGGGGCTTCCTCTCCTCTCATGAGCAGTGCACTTTGTAAAACACAGATGTAATTGTCTTTTGGAACACATGTACGCAGGATGGGGAGGAGGGTGGGAGACAGCGAGTGTAGCTCATCAGCTCAAGCGCAGAGCTGCATTCCCAACAGCCCGGCTCTCTGCACATCTGTTTCATGGGCTCTTTTTTGTCACCAGAAAAAAATAGCAAGAGCTCGCTTGTGCAGCATGGGCTGCTCCGGCATTGCACAGACACAACCTGCACTCCTGGTGCTGTGGGGTTTCCTCGGGGTCAGCTCCTGGCTCTGTATTGCTCTAGCCCAGCCTCACACCTTGCAGCACTGCTGGGGCTCCAGACACATCTGGGCGGCTGGGCATGGAAGAGAAAAGCAAGAGCATGTCTTGCATACACGAAGGCTGCCTTTGAGTCCTGGGTCATAGAATCATTAAGATTGTGGAAAAGACCACTAAGATCATCTCATCCAACCATCCAGCCATGCCAGAGGCTTGTCAGTCCTTCCTGCCCAGACTGCTTGATAGTCAATGGCATCTCATGGCACCATCGGGTGTGGAAAGGTCAGGTGTTTGGACGTTGTGTTGAGGGACGTGGTTTAGTGGGAACTATTGGTGGTGGGTGAATGGTTGGACTGGATGATCCCGTGGGTCTTTTCCAACCTTTGTGATCCTATGATTCTATGAAAGGAAAAGTGAGAGTGTGTAAGACAGCTTGTCCCCAATGAAAGACAGCAAGTGTGTACTTTGAACATGTTTCCTTATGAGACCTGGGCTCCCGGGTCATCATGTCAACAGTGAACTGGAGCTGAGCACCTGCTGCTTCCCACAGAGGGCAAGATACCATTGATCAACCTTGGGAGGGGGAACTGCAGCCTGGTGTGCTGCCCTTCAGAGATTGCTGACCCCCAGCCCGTGCTACTGAGGTTCTGCTTCTGAGCAGAGACTGGACACGAGTATTACTTGTTCACTGCTATGGTGAGGCTGTGAAGCAGAAGCAAAGGCAATAGCAAAGCGGTGCGGTTCTGGATGGTGCTGGCATTGAGAAACGGTGATGTACCGAACATGTCTCCCAAAGCAAAGCACCGGCTGCAGTAACAGAGCACACATGGCCTCCTTCTGAGCTACATTCCTCTGCGTGGTATGGCCTTTTAAAATGTGCCAGAGGGATCAAGTACAAGCAGCACGCACATCAGAAGCATGACACAACAGAACAACAAAACACTCCCAAAGAAAGCTGGAAATGCTGCAGAATTCATTGACAATGTCCCCAGTCCCCCTTAACCTTCGTGCCAGGGCCTATTATTGTTAATGTTACTGAAGGCTGTCATAAACAGTGGCATGATACCAGGTCTATGCAAGCAGGGACTGAAGAAATGCAAACAGTAACAGAGCATGCAAGCCTTTCTCCTGCACCAGGGCCACCCCAAAAGGGTCAGTGCTACTGAGGTTTATGTGGCCAACGCTTTTGCCAAGGTGGAGGGGAGAGGGGGAAATTTTTCCCTGTCAAGCTGTGTGAATAATACCCAGAGAATGAAGCAGATCGAGCTGTGGGGTAGGAAGATGGTTTTGCCTTTCCCCTGTGATGTGCCCACTCCCTGCATCCCATTTGGACCCACCTCCTCCCCCTGGGGTGGGAGCCTGGCACACAGTCCAAATACCTCCGTGTAGATGCAGATATGATCTTTTGAACAAAGAACCAGTGTAACACTGCAAAACTGCCATGGGGGAGCATGGCCCTCCATTCAAACCACTTGGACTCCGCAAAGCCAGCCCCCCACCAGGGCTCCCTCCTCTGCTGTCCCCCCCCGCGCCCCTCTGGGAGCAGGCTGGTGGGGGGAGGAAGGGGTTAAAAAAGCCCTTGGGCCTGGACGACCCATCTGCCACCTCATCTCGTGTGACACCAGTCATACGATGGGGGGGCGGAGGGCAGGGAGCAGCTCTTTCTCTCCTGTTTGCTGAACCTCTGATTATCATTTCTGTGCCGGCAAGGAGGTGGCATGCCATTGTGCGTCAGCTGGGAGAGCCTGCTGAAAGGGGGGCTTCTCCCTTTCTTAAAGGAGACGGCCCTTCCTAATCCTCCCTGCTTGGAGGAATCACCCTCCTCCCCAAGAACCTTCCTTCCTCGAGAGGAAAGGCCCCTTGGTAGCTCCAGCCCACCCAGCCATCCCAGCTCCAGCCCTCAGGGCACTGGTCAGAGCCTCCCAGAGGGATGCTGGATAGGGGATGCTGGATAGGGGATGCTCAGGAATGCTGCCTTGGGACACGGCCCTCCAGGAGCAGGGATTGGGGAGCCTCAGCCTTCTGCAAAAGCTCTCTGACAGAGAGGCCAATTAGCAACAATTACAGCACTGGGTTTAGTGCAATAGAGATGCCTGGCCGCGAGGAGCTGGTCCAAGCTCCTCACCTCATTTCACATAGGCAGCGGCAATCAGATGGTAATAACCGTGGGTCACTAGAAAGTGACCTCGAGGTGAAAGGCTCCATATCCCATTACTGGTTTACTGAGCTAGCAGCCTAACACATCTCTCCAGCGCTTTGAATCAGAAAATGGTATTGAAACCCTTTGAGAATGTCCCTGCTGGCTGGTGTTTAGCATTGTGCATTTCCCAGCAGATATGTGGGAACTGTAATTAAAATCCTCCATGACTACTGAGCACTGGGACCTTGCCATTAGTGTTATGTGACTAGGCAGGAATTTATTGATTTCTTTCTTGGGCTGTGCATGCTTTACAGCAGATGTCAGCTCTGATTTTTCTGCTGCTTTATTATGTCTTTGTACTCTCCCCATTACACTTTCCATTAGTATCTGCTGGTATTCCGTGGTGTGAGGAAAGGCTCTGAATGAGAAGGATCGTTCCTGCTCCCATCTCTGTCTCTCCTGTTTGCATCCAACAGCACCAACAATCCAGCTGGGTCATTTATCCCACCCAGGCCCTGCAGTATTACTTAGATCTCTTGCAACACCAATTCCAGCTGCTCTTTTTTATTCCCCATCCTCACAGGGTCTGAGAGAGTGTTCTCTTCTTCATGGCCATTTGTGCCACGATGGCTGGGAAATGGGATATATCCATCTGCATGAAATGCTCCATATGCAAACCCCGAAAGGTAGCTGCTTCCCAAAGACACCTCTCAAACCTCTGTCGCTCTCTTGGCTCTTCCACCGTTGTTGCTGAAAGCAGGTGCTTAGGGGACACCAGTTACTTAAGAGCAGGTAGCAATTTCTTTCTGTAGCATGGCAGCCAAAGCAAAAGGTGACCCTGAAGGATTTCAAAACCTGGGCACGTTGGGATGGAGGCTATCATCCTTCTTGAGGCTGATCTGGTTCCTTTTTGAAGAGTTGGAGGAGCGGCAAGGAGAAACAGATTTAGTCAGCAGCAAAGAGCTATCCTAGAGGGATTTTCTACATGGCTAGCAGATAATTATGGGGCTCTTTTGTCCAGAAAAGCAAATGTGAGTGCAGAAGGGCCACTGGCAAGCACGGCAAAGCCCCAGCAGTGCAGGTGTGTGGCATGCCAGCTACATGGATGTTGCCACATCACAACTGGTCCTGCTCTGCTCCAGCTGTGTTGCTGACACCCTTCTTGCCAGCACGCCTCCTATTGTTGTGGGAGCACAGTCAGGCAGGGGAATGAAGGACCAGATGGTGCCACAACATGTTTGAAGAGACATCCCTATATGGGCTGCACGGCCACCTCGTGCTTCCCTGTGCAGGATGCACTGTGAAGCCAGGCTCTGCCTGTCCCTGCTCCCAAGCGGCCTGTGGGTGTATAATGGAGGCTGTCAGAGCAGTTCCTTAAGCCTTCACTTTGCTGGGAGTCTCCCGGGCTTCTCCAGCGAGGGACCACAAGTGACCAATGGCTGAGACAGCATGAACTAGCTGTGAGGATTTCGAAGTTGCTGCAGGGTGTTGCATAGGGCACTGTAGCATAGGGAAATGCAACTGGCTTCTGCAATTACACATTCATGACTCCTGCAATAATTCAGGTTAGAAGGCACTTCTGGAGGTCATCTGATCACACCCTCTGCATTACGATGGACCTCTGAAGGTCAGTTGGTCCAACCCTTTGCACAGCGTGGCCAAGATCAGGGCTTTGATTTGTTGAGCTGTGAAGATCACCAAGGCTGGGCGTTACACAATCTCTGGACAGTGTGTTCCAGGTCTGACCACCCTAATTGTGAAAAAATATTTCCTAATATCTAATCATATTTTCTCCTGCTACAGCTTGTTCTGTTGGTTCTTGCACTTTTGTGGTACACCTTCAAAACAAAAGCCTTAATTTTCTATATAATTTCTAATTAAGTAGTTGAGGAGATTATACCTGAAAATACACAAAATCTTTTGGCTTCTTTCAGCGTGAAGAGGAGAAGCAGTATCACATCTTGGCCTTGAAATCGTTTCATGCTACTCACAGATGCACCTGCCACTGGGATCAGAGCAAGCCAAATGATTATTTCATAAGCCAATACAAATTGCTCTCAGGAAACAGGTATGATCTGACTTAGCCTGGAGAATTAATTTCCACTGAGCAAACTCCTGGTAAACGGTCCAGTCTCTTTCTCTGGATTGTGCAAATGAGGAGAAGGAAAGATAGAGGGGGAAGGAAAGCAGCTTTGGGGAAGTCAGTGATGTGGAATTGTAAGGAATGACAGGGAGAAGGATCACAAGGGGGAACAAAGTGTCTTGTCGTGGCTGGCAGCTCAGTGGAGCAAGATAGGATAGGGCAAGCTTGACAAGGAAAGAACACTGTAATATGTGCCTCTTTATAATAGTGACTTTCCTTCAGCCAAAGCAGTGCTACAAGAATCGGAGGAGAAGAAGGCAGCCCAAAAGGGATTGTGACCCTCCCAAGCAGCCCAGGTGATCTTTATTATGTAGTTAAGGGCTGCCATTACCTCTGCAGTGAGAGCCCCCTGACTACTTGTCTGAGATGTGTGATGTAGGTTTAATCAGTGTGCATCACAAAGGTAGTCCATAAGTTTAAGGCAATATGGTTTGCTCCAAGGAATCTATAGCTGGTAAGTGAAAGAGCAGAACTTGCCTGGGTCAGTTACAGATCCTGTATGCCCTTCCTAAGAATGAGTAGCTACAGCTGAATGCAGCAAACCTCACTGCCCTGGGAGAACGGCAACTACCCAGAGTTTGCCATTGGATAGACAGACAAGCAATAGCATGGGGACGGGGGAGAAAATGTATCCTATTTTTCGAGAGGCTTTTCTTGTGGGATTGTGGTCTGTTTTTAGGGAGCAAGAAAAAAGACATTGGGAAAATAACATGGTGTCCAACAGAGCTTTAATTCATGCCTCTGAAAACAAGAGGAGGGGCCCATCAGGCCTTGGCCTTCTTTTCTAGCGGAGAGAGACAAACTTGCAGAGAATGATGCGGGTTACCTAAGGTCTGTCTTGCTTTTTGTAAAGGTCTGTGTGTCCTGTGACTACACAAGGGGGTAGAAGCTGCTTACCAGAACCCTGCATCTAAGGTATGGCATTCAAGTAAGATCCTATGGGATGAACACTCCTTGGTAGAAGTGGATTGTCACGGCAATCTTTTCCTTCATTCCAGAGTAAAAGAGACCAGAGAGTAATGAGAGGATTGGGACTGTAAAATTAGTGTGGAGTGGGTGCTGCTTTCATATGGACACTTAGAGGGGAGAACTCCAGGAAAAAAATGGACTGGAAAGAAGCAGTACAGAAAAAAGACCAAGAGAGTAAACAGAAGACTAGGGCAGAGTGCTGGTAAACATTTGGGTTCCTCAGCTGGCCCAGAACAATGGTTGGAAGATGGGTGGACCAGAGAAGGATTTAAAGCCAAGCTCTGACTTGCAAACAAAATTCATGTTTGGATTTGACCTCGCTGATTGTCATGGGTGTTGCTGAGTTTACAGTTTTCCTCACTGGGGAAGGAACACGCAGGGACAGGAGCAGCAGGGTCAGGTGTGGCTGCTCACTACTACAGGCTTGGTGTTTTCCTCTCTGTGGACTTTTCCCTGGGAAAGTCCATTGTTGCTACAGAATCATTTACCATCATTTTCCTTCTAACTTTCGTTCAGAGGATGGAAAATTTGCAGCAAGTCAGAGGGACTTTGATATGGGAGTTTGTTAAATACAATTAATACTTGGAATCCACGTACATGCTTATTTTGATTGTGTTGAAATATGCTGCTTATCCTGGGACAGGCCCAGGTGCATATATCAGAAGCAGTTTCCACTGCTTTTCTTCGGTTTAGTGGTGGGAACTCTAGTATTATCTCGGATTCTACCTTCTACTGCAAAAGGAGAGAAAATCCCTTTCCTTCCAATGCCATTTTGTCTCTTAGGGTTGCCAGAAGCACAAACATTGTTGATACTATTGCATCTTCTCCTTAGGCCACCTGCTTTTTAAAAAATATTATTGTTGTTATCTTTATTTTAACACCATTCTTTTGAATACGAATGCTCGAAGCCTGCTCTCAAGTGCTGCAATGTACACATGCTTGGGGACAGTTAACAGCTTCAGCATCACGTTTACAAACAGATCCTGACGTTCACACAGAGCTTTGCTGTGCACAGCTCTGATGCAAAAACCTGGCACGGACACTCTACAGTAGCACGTGGCAAGACACAGTATTTGACACCGCCAAGGCTTTGCACTGTGACCACAAACCCACCTCTAGACAAACATCATGGAGAGGTGAAGCAGAGACTGGTGAGGGCAGAAAGTTCAGTGATGATGGCAGTGAGGTAACTCAGGGAAGGGGAGCACGTGGAGAAGGCAAAGACTTACTGGAGGATTTGAAAGAAGGTAGGGTAAAATGTGGCAGGCTGGGATGGTGACTGTGCAATAAGAATGAAAAACTGGAAGGGATCAGACAGACGGGCTGCTGGGGATCTTTCAGGTGGATTTCAGGTGGAAAAAGTGTCATGGCCAAAATGAAGGAGGGGAGAAGCCATGCAAAAGAGAAAACTGGAAAGGTTTTATTTCAGGGTTGCAAAGATCTGGGGCAAATCCATCATTAGTGGAGAGGCAGATGTACATAGAAGAGAAAGAAAAGCCAATGAGACCAGTGAGCAGAAGCGATGGTCTCCAGTGCAGTCACGGCCACAGCTGCAGTGAGCCATGGATGTACACAGGGTAGATTTAAATTAGAGCCGGCGCTGCTGCATAGGTAGTAACACCACCGTTGGTGGTGTAGCTGTGGTAGGAAGGGCTGCCAGCAGTCCTGGAGGTAGGCCAGTGAGCTGCATCTCGACAACCTGAAGAAATCTTTTCAGGAAGACAACCAGAGCCACTCAGGGAGGGAGCAGCAGAAAGGAATCACAGCAGAGCTATTTTCTGTTCATAGCGAATCAGATGCATTTCTTAATTCTCATATTTACATTCTCCCTTGGTGTTGGCCCCTCTAACCTGCAGACACTGATCCCCCATGCTGGACCAGTATAACCAGTACGTGTATCACCAGAACCAGCCTGTGGTACAGCCACCCTAAGGGCTTCCAGGTGGTCCATGAATGAGAGCTTTTTCCCCCGTGTTGGGCTTCAGCACTCACAGGGCGAAGGTTGGAATAACCTCTCCCTCCACAATGAAAATGAAATGAAAGAGCCCTCCACCTCCTTCTTACAAGCAGAGTCCCGGCCTATTAATCAGGATGGCTGGAAGGGGGGTGCAAAGCAGGGGAGAAACATATCTTTGTGTCTGCTTGACAACTTTGTAAGAGGCAATGTTACCATGGCAATGGGTGGTCTTTAGCGAGAAGGGGAGTGAGCTATAGTGTCAGGGTGAGGAGAAGGGGGAGCAATGCTAACGGGAGGCAGCCTGAAAGTAGAGGGGGAAAAGGGACTGCACAGTAGTCATCAGTGGGTGACGATGGTCAGAGATGTGCATCCAGAGATGTGCATTCGACAAAGGGCAGGCAGCTCTGACAGCAAATCTGGGGGTTGGCATGGCTTCCTTGAACACAGGCTCTCCCCCGAGCTTCTATAAGATGGGCACCTCTGCAAGGGACGGCATCTTTCAGAGGGATCATCCCCTCTGGCACCATGCTGAGCCCCTGAAGCTTCTGCCTGGCCTGAAAGCCACCACTCAGATGTCAGCAGGCTGCTTGCCTCCATCCTACCCCCAAGTCCCATGTTAGAGGAAGCCTGTTGCCCATCCCAAGACAACCACACACCATGGCCACCGCAGAACAGTTGGTTGGCAACAGAAACCAGTTGTCTGGGCTGGAGCCAGAGAGATACTCCAGCGCTGTAGCAAAACGCCGCTGAAAGGCCGGCACTGCATGGGAAAGGTCTCCTCCCCACCTCGCTCGGATGCGGATGGAGAGGAGTTCCTCCGGTCTCGTGTTTTTTGCGAGGGGAGGGGCTGGGTGGCCAGATCGTCGCACAGTCGGATGATTGTGTGGTAGGTGGGGAGGAGAGGGAACAAAAGCTCAGCGCTGAAAGCAGAGCGTGACCCACAGTCGCTGAGAAAAACCAAAGCCGACGAGTTTCCCGCGAGCTCTGCGGCGCGGCACGGCCTCTTCCAGGCCTCTCTGTGCGCCAGCACCGGAGCTGCTCGGCGTCACGGCCGACCACCTCGGTGGCGGGTGACAACATGGAGGTGCTTGGGGGCCCAGCAGTCCTCCACTCGGGCCCCCGGCCGGACCGGGCCGGGCCGCAGGAGGTGCGCAGCCCGGCAGTGCCGGCAGGTGGCAGGGCAGCCCCGCGCCTCGGCCCGGCCTCCGGCGGCGCTGCGGGCACGGCGTCTCCGTGCGGGGTTGAGGAAGCCCGGCGTGCTCCTCGCCTCGCCCGGCCGCCCTGCGGGAGGGCCGCTCGCTGCGGGGCCCGGAGAGCTCGGGGCTGCTGCTCCGGGCGCGTGCCGCCTCAGTCTTCCTGTGTCGTCAGCCCTGCGACGCGTGGCGGCGGGCGGCGTGAAGCTGGGCCTGGTGGCGGCGGCGGGGAGCCCAGCGGGCGCCCTGCCCCGTGGGTTATTCCCCGGTAGTCTGCGAGAGAAGGCTGCTCAGAAGAGGCACGGGCATTTTTATTATTATTAATGTCAGCGTGTTCGCGCTGAGGTTAGATTACAGCCCCATTGTGAGTGGCTCGGAGACAGCCTGTACTCTGGGAACACGCCGTCCGAACAGGAACGGCAGCAGAAAGGGCAGGGAACGAGCAGAGCCGGAGGAGAGGAAGCGCTTTTCCCCCGGTTCATGCAGCAGAAAACAGACCTCCTGCACCCATGCAGGCCCCTTATCCTTTGGACCGCACGGTCCTCTTGTGTAAGTGGAATAAATAACCTGTGACTGGCTGTTTTTTTGGTGGTTCAGCATTTGTAAATGCTGACCGTTTACCTCTTGGTTAAAGCTAAACTTGCCTTCTCTTTCCCTAGCGGTCTGACATAGATACAGGGAGCCCGGAGCCCACTTGGGCCTGCAGGGGCAATCATTAACCTGTGGGGCTCCTGTGCTGAGCTCTGCCTGCCCACGGGTGCCAGAGCTCTGATGGAGGAGTGCTGCCCACCCATGGGGCAGCCCGCAGGCTGCGGGGACTGCTTCAGGCAGCTGAACTGTTCTCTCCGGCTTACAGATCGATTCCAGAGATGTTTCAAGGGAGGGGAGCCGAGGGGAAG
Source organism: Gallus gallus (assembly GCF_016699485.2). NCBI lineage: Eukaryota > Metazoa > Chordata > Aves > Galliformes > Phasianidae > Gallus > Gallus gallus. Next base: position 30,132,409 of record NC_052534.1, read on the forward strand.
CAAGACTTGCAGAGGGAACCGGCCTGGCCTTTTTGAATTCAACTGCAGAGTTAGTTAACAAAGTTGCAGGTTCTCAGTCTCCTTTTCTCTTTCTTTGCCAACTTTTTTTTTTTTTTTTCCCCTTTTCTTTTCCCTTCCTCAATATAAATACCCTGGGGCAGTTTCTTTTCTTTTTGGTATGAATGTGATGATCTTTCAGGCCTGCGATTGGCTCTGCGGCTTGTCATCGGGGACACACCTCCTGGCGAGGGGCCACCGCCTCCCCCCTCTTGTGAAAGCTTCCCCTTGTAACAAGTGAGCGTAATTACATCAGTTACTCACTAGAGCACAGACCTGCTTTAAATTTTGGCCTCTCTGAGCGTGTGAGAAGCTGAAGGACTAGAAAATGCGGTTTCAGAGGCCTGTAACACTCTGGAGCGTGCAACTCAAGCTGGGCTTTTCCCTCCTAGGAATGAAGTCTCCCAGTCACATGTGAGGAGGAATGAATATCCCTACCAGCCACTGAAATGGCTACAGGTTAAGAGAGCAGACCTGCAGCACCAAAAGAGGATTTCCACTTTGCCAAAGCCTGGCCCACTGAAAAAAAAAAATACATACCAGGTCCCTTTTGCTTCTAGAGGTACTGGGAAGGAAGACTGCTGAATTGCAGGGGCTGTGGACGATGTCTGTAAAAGAGCAGAGCCAGCTAAAAAAAAGGCATCTGCTAACAAAAGAAAATGTATTTTATCCAGCAGCCAGGGCCTGCAAGAAAGGGCCAGACATATCAGGGGAAGAGTGGCCCTGAAGAGCAGCATTTATGTGCTGGGTGGACATGACGGTAGCAGCTTGACACCTATCTGATGGGTCGGGATGGGAACTTGCGGTGCTTCTGTGGGCTTGTTCCAGAAAGGGCTGAGTGCGGGTGACAGCATTCTACTCATGCTCTAGATGGAGCATTCTCCACTGGGTAAATCACTGTAGTGCATGGGAAGCCAGCGTTGTCCCAGCTGAAACCCTGCTCCACACTGCCATGGCAGAGTGTGGCCATTAAAGAAGAAAGTTTCTGTGCAAGAAAGAAAGGAAGTGATGGTCTGAGTGGAGGAGAAGACTCGCTTCTTGTTCCAGGACATTTGGTCCTTGAGGGACGCAGCCCTGATATATGTCAAAGATGCTACTGCTACTTGGTGAGCTGGAAGGATGAAGATGAGGTGCAAACCATTTGTCTTACTAAAGCTGAGTCCTCATGAACAGGCATTTACCAAGTGTCGGAACTGCTATTCTGATACAAGATGAACCTGGGCCTTTTCAAACACGTCTTGCAAAAATTATATAAGGAGAGACACCTTTCTCCTCTTGCCCTCCAGCTATTATCTAGCACATAGGTGTTTGCTGAGACCAAACAACCGAACAGATTCAGCCCTGGTCTAGATCAGGCAGAGCAAACCTTGAGCTAGCTCTCTCATCTCTCATTGCTTGACTAGTAGATTGACTAGAACCCTTTTTCCATGTCTCTGTCCTTCAATTCTCCACCTTCCTCCAAAATAAAAATAGCCACCTGCTTCCTACCCTGCATTAGAGGATCTTCTTTCTGGGCTTGCCATCGGAACTGATGTAACCCTATGCAAAAATGTAGGTTTTGATGAGGCAGCATTTTCCCATGGAAGAAGAAGCTCTTTTGTTTCTCTCATTAGCTCTCAAAGCAATTGGCTCAATGACATGCTGTCTGTGTTTTCTCCCAGGGACCTGTTCCTGGAGCTGCTGAGAAGCTTCCTAGGTCATGGTCCATTCAAAAGCTTCCAGGAGTTGCAGGATGGCACAGGCCTGGTCTGAAAACCAGCAAGGAGCACTAATTCATTATGACAGCCTTGGAAATATGACAAATAATGTTAGGTGCTTTCCATGGTACCGACTGTTCTCTGTATCATTTTCAGCGAGACTGGGATTTGGGTACGCAAAACTGAGTGTACCCTCTCTGAGATGTGCTCTAGGGTGCCTGACATCTCTGCAAGCCAGGACTTCCCTGCCCCATGCATCCTATGGGCTGAAGAGCTGGGATAGAGTGGACAATGTCTGGATGTCTGGCACAGAGGGAGCAGGCAGAACAATGGGAGGTTGTGGTGCCGGGGACAGGTGCGTCAGCGGGCCACAGAGCATTTCCACATTCCCAGATGTTCTGTCCACCTCTGCCCTGACCTCTGGGCTGGAGTGGGAGTGTTTGCTCCCAGCTTTGCTCTGCAGGATGTCAGAGCACATTTACCCACTTGCCTTGCCTATAAACGTCTACCAATTCACCTTTCTTACATATGCTTTTCAGGTAAGATCAAGCTTTCATTCTTTCTATTACTATTCTCCCTGACGTTCTCTGCAAGCGAACTATTGGCAAGTGATGAAATTCTCTGCAGAGAGACTGAAATGTGGGGACCGAATGGACAAAATAATAACGCTAGTCATAATAATAAATAACAGCCCCATTCGCTTTACTCCGCAGCTCGCAAAACAACAGCCCAGTCCAAATTCTCATCTGCCGTGGAGATAAAAAGTGTGATTTACTCTGTCAGCTATGGAGAGCAGACACGCACAGGGCAGTTATCTCTGGCCATAAACAAACTGGAGTGGCTTTGCCTTTTAACAGGCTCCCTTCTCCTCTCCTGTGGAGTGCTACTTTCCGCCTTACGTAACCCTCTGGGCAACTCCACTGACCTATTTTGTTTTAATAAACTTGAGCAGTTTGAGTTATGCACCCTCCACTTCTCAGACGCCATTGCCACTCCACAGGGCTCCCTGTCTTGCCCTGCTCCACAAGGCTGCGTAGGTAATGTCTTGGGAGAAGTTAAATAAACGGCTTCCATGTTCTGACACAGCCCATATGTGCCAAGCTTCCCTTTTGAATGTTAGCCTTGGAGAAGAGAAGGAGAAAACAAGTTGTCTAGGAAAAAGCATAACCTTTCAGAAACAGTTTTTTATTGCCTTCCTTATCACTCCTTTAAGGTCATAAAGATTATACCAAAGAAACTATTAAGTTTTCCAGGATTGCAAAATATTTTATCAATGATGCACACGAGGCATACCGTTCCACTTTTCAATCTTTTTGGCATTAAATTTCCTTTTATGTTCGGGGATTTGATCTTAATGTTCCCTCCATACCTTTCTGTTTCCATCCTGCTTGGAGGCAGTCAGACACGGTTAATGGTTTCTTCTAGCCAGGAGCCTAGAGTGAGCTGCAAATAGAAGACCTTGCAGGCATTAAAAAAAACGAACAACCAATGAACATTGGAACTAGAACTGTGGGCACCATGGTTTCTTGAGGGGCTGAGCTTTTGGCATTCCCTCCCTCGTGGGTCCTAATGTGGGAATTAACTTCAGGAGAACAGTGACTCGTTTTCTGTAGCGCCTCATCTGCTTAAGTTCATTTAGGATATATTATTCCACCAAAAAATATTACTAAAATGTGTTCTTTTGCTGAAAAACATCTGTTAAAACCTAACACTGTAATGCTTCTAATGGTTTAATTCTGGGGTCTGGGCTGAGATGGCTGCGTGCTGGTATATCCACCAGGTTATCCTGGGAAACAACTAGGGTTCGAATGCGGCAGGAGGCCGTCTGAGATTCTCTTCCCCGCATGCTACAGTGGAGGAGCAGATTAGTGTCCTGCTCATAATGAGTCCCTTACAAATCCCATTCTGGAAAAGGATATCCAGAGCTTTGGGAGAAACTCTACAAAGAGTCTCATGAGAGGCCCAATTCTTCACACTGGGAAGTGTTGTGGGTGGACTGCAAAGCTCTACTGAATATTGAGTTAATCCAAGATTTACATGCCATAAGCTTGCAGAAATTGGGCTGTGGTGGGCTTTAGCTAAAGCAGTGTTAGCTAACCTCTTAAGAAACCCAGTTTTTCTTTCCTGTGCAGTCTTTCCAATGGGTCTTGTTTTCCAGGTTCTGATCTTCAACTGGCAGAGCACAGCTTCATCCCGTTGAAAAGCCAGTGAAGCAGATAGGACGATCTTACCCTGATGCAATTCTGTTTCGTGATGACATGCTTGTTTCCACCAGGCAAGGCAATGAGCCAAGCACTAGCAATGGAGGAGTGGCGGGTGACTGGCACAAAGATCCTCCATTAACCTCTTCTGTGGCATTTACTATAAACAGAGGCCAGAGAAGGGAGTTGAGAGGATTCAGTGAAGTGATGTTGGCATGAAGAAGAGAGAAGTCTTAAGTCAAGCTGAGTTGCAGTGGAAAAGCTTTTATCATGGAAGTGCCAAGTATAAATCACTATCAGAGATTCCTCAGTTGAGACACTTTGGAAACAGGACAGTAATACCAACTGACAATATAACAGAGCAATATTATGACCATGTAGATCATAGTGTGCCAACCTTTTCCATAGTGTCCCACATGGAGAAGCTTCTCTTTTCCTACAGGATTAGATCTCCTACCTGGGGTGGGCAGAGCAGTTGGGAGCATGGGGTCTCTGAGTGCAGGTGCCTTGCCAATCTGAGCAGGTATCTCAGCATCGATTTAGACTATGCTCATATTTTCCAGGTTCTTTCTCCTGCAACAGAACAGTATGGAAAGCCCATGACTGTAACATGAAAAGCGGGTGAAAGAGGGAGCTGCTGGGGGAGCTTATAATTCCCAGCTGGAAGTCTCTTGGATAGTGCCTTGTGATGCTGAAGGCACCCACGCTCTCCTAACAGCAGCTTAAAGAAGTCTGGTCACTGGGCAGGAAGGTAAGGCCCAAAGTATTCTCAACATCCAACTCAGACAACATAAAATTTCAATTACAGACTTTAAATCCATTTTTAAATTTTACTTTTTTTTCTCTTTTGAAAGGAAATGAAAATTAAATGTGAAGCAATGGCAATCTGTATCGGGGAATGAATTTTAGTATATTTGATAAAAAGCTTCTTTTTGTTTTGTTTGAAGTATCAAATAACACATGCTTCCTGCCAGGGCATTTCGGAAAGTTGAACCAAACCACTGCCTAAGCATCTGGAACTAAAGCTTGGTAAGTGCTAAATCCACTTTTGAATACTATAACTCTTCCGTGAGTAGGAGAGGACTATTTTTTCCATTTCAGTTTATTCAAAGACTTAGATTCAGTGGCTTGTTCCTTCAAAGTTGAGAAACTGTGTGAGGGTTGGAAAAAGCAGACAAGCTTGTTTTTCCCCTCTGGTTTACAAGGAAAATAAGGATGAGAGGACAAGATCCAGCAGATCTGAAGTGTTGGGGTATATGGTGTCCTGGAACAACCTGATTAAGCCAGCAGCCACTGACAGTACTTCCTTTGTTTGGTATTACTTTTTATTTTCTGTTTTGCAATTAATGTGGTTTATTTAAGTAATAAAAATTTAAGAGTTCAATAAAAAATGGTTTTAGACATTTTAGTGGATTCAAATTTCATTCTAAATGCAACCTGATATAAATCAATTCTAAAGAAAAACAGTTGTCCTGTAATAAATTAGAAATGAATAATGCACAATTTTCCAGATAGAAAAATGCAAGAATCAAGAGCTAATAAAAGCATGTAAAACTGTAAGTAAATATATGTAGATAAAACTGTCTACTGTTAACAGTAAATTACAAAGTTAGTAGACAGGCTGTGCATGGTTCAAAGTCAACAGTCTTAATGGTTACAGCTTGATGAGTATCAACCTTTCATTAGAGAAAATAATTAAGAAGGATAAATGGAAAAAAGCTTTGAATTAATATTTAAAACTAAGCTCTCCTGCTTGCTAATTTAATTGGGTGATTTAATCTGTTCGCTGAGGCTCAAATTTATCAGTTTTAGTCCAGTTTCCCTGTATCTACGGGACGGATGGGGTTTTATGCATCTGAAATTTCACTTTAGCACTGTGAAGTTGAAGCCAAAACCTCCCTGGACTCCGAGTACTTTCCCCACCAGTCTGCCAGGAGTGTGGAGAAAGCCTTCAGCAATCCAGATTGGTGACTGGTCAGTCGTTACAAATCAGTGCCTAGTGCACTTCCTAGCAGGTAGTTTCTGTTCTGTAGGCATCACTAGCAAGTGTGCTTGTAGTCTTCCTGCAGAGGAACTAGGAAACAAGTTGCTCTGATGATACTTGCTAGCAGCTTTAATTGTCCCTCCCCATGCTGCATCTCTCTTTCAATCTATCCTGTACTGTCCTGTCCTGTTCCATCACGTCCCGTCTCCTCCCATCCCATCCCATCCCATCCCATCCCATCCCATCCCATCCCATCCCATGCCATCCCATCCCATCCCATCCCATCCCATCCCATCCCATCCCATCCCAACCGTTTGGGTGCCTGAGGACCTTGAAGCTCTGTTTTCATTAGGCTCTATGGGAACACCATGTGTGTATAGGTGCAGAGTCCCACTCTCTGTGTGAACTTGCTCAGACCTTGGTGTGCACCACTGAGCACTATGTACCCAGGATATGCTAAGGATAAGGCACGAGGCAAGTGGTAGTGACAGACTGACTTCCAGCATGCAGTGAGACGATGAGACAAAGGCAGGCAGTGGTCAGGGCAGCTCTGTGCTACGTCACATTGGTTCTCAGTTGTTTTTGTATGCAAACAGTTCCCCTAGTGCAAGATACATGCTGTGTGTTTGCATCTCTGCCTATCTGCTAATGAGCCCATTTGTGTCATGAATCAGCTTCTCCACCGAGGAGAGACCTGTGGAACAACATGTGGCACCTATTTAGCGTATTTACTGCAGTGTATTTACTTTGTTTAACAAGTAATGGCACAGATCACGGGGAACTCACCAGGAAAAACATCTTCCTATATTCCATGGCAAATATATGCACACAGTTTTCTAGCTGGGCTCCAAAATGACCCATACTTGTCGTCCCCAAATTGATTTTTGTTTTCCAGCCCTCCCCTCCGTCTCCAGTTGCTGTTCATGAGCTCCTTCCTCTGGCTGTAGATGCCTATCAGCATAACTGGAATTCATGGCATGACCTTTGATTCATTCTGTCCTCATGCCAGACTCCAGCAGGTCTCTGTTATCAGATACTGAGGTCTATTATAACCTGAAGTGCATGCACAAATTTACCCAGGCAAGTATGCTGGCATCCTTGCCTGATAGTTCCTCCTTCCCAGAGGAGCACGGGCATCTCTCAGCCTCCTTAGGGCCGCCAAGGCCTCTCTTTACATAAGGAAAATATGTTGGCACGAAAGGCAAATGGTTACACATGCTTCTGCTATTTTCCTTTTTGGAGGGTAAATGCTCGTTCATATCCCATGATGTCATCTTTTGACACTACGTGTTGATGTGCCAGGCAAGTATGGTGTTCTCATCTGCTATCTGCCTCAGCCTGCAGGGGCCCTCTGTCCCCGGAGCACAAGGATTTGTCCTGATTCTCCTCTTCCGAAGTCAAAGGAGCATCGATTCCTCAGGCAGAGACACAGGAGAGGGATGTGCTTTGCCCAGCATCAGCTTGAAGGCTGTGGCAGAGCTGGGGACAGAAGCCAGGCCTTGTGGTTCCCAGCGCTGTCCTTCCACAATACCACTGCTGGTTTTATAGTGTGCATGAGTTCTTATAAGCAGTCCTGTCTCCCAAGCAGATACCGCAGTCTGGGACATGGCAGGGTACATCCCATATCAGTTCGACCTGCTTCACAGCTCCAGAAGCTGCAGCACAGCAAGGGTAAGGACCGTACTGCAAGCAGGACATTCCTTTACTAGCAGCAGATCGGATGTGGAGAGAGCTCTTGTCCCGTCTGTGTGCCTCCAGAGATGCCTGCTAGGACCATTTGAGCCAAAAAGCCCACTCTCATTTCCTCTAATACCCTCGCTGTGTTCATCAGTGGTCATTAGGAAGTGCTGCTGCAGTGAGTGGGAGGAGGCAGCATGGACCTTGTGTGACAGAGCCAAGTGCCAGCAAACTGGAGTGCCTCAGCTGATCCAAGGGGATTTTAGTTGAACTGCCTTCGCCCACTGTGAGTGAGTGCCAATTTGTCAAGCCTTGGTGACACTAGCTGGCATCAGGGAGTGCAGCAGGTTGACACGTGTGCTATCTGTGGGACTGCAGTAGCATTTCCCCCTAAATGATCACGTATATCTATCCCTTTGCAATCATTACATGGAGGAAGTGCCTTTGGTGTACACACTCATTACAGTCATCCTGGAAGATGCTTCCCACTTGCCTCAGTGTCTCTCAGCTTATCACGCAGCGAAAGCATGAGGCTGACAGCAGGCTTAGTAAATCCCGCCTTAGCCCATCAAGAAGCAAGTTCTGACGCCAGGTTCTCACTGCTTAAGGATGTAGGGAACTTCCTGTTAAATTGCCTTCCAGACAGACTCCATGCAGAATGGTATAGGGTTACTGTCAGATTTGGCATTAATCAGATCTCGGGCACCTTTTAGCAGTGCAGATTTAAAACCAGCACCTAGAAGGGAAGAGTCTTAAGTTCCTCTGAGGAGTGCTTGGCTCTGTGACAGCCAGGTGGCTGTGTGTGGAGTTAGCTTCAGGTTGAGGTCTCCTGATGTGTTCCTGTGAAAAGGACATAGAGCAATGCTCTGCAGTGGCACAGTAAGGCTACCTCCCATGCTCACTGCTTGTTCCCACATGGGTGCTGTATGCTGTTCTCACACGCGGCTTCACACTCCCTGGTTATACATTAGCAATGACACATTCTTTAGCTCAGGTTTGAGTTGGATGTAGATTGAGGCCCAATATGACAAACTGCGGTTGGGGAGAAAGAAAACATCACTAGGGATCAAATATTTTCTGGTCTCAGATTAACAGACAGAGCTTGTGGCAAAACACTGCTGCTACTTACTGCTATTCATTAGTATCTATTGGAGTCCAGCAGTGTGAGAGGAGATGAGGCCCTTAGCCCACAGGCAGGGCCACCAACTTCCACGTTTAATACTAGACCAGGCTGCCCAGGGCCCCATCCAGCCTGGCCTTGAACACCTCCAGGGACTGGGGATCAAGCAGGCCCTCTTGGAACGTTATACCCAAGGTGTAGAGCACTGTCTGGGGATACGGGCTGCTGTGCTGTGCCTTTGCTGAGGGCATTAGGGCCCCAAGGATGATGTATCCGTTGTGGAGGAACCAGAAACTTAGCAGAGCAGGTATGGAGGAATGGGCATGGGCAGAAATGAAAGCAATGATTTGGTGTGGGCTCAACAGAAATGATAAATTTGAGATGGAATAACCAAGGTCCTACACATGCATCTTTTGACCCTTTTGCTTCCCTTGCCCTCCAAATCTCCGATGTGCCCAGAAAACACTGATGGTTCATAGAGCCTCTGCTTCTCTCCCATGGGCACAGATGGAGAGACAGAGGAGTGGGGACAGCGCCCATGACTGCCAGCTGTTCATACCAGCCATTCCTGCTCCAAACTGAGAGTGCCCTGATGGCAGATTTGAAGGCTGGCCTTTTGTTTTGGCCCATCTCTCTCAGCCTGCATAATCCGCCCGGCTGGAACACATTGGAAAGTATCATGCTGCTTGGAGAGAGGCTTTCAGCATGTGCCACACTGGACAACCTTCCCCAGCTACTGGGTCAGCTTTCACTTGAGACCTAGCTGTGATATGCTCCCTGCTAAAAGTCACATGGTTAGTTAGCTCCGCTGGACCTGGACTGAACATCATGCCTGAGCAAATGATTCCCCATCTGTGTCCACAGCCGTCTCTTCTCAGAGGAAGAAATGAAGAGTAATATCAATGCAATCAAATCCCAAACGTAATGAGCACCCAAACCAAGGAAATTTCATTTTTTTTATTATTTAAAATCACATAAGGAAAATACAGGTAGGGTCTAGAGGAAGAAGTAAAGCCAAAACAGATCAAGGTAGAGAGCTCCAGCTGTCTCTCCAGCTGGCTTTGGCCTCTGACAGCCCCATCTAAATCTTTACATAGGGCACAGGGCAGGTGATGGCAGATGACACTGCCTCTCTCATCACCTGGAATGATCAGTGGAAGTTTTGCTAAAGCAAGGAAATATAAGCTGATGGAGAATATTAGCTGCCACCCTCTCCTCTCCTTTCCCTCTCACTTTCCTGCTTTATGGATAGCAGCCATGCTGTGATTTTATGTCACATTTATGTCACAGGAAACATATATTTGGGCAATTCTTTCTGGGCAAGAGTTGAAAACTGTGACTTCTAGAGAGCAAGGGCTGTCAGACATCCCTTACAGTCTCTTGGCCAGCACTGGGAAGGCAGGACCGGACAGAAACTTGTTGATTCTCTCGTTTATCATACCAGGCAGTGACTGCACAGGCCAAGTCTTGTCCTGGCTCACTCATCTAGGTCAGTGCAAATGCTGCTCAGGTGAAAGCAGTGTTTCAGCTATCAGAAGAGAACACATTGGCCTAATACACTGACAGAGAAAGGATGTACTTTTGTAAAAACCTAGTAGCTGTGCTGTGGTGATGATTCCTTTCAACTTTCTTGTAGATACCAGTGACCCATGTTCAGACAAGTTGGATACGGCCCTTCTTTTTCTGTAACTCAATTCTCCCAGACACCTAGTGCTGGCTCCTGGTACAGGTCTCAGTGCAAAATTAGTTACCCCCAGCAGCACGCCGACATGTGATTGGCTGATGAACAAACCACAGATTTTCCCAATGCTTTCACACAGTTGTTCTGCCAGTGGGAGGTACAATTTAAGGAACATTAACATGAATAAACGACTTTCTATGACAGCTACCTTTACTGGTCCTGCTTCCCTCCCTTGTCTCCAAATTGCTGACGTGACCTTTGATAAGCAAGTGTCTTGCTGGAATGACACTAGATTGCTGGGAGCTCTTGTGAGACAACCCCTTATCAAAGGCTGAGCACAGCCATGACCGCCGTGGAGTGCCAGTCCAAATTTACCCAGGCTGCTATGTTGGCACGCTTCCCTAAATTCTCAACTTCACGGGCTTTTATCCTGCACTGCAGAGTGAGGGCATCACGGACTCTCCTCTTAGCTGCCACTAACCCATTTGACACCACAGAAATATGCCCAAGTGAGAACACGCTCACGCTCCCAACCCACGTACCAATCTCCCCTCCCTAAAAACCTCAGGAAAGAAATGTTCGAAATATGTTTTTCCCAAGTGCAGTTCTGTTGACTCGATGGTGATTGTTCAAGGAGGTGTTTTTGGCTTCTCCTCTCCCATTCTTAGGTTCTCAGCTGAACAAGAGCTGTATTCTTGTCACGGTGTGTATCGGGCAATGAAGGAGAAGCAGCAATGCCTTTCTGGTGCCAGCTGGCACCATGCCACGCAATTGTTGTTGAATGGGGATGTAATAATTGTAATAGTATGTTTCTCACTCCATTCAAACCTCTCCAGAGATGCTCTTTTTATTTGAGGGGGGTAGAGGAGGGATCTGTGTCTCTCTGCATGTCTCAATCTGCCGCTCCAGCTGGGTCTCTTTATCCTTCCGACCATGCCTGTGGCAAACCAGGTGCTTCTGGAAGGCTGCGTGCCCTGCTTCACCCCGATGCGCTCCTCAGCTGCTGTGGGAACACAAAGACAGGCCCCCGAATGAGCACCAGAAGGGCTGCTGGGCTTCAGATCTGCCTCCTACGGCTCTCTGTGCTGTTTGGTGTCTGCATCTGAAAGAAGGCACCAAAGCACCGGGACAGCGTGTACGGTAGGAGAGGGGTGGCTCAGCCCCAAGTCTTCCCTTCTAACTTCCCTGCCTGTCTGGCCTTTAGGAAGTAGAAGGGAACTCAGCCATTAATAACCCTTGCAGTTTTTTGGCCTCCACGCTGAGCCTGTCCATGAGAGACCAATTATAATTGTGCTGCAGCCAGAAATCTCAGCTAAATGGCCAAAGCCCTCTGATTCTGAGAAATTCTGGGGAAGGATTTCTTTGTGGAGAGAGAGGATGAGAAAGAAAAAAAAAAAAAAAAAAGAGGATTTTCTTGGACACATGGCAGGCTGTGAGTGGGGCCAGGATTTCATACAATGCAGCTTGCTGTGGTTGCCTCCAGCATGATGCCGTGTGCTGCTGCAGACCCAGCACAGGGCAGGGATTTCTTCCTCCGGTTCCCTCCACAAGACCCCACCACCGCTCTGCTCCCTCCAGCAGGCACCTCACAGTAGCAAATGCCTTGGAAAAGGGTCTACAGTGCTTGAACCAAAGCCAAGACCCCAAGAGCTGGTCCCATTTCTAGATGCCTGAGTCATGGGGTCCCTGGGGAATCCTGTCCTAAGGGTCGGTCTGCACTGTGTGTTGGCTGTGCACATTTAACCCCTGTATGTGTTCAAATGGGAGAAATCTCCCAGGCTCAGACACCTTCTTGGCTCAGCTTATTTCCATGTGGAAAATGAGCAGTTATTTTGAAGGGCTGGAGGTTGTTATTGCAGTAGCTCTGGGTCAGCCTCTTCTCTTCCACATGCCAAAAGCTTTGGTATTCTCAGCACACCAAGATCTAAAATATACATTTCCTAAGCAAAAGTGAAGATTAAAATGATTACAAAATATATTATGAAATAGGGAAAAAAAAAAAAAAAAACAACAAAGAAAAGTAAAATCTCTTTGTCAAGAGGTTTATCCCTGAGCACATGTCAGGTCTGTATAACAATGCAGGGAGGGAATATGTGCAAAAGACTTTATGACAGATGAAGGCTTAAAATGTGTAACTTTTTCAGGAGTTAATCCCAGGTACAAGAACATTTTACACATGCACGTTACATGTTTGGCTTCATTCAGGTGCAGATGCAAGGGTAGGCATTGTACATGTTTAGTTATAGGATGAATGGATAGGAAAGTTTCCTGTTCTCTGCTGGAACACAGCTCTACTGCCATCATTTGCTTACCCAACAGTCACATTCAGAAATATGGAGGTTCTGAAAGGTGTTGCAATATATATATATATATTAATACTACTTGTTCAAGGAGATATAGCTGTAGATGTCCCTGTTCATTGCAGAGGAGTTGGATTAACGGCTTTTAGTGATCCCTTCCAACTCCAATGATTCTATGATTCTGTATTACCAAAAGCTGGGAAAGGGCAGAAGGCACATTGGTCATCTGGTGGAACCACCCTAGTTTAGAAGCGTGGCAATGACAAGAAAGGGTTGAACCTCATTCTGTAATCCCTCCTGGGGCAGTGTGTGTGTCAGCACTGGCTTTTCTCTAAGAGGCAGCAACTGCCTTGTCAGTTTTGTGAATATTATGAATAGGAGCTTAGTAAGCACTCCCAAATGTCAGTGTTATTCTAGGTGCAGAAATAGCTTGAGAAGAAATGTTGCCTTCGCTAGAAAGCTCTTTGCTCCCTGAGACAGTACGAGGAAAAAGATCTGTGGAAGATTCTGGCCCTTTTGCCTATGCTATCACTAATAGCATTTTCTGGATAAGCACGTGTGTTGCTGGACTGTACGAGTAGATACCAAACAGAGAAACTCACCTTTGTGGTAGTTTCATAACTTCGTAATTTTGGTAGTGTTGGTGGCTCTGGAGCGAGACGTTCTTTTGTCCGTGAGAGTGGTACAGAAAGTTGGGTACTGAGAGAGAATCTGGAAGGTCAACGTCTTCTTTAAGAAAGGTGTTTCTTCTAGCTCTGCTGCTTGATGCCTTGCTTAGTGTGAGTAAACATCAAGATACTTCCACAGCTCTTGTGTGGGCTCCACAGACATTCCTACCTAGATCAGATTGGTTCCCAGGAGATTCGCACTCTTGGTGCCCAGTCCTCTGTGATGATGGTCTGGATTATCTACAATTGGCCAGAGTGGAGCTCTGGTCCCCAAGCCTGACTGCAAAGCACCAAAATCACAGAGTCACGGCAACCCTGAGAGCACAACTGAAACTCTAATCCCATTATAACGATTCAGTGTACTTTCCTCAAACTTTTAATAGGGTAACATGTACCTGAATAACTAGATTTCCTCCTCATATCCATGATTCTGCTCTTGGCGATGATTGGAGAACTATGATAACATAATCTGATTTGGATGGCCTGTGCAGGCACCACCTGGCAGCTGTTGATATCAAGTTAGGAGAATGAAGATGTATGGTCCAGAGGAATATTCAATTACATGGTTTCCTTTCCAAAGGTAATAGCCTGATGAGTAACAAAGTTACTTGCCCTTTTATTTTTTATTTATTTATTTATTTATTTTGCTGCCACCATCTCTGTTTCCAGGGGTTTTCATTGAGTTATTTTCATTTTCCCATTCAGCACCCATCTGGAGATGGATGGGAGCTCCCTCTGTTTCTGGAAGCCACCACTGCTGAAGCAAAATCAGCTGCCTGTGTCGGAATACTGTTAAAACAGCAGAGTAAAACTTGCACACAACAGAGCCAGGCTTTCTAGATCCTGTTAGCAGAAGCCCTAGGAGACAAGCTCCCAGCAGCCCATCTTGCATGCATCTGCAACTAGTCTCAGCTCCCAGCAAAGACCTTCAGTGCAGACACAAGTGAAGACCTTTCTCACTCCACCCTCTACAACTAGACTGGATGTTTGAGAAGTGCTGAGTTCACTGAGATGCCTAAAGTGGAGCGAGAAGCCATAAGGAAGCTTTCCCTAGAGATGCTGGGAACCACAATTACTTTACTAATCATCTGTTTGAAAGAGCTCTCCCCTGGTTTGTAAAGCTGAACTAAAGGTTATGAGTAGCTGTCACCCTTGTCCATGTACTGACAGACTGTTCACATGAATTTCTCTCTTATGGACTGAATACCTTGGGCTTGTGCTGAATTTTCTAGCTTGGGTCCAAATACAAGCTCAGCTTGACTGGGACTCTCTTTCCCACTCTGAAACTTCTCATCTGCTCTCTAGAATGATAGAATCATTAAGGCTGGAAAAGACCTCTAAGATCACCTAGTCCAACTGTCCACCAATATTGCCCACTAAACTGTATCCCTCAGTGCCACTCCTCCACATTTCTTGAATGCCTCCATGGACAGTGACTCCACCACTTCCTTCTCTTTATCCATCAGCATTCAAAGGAGGAGACCACAGTACTTACAGCCTACCAGTGCTTTAGGGGCAAAGAGCGTTTCATTTCTCCGTCATCATGCAGGACTTGGGAAGTGACAAGTGCTAGGTTCTTCCAAAAGTCCTTTAAGCATTTTGTAGATATTTGGTAGCTTTGAAAAGATTTAAGAAAGAATATTTCCATCCCCTTTCAGATGTGGGAAAGAATTAGCAAATGGTGACTCGCTACCCAAAATCTCTTCAGTGAACCTCAGTCTCTTCTCCAGAAATAGTTTGTGCCATTCCCTTCCCAGTACGTGAGACATCTGGTGTTTCTTGCTCCTGTGAATGTTTCTGGGGACTGTTTTTTAATGTTTTGGCATTAGACAAAGGGGTCTTTGCATACCAGTATTTCTGTCCTTCCCCAGTCTCATCCCTTTTCTAGTTTTTGCTCCAACTGGTTTCTGCACAATCATTTTTAAGTGCATACCACCCAGGCAAATGCGTTATGGAATGATTGTCTGGTCTCCCATACCTGCCAGAAATAATAAATCAGCTCACAGCACTAAAGGTGCTAAAGGTAAACTCAAAATCTGAATGAACCTCAAGATCTCATGGAATTGAATGGAAAAGCTCCCAATGATATTAATAACCTTGTAGCAAGCTTCTGCTTGAACACAGCACAAAATTAAATCAAAGTCACTCTGGAGCAGGAGGGACACACATGCAGTGAAATGGCACAAGTGGGAAATAAGATGAGAAATAAGTTTTATTTAGTGGACAGCCACGTGAGTACTGGTTTCACTTAAAAAGATATGAGGCAAAGGACTGTAGAATAGACTGGAGGAATTTTCTCTCTGTTGCCTTTTTGAAAGAAGCGTATGAACTTCAGCATAGAAGAGCTGCTCCAGTTTTGTGATTTATGACAGGCGGAAATATAAACAGTTTAGCAATCATCAATAACAGCCTTCCCTGTTCCACTGAAATCTCACCTGAGGCTATGTGTTTTTGTTCCTAAATTGTCATAATACTCCGCAGATGTGAGGGTTATTATAATCAGATAGTTTTTAGCAAAAAAAACACGCACAAAAAGTGCCAAGAGTAATTTTCTTTTTCAGGCATCATGTAAGGACACATAAAGGAAAACGACACCTGAACTTGAAGATAGACAGCCCCCAGCCTTTGGAATCTGTAAAGCAAGGGGTGGGAGACAGGGAGTGCAATTCTTCTCTTTGCCAGGGAAGTCAGGGCATGGAGAAGGATGTGCATGAAACTGCACAGGTTTAATAGCAAAGCTCAGAGTGGAAGCCAGGTGTTGTACTTTCCATTACTGTTGCTTAACCATAAGAACTCCTTGTCTCCCTGAAGTTTCCTGATCAGACCTGAACTCGTCTGTTGCCACACCCTGAATGTGATGATAGCTATTACTTATATGTTTGATTTTCTGTATCTGATGCTGTCCCCAGCAAAATGCCATGTAAGAACTGAGTCACTGTCTCAATGGGTACTAAAAGATCGGTGCTTCCATCTAACCCTGTGCACAGATTTCCAAAGATAGCACTTAAATGATGAAATCAGTGCCATTAGACATAAAGACAACTCTGCTGAGATTCCAGTTCTGTTTCCAGCAGTGCCCGCATGCCAAACTCTATACAGCTTGGACACGGTGGAGAAATCCCATCATGGCCATTTCTCATCATCTGTCTTCTCAGAAGGAGTGTGGTCACTAGGCACTGCCAGCAAAGGTTTTAGCTTTGAGCTGGAATTGAAGAAGGAGACTTTCTGGTCACAGCCACAGTAGGTCAGCCCACCTCACTGGCTGTTTATGAAAGCAATTTTCAGAGTCACAGATGGAAAATGCATTACGGGAGCTGACTGTTACAGCCACAAGGATCACAGCGGCCCATCTCATCACATCATTTGCAAACCCAGCATGAAGGACTCTGCCTAACCAGTTGGCAGTCCAGGCACTTTGTTCTTCCCCACTATTTATCAAACCCAATACATGCTGGTAAACTAGACCATATATTTTAGCAGCCATCATAGACTGGAGGTAAAGAGTCCAAATGATGACATATTCACCACTTTCCTCAGGAAATGTTTTCAGTTATTTCTTTCATCAAACCTTAAACAGCAAGATAAAAAATAAGAAAAACTTACAGTCTCCCTCTTCCCCCCCCCCCCAGCAAACTCCCCAAAAATGCATGTCTTACATCCAGTTTGAATTTGACTGTTCTTTTTTAGTCCTTTCTTCTCTTGGATGCATTTTTCTTGGTACATCATTAAGACGTGAGTGTCCTTTACTTTCTTCTGACAAACTATGTGGTATCCTGAAGACCTTTTCATGTTAGAGAGTATCTTAAAGATTTTATGTCACGTCTGTAGCTCATTTCTGAACTTTTCCCAGTCATTTTGCTTCTCCCTTCAGTGTTGTCCTACAGTATGTGTTTTGTTAGTGTCGTGCCTGTGGGAAAATCATGTCCTTACTGCTAATCCATATCTTCTAAGTTATCTGCCAGGAGGAACAACTTACTTAGGTTTTCTTGCTCTGTCTGAAGCCAACTTCCAGTGAATTATCTGCATAATCCATCAGAGCTTCCCAGAGTCACTGCTTTCCAGAACATAGTCTCACAAATACATAAAGGTTGTGTGTATGCCCTATTCTCTGCTACGTTCAACTAGGACAGATCTTACAACAAACACCGCCTTACCGTTGCCCAGTTACGAACATCAGAGGTCACTCTGTAACACCAGTCTGCTCTTACTGATGTTTTCCTTTCCCCATTTTCTATTTAGACACTCCCCAACACACAGTGCATGGAATTCTTCTGTCTTCCAGAGTCAGGAACATCCCACTTCCTTCCCCTGCCTCACCCACATTCAGATGAAATCGTCGTTTTTCAGTCTCCATAAGCCAACCGTGTTTTAACACATTTTAGTCCTCTTCTGATCAGTGCCAATTGTTGGGAAATCTGATCCGTGTTCTTATGTCTTCCTTTATTTTATAGTAGTGACTGGAAGATCCAGAGGGGTTGTGCACTGTAATGCGCAATGTGTGCATGTGAGAAAACATTCCATGGCCCTGAACAATTATAACCTATGCAGAGTGTAGGGCGAGGATAGGCAGATGCTAGGAAAAAGGATTTTACAATAGCCTTGTTTTGCTGAAATGGGACAAAGGCATGGAGAAGTTAAAAATAAGGATGTGTGTGTCTTAGCTGTCAATAACCAAACTTTCCCAGCAGATGAGTAATAGGAAACACCCTCATCCAACCTTTTGCCCTCGCTATTGACTGACATTCTTCTCTGATTCACAACTGTCTTGGCCTTTTTCTTCCCTTTCCCTGACCCTTTACCATCCTTGCTCAAGTTCTCAACTAGCTGGCCTCACCTCAAGTGCATGCTTACCTACGTTGCCTTACTTTACCTATGTTAACTAATTCCAGAACCGCATGTGTCCTCCTGGATGATATCACTTTGGCCAAGGGCTCTTTTCCTCCACTTGCAGATTATTTCCCACCATGGGATGTAGAACTGCTGTTTTTTTGGCTCTGTGCTCCCCTTCCAGAGCTGTGAAACCTGCTTTCTTTTGAGACACCTCCAAGTGGCCTCCAGGTTTTCCAAAGTTCAGATACACCACACTGAAAGCATTTTGCATCAGGTGACCCGCACAGTGTCATTTTATTGCAATGAGCACAAAAATCTGCTCCCATGAGAAGTCAGAGGCAGAATCCCAACCTCCTTCTGTGCACCTGCTCCTTTAAACAGCCTCGGGGCAAGCCAGCTCTTTCACAGCTGGCTAGCAGATGGGAAAAGGTGAGAACAGACAGGCTGCTGTTCAGGGTTTCTGTGGCAGAGTAGTAGGATTGCTTTAAGCTCCTCTTAACACATTATGCAGAATCTTAAGTCTTTAGCTGAACCAGGACTACAATCCTCTTATGCGTCTTTGCTGAAATTCCGTGAGTTGCAGGCACGCACGCACACACACCAGCACAGAGGAGCCTTCAGGAGCGGCTTACCCCTCACAGATGACAAACCACACCAGGCAAGTTAGTGCTGGAAAGCCCGTGGGCTATCAGTCACCTACAGGCAGGAGATGGCTTTTGGCTCCTCCAGCCTTAAGGCATGTTGTGATTGCCTTCTTTTTATTTATGGATAACGGAATTGCTTGTTAAGATTGGCTTGTCCTTTCTTGCTAGGGATTTTTGTGCATGTGTTTGTTTTCTGTTTCCAGAGTATTGATGTCAAGTCTTTACCTCTCTTGACCTCCAGCAACAAGGCAGCTCATATTTGGGTCTGACAGCCTGTGAGATCTATTTGCAATGGGTCACACTCACCTCTCTGCAGGACATGGGGCCAAAGTCAGGTTGCATATGACTACCAGCACTACATATGCATGTGCATCCATGTCCTGTGCAGGTGAAAGAAATCCTGTCCCAGACAGAAAAGGGGTTTCTCAGACCTTGTGCCAGTTCTTTCTACCACTGTGTATCTGGGGCTCAGGGGAGACCTTATCACTCTCTACAATGCCTTGAAAGTGGGCTGTGGTGAGGTGGGGTTCAGCCTCTTCTCCCAGGTAACAGTGATAGGATGAGAGATAATGGCCTCAAGTTGTACCAGGAAAGGTTCAGGTTGGATAGTGGGGGAAAGCTTACTCTCAGAAAGAGCGGTGAGGCAGTGGCACAGGCTGCCCAGGGAGGTGCTGGAGTCATTGTCCCTGGAGGTGTTCAAGAGCCATGCAGATGTAACACTGAAGGACATGGTCTAGTGTGGTCACAGGCATGAGTTGATGGCTGGACTTAGATAATCTTTCCAACCGTAATGATTCTATGATTCTATGAAATATTCCGATGAAGAGTTGCATCAGTATTTATCTCCTTTGAGTATTTGATTATTTTACTTAGGTTGGTTACTTGGTTATTTATTTAGATTTGGATTTTCAAAATGAACTTGAGATTTTCAAAGCCCATCCATCAAGAGAATGGACTTTGAAACTAGATGAAAAAAAAACAACAACAACAACAATGAAGACCTACTTAAATTGTTTTATGTTGAGGCTCAGGAATCCTCACTGCAGGTCACAAATCACATGGCCTCAGAAAACCTACAGAACGAGGCACAGGTCCCCTTCTTGGTAGCTTATGTCCTCTGCCACCTTGAAACCCCAAAGGTAGGCTTTGATGGTTGCCCAACTGTGATGCTGCACCAAGGCCTACACAAGTGATGCAAGAGATGACTACGGTGAAGACGTGTGGAAAGCTCTTTCTTCTTACCAACATGGAGTACCTCTATCATTTGTTTTGGCTTTTCTGCTCTCTGATAGGCCCTCAGATACTCAATGATGTGCATGCTTGTTCCTTACATTTCAAACAGATGAACTATAATCTCTACAAGTGAGACCTTATATTGATTGCAAGAAATGGGAAGAAACTCTCACGGTTACTCTGGTATTGCATTGTGATGTCCCCTTTTCCCTTCAAGAAGCTAAAACCTGAAGAACTTGACCACCTGGTACACTGGTGTCAGAGCCCAGCTCTCAGCCCAAGGTCCAAAGCTGCGTTCCCTGACTGACATCGTGCACTACATGGGCACTGCAATGCTGGCACTGTACCAGCTCTCATTTTCACTTAAAGAACAAATCAGTTGGAGCAAACCTACCCATCTCTGTTTGAAGCAGAGCCAAGTCACAACTGAGAACCATGTATGAAATAGTAACTGGAGCTTTGGAAACTGAGCTGCTATATTTATTCAGCCTGAGGTGAAGTCTGTCCCCAGATAATTGCAAAGGGGAATGAACTTATTCCAGTAAGGTCAGTTTTACCATTTCATCCCTCGCAAGCTTAGTTCATAGTTCCTGTTTGTTAGCTGCAGCTGAGCTGCATACAGAGGATTTTTGCTGGGGGATCTCTCTCAGAGGTGAAACGGTGCCTCTCCCATTGAATTTACAGGGCGGCTGTTTTTCTCATGCAAGTTGGTAGCAGAGTTTTTGTTTAAGTATAACAGTTTCCTATGTCAAGCGTGCTTCCATTAATAAACACTCAAGTTAGAGTGAGATGTGAGTCTGAAGTGGAGGAGAAAGAGGAATCTTTTGTGGGGGGTGGGAGGAGGGGCATGGGGGATAGAGCTGTGAAGGGAAGAAAAACTTGGGCAGAGAGGAGATGTGGCAATGAGGGACTGTTGGGATGGGGAGAGCAGAAGGGGTAATACCCAAGAGCAGTGTAGTATGTCAAATAAAGCATCAAGATCATGCGTGCTGGAAGAGTGTTTCTCTTCCAGAAAAGAGGGCTTGTGCTGTTGGCTGCACCCAGCTGTGATATGCATGCGGCCTGCTCCAAATCTACCAGCGGTTTCTCCTGAACTGGAACCATCCACAGGGAGCCTGCCAAAACCACTTTCATGGACACTCAGCAGAGACGCTGGTTGAACTCACATGAGAGAACTGGCCTGGCTCGGCTCCAGTCACACTTTTTTCATGATCACTGCTCTTGGAGTGGCCAAACTATTGTTTGCAGGGTCTGAAAAGCAAAGCTGCATGCATAGAACTGAATCAAAGTCCCACACTCAACGAGGTGGACAGCAAGTCTTTGGGGCTGGGCAGCCTCAGACGTACTGGGGGTGGGAGATTGCCACTGAGCATGCGTGTGCTTATGGTCCTGCTGACAGAGCTCTAGCTGCCCTTTGTCTGGCTCACTGCACTACAGAAGTGCGGGATGCTGCTAGCAGTCTTGGAGCATAGCTTTAAATTCAGTTTGCCTTACAACGTCAGATCTATCACCTGGAGGATACGAATCCCGCTGTGCCAGTACCTGTCATGCACATTTCTACACTTATTACCCTGCTCTTTCAGGCGTTTTATATTCCCATACATCACAGTTAGGTCAGAACCGTAAATATTCACAGATCAGGTGGCCAGATGCTGCCCATTCTGGTCATAGCAAATGTCTGAGTCAGTCTCATGGCTCTATAGCTCTGTAGACCACTCTAAGTCCAAAAGTGATTATTACCAGTTTGTCCAGAGAAATTCTGCAAGATGCTTTGCAGTGGTCGGTTCTAGACTAACCAACTGGAGGGCAAATTCCTGCTCAGCCCCACCGCCTTGAGAATAGTTTATCAGAATCAAGAATGCACATATTTCTGTTGGAAGTATGACATGTTTTAAATAGTTCCTATTCCAACAGAACATTTGGAGAGCATTGTAAGTACTACCTTCCTCTCAAAAAAATCTTGCTTTGCTCTTGTGCCCCACAGTACCCTGAGGCAGTGAGTTCCAGCTAATCTGATAAAATGACAGTAAGGTCACGTGCGGAGTTCTGAGGTGTCCTCCTGCTGTTGGACTGTACAATTAGGAGTTCAGAATATCTTTTTTTTTCTTTTCTCTAGCTTGTTGAACATTTCCATGCCAGCTCCTTCCATCTATCTTCTCTGTAAGCCAAATATTTTTCATTGCTCTGCTCTGCTCTGAGGTTAGTCTTAGCGTTCCTCTGGGTAGGGGCATCAAAGCATGGCTATATACAAAAGTGCTGGGGAACTCCATCCTCTCCTTCCTCCCACTTCTCCCAGCTCTCCATCACCATCACTTCTCCAGTGGTCAGCAGGATGGCAGAGCTCCCAGAAGGAGTCAAAGTGATGGAGGAGTTCATGGAGGGCTGCAGATGAATATATCCAGCCTATTTTGATGGAAATGCTCTTACAGAACTTGGAGGAAGGCAAAGGGAGGGACGTTAAAACCAACCTCCAGGTGGGAATCCAAAGTATTAAGTAGCTCCACCATCCAGCCTGTGTTTGGCAGCTCCTTGCTCCATGTCCTATGGGATGCCAGGATAGCCTCAATGTACCTGAAGGCAGTGTGCCACTGGAATTTTCCAGTATGTGACAGTGCTGATGAATCCTGGCCCCACAAAGACTCAGTAGGGGTCTGGCTTGGCCTTATCCAGTTCTCTGATGGCTGGCATTGCCCTAAGCAGCAGGAATCCTGGAGACACGAGAACACACCTGGACACAAGATCAGTGCTGGCTTTCGGGAAACCTCATCATGAGCTGAAGTGGAAGAGGAAACGGTGCCTTTTCATCAGCACACAGGAGTACTGGCATGTGCCTGCTTCTGTGCCAGCAGGTATTAATGCCCATCAGAGCGTGTCAACCGGCAGGCACTGTCTAATCCTGCTGTTGTATAATGAATGAGATTATTGAATGGGAGAAGTGAAGGTCAGAGAATGAGGATGAAGCTCTCTGGTGCAGAGCTACTGTGCTCTGCTGAGATATCAGGCAGAGTCGTCTTTAGTGCTAACTCTTCCTTCTGGGTACTCTTCTCTAAATCTGGATGTCCATGTTCAAGGAGAAGGCTGGAACAGGAGTGGCAAGACCAACTTCAGCTCCCGATGTGTGTGTCCACTTGTGCTATATCTGGACATAGTTGGATATCAAAGTCCCACCAATTTCAGGCCATTCTTGAAATCTAGAGCTGTTCCCAACAAAGCAGATGGAGGCTCTCCAAGAGATAAACCTTCCTTCTCTTCAGTCTGTTACAGGCCTTACAGTGTGACAGCCCCATGGAAAAGAACGTGCAGCACCCAAGACAGTGCAAATACATCTGAACACAGGGAAAATGGACCAAGAGGCAGAAGAAGCAGATGAATGTTCAGATTATCAGCAGCTGAAATACACAGGAAGTGAAGAGAAAATGGAAAAGCAGGAGTGGAGTCTGAGGGAGGCAATGAGTCCAAGTAATTTCCTTACATTGGCTCTTCATTAGAAGCAGTAGCTTCTAAGTCCAGGCTTTGTCTCTCTTTGCTATACCATGAAGAGATGAGAAATTTGAAGATAAAAGACCATTTAGCGTACAAAAGGAGAAGAGGGCTTACTGTGTTATTCTGTAGAGCCTCCGGGAAGAGTTGGATGCTTAATACTTCAGATAGACTCTGAAGGGAAGGAACTCTTTGAGCAGTTTTCAAATGAATGGACTGATCTGCAGTCTGAAGAATTTGGGGAATGGGAAGAAGGGTTCTTAGTATTATAAAGAGCTGAAGATCTAATGAATTTCTCCAAAAGCAGAAGAAATCTCTCTCATCTGCTTTTTTTTTTTTTTTTTTTTTATATTATCCAGAAACAGTGGGAGGGATCCAAAAGCTCGAGGCTAATGCACAACAGCTCTGTTAATCATTTATTAGTGTTTGGTTGGTGCCTGTAATGTGTGTGTGGAGATGGCTCTGATGAGCTCTAAACTTCTGGTTCCCATCTGGAACCTCTTGCCGTGTCCAGACTTTGCTCAGACTTTGTTTACTGTCAGTTGGCCATCTGGCCTGTCACCAGGAAACACATCAGTACAGGTATTGATCTGTACAATTGATTTTGTCTCGCTTCCTCCTCCGGGAGTGTGTTTACATGAGAATAACTTTGAAAATATCAAATTCAGAATGCCACTCTGGACCCACACAGTGGTCCTCAGGCATGAGGACCTCTCTTCCCTGCCAATGAGACTCTGACAAAAAGGGAGTTCAAATGCCAGCCTCTATTGATACATAGAGCAACCAGGGCTGAGAAGGTTTCAACCTTCAACCAGAGGCCTGAGGGTTTCAAACTTATTTAATCTTATTTAGGCCGAACGATAAGTTTCTGTTGAGCAGAGATGCCTGGAGAACATCATGAGGATGACTTGTAAGAAGCAGCCCACTGGGGTGCTTGGGCGATGTTCACTCAACTTGGTTTATGGAAGCAGAAAACTTAAAAGAAGCAGTCTGGCCTCTAGACAGGCTGTGTGGTGCCACAGCTCATGTCTCCTGTGTTCCCATGGGAAGGATGGCATTCCAACTCCTGCCTTGAAGCAGGTCATTTCCAGCTGTCTTAGATGCCTCTGATGTGTTCTTCCTCCTTTAAAGCGCCGAGCTGGCCTTGGGTCCCTCCTCCTTCATCACTGTGTTGGCTGCTGCCAATGTTCCTCCTTCCAGACTCCCAGCACAGTCTCTGGTTGCTCGAGCTCCCGCTTCTTGCAGCTGGCTGACTCATCATTTCTGAGCAGAGTGAAATATCAGTGAGAAACACTTGTGTTGTTGCCCCAGAACAAGTAGACTTAAGAAACTCTGCCCATTGAAGTTACAGTGCACGAGTGACTTCCTCTTAAGGTAGAGGTGTGCACTGCAAAGGCGGAGTGGCAACAAGTAGAAATGAGTGAGGTGGGGCTGTTTCCTCAACAGCAGGGTTTCTGTGACCCATCCAGGGGCACTGTAGGCTGTGGCTAAGCAGATGGAGTCATGCCAGTAGCAAAGGTAGCAGGAAGGATGGTTGCCAGATGTTCTAGATTTCCATGTTCCCAGCCTCTTCATTTCCAGAGGAATCAAAAGAAAAATAGGAAAAACAAAACAAAACAAAACAACAACAACAACAACAACAACAAAAAAAACCAAAAACCCTAACAAAATTTAGGCATTAAAACTGAACTAGACATTGCTGACTGCTTTGGTGTCAAATCTAGGTTCATCCAAAGAGGGATGGGAAGAAGTGAGCATGGACTCATTTTAGCAGAGAGCAAGGAAGAGATTAGGGATTACTGGATGCAGAAATGAAGAAGATACCTTTATTCATGTGGGGAGCACAAAAGGGCCGAAGGCATGGCTCAGGTTGTTAGATAACCTAGGAGGAATGCTCACCTGGTTGTGGAGAATGTCCGTATGGGCTCTGAACACACTATAGTCAGGAGAAATGTGATGTTATATGAAGCTCAGTGTCCCAAAACATCCCTTGAACGTGTCCCCATGTTCATTCACTCAGAGACACAGTGTATAACCCAGTGCCATCATCCACTGTATTCTAGGCCGTAACAGAACAGGCTCTGGGCAGCCTGTTCCAGTGCCCCATCACCCTCAGTGGAAATAAATTCTTCCATATGTCTGTATGGAACTTCCTATGTTCAAGTTTTAGGCCATTACTCCCTGTCCTACCACTACAAACCACAGAGAAGAGCCTGGCCTCATCCATTTGCCTTCCACTTCCCTTTAGATATTTATAAACATTAATCAGATCCCCTCTCAGTCTTCTTTTCCCCAGGCTGAACAGAGCCAGGTTACTCAGCCTGTCCTCACATAGGAGATGCTCCAGGCCCTTAATCATCTTTGTGGTCCTCTGCTGGACTCCTTCTAGGTGATCGCTGTCTTTTTTGAACTGGGGAGCCAGAATTCCTTGCTACATGGCTGCATGACCTTCTTCAGTTCAGACTAGATTTCCTTTAAGAAAAAAATGCACTTGGAGGAATTGTGAAAAGAGGCAAAAAATAGTAGGAGTAGCATTTTCAGGAAGATTAAAAACAATCATCAGCATAGCAGATTTATGGGCTAACAAAAGAAGGGTGAAAATCTGCTAACAGGCCAGTGTAAATGTCTCTACTATCTTCTGCTATATCCTTCCTAAATTTTGCTAGTCCCTTTTCTCCACTGGGTATGAACTAGAGGACTTGCTAACAAATGAAAACAAGCTTTTCACACTGCCTCACCTCAAAACTGCCTCCAAAAGCCAGAGTTAGGTAGTAGAAAGCAATTTAAATAGGACTTCTAATGTCATTCAGCGAGATGCACTGAGCATTATGTGTTTTTGCTGGATTAATTGCCCTGTGGATTTGGACAGAGGGTGCAAACGGAAACTAGAGCTTTTTTCCCTTTCTCCCCATCTTCCCCCATTTCTTTCCAAACATTCACCCTCTCCCTCTGCTTTCCCCGACAGACCCAGCTGGGGCTGGTGCGTGCTGTGCCAGGGGTCAGCGAGCTTGGCAAGAGCTGGCTGTTGCATGGGCAAATCAGCACGTATGCACTGCTACACCGTGCCTTGTGCCTCTGGTTGCACAGCAACTGCGGGACACGTGCTCGGGTCCCAGCTAAGTCCCAGGGCCAGCTCTGCTGGCACCTGGTCCTCCATGCCCCTCCAAAATCTGAAGGGGGGCGAGCATCTGCGATGTCAAGGAAAAGCCTCAGCTGACAGTGACTGAAGTGCAGCCCTGCCAGTGCGCTGCAAATGCTCCGAGTTCTTGGCAGGCCAAAACAGGGGCCGCTGGGGTTATTTATTTATTTATTTACTTATTTATTTAGCTAGTTTGGGATGGAGGTTAAAGGAGACAGAAGGTTATGATTTAAATATCCATCCTTCTGCCAACTAAAAATGTCAGGGGGGTATTGAATTACTATTGACTTGTGGGCTAGTGTTCTACCCCCCTCATCCCTCTAACCAGGCTCTCCCCACATGTCTCTCACTCCACCGTCAGGGCTGCTATAAACGGAAAGCCAGCCTTGCTGGCTCACAGTGAAGGTGTTTTATTCCCCCCTTCCCCAGCTGAACCGGCTGGCCTCCAATGGCAGGCCAGGATGGGGCCTCAGCTGTCCCCAGCTCTCCCTCCCACCGCCAGACCTGAAAGCTGACTATTGCTTTTGATTCAAAGGTAACATCATGACCTTTGCAAAACCATCCTGCCTCTTAGCCATGGGTTCTCCAGTGCCAATTGGGACCATGGAACCATGGATGTGCTCTGACCTTCTCCTAACCTTAGCCCTGTGTTCTATACCTTTCTCCACTACGTCCCCATAGCATTTGGCTAATGTCAGGTGCTTTCACTTTCAGATTGTTCCATCCCTTTTAGGGGGTTCAAGCTCTCTGTGATCTCTTCCTCCCTTCGTTTTTGGACATTTGGGTGGAGGTATCTGCTCAGCTGGGCTTTTCACAGGCTGAAATGAGATGAAAAGTCCTCTCCTGCTGCCCAGTGTTGCCTTCATGGAGCTCTTCAGAACAGCTCTTTCCAACAGTTGCAGGGTACACAGGGGCCATGTAAGGTAGGTTGTGAGCTCAGATATCACCCTTGACTGATCTTGAGCTACCGTTGGGGTACAGACATGAAGTACCCAGCTGGGATCATGTTGCCAAGGGCTTAGCTACAGGGAGGGGAAAGTGTTGTCTGATGTGATCTACTGGCACTGGCAGATGTATGGGACTGGAAAAGGTGGGGCGAAGGCACTCTGGAAAAGAGGACTGAAGGAGAGCAGGAGGGTCATAAGAATCTACACAGAGGCAGCTTACCTCTACAGTGGATGGCCACCACACCCAGCGGTGGCCACCTGGATGGACATTTTTGCAGAAATCAAGCTAGCCCTGGAAACCACACTGGGTGGCACCCTACAAATAAGCATGTTTGTCCTATGGGATAACAATATAAGGAAAAACAGAAATGAAAAGCAGTGTGGTCCTGCAGTGATTTGGCTTCTTAAGCTTGTGGGCTTTCTTTGACTGTGCTTCTGATTAACAACATCAACCACCTTGCTAACATCTCTTAAATGAAGTAACCTGCAGGGGTAAGCCCTATACCAAGACCTCACGTGTGTGGGATCAGCAGGTGGCAGTGAGGGTGCTCAGGGCTGTGGGCACTGCTGGGAGCTGAGCAGAGCTGAAGAGACACCCAGGAACCCACAAATTAGACTGTGCACAGTAAATGAGGAGGCGCAGTTTGTGCCATGCCTCCTCCAATCAGTTTATCAGGGTGGTCCAGTTGTTCCAGCCCCAAATCACCACTTTGCTGAGTTGAGACACCAGCAACACCAGATTATCGTCAAACTTTCATCACCCGGGGCTGAGCACGAGCGTGAGAAATATCAGCCCAGAGGGAAAAAAAAAACACCAACTGGTTTCAGAAGGTTGCAGAAACCAATGAGAAGAAGTTCTTAAAATAAAAATGCCACCTCAACTACTAAGGCCACCAATGTGTAAGTGCATCCTGGCAAGGAAGAGAGGAATTGCAAGATCTGATGTGGTCAGCACAGGATTTCAAAAAGGCATCCAATTAGGTACACCATCAAATGGAAACTTACCTTTGTTCCAGCAGGATATTGAATGAGAGCACTGTGAATCAGAAAGCCACTGGGTTGCCTATTGATTTAAAAGATTCCTTGTTGTCAGCTGCCCTTCTGCTTACAGTTTGCAGCCACAACAGCTGAGTGGGCTGGATTGTGGGCTATGTCTCCTGCGAGGACATTATGGAGACTTTATGCCATCCTTATAGTGTCATTGGTGCTCTCTTGCCCTGCATCGTGGATTGAGGGATGGTGATGCAGGGTCTGATCAACACTACTATGAGACAAAGTGGTCTCAGGTATACAGGACCACACAGCTCTGCGTGGGCAGCCTAGAGTAGATGCTGGCATGCCTGTACCTCCCAAGTTCCAGCTTATTCTTTCATGCTGCGCATCCAGGATGTCAGTGCATATTGCAAGAAGTCAACACATGGCAATCCCATCCACTGTATCTCTTGGAGTACTCCCAGCTCTTTACAGATTGACTGCACAAGCAAAACCTGGTGGCAAGAGCTGGAGCATTGCTGATTTTGAGCCTCAAGCTGCTATGTCTGCTCTTTACTCTCTGGTACTTCTGACATCCCTACAGCCTTTTTCTGTTTTGCTTTCCCATGGCTGGAAAACAATTTATCTTCCCTTCAACAAATCATCTCCTTCCAATTCCTCTAAATGGCTCTCACCTTTTGTCTTTCCTTTCAACACGATCCTCCTCCGCGACATGGTCGGCTCCCTCCATCGTGCCTGATCCTGCCTTGCCTGTTGGCATCTGCATAATCTGTGTTCAAGAAAAGCTTATTGGAGAAAGAGATTTGTCTTACATGCTGTTTGTCTAGCATCAAATACACCTCTTGTGCTCTACAAGCAGTTAACAGGCAATGGTCAGATGCAGATGAGAGCACACCCGCTTCTGAAGCCTCCAACTGCTGCTGCTTCCCTGACAGCTTCTCACAAAAGAGTCATCCCGGTATGCATGGGCAGATGTAGCAGAGGGCTAACTGGTGGTGGCACTGGCATTACTGTGGGGAAACTGCTCTTCAGGGCCGTGAATCTGAGTCATGGTTACAAGGAAAATGTTGAATTTCCCTTGCTGCCTTGCTGTATAGCAGGACCAAGGTCTTCAGTGGTTGCTTTTTATTACTTCATTGCATTAGACTAAGGGAAAATGCCAGCTCTGATGACTTGCCAAGTCCCCAGTGAATTACAATAACTACTAGAAACACCGTCGAGAGTGATTTGAGAAAGAACAGGAATAGAAATATTTGCACATTGGGTCCTAAGCAATTACAAGCTGGCACTGACGGGGGTCTCTGGTCATAAAAGGCCACAAGGCAGCATGAAGAGACTGGTCTGGTTCTGCCCTGCAAACCTCAGGGCTGTGCCCTCGGGTGGCAGTAGGAGTTTAGGGAGATCTGGGAGCAGACCGTGGGCCCCTGTTTTGGGGGCGGCCCTCTGGGAGGGAGCAGCTGGTGGCTGTAGTATGGGGCAGCAGCAGTAGTACCCCTCTAGTGCCACTGCTCTACCAGCACTGCCTCAGATCCTGAGCAGACACCAAATGGCAGAGTGGCAGGCTTGGGGACAAGAGTGGCCCTTTCCAGTTTCTAGTGCCTGCCTCAAAGACAAGCCAAGGCAAGTCATGTACGACTTGGGGATGCTGCACGTGGCAAGGCTAACGTTGGAAGCCTGGCTATTCACGTCTGTGCAGAACAACAGAAAAAAAAAAAACCAACAACCCCAGCCCAGACATCTTTCCCTGCCAAGAACCATGCTTTTCTTACCAGGTGCCATGCAGGGGGTTGGCTGCTGTGAGAGCTAACCCAGAGTCAGCTGCAGGGCTTAATAAGAAGCTGTTTGCTACCAAAGCAAGGAACCCGTATGCAGCTCGAGTTCCTGTCTGATGATAGCTGGACATCAGGCTGGCACAGGGACATGACTGATACAGTTGTGTGACACTGAGCATCAATCTCCTCGTGCAGAACAAGATACTTGAAGAATGTTGGGAATATCAGGGACTGGTGCTTTGGGAGTGGCTTCTCCTCAGCTGAGATCCCATTATATGGATGTAGATGCAAGAAACATCTCATTTAGCATCGTGCTGTGAAAGCCAGGTATATAATCTCTTTTATGTGAGACACAAGCAAAATAAACATCTCAGAAGACAACCTGGTGTAAGCATACCCCATGACAGTTGCTCAGGACTGTGGCACCATGTCACAGGATATTTGGGTTGACTTAGAGTGTGTCTTACATTAGTTGTTATTCTGGGGCCTAGCACTGCAAGAGACATGCAGTGGTTCCAACACAAGCAAAGAAAGCTTTCCTGAGCTTCAGACAGCTCTCAGTCTGTCAACCCAACGTGCTCCCTTTGCTAAAGTGTGTCTGCTCAGCAGCCAAAAGAAAAGCAAAATACGTTTGAGGGGAGGGTGGAGGGAGCAGGGAGAAATGTTATGAAATAAAAGATCAGAGGATCAAGAGCACTTTTGAGGCTCAAACATGCCACACACAAGCTCTGGGCCTGTGGTCAGCCGGAAAACATCAGTTTAAAATTCCACAATAGCCCTGGTATTTAATCCTTCTAATGCAAATTCCCCCCACCCCAGTCCTAGATCGGCACTACTACTGTGGTGGCACAACCCGAGCCTTTAAGCCCTTTTGAAGTATGCAAGAGTCCCTGTTTCTCAGCAGGAGGGCTGGGAAGCTATGTCAACAATGTCAAAAATGTTCCTGTGATTACTGTACCTTTCTGAGCAGAAACCAGGAGAGAAAGCAATTAATGCCTCCTAATCTTGCTCATAAATAAAACTTGCTCTCATTGAAGCGTCATCTCCGTAGCTCCCTAATTAGGAGGGCTGTCTGTCACTTCCAGTCCTGCAACAGTAGGAGAAAGGACACCCACTATCTCTGCCCAACACAAGGGTTAAACATAGACTTTTACAAGAGAAGCCATGTGTCTGAATGCAGCTGCAGGCAGTGCTGTGCACGTCTGTGATATTCTTCATGGTTTGGCTCACAAAGCAGCCAGATATTGTAGGACGTGGGCTTTGGGGTCCTGGCCAACCCTTGTGCCGAGCTCTAATCCAAGATGTATGAAGGGTGAGGCAAGGGGAACGAGCCAGAAGGCACAGGTGTTGACATACGATGGTGATGAGAACTGCAGACCACTCCAAGTCAGACAGAGGGAGAGGCACAATGTGTATTGGCAGATAGTCCAGCCTTATCAACAGGTGAAGTGCATGCCAAATATTTCCACCAGCCTCCCTTATGTAAGCCGGGTGACTTCCTATCAGCATCTGGAGCAAGACCTCAGAGAGCTGGGAGCAGTGCTTACACAGCAGCTCTTGAAGGCATTTGAGTGTGTCTGGATCACAGTCTCTCTGGGTCTTTAACATGTGGCTGCTTTGTCCTGAGGTATTCTGAGGGTCTTCCCCATGGACTGCTCCAAAGCAGAGGGAAAGCCTCTGCTCTTGGATGAAACATCTCCTTTAGAGACTAGTCTGAGCCAGAGGAGAGCTCAAACTTTGGCTCACAGCCCCAGGTGAAAAGTGTGTTTGTAAAGACCATGTGTGTGCATAGGGAGGAAAACAAGCATGAGTATACAGGCTGAGATACACCATACGGGAGGGGCATGGGAAACGCAAAGATGGTTGTACCTTCTGAAAGCGTGGACTGACTGCACATAGCTGATGGGATCATGGCAGGGGGTAGATAAATATCTCAAGAGAGGGCAAATAAATAGGGAGCCAGTGGAATGAATGTGGAACAGCAGAAAGGATGATGGTGGTGGCATCTGTAGGGTGAGAAGACAGCTGAGTACAGACCAGGAAAGCTGATCTTTACTTTGCAAGGTCCATGCATGTGGGAGGCTTGGTGAAGGGGCAAAGGCTGAGATGGAAAGTATGGAGAGGAGTCAGTCACGGTGACGTTGGTGCCAGTGGAGGTCGTGGTCCTCAGGTCCACGTATTCGCAAGACAGGCCTCACAGCTCTGAGTGGCAGACCAAGGGAGACAGAGTCTCATTACCACCTTTTTGCTGAGCAATAACACCAAAATAAGCCACTGAGGCTGAGCCCAGAGCCATGTCTGAGACCTGAGCCCACTGGTTTCTTCAGCACGTGCACAGACATATAGAAGCCAGCCCAGATGGGAGACAAGAGCTTGAGCACTGCTTTTTCTGTGCCAAGTGGTATTGCCAGGCCATTCGTGTGGATGCACGCATCCCTGGCTGAGCTCAAAACACCTTATACGGAGGAGCCCAGCTTTACCTGCAGCTTCTGACCAAAAGGCCTGGTCCCCCTTTTGCACTCCCTGCAGACCACCAGTGAGGAGCTGTGGGGCCCACCTGCGGCCAAGCACACAAGCCTGTAGGAAGTGCCATACCTGTTTAATGTCAGTAACATAAAAAATCCTGCTCTAATTGAGGTGGGGGAGAAGCATTTCAGACCCCATGCTATCCTACAAGGTGCTGGGTCGCCAACAGGCCTGCTGGCCCTGTGTGGGGAGGGGAGCTGGGCCTCAGGAATTTGTGATATAGCATTTCTCCCCCCGTTGACTGTGCAGGAGCGTGGTGAAGCCAGGCTTGGCACTACCGTCCCCATCAGCAATTCTGCTAAGAGGAATTTGAGTTTTTATGGCCACTGATAAGATTAAACTCTTTGTTGCAGCTGGCCAGGCTTTGGGCTGCATAAAGCCACTGCTGCAGGGGCAGAGTTAAGGCAGTTTGGTTGCTCTCCTTGGGAATTCCCACACTTGCAAATGTTTGGATTTCGCACTGACTGCAGCCTTAACTCCACGCTTGCTGGTGTGCGAAAGGCCTAGGCCTGAAGATGCAAGGGGCACCCACCCCTTCAGAGTGGGCTTCTCTTTGCTGAGCTCTGCTAGCAGCACCCCTGCACTATCACCTGTCTGCTGGGACGCCCCTGGGCACAGCTCCTTCTTCAAGGAATCTCTTTGTTCCCCAGAACCCACCCCTATATTGGAAACTGACAAAGCTGCTATTTCCAAATGACCTGTGACTCTGAGCACTGGGTATTATGTGTGTCCAGGAAACTACTTGTCCTTCTATCCTAAGCCTTAGTTTTTCCATCTTTCTGATTTGCTGTGAACTACAACTGCTAATGCAATGGTAAGACACTGGCAGATGCACCCTGAGAGGCAGAGCACTGATTTACTTCCCTTTGGTGGGAAATACCTACCTTGCCCTCTCAGCCCGTGAAGCCCATGATTTTTTTTTTTTTTTTTGCTTGAAAATTTAGGAGAAAAAGATACGGTAAATTTAGACCGTGAGCTATGCTGTTCTGAGTCATGTCTTGGATGAAGACTGTGGCTGGGTCGAAGTGGGACAGAGGGAAAGGAGAAGTGCTGTGTCAAGCTTCTACACCTTGCTAAGAACTCAGCACTGGGTGCTCAAGAACCAAATGGGGCTGGCTGAGGTCCCTTGTGCCCTTTCAGCCTATGCCAAGGAGGTAAGGTATCCAGGGACAGGTGGGAAGCATTGCTTCCATTTTAAGACAATTATTCATACCAAGCCCAGCATGCGGCTGCTCTCTGAGATGCTGGCCTGCCCAGCAACTAGTCAGTAAGGTATGTCCGCTTGCACTGCAGCACCTCATGAAATTGGGCAGGGCTGTAACCCCTGTCCCTGCCTTCCTGTGTCTTTGGTGACACTTTAGAGGAGCTGCAGATGAGCTGAGAACCTCAGTGTTGTGACCTGCCTGGAGAGCACTTCAGAAAGTCAGCAGCAGCAGGTGCATTGGATGGAAGGGATAAAAGAAATGAAATATTAGCAGAGCAGGATGCAAGAATAGGGGCTGCCCTCTGTGAAATATGAAGGTCAGGTATCAGAAGGCCTGTCTCCCAGACATAGGCTGCCCAGAGATGCAGTGGATGCCCCATCCATGGAGATATTCAAGGTCGGATTGGATGGGGCTCTGAGCACCCGGATGTAGCTGTAGGCATCCCTATTCAGTGCAGAGGAGTTGGATTAGATGACCTTTAAGAGTCCATTCCAACTCAAATGATTCTGACTCCTTGGGTCCCATTCTACTTACATAGGGGACAACTCCATGATGTTTGAATTCCACATCACTTAAGATGAACGTTCTTGGAACCAATGTGAAAAGCAGCATCGTGGCTGTGATCTGCCCTCTGCCGTGCAGGTCCATGCTACAAGATGCCATCGCCCCGTGATGGGACTGCTCTGAGCCCCAACTGGATACTTTCCCATTACGTGTAGTGCTTTCATTAAACAAAGTGTGGGTGCTGACGTTGAGACCTGCAGCTCCAAGAAATGGGGTCACTCTACAACTGGCAGGGCTTCGGCGATGTCATATTTCAGCAGGGCTGCCACCAGCAGAGGTCCTGAAATACCAGTGTTAATTAAAAGCTTTATTTTCTATTATGCTGCACAGCTCGTACATGCTGAGTACTGCTTTTTCACCTCACAGGGGCTAAGTCCACACTTTAAAAATATGTCATGTGTCATTCAGACAGCCCATAGGGGTTAGACACTCACAAACCAGAGCTTGGTTAAGTCAGAGTAGTGTATTGAGAACAACTGGAAGAGTGGCAGTGGGGATAGTGAAAGGTGAATTGGATGGAAAAAAAGGAGAAAAAGGAGATCTTGGAGGCAACGGGGGAAAGGAAAGCAAAAAAACCCCCAAAATTATGCCCAGGCTTTCCTCCTGCGTCCTGTAAACGTTGGGCCGTGTAGAAAAGCCCAAGGGGGAGAAAGAAAGAACTGCTATGTTTTCTATGGAAGGGGAAAGCAGACGTATAAAAAGTTTATAGACTTACCTGAAAGCTCTCAGAAACTATTGATTGGAACTGGTTTTCCAGTCCAGACCTCCTCCCAGCCTTTCTGACCAGAAATTCCCAGTTTCTCCTAAACGTTTTGCAATCTCTGCTCTCCACCTGGAGCCCAGCTGTGTAAAACCACTCTTTCCAGCACAAGGCTGGCCCTGTGCACGCCCATGGTGCTTCCTGCCTTTTCTCTCTCCAAAGCTGTGACCCCAGTGGGGTTATAGAGGTGCCTCCAAGGGTCCCTCACTGTCATGGTGGCTTTCAAGTGACACATTCCCTCACCACCCCAGGGACACTCATTGGCCCCAGGAAGTTGGAACGTGCACAGGATGGAGTCAGTGATGGCAGACTGGGAGAGTTTGGATAAACTGTGAGTGCCCTGCAAGAGAGTGGCTGTGACCCAGAGAAGGTGTAGCACAGAAGAAGAGGCCACCAGCTCTGGTTGCCAGCTCACCGTCCTGCTTTTCGGGAGGAAAGGTAGGGCCGTGTCGCCTTATCTCCCATCACCTGTAGATGGCTCTTTCATACTCCGGTAAGGCTGGAGCAAAGCTGCCTCAGTCCAGAACTCCTAAAAAGCTGACAGTGATACCACTACTGTAGCCTCCAAGAAGGAGGAAAGGGGAGAAAAATGACCTCCCCGTAACCTCCAAAAATATGTTTGGCTCACATGGAAGCAGTAGGAAAGCTTAAATCCTGTGCCTGCCCTTTCCTCTGACTTCCCACGCCCAAAACGAGCCGTTGCCCTGCTTGCCATGACGACATTGTGGAAGCGGAGCTGTTGGAAGTGACCTCACGCTCTTGCCCTCCTGCCTGACAGGGGTATGGGGCTGGCAGGACACATGACAGAGGGACCTCGGTAACACAAGACGGGAGCTATTCACCCCGACTATATTAAGAACATTTCACAGGCTCCGGCCTCTTGGTTTAGTTTGCTCACTGGGATCTGGTGTCAGTGATTTTGACACTCCTCTCTCAAACAGCAGTGGAAATTTGTAGGCTCCCTGTGAGACCCAGCACCCACAGGAGTGCCAGAATGGGCTAAGCACAGCACTGCTAATTTTGGAGAGGTTAGGTGATCAGATAAGGAGAGATGGGGCAGGGGGAGAAGGAGACAGTCAACAGAGATGATAATTAGTTAGGCAGGGATTAGGTGGGAAGAGGTAGTTAAAGGATCTCGCTAGTGGGCTCCAAAAGGAGCAGAGCTACTCAGCAGCCTTCGCTGGCTGCAGAAACCTGCATCTCCTGCAGTGTTCCAACACTGCTTGTAAGCCACCTTCTGATGCATGCAGGGTACGCTCACCTCTGGTATCGGATAACCATGCAGGATCCTGCGTGGATGACCCCTCCGTGCAGTGCACTAAATGATCTTTGCCACTGGGAGCGAAGTTCACTTTGCAAGTGACCAGGAAATGTTTTAGGATGTTTGCACTCAACACCTACTTGTAACAGTGCTTCTGCTGGAATTTGTACGGTTTCCCACGGCTCTGCTGGTGCAGTGCTCCTCAGCTGAGGAAGGGCTTTTTTAGCTTAACCTACTGTTCAGACTGGTTTGCACTACATGGACGAATGTTGCACTGAACCAGGTGAAGGGGAGCTCACGTCGGTCACCTCACTTAGGCAGCGAGCTCTTGAGGCTCAGACACATGGTCTGCCATTGGAGACTGCTGTGTATCAGCTGGGCACGGGAGTTGATCCTGTGTGCAAGCATCTCACAACTGTGGGCTGAGGGTTCAGGTCTCACCTCCACCATGTGACGCATCAAACTGCTCAGCTGCTGATGATAGCAACTTCCCTGACAGTATCTCCTGGGAGAGAAGTTTGTAAGCCGCCCAGCATCTGCCTGGCTCAAATGCCAACTGAGCTCATGCTCTGGGTAGGGCAGGAGGCAGTTTCTTTGAACAAAAGGGGATAGGAGGGGAGAGGAGCTTCCACTCTGCACAATTCCCAAATGGCCTCCCACTTTCACATGATTTGGGCATTCGGCGTGAGGACAAAAGTGAGCCCTGACAGAGCTCTGCTGCAGAGTCAGTCGCATGCTTCAGAGACAAAAATAAGTATTGGCTCCATTTCCATGTTCCCTTATCACTAAACCCCTGGCTTCAGCTTGCTGTTGACCACCAAACAGCTCACTGTGCCAAGACTCTGAACTTAAGAAAGAAATAATGTTTAAGAGCTGGGCAATGATGTTACTATGTCTCACTGAGCAGTCACAGATGGGATGAGACCTCCTGAGACCCTCTGAGGAGAGCTTGGTGGCTGCTGGCACAAAACATGCAATTTCTGTTCTGTTGATAGGTGATTATTTTGCAGTCAGAGCTGGAATTCATGGAGCTGCAATTCATGGAGTTGGGAGTTGTGTCACTTTGCAGATAACTGAGATAACTGATGAATGAATGGTAAAGAAGAGAAGAGCTGTCTGCCCATGTACACAATCCCAATGCCAATCACGTCATTGTAGGGTGCTGTTAGATTCTATACCCAAACTTTATTAATCTTTGGAGACGAACGTTACTTTTCGGTGGAATGGAACAGGATAGGGAAGGGAAGGGAAACCATATGTTCAGATTAATAGGAAGCTATGAGTTGCACAGCAAAGTTCCATCTTGGTACTTTCTCTAAATCTACTCAGCAACAACTGGATGAAGTCTGGGACGTTCAGTAGCAGAGAGCTGTCTTTTGTGCGGCTGAGAAGGCAAAGCTCCAACAATCTGATCCTGCAGTCGGCTGACACTTCACATGTAGTGATTGTCATCCAGAACAGAATGTCATTTTGATTCCCTGTCCTTAAACTCTGACTCATGTAGTGGTCCTTGCCACCTCGCTTCACTCATCAGAGCTGCAGAAGCAAAGGTTAGAAGCATAAGACCTTTAAAGATGCAGCCCCTAATTTAGAATGAGGACATACATTTCTCTCTGATGCAGAACTGGATGTTTCCTGTATGGCTCCTCTACGTAAAGGTCCAGTAACAGAGGGCTCAAGTCTAGCCAGGCCTTTCAACCTGTTCCTGCCAATGCTCTTTTCCCTGCTGGAGAAAGGACTGGGCTGGGGTTAGGAAGCCTTTCTTTGGTAGCCTTACTGAGGTCATTCACTCATACAAAATTAATTTAAAAATCAGTTTTTCTTGCTCCGAGAAGGACACAGTATGAGCTTAGTGCCTTCAGAGAGACAGGCATACTCCAAGAGTGACTTAGGCTGAATCTTTTTATTCACACAGTTGCCTCTTCCAAAGAATCTCCTGTTGAAAGGGAGAATATCGCCATCCCTCATTTTCAGGTACTCAAATTTTGCAGCCTGGGATTTAGAAGATATTCTCCAAGGCTATGATACCTGCTTCTGATCCCACATTCCCACGGGTCTTTTCCCTTAAGCTAGACCTCTGTGCTTCCTGTGGTTTGTCTTTAAATATGCCACATGATAACACTTTCCATTTCTCTGCTACATACAAACACGATAATTTCATGCCAAATCTTCCCACGTGCTTGGCCACAACGGTGAACTGCAGGTGAAGAACAGCACCAAACTGATGAGTTCATAGCAGCAGTTCTGGCTGGATGATGTTTGCTGCAGGAGAGCAGGCATGTGGGTGGGCATTTTGGCAGTGCTGCATCTCTGTGCTCAGGGCCGTGCAGATGCTCACATACCTGCCTGCCTTTTGCTGGCGTGAATGCATTTTTGGTGCACGGGAAGGCCCATGTGTAGAAGCTTGTACACGTGGCAGCAGAACACTGCGTGCGCCCGTCTTAGCTAATGACAAAGAATCAGCTTCGATTAAAGCTCTTCTTAACGTTTGAGAGCACATTTTCCCGGGTCCATTAAGCTGTGGTCAAACATCATCCACATGCTTTGCGATGGTCTCATTAGAAACAAGTCAGAAATGATGAAAGTTTTGAGCTGGAGTGAGGGTGTGTCAGGCCTTTGGATCTGGGTGTGTAAACAAGGGCACAACAGATTTTGCGAGTATAAACTCTGCAGACCTATAAGACTAAACTCCTGTGACATATTTATGTTTCCTCATACACAAATCACATTGACTCTCACACTCCCCTATCACGCGGAGTCACCAGACTTCAAACGGAGTGGAGGAGGCAGCTGGATTCGCTAAACAACATCTTGGGCACTGTGAACGTGTGCCAGATAATAAGGAGAGAATCGCAATTAAAATGTCAAACTGTATCACATTTCCATAACAAAGTCAGAGAGGGTTTCCCTCTCTCTGCCTTCCTTTCTGCTTAACTTGTTTAGGGAGCTGAGGCCGCTCTTTCCATGCTGTGGTTTTCAACCTCTGCAAGACAGACGAAATATATTGTTCTTGCAATATTTGCTTCCTTCATGAGATAATTTGTTGAATACTTGAGCAAAACTGTGTAACAGAAGGAGCCAAAGCTGTCTCAGAGGAAACTATTTAAATCTTCAGCGCGAAGCCTGCTTACAGAGCTCTGCTCTTTGCTCTGCACGAATAATAGCCCCACTTCATTCTCCTCTGGATCCTGGTAGGCTTTCCAACTATGCTGCACGCTTACAAGGTAGATAAAGCTGATCTGTGCATGGAGCAGCTAAGGAAAATCTTAATGCCAAGGCCAGGGTTAGATAGACACACACCTGAGGTTGCCACAAAGCTGCCTTCAATCTTAACACACTGACTCCAGGCAAAAGGCTTGTCCAAAGACTTGGATAAAAAAGGAAACCATGGGGAACCTCAGGTGTTTGGTAACGATAAGAGCCTCTCTGGACCTAAAAATAAATGTCTCTATCGAGTGTCTCTCTGCTGCCCACCTGGAAATCATGCAGTGACTTGTCAGGGAAGGAAGGTCTAGACCCTAGAACAGAAAGAAACATTTCGACACAGACCAAATACCTACTTAGGGTAAAAATGCTTCCCAGACAAATTTTACTGCAAGTACGTGATTGAGTGACCGTTGGTGTCACGTAGGCTCTTAGTGCTATGAGCTTTATCAAATGTTGTTTAGTGTTTGCTGTAACATTTGACATGCAACTAGGAACCAAGATGGAGGCTGGTTCCTTTAGCAGCTGGCTCTCATCCCCTTGAAGAATATCTAGCTCCGAGCCAGCCCTTCCCAACCTCCATAAACACATCTCTTGCTTTTATATACTGTAATAAAGGAGACCTCGCTCTGTTTTGCCTGGCTGTGGCTGCCCTGGCCTTGCACAGGCATATCCAGCAGCTGGATATGAGTTTGAACTCTGGGATTCCTGTGGCAGCACCATCTGTGAAGGAAAGGGTGTGGAAACAGATGCTACCGGATAAGGTCTGAAGCCACCAAAGCTGCCTCCCAGCTAGGAAGCTCCAGGCAGGCAGCAGCTCATGTTCCCTGCCATCATGGAGGACTGCTGAGCAGAGTGCCATTGGAGAGGAATTGGTGCAGTCTGCCTTCCTCATGGAGCAAAACTGGGAGTATGTGGTCTAGTGGGCAATATTGGTGGTAGCTGTTGGACTAGATGATCTTAGAGGTCTTTTCAAACAATGATTCTATGATTCTCAGGGGAATCTACCCTTGGTAGAGGGCTGCATGGGCCCTCCAGGGGCATGGTACCAGCACACAGCAACTCCTCCTCATCTTACAGAGTTTCTCCACTGAGTTCAGCCATCAGTTTATAGAAACCTTTCTTGCAAGGGCTACTTCTTTATAGAATCATAGAATAATTAAAGTTGGGAAGACCACTGAGATCATCTGGTCTAACCACTAATTTATCCCTACTGTGCCCACTGACCGTGTCCCTCAGTGCCACATCCACGTATTTCTTGAACACCTCCAGGGACGGTGACTCCACCATTTCCCTGGGCAACCTATTCCAAGGCCTCATCATTCCTGAGAAGAAAATTTTCCTAATACCTAACCTGAACCTCCTCTGGCACAACTTAAAGCCATTATGCAAGGAACAAACTTGGTGTGTCTACTGACAGGCCACACAACCATCTGTAAACAGCTGGTGACTGCAGTCTGCCAGTTTGCATTTCTACCCACTGCTTCCTCCAGCCCATTAACCTCAGAGGAGATTTGTGGATGATGGGGTGACAAAACCCCTGTCCCTAGATGATGCACGTTCCCACACTCGTGTTTGACCCATCAGTGATAACCACAGTGATAATTAGCGATAACCACCTCTGGAGTTTCCCAGCAGTCAGCCGGCATGAAAGAATATACTCCTTCAGCAGGACCCAAAGCTCATGCCAGACTTGTCCTTTCCTCCTTCTGCATCTGTGAGACTTCCAGTCCTTCCAACTGCACCTTCCTTCTTTCAAAGCTGGGTCACACCAAAGCCTCCTGCTGTTTTTGCTGAGCTTTCACCTGTTGCTGCGTCTCCCCATAGCACTCCCAGACAGGATATCTGTTCTGTTGTGTCCTGCAGTATCTCATGAGTCATCTCTATTTTCCTGCATAACTGCAGACACTGGGTTGTGAATTGACTGGTTTGGATCCATAAGCATCATAGAGATATGCATCACCCCCTTGTGAGAGTTTCCTTCTGTTCCAACTATTAGCTGCATCCATCTTTTTGGTTGCTTCTGGCCAAGTATTTCTGGACTTCATTTTCTACATCACCTTTTGCCACATCCCATGCTCTGTCCCTGCCCTCCAACGAGCAGTTCCCATTGCACTTGTGCATGGATCTGGGCTCTTCCCACTGTGATGGCCTGGTCTTGCTCCTCCCTGCTGGTAAAGAAGGAGCTTCCATCACAGAGATACTAAGATCCTCACCATTCTGAGAACAGGTCTTGAACCCATGCATGGAGTCTCCTTGATTTTGGCATAATGTTTCATCACGGAGCCCAGAGTCATACACATAGGTTGGCTAGGGAAACCAGCTATTTTATCATATTGCCAGGATTGTGGCTTTTTTATCATTTTGTTAGTTTACCATGCAGGGACAAAGGGCTGCAACTGCTGGCCTATCTTAGCACTGCAGCACATGGGTGATACTGCAGAACCGTTGCATTTGAATGGGATCGTAGTGTCCTATTGTACAGCAGACAAAATTTCTGTTCTAACCTTAGCCAAATGCAGGCAATTTGGGTTTTGCCATTTTTTTTCTAGTCCTGTGCATTGGGTACTGTACTGCAAAAATGGAGGGGAAAGAATAAGGCTGGAGTAGGCTGTTTGCCTCAGCAGTGCCCTTTGTCTCTCTGTCCTGCCACACCAGCCAAACTACAGCTGCAGAGCCTCTGCCTCTGCCATCATTTTGCAGATGGAGAGCACTG
This sequence comes from Gallus gallus, assembly GCF_016699485.2. Classification (NCBI taxonomy): domain Eukaryota; kingdom Metazoa; phylum Chordata; class Aves; order Galliformes; family Phasianidae; genus Gallus; species Gallus gallus. Next base: position 30,175,068 of record NC_052534.1, read on the forward strand.
ATCTCAGTTCTGCCCTCTCTCCCAGCGCCCCTTCTGATACTGGGACTTCCAAGATGCACAGAGCTAGTAGTGGCAGAGGTGGCAGCTCCATTCCTACGTCCCCAGTCCCACTGTGGCTTTGAGGAGGGTGTACACCAGTGGGGTCCTTGCCCCTTGTGGTCCCAAATAAAAGAGGCAAGGAGGCAGAGGCTGTGCTGTCCCCACATGTCTGTAGATGCTGGCTCTGCAGCTCAAGGTCACCCAGGGAGACTGGAGGGGATGAGGCAACAGGACACAGGCCACTAAGGTGCCAGGGCAGTGCTGCTGCCACTCTATGGGTGAAATATTTCCACCATCTGTGCCTCCCTCCTAGAAACAAGGAGGTAACTCCTGCCCTTGCTGCCTGCCAGGCACTGACTTTGCTCTGCTCTCCTTTCTCTTGGAGTCAATGCAGGCAAGCGTGACCGCTGAGGCCTTCCAGGACCGCACACCGGTCTCCCGGGAGACTTCAGCACTGCTCTGGGCAGAGGCTGTTTCCTCGGCTGTGCCCCTGAGAGAGGCCCAGGGCTGCTCTGCTCCAGGTGGGACTGCAGAGCCAGGATCTCTGGAGCAGCCTGGCTGGAGCACACCTTTGCACCCAGCAAGGCCAGGCCGTCAGGAGACACATGGCCCCAGCACACAGCACTTGGCTGTTCCCTCTTCTCAGTGTGCACCTCAGCTCCCCAGATACAGTCGCGGCCCTACAGTTCTGTAACGGTGCTCAAAATGCCTCCTTTTAGGAAAAAGAAAAAAGAAAAAGAGGCAGAGAGAAAGAATATCCCTCTTGTTTACTTCATTCTTCAGCAGGTAACCTTGTGATTCTGTGCTATTTTGGTGCTGACATTCCTGGGAGCTTACCGTAATGAGAAGCAAACACCACAAACGAAAATAACAGCGTGAACTGAAGTGCAAGTCCTGGATTCCCACCTAGAAATTGACTCATCTCCGAGGGCCATTGGCTTTAGGATTCAGGGTGACCGGTGAGGAATTAGCAGGCTGCTAGCAAGGAGAAGACAGACAAGTGGGTTCCAAACGGTCCAAAACATCGATTTGCATGTGCCATTCCCCTCTGTGTTGTCCTTCTTAGCCTGACACTAAAAACAGTCCACTACAATAGGGCGGTGAGGCACTGGTATGGGTTGCCCAGAGAGGTGGTGGAAACCCAGTCCTTGAAGACTCTCAAGGTCAGGCTGGACGGGGCTCTGTTCATCGCAGGGGATTTGGACCATATGGCCATTAGGGGCCCCTTCCAGCTCAAATGATTCCATGATTCTATGCTTCTGTGGTAAGCCTGCTACAGTGCAAGGCTGCACGCTGTGCCCAAAAGCACAATCACGTCATGCAGTTTTTAAATGTCCCATACTTTGTGTGATGTTGCCTGTAGCCACACTGCAGCGATCACTTCAGTTACATGGCTGGTGTCGCGTAGTGGCAGAGTGTGAAAATACCAAGCAAACACATATAAACAGCAGGCAAGTCAGCACGTGACACACAGACACGGCCCTCCAGTGGGCCCAGGAGACCTTATGTCCCACCTGATCCACCAGTGGTTGTTATGGTTTTAGGGAAAGGAAGGCACATTTCTCCCCTTGTGGATCCCCGTGGGAGTGGACCAAGCACAAAGTGGAGGCAGATTCTCTCCTTGGCCATCCTGGAAAATGCAACACAGCATCCAGCCTCTCTCCCCGCTGCGTCTCCTAGGATCTCGTTATATAATGCAACTCGAGCCGTCAAAGGACTCTGCCTGAATTCATCTGATTAAATTATTAGCCTCATGTCCTGGCATACATTTCTCCAGGCTGCCTCGCAAGCTAGATAAATCTAGCGCCAGGTTTCGGGTGTCGGAGCAACAGGAAAACATTACCTGCTTTGGAGTGTTCGCTGCTGCACCGGAAGAGCTCTGAGCCCGTGGGAGCACGAGAGCTGCATGTCACTGCCGCCTGTCACCACAGTGCGGCCAGCCAGCCGCAATGTCACCTGTCCCCAAGGCTGCAGGGACACAGGTCATGTATGGGGATGGGGGACCCTGCACTTCTCGGGGTGTAGCGGGTTTATCTTGCATTAAGGACTGGCTCCTGGGCACTTGTTGCAGCTTCGGTGAATTTGGGCTGGGCAGACTGCGCAAAGATGACTTCGACCTCTGTGTGCCAGTGGGGATAGATCCACGTCTACAAGTTTTATCTGGTACAAAATAACCTTCCGAAAGAAGCAGCGTAGGCTAATATGATTGCTGCTGATCTGCTCCGTGTGTGACAGTGCTGCAGTGTGGCTGGATGTATCCCAAAGGCAGGAAGTATGCCTTCTGACTAAGAGATACCTGGAGGTTTGCCTGCGATGAGTTCCATATTCATTTCACTTACTGTAAGTGTACTGAACTGGGACAGACGTGCTGTTTTGTAAAAGGTTTTCCAGCTCCCAAGCAACCCAGTGACTGAGTACACAAGATGATCAATTTTACAAGCTTATGCTCTACCCTGGTGCGCTGCCAGGATCCCACACAGATCAACCTGACCTAGCCAGAGAAATCATTGAGAAATAAGAGTGAGAGGGAGGGAGGGAGCAAGAAGAAATCCCCAAATCCCCAGAAACACAATGTTAAACCCTCCCACCTGATCTGTAAAGCAAAAGCCAGCCCAGACCAAATATAAACCAAGGCTGCACAGCCAAAACAACCAGACTGTGGAAGGTCAGACAATCTCAAATGTGCATATCGCAGCGAGGCAGACGTGCCTGCAGCCAGCTCGCAGCATGGAGGAGGAATGCTGTCTCCCTGTACCATCTCACTGGGGATCCTCTCAGACTCTGGTCCACTAGGAAGCCACAAGGATGGCTAGCTTGGAGGAAGCCCAGTGGCTGGCAGCTGCTATCCTGTGCCTGGCAGCAGCAAGCTCAGAGGCATCACCTGCTCTGCTCTTCTCTGCCCACACCTGGGTGCCATTGCAGTCTGTGGGACGGGTGACAGGAGGAAGGAAAACCCTCCAGCAGATTTACACCCAAAGCAGGAGGACTGAAGCACTGGAGAACTTTAAAGTTGATGTTGAGTTCTTACTCACGTCACGTGCCTGATCCCTTTTAATCTTAGTAAGATAATAGTTAAACCTGCCATTGGAAATGCCCCAGCACTGCCAGAAGTCTTTTCTTGTATTCAAGTGTTGATGTTTACTATTTTTTTTTTCTCATAAATCCTAGGGAAAGGTGTCACTTTTCCACACCGGCAGGAAGAAAGGCAAACATATTTCTAATGGAGAAGTTGAACAGTTCTTCCCAGGGCGCCTGGACTTGCAACATGTTCCTGCTTTGTAAAGATGGGATCGTTTGTCCTGGTACTGTCAAAGGGTTTCTAACACCTTCTGAAGTGCCAGTATGGGCAATAAGCTCAAGAGTTTAGCAGTCACTGCTGGTTTCACCTTCACTTTAGACCTCAGTGGGAGAGTCCTTCTAGAGATGTTTTTCCCCATTGATGCTACTCAATAAACTGAACACATTCTCATCCCAAGTCTCCCAGGCAGCTGCTGATGCTTCTCCCATGGAAACTGTTAGACCAGCTAGCGACTGTCTTTCAAATGGCCTTCAGGCTGCAAGGAGTCTATCTTTCTCTGACTCCACTTCTGGCAGTCTTTCTGCTACATGAAGAATCTGTATATATTAAAGATAGCCTTGAAACCACAGCTGAGAGGCTGGGCCCCTGAGGCCATCATGTCTAGCTGTTCCGTCAGTTCTGTACTCCCCACCTGGGTGGGACTTCACAAGAATTGTAACAGCTGGAAATTGCTCTCTCTTCAGGCACAATTTTATCTTTCCTGTGTTTTTGGATTCCAGTACCATCATGAAAGACTTCAGCTGCCCGAACAAAAGGGAGGATGAAGGCTGGAGTTCATCATTTGAACTCCATTCCTTGCCAGCCCAGTTGAATCTCTCAGATGTTCTTCACCAGATAATGCACATCCCCTTCATTGCGTGAAAAGATGTTTAACCTATGGTGTTTAGTTATATGTTATCCTTACCATGACAACACTGAAGGGAGTGTCCCTCATATAATGATAACCCCTGCATATCTTTTCAGAAACACTGAGGTTTTCCACCTTGAGTTCCTGTACAAATTCCTGCCCAGGGCTTGTGTACTTACTCTGCGCCACAGTGAAAACATGTGGGACCATTACGGCACAGCTGCATTTTAGAAAATCATCCCTCAGACCCAAAATGCACAGCCTGTGTTCTTCCTGTCTTGGCCAAGGACCAGATGACCACCCAAGAGAAAGCAGACAGGTTCACTAAGGCATTCTGCAAACCCTTGATATCAGGTGGCTGCAAGCCTTGATGTGCGATGGATATTTGTCTTCCCATAGGATGATTGTGAAATTCCAGCCACAGATATTGGTTAAGGACTTCATCGTGAGACTTTGCTAAGCCTTTACCCACCAGCTGTTTGAATCCATCACTATAGAATCGTTGAATCATTAATGTTGGAAATACCTCTATGATCATCTCGTCCAACCGCCAGCCCACCCCCACCGTGCCCACTGACCACATCCCTGAATGCCACATCCACACGGTTCTCCAAGTCCTCCAGGGATGGTGTCTGTGCCACCTCCCTGTGCAGCCTGTGCCACTGCCTCGCTGCTCTTTCTGAGAATAAATTTTTCCTAATACCCAATCTGAGCCTCCCCTGGTGCAACTTGAGGACCTGTCATATGACTGTTACCCAGGAGCATAGGCTGACTCCCATCGCACCGCAACCTCCTTTCAGGGAGTTGTAGAGAGAAATAAGGTCTCCCCTGGGCATCCTCTTCTCCAGACAGAACAATTGCAGTTCCCTCAGCCATTCCCCATAGGATTTGTGCTCCAGACCCTTCCCTGTAAAGCTCTTTAAGCAATGGAGAAAGTGCTAACATGCTGCTGTTCTGCCTTGGAGGCTGTGTTCACATGGGATGGAGGACTAAGGAGGTTTGTTCACATGGGGTGGTAGGCTGAGGTGCAGGAGGTGTCAAGCATGTTTTGGGATATCAGCGTACCAAACATCTGAAAGCACACTAACAAATCCTCTGCCTGGTGTTTGGGTGATCAGCTTGCAACTAAGTCAACTTGCATAATATTTCCCATTTCTCTAGTTGCTGTAGGTGCTGAAATAAGGTGATGCTCAAGAATCACTTCCTTTATTTCAAAGTGCAGCGTGTGAAAAGAAGGCTTCTCTACCTCGAATGGCAGCTGATGTAAACTGAAGCCTTGAGGCAAACACGACTTCTGGACTGTGGAAGGGTTATAACTTGTTTTTTTAAGGACAAGTTTGCTTGCTTTATGGCACAACTCAGTGTAGATATTTCTGAGCAGCTTACAGCCAGTGAATTGAAATAATCTAACTCAAGAGTGGAAACGCAACATGACCTCAGATATACCCAGGTGACAATCCAAGCAGAAGCAAACAGAATGAGCATTGATAAAAAATGTCTTTGACCACATTTGTACACTGTATAGCAGGTAGGGCCCCGTGCTTGTTCTGGAACAATAACCATAACGTGAGAAAAGGTAAAATAGGTGTGCCACAGTACAGAGAGAGGGTGTGAGGAGCTGCACTCTACAAGGATCCCTACCTTAGCCAGCGGGATCTCTTCCAAAGGGATGGCTTAACTCCATGCCATTACTTTATGCTTTGCAAATATTTGCCTTTGAAAATGACAGTATTTGTGGGTACTTGCAATTTTCTTTGACAGCTGCTACCAGTAGCTTTCCATAGCAAAACAAACTGGGGAAATATAATTTCCTGAGGAAATTTCCATGAAAATGTTGCAGGTAAAACCTGGCTAACTTAGCCAGGCTAATTTAAAGAAACATTCCCTTTCACACCATAAAAATGGCTTGCTTTAGTGAAATTCTCTTCCGCCTAGGCAGTCTGACTTCCTTTTTTTTTTTTTTTTTTGTACTAAAAATATGGCAAGGGAAAAATAAAACAACAGAGAAAGGTTCTATTTTATGAAAATACCACCCAAAAATACAATTGCACTCATTCATCCCCCAGAAGGACAGCAATGAGAACAGGCTTCCTTCCCACAACCACCACATGGAACTGAGGAGTGGGGAGGTAAACCTGTCAGGGAGAGAGAGTTGTGATATGCACTCTTTCCTTTATTTGAAAGGATAAATAGAGAGCTGGGACACTGCTTGCTTTTGCCAATTGGAAAGTGCCAAGAACTTTTCAGGAGCTTTAAAATTGGCAACTATGACCAAAACATTCAAAATGACATTTGGAGATCATTAGAGTAATAGCAAGAAGAAAGACCATAATGAATGATGACCTAGCTAATGGGCTTAATGTACTGAATAAATAAAAGAACAAATAGGCACAGAACAAAACCTGGTGTGTCTCTCACATATTGCAGCTGAAAAGCTTGGTTCTGTACTAATCCAAGTAATTACACTAAGGTCAGAGAGAAACAGCCTTTTGCAAGGTATTAAGCTGACAGATTTGAAGACGAGAGATGGGCAGACAGGGCTGCATTGCGAATGTGTGTGTCTCCAGGCATCACAAGGGCATTACCCTGGGTTTTCAGATTTTGCACTATAGTTTCCTCTCACCAGAGGATGGATTCTCTGGAGAAAACTGGGTGATTCACTCACAAACTGGAGCTGCTTCACCCCTCTCACAGCAAGGTCGGCTATAGCAGGTTGCTCAGGGCTGTGTCCAGATGTGTTTTGAACATCTCCCATGATGAATGGAAACTCCATAATCTCTTTGATCTACCTGTTTCCAGCTCTCTCTCTTTGATGAATCCAGCCCTTTTCAGCCCCAGGCTTGCAAGCCTCGTCACTGACAATCATTAAACTAAGGCTGCTCTGATGCCTATGATACATCAAGAGAAGACCAAGGACCCAAATGCAAATCGACTCCAAGTCCCCATCTCTATAAAGTCCAGAAAGAGTGCAGATTGCCCCTCAACATGGGAGCTGAGCCCATGCACGCCCCGATGGGAGAAATCCTGGCACTTCCAAAGGTTTTGTAGCCCCAAGGCCACCGCAGCAGGAGCTGACGTAAGGCTGTAACCTTGGCAGGGTGGGAGAGGGGGAGAGCAGCGTTTCCACTTTGTGGAATAAATAATACCCAAGGCTTCCCTGATAAGAGGGGCTGTATCAATAGACAACTTTATTCAGAAGGTTAATGAATTGATCTGATCATTCCTGAGATCATCTATTAGTGCGGTGCTTGCTCATGAAAGGGGGCTGCCCTCGAGCATACGCTGCACATCACTGAATCGACTGTGCAAAGAAAGACAGACATGCTCTGAGAGAAAAGGAGTCCGGAGCAAAGCCTGACACTGAACAGCTGGACAGCAGCACTCATAATGGAAGGCACGTCGTGAAGGCTGTGTTATCCAAATAAATCAGCAGAGGAGATTTAGGGAGATGAGAGGGACATGTGGCGAAGATGTAAGAGCTACCATCTTATTCTTTCCCAAAATAGGCCATAAATATTCCATGGGACCCTTTGTGACAGCAAAGCATTCTAAGCCTGATTTTTATCCAAAATGAAGTGTCTCAGACACAATATGAGAGCAGTAGCCTGGAGGGAGATGCCTGCAGTTGGAGCCCTTGCTGCACCTCACACCACGGTGGGGCTTTCCCACCCCACAGCCCTTGCACCAAGGGGAAGCACCCCACAATGTGTGACTGATGGCCACCAGTGCTCACCAGCACCTGCCTTGCAAAATCCCCCATCCCACCTGGCACTAATTGGCATCCTCGTTAGGAGGCTTATCAAAGAGAGCTGGGCAAGGTCATAATGGCTGAATTATCTCCTTGTTCCTGGAAGTGACCCTGCTGAGCCGAGGCTGAGGCAACATGACAGGTCACTGTAGTGGAAGCCAGTGCTCCAGGACTGTGATCCCTTTCTTTGCTGCAAGTGTAATACAAGAAAGAGAGCAGACCTGCTGCTGTGATAGACTGTAAGGAAGCAGTTAGCCTGTGGTTTAGCAGGAGTGGTTACGTTGTGTTATTTACTGGTGTTATTGATAGGCACATGAGAGGTTATAACAATGGCCTGCCTGAACTGCATCGGGGTCAGAGAAGTTACCTAGCATGTGTTCATGTCTACTTTTTCTTTGGGCTGGATGTAATTGGTCACATGGATGTAGAAAAAATGCACTCTCAGGACACACCTGAGATCTTCAGGCTTCTTCAGGCTGCAAGGTAGGGTTTCAGTGTGGGCAGTCCTCGTTTTTCAGCTGTTCTGACAGCCCATGTTTTGCTTTGGGAGCACCGATGATCTACATTAGGGCTTGACTGAATACAGCCTCACCTCTGCTCATGAGCACTTCATCTAAACCTGAATTCCTGTAATATTTGCTCCTGTTTAGACCACTTATATGTATCTGTAGTAGTCATTTGCACCAAAGTTGGGAAGTTTCATCTCCCCTTTCAGCTACTGCAATCCATGCTGCTGTAGGACGCTGGATCAGTCTGGGGCTGTGGGTTCATTCAGTCCTCCTCCCATGACTCTCAGACTGAAAGCTCCATTGCTTGGTGTGAAAGCCTCATTGTCCAGGTCATTTATAGAACAGAATGGGCATGGAGAATCCATCCGACGGTATTCTGCTCAACAGCAGCAGATCTGACAAAACCCTCAGCAGTGTCAGCTGGGGCTAGATAAAAGCACCTGGTAAGCTCATCAGCCATAGGGTTGTAAGGTCAAGGAGGAGATAATCCCTCTGAGCCTTGTCAATGGAACAAGCTTATTTCCAAGCTCTCCCATTCAGCGATGGGGTCATAGCTCCACCAACGCTGGTGAGGAAGAGTATTCCCACTTATCCTCACAGCCCAGTACTTCCTGATATTACGTTTTGGCTCAGCCCATAGGATGCCCACCCAAAGGAGCTGTGTCCTGCTCTTGAGGAATTTATCATCTCCAACGGAGATCTCAAAAGAGAGCATACCACATGAAAGCAAGAATATTGCTGACTCCCATTGGAGTCGCACAGAACAGCGTGTCCCACTACATCTTCCTGCCTTCAGGGCCAGTCTTCCTCAGAGGGCAAGTCTGAGATTTTCCAGCTTGTGAAATATAATCGGGGCATTTCTATGCTGTCCCTGTCTTGCAGCCTTGAGTTCAGGGATGTCTTGAATTCTGTGCTCGATTTGCCCTGCTTTGATGTCTCATGGTGGGGGCGTTGTTTAGAACAGTGAAAGAAATTGCAGCTGCCCTTTGGTTTAGAGTGTTAATCATCCCTCCAGCCAGTTTAATGCATTGCTTTCACAGAGCTTTCTCCCCCTCTGCAAGGCGCAGTGCTTCTGGTTGCAAAGATTTCATCTTTTAGGCAAAGGGTAAAATAAAAACCTCAGAGTGGCATTGGCCAATAGCTTCATGAAGGGGTGCAGCATCCCTTGCATGCCTGATCAAAAGAACTGGGAAGTACACTGTACTCAGAGATGTCTCTTGAGGGATCTTATGTCAGCGTGGTTGAGGGAAAAGGTGGAGATAGCACTGGGATCTCCTATTGTAGTTCAGGTGAGCATGAGCAAAGAGGTGCTGCTCTTCCTGTAAATTCTGATTTTTCCACCTAGTTTCAGGTCACCTCCATCTTCCTGGGTGTATTGACTGTGCGGTCAGCCAGGAGCCCTGGATTCTGCAGCAAAATCCACCTCCTCCAAAAGGCTGTACATCATTTGCCTTCGTTACCTGCAATTCCGCAGGCATCAGATACTGCTTTTCCTGCTAAACTGTGCCGTGCTGTTCTGAGGGCCTCTTGCTCTGTTTCTCGCTGGGAATCAGGTAGGTATGGGAGAGGCTGCATTTGTTTCATGTCTGGAGCGGCATGAAGAAATGATTTTTAGCTTGGCAGCCTCATTGGAAAATAATTTAGATTCAGAGGAAAACAAATGTAAATTTTTGGGGGTTTAACTCACGGGGGAGTGGGGAATCAGTCTCATTGTTTTCAGCTGACAAAATGTTCCATGTGATCCAAAATGAAAGGCTGAGCTATGGATGCACGCAAACAAAAGCAAAGAGGGGGTGGATTATGCAACTTCAGGCAGAAGGAACAGTTATTGCTATCCCCATCTTTTATCTCTTATGAAAAGGGCAATAAGAAAAACCCATCTCCAAAGCCTTTGTGGTCTGGTCAAGGCTTGGTTGGGTTGAAGACCCTGCCTTCAGTCAGGGACTCAGCATAGGAACTCCCTCTTGGCCAGGAGTCCCAGCCTTAAGGTGTCCCAAGCCAGGCTCTTCTCCACCGTTCCTACTTTTCTGCTGAAGATGTTCTCTTGTAAATTAAAGCACCACTCCCCAGCCTGCTAGACTAGGGCATTGTTCCAGGATCTGGGGTGTTTACGTTCCCTTCTGTGAGGAAGGGACTATGTACTTTGGGTCAGAAGAACTCAATCAAAGGGGAGAAAATGAGAGCCATCCTCAAGCCCCGGGGAGCTCCTCTGTGCCTTGCAGCATATAGCTGTGTTTCAGGCAGTGGGAAGGCTGCATCCTCCTGTGCTGAGCGAGTATTTAACCTGGGTCTCCTACGCTCTTGGGACTGGACGTAATGATACAAACAGCACTAACTCCTCTTGCAGATCTGCGAAGCTAATAAGCCCTTTTCTTTTTTCACAGCTAACATCATTCAGGAAATGCGGTACTAATGTGTGAATAGTTTCTGGGCAACTAAAACCATATTTCCAGAGACTGCATTATTCTCTGGAAAAAATAATGATTGTTCAGGTCTATTCATGAACAGACACTTGCAGAATTAGTTCCATATATCTGGGAAGGAACCATTTCAATCTCTCTTTTGAATCTGAGCAATTGTTGGATATTAAAAAAACTGACCAGGAAAATACGATGACACTCAATTGGAAGTGCTTGGAATTTATTGAAGAAAATGTTATTCACGTTGGTGCCAGCATCATTGATAATAAGGAAAATGCAGCTTGATTCAACAAGCTTCTTCCTAATGCCATTGTATTTGCCAGTGGTTTTGCTTATGCAAAGAGGATGTGCTGCCTGTTATAAAACTGCCTTTGCCTATGTTATATTGTTGAAAGGAACCCACGTGGACGCTGCTGTGGGACCCATGTTGTACTCCATGAGGCAAAGGCCAGGACACGTGCTTGGTAAAATATAGGCTCCATCCTCAAAGGCTTCCCAAGCAAAGATAGAACCAGTTACAGTAGGTGGCAGAAAGACGAGTTGGCAGCTTATGATGGGATAAAAGGAAGCAGCTGAGTAAGTGCAGAGACCTCAAATGGCCTCCATTATGGCAAGCTTGGATGTGTCTGGTCCACAAATCACCTATCTCCTAAGGGAAGTGAGTTGTGGTAGTAGAATATGTCCATTCAGGGTGTCACTAAAATGCAGAGGGTGTGAAAGGAAAGAACTTTGAGATAAGAAAAAAATTAGGAAATACTTTTAGGACAATTGAACTTAGGTAAGAGCATGAGGAGAAGAAGCAGGAATACGCAGTGATGCAGGTGATGCCAGCCAGCACTCCTGCTTCATTTTCCCATAAAGCAAGACCAAAACACCCTATCTGAAGAAGATAGATTTGAAAGGGTGAAAGCTTATACTTTGTCTGGCATTGCATAATGTAGTTGTAGGGGGTTCTTTGTTACAGAATGTTATTCTGCAACATGCAGAATGCAGACAGTGTAGATTGAAAGTGTGATAGACATGGGATTAAATTTAGCCTTGCTGTAACTCAGGGAATGGCCCGTGTCTTAATAAAGCATGAATAATAGCATCTGCAGTTGCAATACATAACAGTAGTAATACTTGTGTCTTCAAAGCCCAGGCTGGCCAGGATGAAACTACAGGTGCTATCAATGCTCACATTCATCACACAAGATAATCAGCCAATAAAGGGGCAGGGCAAGTTATCTCTACCACTATGGCATTTGGGTGAATTAGGAAGGGTTCTGCAGCTTTCCTTCAAACACAGAATCATCTAGGTTTCATAAAGTCCAACATTCAGTATCATTAACTATTGGTTGGGTAACAGAGAATGTGAACAATTACTTTTTTCATAATGAATCAGACCTTTTCTGCATCTTGTTTTCCAGGAACTTCCTGCACAGCTTCTCACGAATGAGTTTCTGAAGCTTTTTTGTCAGAAGGATGTTGTGTTTGGTTGTATTCTTTCCATGGGTGCCTGGTGGGCAAAGTGGGCTTTGTGCTGTTGCAGGAGAGGGTTTCCTAGAACACTGACCAAGGAAGCATTGTTTCTTATAATGAACAAGTTGCTAGCAGCCAAACAAAACATTGCAAAACTAAACAGTGTGTGCTGCACTTCAAGAGGCTGATCTTGTTTTGACAAGAACCTAAAGGAAATGCTAGCAGAGGGCAAAACAAAGAGAACAAAAAGACTTCATTTCTGACTGAGCTGAGGGAGAAGAAGCCTGCCTGATGGGCAGGCCATGGACCCATGGGTTGTGTGTGCAAAACCTCTCTTTCCTCTAGGATCTCGAGGATAGGATATTGCTCTCTGAGCCCACTGGCACACGTGAATTCTTTTGCTCAGTTTGTTAAGTGTTGACCGTCCGCATCAGAGGTGCCTTATTAAGTGGAAGGTCTGCAATGAAGATCTGGTCATCTGCTCTAGGACCATTCCTGTTCCTTGGCATTTCATTCGCACTGTGTAGGCTACCTGTAGATCATCTTGCCTCACTCTTATGCTTCCATGCACATGATGGAAACCCAGGCTGCATCACCCAAACACTGACTGTTTTATTCATGGCTTATCAGGGACCACTCTTCTTGTTGTTGCCATAGAAGATCTCAATTATTAGCTGCCTGCAGTCTGCTGGAAGTGGCTCTGCAGAATTAGCTAGATCCCCATCTGGCTATTAAAGGGGACATTCATCCATCTCTGCTCCCTGTCACCTCTGCCACTGCCTTACAAGGCTACAGGCTTCCCCCAGGCTAGACTCCAAGCTAGCATCTTTAGTCCTGGCTCTGATGTTTCTAATATATGGGAAGTGCTCAAGATGGGAGGGTAACAAAACATAGGTGTGTGTGTGCAGCTATTATCAGGAAAGAAACGAGGAAATACAGAACATGGCTTTCATCATGGGTGGCATATACTGCCTTCATGATGTACACGCTACTACCCTGAAGGATACATCTCACTGAGAAGAAAAATAACCAGATGGACCGAATTTCTTTAGTGCTAAGAGCTGCATAATGCAGCATTTAATTAGAGGAATACAAACTTTGGCACAGATGAGTCTGAAAAGCAGGAGGGTCATTCATGTAGTAAAGAGCTGGTGATGAGCAGGCTGGAAATAACATGGAAATAGAGGATTTCTAAAGAAATAAAATAGTTTTAATAGTGTGGCAAATTTTACTGACCTGTTACTGGAGACTGACTTTTTGCCTTTTATTTGATCTTGTACAAAATCAGCTCTTTCAGGTAAGATCCTTTCAGCTCTAGGAAAGGAATTCCAAGCCTTGCTGAGATGACAGACATTAGAACTGAAAATGGTCTTTTTCTTTCACATAAGAATTGAGCTTCATGGAACTATTGATTTCTGAGCATAATGCATCACAAGGTACTGGTCTGTGTCCAGAAACTGGCCTGCTGGCTTCCTCTCTCTTATTGTGAAGCAATTCTCCGTCCTGCTTTCTGAACTCTACGCTGAGAGCTGTTGTTATTTCATTGATAGAATTCATCCAAGCAACTTGCACCTGGCTTGATTTTTACAGCTCTCCCTGCTGATAGCTGTAGTGCTGAGTTTAACTGCAGCATCTCAGCCAGCTCATGATTGGAAAAGGGCTGGAAAGTCTTTCCCTGATTGACAGTTCCAATTCCCTGCTATTACAGATAGGCACACCATGTCACATTCATCATAAACTCAGTGAGCTCCAGCATCAAAAATCTTTTAAGGTAACCCTAGTGACTACTTGTTTCAGTAGAAGTTTGTTCTTAACCTCTACCCTCCCCAAAGGAGTTCTGATTATTTGTACACTTCCTTTTGTGCATTGTTTTGTTTTCACAAAGACAGGTCATACGATGGGTTCTTGTAACTCCTTTTATAAGTCTGACACGTAGTTAATTCTTTGCTGTAGGTGATTAATGCTCTGGCAGAGCACCTGGAGTGGGGTAATATACAGAGTGAAATGGAGAAATCAGAACTGATGTTGATTTGGCCCCAGTACCAAGTCAATGGTAAGGTACCTCACTTCTGATCTGCTTTCTAATGTAACAGTAAAGACTACAGGATGCATCCTGGCATTAGAACAGAATTTAACAACTACCTCATCACCGTAGCATCTCACTACAGAGAGCTGAATTTCTTCCACAGAGAGCACACACCGATGACTGCAGCACACCACTGTGTTTTGAAGAGCATTTCCAGGCATGGGTGAGCCAGACTTTGAATGCGCTAATGTGCAATAAACAAGTGATCACCAGTACTTTATGGTTTTCTCGCTGAGGAAAATTTCTAGAAAGCAGAAAAAATTATCTACAGCCAAGAAAGGTGCAAGTCAGAGGCTGGGAACTTCAGAACTTGCTAGGCCTGTTTTTGTTTTTAGGTTTTGGAAGTGTCCTGGAGCCGCCTTGTGCTGCCATAACCTGATATTCTTACAACCTTGTAGGGAATGGTACTGATGGGAAATCCACCCTGGCTCAGCATTTCAAACATCCTCAAGTTACTTGATGGTTTCTAATTGACCAACATCCAATTTGTCATAAAAAACTGTGCAACCAACTACAAACAGGCATTACCAATATTATGTGTTTGGGAGGCGCAAATCATATGCTGTCATTTTCCAGCTTGGTGTTAAGTCAATATCTAAACCAGATGCAGTGGTGGCATGTGGTATTTTTTTTTTTTTTTTCTAATGAACTACCCAAATAGATTAATGCTTTTGGTCTCCCGGTAATACAGACACGTGGGAACTCATCAAAGATATACTCCCCTCATAGAGACCACGCATGGATCATGAGCTATTCATTAGAGAAGCTTTTGAAACTATGAGCAATTTCTACTCTCTGGAAGAAACGAAAGTCACATATCAGCACAGGTGACAGGAGGAGAAGGGATCCCTTGTCTCACAGGTGAGGAGGGACACACTTGGTTCTGCTACATGGTCAACCCCTGCAGAGGAATTCAGAGGCTGTCTGGATGCATGAGTTCTAACTGTGAAAAAGAGGAAAGCTAGAGAAAAAAGCATAAAAAATAGTAAGTAAACAATTCCAGGACTTAAATTAAAAAACAGCAACAAAGTAGGCCACCAAAACCAGCACATTTTGGTGGGCAGAACTATATTTTCATGGGAAACACATCTTAGACTTCAGGGGATGATATGAAATAAAAACATTTTTTATTTCCAGTTGTTGCAATCCAAATGCAATTACATTTTTAGGAGCTAGACACCAAAGCTTGGAGCCCAAACCTTAAAACTTTGACTTTGCAATCAGTGTAGTTTGCTGTTGGGCTCCCTAACATAACTCGGCAAAACTTTTAAGTAAAAACTTCAGTGCAAGCTCTGCCAAACTAAACTTGCAGAAACAATGACCATCTGAGGCTGCAAGTCATAAGGCTGCTCTCAATGTTCAAGGGCTCTTCAGACAACTGTAATTGGGTGGTCACTACAAGGTCATGATGTCTGAGATCGTTCGCAGTCAATACAGAATCCCTTGCAGAGGACCTCGGGGTTACAGCACAAAAGAGACATACTTACTCTCCGATTAGAGGAAGTTTATTTTACTAAGTCAACAGAAAAAATACAAGCACGGAATGACTAGAAAGTCTCAAAGGATCAAGGATAAAATGAACAAACAAATCTGCCCTACCACTTCATGACAGTGCATACGCAGGCAGCAGGGACTTGCTGCATTCCTCGGGACATAAAAACCCCAAATGCACGTATGCCAGCACAATCATCAGTGTGAGACAGCTGACCTTTGTAAGTCCACCTTTTCTATGGTCTCCAACATGGCTCTCTGTGCTGTCCAGGCACCAGAAGTTTCTTTTCAGCAGATCCCTTGCATATGAGTCCTACTGAGCCTTAAATAGAGGCACGCCCGCCAGTATTTTCATGAACACCAGTGGATGTAAGCAGGCTCCAGAAATTAAGAAGGTGCTTTGCAGAACTGAGCCTGCAGTCAGCAAGCAAGTGGATCCCCAGTGACATGCACCACTGGGGTAAGTAGATTGATACCTGGAACTTGCCTCCTCTTTTCTTTCCTGAGACACAACAGCCAGCACTGCCTGCCTGCCAAGCAGAGGAGTAGGGTGGAAGACCCTTTAAAGCACTGCCTACACTCCACAAATTCCAGTCCACATTTCAAAGAATGGAGATGTTCATCTACATCTCACAGGTGTTGCTTATTTCTGTGCCAGAGGCTGAGGAATTACACGTGCATTTCTTCAAAGCCTAGTACAATATCCATAGCATTCCTGCATTTTGGGGTCAATGATAAGTCTCCAACATACAAGATTTAGTTTTCTTCTTTTTACTCTGTGAGATCTGTCTAAGTAAGGCTCTAGAGAAATAACTTTTACAATCTGTGCTGGTCATGATCAATATGAATGTCTTCTACCAGCATCGTTTTTGAGGGAATAGATCAAATGCCAGCTATTTGAAGTCCTACTCCCCTTCCTCTCTGTCTACTTTTCCTTCCCCTGCACTCTCCTCCCCCGCAAGAGAGAAACAGGACTGTAGATCTGTGATCCATCAAGGATTTTACTGTTGGCCTCCACCTATTCATGAGCACTTCTGACTACCTGTATCACTTCCAACCTTTTTGTGCTAAAATCTTCAGCATTTCAACCAATCCAAGGCTTTTTTTTTTTTTTGGCTTGTTTGTTTGAACTGTAAACTCTTTGAGTTGAGGATTGTGTACTTCTGCCTTCGTGTTTATACAGTGCTGAAGACAATGGAGTTACTCTTGGTTTGTCATTAGGCACCACCAAAACAAATCTAATGACAACAGCCTGAACTACCTGCTCCCACCCACACCCAGACATGAAGGCTTGTAAAGTATCTCATCACTGCTGACAGTCCCTCTTTAACGTGAAACAATAACCACCTTGAGCACCAGAATTTTAAACATATTTCTCAGAAAAAAATTCATTCACATGATAATGTCTGCACACCACGATCTGCTCAGAGGGAAAAATGTGTTTATGGATGTAGATGAGGAGCACTCTCATAGATGTGAATATGAACAGGCTGTGCCATGCAGGTAATTCTATTCTGATGTTGTCAGCTCTGGTAACCTTGGGTACCAATGATATCAATTATATCTGCGCTACACATGTAATCCTGGGTACCACGGTCATCTTTATTAACTTGCATGGAGAAAACCAAGCAGTGGCTTTAGACGATTCTGGGTTTGTTGGCTGCAGTTGCAATGATCCTGGCAAAGGAAAGGACTGCAGGGTTCTGAGAGGTCTGGTATTACCATGGTAGGATCTAGGGGCACTTGCTGCAGTAAAGCTTCATAAATCTGAGTTTGTCACTTTGCTATATTTGATACCTTTCCTTTAGAACAAAGCTGTCTGTTTGTTATGAAGGGCACTTGCAGTAAATGGTGAAAAATCTCAGGTACTTCTGCTCCAGGGGAGCTAAGCAGGTGACATGTCAGTCAATGGTCCCTCATTGTCACTGCTATCTCTCATTCCACTAAGCATCAGTTCTGATTTGGTCTCTCCCCAGATGACACAGTGGCTAGATTTAGATGGTGAGTACACATCTTATCTATCGTAAGTCCTATAAATAGTCATCACATCCATGTACAGTATCTTACTGGGCTATTTACAGCGTGATCCAAAGCCCCTTGAAGCCAATGGAAAGGATTCTACTTACCTTACAGGGCTTCAAATCAGGCCATTACAGACTCCTCACCTGTAGGACATATGGCCACGCTCTTCCAGACCTATCACAATGTGCATGGTAAGCCATGATCTGTAATAGGCTTCCATGTGGACCTGTTGATTTTTTCATCTGTGGATAAATCATCTCAACGGAAGAGAGGATAATTAAAGCACCGAATGGAAGCAGGCAGTTAGAAGGGGGATAGGAGCCAGAAGGAGTCTATCTTCTGCTTTGCTGACTATTATAAGAGAAAGATTAGAGAGAAAGCTCTCTCTAAGGAGATAACTGTTGGGAGGCACCGAGTCCTTTGGCTTGAAGCCTGTTTTCTGTGTTGACATGCACTGGGTGCATCTATTTTCTTTGTTTAGTGTTTGTTATTGTGTCACCTACCTTTAAATGGGAATGGCAAGTCCTGAGGGGATGCTTATGCTCAGTCCTTCTACATAGCACATGTACCATTAGAATTAGGTTCTGTAAACTTCCTTCAGTGAAACTCTCAGAGCAGATAACACTATACTTTCTACAGCAACAGGAAGGAGGGACAGGTAAATGCCCCAGCTTAAAGGACTGGGTGACAAGCTGTTCTGTCACTCCCTTTCCAGCCCTGGCTCACTGGGACATAGAATCATAGAATCATAGAATTACTCAGGTTGGAAAGGACTTCAAGGATCATCAAGTCCAACCGCAGCCTAACCATAGTACCCTAACTCAAACAACCCTCTGCTAAATCGTATCTCCGAGCACCACATCCAAATGGCTCTTAAACACATCCAGGGACGGTGACGTAGTTTAATGGGCATGGTAGTGATGGGTCATTGGTTGGACTTAATGATCTTAATGGTTTTTTCCAACCTTAATGATTCTATGATGACCTATGGTAGAAGCCAATGAAGAGAGTGTTAATGATACCTGCATAGTGCCTGATGGCCCTACTAACCCAACAAGATCCAACAGAGTGGTTCCAGCTTGAGAGAAATTATAATTCAAATATAAATAAAAGGAAGTGGTATAGGGAGAATGTTTAAAAACAAGAGTTTTGGCCAGAACTCTTGATGATAGCACTTATCTTTATCCAGTTTCCTGTAGACAAAGTGGGAGTTGCATGAACTGAAGGAGATGATAAGGAACATCTTCCCTGCCCATCTTACCATGCAGCAATGAAAAAGCAGAGATGGGCATGCTGCAGGAATTTTCATCCCTCTGTTACTCAGTGTTCTGAGTCAAACAGGAACACATTTCATACCCTGACCTCAGTAGGCAGAAAGGAGGCAGCCCTGAACTGCTAACGAGGGAACTGATATCAGTGTAATGGGCCACATATCAGCACAGGACTGTGGGCAGGAAGAAGGCCTTGTGGGGTCTTGCTGGTGGGGCCTTGCTGGTGGGGCCAGGGTGTCAAGACAGCCTCAGTGTTACGCTGAGGAAAAGGAAAAGGGAATACAGAGAAGAGGCATGAGAGTCAAAAATTTTCACTGCAAATGGCATGAAGGGAGACCTGACAAAAACAAACACACCAAGATGAACAAGGGAGAGCTGGAATCAGCTGCAGTTGGGGAAAGGATATGTACAGGATGAACAGGTAAAGGAACAGGGTGAGCAGCCTGCCTCTCAGAGCGGTTACCAAAGCTGTCTGCAGCAAAATAAAAACAAAAGAAAGGTCAAGGAAAGAGGCCAAGAAGTAAGGTCCCAGATGGAAGAGGTGCCAGAGGTGCTGAATGCTGAGGAAAAGGCTGTATGAACTCCCTCTCACAGGGCTGGCAAACCTGTCCTGTCTGAATCAGTTTGTGCTCTGAAGCAGCAGGGTTAATTTCCTTTTCTGCTGCAATCGTAGCAAGTCTAACTGCGGATATTATTATTCATATTAGTATCTAAAAAAGGATATGGTGTGGAGCAGCTGGAGCAGAGCTGTGGAAGGTGAATGATGTTAATAATGTTTTTATTGAAGATTGAGCACTGAGTTTAGGTCTTTTCATCTTTTCTACAAATGAGACGAGCAGACAACAGAAGAGTGTATTAATAAAACTGAGTGACCCTTCTGGAAACTGTGCTTCAGCAATCACAAAAGGGCAGGTAGCTGGATGCGTCCCTTGCTGCCAGCAGCCAGCATTCTCATTAGCCCCATCCACAGAGAGGAGACATCATTCCCTTTACCACAACCTCGACAAATCTGTCATCTTTTTTTGTGCTGAAAAGCATCTGCAGATACCTGTCTTCTCCAAGTGGGATCTTTCAGAAAGTGGGAGGCAGCCCAAGCAACCTCAGACAAAACCAAACCAAGCTTGAGGCAGTGCACTCAGTAGTCATTCTGGAGAACATCAGTGTTAGTTTCTGCAGAACTACGGGGTCAGAGGCTTTGATGTCCTCCCTGAACCCTTGGAACAACATCGGAGAAGTGGGATGGTTTACCAGCACAGGTGATGTATGTCATCCACTGCCTTTAATACTGTGGAAGTTACTACTTCAACAGACAAAATAAAGAAAAAAAAAATGGTCACGAAGTGTTTTGGTTTAGTTAGAAACAAAACAAGTCTATTGTTTTGTTTCTTTGTTTTGTTGCTGAAACTTTTTTTTTTTTTTTAATTTATTCCAGTCACTGGGAAGCTTGAAGTCAACCGTAAGCACAGTGTGGTGATGAGTGAGAACCATCTTAAGCTGACATCTTGGCCACCTCCCAGATCTGGGCCTCATGCACTCATCCTAGGGGTGAGTGGTTTTCTGGGACTTCTGATGACGTTCAACTTTGCAAAAACGATGAACTCCTCCTCGGAGCAAAGCTCACGGCTCAGGTAACTCCCTACCCCAGGCATGTTCTAGCCCCCAAGCTAGAAAGTAGTGAGTTAGGATTTTAGAAGAATCTTGAACTGTTCCAACAGGTGGTAAAGGAAAAATACCATCTTGAATGGCTCCTTGAAGAGCAGAAGACTCCAGTTCACTGTTACGTGATCCTCTAGGACAGCTGTTTCCTCAGCAATTCACAGGAAAGATTTCACCAGCTCATTTGTGTTCTCCATTCCACTGTCTGCGTTCATTGTGTTATTTTTGAATGCACAGTCCAGGGTTGCTTTGGCGTTATTTACGCAACCCTTGGGGAGTCTGATCAAAATCCAAGTCCCTGAGGAAGACTTAATGATAAGGTTTAGGGGGTTCTTTTCTACTGAAGTTCAGCGCCTCTTCCCCACACTGCTTTGCTCTTGACTGATAGTAGGCTGGTCAGTGCAAAGACAGGGAACGCAGCCAGGGTGGTCACTAAAGCCAGACTGAACTCTGTGGCAACAAATGCCCAGCAAACAGCAAATTGCCTGAGAGAAAGCTCTCCCACTGACATTTATGGGGAATTTCTTCATGGATCATCAGATGAAATTGTTTAGTTAAGCCCTTCCCTTCTCTTTCTTTGTTTTTTCCCTTGGTTCTGACACTTGGAAAATGCATCTGGATTTTCTAAGGATGTCACTGTTTGGGTTATGATATTTGGGTCAATGCTCACCTACTGTTTACACAGAATAAAAGGTTCTACTTCTGGGGTAAGCAAATTACAAAGTCCTGGATGCAACCCATTTGCCAAGATACACAATTAGAAGAGATGGGCTTACAAGCCTAGCCTGTCCAGAAGTCCTCTTTACACCAGCTCTGGGACATCACTCCTTTAGCTGTAGCCTGCTCCAGGAACTGCTCCTGTGGCTCAAAACATCCAGGGTAAAGACCCTTGCTCCTTCCCCTGAGCCTTCTTCCCTGCCTAGTGCTGGCTAATGCTGTTGTGCTACTACAAGTGCGGAAGTCATCTGCTTCATGCCAAGCAGTACGTTGACAGATTTCCTTTCAGGTGCTTGATGAACTCATGGCTGGCTTAAAGCATATGGCAAGTTTTACTCTTCCTAATTGCCATGCCCTTCTATAATGAAAAGAGCGGTAGGGAAATTACCATTGCTCAGATGACTCAGGAAACCAGTAATGAGAAGTAGAATCTCTCACTACGGTGTTACCAGATCACAAGTGAGTTAGGTGTGTTTTCATGACCGGAATGAGCCAATCCAAGTCAGATTTTTTTGCCAAGATATGTAACATTGCTTTTCTGCCCCTGCCCATGAGTTCCCTTCCCCCCTCCTGTGCTAGCTGTAGGGCTCACACATCTGGGAGACCAAGTGCTCGAGGCTGATCCAGCTAAACACTCCAGTCAGCAGAAAACAGGAAAAAAGGGAAGAGTTCCCTCATCTGAGTGCTCAACTGCACAATCTCCAAGGTGCAGAGGTGATGAGGTGGGAATGAATGATGGAGGGCTGAGTCACCACTTGCAGAGGTAGTACTGAATTAGATTGCCTTAAGCCAACGATGAAAGCAGAGAAAAATAAATCAACAAAACCAATATATTTTTCATCTAGGAATTAAAAGTCTATCCATTTGTCATCATTACACTGTCTGAAGTCTTTATAGTAATTACTACAAACCTAAACGATGGGACTCATCTCTACTCATTTATCTAGCTAGTTTAAGCTAGTTTCTCAGATCTGTCTGCTTCACAGATCCCTCCAGTCAACAGAGAGAGAAGCTTCCAGAGGAGGATGCATCTTATCCAAACACAGACATTTAAGGAGTCTCAACCATCCTCCAAAGATGCTCTTGAGTTTAGTGAAAACTTGAGATCTGTCTCCAGAGTAGCTGCATTTTACATCCCATCTTGTTCTTGCCTGGATCAGAAATCCCTACACTACAGGAACCAGGCTGAACAGTGCAAGTGCTTTCCTATTGATATATTCTCAATGAAAGCAAAGTGCTCTTCTCCATCCCTCCTGTGCTGGGACTGCACGTGCAAGGGGCCAGATAATTTCTTCAGTGTGTTTTGGATCAGGCTTGTTAGGCCAGCAGCAGGTTCACAAAGGTAGGCTCTGTGACATCATAGGGATCATCCCAAAAAGAAGCTGACATCATAAATGACAAAGCACTAGACAGAAGAAAAGTGCCCAGCTTTCTGAGCTCCATGTGGGGAAATGAGGCAGAAGTATATCCTTCCAAAGAACAATTGATCTGGGGGATGGGAGGAGGAGATATGATTTCATTAATAGTTGTTAACAGCAGCTTTCCCTCCGGAAGTTTTTTCTGCTATCTTAAGGCAAGGTCTATGCGTGTATAACTTAAAAGATCTGGTATAGAGATTTTGATCATAATGACTTAATTAAATGGGGTGTTTTAGGAGCTTAATATTACATTGTTGCTGATGGCTGGCTGATTGTTTTACTTGCCTTTGATCAACTGTGTGAGTGGAGGGTCATCCCAATCACCATGGGCCTACAGTATCTGTCATCACCCCTCCTTCCTATTTGTCTTGCGTGTGTATGCAGAAGGCCTGCTTTTGATGAACTGTGAAAAGAAAGATGAACTGTTGTAATGAAAACATTCCCTCCCCAAGATCCTCTTTAGACAACGTTCAATTGGTTTGACCTTGTACCCCCTTGCAGAGGACGGTAATGATTCCTGCAGATGGCTGGGTCATTCCTTGGACACTTGGGATCAAGGGAGCCAGATTCTCCATGCCCATTAACTCTCCAGCTATGTAGGCTGCAGCTGGGAAATGCAAGAGTTGCATGGGCTGACATACCTGAGATAGTTG
Source organism: Gallus gallus (assembly GCF_016699485.2). Classification (NCBI taxonomy): domain Eukaryota; kingdom Metazoa; phylum Chordata; class Aves; order Galliformes; family Phasianidae; genus Gallus; species Gallus gallus. Next base: position 30,198,485 of record NC_052534.1, read on the forward strand.
CCATTGAGTCAGTTGGAGTCCTCAGATATCCTGGGATGCCTATTTATACTGAAGGGACTTCTCCTAGGTTCATGGCACATGCACACTCAGTGCACACCAGCTCACCAAGGAGGGCTGGACCTCCTGGGACTGCAGAGGCACAGCCTGGGGGAAACTGGTCAAGCCCGACCTTCCTTGCCCAACTGCCTGCAAGCTTGCTCATGGCAATATGCACAAGCAAAATACATACCTGCTGGTTTAGCCCTGCTTTCCTCATTCTTCCTCTACTTCAGAAGTTTCTTGAAAATGCAGACTTCGTATGTGTGGCAGTTATAAGGCATCCTGACACTTGGGCACAGGCCAAACACTGACCGTTTTTGCTTTGTCATGCTTCAATGAAGCAAGAATGCCACTGTTTTTCTTTGAAATGGCACAGCTACCAGCATCTTGATACCTACAATAAGGAGTCTTTTGCCAGATGCTGCTGTTTGCAGCTCAGGCTGGCGGGGTGGGCTTTTCTGCCTACCTTTGCAGCACGGGTCACATAGGTATGACCCATTTGATCAGTTTAATCACATTTCCTTCAATTTCAGGTGCTTTAGATGTTACAGCCTGAGCTGGCTTCACTTCTTTTGGCCTTTATGGTAGACACATAATGGTTTAGTCACCTGAAAGACTGCAGCCTTGTCACTTGTTCAAAGTCAAGGGCTCTATACCAGTTTGACTGGTCCACATTGGATATGAGAGCAGCCAGAATGCTTCACCTTGTGTCAGGCCTAGTGCACGCTAACTCCACAGCTTGCCTGCAGTGTGCTTAGCCTACAACTCCCCATCAGTGTTCCTGGAAAGCAGTACTGCCAGCAGAGGTTTTCAGATTTGTGACGTTCATACAGGCGGAATTCCTCCTTGGCCTTTAGAGATGTTCTGCTTGAGCAAGAGCTGGCAGGAGTGGCAGCAGAGAAATTGAGCACAGCATTGCCACGCTCCAGACCTTCTGCAGACCAAGAGATTTTGATCGCACATAAGGAAGATGTTTTTACAGTAAGAGTGGTGAGGCACTGGCACAGGTTACCCAGAGATGTGGTTGATGCCCCATCCCTGGAGACGCTCAGGGTCAGGGTGGACAGGGCTCTGAGCACCTGATGGAGCTGTAGGTGTCCCTGTTCTAAAGTTACCTAAATGTTGTTGAACAAGAGAAAAAGACATCCCTCCAGCCAGCATCTGAAGCAGTACAATGAAGCTACAGCCTTGAGCTGCACTTGTCTGGCTGCTGTGTGAGTAGCAGTTGGAGGTGCGTGTGGCAACAGGCATCAGGAGATTACTTGCTTCAGTAACTTGGGTTGGGTGTTCAGTACCCAAAGTAAACACTCCAATTGCAGGTTTGTGAAAAGACTTAATATCCTTTTCCTTTTTCCTTCTTTTTTCTTTTTTCTTTTCCAAAGAACAATTCGGCAGCATCTTAAAGCATCTGTATGACCTGTATGTACAGCACAGAGAGTGAAACTGAACTCAGTAACTGTTTCACCAAGCAGCAACTGGAAAAGGATAGGAGGAACAATAAGGCATTTATGCAATGCTCCATATGCATCAGCCTCAGCCATCTGGGATCCAGGTGATCCGTGCTCCCAAGGACATCCCAGACACACAGAGCGTTACCCGGGGCTGACCTACGCTCACATCAGTTGCATTCATGAAACAACACAACCAAAGGAGGTGTCCATGTCTTGCTGGAAGGAATACCCCGAGATATTAAAATGACTGTTTGTCCAAAAGTATATATATATATTAATCCACAGAAACAAGATTCCAAAAGAAAACTAAACACTGAACTTGGTCAGCTGAACTATGTGACAGTGTTCTCTGAGCACTGCCTTGATGCCAGTGCTAGTCTAGGCAGAGGGAGAACCTTATCCTTGGTGCATGTCAGCAGATCAGTCCAAGAGTTCCATGCATATCCCAAGTATTGACAGCACCAAGTATGGATCCTGCTTGCACAGAAAGCTCTCCATGTTTAATTTGAAATTAAGATTTTTTTCATTCTGATTTTTTTCAAAACAAAAATGATGGAGCTAAAGTTCTATGCAACCAGAAAATCAATGGAAAAGAAGGCCCTTTGAAAGCTAAAAGCTTCAAATGCACTGCTGATCTTCAAAACTTTGCAGATAAAAGAAAAAATATCCGCCCATTTCTGGATTTCATTGAAATCAGAAATTGCATGCTCTGCACTCCCATATGAATGTCAAATCTTGCACCTCATCAGCATTTATCATTATTCCCACTTAAAAATGAATCTGTCACAGATGAAGTGGAAGGTCGAACGAGCTCATTGGCCCCTGGCTGGTGCGTGCTTCCCAAAGCTAAATTCCAGAAGAGTACACAAGAGGACAAAAAGGATGCAGAAGAGCAACAGAAAGGAGCTCAGCTCGGGGAAAGAGGAGAGCTGCTTTCTGCACGGATGTCTGAAATGCCTAAACCAGCCTGATGCTCACACCAGCTGAGCCAAACTCTGGCCTCCCTGGGGAGTAGCATCATGGTGGCCACAGCCTGGGGAGCTCCAGTTCAATGATAACCAATTGTGGGGCTGTCCTCTAGGAAAGCATCAGTTGCTTAATGTTCCATTGTTAAAAATGGATGGGATTAAAGAAAAGTAAGGCCTAAAAATACAGGCTCAATGAACTTGCTGAGAAGGCGGCTTCTTTGCTGGATCTTAAACCCTTGCTCATCTCACAGTGTTTGTTTCTGTGAAGGTGTGCATGCCGTTGTTCTACACACATCTAATATATGCATGGCAGTGTGCCTCTTGGCTTTTTCTTTTTATTTAATCTTTGACTTGACAGCGTTGGAACTTGCTTCTCTGTGAAACTGGAGAAGGAGGGATTGTTGTGTGCGTCAGGATTTGCTATTGTTTTGTTTCTTTCCCTTTTATTGAGTTACATAAAGAATCCCAGCAATTCCTGGCTGCTCCTGAGTGCTCAGGTGTCCATTTGTTTATTTTTGTTGGACTCAGGTTGTACTTGGTGCAAAGACCACCACATTGGCCACCACTGGATGGATGGTTTAGGACACTGATGAGGGCAGCTGGCCCAGCAAGGAGCCTTATTTTTACAGCAGCAGAGAAACCTGCCCTTCACTTTTGTTTGGTTGCATTTGTAACACCCTTCAAGTGTTTTTAATTTGGGATTTTCTTCTAGATGATCTCAGGATGAACAACTTCCCCAGAACCCTCCTCCCATGAAACAACAATTCATAAAACCAGAGAAGTGCCCAGGAGCAAAATACCCTCCAGATAATTGAGAGCCAGCTTTGTGAATTTCTGCTTTGATAACAGAAATCATACAAAAAACTGAGCTGGAAGAAATTTTTAAGGTCATCTTACCCTTCCACCAGCCTCCAGATAGGATCTGCTGTGCTGAAGGTGCTGGATTTCAGATAGTTATCTCAGCCATTGCTCAGACCTTCCCATGGCAGTGTTTTCACACAGCTAATCATCCCAGCAATTCATGAGTCTCACAACTGGAAAATGTCTCTTAACATCTCACCTGAATTTCCTTTGTTGCACTTTAAGCCCATTACTTCCTTTCCTGTCCCCAGCAGACATGAAGAGCAGTTTATCCTTCCTCTTTGCAGTAGCCTTTCACATACTTGAAGGGTGTTATCACGTCTAACCGTCTTCAATCCCCTAGACTAAACAAACCCAACTCTTTCAGTCTTTCCTCATAGCTCATGTTTTCTAGCCCTCTGATCGCTCTTGTTCCTGCCTTCCTGCTGGACGCTCTCCAGTTGGTCAACAACTGTCTTGGAGCCTGATGCTCACAAGTGGACACAGATTGATTCAACAGGTTATTTCAGGTCAAAAACAGAGAAGAGTAATTTCGAAGTGGGAGACCCTCACCATTAATGACCTACTTGCACCAGCTGCAGCACCTCTGTGAAACTTGGCTCTGGGTCAAACTGGCAGTCTCCCTGAGAAGTGGTATACTCACAGATGAATATCAGCAACTCGGATTCATCCTGGAACCTAAAAGGCAGCTGAAGCCAAAAAAAAAAAAAAAAAGACAAACAACATCCTCTCAATAGTCTGTTAGTAGAAAACTCAGGGACAAATGACAAATGGCATTGTCCTGTTGTCACAGAACAGGGGCTTCTTCCTTTCCATTTCCCAACGCTTATTCTTCAGCTGAAGGAACATGCAGGTATGTGTAATATTGCACTTGCGAAAAGTCCAAAGCAAGCCCCAGGAAGACTTGTCTGTACATTCAGCACAGTGCAAAGCCTGGAGGGAGGTGAACTCACTTTGGAAATCACGGCATATTGGCTTCTAAGCAAGGAGGATGGACTTATTCACTGGACCATGCTGACACAGCTCTTGAGCTCCTGGTCCTGCTGCCAGCTCTATGGCCAGCACTGGGATCCTTGCAGCACACTTCATCGTATGGTGTGGAATTGCCCTAAGAAGCTCATTGGGTTGTGGGAAAGGTTTTTACTCCTAGAGTCAGTTTTCAGGGCAGAAGGACTTCTGCTGTCTGGCTTTCTTGTCACATTGCAGACTTTTTCCCTTGAAATTGCTCTTTCCAAACTAACCTTAATACCCCTCAAAGAGCACTTCATTAGCCAAAATCTTTCGCTTCTGTCAAGAGAAGACAATGGAAGGACGTGTCAAAACAGCTATGCTGCTACACCTCAGGCAAGGCTCAGCTCTCTTCTGGGGAACTGCTCCATTACATATTGGCTAGGATTTGTGCCAAGATTTGTCAGTTAATATTTGCAAAATTTAATCACAACAGCCCAGATTCTGCATTGCTTTAATCCCATTGAATTGTTCCTTAGTCCGTGGCAAGCGCCTCCTGTTTCAATTAGACCGTTCATGGTTATGGGTGCTTTTGAATAAGAAGGGATCAAAACCTCATTCTAGAAATCTGGTTTCAAAATGTCTTCATCCAAAAGAGGACTGCATTTCAGCTTCTGAATTCATAGTATATTATAAAAAGGGAAGGTTTAAATGAATACCATACCTGGACCATTGTAGCAAATGACTGTGAGGACCAGACTTGCTGAGAAGAGGAGATGAGTGCAGCTTGGCTCTTTGCAATGCATCTCCCTGGAATTTTCCTCCTTTAAATGAAAGAGAGATCAAACCAGAAAAATAAGCAGGTCCTACTCCAAGAGGCAGGATTGCCTCCTGAGTGCCAGATAATAATAAACGATGTGTTTGTAATCCAAAGCAGAGAGACACTGGCATTTTCTTCGACATCAAATGCAAAAAGGGAACAAATAGTTCTGTAAAGTGCTTTTACAATGCAAGGTGAAAGATCTTTCACAAGAGAGAGAATACTCTCTGGGGACGGCTGTTTGTATCTTTTCATTTTACATCAGCGTGAAGAATCTGGAAAAAAAGGAGAACTGTATACGTACCTAATAGCACATAATTTGAGGAAGAAAAGAGATGAAACTACTGTTAAGAAGAGTCAATTAAAAAAATATACCCAGGAAGGAGAAGAGACTGAAGGGGAAAAAGCTTGTAAGCACTTCTTTGTGCTGAGGTTTTTTATCTCAGCCCAAAAGTTCCTTCTGAATGGAACTGCACAGAGGGGAAATCCCACCTCCTCCGGGAGGCAGCCACTGTGGGACCTGGCGGGTGCTCCTGGCAGCAGCAGCACGGGGCTGCCAGGGAAGCAGAGGATCCGTGCAGCCCAGCTGGGGGAAATTAATTCCAGCAGAACAGAGCTGATTCAGTTATAATTTGACTAGACCTCTCCTCCACAAACACCACATGCCCTCCAGAATGATATGAGAGCAGCTCCAAAAGTAATGCCTTCTGTGTTAATAGGTTGGCCCACAACATTAGAGGCAGACGTTGGTGGTACAGCAGCAGAGGTTGAACCTTCCCACCAGTATTCCATTACATGTTGTTGCCGTGTGACAGATGGCAGCAGAGGAACAGTCTGACACAATGGCATCTGACGTGGAAGTACGTAAGAAGCAAAGGTGTGTCACTGAATTCCTCCATGTGGAAAAAAATGGCACCCACTGACGTTCACCAATGACTGCTGAATGTTTACGGAGACCAAACAGTGGACGTGAGCACGGTGAAAGCTGGACAGTGTGGGCAACGTTTTCCTAGCAACAATGCCATCGTAGCAGCTGGGAAACAGTGGGTCACTTCTGCTGGTGCAGATTTTTATGAGCATGTCATGCAGGCTCTTGTTCATTGCTGGTGAAAACACAGAGCTAATGGTGGTGACTGTGTTGAAAAGTACTGTTTTGTAGTTAAGAATTTGCTCTATCAAATACTGTTATTGTGCTCTTTGTATCTGTTGTGGTTTCCATGAAAATGAATAGGAGGCACTACTTCTGGAGTGACCTACATATTTCATGCAATCGTATAGTCTGGGCTCAGTCCTGTGCCCCATCAGAAGATTAGAGGGCAGGATTAAACTTTGTGCAGAACATTTTACCTCTGTGCATCAATTCCACCTTTTAAAAAGTGTGACGAGCTTTATTCTCTGGTTATTTCCTAAAGACACAGGTTGGCTCAGCAGTCCTGGCTTCCACTGGAACACCTGCTCTTTACAGGCTCTGCTGACTGAAGGACAAGGTAATTAGGTAACTTACCCAAAGGTCACATGGTGAGTAAAGTAGGATTAGCGCTCAAGTTCCTCCTGGCAACTAGTCCTGTGCTGCGACAATTAGAAAAGGTTAACCATCCTCTTTTAGCTTTTGTTTTCCATCTTCCAGAATGTGGCAGCACGTACGCAGGGCTGGGCTGCCTCACATTTCCTCAGCACTATTTTGGAAAAAGAAGAAAACACAAAAGAAAGCAAACAAAGAACTCACCCCTGAAAGAGCTTTGAAAAGCCATCGTATCTGGTAGGATGTGGCGCTTAAGAGAGAACGGAGCAAATACTGGATTAAGCTAAGCACACTGAATATGAATTCTGGAAAATGACCTGCTCCCTCGATAATCCCCAAAGCAGCACACACAGCCACTGTGCAACGCTTTGTCATGCTGCTTCCTGTCTTTGCTCAGAAGCCAGCCTGGCTTCCTTGCCCATCTACCCCATAGGTGAGGCAAACATTAGCAAAGGCTCTGCTGGAGTTGTCCTGCCTCAGCTCCTTCTTGCCTGAGACTTCTTGTCCAGGTCCCCTTGCACAGGCATAAGACAATGGGAAGAGTCCCATTGGTACTGGGTGTACCCCACAAAACGTCTGGTTCCTCTTGGTGGGTTGTCCAAGGGCCTGGGCAGACAGCTCTTCTTGGGCGCAGCCAAGTGCTGGTCTTCCTTCCTTGGGGAAGTTTAGTGCTACTTTTGTTAGGACAGCATAAGTCATCTAAAGGACTTCTGCATGTGCCACATGGATGCCCCTTTAGACACAATTTTGGTGGCATCTAGATAAGAAAATCACCACACTCTGTGCTGTCTGCTCCCAAAGCCATTCAGTGGGACTCTTCCTATTGGCCTATGCAGTGTCTCTGCAAGCCAGGGACCTTGGCTGTTTCCAAGAGAGCCTTCCACTTTCCAAAGAAGGTGGACCTCCAGAGTCCTCCTCCGGTCCCTCCAGTGCCACTCCTCCCTCCTTCTCTTGTTGGTGACTGAACACAAAGGTCAGCTGCTTACCACTGAACGCATTTCAACCACAACCTTCAGAGGACGTGTGTGAGACAGGCTCACCTGCCATAGTCCCAGAAGGTTCATCCTGCACTAGGCAGTGTAACTGGGTGATGTATTCCTCTTTCCCACTATAAATATAGCCCTAGGGTAAAGGGTTGCAATAAAAGAAAATCCTTTCGCCTACTGCACTATGCAGTGGCAGTGCAGTCATTTATTTCCCTGCCTGCTAACTGCTTGAAATTCAGGTAGCTCTATGAGCTGGGAATTTACTGGATCATTCATCATAAAGCAGCTGTTTCAGAGTCAGACAGGGACCACAGCTTCCCAAATACTAGTTGTCAGGATTTGCATTACTTAAATTCGCAGTCATTGAGAGTATTTGCAAAAGCGAGCCCTATTCCTAGGCTGTGAGTGGGACAGCTTGACTTTAAAGAGTCAGCTCATATTTCTTATGTGTTAGAAAGAGCACCTGTTTAAACTATGTAGATCTGACGAACAGTGGGTATGTTTTGGGCACTGACCCGTTAATAGAAAGGGTGGGGCTTTGCAGTCATTAACAGCAATCAGCAACTGAAACAAACACAGTGAAATAAATCAGCGTTTTCTTTAATCCAAGGATAGGCAGGAGGGTGAAGACCAGGACTGAAATAAACTTCCAACACCTCATGTCTCATCCCCAGTTGCTGGCCCTCTCACGTGCCAAGAGTTGAGACACACCGAGAGTTGAGAACCTCAGAAACATCGCTGTTTCTATTCCTGCAGCAGTCCCAAGCACTAGTTTGTTATTAATGACTCCGAACTGGCAAAAGAGTCCGGAGCAAGACATTATAATCAGAGCATCTCACACTAAGATACCATACTATCCACTCTAAGAGCTTTTCGTAAACCTTGATTAAAACTCTAAGAGGAAAGGGCAAGCTTTCTCTGTGCATTTTTATCAGCAAGCAATGGTGAGTTTGCATGTTTTGCCACCTCCTTGTCACTCACTGCAGAAGTACTCAGAGGGAACATGACTGCCCATCTGAACCAAAGATTTCCCTCAGCCAACTCCCCTGCAACCACATCCCCTCACGAGTTCTTTCAGCAAGACCCTTAGATTCTACCACTTTGGTTCTACCATTCATAAACTGATGTGCAAGCAGCTACATCTGCTCATCCGCCTTTGTGAAAGCACCCATCCATCAGCCACCTAAAATAAGCAGCTGGAGTTACCCCTCACCTACAGCTCTGAGGACATCACCGAGTTTGTGTAACCTTGGGTGGCTGCCTGCTCCTGGGGCAGTCCTGGCAAATGCAGTTCTCACCTGCTCTGTGCATTAGCATTGTCCATCTCAGCGGCCCAAAAGGTTGGGTGCAGGGTTATGTATGCCTTCTGAAATGGGCAGTGATCTCTTCCACGGCCACTGAGCTCAGAAAGCATGCCCTGTACCTACAAGACCAGTCACCCACCAAAAAGTGAAATGGCAGAAAGCACTTGTGTACAAAGCGCTCATGGCATTTGCACAGGGCCTTGACTGGGTGCTGGACACATAATACTTCTGGAGACTCTGTAAGTCATGCACAGCCCCTGCTGTATCACAGCCATGTATGGTCACTTGTGACTTGGTAATGTCATTAGAGGTCACCAGCACCACCAAAAATTCTTCAGCCTGGAATTGTTTTATGAAAGATCAAACCTTTCAAAAATAATAAATTTTTCACTACATCAAAGACAGTTTACTAACATTCAATGAAAACCTTTTCCTTAGATTCTGGAAGAAGGAACGAGCCTCATAAAATAATAAATATCTTTGCATTTTATCTCCTATGCCTCTATCTATGGAGGTATTTATATGGCCCCCATAACTGGTCTCTGGGCCCTTACCTGACCTGATTAGAGAACAGATCTACTAAACAAAGCCATGATTTGTGTGCACACCAAACTGGTCTTCTTAATATAGCTTTCTGGAGGAGAGACAAATTTGCTAGGGAAGTGGAGTTAATAAGAAATGAGTTGCTGCAACAAGTTTATTTGTTGTAGAGGACACTGTTTGGTTGCAACACGTTTTTTTTTTTGTTGTTGCTGTTTGGTTGATGCCATGCAATTTAAAGAGTTTATCCCTTAAGGGCAGACAGAAGAGCCAATCAAAACACCGGGGGCCTGAAACTTCACTATACATCTCATCTTTTGCAAAGCAGAAGCATTCATATACCTGAGTCTCGGCCCACTGGTGAATTCCCCATGAGTGGGGATATCAACAGAAGAGATCCTACAATCTCTTTGCAGAGAAGTAGGACAAATGAAAGTGACCAGACCCATGGTGCACCGCAGCTACCCTACATGCCAGAAGAGGCATCTCTGTCCCTTTGCCACTGCCTGGTCCAGTCCCAGCCTCGGGGCTGCCTTGTCCCTGTAGCCATGCCCTGTTTATGGGAATGGGGGATGAGTGCTGAGCCTCACTTCTACTTCAATGGGGACTCTGCACTCTGCTGATAGGAGGGAACAAGTTGCAACTTTCCTGAGAGCGAAAGGCCACTGCCCTTGGAAGAGCACCTGCACAATAAGTCGTTTTGGAGGATTGCTGGGCCAACCTGGGATGCTGGAACTTGTAAGCTAGCAGCACCAAAAGGTATGCCATGCCCAATCTCTGAAGCAATACCACAATCTGCACTGCTCTCCAAAGCAGCACTCTTACACTTCCAGATGATCTCAGACAACACCTGGGAGGCCCCAGCCACTGACTCGGAGATGCCACTTGAAGTCATGGAGGGGCTTAAGAGGCCAAGAGACTTTTTTTGCAGGGTTTACTTCTTGAAATGCTTTCACCCCATTGAAAGATGGAATGCCAAAACCAGGCACAAAACCTCTCAAAGAAAGCCCTTCCAGGCTCCAGCTCAGCATGCCACCTGCCGTCATCATTTCTCCAACTGTTCTCAGGGGGCTCTTACAGCAGACGCATTGGGCTGCAGCCAAGTTGGCATGAAGTTTGCATGAATCTTGAGACATTTTATGACCTTAATAATGTTTAGCAGAAATAAGCAGGGCTGTTTGCAGCTCAGGCCCAACCTAGTTAAAAGCATTTCTTAGCAGGGTGGTGGGCACATAAATCAGTGTCTATCCTCTTGCCTCTCTGTCATTGACCTTTCTGTGGGAGGAGAAGCTGCACAGAGACATGCGGATTGCAGAGTACGCTCATGTGCCATTGTGCTGGCACCGTATCCATTACGAGCTTCTGCCCTTATTCTTAGAGGACATGTTCCAGTAATAATATACCCCAGTGAACTTTTCCATTATGAGATCATGATTTCTTCCATGGGAGATTCAGTAACACGTTACAATTTACTAGCCTTTAGTTAGCCAGTAAGAATTTTCTCACTGCAGCAATGCAGTGCTGCACTTTTCTGAAGTGATAAAGTCGTGTTCAACCTTTTAAACAGAGATTCACTTCCACTTTTACACCTGTGAAAAGGAAACTTTTCTTGCAGAAAACTGAGCCTGCATTTTCATATACTGCATTTTATACACCTGATTTATGCTTCCCGTCAGACAGCTCTGAAGGCCAAATACTTGGACTGACAACCATGAAAAAATTGTGAGCACAGGGACAAAAAGCAAATGCTAATTTTGCTACTGAGATCTCTGAAAGGGAGATTTATACTTTTGAAAATGCCTAAAAAGAAACTCATGATGTTGCGAATAAAGCGTCAATATATTTTAACCAGGACAGGGCATCACTGTTGATTTATATTGATGTAATATAATCATGCTTGTTACAATCATTTCAAAGGGAAGATATTCACAGAGAAGTGCAATGGATGACTCAGGTCTTTGTCACAGCAAAACAATAAAAACTGCAGAATTTATAGCTGTATAATCAGGTTTTTATTAACACCAAATGTAATTAGATAACAAAGTCCATCTCCTAAGCCTTTTCTCAAGACTTGATCTGACCAAAGTTCTTCCCTCAAGAGGCTTTGTTTAGCTCAGATCCTAGATTGCATGAAAATGGTTCTTGGTTAGAAAACTGCACCCTACAGAGAGACTTAAGGAACTCTATCTATTTGGCTGATCAAAGAGACAGCTAAGAGACAACTTGATGGGGTTTAAGAGTGTCTGCGCAAAAAGCATCTAGAAAGAGGGGTTCTTTGCTTGGAAATGTGTAAGTTGAAGTGTGAATAATTAAGAGCAGAAACAAGCCTTTAACAGTGAAGGCATTAGCACTGCAGTAGATTCTCATGAGACTTCCAGATTTTCCATTCTTTGAGGTTTTTCATAGACAACATCTCTCTCCCGACCCCCCCCCCCCCCCCCCCAAAAAATAAGGCAGATCATTGGTGGGGCCAAACATAAAATAAAAAGATTGACTGCATGAAAAAGCTACTGCTCATGGCTTGGCTCAAGTAGGTATTCACATAAATATTTCTAGAGCCCCAATCCATTGCCTTATCTGCATCAGTAGGCTGCAGATCCCATCTTCATGGCCAGTCTTGAAACATGCCTAGGCACTGGCTCTGTGCAGAGGTGGAGCCTCAAACAAAACTGCTTTGTTTTCCAGCCATTACCCCATTCTTCAGGACCATGGCTGACTGGAAGATCTGGTGCTCCACTGTAAGTTTAGAGTATGTGGTTGGTAGTTTGAAAATGTAATGGGAACATTTAGCTCCTTTCTCAGTATGTGAAGTGCACAGAAGATGAAATTCAGATTATAAAGATCTGCACACATTTCTTTCTCTCAGTGTTCTCTCTATGCCGGAGTAATTTTAAGTTTGGGTCAGCTCAACTCATACATCAGACCTGCTCCCAGTATGAAAATCACACTGGATTCTTCCTTCTCCCCAGAACTGATTCTAGGTCCTTGAAATAATCTCACAAGAGTCTTCTTCAAATAGCTTTTTTAATCCCTTCAGTTCTTTGCCCTGTCCTATTTCCATTCTCCGACGCTCTCTTTGTAGATATGAGCCACGTTCCCACCGACGTCATTACCATATCAATTGTTTGCTCCGAGGACGGTCATTATGACTCCGTTTGTCTCTGTTATTACTCGTTGCCCTTAGACTGGTGCTAGAGGCCTTGTCGGCACAGCCAGAAACAGAAAACACTGCGTGATAGGGCAATGACCATAGCAACAACATCACATTAATCAGGGTTTGTACTCCGTGTGAAGACAAACTTCCCAAACCATCAAACTGTGTGATACAAGAGAGCATAAAGTTCCCTATCAGTTGAGAAACTACAAATCCCCCAAATATTCACTCCTAGACCTTCCTTCTGCAGGTGAGAGCATGAATTGGCCTCCAACAGGTTAACCCCTCATAACACTTTCAGAGGATAATCAACACTTAATGTCACGGTAGATGTTAGAGCAAAAGACATCTGAGCCTTCTGAAGCTTTTAGTTTGCAGCCCTCATTGGGTGCTGATAATTTGGTTTCCCTCAATTTAGGGAACACGATTCAGACAGTTAAGGCTGAGCAGCAAACCTTACAAATGCCATGGGATTTCTAGAATTTAGGCTGATTCAGGTATTAGGAAAGGAATAATATTGATTGGTATATGCATATATGTTAAGAATAAATAAATGCGTACTTTTAAAATGGATCTCATCATTTGTGCCCGGAGCATGATTGTAAGCTGATGATGACAAAGTGCACCTGGAGCATCTCTACCATTGCTGATTTGTCAAGGTGGCAACACCCTCAGGGGTTAGGTGTACCTTTGAGGTAAGCAGCTCATGTTCAGTCACTCAACATGGCTGTTACTACAAGGTAACTGCGAGTAGAATCATAGAATCATAGAGTCACTGAGGTTGGAGAAGACCAGAGAGCAAGAGGAGACCTCCCTGGGACTGAAAGTCCACTGTTTTTGGTTTGTGGACATGGCGTATTGCCCACAAGTCACAGAGTTCAACCTTCTTGGACAGTGATTTGGGGATCTTAAACAAACAAACAAAATCATGAAGACATGAAGAAAGGCTTCCTGAATATCGCCACTGAACACAGCCTGTGTATTTAATGATGGGCTGCACCTTCCATTCCTATCCATCAGCAAACCTTCCTGAGTGCTGACACTAAGATGCTATCACCAGAAATAAAAGATAAGATAGAGGGCATGACTCGCAGATAATTCAAGGTAAAAAAAAAAACTTTCCTTAGAGAAGGTCACAGTTCAAAAGGCATTTGTTGAGATGGGACACCTACGTGAATTACTTTCTGGAGTTTCAGCAGTTAATTGAATGTAATAAGAAAATCAGAGTAGCAGACTGAGCATCAGTATGCCTTTATTTGTGGAGGACAGTCTCAGGTGAACTAGTGAACCCAGAGCAATATGACCGATTGCCTCCTGGGCAGCCACAGTGGAACTTTTTGATGTTGTTTAGAGTGCAAGTGACTGGTTCTTTTCCTGGTCCACTGGGGACCTTCCAGGCAGCAGGTATTTTCTCAGTCAGCTGGATATGCAGAATTTGAGGTTCACTCCCTCTGGAAGCAGGTGAGATCTGCAACACAGCTGCTGTTGCCTGCTGTCCTCCCTGCTGCCACAGTCCAGGGCTTAAGCACAGGTGGAGCAGCTGTGTCACATGCAGGGCATGTGGTATTTATACTTCCTATGATTGTGACATCTAACAATATAGAGCGTTATACCTGGTAGATGTGTATGCAGACTTAATGCGTCTCTGCTGTTGCTGTTTGCATCAGCACAGGTCAGCGAAGGATCCTTCTGGGGTGCTACAGTTTCAAGTGTGGCTTCACAAGGCGTCAAAAATACCAGTCACCGCAGTGGTATATCGTACACCATGCTGATAGAGCTCAGGCTTAATGCCTGCTGGTGTCACTTGTTGCTCGCAGAGCTTTAGGGCAGCTCTTGGCTGACACACGGCTGAGGGATGCCACAAGCAGAGGGGAGGTGGAGGAGCAATGCAGCAGTAGGGCAGGACAGGGATGATACCAACAGGCAGACAGACAAACCACTGGTGCTCTGCTGAGAGAGGAAACAGCTGAGATGAACATTAGTACAGAGATGGAGTCATTGCAGAAACATGGCTTTGAGGAATGCCCTGCGCCCCGTCCTCTCTGGAAAGAGCATGGCTAGTTCCTCAGTCTGGAGGAGAACACTTTGATGCTTTTGGCTTCCCTTACCTTGAAGAGGACTGGAGCTGTGAAGATGTTGCCCTGCTGAACAGCTCTCACGGCCAGGATTTTTCTGCATCTGCCTCAGTTTGCTTTCACATACTTAGAACAATACATCTGCAAACTCTCTGATCTTGTCCCTCACAAGGTTTGAGGCTCAAAGCTGGCACTCTATGTACTGCCAAAGGCAGAGGGCTTACAGCCCAAACAGAGCCAAGATTGCTCTGAGTTTCTACAAAACTGAAGGGATAGGCACAACCGATTTCGTAAGAGATCACGCTGTTCCTCCAGATTCAACTCCAGCCCTATGCAGAAGAACAGAGCTGACTAAGACAATGTGGATATCTCTGAATGATGTCCCTGGGCTATGTTTGCAGGATCCTTGACTGCACTGATGTCTCTATGAGGAGGGTGAGAGCTACAGTCTCGAGATACGTGCATGGTCATTAGTTGGGCCAGCTTCAGCTGTTTTGTGGTATGAGAAGGCTATGCACAACACTTGGTGAGGAATTGTCCATGCTCAGTGGAAGCAATGCTTTCCATTTATCGCAGCAAATCAGATATAATTTCTTTTGGGCAGCAAATTAACTCTTCTTCTGTCACGGTTCAGCATTGTGGTATGGTCCTGATGGCTCCTCAGCACTGCTTCAGCCACCAACTCCAGACATTTGGGGTCCAGTGAACCACTGCCATCCCAGAACATCTTCCACATGCCAGTACCCCACTGTCAGTCCTGAACAGCCCTGCACAGCTCCAGGGAAGCTGCAGGCTGCCTCCTGAGGGCCCTCTAGCATCATTAAGATTAGGGTTAAAACAGTAGCAAAGATTTTTTTTTTTTTTTTTTTTTTGGTATGTGTGAGATAACCTCTAAAAGAAATGGTGCTATGAAAGCACAGCTCTTGCAAAGTATCCAGACTCCATCAGTAGTGCACAGCATTGGTCATAGACTGCCTCTGCAATGAGCTGGACTCCCACAAAGACAGATGTTCTATTTTCATTGTCCCATAATGTAACAGGAAAAGGAAAAACAGAAAAAGAAAAAGGGGAAAAAGAAAGAAAAAAAAACAACCAAAAAGAAAAAGGAAAAGAGGAAAAGAGAAGAAGAAAAAGAAAAGCACCATTGAAAGAAGACATTTCACATGAGGCAGGGCATGTTGAATTCATGTGGAAGGTATTGGCCATATGGTCATTTCCATTTCAGAAAACTCATGTTCAGCAGGATCCCAAGCGTACACAGACAAAAACGAATGATAAATGAGCATCTGCTTGCTTAAAACCCAGTGTTTGACATAGTTTGTTTTCTTAAGCAATTAAAACACATCTTGGCAGTCTCCATCCCATTCCAGAAGGGGACTAGTATCTCTTCCTTTCACTTTGATTAAATGTTTGCTTTGATAAAATACTTAGTAATATGCTTCTTTGAAAGTTAACTCATTCACAGAAGAGACCTGACTAATGGAGGAGGATTTATATTTTTGGGGGCCTCTGTCATTTCTTTACTCCTCTCCCTGAGGCTTACAAGTTTCCCAGCAAACTGAGGTTACTTTGAGAAGAGATTACCATTCAATTAAAGCTGGTCAAAAAAATTCTCCTCTGGTCCTATATCATCCTAATGGACAACTGAAACGTCCACAAGTGCTGCCAAGGAATAGCCCATTAATCTCTGAAGTGGTGCAGGTGTGTTTCTTAACACAAAGGGCATCCTGTTTAAAGAGAGTAGAAAAGCCACTGATATACCAAGTGGCTACCATAAACCTCCAGATTCCTCCTTCAGCTCCTCCGGAAACATATCAGTGTGCAGGGTTGAAAATCTGCCTGCTTTTTCAGAGTTTCCCCGTAGGTAGGCTCCAATCAGCAGTAATTAAAACCAAAATAGGCTAATCACACTGCACTCGCAAGGGTTCCTAACTTAGCGTGAAAAGCCTATTGGAATGCACTAATGGTTCTTCTATTTTAAAAGGAAACTGGTTATTTGGCCCAGCCCAGCAACATGAAAATTCAGTGGGTAAGAAAGAATTTTGTGAATAAACAGTGAGAAGTATTTCATTTGGCATTGACTTGAAGAACTCTGGAGAAGCAGCCATTTTGCTGAAATATGGTATTTACGCTACTTTGACATTACACTTTGTTTAAATACATTAAGATAATTTAACCACATCTGTGAGAGGCCGAAATGCTTGCTATTCAGCATTTCCCCATCTGCAGATTGTGTGGCCTTGTCTGGAATCGCAGAGGTCGGGGGAGAGACAACGACTGCGCTGCCTAGTTGGATAGCGTTCATTTGGATGCCTGGGGACTGTAGAGGTGGCCCAGAGACTTCTGCTGACTTTAGGCAGCACTGATCCAGGTCTTCAGTGCTGCGGTTTGGTACAAGGCTTCTCATTTGGAAGCACGGTTGAAAGATTGCAGCATTTACACTGAATCCACTTCTGGTCTACCCTCACCACAGAACTGGGTGAGATCTGATAGTCTGTTAAAAGAGCCACTGTTTTATTACTTTCTATCCATCCTACTCCATCTGGGCATGATATTGTTCTTAAGAGAAGGATGGATTTTCACAGGAAGAAAGTCTGTGTATGAGAGTATTATTTATATTAAGAAATAATAGCTCTGACATGCCAGGGTGTCTTACAAAAATTGAGTATTGAAAAGGACAGGGTAAATTTTGCTTATGCAAAACATTCTCATCATTTTTTTCCACTCAAAAATGTAAAGGAAAAAAAAAAAAGTCTGAACTCTGTAACTTCAAACTCGCTATATAAATAATATATATGATGGTGCTACCAGCAGGGTTACATTCCCCTTGTTCAGAGAAGGCCAACTCAACATGAGCCCATTTCTGCACCTTGAGAAAGGCTGAGTAAAAATTGCCAAATATGCAACGCTCCTCAACTCTGACCTGCTTTTAGACTCACATCCTTAAGAAAAAGCTGAATAGATGACAGAAAAGAGCAAAGTGGCACTACTGTTCAGTGAGACAGCTGCCCTTGCAGCACATTCTGTCTGCAAGTGTGATGTGCTTGAACCATGAGGTGGTTTAAGCATGACAATCTGACCATATATTATAACAGCCTTAGCAACACACACGCAAACAGTAACTTCAATAAACTGTCCAGGTGAGATTGCAAGGCTCGTCTTCCATCTCCTGCTTAGGCAGGCTGAGAAGGGTGAGCAGGGCTTGAACTAGTCTCTGAAACTGGGGAAATTTAATCCTTAACAGATCGAGAAATATCCCCCGCGCTTGGTGCTGTGTGACAGTAGAACATGAGGCACTTGAAAGAGAGCATGACCTGCAGGATGCTCCCAGCATCTGCTGGGGAATATACATCCCAGGGAAAGCACAGCACAAAAATGAGGATGCAAGCAGTATCAGGCAGAAAGGGGAAAAGGAAAACCAGAGACCTCTTGTGCACTGCCTGCTTCACAGCCTTTCCTGACTTTCTCACCAGTTTCCTTTTCTAGCTGGAAACTTCTCATGATTAGCTACCAGCTGAAGCCACATAGCTAAACATATGCGTAATTCATTCGTGCATATAGAGCTAATTACATGCTCCACTGGTTGGCTAAAGGAATTCACACATCCCACCAGCCAAATAATTTTGGACCAGGAAGTTTAAAAGCTAAGGAGCTGATTTTACCTTAGCTAAAATTTTCAGTAAAAGCATGACTGTGAGAGGAAAAAATACATCTAGCAAAATTTGAATGCCCTTTAGAAAGGAAGCATCTGAGCAAGTTTGTTACAGATTATGTCCATATGGCATTTTGCAGGCAGGTGTGAACTTGCTCTGTCTTCATTCAGAGCTGGCCGAGCACGAGGAAGTCTCGGACAAGTGAGGTCATTCACTTTGATTGTGCATGCTGTTAACACTGCTGCAAGCTCTCCATCTGAGGCACAGGGAGACCTTTATGTCTGCCTGTGCAGCAGATATTCATACAAGAGCATCCACCTTTAACACTGACACAACTTTGCAGAGAATGGGGCTTTGTTTGAGAAGAGCCAAAAACTATTCACTGCCTGAAGAGACCAAGAAGGAATTCATATTTGATCCTATTGCATGGAGCCCTCTGATTGTCATTTGTTGAAATGGCCAATAATTGCATACAGCACAGCTGAGTGACCAGGCTAAGGCTTTCTCAGAAATCCAAAGGCGCAAAAGTCAGCTGCTAAGTCCATATGCAGGCACTTCAACAAAGACAGCTTGATTTTCAAGCCCTCCAGCTCTTCCCAGGACAATTAGAGATGAGCAGCATTTGAGAAAATTGCCTTTCAGGTGTATGGCTATGGATCTTGGACAGCCCTCCACAGGCACC
Source organism: Gallus gallus (assembly GCF_016699485.2). Classification (NCBI taxonomy): domain Eukaryota; kingdom Metazoa; phylum Chordata; class Aves; order Galliformes; family Phasianidae; genus Gallus; species Gallus gallus. The sequence goes on from NC_052534.1 coordinate 30,217,488, forward strand.
ACCATTGGCAAATGCCTATGGCATGCCAGTGTGAGTAGTATAAGATGTCAGCCAGCTGGAGCCATGTGGAGGAATTGAAATTCTAGCCTTGTTGCTCCATGTCTAGCCACCAGATTCTGACTTGTTTTTTGTCTCTTCCTTCCTCCTCCTCCTCCTTCTCCCCCACTCTCCATTTCAGTTCTTTTCCACTGCTCTCACCCTGCTGTGGTCTTTGACCTGCTCTCGTCCTTCCTGGTTTCTTCCTTGAGAACATGCTCTTGCAGAGGAGAGAAGACAGAGTGAAACATTAGACTGCATGTTACGATGATTAAAAGGCATGTAAGAAAACCAAGGCTGTCATTTTAATCTCTCACTAATGTTCATTGGCATGTCTTTGAGATAGGGTACTGTGCTGACAATAGTGATGGACAGGGTGTGAGATTGGCCCCTTGAACCCAGGGGCCTCCCAGGAATAGATCATGTCTAGACCTGGTTTGCATCAAGGACCAAACCGGATAAGCTGATTAGCCAATTAGAAATAGTTCAGCTAGTGGAGTAGAGGGACCAAAGAGACCTGAAACTAGAGGTCATGTGGATATCACAACTGATTAATAACCCCGCAGTGATGTGGAACATGGGAGGGGCCAAAGCTGAAAGGGGAAGAGGCAACCAAGTAAAAAAACAGGAGATGAACAGAAGTTTTTTTGTCTTTGTGCATTTTTTTTTTCCATAGAACCTGAACAAGAAGATCAAACATCACGCCTAAATGTGGAGAACCGTGATATTTCATCTCCTACCAAAATATTTCAAGTACGTCCTTTAAATGTCATTTAAAAAAGTGTCTCACTCCAGAGCCTTCATTTCCTATCTTTACCAGTGGTAGCTTTTTGTTGCTATATTCCCGTCAGTCCCTGCTATATAAGGATACCATTAACACTAAATATGGTTTTCATCATGAAACTCCTAGAATTTTCCATTGTGGGCACCATTAGTCAGGGATCATGTGAATCATAGGAGTTTAAAATTACTTGCTTGGAACATTGTTGAGAGCAAACCAGAACCAACATAGAGGTGATAATTTCTAATAAGTGGAAGAAATGCTAATCTGAACTCCCTTTGGGAAGGCACCAAAATCTGGGACTTCCCAATTAAAAGTAATCAGGCTACTGCTTTGCACATTGCTTTCCAAGAACACAAAAGATCATGACCTTTCCTGCTACGTGCCGGTCTGGCAGGATCGTTTTGCCCACCCTCATTGCCTTTCATGCTGGCTGAGATGTAGAAAAAGATACTCCCTCAGCAAGGGAGGACACGCTTGGCTGCTGCTGCTTGCTCAGTCCACCTGGAGACAGCATTACTCGCAGGAATGCGAAACGAGGGGCACACAAAGGTGCTGATCCACTGCCTTGTGTCTCACACCTGCCATGTTCCCTGCTCGCATCACCATGGGAGTCAGACTAGATGACCCTTAAGGATCCCTTCCAACTCAAATGATTTCAGGGACATAGGGGAAAGTGGAGGTCTGCCCCAGCCACCTGCAGGCCAGTGGGTGTCTTTCATTCAGGCATACCTGATGTATTCAGGAATTGGCAAGCAAAACGTCACCAAACATCCCCAAATGAGAGAGAACAGCAAGCTCCTGGTGCCATGGGAATACCCGTTCTGAGCATGTAGGAACAGCTTCTGGGCATTTTAAGGAAGGGGCATGCTCAGAAGTTGTATAGATTCAAGTCAATATGCAGGTGGGTAGCTCCTCTAAGTTTTTATATTTTAAATATTGGCTTAATCTCTGTGGTTCGTACACCAGAGATGTGCATTCAGCTAGCCAGACCTTTCAGAGAGGCTGCCCAAATCTGTCTGTGTCTGAAAATTACCCTAAATGAAGGTACACGTCTAATTTGTCCTTAAAGGTTTTCCAGGATGGAGACCTCTTTCCCAGAAAATCTTTTCCACTGTGCCTCTCTATTTAACCATTGGGAAGGTTTTCCTAAGTATACCTAAGGTGCATTTATCCCGCTGTATTCATGTGATTAAATGTGCAGATGAGGATAATAGGTCATTTCCTTTTTCCGAACACCTCCACATCTTTTCAGAAGGTGCAGCGCCCAAAACTGTGTTCCCCCTGAGGCCTTCCTAGGTCTGAGTAGAAGGTGTTGTCCAAGGTCTATTTCCAACTATACCCCAGGATAATAGTTGACATTTTCAAAGAAGTATGACACAGTTGGTTCATTTGAGAACTCCTTCGGTGATCCACCTGAGTTTTCTCCTTTAATTTTCTGCGAATTTTCTACAAATTCTTCCTCATTATGGGCTTCTGCTGCTGATTATTCCTGCCTAAGTGTATGCCTCGCGTGTGTCCCTGTTGAACTGCGTTCTGTTGTTTTGTTTTCCAGAGCATTCATCCAGTTTGGCAGGATCATTTTGAATTCTAATCCTGTCCTCTGTCAAACTCACAAGTCATTCCTGCCTTGTGTCATCTGTAAATTTAATAAACATTCTCAATATTCTATCATGAGGTCATTAGCAAAAATATTCAACACTAATTCCAGATGGTCTCTTACATTTCTGGGCAAAGCAGAATGTGTTGAAACATTTCCTTGACTGACAATTCCCCCCATTCGTGATACTGCTGAGAACTTTGGATCTGGGCTGTGTGGTCACCAAGGTTAGGAAAAACTCTTGCATGTAGATGAAGTGAGCATTCTTACTGGCATGGCATGCTATATTTCTTTTCCCAGTTAAAGATCTGAAATAGCTGTATGCCTTCCTAACCTAGAAGAAATAGATAAACTTCTGCTTAGTCAGACAGGCAGTCTGCTCCTTCATCTGCATTTGCTTCTAATGGTGTCTCTGCGTCCTCAACTGATCCCCATTATTAAAACCTCATTTGTGCTACTTTTAGTTTGGAGAAAGAGTCACTACTGATTTCTCTGAGCAAGTGGTGGGTTGAAAGACTTCAGAATAGTGTCCCATGCACTGGTACACACACACACACACACACACTCTCACACACAGAAGTATGAACCTCACAAACAAGCATTCTTACCTATCAGATGACACAGCAGGATGAGGAAGATGTGCAGAGAGTAAAAACCTTACGTGCTCACACATACACCACAGTAACCTAGAGGGAGACTTGGAAACTATGAAACCTGAGGCTATTTGTCACAGCATCACTGAAGAATCACAGAATCACAGGGTTTGGAAGAGATCTCTGGAGAAAAGAGATGTAACTTCCTGCATAAACATCCTCTGAAATCCAGAAGACAGATGGAGTGGACCTTGCTGAAAGTTCACAGAGTTGCAAAGAGGATGCCACTGCCAGAGTTGGTTGGAGTCTATTAAAAGTCTTGTTGGGAACAGAAGATTTTAGCTAAATTAAGAAACTTTGCTGAAAACATTTCAGCAGCATACCATCATTCCAGCATCCTGGAGTAGGAAAGGATAGTAAAGGAAAGTAAGTCAAGGAAAACTTCCTTTCCATTTGGGTATCAGCACTCAAGGGAGGGAGCACTGTGAGAGAAGTAGTCTGAGAATAAGAAGGTGGAAGGCAACGTGGGAGTTACAATGAAAAGGTAGATCTATTGATTCTTGGGAAGTCAAGGCAAAAGAGGAGAAAGGCCAAACCCATTGGGCCTCAGAAAGGCAGATCTCAGTAAATTTAAGGCTAGCATAGGGAAGGAACAGCCTTAGGAGCAGGTAGAAAAGAAAGACTTTGCAACGTAGAGGAAAAGCTGTTGTGTTACCATACAGTTTAGTAAAACATCTGACTCCAGAATGATGGTAAAAAAGTTGAAGAAATAGCCTTAAAAAAGTGTACAAAGCAAGATCAAGAGATAAAATCCAGGTAGTAAATGAATTGCTCTGCAGATTGTATAGGTAAATTGTAGGATGCTAAAAACAGAGAAGGAAATTTTAGTTAGAAAGGATTATCTGTAAAACCGATTGGTGGGTTAGCTGAACCTGAAACTGCAAAGTCATGCTGGTGTGGAAAAGGCAAATATTACATGGAAGTGTGCAAACAGGAATTCAAGCTTGCACACTATTAAATGTAATATTTACGCTGTTCTGGGAGGGCCTTCAATGAAATATTATTTCTTAAGCTTAAGGCACACACTTCCAAAAAGGTGAAGAATAAGATTTGCCATCTATGTAGAAAATGAAGTCTATGAAAGAAAACTAAAGAATTAGGATTACTTACAGAAAATAGACTGAAGGAAAAGCAGTAACACTTTCAAAGTGTATGTGATGGTTGCAAAATTAAAGGGGATCTGCTCTTTTAATTGTGCATACAGAGCAAAGCTGATGGTTCCATCGCTACAAGAAAAGCAATCTAAGCATTTGAAAAATGTCTTCCAGAGGCAAGTATATGAATACATTGCTTGAATAAGACATGGAATATCCATCCCAGCAGGTCATCAGGACCAATTAATAGATACTTCTGTCAGGAACGATGTGGCTGATTTTGCTTCAGAACAGAGAGAAGAGCTCTGTCACATTTTGAAGCCCCACTCCCACTTCCATGCCCCGTCACCTCCACCTGGGAAGAGATACAGCAACAGAATTAGAATTGAAAAGAAACAAGGAAAGAGAGAAAGAAATGGAAAGAAAAGAAAGGTAGGAAGGAAAGAAAAGGAAAGAAGGAAGGAAGGAAGGAAGGAAGGAAGGAAGGAAGGAAGGAAGGAAGGAAGGAAGGAAGGAAGGAAGGAAGGAAGGAAGGAAGGAAGGAAGGAAGGAAGGAAGGAAGGAAGGAAGGAAGGAAGGAAGGAAGGAAGGAAGGAAGGAAGGAAGGAAGGAAGGAAGGAAGGAAGGAAGGAAGGAAGGAAGGAAAATGTGACTCTTTTGCAGGTCATGAACTGCTGAGTATCACCATGCTATTTCTCCAAGACCGTACCTAACCCCCTGCAGGTACCTATCTCATCATCCTTGCCTGCACTAGACCTCTCTTTCAGCTACTGGCCAACTTGATGGTGCAAAGAAACCCCACACCTCAGGGACCCTCTCTCTGCACTGTACTAGCCAAGCCATAAGATGCTGTAGAGTCAGAAGGGAGCAAATTACATAGGGCAGACAGCTGCTAGACAGCTGCATCAAGCTTTCTGACCCCCTGTTATATCTCCATTAGGTTTGTTTGCATATAGCGCTGTACAAAAAGGTTAACTAGTGGCACTTTGAAGGAGATTTTTTCTATTACTCATTTTCTTCTTTAACTTGATTTGCCTTTTATTTATTTAGCTTTCCACTCTCACTTGAGTTTGCAATAATTTAATGCAGATGTTCTATCTTTCTGTAATTTATTAATGCTAACTTGCTATTCCCTCTCTTTTCTATAAATGTTTTTCAAATGCTCACACTGACTGCGTGACTTCCCTTGCCTGCCTCCACAAGACTGGGAGCTGCAGGCTTGCAAAGAGAAAATGCACTGGAAGCATCCCATCAGCTACAGCACCGCACGCAGCTGGAGGCAGCAGACCACTCTTGCCCACAGACGGGAAGCGGGTAATGAGCTCACCCCAGCCACCCTGCACATACAGGAAACCTCTTACGTTAAGCAAGAGCATGGAGCCATGCAGAAAAGATGCAGAGGGTAGGGAACATGGTTGGGATTGGGCCAGAGATAGGTAGCTTGTCCTGCGGATCCTCAGCTGACTCATTTGCTTCTCTCTGAGAGGAGAGAGACTTCTGGTGTTTGTACAGTCAGTGGGAAAGCGTCCCCCTTCAAAAAGTCACTGAGGAGGCATCTGGCCACTGATCCACCGAGAGCAAGAGGCAGTGAGACACTGAGGTGTTGACACTGCCCTGCGTGCCAGCTTTCAGACAGGACAGTGGGGCAGGGATCCTCAAGCTTTTGCTGAGATCCTCAAGCTTTTTTTACCTGACAAAAGACTTCCAGTGTCCCAGCCTAAGAGATAGATCCAAGCAGCTGGTGGTTACTGGCACTCCATAGACATCAGCAGTATATCAAACACCACCCATCCTTGCTGTCTACACCACATAGATCCAGAGTAACCAGCATATGCCAAAGCTTAAGGAAAGAATGTTATTTCCATGACACCAGAACACTACGGACATACTCTAGGGCTATTGAATTAATCAAAAAGACCCACAATAGCTTTTTTCCAATATATTTTTAACACTTCCTAAGTTATTTGGATGGGGATCAGTCTGAGTAAAGCAATCCTGCATTCCTCCTACTGGGTTTCCAGAGGAGATCTCCAAAACCTTGATGCTTTATGTCTAGGCCAAGGGAGAATTAGATTCAAGCTAGAGGAGAAAACAATATCTTTCATTCCTTTGTGCTTACCTGTTTCTCCCTAAGCTGTGTTGGCACTAAGCAAGGAGCAGTCCAACACTCCGAACAAGCACCATAAGGGGAAAGTATTTCCAAATGTGCAAAATCAAACCACCAGGGTAAGAGAAACAAGAAGCTAAAGGATATTATTATTATTATTATTATTATTATTACTATTAACCCTCATTCTCATTTCAGAACAACTGGAATAGGTAACGATGGCACATGAGCATGCTATTCCTCTGCTCTCACTGCAGTCTCTCACCTCATGGCTGACCAAACTGAGTCCTAATCACTATTCTGCACCCACCTGCACTTATTTATCTAAGCAAGGAAGCCCTTCAACATGCTGGCAGGCAGTACACTTCTGGATGTGCACCGTCTCACTTACACTGAACATGGTGTTGTGGTCAAGATACTGAAATCATGGAGATCATGGAGAGTAATAGATGGAAAATTTAGAGTCCAAATACACTGCCTCATAACCAGGGCACATCTCTGTCCTGTGCAGTGGAAGATCACATTCCCTGGCTGCAATGCCAGATGGTTAAAATGGAATAGACAAACAGCAATGTGAGGAGTTTTCAAGACACAACTCCATATTCCCTTTCTCCTCCTTCTCCATCCAGCTGCTCCATATAGACCCTGGGTAGTACAGCTGTTGCCTCCACTTCGCAGATCTCCTGTAGATTTCACATCCCTTCTTTCCCCCTTCACACACTGCATTTTTCTCCACTGTTTGGCTGCTCCCTGGGGTGACCAAGTACTGTCGGATGTGGGCTTCTACACACAGACCCTGCAGCTGACTAATCCTACAGCGAAATTTTCACTTGGTGGTTATCACCCCATGATTTGAGAGCAAAATGTTTGCATTTCAATCCTAGCACTCTCCTCTGTATTCACATAGGTTATTTGATGTTGGCACAAGGAGCAAAGCTTCACCTTTGCCACCCTCCTTCAGCTACCCTGCCATGTACATCCAGTCGCTGCGAGTCCCCAGTGCCACTGGGTGCGTGTTGCTCTATCTCCACCAGGTCAGCAGAGTGGCATGCCAGCATGCTCACTGCAGCGTGTCTTTGTGGCAGAGACAATAAATTCAATGACAGGAGGAAAATTTGAGTGACAGCAATATCCGTTTTGGCTCTTCTACAGAAGCACAAAGGGAGAATTCAATATATAAGCTGCGGCATTTTGCTCCTCTCTGTCCCAGCTCATTTCTTATCCTTACAAAGGCAGTTCACAAGCCCAAATTGGCCTAACAGCCCATTAGGATCCAATCTGCTCAAAGCCGCCCACAGTGCAAAGATGATTTGAAAGCTCAGATAAAAATTTGCTGTGATAGTTCAGCTCTGCCCTCCAGTTCCGTGGGGTGCAGTGTGGGGTGCGTGACCCAGCACTCTGGACTGCTGGAGCTAGATATGTGATGGCACAAACCTCAGACCAACAGGGAAGTGGTGCTGACCCTGCTCTGCCAACCAGCTTCCACTCCTTCGAGTTTGGCATGGAAAGAACAACACTGTGACTTGCTTACAGAGGTGGTTGTTTGGAAAAGGATGGTTTGAAACTTGGGTGGCACAGGGAGAAACTTGCTGAAGTAAAAGCAAAGGTGGTTTTTGTGCAGAGGAAGTTGGGAAATGGAGAAACAATGTAAGTGATTTCACAAAAAAAATGGAGCAGAAGATGTTTTGTAAATTGCTGGGATAAATCTGTCTGCACACTCAGGAGAAAAAACAGATAACAGGAAGCAGAGGACAGGACGAAATGCAAATGAAGGATCTGGGTAACATCACGGAGTGGTGCGATGCCCCTCCTGGATCCCTTAGAGCGTTTTTGTTGGGTGACTTTCCGCTGGCCTGCAAAGACCAGGTCCTATTTTATCCAAAACGCATCCTCTTAGGTAAAGACAAGCAGATGCTGTAGGACCTTCCACATATTTAGAATCATAGAATCATCGGAGTTGGAAGAGACCCCTAAAGGCCATCTGGTCCAACTCCCCTGCAATGAACAGGGACACCTACAGCTACATCAGGGCGCACAGAGCCCTGCCCAGCCTGACTCTGAGTGTCTCCAGGATGAGGCTTCCACCACCTCTTTGGGCAAGCTGTGCCTGTGCCTCATGACACTCTTATCATAAAAAACTTTTTCCTTATATCCAGTCTAAACCTCCCCCTCTTTTAGTTTGAAAACTTTTCCTCTTGTTCTATCACAGCAGACCCTGCTAAAGAGTGTGTTCCCTTCTTTCTTATAGCCCCCCCTCTGGATACTGAAAGGCAGCTCCCATTCCATTTGAGGAATGGGAAGCAACACAAAGAGCAGGACATTTCAGATACCCAAACTGACCTTCTAGTTTGCCAGGCAACAGAATATCCTATGTTAGCTAGCAGTGTCTTCTTGTAGCTGCAGCAAAGTCACCATACCCAGATTGTATGTATAGAAAATGAAGCCCTGAAAAATCCAAAGCAACGCACTGACATAATCACTGTGAATGTTCTAGAGGAAGGAGCTAGCCAGCATATCCATTTAGAGGAGCATCAGATACCAGGAGGATTAGGCCCAAACTGTTTCTTATGCAGAGAGTCATCCTGTGTCTGTGAACAGCTGCACTTCAGCAAGGTGTAATTCCCACAGATACGCAATCCACTGCAACTGCTTATAGGGCACAATAAATGTATGTAACTAACTACAATAGCAGGCCCTTACCTAGGGGGTTTTTAGTGTTGCAGGTGCGGTAAGATAAAAAGCATCAGCAAGAGGAAACATGCACAGTGAGGTGTGGCCGTGAAGGGCTTACAGCAGTATAAAACGGGTAGGGTAAGCATTATTTATGATGTGAACAGGATGCAATTTAAATACATACAGTAAGGTTCTCTGAAGTGCTTGATCTGCCTTTTAAGATGTGGGTCTTGAAGGCTATTCAGGGTGAAACATATCCAGTACAGCGAGGTGATGTTTCCTATGGTGAGGCAGTGGCACAGGCTGCCCAGGGAGGTGGTGGAGTCACTGTCCGTGGAGGTGTTCAAGAACAGTGTAGATGTGGCACTGAGGGACATGGTCTAGTGTGGTCATTGGCATGGGTCAGTGGTTGGACTAGATGATTCAGTGGTCTTTCCAACCTTAATGATTCTATGGTCTGTTCGGCATCCTTTCAGGGTATGACAAAGGATCCAAAGACCTGGTCTTCTTGAGGTACCAGAGCGCCAGCTGAACTGGCAGACTCACACGGAGGAGTCTGCAGCTGTCTGGATGCTGAAACGTGATTAGGGGTGGATAAATTGGCCTTCCCTGAAAAGTCAAGAAAATACCATATTCGGTGGCGCTTGGGACTTTTTGTTTTTGTTCTTTCTGAACAAGAGACAATAATCTGACAAGAAAGGAAGAAACAATGAGGGACATTAAAACAATGCAGCAGAAGTTAACTCGTAATGAAACTAACAACGATAAAGGTGTAGCTTTGTGTTCTTTTGCAAAAATTTTGGACTCTCCATGTGGCAAACCCATACGTCCATTTCACCTACACAGGTAACGTTCTCACAGCACCCTCCGCATCTGACTGCCATTATGATGGATAAACATAAACTCCTACTGTACTGCTGGTCCCCCAAAGCCCTTAAGCAATCTGATATTGATAATGTTGCAAGGATAATCACTTAATAATAGGACTCCCTGCAAACCAGACACCTCTACCGCACGCCGTGGGAGGAGAAGATGCTTTGCATACATCATCCTGTCAGCTGAGTTTATTATTCTAGCATTCAAGATAAACTGCAGCAGCCAAATGCTGGCCTGTATAAATTCCAGCCTCAGGAGTCCAGCAGGCACCGGGCTCCTTGTTAAACACATGCACACATGCATAAATCCAGCCGGGTAAATAATACGACATCTTCCTATTCCCAGCAGATCTTTCAAGAGCTGTTGTTTTCTTTGTTACCTGGGGTGGTCTTCGGACCAGCTGTATAAACCAGGGATAAGGAGTGAGTACATGGACTATGCAGAGACAACAGGCAGGAGAGACTTCTGGCCACATGCAGACCTTGCTGCTTTGTGCTAATAAAGCTTTGTTGTGTGGCATTTAAACAGACACCAGCCAAATAAGCTCCGGGCTTCAGAGACTTTATCTCTTCTGTTTACTTCTCCCCAGGATTCATCACTGTATCTGCTAGACAAAGAACATAGGCATCTAAGAGGCACAGAAAGGCCTTCACAGCTGAAGCCTCCCCATTGGAATTTCTGAAGAAAATCATTCCTTCTTGTAAAACATCTGCACGGATCTCTATTAGGATGATGAACTGGCAAAACCATGGGACTGGTGAAGAGGGTCACCTCTATCTGGTTGGCAGAGGGGATCCTAGACACAAACAGATGTCACCCTCTTCAGTTCCCTCTTCAAGTATGTTTGGCCTCTCTCTGATTCTGGTTAGGCTTGGCACATATTGTTGCTGACCTAGCAGTTTGACTAGTTACCAAACTCCCATGGAATGGAAAAGAAAGAAAACCTCCCCCACAAGTTTCTCGTTATTGGAGAAAATAACAAAAGAAAAAAAAAATTGGCAAGATAACACTGTCTTCAACCATTTGCCTTCAGGCCTGAGCCAGAACGGGAATCCTTTAGCACTGAGTAAGGTGGGTCCTGAGGCTGTTCTAAAAGCAGGTCCAAGGCCATAGTCCAGGAAGAGCCTCACTGCCCAGCTCAGTGCAGGGATATAAGACCAAGCCTTCAGTCATCTGTTGACGTAGATCATTGGGAAAATGTCTCCCTACATGAAGAAAAAAGCAAAAGGACAAGAGAATGAAAAATGGGAGGTGGCTGGCTGAGATGGAAATAATTCTATGGCTTAGTTTATGCTTTGGGTTAGCTCTCTGAGTAGCAAGTTTCTTTCTCTTTCCTTTCCTTAAAGAGAACTGTCCTGGAGAACAACAGGAACCACATGGGTGGTGTATGAAGATCCTCCAGTAGATCTCAGTACAACTTTAAAGGAAGGAAATATTCTCAGATTTTCATTCTCCTTTCACACACCAGGTTAAGGGAAACCAGGGAACATTCCTTCACACACATCTCTCCAGCAGTCCCTGGGCTTCCTGGACCCTGCACAGAACACCCAGGCACATGGAACATCATCACTGTGCTGCCATGGGCTTTTCCATATCTCTGAGATCTTTCATGCTACCACAGAGCCATTCCCAAGGTCCAAGCGTAATGTCTCTGTTGGGCTTTCCTATGGCACCAAATGCACAAATGAACTAATTCTTCCTGTCCAGACTAAGAGATCAATAGCTTTTATGTCTGTTAGAAACGCAAAAACCAAAACAGCTGCAAGGTTACAGAACTGCTGAGAGGTGAGTTGGTGTTTCCTCCTCCCAAAGCCATACACAACAGCAGCTGACTCCAGAAGATTTCTTCTAAAGACTTCAGTCACTGCAGCCCCCCTGAAGTTTCCAGCCTCAGAGCCCTCAGGCAGGAAAGTTCCCAGCAGTTATTGAAATAGATTTCTATTTTCACTCTTTGACGGGGTGATCATAAATAGGGGCTGACTCACCAAAAAGAAGTGAAACTGAAAGATCCCAGAGCAGTTGCTAAGTGTCCTCTGTTACAATGAGAGCAGCACAGAGATGGAGTGCCAGGCTTCAAAGTACTTGAAACTGGGCAAGAGAGGTGTCCCATTACAAGAAAAGTTAGAGCTTGAGAACAAGGGATGAAGGACTTTAAAAACTTCTTCCATTCAGCTGGATAAGACTTTCTCTACCCCTCTTCTTCCCCACTCTTCCCGTTCTACCATAAGGACCATCTTTTTCTAAAAAGCTGAGCTTTGGCACAGTGCTCCCACAGACAGGGATTTATGCACTGCCTTCTTCTTTACTCGAGCTCTTTTCTGCATTCCTAGAAAGATGTCTGGAGGGAAATAGGACTCCTAACAGAGTCCTGCAACTGGAAGGAAATGAAGCAGTGTCTCCACTAAGAGCTGACAGAAGGATGCTGTGTTTGGGAGATACTTTGGAAGCCAGTCCACAGCTTTGCACATCTGTCGTTCTGCTCCTGGCCAGAGAACAGAGCCACGGAAAATGCTTCCTTAACCAAAACCTAGATCAGCTGGAAAATCAAACTAACGCTGGTTTGATTTTCCACGAGAACTTAGAAAATCTGATCCCAAGGCCCAAAGCATGTTTGAGTCTATGCTATTTTTTAATACCACATTTGGCAGCACATCAGGTGAATGGCAGATTCTATGCAGCATCTCACTCTGCTTATGATTTCCAAGACATGCATGTCATGGGCATGCTGCCTGTCTCAGTTTTTCAGCTGCTCATCGATCTCACCATTTTTACTGCTGCAGAAACTTACATCTGCATTTTTGCCTGCATATATCAGCAGCTGCATGACCAGATCTCCTGGAGAGAGATGCTTGCAGATAACCTCTGCTATGTATACACAAATTATAAGGAAGTCAAGGGCATGGTTCACAAGACATTCCTCACCACCTTGTCTTCACTTAGACACAGCTGGTCCCATACTGAAAAGGCAGAACGTTTGGCCAGGAGGTACTCCACAAAATCCAGCAGCAGTCTACTAGCTCACTTTTTGCAATGCCAGGTGCAAGCAGCTGGTCATCTCTCTCTTCAGTTCCCGATTCCTCAGAAAGAAAACCACTTCCTATACCTCTGATCTCTGTGCAAGGACTGCAGTCAAGGAGTCACCCATGTTTGTGAGACGTTGCCAGCTCACCTCAGTCCAAGTGCCCTGCTGGGATCTTCTACAAACAGAGAGTTGCAGTTTCCTTTCCCTGAGCTGTACACATACTGCAGCAGTGTGAGCTGGATCCCATTACTCTGATGAAATTTTATATCAAGCATCAGAAACCAAACAAGTAATTACATGACTGGCATTTTAAATATCCCCTGCTGAGTTTTATGACTGTGAAAAGCAGCATGATTGAGGAGGAGTTACAGTAAGTTGTACTTTTTGGCCATGTTGTTAGTTGGTTCTTCTCCACAGCCTTCAGCTCCCCAGTTTTGATAGCCTCTGCCGCGGGCTCTCACTGACTTGATAGATCTCATGCGGGGCTATCCACTGCCAAGAGTTCATTCAGTCCAGCCATCCTGGGGGCACCCCCTTGGCACCATGCTGGGTAGGGTCTAGAGACACAGCAACACACCTAATGGACATGAAGTCAGGCTGTTCTATGGTTTTTCAATCCTATTATAGATAGTCTGGGAACAGAACAAAGCCTGAAGCTAAAAGGAAGACAGGTGGATCACAAGCCTTATGAGGACCAGCTGAGGGAACTGGGATTGGTCAGCCTGGAGAGAAGGCTCAGCGGAGACCTTATCACTCTTCACGACTCCCTAAAAGCAGGTTGTGGTGAAGTGGGGGTTGGCCTCTTCTCCCACGTGATAGTGATAGGATGAGAGGTAATGGCCTTAAGTTGCACCAGGGCAGGTTCAGGTTGGGTATTGGGAAACACTTGTCTGAAAGTGGTTAGCACTGGTGCAGGCTGCCCAGGGAGGTGGGGGGAGTCACCATCCCTGGAGGCATTCAAGAATAGGGTATTTGTGGCACTGAGGGACATGGTCAGTGGGCATGGTGGAGATGGGCTGATGGTTGGATCAGATGATCTTAGAGGTCTTATCCAACCTAATGATTCTATGATTCTATGAATTTGCAGTGACATACTCACTGGTCAGGAACTCCCCAGGTGCAGTAGGAGCACTGAAATTTGTTCATGGAAGAATCATGATTTTTTTTCTGTCCACACATTTGTATTTGGCTCAAGGCAAGTCTTAACCTCATCAAGATGTTTCACCCATCTCTGTGGAGATGGTTGTGGTAAGCAAGCAGGTACCTTTGCCCTAGGCACCATCAAACGTGCTTGCAGTGCTGGAAGTGCTGCTGCTGACCCAGCCCATCACTCCACAGGGAGATGGCCTGCTTGTTTTCTGTCCCTGACTGGGACCCTGAGCCTTTCCCAGGGTGGCATTTGTTGGCTTTGCCTGCCCACGGGCAATTTCTTGCAGTGAGTAACCACTGTTTCCAGGGAGGCTGTGGTTTATACTCTGGTCTCAGGATCTCAAAGAGTGGGGCAGTAGGAAAGGTGGGAGAGGGAAAGACCCTCTCATCTTCTTTTTTGCACAAGGAGCTTCCTTAAAGGAGGAAATCACGACGGCATCAGGCTAAGGACCATGCCTGGTTAAGGAAAGCACCCCTGCTGCATCTGGGAGAGCAGCATGACTCAGGAAACCACTGACCTCACAGCACCTATCACCACACCCGTGGGAGCCAAGAAATACCACAGTCAGCCTGTCCAAAGACAGGCAATAGAACCTTGGGTGATGCTTCCTTGCCTTTCATCCTACGTGCAGGGAAATGCATTTGGCCAGCAAACATCGGGACAGATTTTGTATTGCTTCTCTAATATTGTTCCAGACATGATGAGAACCACGTCCGCTAAATGTGTGGGCTTAGTTTGTTTATCTGAAGTGGTGATTCTTCTTTTTGACCACAGTTCTTTTTTAAAACTGCTCCAACAAAGCCTATCCTTATGAATGATCCATATTTGATAACAGTTTCAAAAGACTTTAGTCTGGGATCTGTGCCACTTCTGATTGGTGCTTTATATAACTTTTATGCGTTCAACCTAATGTGTATAATCTAACACAATCAAACAAGCATTTGTAACCTGCATTCAGAATGACATTGCGCTCTTCATGTCTTCACATTAAACTCTGCTTTTCTCTTCTATCTTATTTCCAGATCTAGTCAGTCAATAAATAATGAATGGCTGAGGACATTGAGTATTATTTTTAGAGCATTTGAAAATTATTATAAGCCTTATTAAGGCAGAAGAGATGCATTTGTGACTGAAATGTACTGCTTTCCAGTCAAAAACTCCCCAGACCTAAGTGGGGAGAAGACTGCTAGTTGTTTACAAAGACCAAAGCTTCACCCAGTGCACCATGCCTGCTCGCAGGATGAAGTGTTACTGTAGTGACAGCACTTAGAAGTCCATGCTAAACTTGAATTCTCCCAGCCAGTTCCTCCTGATGCTTGCTGTTTGTTTGTTTGTTTCCTTTCAGATCTTCATGAAAACAGATTTTCTGGCATCCTGATGGAATGAGGTTCCTGCAACTATGGTGTCTAGCAAATCCCACTCACTCCCCGCTTTTGAACCCATCAGCAAAGGAATGGGAACACCAAGAGATCTTGAATTTCTACCTGCTTTGTAAAAACTGGCATCTGGTTGAGGGAGAGACAATAAAATTGCCCACCTTCCTCAGGAGGAAGCTAATGATAGAACCTTGGGCATATTATTAAATACAAAATTGTCCACAGTAGACAGCCATAGCAGAGAGCCTAAAATATTCTGCTGCTTACAGAATTACATGACCTTTGTGTTCAGACATTCAGTACCTTCCTGTTCATTGCAGAGCCCCAAGGAGTCACCCTGTTGGAAGCCAGCACCCACAGCAAAGCACTGAAGGCAGAACTGCTGCTGAAAGGCCACGTGTGAGCCCTGTGCTGACTGCAGGACACCTGTCCTCGGCTCTTGACTTCACCACGGGCTCCTTGCAGCATCTCAGCATCTCAAGCACAGGTCTTGAGTGTCTACCTGCCAGCCCCGGAGAGTGGAGGTGAGCAGGATCAAAGGCAGGAAGGCCGTGGAAGGAGACGTGCCAGCAAGGAGAGGAAGGAGGCTTTTGGGGCGCTCTGGTGCTTGGGTTTCCCCTAACTCAGCCAGCAGGCAGCATGGTGAGCCATGCTCCCCCAGCTGCAAAGTAAACACGTGTGGTAGAACAACATAGCCGAGTACAGTAGGCTTCTGAGGATAAAAATATCCAGTGGAAAAACACATGGGCAGAAGTAAAACTTTAACTATCAGGGGCTGCCTAGCCAGCAACACGTGTATCCTTCACAGGCTCTCCTGCTTGCGGAGAGCTTTGAAGCTCCCTAGGAAATCTCCAGCTCGTTTGGATTAGTGGCTTCTCTGCCCCAGCCCCTGATAATTACACAACAGGCCCTGTGTGAGATTACAAACTTGTTTGATCCAGAAAGGCAAAGGGGAGCGCAGACAGCTGTGATGCAGGGAGATGTGATGGCTCCAGCATCCACCCCTCCAAATTTTGGAGCTTAATTTCTGAGATCCCCAGCTGCAGTCTGGGCGGCAGGATGAAGCTCCCACACCTGCCTTGCGCACGGTGCTGCAGGCCCCGCTCCGGCTGGCATGGCTGCAATGAGAGGAACGGTGCCTGCTGGATTGCTCCCACTGCAGCTGCCCAGGCTGAGGCCCGAGGTGAACAAAGCACTTAAGCACGTGCTTAAATTTAAGCGCATGAGCAAACAATCCCAGGGCAAATACTTACACGCTCGAATGCTTTGCCAGGTAGGTGCTGTTCTCGGCCGCTCACACCTGGCGGGAGGTGGTGCCATTTTTTACATGGCCACCGCTCTGACTGCATCCAGGTGAGAAAGGGAACTTTCCACTGGCTGCGGGCCAACGGGCACTTCAGGTATGTGTCAGGTCTTTAAAAAAAAAAAAAAAAAGAAAGAATTTTTAATCTTATCTGTCTCATTATCACCCTGACATTTGCTTTGGCTTCAAGTTTAATTACCTCTTGAATTGAACAAAGGTTCAGATAGGGCTGAGATAATAAGAAGTCAGTGAAGCTGATGTATATAGGAAACAGGGCCTCACCAAAGGTGTTAGTCCGTGCAGGCTGACCCCCAGTTATGAGAAAGACAAGCTGATAAGGGAGAAAGCTATTAATCAATCAATCAACCAGGAAACCTGGAGATGTGTAAAGAGGTGTCTGATGTTTGCATCTTACATGCCACCTGGGCTGGTACAAACACAGCAGACCCCACTTAGATAAATACCTGCGCATCAGAGCAAAACCAGGCAAACAAAGGGAAATCCGTGGGGAAAAAAAAAAAAGAAAGAGACAGAACAAACAAAGGATATAAGTATATTACCATGAAAGGCAATGTTCAGAGTAGAAAAGCGCACAATAGAAAGGATACATTACCTGTCACCAGAAGCAGAGTGTGAGATCTCCATCATGCTCCAGGTACTTTGCACACAATAAAGGCAAGCCACAGTTTCAGCCCGGGAAACACCCCAGTCCAACCAGACAGAGCTTGGGAGGGGAAAGCAGGAACGGGCACTCTCCTAACATCACAGGGGAGCGGCAAGGTTTGGGAATAGATTCAGGGATGCCACATGCATGAGAGATGGACAAGACTGGCTGCCGCACATCTGTACCATTGGGCTCTATGGTCTAAGGACAGTTTTATTCTATATTTTAGAGGCTTCCTGACTCAGCAGGTCACAAAGGATGAGTTTTCAGGAGCTACTTCTTCTCAGCCAGCTTCTGGAGTGGGTTCCAGGTGGCTAAACAGAAGGGGACGGTGACTGGGAACTACAACAGCAGAAGGTGGCATAGCTCAAAGTATGACACTAGCACCGCAGGCCAAGATTGAACTTTCACAAAGATCTCTTTGCTAAAGCTGACGAAGCAATGGGTACAGTCCTCAGAAAATCGGGGCTGAACTGTGACTCTGAGGTGCTACCCACATGCATCTTTCCCTCTATGATCTGGGCACAAAACATTATGTTCCATTCAAAACCCACACCTGAATGAGAAAATGAAACGTTGAGGCCATACTGCGGAAAAATCCAACGGAGATCTTTGCTTTGACTTTATCAAACAAATGGAAAAGAAACACAATCTTGTCAAAACAAAACAGTAATTTCATTTTGATTTCATCAGCTTGACCCATGTCGTAGCACGCTTTAGAGTCAAAACAGTAAGACTATTATTCCGTGACCCGTCATAATATTTTGGCACAGCAATTTAATAGACAAAACTTGAAGGCTTTTGTACTATATTATAAAAGTCAAAACAAACGTTTCAATAAGCTGGAAAGCCTTGTGCCTTCTCCGAAATGCTGTGAGAATCGACACCTTCCCACAGGCAGTTTCCACAATATCGAAGCACCGCTTTCCCACGTAGGGGCACTCAATGGCCAACAACAACCAGATCTGAGCAGTGAGCCTCTCCAGCAGCTCCACAGGGAACCAGAGCAGTGGAGCCACAATTCTTGCTGGTTTCTACGTTCCCAGAGACACACCGTGTGAGCAGTCCTTGCTTTTCACACCAACAGTATAGGTTCATCACAGAGCAGCTTTCAATGGGCCAGTAAAGTTTAGGCAGAAAAACATGCCCACCTGCACTGCTGTGATAATCCAGTCCAAGGCGTCTGTATCTTCTTTAGGAAAACCAGACAGAGGATAGAGCTGCTGATAGAAGTTTTTCCCAAATGGCTGTAAGCTGTTCTTGGATGAGAAAGGATAGCCCTTAGCATCACTTACAGGGCAACTAGCAGAACTGAGAGAGAGAAAAGCAGAACCTGCTGGATTGAGGCCCTGATACTACCCATTCCTTTCCCATACAGCCTTGGAGTTGGCTTCTTCTGGTGCTGCATGTATGCTGTTGCCTGGATAGCAGGGATACCTAGATGACCCACTCTTGTTCAAAGATCTGTGTAGATACACTGTAAAAAGCATGTGGTTTAAAACAGTGTACAGTGGCATGACTTTTACCGTTGTGCAACCTTTGACAGCATGAGACGCTGACGTTTCTGTTGCTTGTGGACCTGTTGGAAGGGGGAGATGTTCTACTGTAAGCAGGCAAGACTAATAGGTGAGTGAAATGCAGGAGGTATCAGGAGAGATGTTCACCTGCAAGAATAACAGTAAATATTTAACAGGGCTCTCAGCAGACAGCATGACACAGAAGCATCAGTGGCAATGACAAGTTCTACAGGATTATATAAGACATTTTAAGGAAAGACTGGGATAATTGTTGTTCAAATATATCCCATTTCATCTTGCAGTTGATATGAGTTTTGAGAAAACCTCTCTACCCGTAGAGGAAGTTAATGACTATCCAATCAAGGAAGTGCATGAAGGTGATAATAGAAGACAGGTTTGCTAGGAAAAATGAGTAGGTGACTAAGCCACGATGGGCCTTTAGGACAAAGACAAGGTTGTGTTCAATACTGCAGTAAAATGATGGTCAAAAGAAATCACAATGGAGATCCCACTAGGGATAATTGACCTAGATGGTCCAGCTGCATTAAGGCAGATGTGGCCAAAGGCAAAGGAAAGGAGGCTGTTTTCAAGATGCAAGATAACACAGACCTGAATCAATTTTTACTGTGCAAAGAAAGGAGGCTAATTCCTGTCGAGGGATGGGTGTGAGATGTTGAGGGGGTTATTTGGGGAGCTGTCCTCTTTCATGAAAGAGAGGTATCGAGGGTCCCTGGGAAAGTGGTACAGAAACAAGCTGATCTGCCTTGCGAGTCAGAGGGGGACTGGTTACCTTCTTGCCATCCCCTGCTACTTCCTACAGTCATCACAATTTATTAGGTTCCTCATATCTGGCTGGAAGCTCACTTACTCTGGTAATTATTTTCTGCCACGTAGGAAATACTTACGGAGAGCATATCAGATATAGACCAGAACAGAGTCATCCTTACACTCAAATGTTCTTCCAGCTTTCAGCAAACAAGCACCAAAGAGGTTTCTGAGTTAGGTACTGCAGCAAATGTACTGTGGCATCTACCCCCATCTGCCTTCTGACATTCACAGATTGAACAAGTTGATCTTAAAGGTCTTTTCCAACCTTAACAATTCTATGGTTCTATGATTCAGTGATTCTATGATTCTCTGAAACTCCTTCCTTCTGTGATTCCCCACAACAAGTTCCGTCTCAGGCCAAGAGCATCTCAGAATATCTCTGAAGGCTGCACAGCTCTGCCCTACAGAAAGTCGTGGCTGTTTCCTATGATGCCATCATACTGACAACTCCCTGTGGGGAAAGTATTCACCTTGCCTTAGAATTGCTGCAGGCAGGAGAGCTGGGGTGGAGGATACTGGGTCCTTAGCTGTTCATTCCCCTCTTCAGTTTTGAGAGACAGACCATTGATCTCCTCTCAAACTCAGTTTTTGAGATGGGGTTTCCATCTGGAGTCTTGTTTACCAGCACTTCATTTTTTTTTTTCTTGCTTTGTTTATGATGCTACATGTGCTCTGCAGAATGAAATAGAGGAGAGGAGAGGAGAGGAGAGGAGAGGAGAGGAGAGGAGAGGAGAGGAGAGGAGAGGAGAGGAGAGGAGAGGAGAGGAGAGGAGAGGAGAGGAGAGGAGAGGAGAGGAGAGGAGAGGAGAGGAGAGGAGAGGAGAGGAGAGGAGAGGAGAGGAGAGGAGAGGAAGAAAAAGGAGACAATGCATAATCCCCCTGGCTTTTCTATCCTCTAGCTGTGTGCATTGGTACCAGATGTCCCACAGCATGGCTTCTGGCATGACTGATGCCTTCCACTCCAGCTGTTCTTACTTCAGGTGTAGTTCAATTGCTGGCTCTTGAGGGATAGACCTGGTCTGTCTCTTAATTTCCACTACAGAAGGAACAGCCTGTGACTGCACTGTCAAACATTCAAAAGAGGAGAAGAAAAAATTAATAGATATTTCAAAGAGCATGAGTAATATAATGGAGAATATTTTAAGAGCATGAAGCAGTTTCATCATGACTCTTCTTCATTAGACAGAATTACTGTTATAAAGCACTGTATTACTAAAATCTTGTCCAGGCCTGCTGTAGGCTAGTCAAAGTAAATGGTTTAGATTTGGTCCTTCGGGATTGATCTACAACCACCATTGGTCTTAGCACGTAGGTAGAAAACATTTCTCATGGCTTCAGAAGACATTGAATTATGTACTCCATAATGGTACTGTTAAATACAGAGCAGAAATGGGATCAGTGGATTCAGGTTGTACTTCAGGCTGATCTTCTTTTGTGTAAGTCTCATGTGGCTGTTCCTAGTCTTGTGAGTTGCTGATTAACAGCTGTTGGTAAGGGCATCTTTGTCCACTGGTCACCTATTCTCTTTGAACAACACCAACAGTTTTGTGCAGCAAAGCCATAAAGTTCATACTCCCATTGAAGGAACATCAAGCCCAACGCTATGCATTTTATCTTTTTTTTTTTTTTCCTTCTCCCTCCATTTCTCCTTCTCTTTGTGTTGTTTGGCCTTGCTGCTGTCTGGCTCTCAGGTTGAGTAACGCTGCTTCAGACTCAGACCACGCAGGGCCCTGGAGAGATGTTCCTGTTTATTGCTCTGTTGTCGCAGGGTTGGAGGAAGTGGGTTTTATTCATGAATGCACATAAAAGCATCCTGGTGGTTGGAACAAGCTGCCCATCCAACTACACTAAAATCTTCGAAAATATTTTTGATTCTAGAAACTCTTAGTTGAGGTTTTAAGGAATAGTTTATCTTTGAGCACCTTTTTCCCTGGAATTGAGACATGCATTGAATTACCTTTGCAACATACATCTTTTACTGTTCTGCTCATGAGCAGTCTGGAAAGAGATTTATGTTCCTTCAAGTTTTCATCACAGTCTTTTGGATCTTCTGCTCTTTCAAAATGCTTCCACCTGTGAAAGCAAACGCAGGCATCGGTGCAATGACAACTAGCAACAGAGCACCGGGAAACACCCAACAGTAAGCAGCAAACCATCTCCCAGTTTTCTGGGTCAACGAAACAGAAATGTGATTGCATACAGACCATTATACATATATCTAAATATATGTGAAGGTATTTATAATGACTAGAGAGGATAGCAAAGCATATATAAATCAGGATATTTTAGGCAACAGAGAGGTTAATTTCCTATACCAGATACCCGTGTGCAGGAATTGCTCCTTGCCTCAGACACCTCCTGGCTCCCTGTCATTCACATGCCAAGAAACACAAGTTGTAAACAAGTCCAGTTGCTATGGCTGATGTCTCCTGCTCCTTCTGGAGCGACCCATGCTCTCTGACATGGGTCCAACTGCCCTCCCACCACCGGCTGCCCTGGCACTGGGAGCAGCCTGTCAAGGTCACCTCCCCACTCCTGGGCCAGACATTATGAGTGCCTGCAGCCATCCCCTCATTCTGGGCATACTGACCATCCCCTGGCGGGTCAGGCATCCGCCAAGCCAAGAAGATCTTAGCTCTACTGAGCTGGTCTCTGTCTGTCTGGATTCCTCCCACATCTCTCGTTTCTGGCCTCCATCCTCCTTTCTTCCTCTGGACGAGATGCTCCTAGTCTGCCTAGGAACAGCAGAAAGTGACAGCGCTGCCAGTCAAATATAAACCCTGGAGCTGCAGTTTGGAGGCACTCTCCACTGCTTTGCAGCACCTTGCCACGTGCAGCTGTGTGTTTGGTCAAGCAGAACTGGAGAGAAGACAGCCCATGAGCAGCCTTAGCAATACCAGGCATAGACACTAAAAGGTGCTCTTTGCTTTGCCACATTTTGATGCCAAAAGCTGGATTCAGCTGTGGGAAATTGTGTTTATTGCACTTCACTGCAAAAAACTGAGCTAGGAGAATATTGTCTCTGATTACAGACAA
Organism: Gallus gallus; assembly: GCF_016699485.2. Lineage (NCBI taxonomy): Eukaryota > Metazoa > Chordata > Aves > Galliformes > Phasianidae > Gallus > Gallus gallus. Next base: position 30,240,204 of record NC_052534.1, read on the forward strand.
TTATGTATTGCTGCTTTGGTTTGGTTTTTCAAGCTTCCTTACGGCTCAGAGGGGCCAGTAGTAGCTTTTACTGGACCAGCATATAGGCAGAGAATACAGGCAAGCTTTCAGACACCCATAAAGGAGGACATATATGGACAAAAGTTCACTTTGTTTTCTCCACCCGTAACATCTGATCCAGTAAAAGCTGTCATTCTCCCTACATCTCCTCTCTCAGTTATGTTCAAAACCCACCACAACACCATGGCCGCACTCAAGAGATGCCCAAGGCCCTCAGTGCCAGCATGAGTCGCTTCCTTTTTGCAAGACTGCAGTATCTAATGTGGGTTTCGGAGGGGCTCCGTGCACACAGCCATGCCACTGGCCTGCTGGGAGGCTTCTCAAGATAGAGAAGCATTTGGAGGAAGAGCCCACCTCCACCGCATGCACCCTGGGAATCAGGCCACACAGCAGCTGTACTCTGGTGCTGTTCTCCCCTGTTTCCAGCTGCCACAGATAATCTAAACCGTGCAGTTCCCTCTGCTTTTGGCAGTGGCCTTTCTTTGGCTTGCTCCTGCGGTTTGTGGGGAACCAACAAACAGCCCCAGGCTGCGGCAATACCAGGCAGAGCCACTCAGACTGGTATCCTTCAACTCCTGGGCAGGTTGCTGAAAGGGCAGCAGCCAAGGAATGGACAGTGGTGGGACAAAGCTCTGACAGAGGTCTCTCCACCTAGCTGTGCTGAATCAAACACCGTCTTTTGGATAAACTGATCATTGGGTCTTGGTGCCAGTCCTGAACACCATGAAAGACCACGACTTCTACTCTCCTGGCCCTCCTAACATCCTGTTTCAGCCCCTCATCCACATGTGAAATGGCAGCTATCAGTTTCCCAGAGCTCATTCCCAAACCATGATCCTCTGCTTTTCTTCCAGCTCCTCATTTCCACATCGAGGCCCAGAAGTGGCTCCAACATGTCCACACTGGCAAGCCAAGGCAGCGTGGCGCTGACTCTGTCTATAAGGACTCCAGTAGCCCATGGGGCAAAGCTTGGGAGCATGATGCTAGAAAAGCCCACGGGCTGCCCTGTACCTGGCCTCAAGCTTTGCAGGTTGCTCCACACAGCAGAAGCCCTCAGCCCTCCCCTCCTCGCTGCCCCAGGACATCACAGCTCCGTGCTCCTGCTGGCCTGACTCAGCCACCCTGAGAGTGCCTGGCCATTGCTGCCTGTCGAGGCAGGATCTGCCTGCCTGCCCCTGGCCCCTCTAGCTCACCACACACCAAGCCCACGCAAAAACACCGGCTTTTCTGCATATAGCTCAGCGTGCTGCCTCCGTCGGGGGGCCCCATGGGTGGCTGAGACGCACCGGCACCGCTGCTATTCAGGTCTCTTGCAGTCTGAGTGGAGAATGGGAGGCAAGGAAAGAGGCCTTGCCCCTCCCCTCCACCCCCATGAGCTGCATCCCAACCCATGCATTGGGCTGCATGTCTTGCTTCTTTCATGTCCATCCCAAATACAGCATCCTTCCCACTAAATTATAACGCAGTCAGGGAGGACGTGACCAACGTAAAATAAATGTAAATTTACATTTGGCAATGATGCCTGAGTTGCTCTTTTGCTGCAGAATTGGCTTGGTAACTCAGTGCTGAGCAAGTCTTTGGCTATGCGTTTCCCAGCCTTTACTGGTTGACTTATAAAGGAAAAAGGAAAAAAAAAAAAAGAGAGAGATTTAAATTTTTTTAGGAAGCAACCCAACTTCTCAAATGCTTCAGACTTCTTGTGCCCATCCTCCTCCCCAGGTCAGAAGGAGTTGTTCTGTCCGGTTTTCATAGACTCAAGCCATCAAGTGAAGGGTAAAACGTACCCCCCCACACACACCAGCAACAGGCCCTTGCACTGCTTCAAAGCGAGGATGGGGCCAGACAGAGTGTAGGGAGCCTTCAGTGATTCACAGCAGTACGTGTCCTCCTCAGAGTGTCCTCTGCCCTCTGTCTGCAGGCGGGACCTCAAGCCCTGCAGCCGCCTCTCTGAAAGACCTCAGAAAACATGCTTGGAACTGTTGTTTTTTTTTTCTGAGAAGGAAAGTTTGCTGAAAGACTTTCGCTGTTATAAATCACACCTTTCTTTACTTGCACAAACGCAAAAAATAGCTCTCCCACCAGCAAACTTGTTGTTTTGTTTTTTCAAACGCTCTGCTCCAAAATAAGCAAAACAATGCACGGTGTTTTTTTTTTTTTTAATGCAAGAAAAATATATAACCCAAGGCTGAGGTTCTTTGCTATGAACAATTTTAAAAAAGGACAGTTCTAAAGGTCCAAAAATAGATTTTCATAATTGGAAGTGCCTGCAAGGGCCTAAGTATAGCAGGCCTTATTACATCTTGGCTACCAGGTACTTAGGTGCTGTTCTCAGAACCTGCCATTAGCCAGGTCTGCCGAGCAGGGCACACAATTATTTTTGTTATGAAAATGCTGGCTCCAGTTCACACGCAGCAAAGGTGCCGAGCCTTTGATCCCCAGCGCCAGGCAGAGCCTTGAAAATGCCATGGGGTGATTGATGTACCCAAGAAAAGGGAGATCTGCTGAAGGAAGGCAGGTGTGAGGTGCCTCTGGGCAGACTTTGTTCTGGTGGGGCAGAGCCAGAGCCACCAGGCTTTTCTGCCTGGTGAAAAGGGTATCCAGGTCCTGCCAGGGGAGGAGCCAGCTAGCCAAAACGTGCTCAGCCTCAGCACTGGCTTTCACCCTTTTTGCAAGGAGCAGACTGCGGTTTGCAGCCTCCTTCCAGCAAGAGACCAAGAGACTCGGAATGAAATTAGTCCATGTGTAAAAGATGGAAAGAGGAAGAAGAGACTAATTCTTTGATTTAGCTGTTGTAACATGGGCTGTGTGTTTCAGTAGGTGGTAGGATGACAGAATAGAAGGGAGTGTCACCGTGCGGAAATACTTTGAGCTCAGAACATGAAGGCCGACGTTGTGGAAATGGGGGCCTAAACTTAGGAACCTAAATCTGTCTAGGAGCACCCTTTGATTTCCAGTGGTTAGAGAGCAGCCGAAGCCTGGAGAGTCTCAGTGCCTGTGCGGCTTGTGATTTAGGAGACTGGGATCTTCTAATCCTGCTGTGGGGGTCACCAAAAATCCCAGCACAGCCACCTAGTTCTGTGCATCCAGATGTGAGCGGGCTCTGCCGTGCAGCATGGAGCAGAGCACGCGCTGGCTTTGAAGCTAGGCTGCTTCTAAATCTGCCTCCTTGGGGCGGAGGCTGCCCAGAGTATAAATCAATGGCCACGCTGCATATGTGTGTTGTAAATAAGCGCTGGAGAACATCCAAGGCAGCCAGCTTCCTGGCTGAGGCGCCAAGAGTTGAACCTAGGCTCTCCGAAGCCTCAAGCGTGAGATAAGATAGCTTGGGTTGAAAAGCTAACCATCCGTAGCTGGGGGCTGCAACCACCCGTAGCCTCTGGGATTCAGCCACGGAGGGTGAGCGGCATTTTCCCCACTGGCTTTTAAGAGGCTTCATTGGGAAGCTCAGGTTGACAGGCCTTGTCTGGGGCCGGGAGGAAGAAGCGAAGGCTGCAGCCTGTGCCAACTGGGCCGGGCCCGAGGAGGAGCGAGTGCTGGCGCCGGCCGTGGGCCCTGGCTGCAGGCGGCTGGAGCCTGTGGCCACTGGATGCCTCTTAACATATCCCAGTGCCCTCAAGACAAGGTAAATTGGTGGTTGAGGCAAAACTCAGCTTTGCGTGCAGTTCTGCTGCGCTGCCTGAATTCTTGGTCAACCGATTTTTGTTTGTTTGTGTTATACACTCATTTCCCTTCCCACTTTAAAGGTCATTTTGTGCTGGCAGAGGGTGCCATGCTGGCAGCTCTGGATGCCCCAAGAGTTAGATTCAAGCCATTGTGCAGGTAGCCAGATGCAGTGGCTGGGTGCATTGCCTCTCTTCTTGCTTCCCTTGCGTGTGTGTAGGGGGCAACATCCAGTGCCAAGAAACATCCAGCCCCACATATGGCCCAAGTCCTTAACTACTGATGAACTTCATGCCCAAAGGATGTTGTAGCACTGCTGGCTGTGAAAAGCAGGGAGATATCTGCTTTTGCATCTTTAATGCAGTCTCACTGCAAGAAGGTCTTTGTCTACTTTCCAACAGCTTTCTAACTTTTCAATTTAACCTTTCCTGTTCTATCTTCAGACATTCCAATCGATCACGATGACATCCAGCAGCTCACCCTCCTGAGACTCACTGCTGCAAGTAATTCTGCTCTGACATTTATTTTCTCTTGCATGACACTTTTTTGTTTGCTTTTCACGTGCCTTGACTGTGCCCTTTTCCCTGTGTTCTGATTCAGCAAGAAGACTACTAGACCTTGTTTGTAATTATTAATTACGTTTCTCTTCCAGGCTACATCCATCCATGACTTTGCACTCTTTGCAGGCACTGAGCAAGACCTGCGTGCAGAAGCTGAGTGGCAGCTGCGTTAAAGGAGTTATCACCTTGAAAAACCCAAGCTCAGGTTACTGTAGGGTCAGTGCTACCCTGTGGCACCTGATCAGTTCAGAGTTCAGATAGTGTAAATCTATCTGGCTTTAAAATACCTTGTAGGCATGCTCATAGCCCCAGGTCTGATCTAGAAGTAGTCATCCACCTAACTCCTTTACACTTACTTTTTCCTGACAGACTTTTTTTTTTTCTTTTTTTCTTTTTTAATCTGGAAGCTTTGAGAACACCTGAATGATCATTTCAGTCAGTTTAGCTACCAGTTCACTGCCTCATTCAGAGGCGTGCTGGCAGCCTAACAAGATCCAGCTTCCCTTTGTGAAGATGGAGTTCTTTGGAATCCATTCTGTTGCAATCAATAAGGCAATTAATAATTCTGGCTTTAATTAATTGTCAGTTGATCCCATGCCCTTTATATACAATATGCTTGCCTGGTTCCCACTGTTCCTATCCTGCCAATCTCCCACCTTTGTCTGCAAGCAAGTAGTGCAAGCATTCCCACATTTTCAGCTCACCCATTCCGAAGTCATCAGAACTTTTGGTTCCCATTAAGAGGTGACAAAATGTTTTCAAAACCATTTAACATCCAGGAGGAGAACGTGAGCTCTTCTGGAAGCCTAGATCATCACAGGAGAGGAGAATGCTATTCATTGTGACAGCGGCTAGGGAATGCACATGCAGTCTTGGAACATCCCCAGCTGCTCGCCTGCAGCAGGATGGACACTCGCCACTGAAGCGTTGCCACCTCTTTGGGGTTACACAAGGTCGTACACCATCCTCAGCATGGTGCTTTGCTGGGTGCTCTTGATACGAGCTCAGCTGCTTGTTTGCCCCAGAGCAGTTCAGATATTCCTGCCTATCCCTTGGTAAAATATTTACTATGCAGTCTTATCACCTCCCTAGAAGGCTTTGTTGGAGCTGGCTGATGCATTAATTCGTTCAGGATCTAACTTGGGGTTTTTCTACAGAGGCCTGGACCACGTCCAACAGCATTAAGAAAGAAACCTTCCTTTCTTACTACATTCTTTTAGGCAGGCTTGCACCTGAAACCTGAACTGCATGTGGCACTGAGATGGCTGCACGGAGCTGCCCTCCTTTCTCCTGAGGTTGGCTGTGACCATTGGTTTGCATGTGGGGAAAAGCACCCACTTAACAAGCCAGTTGTCACCTCTCCAGACACAGGATAAAAATGAATGAGCTGAAGAAGAGCCAGGTTAGAGTCTGGGGAACATTTTCTGACGCAAAGTGTATGAGGCAGTGGCCCTGGCTGCCCAGGAATGCATGTGTGAGAAGAGGTGAGGCACACACCTGGGCAGGGCAGCACAAGCCACAGGGTCCAGTGGCACTCCTGGGGCTCAGCTTCGTTATTTCTCTGATGCAGTTTCAGCTTGACACTTAAAGGTTTCAGCAAGGTGCTATCGTTCCTGGATCTCATCCAGTCATGCGAACAAGCAAGCCTTCACTCAGGATTATCAACAAGAAATTCCTTCCTAGGATAAATGAATGGCTGATGATGATGAACAGATATAGCCTGCCATTGTTTTGTGGTGTTTGGTAACTATCAGAAAGTTTTCTATTCCATTTAAATAGAATTTCTTATGAAAAAGCCCTTGTGAGCCAAAGCGTTACACAAAGGCCACATTCAGCTCTTTCAAAATGTACATGAAATTTGAATTAACATCCAGCATGCTATATACTGTACCTGTGCAGCGGAACGGCTCCTGGGCAGGCTGAGACAGAACAATGTCACTGTCTGTTCCCTGGAGACCCCCTCCGAAATCCTCACCTACATCATGGGATCATTCCACACTGCATCTCACCAGAGGGCACATCACCTGTGGCACAGGAGGCAGACTGAATCCAGGAATCCCAGCCGTGCTTTGGTCTCACTCTCTGCAATTGGCCCTGTGAAGCAATGGGAATTGAACCTCTGTCCAGCTCACAGTATGATTGCACGTAGAAGTTCTTATCAGACCTCACAACCCACGTGCCTCAGAGGAGGCCACAGCAAAGTAACCCAACTCCATCACCATAAGCTGACTAGCTGCCTCAAAGTGCTCATGCACTCATGCTGAAATGCTTGCAGTTCCTGGTGTAAGCACAACCTACCAGGAGCATTCACTATGATTTTTTCTTTCTTTCTTCAGCAGATCATTCTCATATATTCAATCTATGTTTGTGACAGAGCCCATGCCATTGGGTTATATCTAAATGCTGCACTGCTCCTGGAACACAACCTCTGCTCTGAGGACTTACGGTGCTGCATGAGCCTAATAGTAACTGACATCTGAAAGCTCTCTTTTGTGCCCAAAGTGGCACAGTATTACCACCATCCCTTGTTCCTGGAATCTCATTCTCCTTCCGTCCCTCACCAGTAGGAAATACAGGCTCTCTCCCTCTGAAGACCTTGCTGCTTAGCCAGGGCACCGGCTGCCATGTCCTTGCTCACCTCTGTTTTTTGTTTGCTCTCTATTACAAAACTCAATACACCAATCAGCTGGCTGTCGTAGTGCCAGCCATTGTATTTGGTGATGGAAGGAGAGGATTATCATTACCCCTGCATTCGTGTGCAGCTACCCCAAACAAGGATTAGCACATGGCTGTACTAGGCACCACACAAACAAATAACCCAAGCACGCAGCCTGGCCTGTAGACAATCTATCTCACAGGTGAGTAAACAAAGGGAGGAAGAGCCAGGCAGGAAGGCGAAGACCAGTTAGAGTCTGGTCTAGAGGAGAGGTTAGAGGAGAGGTGCATAGCCCTCACCCCAGAAAGAACAACCTCAGCAACCAGAGGTGGAAGCCACAACCTGGAGCCATCTCCTTGGAACAGGATTTATCCAGGAGCACCCCATGTCTTTTCTGTCCAGGCTTTATCTGGTAGCACTTCTATGTCCTCTGCTGTCCTGGGTTTTCCCAAGAGCTCCCCCCAAGATTCTCATCAGACATTGACCAGACCTTGCAGCAGGAGAAATCACCACCATGAATGTTCTCCTTTTTCCTATGGACAACCTAGGAGACAAGTTTAGAGGAAAGGCCATTTTTCTACCCTGCAAAAGCTAGGACAGAGGGATTTGACCCTTGTAAAATAATCTCAGGAACACTTAATTCCCGCTGTCATCTGCTAGTGAGTGCATGTCAGGGAAACTTGCTGTCTGTCTGAGCATCCAGGGACTTGCTACCCACTTGTATCAAGTTGGGTCTCTTATACTGAAAATGAAGCAGAAAAGCCTACATTACTTAACAAAGCAAACACTTTCTATAATAATTTGTTTTCCATTCATTTAATTAATGCTTTTTTCTACATTGAACGCAACAATGGCAACATATCAGTGAAATCTGCTTTTAGGATTAACCTACTTGCAAGCAGGGGCATGGGGCAGACAAGGAACATTTTTTCCTTCTTCCTGTGCTACATTTTTTTTCTACGGTTGGACAAGGGAGTTATGGTGCAATTAGAAATCACTTTCTTCTGGAATACCAAACTCTTACCAGGCACAGAATATCGAATCTTTTGCCTTGCTAACTGAACGTGAAGGACTGACTGACTGACCATAACAGGCTTCCCAGGGGAGTTCTCCATGCAGGTTGAGTCTCTGAAGGTCTTTTCTAGGGATCCAGCAGCAGAATAGGAAAAAAATATTTTCCCTAGTAGAAACGACACCAGCTGTGATGAGGTATGCTTCAGAAAATACCATGGATGTGAGAAGGCAACTGTGGAAAACAGGAAGCTGCGGAGAGCTCAGATTTCTGGGTTGGTAGGGTAGCCTTGCAGAGGAAAGGGAGACGGCGAGGAAGGTCAGCAGTCTCTAGGTCTAATACTTAGGTTTGGTAGAGAAGAAAAGAGTTTGGGAACATTTCTTTTTGTAGAGAGAAACTATTTTTGTGTACAGAACAGATAAAAATCCAAACAAATGAAGCTTATCCAAACCTCGCAGAAATGTTTGATATTCACCATCCTTTTGAGGGTCTAAATTTAATCTCTGGCTTGTTTCATCCAGATAAAGTTGGCATTTGTGCTGTAACAGAAAATAAGCCTGCCTCCCCAACTTGTTTCATTTGTTTTTTCTCTGTTTGGAATGTTTGTGTGGAATACGTTTGGTTCAGGACAAATTATCTTATGCAAACAGAAGACAATGACCTGATTCCCAGTGCAAGACTGTGCACATTAGGACCCTAGCACAAACTTTCCGTGCTTAAAACACCTCTGTGCAATGATGTCCTTTGTGGTGCTTTTCATGTGAAAACACTTTCCTCTAGCCCTGTGCCAGCTGAATGAGGAGTAGGGACAGCCGAAGCTGCCTGGGAGGATTTCGTCCACAGAATGTCAGATCCAAACCATGACACAAAGCAGTATTTGGGTCACTGAGAGGGAGCACGACAAAAAACTCTTGAGTTTAAGTAAAAAGTGTCATTTAAGAATAAGAAACAGAAGTACCACATGCTGGAAATCGCATCCTACCATCAGTTGCCTTTTTCTGGTGCCTTTCAGGACCTCCTGATGTGCCACAAAGAAGAAAGACCACTTTCATTTACTCTAGGCCAGATAAGTAAAAGACAAATATCTACACACCAAAAGACATGTACAGAATTTAGCATGTATTTCATCCCTCACTCCGGGCTTACATCTTTAGATGCTATAAAATCCACATGGCTACACCATTCACAAGTGGGCTTTGTTCAAGGTAACGTCTCTTTTTTTCCCTTCATTTTTTTTCCCACAGTCCACTCTCTTTGATAGTTTTGTAATTCCCTCATTGGGAACCCTCCTAGAAATAAGGTAGAAGTAGTCATAATACCTCAGAGCTGCAGTACTCCTTGGCCACCTCCTTTTTCTTCCAGCTGGGGACAAAACAAAATGCATTGGCCTTGGCTGCTGAGCAACGCTTACCTACTTTCAACATCAACACTACCAGTTCACAGTTTCTCTTTCAACCTGCAGCCCCTTTTCTTCTTCAGATGAACTTCTGCCAGATGGATGCACTCTTGAAAGACCTCTTGTTTGGAAGACTTTAGCTGTTAGATGCCAGGGGTTTATACCCCATCCTGATACACAGTTGTCCAGTCCTTCCCATTTCAAGTCTTGCTGTTCACATTAGCACTAGACGTGTCAGATCCTCTTAGTAATTCTCCAAAACCTGTGGTTTGTTCACATATTGTGTTGTGGGGTTTTACGGGATAATTCCACCAAGAATCATAAAACCATCATTTTTTCTCAGAATGAAGATGGAAAGGCTGAGTTTCACTTCCCTGTCCCATTCTCCGTGTTCCATCTCTCGTGCCTTTTTACTGGTCTCACCTATATCCCTCTTTTTACCTGTGCACTTTCCCCTGACAAGCAACATGAAGTCATGCTTAAAAATATATTTACATGTTTGAAAAATGTAGAAGTGATCTAACTTCTCAGGAAAAGCCACACACACGACTTTTTTTGGCTCCATTCTTACTCAACTTTTTCGCGGTTGTAGTTAGTGGTTTGGCAGATCTTTGCGTATTTTTGGATCAAACACTCACGCCAGGGAACACAAAGGGTCCTGGTATGAAATTCAGAGGAAGACCTCAAAGAGGGGTATTTATTTTTGTTAAAAATAGTTCATCCCATCTCTATCTGTATTGAAATTGGCAAAAGAATGGGTATGATTTTCATTTTTTTGCAATGCTTCATTTTAAACATTTGATAAAAATAGTCAATAACAAAAAAGCCAGTTTATTTTTACTGCAATGCAAATTTTTCCTCTTGCTGTTCAAGTCCTAGATGACAAATATAGGCCATGGGGATGGCATACTAAGAGGAAAAACAGAAGACTTTTCCTTCTCATTTCCACTAAACTAAGCATGTAACTACAAGCCTGCCAATTCCTTCATCTGCTGTCTTATTTCTCCGCATATATACCACCCCCATTCCCATCTTCATATATGTTTCCATGCTTATGTCTGTGATGGCAGCTCTCAATTACCCTGCATTTCTCTCAGGAAGATGAATCTTTAAAAGAGACCCTTGCATGTCCAGTGGCTACTATCTAACCCAACAGCATAGTCCAAGGCATCACGTAGGAAGGGCACCTCCTCAGTGTTTTATTTACTCCTAGATCACACTGTTCTCTGCTTACTGTGATGTCCTTCTCCTGAGAACTTTGTCCCACAGAAAGAACACCATGAAGCATGTGGTGGAGAAAGCAGTCTTTGTGGTGAAAGGGATATGTCTCCCACTTGCTCTCCATGCTCCCCTGTCTGTAAGTCTTCTAGGCTCAGCTGCTAGAAACGTGCTTTATGCCCTACCAAAGAACCACATGGCCATGCTGATTTACACCTCTTAAGGACAGAAGTTAGTACCCAGAATGAAGTATAGTTTTAATGCAACGCATAGGTACCGTGGCATCTATTTCTGACTATTCCTTAGTAAGAAATTAGCAGTACACTGAGGGACATCTAAGGAAACTCAGGCTCTACAGTCAGCTGTGACTATGGTCTTCAGAGGATTGCGAGGACTGTGCTATAGAAGACCACGCAGCATTGTGTGTGGTGCTGTACAAACACAGCAGAACAAAAGTTAATCCTTGCCCCGAAGGGTTTCGATGAGAGAAGAAAAGATTCTTTGCAAAAAAAAAAAAAAGAAAGAAAGAAAGAAAGAAAGCCTCACCCCAGACATTCAAGTGTACAGTAATGAGTCATCTGGTCAAATTCTGTAGTGGTACCTGAGAAAGAGGATGTTTTTCAGGCCAGTGGCAAAAACTCTCCTGCCACAGATCATTTAGGCACTAAGGAAGATCTTGTATTTTAAAAAAATACATATAACCCTCATATGATATAGTCTACTTTTTCCTAGAAGACTGCTTTGTGCAGTGTATCAAGCCATCACCAGCACATTAGCTCCATACTTGTGGGCGTGGAAGGCATCGGGAAATCACTGCATGAATTTTTAGGCCACTTGAGTTCTGCCAATACCCTGGGATTTCAGTTCACTGAACTTCCATCTATCTATACTATACCATCTTAAGCTATGCTGAAGGGAATGGATATGTTCTTCCTTTTGATATTTTCCACAGTAAAGACAGGGAATTTCTGAAAACTCACGTCCTTGCTAGAGCAAACTGTGAGGCTGGGTTATGGATAATGGCAACAGCGTTAATTTATTTTTCTTCTCCCGAATTCCATTTTTGATCTTCACAAAAGGACACAGAAACTGCAAAAAACTTTCCGTAACATAATGCAGTCATTGAGAAAGCAGACAAATGAAAACCACAGGCTCTGCAGTGAGACTGCCTTTCTGCACTATGTAGAGGGTTATTTCTTTTTCTGAGGAAGTATATACAAGAGTAGGCCATGCACACCACACAAAGGGAAGATCACATTTCCTTCCACCCTCCAGGTTTCTTTTGTTAATAATAATTATAAACCAACACTTAGCCTTGAAGTCACATGCCTAGTGGTGAGAGATGGGCTCTTTCTCTAATCTCAGTCCTCCTCTCCCATTATTGTTTCATTGACTACTATTGACTTTATAGCGTGGCTGGAAGCCAGAAATGAATGGGAGAATTGGAATGGCAAAACTGGTGGGGCAGGTTTCCCCGGCCAGTGTTGCAACAGGCTGAAAATAAATAAATAAATAAATAAAATAATGTCATTTATCAACAGCCAGGATCCAAGTCCTTCCAGGGTCACTGTGCACATATGTCACAGCTGGAGGGCAATGGCTTGGAAGATCTGTTCAAGGCTTGGAAATACAATTCCATTTCCACAGGCATACTCCACATCTAAACGTTAACAATTTTATATGGTCTCTAGACTCATGCATTAATGCCTGGTAGAATCAAACTCAACTCCAAAAATATTTTTTGTTCAAATGAGGCTTTCGGATCACATCTTTAGATAGCATTAACTCATCAGGACAGTGAAAGAATATTTCCAGGCGGGACTTCATAACATGATGGAGTTGCTGTCGTGCTACATTCTGGAAAGCAGAGCCAGAATGGGACAGAGAAAATTAATCTCTACTGTGATCTTGTTGCCAGCATCCAAGGGACTAGATTCTCAAGCTGTGTGGATGGGCCCTTCATATCACAGTCATTTAAATGCATGAGCTGAGATTCTGTCCCAGGATTTTCCTCTGTGACCCAATCTTAACCTGATCTACTGCATCCCCATCAGAGGGAGGGAATGCATTATACCAGGAGAGAGTGCAGAAATGTAATGTGTGAGCACTATAGGCACAGTTAGCAAGTCTGTAATCTTTGTTATAGCATATGCTTTGGGTCATACGATGATAAAACAACGTCCCTGTTCTCACACAGCTTGCCTATGCTTTGCTGGCTCTGCTCCACTACGGATAGCAGGGGTGCCCCATAGAAGAAAGTATAGTTCTCTTCTGCTGAGACTTCAAAGGAAGCTCTGAACCATCCCTCTCTACCTTCTTCAGCTACCCCAAGCCATGCAGCTGTTTACTCCAGGGATATGCTACCCACTGAATGGAGCTGGACTCAGAGCTAGGATATCACCCTGCTATTTACTCTGGGAACATCTGGGTCTGCCTGGGAGAAGGAATGGAGATGGCGAGAAGAAACTAACCCCTCCGGCTGAAGGTGAAGGGATCTAGGAGGTACTCAGAGCCTTTACTCAAGATTGGAGTCCTATGTCTGGTGCTGGTTAGGCAGAGCAGAGGAGACAATGTCATGTCATGAGCATGGATACTACATCCCCTGGGAAGGGCAGCAGCAGGGTGCAGAATGTGATGATACAGCTTTCAACAGACCATCCAGGAAACAACTCATATCAAACAAACAATTCAGCCAGACCAGACAGAACTGCTTCCGGCTCCATCTGGCTCTATTACTCACTGGAAATCACACCTTCTTAAAGGCAATTCAAATTACTTACCCACAAATGAACTTACCTGAATCATCCTTTGAGACTGAAGGTTTTCATAACAGTGAGCAGTGATCCCACTAAACTGTGCAATCTTCGGGGTACTACAGAGTGACACAGGATGCTAGTCTTAATATGCAGCCATCCATGCACTGCTCAGAATCCCTTACACAGTTTCTTATATAAATTGATCTTGACAGAGGAGAGGAACTGAACAGTGATCATATGATAGTTACTTACATTCAAGTAATCAAGATTTGACTGGACTCACTATATTTGTGCAAGGTATCTCCAAACCCAGTGCTGCATGTGGACTTCACTAAGTACTGCATGTGGAGACTTAGGGCAGGCTCCATAAAGCCAAGGCTGGTTACAAGCCTTCAGATAGAAAGACTTCAGATACAAGACTTCAGATAGAAAAAAAAAAAGAAAAAAAAAAAAAAGATTGAGGAACTTGTTTACAGGCATGCTGATTGTAAATCTGTAAAATGATCTAGGAGGGATACTTGAACTCAGCAAGAAAATCAAATTGTGAAATGAATGAGGACTTTGGCATGAAGAAAATGAAGAGGGATGTCATATCCCTGGAGAAAATAATGTGCACAATATGTACTAGATTTCACATTTTTCTAGCAAGTCTCATTGGTGTCTATAAATAGGGTAATTCATGATTCAACATCATGGGGAGCAGTACAGAGTGCAGAAGATTTGGGGCACTCTTGGAAAGGAGCCAAAGAACAGAAACATTCACATGAGCTACCGACAACCCCTTTAGCCCTATCAGTGACAGAATGCAAGGATGAACTAACTACTGGTTAGCTGAGGGAAGTGACATTGAAGGTCTGGGTTTTGTGGGGCACTAGGTCACATCCCGCGTATAAACAGGATGACAGGCTATTGCTGGTGCAGGAGAACTAATCTTCCTAGCCTCAGTCTAGCAGTAATCAAGGCATTACGCAATGCAAGAACTGTGGGTTAAGGAACTACAAACAAGTTTGACATGTTGTAAAAAGATTTAACCATGTGACAAAGAATGTGAAAAGAAGACGTTTTCCATTTGCTTTTATGCAGACATTAGGCATCTGGGTAGCAGGCAAGAGGAATTGGAAATTCTCATTAGTGAGAAGAAATGTGATATAATCAGCATTACTGAAAGCTGCTGGTTTCAATTTGCATGATCGGAATGTTAAAATGACTGGTTATAACCTGTTTAGGAAAGATAGTGTTGGTGAAAATGAACGGTGTGAATCATGCCGTAACATCGTACCATAGAGTAGGAATTACTCCACAGCCTCTATGAGAATGCACGGAAAGAAGCAGTGTCACGTGGACTTTCGTACACGGGGGCTCCAGACAGTCACTGGGAAAGCATCCTGATTTGGGGAACACTACTGACTATTATCTAACACAAGGAGCCATCATGTGGTAACTCTTCTGACTTCATTCTGACAAAGATGAATTAATTACTTGGGCTGAGAGTTGACGGTTGTCAAGGGAACAGTGTGGATGACCTGATTATATTCAATATGGGCAAACAGAGGGCTGTCCCTAACTTCAAAAGAGCTAATTTCTCACACCCAAAGTAAATTAGGAATCAACTTGATCGTGAGGAAAAACTGAGACAGGAAAAAAGGTGAATGGAAGTAGGATGTACAGGAAAATTGCATTTGATGGCCAATAGCTGCAAGCCTACAAAAAAAAAAAAAAAAAAAAAAAAAAAAGAACCAGTCTAGTATTGTAGCATTAGACAAAGGCTTTGTTGTAAAGTTAAGAGTATAATTAGGAATAATAATAGCAATAAAAGTAAATGGATAAGAAAAGAGTAGAACTGTAAAACTTCAGAAAAATAGTAAGAGCATCTATGGGGAAAACACGCAGCCAGTAAAATTAAGGTAAGCAATAGGACATTTTCAAAAGGATAATCAGAACAAAGGAAACTGCAGTAATCACTTAGGCCTATTACTTGATGAAAATAACATGAAGAGGCAGAAGTGGTTCAATAAATATTCCTGCTTTGGTGTCAAACATCTTTGGAAGTTGAACATCGATTAATGGCACAGCATTTCTAAAAGAGCAGACCCAAATAATCCGCATTCAGGGACCACGCAATTGTTAGCTGAGACCTCCTGCAATTAGTTTTAAGAAGTGCCTTGTGAAATGGGAGTTTCCAGACAACGGAAGAAGCGCTATCGCTATTCCAGTTCAAACAGGGCAAGCTGGATGTGCAAGGTAACTACAGATCACTTAACACCAGTCCAAGCAAAATGGAAAAAATGACGAAGAATAGAAGGACAAAAAAGCAGCTAATTCTGATAACATGACATTGTGGAAAGTATGTCTCAGTGAACAAATAAAGTTGCATGCCTTCAGTGACATTACAGGAACAGTCAGTAAAGTCATTAGTCAGCTACTACATGATAGTTCTCGATAAAGCATCTTCCTTAGTACCACATAACAGTGCGATTACCGTAATCAAATGTCAGGCGAGCACACGTGAAACGGCATGAAGAACAAAGTGAGTGACAGATTTAAACGAGCTGTCAACAGAGAGCTCATGCTGAAGGCAGATGCATTGCTGCTGAGATTGGTACTAGACTCTCCTACTCAACATTTTCATCAGTGAGAAGGAAGCTTGAAATTACCACTGATAATTTGTTGATGATACAAAGATTGGTAGATGGGTAAACAGTGTTGGAGGCATGGCAATGACAATGCCTGACTGCATAACTTGATTAATTGAGCCCTTCAAACAACACATGTTTAATGAATCAAATGCTAATATATTCATCTAGAAACAAAGAATGCAAGTCATTCATAGAACCCAGGGATGACATTTTGAAAAGAGATGATTACAAAAAGGATTAAGGGAGGGAAGAGTATAACTGAATTTACCATGACCAGGGCTCTCTTACAGTTAGTACTACAGCTTGAGTAATTAAAAAAAAGGCTCATAGGAGAAGGTGATACTTCCACACAATTGCTGAAAATAATGCCAGTTGATTCTGCTTGCATTTTTTAGAAGATGATTGAGTTTGATGGAGAGGCAGCTCATGAAAGAGTCATATTGAAGATTTTATAGAATGAGAAAAGTTTCTTACAGAGTGAGACTTAGAAAAAAAAAGCCCACAAGGAACTGCTTCAGGCCTCCCAAAACAGGGCAGACTTCAGAGCTTGGTCAGGCTGCTTTAGGCATTGTCTGCCTAAGTTTTAAAACTCCCCATCAATCTCCAGTGCATTATGACTCTTCCAAGTGAAAAAGAACTTCATATCCAATCAGAAAATGCCTTTGAAGCAACTTGCATTCATTGCTTCTCATTCTTTCATAGTGCCCTCCTGTACAAAGTCTGTGTCCACCACCTACAGCAAACAGCTCCTCCTTAGCATTTGTTTCTCCAGGCTGAGCAATCCTGGCTCCTTCAGCCTCTCCTCACACACTATATGTCCCAGTTGCCAGCTATTTCAGTGGTCCTCTGATGGAAACTCTCCAGTTTGCCAGAACCTTTCTTGTACTTATAGAGCCCCATTTCTTTTGTCTATCTAAAGCCAGAATGAGACAAGATTTAAAGTCCTGAGGCCTCTCTAAGCCAGAAGGAAAGGAAGATCAAGGATCTGTAACTGAAAGCTGAAGTCAGATAAACTGGATTACAGTGTGGGCTCTTTGCTACTAAGCAGACAGTACAGGTGCTGGATTCTCCATCTCTTGACATATTCAAATCAAGACCAGATGTTTATATGAACATTTTTCTTCAGCCAAGCAGCGCAACCTTGCCTAGGATCAAGGCAAGGATAACAGATGGAAGATCGTGAATTGGTGATATGTGAACTGTAGGACTCAACTGCCTCTAAATTATGGAATGTTTTCGGAATTATACTCTTAAGGTCCAAGCCACTGTACATTTCCAAAACAAAAAGCCCAGCCTAACTCATGGGAGAAATAGCAGAAAGAAGAACCCAAATATACTATATATTGTATAGAAGAAAGGAGAAGTTGATAATAGTGAATGACTCTGATTGAGTCATCCCCTGTTGACTGGACTTCTGGAGTCTGTATCTGAGAGGCTTTCTTGACCTGTCATAGGAAGCCCTTGTAGCTGAACAAACTTTGGCCCTAAGGACTTGTTGCCCAACACATTTCAGTTCCTTAAAATACCATTTTCTGGAACCAAAAGTGTGTTCTTTTAGAATCAGAAGTGTTTGTCTAACCTGAAGCCACCATTTGTCTTTTCAGGGATATAACAGATCCAAGCACACAGATATATTCTTTGAACAGAGATTTTGGACATGCTTGGTCTTCACTCAAATGGCAGATATGGCATATTCAGGCCTCGGAAAATAATCTCGTGAAAGGAGCACATTCCACTATTGCTCACCCACAGGGAAAAAAGTGAATCTGTGTCAGTTTGGACTGTAATCTCAGATTTTAGGAGATTTACAAACTCAGCCAGTGAAAGGAAGAGTTGATGTGATTTACCTAAACTTCAGTGACGCATTTGGCTTGGAATCACACAGTATTTTTATTAAGGAAATATGTAATACAAAGCACCCTTGAAACTGATTAACAATCAACTGATAGGCTTTCAAGTGTCATTATAAATTGAGAGTTACTGTTTAGCTCACATATTTCCTGCAGAATTTCCCCAGATATCTGCTCTGGGCGCTCTGCTATTTAACATCTTTATTGACGACCCGGAAGAAGACATAACTCCATTAATAACAAAGTCTCTTCCATCCTTAGAGAGGTGTGACAAATGTGTTTGGCATGATGTATTGCCCTCCGAATAATCCTGTATTTCTGCGGAGTTGATAGGATGGTCAGAAAATCAGCTCAGACCAGCGGTATATTTTTAGGCGGGTACTTAGGCTAGATGAATGCTACACTGACAGCCTGAGTTGACATTTCTGGTGATCTCCAAAAAAAAAAAAAAAAAAAAATATTTTCATCTTTAGAGTGAAAGAAGTTTGACTGTCAATGAGACTGAAAAGCCTATGAAGAAAAAAACAGATCTTGTATAGATCTTGTATCTGGCAAAGAAGGAGGCAAACTAGAAGTGAGGCAGCAGGCACTCCATGGACAATCTTTCATATCAGGCTGCCTGTTTCCTAAAAGCTCCTCTGTAGTCCAATCAAGTGGAAATTCTAGTTTGGTCTGCAGCTTATGTTATGTGTGATACAAAACTAAATTATTCCCTTCCAGCCTAAACAAGCTATGGGTCTTTCTATGCCATCCATGCAAGCTCTGTAGTTCATAGCTTTGCAGGGCTCCTTCTGTTGCAGCTATATTGAAGGAGTAAGAGTGCAACCACCTGGCTGTTCCTTGTGAGCCATCAAGTTATGTGAACACAGGGTGACTTTGAAGAAGGCATCTTACTGTCCAGTGGTAGTGACTAGAAGCAGAGATGGCTGTATAAACACAGCTGCCTGACATGGTCCATAGTATGATTTTCTGTTTGACATTTTTGAGAGACAGCTCTATCTGAAAGATGGTGTCTGAGAAAGAGGAGCTGGAAGCTTCACAAAACTGTATAACAATAAGTGCCCAGGCTGAAATGCAGACTGTAGGCGTGGTAGAAGGAGGCTGGGCATTTTATATGTAAGTCAAGAGCTTTGCTGATTTACTGTTTGGCAGTATTCCTCCTGCCCAGTGAACAGGTGGCTCCAAGAGCTCTTCCAGGGAAGGCCGCTGCAGGGATTTGGTACATGTCACTAGGAAAGAGTTAGAGCATTGCTGGAGTTTTACCTAACAAAAGCCTCACTTTAGCTACAGAAAACAGCATCTGCTATGTTTTACACCTGTTTTTCCTTGTATTTGTGGCTTTTGCCCCTTTGCTTATGATAGTTACAAATCTTCTTCTGAAGGATTATTTTCAGGACACAGGAAGGTGTCCCTTACCATACTGTCTTATGCTCCTGCTGGTGAAGGCAATGGTTGTCTATCTGTCCAGGACTGTGGAAAAGTAGATGCGATGACCAGAAAGAACCTGTAATGCTCCTGCACTGTGGTGAGGCCTTTCCTACCCAGATCTGGCATTCCAGGGTGCAGTCAGACTTCCCTGCACTGAGGTGGTCACCAAACCAGGTCTTATCTCAGAGAGACACTGATATGCTAGAGAATCAAATACATCACAGAAATTCAGTCAGCTAGAACGATAGCTTGCACTGCTCGCTCCAACTCATGAGCTCGGATACAGCGATTCATACACAGTGTTATGGGGAACCATGGGATGAAACCAGTGCCCAGAGATTTACACACAACGGGACCAATTATGCACACCTTGTGTTTCCCATTATGTGTTACAACCCCGCCCTCGTCTGTGAGGACGAGCATGTGAATTCTTACTCTGTCATGGCCACTCCACTAGGCTATTCAGTTGGACAAATTCAGAATAGTAATAGCTGGAAAATAGCCACTATATCCTGAATACTTACAAAGCTGTGGGCTCACTCTGCAAAGAGGTGACTTTGTTTTCCCCCTCAATCTGGTTTTGATGTTCTCTTTTTCCTCCCTTTTATGCAAAGCTCTCCACCCCAGAAGGCAGGCAAGCAGCCAATCCACCTCTCTGCCCCACTCCAAAATAAATGTTAGATGCTAAAGTATGCACAAAAGGGAACTGTGAAAGGGTTTGCATAAAGGGTTGTGGATTTTTTTATTTTTTTTCCCTAGTCTTGAGGGGGCTTGTGTGTTTTGCACAGCACACTCTACTTTGTTCCACTGGGGTTCTTACACTGTGGCTCAGCCTGACCATTCAACAGGTCAGAGGACATCTGCCATAAAGACCTGATGATACACTGAAAATGCTACATGACTTTTCTCCATTTCATTTCTCCTCTGGTGAAAGCAGCATAACATGGGCTGTTCAAACAAGTGCTGTACTGAAAGATTAGTCCAAAATTTGGATATTTTTGTGGCAGATTTGAAATACTGCTTGTTAGATCCATATCCAGGGCTATGCAGATCTGGCATAGCTTCATCTAGGGCCAAGTTTTTTTAGCAGAGCTAAAAAAGATTTACAGCAGCTAGGCATATATGCCTACATTGCATGTAACTACGTGTGTATGGATTGGAGGCTGTTTGTCCTACACAACCCATGGAGTCAATGATGGCTGTGCACTGACCACTTGTCCTTACTTTGAAGCAGCATATGTCACCTTTCAGTGTTGCAAATTTACACTGTTAGAAAAATCATACAATCATAGAATTGAATGTTGGAAAAGAGCTTTAAGATCACCTTGTCCGAGCACGAACCCACCCCCACCATACCCACTAACCATGTCCCTCAGTGCCACATCCACATGGCCCTTGAACACCTCCAGGGATGGTGACTGCACCACCTCCCTGAGCAGCCCATTCCAACACCTCACCACTCTGAGAGCTATTGGATCTGAGTGGTGAGCATACGCTGCCTTTGTTACTGCTCTGACAAAGGCAGCTCACATTGCCCGCAGTCAGAGCAGCAGCTACTCAGCTAGGCAGGCCCCATCCCAGAGCACAGCAAGGAGAGGTCGTAGAGCCCTAGTAGAGCTCCAGCATGCTTTGCAGAGGGGCCACTGAGGCTGCGGTGTTGGATGCATGGTAGAGGACGGATAGCCTCTCTTGCAACCCTTGATGCTACAGTCTCATCTGTGGATGGTCAGTGCATGGATGGCCTGGATCCAGGCTCCCTCACAAATAAAGCATGCAGAGATACTGAAACTCCAGCTGTTGCGCCCAAATTCCTGTCTGCCGCGGGGAAAGACAGATTGCTCACAAAAGGGCAAGTGTGAGTGGCTGGCCACGGAGATTTGTTCTCCCAATCCATCAAATATTTCCATGTGCTTAGTTCCAAAATATTGATGTGTAGAGCCTTGGGAGTTTTATATTTAGCAAGGGACATAAATCACAGGCGCAGCTTCTGTAATGTTTCCTGGCTTATCGACTGTACCACTAATAGCTCAGAGGGGCTTGTAAATCGGACTGTGAATTCCACAGTACAAGCAGCAGTGAGGAGAAAGCCATATACCTCTGGTGGAGGCTGGGAGGCGCTTTCTGGTGACAGGTCCTGGGGCATATCAGGATCCTCCTGGCAAGGCTCCCAGGGGGCTGCGAGGTGTCAGTGAAACACGTGGGACGCACCCATTCACAAGCTTGAGGGTGATGCCAGCACATGGATTCCCTCAGATGTGCTCTGAGGATCTTTGTGTTGGTTCCTCTTTTTCTTTCTTCTTTGTTCATTCACTTAGCAAAGGTGCTTCACACAGGTCCTGTTCCTTTCACTGGCAAATGGCCTGTAAATCCAGAATATCAGATACACTGCTTTAGATCTTGGGAACTCTCATGTGAGCAGCATCAGCCTTTCCCTGGCTGGGAGAATCATCAGCCTTCCCAACGCACTCACTGGTGTGATGTTGCAAGGAAGATTTGAGGTCTTCTCCTTTGTAATCCATTGTTTTATGCCTCTGAATAACTCAGTGTTTAGTTTAATAATAATGCTTTGTATTCTTGTAGTTCCATCCATCTGAGCACCAAGAATTGGTTTGCCAACATCAAAGCATCTGTCCTCTTGCACTGAATTTTGGCATCAACTTATTTTCTTAAAATCCCCATTCTGACAGATTTCCCCTCTAGCAGCTTGTCCTGGCCTTTAAAAATTCTTCTAAGTAGAATCTGAGAATGGCTTTCCTGCTTCCCTCTTGAGTTCACAGCAAAACTTGCCAAAAGGGAGAAAGTGTGCATCCAAAACAATAGCAGTAATATGCATGGGGTCCTGCCAAACACAAGGGGTAAACTGCCTGAAGGAGACAACCAAATACTTGCTTATTGTATTCACTGGGCTCGCTCACTAACAGCCAGATTATAATTTTAGCAATAGGAGGTACCCAGCTTTGAACAGATGGGATCTGCGAGCTGGCACGTCCCTCGCAGAGCTTCATTGTGACCCCATCCGGACAAGCGCTCGCATCACTGAAGCCAACACAACTGCAGGAGCTGCCTGCTAGGCTGGCATCATGGGAGCTGCGCTGGGGGATGCAGATCCATGATGTTACTGCATTCAGTTATCTCAGATGTAGGCAGAGCCTTGGTTCTCTTTAGGTCCTTGGACCAAAAAAAAAAAAAAAACCACCCCAAAACCCTCCTTTCCATCTCTTCCCAGCACTATGGAGTTTCCTGGATTGTTCCTTCTTGCCTGCCAGGACCTTTGCAGAGATTTTCTAGGCGTTAATGCATGGAGTGAAACTGAGTGCAGTGATCTCCCCAGACCTGAGAAAACTTGCTCGTGGTATGTCACAGGAAGGGTTTTGTCAAGCACATTTTCCTTTGTTCCTTTAACTGTCCCCTCTCCTTGCCTTATTGTAGAGATGGCTGCCCACACAGCGACAGCATCCACAGAACAAATGTCTGTAGGGCACGGCCTCTTTGTCTGTACCGTACCCACTCTCACATCATTGGTGAGCTGACAGAACCTCGCACTCTGGATACCCTTCTATTGTGCAATGGGATTTGATTCCATTTACTTTCCGTGAACTCTGTTAACTTTGTGCAGGGCTCTGTTTGCGCTCCTGTGTCTATTTTAAAATGACACACCTTGTGGACTTCTGTCATTCAGAATTTTACAAATACTTCACCCTGATCTTTTTATGACATGTTGACGGTCGAAGCTAACAACATTTTGTCATGGTCTTCTCTGTTGCCTCTGGCAGAGCTTATTTAACTCTTTCACGGTAATTAATATTTCCTTTGCAGACTTTCCTTACCACGGATCTAGAAAGACATCTACCACACATCTATCAAAATCGCTGCCTTCATCCTTCACTGTCGCTGTATTTTTGCCACCCGTGTCTGTCCTGTGGCCACCAGCTCTCCTGAATGTTATGCTCTCTCCAATTAGGCAAGGTTTCTTATCTGCATTATTGCTGTGGAAGGAACCTTAGGAGTTTGGACCCCACAGTGCTGAGAGCGGCATAAAACCAGCCAGGAACCATGATCATAGAGAGCTAACAAATCCTTTTTGGCTCACTTTATGTTTTAATACCTTGACATTGCTTAAAAAAAGAAATTACGGAGAGCGGTCCAAAAGTTTCCACTAGAGGCATTTCCCTGGGAACCTCGTGTCTCTGCATACTAGACAGCACAGTTCAATGCTCCTGAGCATCTTGGGGCTGTCAGGAGAACAACCTGTCATTCACAGCCTAACAAAAGGCTCCTCCTACCCCATATTAAGTTATTATCTGTGTTTTCAAGCATTGTTCCAGGACAGTCTCATCATGGAAAAGGTTATCCCCTGTCTATTGAACATTTCTTCACTGTCTTTTCCCCCACACACATTTAAAAAGCACCTCTCAGGCACCCAAAAATGCAAGTCTGGAAAGAAATTTCAGGATTTCCAAAATATGTTTGAAGGAGAGGAAATCATTCACTCTCATGCTGAAATTAAGGTGTGTCAAAGTGTTAAAATTTGTTCTGGAGCTTCAAGGGTTAAAAACGTGTTCTAAAATGTGAGTTGAGGTAATCTCACGTTTTAGCAAAACTGTTGTCTGATAACACACCCACCGCCTTTTGATGATATGGAAGGAACTGCCGGAGGAACGGAAGAGGGTGCTGTCAGTCTCAGGTAAGATGCATTTAGCAAAGCTGATAGTAGCCCAGACAGTCTCTCTTGCAGGAAAGTAGGGGGAAAGGAAGCACACCACGTAGGTTCAGCCCCAGTTGATGGGCTTGAGCCACTCAGCCAGCTGCAGCTCCCTGCTCCAAATTCTGCACAGTGCAGAGCCCAGCAACAGGGATGAACTTCTTGCTTGGCATCAGATGCCCAGAGGCACTGCATGGCATATTAAGCATCATGTAGGCATGTGATCCTAAGTCACTGGCAGCATCCCAGCAGAGTCATATTCCCATTGCATTCCTTGGATATCTCCCAGCCACTGGCCTGAGAAAGTCACTAACCTTCATATGCTTCATTGTTCTGGCGGGATGTCTCCATCCGGATGGTGTCGCGTGACTTCTGCTGACCACTGAGCATGCACTTACACAGCTCATCCCAGAAACATCTGATCTAACAGACACATTCTGGCAATACCACACCCCCTGCTCCTCAACACCCACCAGCAGGATGCACATCTCTTCCAGAGCTGCGGAGCAGCTGGGTGAGTCTTTTCAGCCATGGCATATCATCATCACTCCCACTGACACCTTCTCCTGCCTGAGAGCAGAGGTGCTGTGAGCAGACTAACAGAGTTTGGGCTTTAGAATTTGTAGTGTTTGAAGAGAGGATCCCTCGAGGATGTAGGGTATTATTTGGATATTAGGAAAAACTGCTTCTCAGAAAGAGTGAGGATGTATTGGAATGGGCTGCCCAGAGAGGTGGTGGAATCGCTGTCCCTGGAGGTGTTCAAGAACCACGTGGATGTGGCACTGAGGGACGCGGTCAGTGGGCATGGTGGGGGTGGGTTGGTGGTTGGACCAGATGGTCATAGAGGTCTTTTCCAACCTTTATGATTCTATGATTTGAAGATTGCTTCTGAAGAACAGGCCCGTGCTCGAGGAGGGTGAGCGGCCCCACACACTTGCCTGTAGCTGAGGGGTCTAAGGGCAGTTTGTCACCTGCACTTTGTGCAGTCTTGCAGAAGTGCTCCAGCAGGTAGGTACTGTCTGCTGTGATCTGGTCAGAGACCACAGGTGCATACCTCCTGCCTTTGGCTACAACTCACAAGAAGGGAATAACTGAACCTAGAGGATGTACTGAGGAAAAATGGGAGAAGTGGCTGCATCTACCTGAAGGATGGAGAGGAGGAGTTGAAGATGGTAGCAGTGAGAAGACCCAAAGAGGATCAACGACAATTAGGATGACACCATTAGCTGCCATGGAGATAACATTATCCTCAAGCTTGACAGAATGGCATGGCTGTTGTCATGAAATGTCAGCTCTCACAGCTCAGAGAAAAGGCTGCTGTCATCTAGAAATTCATACAGCCAGTACGTTTTTCTGATGGGGAATGAAAGCCAGGTGCTCTGCAGACATACAAGATATACACTCAATAGACAGACCTTTGGTTGAGGAGGAGGAAGAAGACCTGAAGAAAAGACTGAGGAAAACAGCAGCTGTGGGAGGAGGAAGAATAGGTTTGCTGGGTGCAGGAGACCAACTGTTCACACAGTAACAGAAGAAATGGCAAGATAAATGGACATTTGGTGCTGTGAGAACCAGAGACAGGATGACGACGAGCTGACCTAGGATGGGATGATGGACCACTTATAGCTCTTCATCATTTCCTATAATCTAGCAATTTTATTTGTACCAACTTGAGCTAGGAGTCATGAAATGCTTCTCTTTCTCAAGCATTATTACATTTATTTTGTTATGGGGACATTAACAAAAAGATGGTAGGCTTCCATGTGTTTGATACTGTTAAACTCTGCATAAGGTTGGAGAACCTGAACAAAGTTCAGTGACATTCATACAACAAGGAGTAGCATAGACTTCTGCCAGGCCTCTTATTTAATGTGCAGTAAGTAGATGTTACAATTACAGAAATGGAAAACATCCAAGACATTTGTAGAAAGCAGGCCCAGTTTAATTTTATCAAACTGATATAAAATAAAACTTAAATATACCGATGATATATATTGAAAGATAATTCTCCAGCTTAAATGAAATTACTGATATATCATGTTGAAGAGGCTCTGTGCCTCTTTGTGTCTTTGAAAATATGCAGAAAGAAAAAGACTGTCATCTCCCACTTCCTGATATATGTGGACAGAAAAAGTCAGGATGAACTTCAGAGTCTGTTTCTTTCATGCAATAAAACAGAGGGGTTGGGACAGCAGGCAGCTAGCCAACCTGCAGGCACACGGAGGGGTAGGACCAATTATTCAGTACAGAACAGGGCATCCTGACTGGGGACCTTCATAAATCAGGCAGCGTGCAAGACAAGAAGGAGACATGAGAGAGATGTTCAGCTAGTGGGAAAGGGGGTATGTTTCAGCACTGGATGTCAACTCCACGTCCACCTAGTGCTTAGCACACAGGCACCTACCTACATTAAGCAAACATGCATCCAGTGAAGTCTGCCCATCAGAAGCTGGGGCCTGCAGACTTCACGTTGTATCTGCAATCTGCATGCATAACCTTGAGCATATGGCACTGTGCAGCACTCAATTTCATGATCCCATACTCTTTTTCCGCTGTTTTGACTCTGTGCATAATTATTCAGCTTAGCTGCTTGCCCTAACCAGTGCATGGCCTGCAGGCCTGTTTTCCACTGTTTTTTCCTTTTCTTTTTTTCTTTTTTTTTTTTCTTTCCTGTTTTGTCCTGTAGTCGTTATTACTGAGTGTCCTTGTGGCCTTACCCTCAAATCAGAGAGCTTCAAAAAACTGATGCCTATTTCTCCATAGCGTGCATGGGAGAGGAGGTGGTTCAGACGCACAATAAAATAGAGAGGTCAAAGTTGCCTGATGTTTCTCACTAACTGTGGGTGCCAAAACGAAGGCACTCAAGCTTCTGTTTCCCAAAGCTGCTGGCAAGCTTTCAGTATTTTATACACTCAGCATACAGCTCCCACTGACTTCCTTTCCAGGTGTGCGCGCTTAGCACTGCCACAAACACTGTCTGCACGAAAAGCACAGCATGCAGTGAGTGACAAAGAGACAAGGTCTGGGCTGAATGGACTCTGCCGGGAGAGGGAGGAGCACATCTGTTTCTCCAGCACAGCATCTCTCTGCCTCTCTTACAGGATGTTCCCTGTACTGATGGCACTGGGGCCACTCAATGCAGGTAACCCAGAATGGCTTCCTCCTCCTCAGCCCAATTAGGCAATGGTTGTACCAAAATACAGTACATGTTCATGTAACCAGAGTGCAGCAGAATGCCTCTGGGTGGATAGGAAGACTTGTATGTCCATTTCTAGGGTGCTGATAGAGTTTGGGACAGGCGGTTGCACACCATTTTGCCACTACGTCTTCTCTCATTTCTTTTATTCTTTAGACTGAAGAAAATACATTAATTAATTAAAAATATTTGTAGTAATCTAGTCTTCACCTTCATATAACTCCATAAGTGATACGAAATAGGACCAGGTTAGCACTTCTCCCAGACCGATTAATTTTTTTATGTTTTCAGCATGAGTTTGGCCATTGAATTTTGGTCATTGTATTAAAAGTATCTGAAGAAAGGCCAACTGCTTATGAGTTTAAACAGTGTTCTCTGCTCTTGGTGTGAGTTTGATGAGTGGTCATAGAAAATAAAAATTGCAATTGGTTTTGCTAAGTAGCTGTTTGAAAGTGATAGAGGTCTTTCCTTCACTCCCTAGGCTGCATCCGTTTCAGAATGCCTCAGAGACGTTACCTCATTAATTTTAATGAGAAGCCCAGACGTGAATCTGACACAACCATAAATTGTTCTTTTTGTGTGTGCATGTATGCGTGTGTTTAAAAGAGCTCCCTGTGTTACCCTGTGAAGGACCTGACTGTGTTGTGTGCTGACGTCCGCTACTTATGCACGCGTCATTCTGGCCTCACAACACAGTTCCCTTTTTATCCTTCAGCCACCCTTTGCAAATTACCTTCATGCTTCTTCCTGTAGTGCCTTCTGTGCAGATAGCTTATTCCATCTGTCAAACAGGAGCAAGAGACTCTCCTACTCCAGACGGCCTCCACATTGAAGCCGTAACATCACCCCAAAATAGGCACACCTGTGTATTCCCCTTATGTCCTACCCTGTGTCCTTGTCCAAGCTGCACAGCTTCCAAGGAGCCTCCTCAGATCCTCTTGCAAGGCATAAGCTGAAGGCTGGACTCAAGATGTGCAGCTGAGCATGGGTGGTAGCCCCACCCGCCTCAGGAAAGGGTTAAGAGAGGTGAATGATGACATCTCACTCTCCTGTTTTCCATGTCTGACTGCTGGACCTGTTCTGTAGCTGACCCTTGAGAGGCAAGCCACCAATGGAAACTGTTGCCGAAGGAAAACCCCTTGCTCAGAATATCTGTAGTGGGAGAGATCTGGGTTTGTACATCCGCCTATAGGAAGTCCTGGAAAAATAATGTCCTCAATACAGCCCATTCACCATCTCCCATGAGATCAAATCCCAAGCGTCTGCTTTGGGAAGTGGGCATTGGCTGCTTAAGTGGCATTGCCACAGGCTACAACAACCATTTGTCCCTGTCGTATGTAAGAAGCAAAATGGGCAGTGGAAGGACACTCACCACAATACCTAAGCTCCTAAAATGCCTTCCTCCCACATGCCTGCATTTCATGAGTGACCCATTTCCCCTTCCAGAAAGATCTTTGTTTCCTCCTGTTGCATGACAGCCTCACTCCTGCTTCCAGCTATGAGCCGTTTTCAACCCTGCTCATCTCCTCATCAAATTCTAACCCTACCCAGACCGTCCCAGGCTGGTGAAGAGATGTTTGGTTTTTGCCCAGCTGGTGCCCATTTGCTCAGCAAATGCCCAAAATTTAGGTAAACTTTAATAACTTTCTCTGTCCTCATAGGACTCAATTCTTACACATAGTTTGACAGTCACTTGGGTATTCCCATTGGCGAGAGTATTTATGTTGTTTTTAAACCCTCTCATAGCAGTTAAGGCCACCCACCAGCTCTTTAAAAAGAGATGCTACATCTGTTCGGTGAACAAGTTATACGTCTGCATTTGTAAACTTTGATTCAACCCAGATATGCATGTGCCTTGGGCTTCCTCTGCTCTCTACGTTCTGATTAGCATCTGCTCTTCTGCAAACATCCCGTGTAGCTTGGCAACATGGACTCTTCCCGTCCTGTGTGACTGCATATGACTGCATTGCCATTTTGTCTTTATTAACATAGAATCATACAATCAGAGAACAGTTTATATTGGAAAGGACCTTCAAGACAATCTAGTTCCAACCTCATTGCCATGGGCAGGAACACCTTTCAATAGCCCAGGTTTCTAAAAGCCCCGTTCAAATTGGTCTTGAATACTTCCAGGGATGAGGCATTCACATCTTCTCTGAGCAAAATGTTCCAGGGCCTCACCACCCTCATCGTGAAGAATTTCTTCCTTAAATCTAATCTAATTCTACCCTCTTTCAGTTTAAAGTCATTAACCCTAGTCCTATAACTGCATACACTTGTAAAATGTCTCTCTCCAGCTTTCTTGTAAGACCCCTGTAGGTACTGGAAGGCCACTAATATGGTCTGTCTGGAATCTTCTCCTTTCCACGCTGAAGGACCCCAACTCTCTCAGCCTGTCTTCAAAGTTTGGAGAAGTGCTCCCGCCCTCTGATCATACTCATGATCTTCCTCTGCATTCACTCCAATAGGTCCATGTCCTTCTTCTGCAGGGGCTCAAAGCTGAATGCAGTACTCTAGGTGGGATCTAACAAGAGCAGAGCTGAAGAGGAGAATCACCTCCTTTGACCTGACCTTCACGTTCCTTTTGATTCAGCCCAGGATACAGTTGTTTTTCCTGTGCTGCAATGCATATTACTGTCTCATATTGAGCTTTTCATCAGCCAGCAACACCAAGTCTTTCTCCTGATATCTGTCTGCAATCCATTCTCTTCTCAACCTGTAATATAAAGGTAGAAAAGTTTCTGTTGATAATGACACTATTTCAGAATTTGATGGTGTCTGTCTCACCTCAGCATCACAGGGTTACTTCTTGAGCTTTATGGTATACACATAAGTTGGAGCCTGAAGAACTTCACTTTCTGACTTATCATCAAACTTAAATGTTCCAAGCCTTTGTTCCCCCAGTCGTATGTTCATAAATGCACTTTGGTTTTGTATGTCTTTGCAAACTGCCAAAAGCTGCATACTTTTGTGATGCGGGATGCTTTTATTGAGAGCTTGTAACTAAATACCCTTCATCAAGCACACTGTTTTCTGTTGCAACTGCTTCCATGTTTATTGCAAATTAATCTGTCCTCTGCTTTCTGTTTGCCCTGGCTCAGTTTCTGTGCCCTGGTATATGTATGTGAGTAGATTAGGTACCCCTGGCTCACTCCTTGCTAACACTTCCAAGGGCTGGTTTCTCTAGACTCCCAAACCTCTGCCATTAATTGCCAACTCAAGTCCACTTCCACCTTCCCTTGTGGTCAGTCACCACAAATCACCCACTCTCTAGTGGAGTTGATGCCAAACATCCAATAATAAGCAAGATTTAGTTTCATCCACCTAGCCCACCAAAATGTTGGATAGCATCTTCTGATAGCTCTCTTGTAGAGTTGCCTCCAGGATATTTATGAAAGACTGGAGACTTAATCTCCATCAGGCTGGAATGGGCTTCAAATTTCTCACATCTGAGATAAAAACTTCTTACTTTCATTTCTTTGAAATAACTCCCATTTCTAGACAAGTTCAAACTCCATGCAACCCAATTCTGATTCTTCACAAGGCTCCTTTGAAACCCAGGGACTGAGTCTAAGTTTAACAGATTTGTTTCCTGCTGACACTGCACAAGAGAGATGTTACTGCCAGGGTGTGGAAGATCAGTCTTTTTACCTGGCACTCGGTGCATAGCAGCATGCAGAGAGTAAACACTTTGTCCCATTCAGGCAGGTCACAGTCAAGGAGACAGTCGCAAAGCTTGTCCTTTAACAATTATTCTTTCTCTGGTCTCATTTTTTATGTTCTCCTTCCTCAGTCCTTCTCTGCCCTCTCCCTTTCTTTTTCTCACTGCTTCTAAAGTTGTCTCTCTTTTTCCACCTTCAGCCTTGACTTTCTTTTTGTCTGACTGTGCAAAATAACCTCCCATCCAGGGAACTGCAATTCTCTACGGTTGGTGAGCTGCTAACAGGACTCTGTCAACAGAGCACTTGTGCTAGCAGTGCAATCCGTGTGAGCTCAGCCTGCTGCGTCAGAGGGAGGGAAGCAACACTGCACAGAACACGGACCTCCTCCGTGGCCAGGGTCTGCTGTTTGAGTTTCCATCCCTTGGGTGCAAGTGAATCTGCATTTAAGTGGGACATGTTCTCCAGTTCCTGCTTCTAAAAGTAGAACCCATTTAACTCAGCAGATTGCCCAGCTGGAACAGGCTATTTACAGCTGTACCTGAAGCTCTGATAAGATAATGGTTATGTTGTAAATACCTATCCCATTATGCTGCCTTTGGTTAGTGCTTGCAATCACACGTGAACCAAATGGCTCCTTGTATTGAATAACATCTCAGGGTTCCTTCATGAAGCAAGCTGGAAGTCCCATAGAATTTTTGAAATTTGTTTATTTTACTAGAAATTTCCTAGGGACCTGGTAAAAATCATCTGATTGCAGGATAAAAAGCAGGCGTTGCAGCTGGGTCTCGAGGCAGCGAGTCAGGGTGGGCCATTTTTCCACTTTGGTCATTTAATAGGTGTACATTTCATTAACTGAGATTGGATCTGACATTTATTGGAATTATTAGGGAATGGTGAAAGCGGTGAGATGGAAGAGCTTATAATAAGGAAACCATCAGAAAACACGTGTGCACATCTCAGAGCGAAAGAGGATTTGTTGTTCCTTCCTCCCTCTGTCCTCTTCCTTTCCCAAAAATATAGTCTGATTCCAAAGCAGAGAGAAGAAAAGTGCTTCTACATGGCCTCAACAAGGTTCTCCCAAATTCTGTGTTGGTGACGGAAATGGACAGCACTTGGCGCCTCTGTCATGGCAAGAGGACAGAGAGAGTCTTCCAAGTGATCTGGGTTGGCTCCTGGGGAAGGGGCAGGGGAAGGACAGTCATCTCCAGCTTTTATCTGGGGATGTTTGGGTTTGAGGAACCCTTTCTCTTTCTCCTTCTCTGCACCACAGTCCCCACAGTTTACCAAGAAATATTTGCAGACCAACGTTATCTTGACATGGCAGGAGGCTGCTGAGGTGCTGCTTTCCACCGGCCTCCAGCATCGCTGCTTTTCCCTTGCCCAAAACACTTCACAGAAGCTATCCCTTGAGTAGGCATCCTTATGGGATTGCACACATAGTTACACTCACAGACCACACACAAGCTGCAGTCAGCGCTGGACGGTCCATTTGCTTCATGCTGTTCCTCTTGGAGAGAAGGGAGATCCCATTAAATGTGAAAGCTGTGCTCTGCTGTCTGCCCTGGTTTCCTGTTCACGTGAAGCAGCTCGTGCTAACCTTTGGGGCACCACACAGAGCTCATCAGCATCTTGCCTGAGGTCATTAATAAGGCATTCTTCTTTTTCTATTTAATTGCTGGACCCATCCTTCCTTCAGCTCTGTGCGTCACTGTGGTTACATTCACACAGGCACTCTCAACCTGAGGAGATGGAAAAAAGCATCCCCTGAATCATGCCTGAAGCATAGCAGATGTGGTTGTCTCCCCATAGGAAATCATAATCAAGTTCATATGTGTCACTTAAACCCACTATTGTGTCTGTGCATCAAATAATTGCTGCTTGACCCATTAGGTGAAACAGCTACAAAACAGAAAGATCTTCTGGCGCCAGAGCTAGGACCGCAGAAAGTCAGGAATACTTTTTAAGTGCAACAAAGTCAGCAGCTGGGATATCGTTCCAGGGTTCAGGAGACGTTTGCCCTGCTCCAGGTTCAGCTGCTGGGCCTTCATTTTTGCTCCCAGCCCTTGTCCATCCTCTCCGAGATACAGCCTGACTCCCTCATTAGGAGCTCGTACAGTGTCTAGCGTAACGGGGCCTTGACCTGACGCAGCCCCAGGCCCTGCCTCCATAAATCAAGTACAAGAATGGGATTACAGCACTGTCACCCGACAGTAATAACATGTGCTCCAGGTCAGAGACACTGAAGGGCAAGCCTTGCTCATTAAGAAAGAGAAAAATATGGGATTTTTCACTTGACATTATCAGGGAAACATGTTCATTCATGTTTACAGAGTTATTGTAAGAGCTTCCTACGACAAAGATATCCTCTTATGGTGAAAGTGAAACCCTATCTAGCTGCTCAGCCTGCTCTAGGCTGACCTCCAAAACTGAACAAAGCCCCCAAGACAGAAAGAAAGCGGATTTGGGGCCCAGAGGAAAGTCTCCAGCAGCGCTAAGCTCTTTGGCTGGATGAAGCCTCTGTGCTATGCCAAACCACACAGCAGTTGCATGTCTCTGGGATGGACCAGCACTCCTGGTAGAGCAGGCAACCAGCCCCGCTCTCATCTCTCCCATACCAGCAGAGGAGACTGGGGCCAGGGCCTGGTTTCACAGGTGTTTCAGCCCTACTCCTGAGTGGATTTGGCCTTTTCCTACTTGACTCAAAATGTAGTTCAGAGGCAGTGGCAAAGGCTGCAGCTTCTCCAAGGGATTCTGGTATTGGGTACCCAGCACAAAACCAAAATGTCTCAGTTTGAGAAAAAAGAGATTTTCCACTGTAGGTTTCCAGCCTGACTTTTGCTTTTCTACAGAAGACATTTTTCTTGAAGCAAATCAGCGTGTCTTCTCCCCTCTCTAACATGAGCAAGAATTAATGTTCTTCCTGGACTCAAAGAAAAACTTTGAATTATGCAGTTCTTGGAGTCCCCCCCCCCCCCCCCCCCCAAAAAAAAAAAAATGGAAACAAGGCAACCTGTTGTGTAGTTTTGCAAGCCAGGGAGTTCTTAGGGTTACTCACATCTAATCCTGTTTGGGTACCTAGCATTCTGGTGAGGCATCAGAATGGTGGCAGCTCTGGGTCAGGTGTGAGTTCCCCAAAAAGAGAGAATATACAGCTAACGCAGTCTGACATCCTTTGAAAACTGAAGACTGAGCTCTTCACCTTCTAAAATCCATGGAATATTTCCCAGTTTCATGTTGTGAACAGAACTCAGTCTTGGGTTGGAGCTGCGGATATCTGGCCCTGCTGCTGAGGGAAGACTGCTCCTTCCCTTCACTGGCCTGCTTGAGAGGTGGATCAAGATTTCCCAGGGCTGCGAGCAGGGCAAAGGCAAAGGTGAAAGCAAAGTTTGCAGCTCCTGCTGAAAGCATCAGTGATGGTCTAGGGCAACCAGAGTCCAGCCTGGCCAGATCCACTCAACAGTCAGAGGCATGCTGTTTCATCTCTCTGCACTGTGGTTCCCTGGTTGTAAAAGGGAAGAAAACTTTTCCCTACCTCAGAGCAAATCCCTTGGTTCTTGTCAGGCACTTAACTACCGCAGCAGTGAGGGCCATATAAATTATAATTACACTGAGTGCCTGGTGCTGCTGCCCGGAACTAGCACTTCATTCTTTAGTGCACAAAATTTCTTTTTGGTGGGGAAATTAGCTGCTGCTGCTGCAACCCTAATTAGGTTCCCTGTCTTGAATGACTCATTTCAGCATATAGAAATCAGTTTTCTTTGTCTCTAAAGGAAGCTTGAAATCATGTTTTGGAATTCAAACCAGGTTATATTTGCTCATAACACACAACCCCCAAAGTCTGGTTAGGACAGGGTGGGGAGCCACGGGTGTTAAACTTAGAAATGGATTTAATTAACCTTTGCTGTTTATTGCTTGCTTCCAGAGTTCAGCCAGGTTAGGAAAAGAACAAGGAACGGGTCACCCAGTGTTTACACGGGGCTTTTGAAGAATGGCCCAGACACTTTTTTCCCCCCTCCTTTCTTTAAACATTTCAAGTTTAAAGCCGTGGCTTAATTTTGGAACCACGGAAGGGAAATGTTGATTCAGAGAATGGTAAATACATGGTGGTAGGAGGCAATATGAGCTCCTCTGTGCTGCCTTTCACATCAGGCTATCTCTCTGCCTCCTCAACTTCCTGTCTGGTAGGAGAGTTACTACCTATGAAGTGTCCATCTCTGCCCTCCCTTCCACAAGGAGCATCCGTGCCCTGATCGTGTGACTTATTGAGTCACCCTCACATCAGCTCTTGGTTCAAAACATAGTTGCTGTGCATGCTGTTGCAGAAGAAAAAGTTGTTTTTCAGGATTTGATGAGCCCGTCCAATGTTATGGAGCAGGAAGCCGCTCGGTTTAAATAGACATCAGACTGGCATAACCATGGCAAGAAGCTCTGAAGCTTAGGAGTGACAAAGGAAGATTTGGGAAACGATTAAGCCAGCAAGTTATACCACAAGTAGAAAAAGAAGAGGCAGCAGTTCTTCAGCTATTGATTTTTACTTTGCTTCTGGTTACTTAAAATATACTGGAAAAATGAAAGGAGACACTAGGGAAAATAATAAGAACAATGAAGCAAAAAACAAATCTAGCACATTTCAGAAAGCAGTGTTTTTAGCTCAGCATGTGACTGATTCCTTTCTTAGTGACCTTACGTTACAAGGGCTTCTCCAAAAGCAATGCCTCCTGTGTTACTACGTTGACCTGTGACATCAGAGGTGCATGTTGGTGGTATGGCCATAGAGGTTGAACCTTCCTGTCAATATTCCCTTACATTTTGTCACTGTGTGACAGAAGGCAGCAGAGGGGCAGTCTGACAGAATGGCATCTGACATGGAAGTGTTTATGAAGCAAAGGCGTGTCACCAAATTCCTCCATGAGGGAAAATATGGCACCCATTGATGCTTGCTGAATGTTTATGGTGACCAAACAGTGAAAGCTGGACTGTGCAGGTCACACTTTCCTAGCAACAATGCTGTTGTATCAGCTGTGAAACAGTGGGTCATCTCTGCTGGTGCAGATTTTGATGAGTGTGCCGTGCAGGCTCTTGTTCATCACTGGAGAAAGTGCAGAGCTTATGGCAGTGACCATGTTGAAAAGTACTGCTTTGTAGCTGAGAATTTGCTCTATCAAATAGTGTTATTGTGCTCTTTGTATCTGTTGTAGTTTCCATGGAAATAAATTGGTAGGCATTACTTTTGGAGTGACCTACCTAGATTGTTGAAGGATATAAACTGATATCCATTGATTTTGGTGAAGTTACATTCATTTACAGCAGCCAAGAATCTTGTCATGTATAGTCACGAAACAAAGGAATTAAAAATGAGCCAAGAGGTCACTTTGAAGTGTGGATATCACATTGGACAAGGCTTTCACTCCAGTACTGATTATGGCAACAGCAGTGCCTGTCTCCAGTAACTCCAATAGCTTCCACTAGGAGTTTCAAAGACTGCAGGAGAATAACTCACACTGGGAACTCGGTAGAGTACAGACAGAAGCAATGTTGTAAAGAAAGAAAGAAATGGTCTCCCATCAGAAAGAAAATTGCTGTAGCAAATAGCAAGGAAAAGATATCAAATATCTAAAATATCAAATATCAGGCCATCCATATAGCAGACTAGCAGAGCATAGTTCCCTCTAACAATCAACCAGAAGATACCCCTTCATTTTGTAATGATAGTAAGCTGGGCACAGGGCTGGAAGTAGAAAACAGAGGTTCCTCCAGTGCAGTGAATGTGATGTTGTCTGCAGTCCTGCCTTACCTTTTAAATTTATGTTCACAGAAAGAAATGGAAGGAATGATAACCTCCAGGACAATCCTGAGTCATAAAATATTGATAATAATTGACTCAAAGAAAGAAAGAAGAGTTTTCTAGGAAAGCTACGAGACAACTGAGGAAACAGTGAGTGAACCTTTGCTCCTTCCACAGAAACAGAAACAGGAATAGTTCATTTCCCTTTGTTGATCTGTAATGTAATGGGAGTTGAGATGGTCTTTCATTATGCTTTTGAACAGTGTCTAGGAGAGTGAAACCTCAGTCATGGCAAAGCACTTCTGGAATCCAAATGAAGATGGAGATGTCATGGAAACTTGGATCTGGATGATCCAACATTCCTCCAGCTTTGCAGTGGAAGGCCATGGAGATACTGCATGACAGTAAGTGGCAGTATTTGCAAAACAGAAGGGGATGCTTGCTCCTTTCTAATTATGGAGGAGAGCATAGTTGATTCAGCCTTAAATGGCCTCTGAAACATTCAAAGAGAAAATTTCCACTTGGACTGAAATATTGACTCAGTTGGTGGAAGCCAAATTCTTCAGCAGATTAGATGCACAGATAAAGTTTTTCAGATCTCCTCTGGCAGGGAAAGCCCGGGGCTGAACACCTTTGATATATTTATTGGGCAGGTTCCAAAACATTTCACTACACAGATGCTACAAACCCTGTAAAAATTAAAAGTGTCTTCTCAGGACATAGTTGCTTGGGACAGAGCTGTCACTGAGTATCAGGAATTATTTCTGCACACTCTTACTGTAAATTATGAGCGGTAAAAGGTTTCAATTAAACAAAAGGAAGTTTCAGTTAAAAAAAAAAAGCGGAGGGGGGAAGGAAAGGAAGGGAAAGTGAAAAGGAAGGAAAGGGAAAGAAAGGGAAAGGAAGGAGAAAGGGAAAGGAAAGAGAAAGGTAAAGAAAAGGGAAAGGGGAAGGGGAAGGGGAAGGGGAAGGGAAAGGGAAAGGGAAAGGGAAAGGGAAGAGGAAGAGGAAGAGGAAGAAGAAAAGAGCAAGAAATCTCTTAATTTTAACAGATACTGACATTAAAATCCTTAATGTAATGTTCTGGCTCTCAGAAATATTTTATCCTTAAGTTCATAATGTGATTTTCACAACCTATGGCTTGAGTGACCAAGCAGAAAAACCAAGTCAGAGTGACAACAAGAAAAGTTTACTCATTTGTAGTACGTAATGATATTAATCCAGGTTGCATATTTTTTGACTTGTTAAGCACAACAAAGTTCTTCATGGATGTTACAGGTAGAGACTCATGAATGTAATCAGTCTCCAATTTCATGCATCTCCAACCTCACCCAACTTGCTGCATGACTGAGTAGAGCCCTGAAGTGCACACAGAGAGAGCGGAAGTAAGAAAACGAGTGTTTGCACTGCTGAAGAAAGCAATGCTAGGTCTTGCACATGATTGTTTTGATTTGTCCAAGCATCTCAAGGGTGATAAACAAGGTAGACAGCAGTTTCCTCTGAATCTAGAGGAACACTCTGTGAGCCTAGAGCTGAGGGTCCAGGACATGATTAAATCATGGCAGACATGCTGCTGAGAGTGAATGCACCACTGATGATAGGAAAAAGCAGGAACAGCTCATGCAAACACAATAAAGCACTGTGTGCTACATCTCCTGAGACAAATGGACTCTTCCAGAAATGAAACAGAGCAAGCATCAGTGCACACAAAAACTGAAAACTTGTGTACACGTTTACTCCCTCTACATTTACATGCTTCCAGGATGAAAGATGTAGAAGGAGGATGACATGGAACAGGAGGGAGTACACAGTTGTTTCTGCCTATTTCTGCATTCATTTGGAGTCAGGGTTTGGCTTGCCCTGTGGCACAGACCAGCCAAGCTACTCTGAAACCCAAGCCAACAAGCCAGGTTTTCTGCTGGTATAACTTGGCATTGGCCCACTCACTATAGCAAGTCTTGGATGATGTTTACTGGGATTGTCCCACTGAAGTCACTAGGCCACTGACCCAGCCTTGGCTCCAGAGAAGGGTGACAGAAGTTAAGATTTTGGCCCTGTTCTGTGCATCTTACAGCAGATTAGGAAGGCAGAGGTTTCTCCAAAAGACCACTGAGGCACACTGACAGCAGAGGGAAGGGGAAAGGAAGGCAGCATCAGCCCAAGCCAGCAGAGGGACAGGCAAGGAGGAGGTTGCTTGGGAGGCTGAGCGGGCAGCTGCCCAGAGGGAAAAAGGCAGGCACAGAGGGAGCAGCTGCAGCGGGTGAGAAGGCACCGTGCCCAGGAAAGCAGGGCCAAGAGGGGAGAAGGGAGCAGGACCCAGCAGCAGGGCAACTGGTGGAGAGGCACCCGCTGTCCTCTGACACATTCATGATGTAACAGCAGCAGCTACTCACGGGGCCTTTCTCACCCCATCATTGTGCTTCTTCAGCAAATTTGTTGCTGTGATGAGTATCAAAAAAACGTCTTTAAAAAGAGAAAGGTGATGTGCTTTCACTAGAGGTGGTCTCACCTAATGCTGAAGTAGCCTAATACTTATTATTAAAAGTCTGTTATCAGGTACTTATAACTGTCACACTATCCATCTGGCTGGCAACTCCCTATGTTGGGTGTCTGCCTCAAGCTGATTCCTTTCATTCATTTTTGATTTTTGGATTTCTCCTTAAGTGGTGCGGCTGTTTCTGACAAGAAGAAGAAAAATGCATTGTTTCCCTCGTCGTGAAGCCTTCCTACTGATGTGTGACTCTCATGCTTCAGAGCTGGCACCCAAATGCAGGTCTGCCTTCCCCTCAAGAATGTGCTTTTGACAGCTTCCTTAAAACTGCACCTGCACGGCCACCTCATAAGCCTCAGAAAAGCCAGCGTTAGCATTTTGTGAGCAGAAGAAGCAGGCCAAGCACTGCATTCCCTGAAGAATTCCTGGGCATCCCTCCTGGCTTTGTGTCTTGTCTTGCAGGAGAAGGAGGTGCACCCATGTTCCCCCTCACAAGGACATGAGGGAATTGGGACCAACTGCTGCTGCCACCACTGCCACCTGCTGAGATCTCCAGCTCAAAGTGACCTGGACCTACTCCATCTTCTGGGGCAGAGAGGTAAATGGAGATACACGTGGAAGGATCTGGGGGCTAAGAGTGGGAAAAAAGTATGAGGCATCATTCAGAGCTGAGAGATGAGGTGTGGGTGAGAGAAAGGGGCAATACGAGATGGGGAGCACCATGGTATGTGGGGTACATCACTCAGGATCACAGTGATAGAGAAAGGTGCATTCAAGCCATTGAAAATTCTTTGTTGTGATTCCCCCTGTAAGCCGATGCAATACCACATGGGGAACTATGCAGAAGATACATTATGACTGCACAGTGGAGTGAGGAAATGCTAGTCTGGAGGCTTGCCATACAACATTAATTCTCCTCCTTGTGCCTGTGCATTATAGTATAGCCCTTAAAGACACGATCACGTAGTTCTGTTTGGATTTTTCCACAGGACCCCTAACTCCTTTACTGCCAAGCTGGGGGTTTGTAGGAAATGAGGGAGGGGATTGGAGGTGGAGAAGAGATTATCTGGTCATTAGCGCAGCTGAACGCTGCCTAGCCCTCTCCTGCTGCTGTCACTTAAATAAGCACTTTCACAGTTGGCCAATACCTCCCAATCTGTTTGCCAGGCTACAGACACCTGGGGTCAGACTGGCAAAAGTACCGAGTGATCTGCATTGCAAGCAAAGTGCCTTCAGAGTAACATTATGGGAGTCTCTGGTTCCAGAGGTTCAAGAATCCTGGCCATTCCCAGCAGAAACCCTGGAAAGAAGTTCCCTGTACCACAATCCCTCTTGTTTCAGCCAAGGATGTATTTTGCCCTCATGGATATTTTGTATCAGGCTATCACATGTTTGCCACTGATTTCCTCTCCAATTTGGGTGACTTCAGCATCAAAGCTCACTAACAAGGGCCTTCTAGAGGCTGCTCAGCTCATTTGCTTCTATCATCTCAACTTCATGTCTTGCCCAAAGATGTTCTCAAGTGTTCTAATTTATTCACTGAACTTTTCCCAACATTAGGCTTTCTTGTCCACCCACCATTCTCCACTCCCCCTCCCAGTCCTCTCCACAATTTTCGTTTCCTTGTCCTCTTCTCACAGTACGTGCTCAGCTCTTACATTCACCAAAAGCAATTGTTTTTTCTTATATATCTGCAATTTTGTCTTTCACAACAGTAATCCTCTGCACTCTGTAGATTTTAATAACATGCCATTGTCTGAACATATATAATATGCACTTTAAAAAATGAAGAAGAAAAACAAACATATGACTGTAAAGTGAACGGCCAGTTAGTGATTCCAACTCCCCTAATCTCTCTGTCCTCATTTCACTTCAGTAAAATGGAAGTTGGTGCTTGCTCCTTCTTCTTTTCGCAAGAGCTGCAGTAAGGGGAAATCTCTACATATTTGTGAACCGCTCAGATTTAGAGTGAAAGTGTCACAGAAAAGCCCATGAGGAAATGTAATCAGTTTGCACTCTACCCAAAGCTTAAGTGGTGTTCGGTAAACAAGGTCTGAGGTCAAGTGATGAGGGTAAGAAAAAATTCTGAATACTCACTCAGGGAACACAGCGACGATCTATCGTATACAGTGATCATCTTGTGACTGTGACACAATGCAGACACATACAGAAGGCTGAAATAAGGCACAAAGAGTAATCGTGACTTTAGAATTTCTCATTTCTGAGCACTTCCTGTTTCCAGCCATGGTGGTTTTTTCATGTCATTCCTAAGAGGTAATAAGAACACTGAGAATATAGAAATGAGCATCCATCTATCTGAAGTACTATGCAGCTAACGTATTTAGAACAATATTTCTTGGTTATCCTCGTGCCCTCTGTGACAATACAAAATTGGACTTCATGGAACACAAGCCATTACCTCCTTCGGAAGCCTCAGGAACTGTTCATATTCCTGTGCACTTCCCTCTTTAATCTTTTCCCCATTATACTCAAGGTAAATTTTCCTTTAGCGCTATTCTACCAATTATATCTTTACAAACAGGCAAGCATCCTGTTAAAGTCTCTTTATCCTGGCTACAGTAGAAACAAGTGAGCGTGAATAGGTACTACCATGCCCCCATAAATACAGCCAGCCATCACAGATCCAAACCAAGCAGGTTTGGGTCATTGTCCCACAGCAGTCTTCCAAAACCTGTCTGATCCGTCCAGGCCCTCTGTCACCATTGTTGGTTTGCTGGGCACAACATCCAGGTTAGCACTGGACCCTGGCTTGGTGTGCCACAGATTTCAGAGCAAGACTGTTTTGTGCATGCTTTGTTCCAGTAGGACCAAACTCCACTGACCATCCTTGTGGCCAAACTGCACGCCAAGGTCTTATCAACTGTCCTCCACATATTGGCCCACCTACTGCCTTCCATTTATTGAGCCCTATGTCTGTCTTTAACTAGCACACTAACAGGTTCTCCCAATATCACATCCACCAAGGTTCTCCTCCCTTCTCACGGGCTGTGTGTTTTGGGTTGATTAACAGGTGTTTGTTTTGTGAGGGCTTTTCCAAGATCAAAATGCTAATTTTTTTTGCTTGGCTCTCCAAAGTCACGTTGTATTTGTTCTCTGTCTAAACTTGCATTTGCAATTCAGCCCTGCTAAGTAGCATTAGTTGATGCCATTAATGGCCTTTTAACTCCCCACAACCCGATTAATAGTGGAGATATTAAGTACACCCAAAAGTAATGTTTACAAAAGCACCCATGTGATTTAGAAGCATGAGTCCTGTCAAATGTCTCTGTGTCAGCTTTGCCTTTAAAAGTGAACTTCAAAGTCTGACACAGACCCAGAGAGGTGGGAGCAAGCTTTGTTTTTTGGGTGGTTGTTTTTTTTGTTGTTGTTGTTTTTGTTTTTGCTTTTGGTTCTTTTGAAAGCTTGTGTCTTTGTAGCAGGACATTGGGGTGAGCATCAAATCAAGAGTGCTCTGCATACATTTTTCCTTCCCTCCCTGGCTGCTGATGGTTTCTAAAGGGTCTTGTTTTCTGCCTTGCTTCCTCTTCAGCCACTCTTTTTTGTTTTGTCTCTGTGTTTTTAAAGAAGCAACGGGGACTCTCTATCACACCGGGCTCCACCTCTTTGATGTATAGACAGGGTCTCCAGTACTACTTCTTTTCTCAACTCCTATTTGTAAAATTCTTTAATCTTCCCTTGGCAGAAAGAACTCCCTTTGCATTCCTCTAGCATGCACCCTTTCCTTGCAGCACCTAATGACTGAGCATTTCGATTCAGTTGCTTTCCCTGCAGAAAAGGATATTAACATATCTAACTAAATACACCTGTTCATGCAGGAGCTAGGCAGATACCCACAACAGAGAGTGCTTGCCCTGTCCTTCTGAATGCTCTCCTTTCTGACAAGCCTCACAAGTGCTTTATCTCAATTGAGCCAACCTCAGTTTGCTTTCAGATCGCTGTCTGAATCAGTCCCAGCTCTGAGGGAAGAACTAGATGAGACACCTAGCTTCCTTCCTGGGCTCCTCCTACAGGAAGAGATTGTTTACACCTCGATACATCTGAACAATTTCCCAGAACAGAGGGTAGCAACACGGTGTGAATTCATCACAGCAGGAGCCACGCAGCTCTATCTTACTCATTGCCCAGAAGCACTCAAGCTTCAGGGTCCCACATCCTGCTCCAGCTGTGAGTCCTTCCCAAACACCCATCAAAGCATAAGCTTACTACCTTTGCAGCCCTTCTCCACAGGATTAAATTGTTGCCGAGCTCCCTGTTGATATTCCCCAACCTCCGGTCTGCACTGACCACCTTAAGGAACAAAAAACAATCATTTTATCCAACCTCTTGTTGACATGGAATAGAAAGATGCCCTGCAGAGCCTCACTCAATTGAATTCACCTCCTGAATTGGAGGTATGGAACTAGTGGGTCAACCACTGTGTTGACACAGAACCACAGAATCATAGAATCATTAACGTTGGAAAAGACCTGTAAGATCATCTGGTCCAACTGCCAACCCATCGCCACCATGCCCACTAACCATGTCCCTCAGTGCCACATCCACACAGCTCTTGAACACCTCCAGGCATGGTGACTGCACCACCTCCCTGGGCAGCCCATTCTAATGCCTCACCACTCTTTCTGAGAAGAAGATTTATCCAAACCTACAGAGATAGTTTCCATACCGACTCTGAATAGCCAACTTGTCCTGCTCCAGATGCTGCATTAAACCTGAATGGCATTCGTTAGTGATTCGGTAGACTTGATGCCTTTTGGTGGCTGCTTTGCTGTTGTTTGCGTGCCAAAACAATGCCATCTATTATCATTCATGGATATCGCCCATGCTGACTTGCTCTGAGATTTGCTATAGGACACAAAAGGAATTTTCAAGGGATGATTATGCTAGAAATGCACGTGTTTTCAGTTCCTCATGTAGCAGGAGTGCTGTGGTTCCCTGTCTGCAGACAGATGCATGATGTCCTTGCAGAGCTGCTTCCCTCTCTCTTAAAGAGCTTTCAGTCACCATGATGTGGCCTGTTAACTTGTGTTTGGAGTGTGGAATTAGACCTATAACCATCTCATGGCAACTGCCCTGACAGAGAGAGGGCTAGCAAGGGACTCCAAATTGCCATTTGGTATCTGGTGAGTGTGCAACACAGACCAGACAAAGTGAGAATGGAGAAACACAGAATGCACCCAAGGAGCAACCCTGCTGGAGTGCCTGCTGCTGCTCCATGGGAGCCCGCCAAGCACAGCCCTACATTGCTCAGGGAGGGCCCTTCTTCTGCTCAAGGGCATCAAGGTCATGCCAGTGCACTGCAAACATGAAGCGTGGCTGGGGAAAGCTCCAACACTCTGAACTTCCTTCATATTCTAACACTCGTTTAGAGGTCAGTTCAATGTGGAAGGGAAGCGTGGGAGCTCTAAGGAGGCTCACTATCTTCTTGGAGCACTGAAGAACCTCAAACAAACAACTTGATGGATGAGGTATGTCAGTGAGGAACCTGGGAATGGCAAGCATGACTTCTTCCATAACTACCACCATTCTCCCTATGAAGGGTCTATATACTGCAAAGACCTAATCTACTTCTACGTTCTCCCAAGTGCTATTAAATTTATTAGCATGATTGTTATTATTTTTGGGGATCACTTTACATTCAGCAGGGCAGGTGAAG
Organism: Gallus gallus; assembly: GCF_016699485.2. NCBI lineage: Eukaryota > Metazoa > Chordata > Aves > Galliformes > Phasianidae > Gallus > Gallus gallus. The sequence continues at coordinate 30,284,946 of NC_052534.1, forward strand.
ATTAAGTACTAAACTGCATCAGCTGTACTGACGTACTGATGACAGCTGTACCAGAGACACAAAATGTAGCATGGGAATGAATCACAGCATGGAGACCAATGGGGAGAAGGAGAGAATCAGGAAGGTCAGAGTGGTGGGATAATAAGAGAGTCAGCACATTTGTCTCAGGGGCACAGTTTGATGGTGTATAACTCATATGTGACCTGCCAGTATTGAAATAATAGCCAAGCTTTGCCTCTGTTGTCTCCTCTTTGCTTCACCTCTCATCATGACATCTAGTGGAAGTGAAACTTAGACCAAGCTAAGATCAAGGGGAAAGGAAACCAAGAGATGGGTGTTTATGGCTTACCACATTCTCATCTGTGTCAGTGTACAAGTAACCAACAGCTAGGAGGACATCTGTCAGTGTGTGCAAAGGTGTTGAAGAAATCAATCTGACAAGTTGAGAGATGGTTAAAATCAGCACAGGGAGGTCTGCAAGCAAGAGAAGTCGGGCTGAGGCATTGAGAGTTGGCTGGTCCTTAGAAATGCAGCAGTGCGGTGATGACCACAGCAAAAGAGACAGGAGATCACCAGCTCCTCAGTTCATCACTGTGGAAAAGGGGGTACATCCCCTGATGGGTCAGCACCAAATCTGACGGGTCAGGGAACGGCATTACTGCCAAGGTGGTGAAGAAAAGAGTGCAGTTTCACTGTAATGCAAGGTGATGATCTATCCCCAAACGATATATACATTTTTTGGCTGGTTCGGTATCGTGAACTTTTACCACTAGCAGAACTCCGAGCTGTTCTGTTTCGATAAGAGGCAAGAGGGTGTTTCGCAAAACTTTGTGGCAGAACACGTAACAGTGGCCAGAGGGCTGTCACATTTGCAAAACTGGGTGAAATGTTGCAAACAGGCAGGCTGGCGCCAATGGAGAGCAATTCCGAAAAACGAATGTCCGGACACTTCCCGCTTTCTGCCAGGCACCCAAACGCCCTCCAGATACCCTGCTTTTAAAATAGCCAAAATGCCGTCTAGCCTGCCGCACCTCAAGGCATTGCCCCAGCATCCACACCAGGATATAAAAAGTAAATATGAAAAGTAAAAAAGAAGAAGAAGAAGCCAGAGGTTTGGCTATAAGCGTTTTAAAATAATATTGGCTTTGCAGCCGATAGTTGTGCAGGAAACTTGCCATACCACGATGCCAATGACTGAAAATGCCACCAAAATGTCCCTCCTAGGGGCCACCCAAAATGTCTGAGTAGATGGCCATGCCATTGTGTGATTCCTTAAAATAAAATGACTATAATTGTGGTTAAGCTTCAGCAATCCAGGAGCCACATGAAAGAACATAAAAGCCACAGAATAACTTAGCTACATCGTCTACTGGGGCTTTGCCAAGGTTATTTCGGAGATGATGAAATCTCTATCTCTGCAGAATTTACTCTCAATTTCAAGCTCCCAGATCTCTCATTTACCTCTCCTGGAAATCAGCTGTATTGCCTTGAGTTCACTGGTGTTCATTCCCCCGCAGTTGAATCCCATCGTGAAAATGTAATTAAGGATAAGCTGTTCTCTGGCAGCAACCCTGTTCTGGAGGCCCAAGTCCCACCCCAAATTCAGTGCAGACTTAAGAAGAGGCTCTCTGTTCCAGGGCATTGCATTGGAGTGCATGGCTGTCCTGCTGAGTCACTCTGATAGAAACAACTTCTGCCATGCAAAGGTATGCAATTATTTTTGCTGGTGCCTGATCACGTGCAAAGCCAAGCCAGATCACCCAAGTGTAGGAAGGGGAAGAGGAGGAGAGCTGCAGTTTGTGACAGGGGCAATGCAAGGGCATGGCTGTGCAAGTAGATCCAGGCAGCTGGTGCTCTTGTCTGCTCTTCTACCAAAAGAGCAGCAACAGTAGCAAAAGAAATAAAAATTACCACCCACAACTGGAAACTGTTCATCCACAGACCTGCTTGGTGCTAAGAGACCCGAAAATGAGTAGAAACCTTTTCTTTTGCAAGCAGGCTGGTGGAATCTCTGCATCTGGGTGAACTGCACAAACAGCTCTGGTCTGTTCATGGGGCATTTGAGAATGTTCTGCCAGTTCTTTTTCCCCACAGAATGCAAGCAACCACAGAGGAGAAGCTGCTTCCAGAGGTGATCAACTGACTCAGGAGCCTAAACTTGCAATTCAGAAGCAGCTTAAGGCGAGGGCTTTTCAGCAAGAGGGATTTCTAAGGCCCATCAGTTTCTGAAAACAAGATTTTGGACCACAGAGATTTAAACCCATGAAGTGTTTACACCCTTGAATGCCCTCGAATTTAAAGCTGCAGAAGTACCACCCCCACCTCCACGTTTATACCCTGCTCCATTCCTCTGCAGAGTGAAGCTGCAGGCAGCTGCAGCAGCCCTCATGCCCTGCTCTTTGCGTATCATTCCTGAGTTATTAGAGCAAAGTCAGCAAGTGAGCAGAGACGAAGTTATGACATTCAGGGCCGGCAAGTACAGTAGCAGTGTAAACAGCAGACAGGCCCAGAAACTCCTCTGCCGTCCCTTCTATCTTCAAGACTCATGCTTCTCCGCTGTCCTGAATCTCTGGATAGCTTCAAACCTGATGCCAGCCCTGAGCTCTGCTCCCCTGGCAAAGCAGGTACAACCCCTTGCACTAACCAAAGTGTTTTGGTGGCGGGGGGGAGGAATCCCTGCACACTGTAAGTGTCGGTTTCTCTTGTAAAACCTCCTCGAGCTGCCCTGCTGCTATACGGCCAGTGGTTAGAGGGAGTAGGACAGAGGGCCACCAAATGCTCTGCTCCACACCACATCTTCCACAGTTTGTCATAGGCCCTTTTGTACTGATTTTTAAACCTCCCACATGCCTGTCTCTTCCAGCTACCTGGCTCATGAAACCTCCTTGGAAAAAAATGTGTTTACACTGATGAGAAAAGCCTGACAATGTGAAAGACATTGGCTTGAAACTTTAAAGATAAATAAATCCCCATGCCCCAATTACCTTTACTCACAGTGCTTGTGCTCTTTAAGGCATGCCTCCTCAAGTCTGACTCGGGTACGTGGGGCAGCTGGAGTTGGCAGTAGCACGTAAGTGGCACTCAGGCATTGTGTTGCTTGCACTGAGGTGAATGCACCGACAAATAGGAAGGCAGTGCATAATGTGCTGCACTAATTGTATTTACTCCTGTAACCAGGGAAGGGTCTTTGCATATGTCAGCACCTGGAAGAACCTGGAAAGACAGGCACGAGATACAAAACTCCCACTCCTCTTTCCTCTCCCTTCTCCATTCAAGGCACTTCCAGAGAACACAATTAAGGATGGTATTTATTTATTTCTTTGAACGAAAAAGAAAAATTGTGCTTGTGATTTGGGGGGAGAGCTGCCAGAAGAGGAACTGGAGCCCTTCCAACACCTCACAGTCTAGTAGTTAAGCATTGCCTGAATTGGGCACCGGGGAATCTTGAGTCCTGCTTTCTTCCACTCACTGGTTTATAACTCTTGGCATTTAAAAGGCACCTTGTAAACATTTATTTCATTGTTCTTCAGCATATAATTGACTCATTTGCCTGCTTACCTTGTTAGAGGGAGGAAAGCACCCTGCAAGGAGAAGTTCTCTTTTTTTTTTCCCCCAGCAGCTCCTCTCCTGCTGAGGAGGAATGGCACCAGAAGCTCTGTGCCTTCTGCTTCGTGCAAGCACCCCTTCCCCTGAAAGCAGTGTAGGTCACCTTGCAGAGGGTCTTCTGTCTGCGCTGCCAGCTCTTCCCCCACACCTCTATGGCACCCACATGTATCTGCCCACATCACTCCCACCTCATGAGTGAGCCAAGCCAGAATTTTCCACATGGTTGGCTCAAGTGGGGATGGTGTGGAGATGTCGTTGCCTCCTCCCAGCCCTCTCTGCAGAGAAATGCAGTTTCAGCTGCGGTGCTTGAACATTTGCCCTGCTATTCAGCATGTTCATGTTATCCGCGTAAGGGTGGCACACACACCATACTATCCCTAGTATATATGGGGTTGGCTGTCTTCCTGCCCAAATTGATGTGTCTTTTTTTTTAATGTTTCCTCATTGTCATTACTTGCACTTAAGGCACAGGCCAAGGCTTGTTCAGTGCTGCTTCTCTTTTCCAAATTATGTACAAAGTTAGCAGAGAAATTACCGAATTCCAGTAAGGGACTGAGTGACAAATCTGCTGGTTAATCATTTATTGCTGGCTGAACCTGCTGAATAGCAAATATGCTAAGAAGGGGAAAGGAAAGAGTATGGCAAGAGATTAACTGTGGACAGTCAAAAGTCAACCAGAAGGGAGCAAGGATGAGGCTGGAAGGTCAAGTGGCAAGCAGGAAGGCTACTGTAGGGTAAACACTGCCTCTCAGAAGCATAGCTGCTATAGCCTGGACACAAACCACAGAGCAGAGCAGATGCACTGCCTCACTCCCAGTTCAGTACTCTCTGCTCCATGTCTGCAGGCACTGCAGTCTGTATAACAAGCTACTCCAGATGAATTTAGCTGCTTATATGCCTAGAAGAGCTTTTTCAACTGAGTAAGTTTCTTTTACCTTTCCAAGCCTTGGGTCTTAGCTGTCCCCAGAACACGTGCTCCTCACTATGAAAGTGCTGTCATGATCCTTACAGCCATCAAAACCCACATTTTCTCATGCAAAATGTCTGTTCTCATCAGTGGCTCTGTCAGTCCTGGGGCAATGTGGTAGTAGGAAAGGGGAATCCACTCAAGTAAAATCTACTTAGGGAGCAGCAACTGTGGCCACTACCACTAATTATCTATCTAACTACTCACTGGGTTGTAGGCATGGCCACATGGGCAATAGTGTTTATGGTATGCTGTTACTGTCAGTGACTGACAAACTGCAGCCCCGCAGCAGTAATGCAGGTAGGTAGCAATCCCATGTGAGCTCAACAGGGCCTCACCTCTTGCCACGCACACCTCCAGCTAGGGAAAGCAGATGGGAACGGCACCCTGGGGCCAAGGAAAGAGCTCCGTTTTGTCCTCTGTTGACACAGCAACTGCATGCCATTGCCAGCATGCCCAGAGCATGGTGGCGAAACATTGTACCATGGGATATCTGCCCAGAAAGCAGGGTATTTATTTTGAAACGAGCACAATACTTAGTGAATGCCACAATTCAGAGAGGGAAGTACTACAGCCAACATAAACAAAGCAGTTATTGATATATTTACATGACTGAGGTTCCTGTCTAGAATTATGATCGTCCATTGGATTCATTCTCCATTTTTTTGCTCTTCACCTTAGGCCTTAGTGTTGATCCAGATGCAGAAGCAGTTCTGTGAATATTGGTTGATCATCCTATAGCTCTGTTAGCATTAAAAGCTCTGTTAAAGCTCATGCTGGTACGCTCAGGCCTGCTGTCTTCAGTCATGCCACTTCTGCTATGGAGAGGGCCGCAAGCACCACCCTTACTCCGGCCATTCTGGGAGACCTTTGGCTTTAGCTGAGGTCAACAGTGTGAGGTGGTGGGAAGGTGTCTTCAGACAAAATAGGGTGAAAGTAGAGCCTGTTTGCTGTATCCTCCTCCTGAGGTGAGGGGTGAGGAGCAGTTGTGTATACCTGAGCCAGGGAGAGGAAGGCTACATCCATGCTCCTGATGGTGAGCAGAAATAGCAAATGCTCCCTGCCAGGGGAGCCTGTCCCCTCTCTTGCACTGCACTGCCTGGCCATTGCTTTGCTCGTTATTTCTGTGAAGATATCTTGGGCTGTTCCTAGACCTTTCCCATTGCCTTTCTGACACTTTTAGAATGCAACTGAACACTCCCTACCTTCCTTGCCTTGCAGGCACTTATCGAATACTCAAACAAAAATAACGCTCTCATCTATGCAGCCATCAAGAAATAGAGCAACAGAGACACGGCTTAGGCCTTTGCTATCTCAGTACCAGCCTTCATGCAAGCTGCCAGAATATAGCTTTTTTTCCTCCACCTGCGCTTGCTAAATGGGTGTGAGCTTAAAACAACAAGAGATTTAACACATTTTCTTCCTCACCTGTACAAGATCCTGGTCTGATTTTCAGCTGATATTCAACTTCAGAAGGTAAGTTAGGAACAGCAGCAGAAACTAGTTTACCATCTATCTGACTACACAGCAGGCTGGCCCTTCAAAGACAAAGTTTGTTCAAAAAGGCAATGGGCTTTACAGCCTCTTAAAATAGTATGAAGTGAAAGAATGAAACAATCTACTGCCTATTTGATGGTCCCAGCAGGATTATATTGCTTCACAGTGTGCATGGTAAAAACAAGCAAATACAAATGTATCTACCAAAAACTCTTCTATATTTGCCTGTGCACAAGCATAAAGTGCAGTGCAAAATATTTTGGCAGTGAGCATTCTCATTAGAAACAATTAAAATAAGCAGGAATGCTTTGCCAAAGCTGCAGATATCTCTGTCAGTTTGGTTTGGTCCGTTTACCATGCAGCAACGAAAGACCAGCCAAAAGTGAGAGCAAACAGGGAACCAGTATCTCCCTTTGCCCGTTTAAGGCTCTGACAAACTACAGCCAGGCATGATCACTGTGGTCCGAGAGAGATGGGAACAGATGGCTGAAGAGAAAAGGAGAGGGAGAATGGGAGGAACGAAGGTGGTATCACTGGCCAGTCGTTAAATCATTTGATGCCTGACAAAACTCGCTGGTGATTCAGTTTTTCTGTGGAGCAAGCAGCAGATTAAGAGTAGCATCAGCACAGTGCAGAAGCTGAGGTTCTTCACCACCCAGGCTGGCATCAGTGGTACAACATGGCACAGCATCCTACTGGGACAAGGATCATGCTCAGACAGGTTGTCTCTGGCTGGGCTTGAGGAACATTTCCACATTTCTCTTTGCATGCAACACATCGGTGTAACTTAAACATACCAAAGAGTCTCCTCACACCCTGGTCCATGCTCCGTTGGCCACGATGTCCATAATGCATCTGTCCATCTGGCAAACTCCTAGCCTAGCTCTCCACAAGATGTTGCTGTATATTTTGGGTTCATCCACTTAATTTTACCTGACAGACCCTGCAGGCCTTACCAATCCAGTAGCTACTGTTATAGGATTATAGAATCATAGAATCTTTTAGGTTGGAAGACTTTTAAGGTCACCAAGTTCATCCATCCACTTAACAGTATGCAAGCCCACTGTTAAACAATGTCCCTAAGTGCCACATCCATGTCTCTTAAATACCTCCAGAGATGGTGACTCCAACACCTCCCCAGGAAGCCTGTTCCAATGCCTGGTCATCATTTCCATAAAGAACTTCTTCCCGATATCCAATCTAAACCTCCCCTGGCACAAACTGAGTCTGTTGCCTTGAGTTCTATCACTTGCCTGGACACATTTCTATCTCTAGAAGCCCAGAACATACCACATTTCCCATCAAAGCACAAAGAAGCCATAACTCTCATTATGCAAACCTAAGCCCATCAAAAAATGGGGCTATGATATCAAGGACGTGACACCAATTGAGACTTATCTCTGTCCCAAGCAGACTAGAGAATGGGGAGTGAGATGCCATGTAACTGAGAGAAGGTACTGGAGTTGTTGTGGACGCAGCTATAAAAAGGCGAGTGCCACCTCACGGCAGAGCTGGACCTCTCTGTTCCTCCATGTCATTTCAGAGCAGGGAGCCAGGTGTCACCCAGATAGTGAGGAGGTCTTCAGCTCCACTGCTGCACAGGGGGAATTTCAGCCATTCCGTTCTTTAGAACTGTCAGTTTAGCCATAGAAAATATGAAGATCTCTTCCTGGGGGACTTTCTAGGAACTCACTTCAGGATGATTCCTGTTGCTGAAAAGGACATGTATCAAAGCGTTTTATATCCTGTGGGAGGAGAAGGGGAATTCTTTTGCAGACATCATCTCTTCCTTATGTAATTAAAAAAGTCGATGGGAAACGAATCCAGACATGAATATTTATCTTTGTCTTCCTGGTAAGCATTTCACTGCACTAATTCCCTTGGCCTCCTCCCAATTTGCTTATAGAGAGAACCCAGATACACTAGCTCCCCATAAAGACTTGGGCACCTGGGGACATGTAGCCTGGGAACCTGTTGACCCTCACATTGTCTGACTGGGATGATACATGCATCTTCATCTAACGTATTCCCCAAAGACTCACCCCTCAAAGTACTGTTTTCCATAAAGAGTAATGCTGCAGTGATTCTATTAAAGAACAGTGGTGTGAAACTGCTGGCTGGTCCCTTCCCACACAGCACCCTCGTCCCGGAGATGCGTCCAAGTGGGTATGATGGAAATGGATCTATCAGCCCATCTGCATCGGTTTTAGATATTATCAGGACACAGGCCTCCTGCGGTTCTGCTTTCACCACTAATGACCAAACAATCAGGGCTTGGGAAGGGACCACGAACACTCCCCAAGGCGATAGAGAAAGCCTCCTGCTGTGCCTTCTGCTTCCCACATGCTCTCACCTCTAAGCAGATCCCATGTCTTTGCTACCAGTCCTCCCATTCTCAAGGATGCTGCTACCTCCTCTGACTCTTAGATGCAAGAGAGCCCCTGCCCTCTTCAGCAGAGCATGTTTTTTGGTTGTTTTTTTGTTGTTGTTTTTTTGTTTTTTTGGTACAAAAAGCTCTGCTCAGAAACAGGTAAACTTTGCAAAGCCAAGGACCACCAGGTTAGGGGGAGCAGAGGTTGGCCTTCTCTGTATAACTATTTTCCCTCCCAGGTGCAAACACTAAGATACCAACTTTACAAGCTTAAGGCAGTCTACTTTTAACCCAGAGGTTTTCTACCCACACAAAACAAACTGTAATCTGTAACCTGCACATGTTCAAAATTTCTTCCTGTTCTCCCCATGCCTATTTGCCACCCTTTATCCAGCCTCTGTCTTGAACGTGCAATTACTCATTTCCGCCTGTGGTTCTTTCCCCATTGTAACTGCTCACTTCACAAACCTTAATGAGATTAAAGTTAACATGATGAAATTAAGACCGAGCTTTTAGTTTCTCCTCCAAGTTGGGATGCTACTCAGTCTGGATCTCCCTCATCCCACCTGGTGTCCCTGTGATGGCAAACTGTGATGGCACCTCCGTACTTAACGGGCATGCACCAATGGAGGTAAAGACTCCATTCTGAGCAGGAGCAACCTATTTTGAGATGGCTGTTCCTTGCCATCCGTCACCGTGGTTTCCTGTCACCTCTCAGTGGTTTCTCTTTCTGAGCAAGCATTGCTCAGCAGCTCAGGTAGCATCTTCACCTTCCAGACATGTGCAGGAGGATGAAGTGGCACAGGCTGGTCACAGCAGTAGTTTGCCAGCAGTGCACGAGAGCTGTGGGGACGGGAGAGCAGCCCAGCAGCGAGCAGAGGTAGGAGCTCTGCCAGGGTAAACCCTGCTCAATGAGTCAGAGCCCTTAACCAGCTCATATTACCTTACACAGAGTTAACGTGACTCAGATACTACCTGATCACCTGATAGCTGTGATAATGCTATTACGTGTCTACTTGGGAGCCAACAATGTCTTACTATTCCCTGAAAGTGAAAGAGTTGTGCAGGGCATGATGGAGAAACACAGTGAGTCCAAGGGAGTTGCATGAAGCGATCACTCTTCTTCCGTCAGCTCTTGGACAGCCTGACCCTGTCTGTAGGCTGTGGGGAATGGAGGATCACATATCAGAATATAGAGGGGGAGGGGGGAAGGGGGGGAAAATGGAAAGGAAGAGATTAGAAAATAAACATCCAAAAGGAATGGCTTTTTGGACTCTGAAAAACAGAACTGATGGAAGACATGTTTGTGCTCTTTGATTATGCAAGTGTGCCACAGAGAAGAAAGGAATAAATTGTTCACACTGCCCACTTGGAAAGGAGATCTGGGAAATCTTCAGGGAGAGCTGGGGCTGCACAGTGAGGACACAATGTCTTCAGGAAGCTGTGATCTACAGTGCATGGGGATGCCTTGGGAGGTCATGAAAGATGTGTTGGTCACATCCGTTTTAGGCAGTGTTGACTCTCTTTTGATGAGGGGGTGGACCTGGTGACCTTCCTCTCCTCCTACCTCTGTCTTTCTACATTGCAATCAGCATGCTCCTCCTTCTCACAGTGTGAAGTCACATCTGGCCACAAAGTGGAGAAGGGCTCACCACAAGTTCTCACATGTCCAAAGATCAGTGGAGCAGCTGCAGAGAAAGCCTTGCTCAGCGAGGGTTCCCTGGGGCAGCACAGCTCTTCCATTCCCCAGGGCTGTGCACATCACAGCTTTTTGGAGCTTAAGGTATGGTTAGCTCTGGATAGCATTTTTTAGCAAGTATAGCTACTAATAACATATTGACCACCTTCCAGAGAAGTATCAAGGTCCTTCTCCAAGGCAGTCAGTGAAAATACTATAAAAAGAAATGTATGCATGTATATATATGTACGTATATATATATACACATGTACACCACTCAAAATTTAATGCCTCCGACTTATTTCCATGGAAACTACAACAGATACAAAGAACACAGTAACACTATTAGATAGAGCACATTCTCAGCTCCAAAACACTGCTTTTCACTACAGTTGCCACCATTAGCTCTGCACTTTCACCGTGATGAACAAGAGCCTGCATGGTACACTTAGAAATATCTGCACCTGTTGGAGGTGACCCCCTGTTTCACAGCTGCTGTGACAGCACCATTTCTAGGAAAATGTTGCCCACACAGTCCAGCTTTCTGCTGTTTGATCTCCATAATCAGTCAGCAAGTGTCATTGAATGTCAATGGGAGCCATTTTTTCTCTCATGGAGCAATTCAGTGACACACCTTTGCTTCATACGCACTTCCATGTCAGATGCCATGTGTCAGACTGCTCCTCTGCTGCCATCTGTCACATGGCAACAACACGTAATGGAATATTGGTGGGAAGGTTCACACTCTACTGCCGTACCACCAACATCTGCTTCTGATGTTGTGGGCCAATAGAATAACGTAGCAGTCATTACTTTCAGAGCCGCCTATGTATATATGTATATGTATATATATATATTTTTACATACAAATATATATGCATATATTTAATTGCATTGTTTTGACCTGTGTGTACACATACATATATATGTACAAAGCAGTGTCGTTGCCCTAAACTTCTTCTCAGAAATAAATTAATCATTTTAGACTTTAAAAAAAAATAATTAATCACACTGAATTAAGAGACCTAGCATGGAAAATGTTAGGCTAAATACTTAGTGACTGGCAATGTTATGAGCAACTATGAGGAAAAAAACAAACCACGGAATAACACTAAGAGCTGGCTAACTTTACGCAGCACTGCCCCTAATATACAGATGGTATTCTCACGAGGGAAAGCCTCTCCTGACGAGTTTATCACCATGGTAATAATAGTACCAACTTAGTGGGAGCTTTGCCTAAATAAAAGCTAAGAAAAATATTGAGTAAGGATTTGGGATGTTGCCTCATAAAATAATGGTGCAAATAAAGTGCAATGACACCAGGTGTTGTGTCTTACGAGGGCTGCACTTCCTTGTCAGTCAGGAAGCCCAGGTAGTTTACAGAGCACACGAGATCAGGAAGTCCATCAAGATGTTCCTGGCATGGATTAGTCACAGGGCTATCTATCCAAGGGTCAGTCACATGTGTGGAAAATAAAAAATAGCAGCTGATGATCTGTCGGTCTCTGAGCATAGTCAATGTGCACCACAACGCTCCATGAATCACGCAGTGCACACATGCAAGCCTCTTCTCAGATTGAGCCTCCTTCATGTCAAAAAGAGGATTTCTGCATAAATCCAAACAGTGAAGTACAATGCTGAATTACAAAAAAAGAGAGAGAGAGAGAGGAGGGACGTCTCACAGAACTGCCAGCAGCGTTTCCTTTACAGGCAGATGGCAAAATTGCCATAAAGAAACACTTGAAGAAGAAATTGCCAGTAACACTTGGAGGGGGGTAAAGAGACCATCCGTTTGGAATGGAGAAGGAAACGTCTAACCAGTAGCCTCAGACTGTTATATCCCTGTACTTGTTATCCCCAGGGAGAGAAATCATATTTTTGCAGTCTGGGGGCACATCGTTGCACAATCATGTCTAACAACCCAACTGTTCCAGCATCACACCTGCAGGGAGATAGACCAGGCTCCTGGAATGAATCATCCATGCTTGGCATGACAAAAGAGGGAAAACAGAAATAGGCATTTGGCATTACTGACTGCCATAAGATTCACTGCCTCTCCTGAGATGCTGGTGACTAAGAAAATGCTATGTCAGCTGGTTTCTACCAGAGAGAGCATTGGTTTCCTGCTCATGTCTTTCATTTCCCTACTCTTTCTTTGCAACTGAAAGACAAGCTGTCTACGTTATACCCCAGAGCATGGAGTCATCCCCCATGATGAAGACTCAGAGACGTGTGCTGTGGGAAAGAACAGGCCATGATGGGAGGATGAGGAGCAGTGCTTTTCATGTGCAATCACAGAAGACAAGACCAAGAGTTGTGGCTAAATCCAGAACCTAAATATGCAGGCTTATATTACATAGCCCAGCAACCCAGCCAAGCATTACCAAACCATGGCAAGGTTCCCATCCCCTTCTCTAGTCCCACAGTCATGCTCCTCTGACCACAGCAGCCCACTCCAGCATAACACAAGTAAGGAGGTACAGGACTCAATACCTAGAAAACAGTAGGTTCCAATACTGTTCACCAGGCTGTACAGTATGTTTTGCTTTCTTCAAGACTCCTTCTGCTGCAGAATCCCAGCAGAAGAACAGACATAGAAATAGGCAGTGTGAGTGGCACCTTCCCCAGATAGATTCACACTTCCAAGGCACATAGAAGGAAACCAACGTCACTTTGAACAAGTGCTGTGGAGTAGAGGTAATGATGATCCATCACTCCCTGCTGGGCCTGACAGACAGTTCGACATACTCACTCTAGCAAAGCCCACTATCAACAACATCGTTACCACCTTGCAGGCAGTGGACAGTGCATGGTGAATTTAGAGCAATGAAACAGTTCTGGAGATACTGTAAGCTGCACAGGGAGACCAGAATGCAGCATTTGTTGTGGAAGGAGCACAGCATCTATCCTGGCTCTTTCACAGCCAGCTCACTGCTTTTCTTCACATGTATGGGGGCTCGTGAAGGTGCTGCCTCAACCCAGAACACACAAGAGACCTGGGGTCAATAGCATCTACGTGCTGAGGGGATTTCAGTTCACATCTCTAGGGAAAGATGTAGCAATAGGATGTGTGGAGGTAAAATCATTCTCCTACTATCATGGGGGCTCAATCAGATTGGGAACAGGAGGCCTAAATATCCTCTACAGCCAAAAGTACACTCTGCAACCTCAAGATCCATGCTGCAGCATCTCTTGTTCCCCCAGCACAGCTGGCTCATAAAGGTCTGCAATAGGTGTGATGTGCTATCCTTCCACCAACTCCACTCCCAGAGCCCAATCCTGCCACATTCCCACTGAAGCAGCAGAATGCAGACGATGCAACAGGTATTTGTGTAACTATCACCACAGAAGGATTCCTTTGCTTGGGGTAACTTCTCCACCAGCATTATCTAGAGAGTGCAGCTGTACCTTGTACTGTGAAACAGAGATCGCAGTCTCATAAACTCTGTTGGCATCAACCACTGTCACATCAAAATTTGTCCCTGCTATTTCTTGTGTGATCTGGGTAATGTGCCAAAAAGCAGAGGCTATATGAGGGCATCCTTAAGTGTGAGCACACACTTTCCCTAGAATGACAGCTAAAATATTCACCATGACATATTAAAATAAACCAACCCTCCCTTCTACAGAGCCAACTTGTGAACATGTCGGGTGTGTGCAGTCAGATGAATGTCATTGCCAGATAACAACATCTCTCACAATAATGCAGTGTGAAGAGCCAAAGTGAATGCCAGTGAGTGATCGCTGTCACGTCAGTATATTGCAAAAGAGTGACTGCTCTGTTTGCTGTCGCTACACTGTGGTTTTACAGAACCTCAACACTCACCCATGAGCAGCCTCCACAGGGAGTATTCCTCTCCTTTTCATTTGTCCTTGACCATATCTTTAACCAGGTGATTACAAAAATAATCGCGTGCAGGGAAGGGAAAAACCGAAGCTGCACAATAAAGCAGGCATGGCTTAGAAACTGTTGTCCAGAGCACAAGGCAAGAAAACCTTTGGCTGAAGCAAGAGCTTGTTAGAAATCACGGCACTAAGTAGCCCATGATCATTCAAGAAGAGGGTCGGTAATTCTCTAACCAAAATTCCCGCTTCCATCATCTCATTTCTCAATTTAACTTTGAACTGTGCCAGTTTCCAGTGAAAGTCTAAATAGATGTCCAGTGGAGACACAGCCACCGTGGCTGGAGAACAGAGAAGGAGAGTCAGCCTTTACAAATCATGGAAGCAGCCATAAGAAAAGAGCTAATTTCACAACATATGGGAGGTTGTAATATGCCTCCTCTGACTGGGAAAGACGCAGCCTTTCCAGAACAGATTTCAATCCAAGAGAAATATTTATTTTAAAAGATAACAAAGGATTCACAGTTGCACTGTTGATAATAAGAAGGTAACAAGCAAAGCCACGCAAGAGGAGCTTCTCACTCATTGCCCACGTATGTTCAGGGAGTGTCTCAACCCAATCCAACATCTGTCCAGGTATTTGAGCAATGACTTCAGCAGAGATCAGCACTTGGTAAACATTTCCTATCTGAGCTGGGGCAGCACAGATGGAGTTGGGGCAGCAAAGAAAGTACAGGCTCAGGTTGTACCTGTGGAACAGCAGGAGGTCTGAGAGCAGCAGCTTGCAGCTAGTTGAAGTCTACAGCTGAAGACATATACCCAAGGGTGATATACTGTCTCTCTGAAAGAGCTGGGCTATGTATGAGATGCTGCACATTCGCATGCTCTCCAGAAATGCTCAGAACATCTCTATAAATGTCCGCAGGTTCCTAGCACTACACAGAGCTTGGGTCTGTGAGGCAATAAATCACTGTTCCAGAAGTATTTTTGTTGCATAGAAAGAAGACCGTCATTAACAAACATTGCACACTTTGCAGAGTGTCCAGTGGGAGCATGCCAGGATTTGATTCTTGCAAGTTGGTTTCTTGGCTTTCCCTCACTGAAGAGGTCAGAATAATTCCACTCTGATTTTTAACTCATCTGGCTTCCTCTTCTATCCTTCCCACAAGTATCGTGCTCTGCAATTCCCATTCATAGTTCCAGACTTCTTTTCTTTCCTTTTCTTTTTGAGGTGGAGAATGCAGCTTACTTTGCAAGTACTTCTTCCCAGGAACATTTAATATTGTAAATCCAATAATTCTCTTCTGGTCATAGACTTAATCAAGAAACCAGCATTCTGGGAGCAGTTCATACACCTCACCAAGCTCAACTGGGTTTATTAGGATAGGAGAAACAATTAATCTTCAAGATATTGGAACACATCACCTATGGTTTTATTATTATTCCTCTCTGTACTGGGTTGGGGTTCTAAATCTGGAGGACAGAGCTAAGAGAGTGTATTTAAACCACAGAAGCAACAGCCTGGAAGGAGCTATGTGAGTATTTCAGTCATCACATGGTCTGAGAAGCATCCTGCCCATTTCTGTGTTTCTGAGACAGAAAGTGAAAGTTACCTGGCCACTCACCACACTGGAAGGTCTCCCACATCGGGAGCTCATCAAGAGCTGAGGGAACAAAGGCAGAAAAGCTGGAGGGATGTGTCACGGCCCAGGCAGGAGCTGGAGAAGCACGTTATGGAGAAGTCTGCAGACCCCTACTGGGAAGATAGGTGCTTAATTCCCATTGCAGAGGCCCTGTATGACAATGAGACACAAACTTCCTCTGTGACACACTGGAAACAATTTCAGCGACGGTTCCCCCTCTGGAAAAGGGAGCATCTGATACTCATGTTCCACTCATCTCTGCATGGATCAGACAATCCATGGAGAGCCCAGGAAGCACAGAGCAGCTCCTCCAGCAGAGCACATCCAGGTGGCCTCATTGACTTTGCCCTGTCCTGGCTGGAATACGCCTCCAGTGCCCTGTTTCCTGAAATAGGGATGTCTGGCTCGAGGAGAGCAGGCTGTCCCAGCAGTGTTTAGAAGCGATGTAAGTGGAAGGCATTTTTACATGAGCTAATTTGACATGGAGCATTTCAGGAACTTACCATTTATTCCATTCACATTTCTAGCCAGAGACGGTGTCTTTATTTTTATGGTTTGTTAAAAAAAAAGAAAAAGAAAAAAAAAAAAAAAAGGAGAAAAAAAGAGAAAGGGAAAAAAGAGGGGAAAAAAAAGCAGCAGTTAAAAAAAAAAAAAAGAACGAGCACTGAGCAAATAATAACATGTGTGGGTGTGTAACACCCCAACCACGCGGCTACAGCAACATTTGGTCCCATTGACCTTTTTGCTCAAATTAAGATAATTACTCAGCTACTGACAATAATGCGCTGGTTCACATCTGTGGGTTAGTCTACAGAGAGGTACGTGATAAATACTTTATAGTTTGACACATGGAGGTGACTCCAGGCTTGAGCCAAAGTCTAAGGACAAACTGTCCTTAAGTGCAGAATGATTAAACCTTCATTAAATACAAAAGATAGAAAGATGGAAAAAATGATAGACGGGTAGGTAGAAAGACAGACAGACAGGCTCTACATATGTTAAAATAGACCTAGTCAGGAAATTTCTGCTGTAATTCATTCCTGAGGGAAAGAGACTTCCTGCAGACATCAGCAGTTTTTGTTTCCCATGGGATTTGTTTTTCATTTTTCCAGTAGGAAAATCAAATCCATGTATTTAAAATCAGATAATTCAGTGTGAACGACGATACATTATGTCTTTGACTTGGCCCAAAATACTCTTTTAAGTGCATTTGCATACTATGATGCATCGTCTCCTAAGCTTCTGCAATTCTTTCCCATAATACTTCTGGTTCATATGAGAAAATGGGGCTACCGCACAGCCTAGGTCATGCGCCTCCATACAAAAATTCTTTGTAATGCTGAACTGACTCAAGCATTCAGTCAAAATGAACAAACTGACTCAGAACACTGCAACCTTGAACAGTCACACAGGCCATTCCCCTCAGGCTTGTCAATAAAAGCAATTTCCAGGTACGGAAGATTTAGAAAACGTTTCAGAAAACATTTCGCTCTCAAAAACCTTTGTATTTCAAATGCACATCTCGGTCTTGTCATGAAACAAACGCTGAACCATCTATTTCATTAAACAGAAATTCTGATTTCTGTTCTGCTTCCTTGCTACGAAGGAAGAAAATACAGGCCAAGGAAAAAACAAAAAGGTAGTGTTTTCCTACCTCCAGTTGTAGGGTTGATTGCTGCTATTTAAAACAACAAAAAAAAAATCTCTAACCTGGAGATGACGTAATTCACCTATTTACACAGCGTTGACTACCCTTAAATGAGTCTTTTTGCTGCTTGAGCTTGGATATTGCATCTGTGCACTATTTCTGCTAACAAAGGTGAAAGTGCCCCCAGCACGCTGCTAGTGCTGATTTTCTTTTTACAATGATGAGACGCACAAGTCCTCAAGTGATAAAGTTTGTTGCATATTAAATTCTGGCATTGAATACCATTCAGAGCAAGCACCGGGGGCTCGCTTGCAAAGCAGCAAGGCTCACCCCGAGGCCTAGTTTCTTGCAAACCCTTCTGGTGCCGAGCCATCTGGTCCCAAGGCTCCATTCATGTTTGCAGCTTCCCACTGTAATTTGCACACCCACAGTTTGACACCTCTTGGCAAAACAAGGATAGTATTTTAGTGAGAATTTGAGAGTTCATCTTTTTTCTTCTCGAGGGCTAAGGTCACCTTCACGTCCATAGATGCATTTGGCAATATTCACGGACTCTGGTGCAGTTTAGACTGGAAGATGGAAGTTTTACCAACCTACTAGTTTTGATGCAGGTATGAAATAGGCCTTTAGGAAGAAACAGATAACCCTGGGCAGAAGCAGGAGCTGGAATGAGACCTACGAACCTGAGGGCAAGAAAATGCAGAATATGTTGACTTCCTGTAGGCACACTCCAAGCAGATGAGTGGAATATTGGTGGAAGTTAGCACTTTTGTCTTATTCATGGTGGTTTTGAATTAGTCCAAGGTGGAAGCGGGTGTTAAGTAGTACAGCTCCATAGGATAAGTTTTAGCGTAGCAACAGAAGAATCACAGGAACCAGAAAATGGGTCCTTCCCTGTAGCTGACTTAATCTGGCAGTAGCTATCCCTGTGTGACTTTTGCCCTATGCTCTTCATAGACGTCCACTGCCCTTTGGGTCAATCTAAGACAAGATGTGAGACTAATTCCATAGTCCAAGCTGCTAAATCCATGTGTCGATTTACCCATTGATTGTTTGTTTGCTCCTTGAAAATACATGCCAGAAATACATGTGGGGTTTTGTTTTTTTCTGGTGGTTCTGGAGGTCTCACCTCAATCCAGAAGGCAACAAGTCTCTGCCACCTCACAGCTCCTTCCTAGCTTTCCATCCCCTCACAACAGACCAAGTGCAGCAAGCAGAAAAATCCAACAAAACAAAGCCAAACAGCTTCCCACTGTTATTTTAAGCTAGGAAAGGGGATGGGAGGGGGTAGGGGGAGAACAAACTACTCTGCATAAGCTGGGAAATCATTTAGTTTTGGCCGATGGCCCCTTGTGGCTGTGGTTTCCACAATGTCTCTGTATTCTATCTGTGTCAAGATGGAACCAACCTCCTGAAATAGGCTGAACAAGCTAGACAGGAGCTATTTTAATACTTGGAGCTTGTTCCCTTTAGACTTTGCTGAGTGAGGGGAGAGGGTGGAAGAGGAGAGACAACAAACCAGGATGATGTTATTTTAATGCATGCAGCAGAACTGTCAAAACGTAGCAGTTTGGCTGCCTTAGCACACACCCCCATCCACACCATGGCTACTACGTGCAAGGATGCACTGAGCTAGCACCCATGTAGACCAGAATTAACCTCATTTCTGTATGCACAACTCTTACTGGAAAAGCATCATGGTTTTTCATGTCACACCAAGGATGAGTTAATGTCTCCAAATGCATTTGTGCAAGGCATGATGGATGACCCAACAAAAAGTGAGAGGGACCTTCGTGACATGAGACACAAACACATCACTCCTCCACCCGTGCCCCTAAAATAACTTGATCACTGTGGCTCTGCTCAGAACAAGAGGACAACTTCTCTTCAGCATCAGACGTTTCAAAGCTGGGAATCATGACGGGACAGCACAGTCTCCAGAATTCCAGGTGCTTTAACGCAACACAGGTTTTGACTCTATCTGATACTGTGCGATAATAAGGTAGATTTTCATGCACATATTTCATGCACTGAAGCAACACAGACCAATCTTCTCCCCAGGCCTGCCTGGTTCCTGGTTTCATAACAGCCCAGACCACAACTTCCCCTCAGTACTTCACTGGTTTTGCAGCATTTAATAGTCTGTCTTGAAAATGTTCTCCCAGACAACTTGCCAGTGTCATCTGAGACTCTCA
The DNA here is from genome assembly GCF_016699485.2 of Gallus gallus. Taxonomy (NCBI): domain Eukaryota; kingdom Metazoa; phylum Chordata; class Aves; order Galliformes; family Phasianidae; genus Gallus; species Gallus gallus. The sequence continues at coordinate 30,304,394 of NC_052534.1, forward strand.
GATCTCAGTGCAGGAGGAAGTATAAACATTTGCACCTAGAGAGTTTTCGTACATTTCCGAATGGGAGAATTTATTCTGGTGTCTTGCTAATGGCATATTATACTGAGGGGCCAGCCCCTGCATGATAATCTGGAACTAAATTATCCTCAGTATCCCAAGAGGCCTGATATCATAACAGCACAAAACAGCAGATCCGCTGTACCCCTGACACATAACAGGTTCCTTTTCTTTAACTGAAGAGACAAAGACCATATAACATATTACCTCTAGGTTTCCCTGGAGACACACAAGGACAGGCTGGATGGGGCTCTGAGCACCCTGGTGGAGCTGTAGGTTTCCCTCTTCATTGCAGGGAAGTTGGACCAGATGGCCTTTAAGAGTCCCTTCCAACTCAAATGATTCCATGATTCTAGATTGGTCAGAGAATAACATGCTCCAAGGAGGATATTTGTCAGAAGCAGACAAAGACCCTTTGGCATCCTCTTCTATTGCTAAAGTCACAGGGCAAATATCTTTTACAACCCCCATATCTGGATTCCTCTTTTCCTTTGGACACCTTCTGTATTAAACAATTGCCTGAATCCCAAGCAACACCTCTACATTATACAGCAAATCAGACCAAAAATATACGTGTGCCACTATGCTTCTTCTTCTTTCAAGGTTAACTCTAATTTCTTTGCCCTTGCAACCATACCTCCCCAACACAGCCAGTGAGGTCATCTTCTCTATCAGATGGAAAGAGCTAAAACGTGACACAGGAGATCTCAACTCCATTGGCTGCTTATCTCAGTACCTGCGGCCAAAACAGAAAGCTTACTCAGGCTGCCAAATAAAAATACCTCTTGTAGGCACATTCCTTGCAGAGTACATGGAGAGCAAGCTGAGGAGACAGCAAGGGAGGGCAGTAAGCAGCAAGCAGATTGAATTTAAAGAAAAAAAATAGATTAGATAGATAGGTACATAGATAGAAATAGATGAGACATTGGATGAGAAAAAATAATGCAGGTGAAGACCTATGAAGGCAGAGATGGGTGACACAGAGGACATACTTGTTTTACCAGCAGTAAATGTCATGGCAGACAACACAACTGTATGATGCAGTGCTTTCTGAGGTATGCTCAGTGAAACTCTAGCCTTATTGAATACTATGGCCAAAATCCCATTGAATTTAGTAATGCCAAGACAGATGGGGCTGCCTTGTGTCTCCCAGCACTAGCTCTGGCCCTTCAACCTGTCAAAATTACTCCTGCAACCTGATGCTGCTTCTCCAGTTTCACCCATCACTCTGCCAGAACAAGACCCAAAGGGGCAAGCAGGGAATAACTGCATATATGTCCAATGTGTGTTTTTTCCATCTTCCATGTATGGTGACAATCAGAGTGGGCAGCTAAGAGCAGAATTTAGCACTTGCAGCCCATCACCCTTCAGAAAGTTCTTCAGACCCAGCAGCATTTCCTTCTCAATATCACTGCATCTTGTGTCTGCCTAGGGAAAAGGAACAATTCCTAACTTCTACGGAGGGTTCCTACAGAATTCCAGCTAGTCCAGAGCTTTAGCCAAAATAACTGGAAAGATTTCCACCACTCTGGGGAAGCACAGTGTGCCGTGACACCGCACTGATGCAGAGTGGCAGACACACCACAGCCAGCAGAGCCAGCTCTCGCAACAGAAAGGACTCTGAGAGCCTGCTCTGTCTTATTTCTCACTGTGATTTGATTACACAATGGTCATAGCTGTGCAATGTGGCAGGGCATAAAAACTTCAAAGCAGAAAGGGCTCCTTGCAGTGTGAAGCTACCACAGCACAGAACCAAGCTCTCTACCTTTCTTCCCTGGCTTCCCACTTCATACCCAGTTCAGTTCAAGGTCAGAGCCATTACCTTCAAGGTGTCCCACTGCAAGGGCCTAGGTGACTGAAGGCCAGCTAGCACTTGACTGACAGCTCGACTTCTGGAGCATTCAGGAAATCTCAGCTGCAAGATGAGCCCATTTCCAGATGGCTGGAACAGACCCAGAGCCACTCACAGAGGGATCTTCTGCAAGAAGACACCACGTGTCTTTCTACTTCATGTCCTTCTTTCATCCTTCAAAGACACAAACCAAAAGTGAAAGGAAAAATAAACACCTGAAACACCCACCTGTGTTCTGACAACAATCATATATGCTCCTCGTGCTGCTCAGGTGTTCAGAATAACGGGTAATGAAGGGGTTGTAAGGATCTTTGCACAGAATCTGCTCAGTGCTTCTCAGCATGGCAGGAAAAAAATAATTCTGCTTTCCTGGGCCAAACTGCTGGGTCAAATGGGTGGGAGGAATCCACTTTGCTGTTCTTCCTGCAGCAAATGTGTTATTCAGCTCCTCTCAGTAGCTGCATGTCCCAGCACCCCTACTCTAACCTCAGAAGAAGGGAAAGGAGAGGGGAGGGGGAGAATCTACAGTGCCAGATGAAGCACTGATTCGTAGCCCTGCAGCTCTGGCACTTAGGTTTCAGTGGATGCATATAACACTCACAAGTGATCTGTGGATTCAAAGGCCATCATGGACGTAAGTGGCATGTGGCCTAAGCACAAACAAGTGTCACCTTGTGAGGCACGTGTGCTCAGAACCAGGTGCGTGTCGCTACAGCAGCACTGGAGGATATTGCCCTGACTTAGCTATAAAAGGAAGGAGGGGGATGGACAGTGCGGCAGGTACTGGAAATTGTTCTTGGCTCCTAGCTGCACTGTTTGATCTGTTCAGTGGGTCATGTGCCAGCCAGTCGCCTTTCTGCCTGTGTTTGCAGCTCTTGCATGTCTGAATCCTCCTGGACAGCTGGTTGGTTTAACTCCTTCCACTGCCTTCACCTCCCGCAGTAAGGCAGCACCGGGAGCAGCAGAACGAACCCCAGCAGGGCTGGAAAACAGAAAAGGGTTTGAGTTATGTGAAGATGCTTTTTGGATTGGTAAACGAAATGGTGAATTTGCTCAAACCCTCAAATTAATGGTGTTCTTGCTGCTGATAAAAAAACAGCCACGATCGTGATCCTTCTGAAAAGTGTTTCCTAACATAGCTTTGATGGAAAATTAACCAGAGCGGCCTCTGCTCTGTCAAGCTTTGAAGTCCTGGCATTGAAACCTGTAACACAAGCTGAAGAGTCATGGATAACAGCAGCGGATAGCACAAGCTGGGAACAAGGAAATAACTAGCAGGGAATTATTCCAGCCTGCCAGCAGCTCTGTGAGGGCTGAGTGTATCCCTCTATTTCCATCTCTTTGGCCTTTTGATGAGCCGATTGCAAGGTGGACTGTGACATCTCACACTTCAGACCGTGCACCTGTGTTTGCCCTGCTGCAGCCTGAGGAAATCAAGCTGGCATCCTGGGAATGCCAAACATCAATGAAGGCTTCTCCATTCTACACCCTCCTTGTGGGAAACCTGTTGCCTGTTCATGCAGCTCAATAAAAACAAGGGAAGAATCCTGATTGTGAAGGATGAGCTGGGAAAATCCCACAGAAAATGAGAAATAAAGGAAGGGGGGGGACATCCTTCCACTCATCAAGGAAGCTTGGAGCTGTCACGGTCATGCAGTGTGTGAATGTCCACAACACGAAGACACCACGAGAAAGATGTGGAGCTGTTGGTGTGGACCCAGAGGAGGGCCACAAAGATGATCAAAGGGCTGGAGTACCCCTCCTATAAAGAAAGGCTGAGGAAGCTGGGGCTTACTCAGCATGGAGAAGTCCCCATTTACCGTGATCAGTGAGTGTTGCTGGCTCAACCAGGGTGGAAAATTAGGGGCCAGCCTTCTGACTGCCAGGTTCTGGAGGGTAGTGGTAAGGGAACAGGCATCAATGCAACCTGCATCTTCTCAGGGACAAGTGCCAGCAGATTCTTCCGGACAGATTCTCTGTCATCTCCAGGCCTCCCTCTATCTTTGGGTCTGCCATCAAAAGTGTTATCCTTCTAGCTCCTTACCCAAACACCTATTCCCCATACCACCTGTCTCCAAAAGTAGAGCCTAGCTGCTACGCAGACCTGAGGTGGAGTCCTGGCTCTTTTGTGAAGCAACCTTTTACTCTGTGTCCTGCTGAAATGATTGACATTTGCATGGATTCTTCTGCCATAGGAGAATAGGGCTGAACTTCTGGGGAACTGGAATTGTGTCTGAATTCCTGTGTGGGCTCTGCAACCTGTGGAAGATGCTGCCACTGTTTAGTTTTTGTAGCTAGAGCTTTGGGACTACAGACCTCCACAGAGAAAAGTCCCGTGTATTTTTCTATAGGCATCTATCCATGTGCAGAAGAGAATCATAGGATCATTAAGGTTGGAAAAGACCACTAAGACCATCTCGTCCAACCATCAGCCCATCTCCACTGTGCCCACTAACCGTGTCCCTCAGTGCCACATCCACACATTTCTCCAAAGGAAGCTTCCCCGAAGGCTGAATTACAAGACAAAACAAGCCTAGATGAGCTGGGATGCTCAAATCAGCAGCAACTATACAAAAGCCTGGAAGAGCAGCAGAAAGACAATTTTGCATCCAGACCCCTTTCACAGCAGACAACCATGTCACATGAATGTGCTCAAAAGCACCTTCGTAAAACAGGCTGACAGCTGCAGTCTATAAAATATCCTACTGGAATGGCAGCTCTGCATGCCACCCAGCCAGCACCAAAGAGCTGGTGGCAGGACATAACTGGCTGCACTCAGCTCCAGCAAACAGGGTGGTTTTGTGAGATAAAGACTGCTCCTGCTAAGTGTCCATATGAAACATCAGAGGCATCATGTCGAGACTGATTTTACTATTGATAAATTGTTTTCATGAAGATGTAGCTTGAAAAGTATGAGGAACTTCCGTCCTCGTTAACCTTTCATGTCCCAGCCCTATGTGCTACTTGTAGAAAAGAACCACTCCTTTGCTCCAGCTTACTACTGTCCACACATACCATTTAGAAAATAAGTAAACATTTTTATTTGTTTGTTTGTTTCTAAAGGAGGTGGGGGTGAGAATGTTTAAACCTCTGGAGCTCAGAATTTATTAACCATATCAAAGTCATTGTGGGCCTGACAAAATTCCCCTTGTTAATTGGGAGCAGCCTGCAAGGAATTACAAGATAAAGTCAAATATTTGAAATGCTTTTTCCTATTGTTATACTGCTTTGCTTAACTGCCCTGGCAAAGCTGCTGTCAGTTATAAATTTCTGCCCTGTGCCAAGCCATCCCAGTAATAACGAAATGTGCGTGCTCCTGAGTTACCCAGGTTGCTGGCCTCCTGGCAGGTTACTCTTTCCTACCTGTGCCTGTAGCTTGGGCAGTGCTCTGAAACAGGTGTATGGAGGCTGCAGCCCATGAAGAAGATACCTGGCTGCATGCAGACTTCTCATCAAGGTTCCACCAGCACATGGCATCCTCAGGCTGAGCCTCCCTGATATCCTCATGCTCGACTGCCATGGCACAGCTCCCCCAGTGCCTCTACCGTCTGACCCCTTCCCAGCCATCCCTTCTACCTCATTACTTCCACGCCAGATGCCCGCCTGTTTCAGCCCTGTGTCCTCAGTCCTGGTCATGCAACACTTCCTTCTCTTGGCTGTTTTGGAGACAGGACATCTTGGTGTAGAATCATAGAATCACAGAATCATTGAGGTTGAAAAAGACCTCTAAGATCATCTGGTCCAACCACCAGCCCACCCCCACCATGCCCACTGCCCACGTCCCTCAGTGCCACATCCACACGGCTCTCAAACACCTCCAGGGACGGTGACTGCACCACCTCCCTGGCAGCCCGTGCCACTGCCTCACCGCTCTTTCTGGGAAGAAATTTGGTCTGAGCCAGTGAGGACCCTGCTATGTTTTCTTATGTGCCATGTGCAATTCAATAGGCCTGTTTTATTCTTTGATGAGAACGTAAATTCACCAGGAACTTAAATACATCTCACCTGTCACGCGATGACAGATTTCTCCAGACGAAGTGCCTGATGCACCAACTGCTTGCACAGCCTGGCCACAGGGTGATTTTATGTTTGTCCAGATCACACGGCGCCTCGACTTCAATGAATCTCCCCATGCATTAGTCAGTTGGGGCAGCTGCCCCCATCCAGGGGATGACAAAATGTCCACAGTGGCTAAGCTCCACACCCTACTCATACTGCAACTGAGCAGAGCGGCATCTCCCCCTTTTGCCTGCATGCCCACAGCCCTGTGAAGAACACGTGTGGAGCCCCACGCCCGTGCTCTATGGACTCTGCGTGGTTAGCTGTCCAGTCACTTGCCCTGCTGGAGGTGGTGGCCAAGAAGCCACACCTGGGAAGTAACGCGGTGCCGCTGTCAGACAGCCCTCTGCCACCCTTGCTGCCAGAAGGAATCACACCAGGATGGCATGACAGGCCACCCTCCTCACTTATCTCCCTGACTCAGAGCTGGGCTGAGGTCAGTGCCTCCTATCAGTGCCCATTGGCAGCTGCCAGGAGAGTGCTGTGCACAGCCTCTGAGCAGTGCCTCCAGGCTTCCCTGAAGTGAAGATCCAGCGTTGGCATCCTGAGTCTGCACTCTGCAGGAAGGCAGCTCAGCATGCTCACCTCCTTAGACCATAAAAGCTCACATCAAATGTTTCTCAGGGAATAACAAACTCCTGAGTAGGACTTGGGATGTATGCAGTTTTAGAGAATTCCCTCTACCTGTCGGTGCATTTTGTTCCTGGTTCACGTGCAAGAGGAGTGGTCCCATCTGCGTGGCCAGAGGCTCAGTGACACCTTTGCCCTGCAGCCTGGTGCCCCACTGGAAAGTTCTCAGAGTAACATTGCTAAGGGATAAAAACCTCCAGAGAGGAGTCCTGAACATAAGCTAACCCTGACTGGGCGCATCAAACCTAATTCTGATTTCTCCTTAGGCAACAATGGCTTCCATACAGCTCTGGAATAAATATTTGTTTCATGTGAGCGCAGATGAAGGCAAATTCTGTTCTGTGCACTGAACTGTGTTACACCTAAATGGATGCAAGCCCAGCAGATGCCTTAGAAATTGTCCGCACTTTCAGACATGCTGCCTGGGGGTACAGTACAGTAACAGTGCAGTTGCAATCTCCAGTGCCTGCCGCCAGGTCTAACTGCTCTGCCTGGGCTTTGCTTGGTTGAATGACTTTGAGTTTCTTTCATGGCTCACGATGTTTCTTGTGTGTTCCCTCTGCTAGTACTTTTTAAGAAGGGTCAGGCATTAATTTGTGTGGTTTTATAATTGATGTGCTTGCACCAGGAGGTCACAGTAGCTATTTGCACCAGGAAGAACAAAGCACTCAAACGAAAGCTTCGCTCATTTTCTGCACCACAAGGGAAGTCCCTGGACCCTGCACATGACTCAGCCATGGTCCACAGTGATTGCAGGTTGCTGACATCAGCCCGGTGGTTTTGCAGAGTTGTGCTCTAATCACCTGCTGTCATCGGGCAGCTGCATTAGTGTGACAGGCTTTCCTGCCTCTTCAAAACGCAGTGCTGACCAATGGGCACAGGCAGAATTTACTGTTGTCATTTTTCTGGGAGGTGCTGGCTCCCTTGTATGTCCTGTGCAGTACCTTTGCATTGCATCTTCAATGTAAATGTCAAGGGCTGAGGTTTCTGACATGCCCCAAAGGCTTTGAAACTCATCCCTACAGCATCTTCATGTAAGAACTGAGGAGGCTCAGGGGAGACCTTATCGCTCTCTGCAGCTTCTTGAAAGGAGGTTGTGTCAGTATGGTGGGTCCCAAGTAGAAGACATCCTAACTCAAATGTGTGACTCATGGAAACCCAGAAGGCCAAGTAACCTAACTGCTGAGTGCTCACTAGTCCTGGTCCTTCCTTTGCTTGTCAGCAAACCTCGAGGGAGGCCCAAAGAAGGGTAGGCAGATTCTATAGAAACTTCAGACACCAGAATCAGCAGATGAACCCACTACAGGGGCAGCACCTTGAGCAAAGCAGTGGGTCAGTTAGCCTGCTGTTGAGTACATTGAAGTAAGAGAAATTACCCTCCAAGGGCCAGCCTCACTATCTCGATGGCTGCTATCAGAATGGCTGTCTGTCATGCTGATGCCAGAGAGCACGGTGCAAGAAATGAAATGTCCTTCCCTAGCCCCCAGGGAAGCCCTGTCTTCCTTGTTTGGATCTTGTATAAGCTTCTCTGGGCCTGAATACAATTGCATAACTTCCACATCTGTATGGAGAAGTTGAGGAGCACGGTGTTTTTGCAGAAGAAACAGGCACAGATGTAAAAGTGATGGGTGTCTTTTTAATGCCCTGATGTTTTCCTGCACCAGGAGGAATGCAAGGGGGATTGGCAGCCCTCTGGGGACTGCTCAGCCATGGAGGTTGTTTCACCAACTTGGTCTCTGCAAGGACACAAAATGAGTGTGATAGGATCAACACCGCCTCTAACTCATTTTTTGTCTGCAAGACAAAACCCCTCGGGAGCTGCAAAGAGAGACCTGGGAACTTCAAATGAAGAGGGTGATACAGGGTGACGGCGAGGAGAAGAGGAAAGTCCAGCATAAGGCAGACCTGATTCGCACAAGAATTGTGCACATTCCCTACCTGTCTCCAGCCAAAGGAATGTGAGATTACAAGGGCTGCCGGGCTCACCCAGTCTGGTCCCCAGTTCTTGCAGGTACTACATTTCAGAAATTTATTGAATTCCATCTTCAAAGCAGGTGGGTATTTGCCTGGAGAGGAAAGTTGTTTCAGAACCCGATTTCTGAATGCAACCCCTCCAGGGACGTGGCATGTTTAACAGAGGTCATGAGCTCGCTGGAGCTCAGGCTGGACATGGGGTAACCATCAGAAGCAGCAGGAACTCATGAGCTTTCTTCTAATATCTCTCCCAGTTCACTGCCCTTGCCCTTGCGTGTAGTGCCTCCATGCCTTTTAAGAAGGGAAAGGTAAGGTGTATGCTTCAGTGGCTGCTCATTGTTTGTTTATTTTTTATTACCTGCTTGCTTTAAAATGATCCCAGCCTATGCGGCAACTACAGTGCTCCTTCACAGAGCAGCCTTAAAGTTACCACATAAATCACAGCTCTCCTCACTCTATACACACAGACAGGGAGTCATAAAGAAGCTATAAAAAGAAATCTGGCACTTCTTCAACTTATCATTTAAGTGTAACATGGTTGTTCTTTAGACGGGAAAGAACCTGACCTCTTGCCTACATGATTCACCTGGAAGAAGAGAGATGTACTTTTGAAGGTGGAAAATTTCTGCAAAATCAAGAGTGAATGACACAGAGAATTCTGTTGGCCCAGTTGCCAGGTCTAGGTTTCACCCTGTCTCACCCCAGCACGGAGAGGAAAAACATGTCCCTTCTCTCCGTGGTACCGGGCAAGAGAAAGAGTTCAGAGCAGCAGGGGCACTGATTTACAGCCCAGCTATGCTCACTTCGAGGACATGATCAAAGGACCCCGCGATCCCCAACTGGAGCAATGGGAAGAAACGGCCGACTGGCTATCTGCTTGGCATGTTCAGCTCTAGCATGAGGCCAAGGCAAGCGCTTTGTTTTCATGGGCCGGAGCTTCTCAGAGTGGCAGTTGAGGGGAAATGACTGAAAACTAATTCTCAATTAAGTTGGGGAACCAGTAGGTGGGAAGTTCCACTCAGGCCAAAGGCCCAAAACCTTGTCTAGAGGTGACCTTGTGTTGGAGAGAGAAAAGAGTGTCGGATGTCTCGTCCCCAAAGCTCCTGCTGTGCCCTAAGAGAGGTCATGACTCTGAAAGCTTGTGCTCCTCTCCCAGCGAGGGCTGATGCACCTCTTTGGAGATCCACTTACTGAAATGCATGCAGATCTCCCACCAGAAGCACAAAACATGACAGAACAGGATGCAGCCCACAGACGCTCTGTGTTGGGGCTCAGCACCAGGCCACAGCCCTCATGTGGTTACGTGATACGCATGCATCCTGCGAGGCCACAAGCCACAAGCGAAGGCGGAGCTCAGAGCAATGACTGTGGTCTCCTCCCTCTCTGGTCTCAGCATGGAGGCTGGGGACAACATCAGGGACATCTCCAAGCACACAGCTCTGCAGGGCAGGCAGCTCAGCATCCTGGAGGAAAGGCACAATGTGTGTCTGTCCTTTGCATGAGGCAAAAGTGTTTCTTTAGGACTTGAGGACAAAACCCACATCAAACTGCCAAGGTTGCAAAAGGAAGAGTTTTTTTACCCCCCGATAGACAGACAGGAAAACTGGCTAAGGTGACCCTGGTGAGATCCCTCCCAGCAACCACAGCATCTACTGCACTGTAACACGGTGTTGCATGTGTCAGATTGTTCCATCTTTGGGACCATCTTGAGGGGAAAACCAAAGGAGTACCTTTGTGGGAAAGTCATGTAGTTTGCATCTGAAGCAGCAGTTGCTGTCTACACGAGGCAGGCACGGCCACAAGAGCAAGCGGGCTACGTAAGAATACCGGGTCCCTCCCTTGGGGTGGCTGCCAAGAAAGCTTGATTAGCGCATAGAGAGGTGATTGACCTTCCCTGGTGAGCCTGGGCGGGGAGTGGTTAGCGGGAAAAGGAGCTGTGATTTTGGGACATAAACAGAGGCAATGGGAAATACGGGAATAAAGGGTTTGGGGCAGGGTGAACCATTGTACTCACTCTTGGGAAGGAGCAGTGGTTGAGGAGGAATGACCCCAGGGGAGGAGGAAGGTGGGGATGGAAGGGGATGGAATGAAAGCCAAAGTTAGTTGTTCCAGTGGAGAGAGTCTGCCTAGGGCTGGGGGATGTTAGCACCCCTCTGCACACAGAGGAATCTTCCCAGGTCACCAAAAAGTTGTACCCAGTCCAGAGGGACTCTTGGGCAGGGCAGTCCCTGTGGACGTACTCTTGGGGCATATGTGAGATGACAGTGGCTCTTCTGAACAGGGATAACTTTTACTTACTTGCCAGACCTGCAACCCCAGCTGTGATTCCTCAGGCTCAAAATCAGGAAAATGCAGTAAATCGGGCAATTCCACCTTCGGTGGTTTTACCCCTTTGGCTCCTACAGCCACTTCCTCATCTCAGCCTCTTAGTTCTAGTCATTCACATTTATACCACACCACCTCCCAAGGCAGCTCACTTCAAACCTGCACAGGATCTTGCTTTGTTGGACCAGCTCTCACCATAGGAGTCACAACCTGAGGTCTGAGCCACCTGCACGACCACTAACGTCACTGCCAGCTTGACGGATGTGGTAGAAACACTACACCCATGAGTGGTCTTGACCCCTGGTGTAGTGTTGTTGCCATTTCCAGCTTTATTCAGCACGGTTTCCTGGATAAACAGCTGGATTTTCCTCCCCTGACCCTTCATAAATATTATTTCAAGAGTTCCTTTAAAAACATATAAACAGTCACCTGTTTATGACTTTCACACAATATTTTTGCTGCCTTGTAATATGCATATATATCTTCACGGCCCTGTTCAAATTAACATTTGCCTCAAGTGGTTCCCAGTTCTGTGCTGCTTTGTTTACCTCTTAAGCAACAGATTATTGCCCTTCACTCTCAGACCTGAATTTCTCGTATCCCATATAATTTAATGGGATTTTACTTGCAGTAATGATTGAGGGATTCTCACTGGAGGCCTGTGACTGCTTCACACAGATATCAAGGATCCTATCAAAGAGCCCAGCTTGTCAAGGTTTTCTTTGAAAAACTCAAGTGCTAAGTCTTCATGTCTAATATTTCTGTAGGATATGAGTGAATGATGGTAAACCTGCCTTTGGGTGCCTGGCAGCTTTTCTTTCTTCTTAGCTGCATGATTTGGTCCCAGTAAAAGTCATGTTTTCTCCTCATTACCTCTTGTTTATTTGTATTCTTTTATCTGTGATAGCTATAAGACAAACATGGGAAACTGTAAACATGAAGGGCTGGGGTTAGGCAGCAGAAGCAGTCACCTCATCTGTATTTCAGAATTTAGTGCAACTATAAAAACATTCCTGATAATACACTGGAAGTAAAAACTGCAACTACTGTGCCATCATCTCAAAGGCACAGAGAAATCACCAAAAATGACAACAAAGGAGAGTCTCAGAGGCCTCTAAATTTTGCCGACATACAGCTACTGCTATCTTTTCTGTGTATATTAGCTGGCAGCCAGTCTTGTGCAACCTCTCTGAAGCAAGTTGTAGACAAGTGTAGCAGCTACGGGCTGTTTTTCCTCTGCTCGTCTTCTGCTTGAAGAACTTTGCTCTCTCAGCAGATCTTGACAAAGTATATGGCACTTGAGCGAACAGCTTAGCTGTAAACACGGAGCAGGACCAAAGGTGAGATAAACAGGAGGCTGTGAAAAGCAAGCAGCATAACCCAGCAGCTCTCAGTGATCCCAGAACAAGGGGCAGAGATGGTGCCCAAGAGCTGGACAGAGACTGATGTTTGCTTGCCCTTGAGATCACAGGACACTGTTCTGAGGGCGCTTTCAGCAGAGAACCGTAGCTTTTCATTCTAAAAGATCTTTTGATTAAACCTGTTGGTTTTAATAACAAAATATTAATGTCAATGGAAATTTCCCCTGGCAAAATGTTTTCATGAACTTATACATGTCAAAATCTTATCCTAATTTTTATTATCGTGGAATCATTTAAGTTGGAAGGGATCCCTCAAGGCCATCTGGTCCAAATCCCCTGCAATGAACGGGGGCACCTACAGCTACATCAGGTGCTCAGGGCCCCATCCAGCCTGACCTTGAGTGTCTCCAGGGATGGGGCATCCACCGCATCTCTGAGCAACCTGTGCCAGTGCCCTTACTGTAAAAGTCCTTCTTATATCCAATCTAAATCTCCCCTCTTTTAGTCTAAAACCGTTTCCCCGTTGTACTTCCCTTTTACTTTCAGCATGCACGTCACCATATAAAAGACTTGAAACACTGGAGTTTTATTTGCTTTCCTAAATCATGATGGACAGTTGTTATTTAATACTAATTAAAACACCTTATCCTTTTCACAGATCAAAGTGCCTCCTGTTTATTTTATAGTGAACACGTTTGACACTTCTTGTGTTTGACTTTTTATCAGGCTGTTTCGTTACAAAACAAACAAAAGTCGCTTTGATCTGTAAAGAAAGATAAGATTTTTTAATTAGTACTATGTAGCAACTGCCTCTAATTGTGTTTAAAAATAAAAGAATGGAACGTTTCAAATCTCTTGCCATATTAGGCATGACACTTGATTCTAAAGCAGACAGTAATTATGATAAAACACAAAAAGGGCATGAATTTGTATTGCCAGCTGATGGTTTGAAATTCTCATATTCCGTAAATAAGCTACAAACTGCAAAATCCAAAGATCTCCAACTGGAAATCATTTGAAAATCCACTTTGCATGAAAATTCCAAAAATAATTGAATTGACTTTCAGAATTTCTTTTCCCATGGAAAAGCTGAAGGTCTCTCCCCTCAGGACAGCAGGCAAGGGCTAAGGAGATCTTACATCATCGGCTCAGTTTCTCAGGATGTTAGGACAATCCCAGCCTTGGTGTTCCCATGATTCTTCATCACTTCTAGACATTGAAGTAGCCACATCTGTTAGATTCAGACCTCCTGCTCTGTATGAACATTGCCTAGAGCAGTAGAGTCCCTTTCTTGGCTGGCACCTAACCACGCTGCAGATATAAATATATATATATATAATAGCTATAATGCATCTTTTGGCAAGGAGACAACACCCCTTCCCCGCTGGGTTCAAATTTCATTGTAGCCGAGGTCATTCCTCTAGCTCCAAGTTGGTTGTGGGCTTCACGCACTGGACCCCTTGGTTCTTCTCACCCTCTCTGTACCAAACTTTGGGCCAAATCTGGACTTTCAGTCCTCCTCTCCAAACCAACACGTGGGCTGCCTGAGGGAACTGCCTCATTCTCTCTGATTGTGTCTTCTCACAACAGCAGTGATTCACCTGAAAATCTCTGTCTCGAGAGAAATACCGATGTCTGCAGCAGATGGGCGCCTTCTCTGCTGCTGACTCGTACCCCAGGAGCTTGCTGCTGCATGGAGTCAGATGAATGCCAGCCTTCACATCTCCCAAGGCCGGAGGCATGTCACAATTCAGCCAGCTCACCAGTAAAATGCCAGCATACCAAATACAGCCCCCCCTGTCGAGACAGTCCAGGGTAAGGGTCTGTCCCATTGGTGCTTCACTTCTGCAAGGATCCGTAGCAGGGCACGTTCCAGGCAAAAAGATGTTCATGAGGAGAGAAGGGATGGGTAGGGAGAACAACTGTGTCTCCCACAGCAGCACATCTCTGCTGATAGCCAGCCTTGCATGCTACATGGGAGGTGGAAAAGCCCTGTCCTCGTGGTGGACAGTTATGCAATAGGCTTCCTCGTCTAGCTCACAGCAATTATTGTCATGAAAGCTGAAGATTTATATCCCTTGTAGGTTTTTATCCCATCTGTTGTAGAGGTGGATGATATTTTTATGACTCATGTATGATAAATGTGAGGGTGATATCTTCCAAAGCTCTTGGCCTCAGTAATATTTTCAAACAATGAATTCCACAGAATAGATATTATGTAAAACAGTGCACATCTTTATTAGTATTTCAGGTGCAGTATTGTAAGTCATGAGGTTTTTCTTTCACATTCTGGTATTTTAATAAAGAATAAATAGCAGGGTCTCATGCGCCTTCTCCTTGCTATTGTTCTTTTCATTGCCAAATCACATCCCTCTTACTAAATTAATGCTCCCAATCTTTTCTTTGTGAAATCTTTCTAGGTCTTCTAGTGATTTGCATCATCTATCTTTAGGAATCTATTACTGAATAGAAAAGTGACAAAATCCGAGCACATCATTTCAAATATAGGCATATACCCGACTTATAGAAAGGTATTGTCATACAATCTTTTCAGTACTAGCTAGCTATTGTGTTCACTTCTGTTCAAGGAGTCTGAAAAAGACCTTGATGTTTTCCTAAGTAAGAAATAATTAATTTAGGGTCTATTGTGTTACATAAGTAGTTTAAATCGGTCTTTCATGTTGTATTACCTTGTTCTTACCCATGCCAAAATTAAACTGCCAGCTGCCTATTCTGGTGTTTCTCACACTCTCTGCTTTTTGTGTCCCTTAAACAACATACCTAGCCCTGGAGCCTGGAGTCGATGTTGAGTCTTGCAAAACCAATACCCAGGGCTCTGCACTCATTGCAGCAACAAGAAGGAGCAGAGTTTGGAATAGAGTTGGTAAGGATCTATAGCTGACCTAGATATATCTGTTGGTACTAATTCTTGCTGCCGTTAGACGGGCTTAGAGTTGTTTACACAGACTTGGCCAAACCCTCAGTAGCTATAAGTCAGAATACCTCTAATTAATTCAATGAAATGGACAATTAACACTAGATAGCTGTCTATCTTGTAATAAATTCTTGAATTAAACTAGATTACCTCCTTTTCATAAATACCTGATTGGCAGTTTACCCTCCAGAAACCCTGCAGATCTTTCCTCCTGGAATTCAGCACACTCCATGTTCTTGCTGTCTTGGTGGGCACAAGATAACATCTGAGTGTTAGACCCGTAAATAAAAGAAGCACACGTGTGTTTTGTTTTGTTTTTCACTACAGAGACCCATTAGCAAGTCAAAGCAACAGCTTGGAATGATGGAGCCACAAACCTAAGGAATTTGAGGTATTTGTAAGAAATGCAGATAGCTGAGGATTTTACTTATTTCCAAATATTAAAGCAGCTGTTCCTTTAACGCATAGCGCTCTGCTCAGCCTATTGCATCGCCTGCAATAGTTTATTTATGGATGGCCTGAGGCAACTACACAAACCTTCTTGTAAGAAGTTCTTGCTCCATATGTTAAATCATTGTTCCTCTAAACCACCTTTCACCAGCAGATTTCTGGGTACTTTGCAAACAGCGACTTAGGCTTCAGGGAAATCCCCTGTAAGGCAATTGATTGGTGTTGCTGTACTAAGTGAGAGTTCTGTAAGTTGTTTTAGGTCAATGGGAAAGGCAGGAATTAAATTCAGAACACCACCAAGCCACAGACTACGGCTGGTCACTTCCCACACCTGGAACTAGAAGTCAAAACTCAAGTCCCAACACCAGCTGCAATCACTAAGCTGCATTGCTATTCATTAAAAGTATAATGCCTACATCTCTCTTGCCCCTAGTCCATCCTATAAACCCTGTGCTCTTTCTACAAAGTCAGCCACAAAGACTCTTCCATTTGCTTTAAAAAGATATAAAACCATGTTCCCCCTTGTTCTGTGGTGAAAACTAGCTTGCTTTGTTTTGCTTTGGAAGCCTCCAGTGGAGACTCGTGAGGAAACCTAAGCTTCCTTGCTTGGGCAAAACTTCGATAAATTAGTTGTGGTTCAGTTCAAATCTCTGCTGAGTTTCTAATGGCAATGTTTCAAATCAGTTTCTTGTTTAAAAAATGGTGATTTTCATTCTGAGTGATAACTTCGACTGTCTTTTGCTTTCCTGTTCTCTTCATCACATCAACGTTCTTCTCTTGTCCACCATATTTTATCCCTCATGTCCTGACTTTTCCCAGGTTCTGTATCTCTTCATCCTACCTTTTTTTTTTTTTCTGTTTTTTTCTACCTTTTTAAGTTCAGTCTGAAGTCAGTGCAGATTTTCTTGCCTGAATTCACAGCATCTGAATATTTTGTCTTTTTTTTTTTTTTGTCCTTATTCTGTTTACTGCATCTTTCCTTCCCTCACCACTCCTGTGCAAATATCCAGCTGACATTAGTTTCATCTGTTCTCTCAGGTCTAGGTGTACTTTGCACTTCACCTGTTAAATCCACATCCTGGCCACATTTGTATTTCCTGGTGGGAAAAGCCTGAATATACTCAATTCTCCCTCCCTCTTCACTCGACTCCATGCCTTAGTTTCCACAAGAATGAAACAAAGTTCCCTGGTCAGAAAGACACATCTCAGCTATATCTGATTTCTGGACACACAAAGGGAATAGCACGCTGTATGGCTGTATCATCCTGCACATCCATCCTTAGTGTAAGCAAGTATTTTCTGACTGTACCTGAACAATGTTGCATAAGTTAACATACACCTATTCCAGTATCTATACCATATCTTCTCACAATAACATCAACCAGACATGACACGTAAGAAGTGCTCATCACCTCTTACGATCTGACTTAAGGTCAGAGAGCTGCTAAGCCAAGCAATGACAGAGAAAAGAGGAGGCCCCCACAACCAAAAATAGGTATAAAGATGGAGCCTATAATCACACAGCAGGTTGGCATTAGCTTAGGTACAGAACCGGGCCTCCTGATTGCCCCCCACTGGTGCCCTCACTACAGACTACATGACATTTCTCTCTCCTCATCCCTCTCTCCATCTCCCCCAAGCCACTCCTCTCCTTTTATTTTAAGAGCCGACTCTGCCATTTCCCATCTATAAGGTGACATATGAAAACTTTCTTAGAAAACAGTCATAAAAAGAAGAAGAAAATGAAAAAGAAAGACCCAATGGAGAGCAGAAAATTACAGTGTCTGGGCCGTATTTACAATAATTATAATTATTATAAAGCACAATAGGGTGTAGAAACCCATAATTCTCCTGGTGCTTTCTGATTTTTAGATCTATGTTTAGAAAGCACACGCCAGAGAAAGAGTCAGAAAAGGAATGTCATGAAGTCACTTTCCTCTCTGTGTTGTAAAAGCATTGGGGGGAATATTTGTGCCTGCAGGAACACGGGGACAAGGAGCTTCAGAAATGCATCCATCACTGCCTATCGCAGTGTGACGTACAGCTTTCTAAACTGAAAACGAAGCTCTCTCCTGACACCACTTCACAAGAAGAGGCCCTCCTTTCCCTACACCTATCCATATGTCACTTTCTAGAACCAAACTGTTCTCCCAGTTCTGATGCTTTGGTGACTCCCATCTAAAAGTCAGACCTCCACACCAACAGCCACAGCCCCCATCCCACAACACAACTTCAGAGTTAACCCATTCCTTACTTCATCATATCGTGGTGGTATCAGGAGGTCTCCCAGAAGTGCCTGAAGCAGTCTAACTAACATCTGCCCTCTGAGATTCATTCTTTCCTCATTCCTCTTACACATATAATGCAGGTGGTTCGTTTAGCTCACCAGGTATCGTAGCCAGAGAAAGCAGCCTGACTTGCCCTCACGAGCAAGACAGAAGTTGGGAAGGTTGCAATGGACCTTCCCTCCTACAGATGGTTATCTGATCCATCAGATAGCTCTGATCCCTGCACAGAGGAGCTTTCTTCAAGTGACAGCAAATATCGTTGCTTGTATGCAGCAGACTTTCATTCTTAAATCCTATGCAATCTCTTCAAAGAACAGTGTTGAGATCTGCAATTATAATCACAGGCCTTTCAGAAAGACAACAGCTCTTATTCCTACCTAATCCTGCATGGCTGTCCACCTTGGAGCCAAACCAGTCCATTCTGATCTTCTCACATTCAGAGTGGTGAGACTCGCATCTCCTAAACAAAAGAGAATAATCTCTGCGCAGTTCAATATGCCTACAGTGGTCTGCGTTGTCAGAGATTGCGTGCTTCAGCGGGATTAGGTTCACCTCCACAAATCTCACTACTTCTTTCTACTCAGGTTTGGACTCTTTCTCCATGCCCCAGCTACCAAGCACTCTGTTCTGTTTTCTAAGCACCACTGTTCCTATTGCTGTGATGTGAACCAACATCTCTAGCAGGGCCACTCCACTGCCAGTCACAAAGATGATGTTTGAAGCACTAAGGGAACATGTATCTCTTTCTGATCTACCCAGTGAGCTCCGGACACCTTGGGCTGTTGGACTGGGAGCAACCAGGGACCTGTTCATTGCGTAGATGACCTTTACAGGTCCCTTCCAACTCAAGCAATTCCATGATTCTATGACTCAAACATAGCCATTGTTGTGCCAGCAGACTGAGGGGACAACAAACCAACAGAGTAGAGGATGGGTTAGAGGAATCTTCTCTGGAAAGAACTTTCTTTGTGAAAACAGGCCTTTGATTGCTTTCATCGCCGATTCATATATTAATAATAGAGCCTGAATGTGGAGGAAAAAAAAAACCCACAAAACATAAGTTCTGACTGGGAAGTACGTCTGAATAACAGAGCAATGTTTAGTGACATCTGAGAGAGCAGGTGGGAAATTACAGGGACTATCCATGAAGGAACAGTCTGTGGTTTGGTCAGGAGTGAATACACCTTCCCTCAAGCATCAGTTACATCTGGGCTAGATAGGAGGTTCAGTTTTGTGCACAGCATATCTATGTACATAAAAGCATACATGTATGTTTGTGTTTTAATTTAAATGCTACATATTTTTGCCCAGACAAGGGGGTAGATGGACTGCACATGAACATTCATAACCAGAAGAGAATAATCCTTGCAGTGTTTATGCCTATCTGGAAAAAAAAAAAAAAATCCCCAACACTTCAGTATGAGCCAAGCTCAGGAGGCTCTTTATCTACAGCATAAAAAGCTGAGATATTACACAATCAAGAGCAGGATGCCTTACCTTGCATCCCTTCTCTCACAGGCCCAGCAGAGAATGGAGAATCACCAAGGTACTTACAGGCAGGAAGGAAGGAAGCATGGGGATTCTTCTGAACTCCCATTATTTCCTAAGGGGCAAGTGGAGAGCTCTGCATAATGCCTTCAGCAACCAAGATAAGTACACTCCCTGACAGGTAGAAAGATTGCCAAATGAAAGAGATATTCCCCAAGGAGGGTTGAGAGTCACTGAATGGCTTGAGTTGGAAGGGACCTCAAGGATCATCAAGTTCCAACCCCCCTGCCGCGTGCAGAGCCACCAACCTCCATATCTAATACTATACCAGGCTGCCCAGGGCCCCATCCAACCTGGCCTGGAGCATCTCCAGGGACAGGGCATCCACAACCTCTCTGGCAGCCTGTTCAGCACCTCACCACTCTCATAGTAAAGAATTTCCCCAACATCCAACCTAAATCTTCCCTCCTTCAACTTAAAACCATTTCCCCTTGTCCTGCTGTTATCTACCCTTTCAAAGAGCTGACTCCACTCCTGTTTGTAGGCTCTCTTCAGGTACAAGAAGGCTGCAGTGAGGTCACCCCACAGCCTTCTCTTCTCCAGGCTGAACAAGCCCAACTCCCTCAGCCTGTCTTCATAGCGGAGGTGTTCCAGCCCTCTGATCATCTTTGTGGCCCTCTTCTGGACCCTCTCTTACAGCTCCCAGAATCACACCTAGCCAGGTGTTCTTGCTCTATCATAAGACCAACCACCATCCCACCTAAAATTAAACAGCCTGAAGTGGGGAGAAAGGGTGATCAGATAGACACACATACAGGTATCTCAGATATGCACCTGCCACTCAGCCAGCGCCAGGGAGACGCCAGGGAGAGAAGGAAATGTTTTCTTTCTCTGACATTTTTAGCGTGGATAACAGAGTTCAAGCAGAGCGGAGGAGCCCAGCAATAATGGCTTCTGTTGCCTTGAGCTAAGCTTCTTAATTGCATGGGACTGGCTCCTCTGATCAGGGAGAAAGGTGAAACATCTTGCTGCTTGCCCCAGCTGATTATCCTCAACGAACAAATCCTGTGAGCGAAGTGCCAGGTGATCCCCAACATCAGAAGTAGATGAACAGAATGAAGAGTCCTGCTAACGTTATTTTGTGGGCAATAAGGTGTTAGCATGCATGAACTGAAATGGCCTACAGACCAGGCTGGACCTGAAGCTCAGAAACGGTGGTCCTCCCGGCTCTCTGGAAGCACACCATTCCTAATTCATTTCCTCTCCCATTCAAACCTTAGGGTTCTAGGCAAGCAGCTCCCAGGTGGTTCTTGGTATCTGAAGGAAACTCAAGCTGCTGAAACAGCTGAAATAAGGATGATTTCTTCCACCCTGTCTCACAGTTCAGGGGCATTTTCTTTCACCCTTGTCCTTCCCATTCTTTACAAGACCTTGGCTTGCTGTTTAAAGAACTTGTAATCACCATAAGATATAAAATGTTCTGCTAGGATGTATAACTGAAGATCTTGATGTACTCCAAATAATCGTGGGTATCAGAAAAGAGCAGGTCAGCAAGAAGGGGCCCTAGGCTGGCCCAGTCTCCTTGAGAGTCTTGTCACTCAAACCCCTCACCTCTGTAGCAAAATTGGGCAATATGATGTAGATTCTTGAACAGCATGAAAACAAGACAGGGCTGAGGGCTTTCACAAAAATATGAGGATGTGTCCCGTAGTACATGGAGAAACAAAGGCCATACATCTGGTTTAATTTTACTTCAGAACGATAATCAAGGAAACACAGATATCAGGGGAGTAGTTTGAGTCCAGTCCAGCCCCTTTGCTCCACGACAAATTCTGGGCACAGAGTACAATAGAACTAATGCCCTGTGCAGAGCCTGGCATCTGGTCGTCTCTCTGGTGACTGACACATCATCAGGCACCACAGCATCAGAGAGGCGTCCTCAGGCTTGTGGTCAGTGCTGCGGTCTCTCTTGGTGAGGTGGACCATTTACAGGTACATGGGAACGGCACACTGGATCATTCTTGTGTTTATTACCACTGTTAGCCTCAACATATCCCTGCCCCTGGCTCCAGGGCTACATATCTCTCATTTGCCCTGCTGCAAACAGTGTTTCAAACCTGCATCTCCGTTCAGGTTGATGTTGGCCAAGCTCTGCTCATCTCCAGGTCCTCACACCCACATCTCCAGCCAGGACAGGCTTTTCTCCAAGGATACTGCCCTCCTGCATCCCACACGTGAGGGGGAACAGTGGGCTGGATGTGTGAGAATGGGCTTTGGGATGGGTCCATCCCCAAGCTGCACTGGATCCCTGCCATGGAGGTGATGTGGGCCTGCAGCACAAGCACCACAAGGCCTGGCTTCACATCCCACTGCTGCAGCTCACCCAGCACATGGCCCTGGGCAAGCAGAGCACCACTTCCTTCTTTCAGTCTCCCTCTCTATCTGTCTTGTCTAATTAGGTAAAAGCTTTCCAGGGTAGAGATCGCCTCTCCCTCAGCAGTGACACAGAGCAGCAAGGATCACTTCTAGACACAATTAACTACTGAGCAGAGCAGATCTGCTGGGTACAGTGGTGTCAGTAGGAGCAGGCGCTCCTGACGCAGGTTTTTATCTTGTCTCAATTAACAGGCAGCAAATGTGGGGACCTTCTGTGGAGTGGTGGGGAAGCTAAGTCCCCCTCCTAGAGAACCACAGCCAGAAAGCTGGAGCTGCAGGGTGCATCTCCACTGTGAACAGCCTCGCGGGTTCACCTCAAGCACAGGGCAGAGGGATTTTCTGGAGATTCTCAGGTGCTCTGGAAGGAAAGGCTGAAGAGCCCTGGAAGCCAGCCTATCTCTCAGGTAGAAGCAGTGGGGAGAGTGACGCTGGCATGGCTGCTAGAAGGTCTTAGGGCTGATCTCCTGCGTCAGGATAGAGATAACATCAGCCTACTGAAGGCAGCCTCAGGGCAGCCTAATTGCTCCTGCTGAAGGAGGAAAACAGGAGCCCGAGGAACCAGGCTGGCTCTTGTCTCATCACCTGGCCCCAGGGCTGCAGTGGGGCTATGTGTCCCAGAGAAGAGGCTGCTGAGAAGGGACAGCATGGGCAGACAGCGTGGAGACGGAGCTCCATTCACACGCAGTACTTCTTCATCCCTTGTTCCTCCCTGAGGAGGTGGTTGCACTGAGGTCTGTGGTCACTGTCTCAGGAGAAAAGAGTGAGAACTCTGTTAGGGGACCAATGGAGAGGAGAGGCAAGGGATGTGCTGTCTGATAGGGTTTTAAATGGGGCACTGCAAGGTCTCCCTCAGTCCTTTGCTAGCCACCTTTTTATTTCATTTCTGTTTGCCAGTAGATTTAAAGACTTAGAGAATGTCATGAGACTGGTACAGCTGCAGACATTGCTAACCTCAAATGCAGTCACCACAGAAAGCATTGCAGAATAGCAAACCCGAAGTGTGTGGACATACCAAACCCAGACTCTACTCAGTAGAAATCCACATGCTCAGAATGTTTCCGACATGCCTTATAAATAACACATTGGCCTTAAATATTCGGAAACCCACAGTTATGTCCTCTAGGATTCAGGCCAAACAAAATAAGTAAACATTTTGAGATGATATAGGTCTAGGCGTTTAAGAGCTGCATACTAAAAGTAGTGATGGCAACAAATGTAGTGTTCTTCATCTGCCCAGTGGACACACAGAAGGTAAAATGTGTGTCAGCTAGCATCCCTGCTAGGATTGATATTGGGAGTGGGTTAAGAATATGGTTTCTGGGTGTCTTCCCTTCCTCTCCTACTTGAAGTCTTCTCCAAACTCTGAACATCCCTACAGGTTTGGCTTATCATCCTGGAAGGAGCACAAGAGGGCCCATCCACACTGAGTGGGCCCCATGGAGTCCTGCAGGACAGGATGCTCTGCTGTATGGAGCTGGCTTAGCAATAAGAGCTTCAACAGCCACCCCAGGAAGCCCTTAAGCTCATTCAGAAAACAGGAGCTCGGATCCCAGCGAACCCACACACTCACCAAAGGCAGCCTGGAAATGTTCGGAGGGAGAGCACAGATGGAAATCATTGTCATCAGGGACGCCAAGAGCTTTGCAGGAAGCACGAAAGGATCAGATGTTTCAGTGGGTAAAAATGAACATCCAGAGAGCTACATGAGATAAAATAAAAATGTGAGAGATCTAAGCTTTTTTGCTCCAGGATACAAGCCAACCCTGTTGAACAGCAACTAAGACAAAATGACACATCTGAACAGGTTACTTCATAATTACCTGCAGCTGTATTTCCTGCCGTCTTCCCCACAGTGTCTGGCACTGGCCCCATCCCAGACCACTGGGAAACTCCTCTGAGGCCGGATCTGCAGGGCTGGCAGGAGTGAAATGGGGCTCTGAAGAGGGGAGATGGGGAGACAAGCTGGGAAACCTCAACCATGGTAGAGCTTTCTCACTATCCCCTCGCTCTCTCCCACTTTCCTACCTTCTCCCCTACTATTTCTGCCAAGGGAAGATCTCTCCTAACCAAAGCTCTGATGAAAGAACAGCCTGCTTTGGATTAGGTAAGCAAAAAAAAAAAAAAAATTAATTTGCAGACCATCTGTCCTGTCCAAAGAAGAGTGTTTTTTTCCCAAACTGAGCTAACTCCATGCAATGGTGACAGAAAGCAACATGATATTAAACAATAATAAATCAAATCTGACATCATTTGGAGCTCATCCGGTCCCTCCTCTGTGGGTCAATGGAGAGAAAAATAGAAAGAAACCCAATCTTAATCAGATAAAAGACAGCGGGTTTGGGATGGTGTTTCTGAGAGAGAAGACCCCTCCTAAAGGCTTGCAGGAGGGAAGGAGAAGGGGCACAGGGAGGAAAGATGGAGGTGGACAAACTGTCTCTTCCACTGCAGCCAATTGCCTGCAATGGCAGAGCCGTCCGGACCCTATTCAGACACGTCAGTGGCACACCACTACTGATACCCACTCTAACAGGCAGAAAACTAGTTCAGAACTCTGACTAGCACCCATTCTCATTGAGATGTGTGCAATACCACCTCTGGAACACAATGCACACATACCCAAAGGGATGACTGATAGCCATCTCCTTGTAAAATGCAGTCTCAGGTCTGTATATTAAGCATCTCAAGGTAAACTCACTTCTTTCCTCTTCAGTGGAAGCAGGAAAATGAGGTCTTTTCCCAGTAATTGACCAGCAAGGGACTTAAGAGACACCAGCAAGGTGTCAAGGAGTGTGCTGCAGACATGTTTGCTGCTCACTCTGCACACCCAGCTCAGGGCATTTATACCTAGATACACAGGACCCTTCTCTCTCAAGTTTGGTGCTTTCTGCAAGGGCACGTCCAAGAAGGCAACCATCAGGCAAGGAAAAACTGGCAGGTGGATGGTGTTCAGAGGGCACAGCTTTACCCCAGGAGCTGAGAACAGCTCTCAAAAGGAGATCTATAACTGTGTTATGGACACTATCAGCCAGCGCAGGGCTGTATGCAGCACACAGGGGAAGTGCTGTCCTATGGCTTCTCCAGCCTTTGGAAGAGGCTGCAGTCATCAGGGTGGATGGCTCTGAAGTAAGTGAAACCCAAGGCAGTGGAAGAGAGAAGATAGTAGAGCTTTGGACCACGTGAGTGAGGAGAACAGCAGCATGGGCTGGTGAGGTCCATTGGGCAGGGACAGAGCTGGGATCTCAGGGTTTGGCTGGCGGGGAACATAACTAGAGGCTATTAAAGCAGTGGGGTAAGGAATGAGCTCTGACACTTTGTTCTCCCACCTCCCTCTTCTCTGGCCATTTGTACTCCATTATAATGACTTGCTTCCAGAGATGCTGGAAGGTCTTCGGGACAGGCACTAATTCTCAAAAAATGCTGTGCAGCTCCAAGAAGCAAGAATTATGATCCACAGCAATTATCTCTGCTGCCATCATGGCATTCACCCAGCAGTCCAGACACTGAGATGTGGATGTGGTAGAATAGATGGTGTACAGCAAAGGGAAGAAAATAGATGCTTGATTTTCTTCCTCTCAGTTTTAATGGGCTTCTTGTAGGTGTGTCACTGCTAATGAGGGTTGAGTCATGCTGGCCAGAGCTTTCTCTTGCACAACTCTCCCTGCCTTTCTAGGCTGCTCTGGATCTGCCCTCTGATAGTGCTCTGCCTGATGACTAGAGTAAGTACTGCTGCCAGCAGTATTTGTTGAGCTTTACCAGAACTTGGACCCAGTTGTTTCACCATGGTGGCTGTTTTCTCAGACATTCCCCCCACCCACCCCACCAAAGCCCTCCCAGTGCCCTCTCCATGCCCCCAAGCAGACAAAGGTGAAACTCCCCCCCCCCCCCCCCTCCCAGCTCCAGGTGGCATCATACCTGACCCCTTCAGTCTACACTAATCCCAGTAAGGACCAGGCCAGTTTGAGGAGAGGTGCAAGAAGCAGGGAACTTCAGTACGGTTTGACTGGATCCCATACATGCCTCCTTTTCCTTCCTAATTCTCTTCTAGACTTTTGGAGGAGTCATACTGCAGTACACAATTCCCCTCAGGACTTTCTTGACCTCTATACGTAGGGGAGTATGTCTCAAGCTAGTACTGAAACCTTCCTTTCCAGGACTGCGAGTCCAAAGACACTGTGTAAGTAGGCAGTGTTCCCTTGCTGATTCAGCTAAATATACTGGCACATCATGAAGAAAATCTGAAGCATTTTCACTGACTCACATGGGTCCAGAGTTCCTCCTGGTTCCAGGAGGAAGGCAAGTAGGGCCTGCCTCTGAGCCTCAGTGCCTCAGGATTGCAGTGGATAGGAGAGGAGATCCCACGCGGGGAAGAACTCAGGTCCTGCCCAACACTCAAGGGAACGGAGACCTTCCACCCCACAACATGCACAGGCTGCAGGGGTGCACAGTGCGTTGCCTTACTCTGGTTTAGGCTCATCTCTGAATCCAGCCTTCAGTCTTCGAACGGCTCTGCATGCCAGGGCACTGTGTTCAAGCATTAAAAATACCAAGGCTGACAGATAGTGTTTATTAATAGCACGAGTGGTGTTTATTGCTGAGCAACAGTCAGCAGCTCGGAGGTTACCGCTGTTAGAAGCCAAGGTCTGAGCATGTTGTCACACTGCTCAGCCTTGGGGGAAGAGGCTCCATCTTTGGAGGCAGAAGAAATGGGAATGGGGAGCATGGTGGGAGCTCGATGCTCTGGGGATCTGCAGGGTCAGGCAGAGCACCCTGACTGTGTACAGCCAGCATGGCCTGGGAGAGCTGGCTCCTGATTAATAGAGAGAAGTTAGGGCGTGTGGGGGGGCGATGACTTGTCAAATGGCGTTCTTCTGCCTGCGCTCCAGACATCTCTGCAAGGAATCTAACAACTAAGCCTTTGTGATTTAGAAGAAGTGACCATGTGGTACACTATGCTGGATATTCTGCAGAGATCTGTGCATCTAGCTTCTTTGCAGAGCTGTGGAGCACCATGAAAGATGGGAAGGGGTTCAGAAGCTGACAAAATTTGAACTTTAATAAGCAGTGGTCACACCCCAGATGCAGGCCTCACACTCCGACACTTGCATCTGGAGGCAAAGGCCAAATCCAGTATCAACAGACATTTCTCTCCAATTCTTGATCTTGCCCAGCCAGCAAAGCAGACTTTGAGTGATGTTTTGCAGTCCCAAGGCTCTCTCCCCCAGAGCTGCACTCCCTCACTTTTATCATCTTGTGGGGAAAACATCACTGGACTAGCATGCTGTAAGCAACATCTCCTTCTGCTGTGTTCCTCCTGTTTCTCTTCCCTTCATCATCACACATATCACGTGGGGCTCCAGGAGAACGCTACCCATGTTACTCTTTATATATTGCTTCAGGGGAAGACGGTTGCAGCTGGGAAGCTCCTCCATCCTGCCCACACAGAACGCTGCACACCTGGAAACCTCATTACTTGACTGATGAGTGCTCATCTTAACTAAGGCGTGACTTTCTGCTGGAGCCGTGCGGAGTGAAGCAAAGGCTCAGTGACAGGCTGCAATGTAAGCAAAAGCTATGTTTTGCATAGCACGCAAAGCTCCAGCTTGCTGCTTGCTATCGTGGAATCTCTGAGCACCTGACAGAGGCTACCAATTAATCCATCCTTAACAACTTGCCATTAATTCACTTACAGATCATCCCCTGGGGTGGTTCAGTGCTGTTATTGCTGCCAATAGATGAAGAAACTGAGGCAGCAGTGAAAATGGCCGTACCTTTCAACCAGTTTATTGTACAGTTCTGCCAAACACAGGGTTTGGCAGAAGCACATCTTCCATAGAGGCCACGCGTTCGGTTCACTCCGGTTAAAAGCACTGATTCAGATCTCCACGCAGATTCCATCCTCTGGGTGCACTACAGCCCGTGCAGGTCTGCATGGGGCTGGTGTGCATGCGCTCGCACCGGCTGTTCCCATAGCCTGGCAGGAGCTGGGTGCCTCCTCTCCTCCCTCAAGGCCCCAGTCCGGGTCAGGGAGCTGGGCCATCAATGTTTAGTCTGGAATGGTCTGCGGGACACGATTTGGTGGCGTTCCCGTGATACTTCGCACAATAAGCTTAGGGAGGACAATGCCGTTTCTTTGTGAGACATGGTGATGCTGTGTCTTGTGACACGGCCTATTAGCAGATTGGCTAATGCTGGGTGTGCAGCTGCTTTCTGTCACGGGAAAGGCTGAAAGCAGCCAGAATATACCTGTGAATCCTGCCTCTAATTACTTACAGCAAAAAGCACTGTGCTTCTGGTTTTCCCGTATCTGAGCACCTTGCAGACACGTGAAAAATAACCGTCAGTAGCAAGAACAAAAATCCCCTTTTATGCCTTACTAAAATCCTGCTTAGTAAACAGGATTACGCTTGAAATAGGCTGTGATAGGGAGACACAAGGGAAGACAGGCACTTCTTTTCATGAAGACAACTTATTAAACAGCTGAGTGGGTTTCGCTACCTCTGCTTAACCCCAGCTCTCTCCGCACCCCCTATTGAAGATGCTTTGCCTCTTTACAGGGTCCATCTGGCAGCCCTCCATCAGGGCTGATTCTTTCTGGGGATGGGGAGGGGATGTGAAACGGCCCAATGAGGGAACAAAATGTTTCTCCTTTAATTTCACCGTGGCCAAGATTTGGCCTTCTTGCTGAGGGTGGCTCAGTGGTAATAAGGATCCCGGCGGTGAACTTCCTGTGAACTGATGGGAACAGCCCTTCTCCTGGAGCGAGGAGACAATATCCAAGGGCTGTGTGCGGAAAAGGGAGGTAGTCAGCTAATAAAGAAAATTAACCCGGTGGACATGATTTGCCCGCATTCTCCAAAGCTGGAGCTCTTTTATAAGGCTTGCCGCAGAAAGCTCTTAAGGATAACAGCTAATCCCTGGATAAGGGTCAAAGTTCTCACCGGGCATTAGAACTTGAAGATGTGATTAAAGAAAAAGTGAAAACTTGCTGCTCGGAGTAGAGCCTCCAGTGGGGAAGCCACAGGGTGCCATGCTCTGGTTGCTGCTGAATGATCCCAGGACACCAGGGATGAGGAGCTAATGGCTTTGGCTGACGGTGCTCGCGTGTCGGAGGAGCCCAAAAGGGATGTGAGGGGTATTCGGAATGAAACAGTTCAACAGCTCTCTGAAACAGCCGCCAGGACAGGTGCAAGGTGACATACCATGGCACCAGACAGCTAAAGCTTCACCTCTCCGCCAGTGGGGCCTGAAAGTCCCTTCTGGAAAAAAATATTTAGCAGTTGCTATGGAAACCTCCAATTAGATGACTGAGGTTTGCGTGTATCTACAACCCAAAAGGCAAACAGGGCTCAAGTGGCTTAAAATCGAGAGAGAAACCATAAAAAAGAGCCACAGCGAGACAAGTATACACAGTCTTTTTCCAGGCTTACGAAAGGTCTGAGATTGACAACACCAGAAGATGGGAAGCAGATTAAAAATAGGGCAGAACCTGGTTGTAAAGGGATATGACAAGAGATGGAAACGGGGTCTAAAGTGTGCTGAAGGGGACTGGGTGATGTGATTTAAGGCTAGGAAGGAAAGTCATTGCTGGCATCTTGCTCACCCAGCACAAAAGCTTGAATGATTTTTGGTTTGACTATAGATTTATACATCACACAGCTCTTGTGCTGATGCAAACAGCACGAGCTTTACGGTAAAACTGGGAGTGTTGGTAACCTGGGCTTCAATAGCTGCTTATTCACCTGCATGGTTAGACTGAGGGGTTGCCCAGGGTAGGCACAACTGCAGCACTCCTGCCAGCTCCAGCCACAAGTTTTCCAAGACTCAGAACAATTGGCTCCACCGAGAGACGTGTCCATAGGAGTGCAGGAGGTTTTGTAAGTGGGAAGGCTTCCTACACGCAAGGCTGACAGATAATCTAAGGCTTGCCCCGCCCCACTCCTGAGACACTCAGCCTCTTCCTGCTCATCCTCCCACCGAACAGGGTATCCCTTACCTTCCTCTTTCACTGGTCTTGCACAGTGCCTCACCTTTCCCAGCCAGCAAAGCCTCTGCTGACCTGTGCCTCAGTGTTTTCTCCACCCATCACTTCCCGTGCCTGATGTACAGCACCACAATTCTAGCTGAAGCACAGGTGTAAACCTCCAGATTGCAATGAGCACAGCTTCAGGGAATCCCTCTTAAATAAAGGTTAGGAGCTCTTCCCTTTCACAGCACAAATAAATGCCAAAGCGTTACCATCCTGCAAAATGGTGAGCAGCAGGTTTCTCCCATTCCAAAGTCTCCTAGGTGGTCCTGTCTGCAGTTTTAAGGATATGATCCATGCAAGTCTTTTCCAGTGAGGGCAGAAAGCAGTTCCCTTCAAAGGAGCCACCATGTAGAAGAGAGAATGAGAGCAATGCTTGGATGTGCAACTACAGCAAAAGAGCAGAGGGTGGCTAAGAGGGAGCAATACATATCAGTGATATACATACCAAATAATTTAAACCTGCTTGTTATTGTTCTCAACACTCCTACCCCTTTCCCAGTGAGCAAACAGAGAAAAGTGTGATTGGTACCAAAATACCTACTGAGGTTATGTCTCAAGATGGAGAGGAACAGGGAGGCATGACTTCAGCTGGAACTGGGTGGTGACCAAAATAGTGTGCTCAGTTTTGGGCCTCTCATTATGCAAAGGATATTGAGCTGCTGGAACGTGTTTGGAGAAGAGCAGCAAAGCTGGTGAAGGTACTAGAAAACAAGGCTTACAAGAGTGGCTGAAGGAACTGAGGCTGTTTAGCCAAAAGAAAAGAAGGCTGAGGGGAGACCTCATCACTATAACTGCCTGGAAGAAGGGTGCAGTGTGGAGGATGTCTGGCTCTTTTCTCGTGTTACAAGTGATAAGATGCAAGGAAATGGTCTCAAGTTGTGACAAGGGAGCTTTAGATGTGATATTTGGAAGAATTTCTTCATATGAAAGATTAGGTATTGGAATGGGCTGTCCAGGGAAGAGATGTGTGGATGTGGCAGTTAGGAACATAATTTAGTGAAGGTCTTGATAGTGGTAGGTGATGCTTGGACTTCATGATCATAAGGGTCTTTTCCAGCCCAAATGATTCTATGATTCTATGACTTATCTGCTTTGGGGGAGAGTATACAGAGATTTCTAACAATTTCAACGAGCTGGGAATCCTTCTACAAACACAATATAATAACAAGAAGTGAATGGAACTTGATCATCTGTCAAGGACCCCACAATGAAACACGTGCTTTGATACTGAAGGATTGCAGTTGTTTTGTGCATGGGGAAATCAAGGCAGGGAGGCAAAGATCAACAGCCCGTCTGGGAACTGAACCCAGCTCCCTCACTTCCCACACCTCTGCTGTACAGACTAGGACCTGCTGACTCCCACACTTCTTCCAGCCCTTCAGGTGTGCTAGGCAATTCCTATCTGATGATGAGTGAGAAATATAGTTCATGACGTGACTGAATATAGCTATGTGCAAGACTGCACCTGCACCTACACTGTGGGGCACCATCACCACCTCCCCAGCTCCAGAGCCACGGCATCCTCCTGGCTCAGCAGCACCAAGGGGAAGGTTCCCCTCCGAGCTCCCCAGGCTGGCACCTTCAGCAGAAGCAATTGCGAATTCCAGTGCAAACTGAGAAATCCCCCAAAAGGATTTAGAGAGATTAGAAATGAGCAGGAAACAAAATGAGATTTAACTTGAGAAAAGATAAGCTAATGTATCTGGGGCAAAGCTGCTTTGCATTGGAAAGAGGACACCCTGGAAACTGCCAGAAGAGGCTGAGAACAAGCAGCTGGGGAGAGGTGAATTTAGAGAGAGAGACACAAGAGACTCTAAACTTATCTAGAGCCTCTCCTGTGATTATGGAGTGATCCACCTTTGAGTGCGTTCAGCAGAGGTCACCTTCTGAGGGAAAAGGATTGTTACGGTTATAAATGAAAGGTATCAGGAGATGATTGGGTGCAGAGCTCGATGAGTTGATGTAGGGGGCTTTGAAGAACTTCACAAGCTGTCATCGGCCAAGAAATGTCCTCAGATGAGACACGGTGAAACTCCACAAGCATCTGAGGTCCGTTTGAAAAGAGGGAAGAGCACCTAGATACATTTATAAACCTAAAGCAACAACGTGAAATTGAGGCACAGAAAACAGGTTAAAGAGCAGGACAAAGTCCAGAGGGTGCAATGCGTTAGGCCATGGAGCACAACCTGCACAAAGATAGACATATTCAGAACAGCAGCACATTTGCAACTGGTGGACAACTGAAAACCAGGAATCGTTCCTCTTGGGATATCTCTGAGCTCATGTCTGGTCCCAACAATTCTGCAGGGGTGTGGATCACTCTCAGCCCCACAAAGTGAGTCACTAATGTCACAGGATCATGTACTGCACATCCAGCCACTCCAATGGAGTACTGGTGCATAGGGCAGCGCCACTCCCTGACTCATCAGCACCACCTCTGGCAGTTTAGCCAGTTCTCCTGGGTGCTGTGTATCGACCGGGTCTGCGCTGTATATTCGTAACACATAGTTCTCACAAGCCAGTACTGCAAGCAAGAAGTTGGACCTAAGCCTCAAGAATGGCCTCAGATTAGTCACCGAGTAACTCAGGATGAGCCTGTGACTCATAATTTATGGTGCCTACAGAGACTGGAAACAATCAGATTCAGTGCTGTTGACCCCAATTCATCGCACTTTCAATGGTGAGATAAATCAAAATAAGTAGGAGCTGGCTTCTTATTCTCTAGGAGCAACAACACCTTAGAAGAAACATGAGCTGACGAGGAGCTTCCAGGCTGCATCTCCCAGATGTGAGATCCTTGCAATGCAAAAGAAGGTTTGAACTTTCCAGCAAGTTGCCCAAAATAATGAAGGGGACTTGAGGGGGAATGAGCCAATTAGAGCTGGAGAAAAGGAAAAAGTGGAGTTGACTGACAGAAATTTGCTTTTCCAGAAGTTGGTACTCACACTGACCTCTGAGTAGCTAGGTGAGGTGTTTCCTTGAAGGGAATGAGTTCATCGTAAAGCTCTGTTGGGACTTTTGGTTCTGCAGTCCTGGAGTTACAGCCAAGCATAGGCAGGAAGGGAAACAAGGGTGCCAGCAGGAGCTTCTGTAGAGCATGAGCTGCCTCCAGTGCCAGGGTTCTCTGTAAAGAGAAGGGTAGGAAGGCTGGGAAGCCATACAGCAGCTTGGAAGCCTTTCCAAAATGTACACTGTAGCTCAGGCAAGAGTTATGGGTAAGAGCTATGGGTGAAGGGCTCTGCTCAGTTCATGCAGACCCCACTTCTGGCCTTAAAATCTCTGAAGAGGTGATGGAAGTGTTTATCTGCTTAAGTTGTTCATTACGATCATCTTGTGTCACCTCTCCTGAGCTGTCCACAGGGCTTGCAGTTAAGGGGTCTGGTCTCTCCTCCTTCTGCTTAGGTAATGCTCTCACTGAACAGGGTTGGACACAGAAGACTGTGCACCACAGATAGGTTCAACCAAGATTTGCAGGTTCTTGCCATCCTTAGCCAAAGCTTCACATCTGCAAGGCTCCCTGCAGGTCAGGAGCAAGGCATCAGTACCTGCATCTCAGGTAATTTCAGTATGTCAGCAGTGATGAGGGCAAAGTGCCCGGCAGAGACAGATACCTTTCCCAGCCTGTGTTCTACCACGCAAAATGCTCCAGGTGTGGAATGTGCAAGCAGTTTCTAAGCAGCTGGCAAAAGCCATATTGAGGTAACTCCCAGCTGAACCCTTGCCATGTGGGCACAGGGTTTGTAGTTCAGCTCCTTCCCCTGCCATGTTCAAGTGCCAGGCTTGGCCGAGAGGTGCATGGCACAGGGTGAGCAGTGGGGGTACCCCTGTGCTAAAGACACGTAGGAACCTACAGCAGCAGGTAGCAATGGGCAGGTGCCAGAGGAGACACTTCAATGCTTTCCATGTGGGGAGGAGTTAGGTATATTTTTAACTCTTAAAGAAGCGTTGGGCATATGTGAAAGACTGAGGTAACAATAAAGAGCATAAATGAATAAGATTAGCCCCATATCTCAACATAGGGATATAGTGCAGAAGCAAAGATATTTCCTAATATGTCCCTCAGCTGTGAATGCTCCGCATCGCCTTCCTGGGTGTACATGGACGCATTTAAGGAGCACTTGGAGGAGGAGTGTAACTGGAAGGCTTCTACAATCTTGAGCAGATAAACAGGTCACACACGTGGAATAAGCCAGTCTGCCAAGTTTGCGTGTCACCTCCAGACACACACGGAGCTGCACCTCTGGGAGATGCCCCACCGTCCCCTCCCAACACGTGAAGCTGGCAAACCACTGCCACCAGGACTTGACATCTGAGGGTGGACTCAACCCTCATCCCCGCCATGGTGCAGAGATGCCAGAATGGAGGGGAAAAGCCTCTCAAAAGACCCTCACAGGCTGCCACCAGCCCCTAGTGCAGGGTTATCACAGCTCACCACAGCCCGTGAGGCACGGAGCCAGCCTAGCTCTTGCTTCTGGTGGCATTCCTACAGCACCTGGCCCAAAGGTGACCTGCTCTGGGGTGAGGTGCTTGGGAGCCATCTTGAGACACATGAAGAGAAGTGGCATTTACCACCACAACCTGTTCTGAGAGTCTGCCTGCTCACATACCCAATAGCAATGTGGTACCAGGGCATGTCCAAAGCGAGGGCTGCTCTCACTTCCTTGATGGGGAACGGATTTCCTCTGGGTCTCCTGGGTCCTCCTTCATAACACGCACTGGAGATGGCCTAAGAGCCCAAGCAGAGCCTTTCTCTAAGGTGCTCTCTCCCTGCTTCCCTACTGGAGGGCTGACAGGTTCAATTTGCAAACTAAATCAGTAGTAACAAGGAGTCAAATCAGCTAACAGGTGTCAGATTGGAAAGAGGGAAGGCGTTTCTAATCTAAAGAACACTTTTCCTGTTGCCAGTGGGGTTTTCCATCTGGAACACCTTTTTCTCCCTTTTCAGGTGGCACCACGGTTTGAGTCCCCCAGAATAACTGAAGCAGGCACAAGGAAAGCTGCCTGAAGATAACATTTTATCAGCCAGCCACTCAAGCCTGTACGTGACCAGATGTTTTGAGAGAAAAACCCATTTGTGCTAGGCACACAGCAGAGAACCTGTACAGGCCTCATGCGTCCTCACCTCACCCCAGGATAAGGCACATGTGAGTCAGGTGTGACAGATGGGCTCAGAACATGCAGGACAAGGGAAAGGCACGCTCCTGAGGCTGAATACCTTGCCAAGTGTGATCCTCACCCACACGTAGCCTCTCCAGGAAGGCCAAGACTCCCCTCCAACAATGTGCCACAGCCATTCTCTTCACAGGAGGGTGCAGCTCAGCCATATCTGCTCTGGAGGGTAAATTTGAAGGGCTGGACTGCTTCCAGATGCTTACTTCAGAGCTGGCTTGGACAACCGCTCACTGTGCTGCTATCCCACTGCAGCTGCAGTGTGTGTATTACATGGTGCACGGTTACTGCCTGAGCCCTGCAGCAGCCACACACAAGTGTATCCCTTCAGCAGGTGCAGTTGTTCCAGCTGAAAAGTGCCACCCCACCAGGCACAGTCACTGTCTCATGGAGTAACCTAATCCTCAAAAGCAGGAGGAGAGAGGGCTGCAGGTCTTGTTCTCCTTCACGTCCCAGAAGCAGCCAGCTCAGCTCACCATCAGCAGGCAGAGTTTGCCATGTTGTGATCCACTACAACTAACCAGACTTGGGTTCTCTCCTGCTGAGATGCGACATCCATGGCAGCACCACTGACCTGCTGGTTTCAATCTTTTTAATTTGCTGGCTTGTAAACCCTTTCAAGCTCATATAGAGCCAATGCAGGTGCATTGGTGATAGACTAGACTTCCTGTCTTTGTTACCTTGCACAGACATCTGTGAAACAGCCACTAGATCCTTACAAGCCAAAAGTCAGTGCTGAATATGCTTGACAAGAAACTCCTTGGGTTCTTCACACAGCAGCATCCACAAATGGCCCTGCTCACCTTCACACCTCACCAATGCATTCTACAAGATGTTACTGAGCAAGATGAACCAAAGCCCCTTCAATTACCTGCCCACTTTCCTCCATTCTCTGCAGAGTTCAAAACTGCAGGTCCACCTCTTGAGCTGCCTACACTGGCACTAAATAAAAACTGGATCCTTTACCTTGACAAGAGCAGGACTGAGGCAGCCAGGAACTGAGAGGTCCGTATTAACCCAGGTGGGTCATCTCCATTATCCAGGAATATCCTGTATGTTCCTTTCCAGCATGGCCAGATGACCAACAGCATGTGACACACTCACCTCCACGGCTGATGAGGAAATGATACTGCTTCCAAGTAGCTTTTCCTCTCAAACGCCCCAAAGCACATCACAAAAGTCGCAACGGTACCTCACAAAAGGCTGACTACATTTAGAGATGAATAGTTCTTCATTCAAATTCATCCAGGATGGTGAGGTCTTGCTGAGCCATCACTGGTAGCTGGTTACACAGCTCCAACACCAAACACCAAGTCCATTACCAACAAAGGGCAGGCTCAGAGCATTACTTTTCGCCTTGGACTGTAAGATCCAGCAAGCTCATGGGTACTCATAACTCTAGAGTACCCAGCACGATGGGGACTGACTCCTGGTAAGACAAGAGGCAAGGCCGCGACCAGCGCCACACTCCTTGGTATCGGAGGCTGGAAATGAACCCAGGAGTCCTGCCCCGTCATTCCTGCCCATTAGACCACCCTCTTCTCACTGAGCTGGAAACTTCACACAAGTTTTTTGGCGCCTACCTCCCACTGATTTCAAGGGGCTTTAGGTACCTAGATGCTTTTGGAGGCTCTGGGCCCAAATCCATGAGTCCAACCGGCAGGTTGCTGGTGCCCTGTAGCCTCCAGAGGCAACGCTGGAGGGCCTGCTATACAATGGAAGAAAATCAGGGTGCAAGGTAGAAGGAGAAGGCAAAGGAAATCAAAGTCAGAATTAAATTCTTTAATACAAAAAAAAGTTTGTTTGTCGTCGTCGTCGTCGGTTTTTTAAGATATATCTGTAATTTCTTTGTTTAAAAATAAATATGTACTAAGGAATATCTTGAAAAAACTCACTAGACACAATATGTAGTGTTAATATCTTTTTTCCCCGCAATTATTACAGATAAACAGTAGCACCAATAAATAAAATGATAACAAATATTAAAATTAAAAAGGAGAGAGATTCAAGATGTAGAATTTTCTATTTTTCCTGTCTCTTCTTTTTACATATATAAAAAAATCGTAGCGTCTATTTCATCCGAATCACACATATACATAAACATATATATATATATACAAACACATAGCCAAATATATATATAGTATGTAGATGTATATCTAACCCTTGTCTCAATAGGAATGTGTAGGGGAAGGTGTTAGAGAAATTAATTAAATAACTGCCCATAACATGCTACTGACTCTGCCAACAATTGGGGAGAGATGGGATGGGACAACAGGAGAGTTAAATTTATACACAACCAGTACAAATAAAAAAAAAAAAGAAAAAAAAAGAAAAAAAAAAGGAAAAAAAAAAGAGGTACGGCTTATAAATAGTTCAAATTAAATATTAACAAAGAATACTGAAAAATCCCTACTCTTTAATTAAATTATCTGTTTAATTTCTAATTTAAAAAGGGATATTAAATAAGTATATAAAACACTTTCTCTTCCCTCCCCCCCATCGGAAGCCTCTGTCTTGCGCACGATGCAGCATGAGTATTATACATTGCAGATGCAAGCACCCACCCGTGTGCTCTCCTGAAAGTCATCACTCAGATGGGGAGTTCCTAGTGGTTAGTAGTCACTTGCTGTGAGTCTGTTTTTAGACTGTCTTGTCTTTTTTGGAAGCTTTCCGTGTTGTACATTATCAGACGTTGAAAATTCAATTGCAGATGATGTTTGGCAGATTTCTGACACAGACCGAGTACCTTTTTGATTATTATTATTATTATTAATAATTTTAATCACAGAACTAGATTATATATATCCACATAGATGTACAAACACGCTTTCAGGGGTGTGTGTGTGTGTGCGCGTGTGTAAGGTGGGTTCCACATACACCGCAGAGTATATTGCAGATACACACGTAGCCAAGATTCTCAGACACGGCTTAGGGATTCCAGCTGCCTTCACATTTGATTCCCAGACCAAGAGGTGGAAAAGGAGCCTGGTATTTACACTACGTCATTCCCAAGGGTCATTCACACTGGACGTGGAAACGGAAGGCAGCAAAAAATTGCTTTCTTTGTCCCCCCTTCCATCTTGGCATACATATATATTATTTTTTATATATATATATGTATAAAAATAAATATATATATATAAAAAAGAGAGAAGAACACAAACATACATGCACACAGACACAAATGCACACATTCACCTACACACACACACACCCCTACTGTGTATATACTTTTGATTAATATCCCTTTCCAGAAATGTTCCATAAGCATCTTGGATGCTCTTGAGTGGCAGCTCTGTGCATGAAGAAAGCAGACAGTGCTGAACAATTGTGTGGCTAGGCACCGGTCCCCATTCTTGCTTCATCACACTGTAGGCCTTGTGTCCTTTTGCAGCCACCAAGGGCGGGAAATCTAGACTCCTGTGATACCTTCTTGAAGGGAAAGTTAGTGCGCATCAGCTGCCCACCATCCTTAAGAGAAGCCAGCACGTCTCTCTGGCAAAGTTTCTATAGCGAATAAAGTCAACGCAAAATGTACACTGACATCCCGTGTCCCAGCAAGGCAGGCAGGTTATGAGACGAGTAAGGGCGAAGGTTGGGGGAAGAGAGGGGAGGAGGAATCCTTGATCACGCAGATGGCCATTTCCTTGGCCTTTGACCCATCGCACCCTAGGATGCCGCTCTTTGGAACTCCCTGCCCATCCTCTCCGTCACCTCTCCTCCCTGTCCCAGGCAAGGAGAAGGTGGTTTGTGGTACAGCACACTCTACAGAGAAACAGCGGAGGCCGCACAGGTCAGTTAGAGTTAAGAAGTTTACACCCAGCGCTTCTACTCAAGTCCAGTCTTAGCTTGTTTCTTATGCCCCAAGTAGCCCGCTTGTGTCCACAGCAGTCGAGTATTATCCAGTGAAGACACCAATAACATTAGCAATGTTAAAAAAAATAATCAGTATATATATATATATATATATTATATATATATGTGTGTGTGTGTGTGTGTGTGGTTAAGATATACATATATGTATATATAGATGTGGTTAAAATATATATACATATATATATATGTATATGCATGTATACACACATATATATGTATGCATGGGAAAACCCATCAAATACACCCCTATAGTCTTCCTGGCTCTGTTATTTAGCAGCATGAAACAAAAAAATAAAATAAAACAGTTCAAAACCCAAAGGTGAATTCTGTGCGGCGGGTGCCTTGGGGAATGTTCCTTCCGGAGTCCATCGTCCGTACTGAAAGTGCTGTGCTCTACCGATCCTTCATTTTTAGGGTTCATTTGGATTAGTGTTTTGTTTTGTATTTTTCTGTCCAGGCGAGAAATCAGGCTCCAGAAACAGGGCTGTTCCCCCTTCTTTTCCGCTGCTCACCGTCTCGGTTTTTCACATCTGTCAGAGAGGAGAGGCAAGGAAAGAAAAAGAGAAGAGGTTAATGCTTGTGGTGGGGGAGCAAGCAGGGCAAGGGAGGGGAGGAAGGGAAGTGGCTGATGTTTTTAAGAGCACATGGTGTTAAGACATGGCATGACGTCACTGGTGGGGTGAAGTGCTGTGTCGCTGGGGCAGAGCAGCAGACAATCTCGACCCGTGAATGGGTCGATGAATACTATTCCCCCAGGCTCACCTAGATGTGGGGGAGCACTGGTACAGAGGGAAATTTAGGAGTAGGATCAGAGGTCTCCTCATTCACAAGCTGAGTTGAGTGTCTTGTTTGCACCCTCTCACAACATGCACACATAGATACACACATACACACAAAAACAAAGCCAAGCAATGCATGCAGAGAGACACACTCCCCCAGCTCCCCACCTAGCCTGTTATTTGGGTTGGAAGCAGTACAGACAACAAAGCCTCATGCAGGCAAGAATTTCACTGAAAAGAAAGTGCCTCTCATTTCAGTGGCTGCCATGAGCAGGGGTTAGCGCCAGAGAAGAGCAGCAGCAGCAGCCTGAAGAAGCAGTGGGAGAAACAAAAAACTGCCCTCCCTTCTAGGACCCAATTCTAACTTTACAAGGAGATGAAGCAGGAGGAACTTCAGCTTAACCAGCCTTTTGTCTGGAAACAGATAACCTACCCATTCTTAGGACTCCTTGCTATCTTTCTGGCCAACACATCGGCTCTGGAAACCTCCCTTAGTGCCAATCATCCCACCAGAGGGAGGGACTAGTAAAAGACACAAGTAAATCCCTGCTGCCATCATGACTTATTTGGGATACTGTTTGTTTTTCTTTGTACTTTGTACTGTTTCTCACTCTTCAAACTCTGCAAGGTTAATTTCCAGTTACTCTGGGGATAGGGTGCCAGACCAGGTGGAAAATAACAAGGTAAGGTCTGGTCTCGCTCTCTGGGGGCTATAATCACTGGCAGGAGGGTAACTCTGGAAGCTGCCGTAGTCTGGCCCCTCCATCAATTATTTTCACCCTCAGACTGCAGCACCCCAGAAAACTTCTCTGTATGCAGAACAGTTGTGACTGCCCAGGCAGTGCTAGATGCCTCCCTGGCTTTGGCACAAAGCACTTGCACACCTATAGGAAGCACACGCTGCCTGAAGCAGCCCTCATCACCTAGCCAATTCCAGGCAGGCAAATGGATGCCTTCTCCATCAGGATGTAGCCAAAAAGGGACCATGGATCTCTCTCCCTTACCTTTTATCATCCAGTCACTGCTCCTGCAAAATTCCCCTGACAAGAGGAAGCTCCTAGACTTCTGTGAACTCAGTTTGGAGTCACAGCCAAGGGCTCATTAGCAACTCCATTTTTATGCCACTCTCTGCAATAGGTAGGATGATGACACACCAGAGATGCACGCATAGATAGACCAAGTCAAGAGATCCTGCTGAGTTCACCAAAGAGCTCAGGTGAGAACCAGGAATCAATTTCTGCACATCTATGTTACAGACGGGAGCATGACAGGTGATACTCAGGCAATACACTCACAGTGTGGATCTCTGAGTAGACACTAACCACACGGTGTCTTTCCATCTCCCAGCTCGCGTGTCTGAAATACAGACTTCTACATGCCTTCACCTACAACAGGCTTAACCTTGCTGTATCCCACACCACAGCCCTGAATGCAGCCCCTCACCCCTCAAACCACAACTCTAGCTAAGACATGAAAAGAGAACTTGTGAGTGCAGGGCAAGAGGACAAGGTCCTCTCCCTGGTTTTTAAGAACAAAGAGGCGAATGAGAGCGTGGCCTGGCCTTCCTCACTCTGCACACAACAGAGTGTCCACAAGCCACACAAAAAGGGCTTGGAAGATAGGGGTGGTGAAATCTTAGCCAGCTAAGAAGGATTTGGCTTTATACAAAGGTACCCTCAGAACTGCATACAGATAATGTACAGAAGGCTACAGACCTTCCCCACAGCTACTGCAGCAGTATGAGCTCTTATTTTGTTCGAGGGGAAAGGATATGTCAGGTACGAACACCCATCCCCATTCAAGTCCTGACAGCATATCAGAAACGCACAACCGCCCCCTGACACGGAGAATTGCTGTCCTCCTCTCAGTCCTCCCTCTGCCCTCTGGCCCATGTAGGACAGAGAAAAGAAGCGATCACATAGCACTGTTGCCAGAAGTCAGCAGGAAGCAAGCTCCCCTCTCTTTCTTTCTCTCTCTTTCTCTCTGTGTGTTTCTCTTTCATCCTTCAGGACACAAACCTGCAAGTGCGCTCGTTTAACTCAAGCTGCCTCGACTTGCAACGTGAGTCTGTGAATTTGCAGGAACATTTACAGGTCTGGGGATCTTGTACAAACAAGTGCTTTCTCCTCTCTGAGCAAGGCTCACAGTGACTGCAAAAAGGCAAAAGGAAAGATGTCTAAGCTACAGCGCTTCAGCAGAAAGAAAATACACATGCAACACCCTAAACATCAAAGCAATCCCCTTGCCCCCTCCCGCAGCCCCCATGCTGCCCACTGCAGTGTCAAGGGCTGATGGGTTTCCAGCAGCACCCCAGCAGCCCCAGGACAGGGTCAGGACAGCATCCCCTTGCATTAGCGTAAAGAGAAAGAAAACAGGCTCTCTGCACAGTATTCACAAATGCTGCATTGGATCCTTTGGCATACAACACAGGGAGTAAGAAGGGAGAAGCAAGGATGGGAAGGTGAGAGGTCCCAACCAGCTATTGAGGTGTCAATGAGAGGCGTTCTCTGAAGTGGGCTGTTGGAGTAGAAAGAAGCCAGAGGCTAAACGAGT
This sequence comes from Gallus gallus, assembly GCF_016699485.2. NCBI lineage: Eukaryota > Metazoa > Chordata > Aves > Galliformes > Phasianidae > Gallus > Gallus gallus. The sequence goes on from NC_052534.1 coordinate 30,346,655, forward strand.
TAAATCCGCAGGGTCTGTCCCCACTGGAAAGCAGCTGGGCTACAGCATTGTGTGCTCACACCTGCAGTCTGCACTGCCCTCCTTTCCGTGAGCCCCATCTCCACCTTGCCACCTAGGAGCCTGCTCTGAAGGGCTGTGAATTTACAATGCAGAATTTTGTGAACCACCGTGAGAGAGAGAGCGAAAGAGACGGAGACAGGTAGAAAGAGGCAGGGAGAGAGAAGCCACCGAATCCAGCAGAGAGAGAGACTGAGAGCCCCCCCGAGTTCCCCGGCGTCCCCTCTCCGGCTTCCCACCGTCCCACCTCTCCTCTCCGCTTGTGACTCCACCAGACGCACACGCACACACGCACGCACACACACACACACACATGCACGGCAGGCACCAGCTCGTCTTTCACCAGCCGTCGCAGCGAGGGCACAAGGCAAGTGGGGGACAGTGCGGGACAGAGCTATAACCAAAGGAGTGGCAACGAGGAATGGGGCACCTGCCCACGCTCCTGTGCCCAGGGGAAATGGTCACCAGTGAAGATTAGAGAGAGTCGAGCAAGCCAAAGCCACCTTCCCTGAGACACCCTTCGTGCCAGAGCGGTGCCACCGCCAGCATTGCCCCTGCAGGACCTGCAGCCCACCAGTGACTGGGGGGGAGGGTGTGATTTTGAGTGAGCAGCAAGCAGGCGGACTGGTTGGGGAAAGGGAGGGAAGAGAGTCTACAAGCAGGGGACACAAACGTACAAGCTGGGTGGTTTGTACCGGCCTTTCTTGCGCTTTCTCTTTTGACCCTTCCCCTTTCCTCGCTTTGATTTTCTGGAAGAAAAACAAAAAAAAAAAAAAACAGAGAAAGAGAGAGAGAGAAGGAAAGAGAGAGGGAGAGCAAGAGAGAAAACAGAAGAAAACGCAAGGAAGAAGAGAAAAAAAAAAACACAGCCATGTGCCTTGCTGGGAGGGGAAAGCACATGAGGCAGGATTGGAGGGCAAGTCCCAGAGCGAAGCATAGACCTCCACCTCGCACACACACTCACTGGCCCTCTTGCAGCACCGCCACCAGCCTGCCCACAGCCAAGCCAGCACCAGGGACACAGCGTGCACTGAGGCCACCTCATGAGGCTGTCGGCATCCACGGGCCTCTGAGGGTTCCCGCACCCCTGCAGAGGGGCAGTGGGGCAGTGGAGAGGGGAAGGAATCAGGAAGCCTGGTGAAAGCATCACGCAACTGCAGCGAGCGCAGACAACCAGCTCTGGTGACAAGCTCAGGCTCACACTGGCTGACATGGAGAAAAAGACTACCGTGACCTGATGACAAGGAGGGGACACCCAGCAGCCTCGCTGCAGGGATGGCAATCATCCTGCCATGGGATGGGAGTGAGAGGGCCCTGGGCTCAGTACGCCTGGGACAAGGGTTGAGGCCTGTTCTGAGCAGTGCTGCTGCATGGGAGCAGGAGAATGCAGCCCGAAAGCTCTGCTCACCCACCCTACTACTGCCGGTGGCCCGGTGGACTCAGGAAGACCTCACTTTCAGCATCCTCCGTGATGAGCAAGAGGGAGGTCTGGCCCAGTCAGGACACCCAGGACACCACAGCAAGCAGCTTTCAGATTTTCCTTTCTTTCCTCCTCCATCCAGCCCTTCCCTACTTTTGCTTTCCACATAGATCTGACAGACAGACAAGCGGACGGAGCCAAAGCACTCTCTTAAAAATTCACCTGCTGCTCCTGATTTTTGGGCAGGAGCTGAGACAGGCAGGGGCCGGGACATGCAGGCCTGGACACTAACCATGGATCTCTGTAGACCAGTGAGAGCACAGAGTGGGGGAGGCTGGAGCCTGCATTGCTCCTTGAGCTACATCAGCATAGCAACAAAGGACAGGCATGTGAGAAGGCCCTGGGGCAAGCACCAGGGTTTGTTAGATGTGTGAGCCCCATGGCAGCCCAGCAGCCTCTCTCCTTCCCCACTCTGCCTGCTGAGGGGGAGTAGGGGGACAGAAAGGAACACCACAGGTGTTTCTTAGGCCTGCTTCAGTCTTCTTGATGGAACGTGTATCAGAGCATCAGTTCACTCCCAGCTGCTGCCCTACATGTCAGGAGGCACGGGGAGGTGGTGAGGGAGAGGAAAATCAATCTGAAGGATGGAGATATATAACAGGACTTTCAAACCAGAACAAATCAAAGCATAGCAAACTCTCCCATCCCCTCCCTTCCTTCCCCAGGGAGTGCAGAACCAGCAAAGAGCAGTCAAGGTGCTGTTAGAAGAGGAAAGGGAATGCAACGCAGTCCGGGCTGGCTGCTTCACCCACACCCCATCCTCACCAGAGCTCACACAGACCCAACTCACACACCTTCAAACCACGGAGCCACGCAGACGACCGTCCCCAACACGGCCCTGCATAGAGGGGAGCGTTGGCTGCACACAGCCTGATGCAGCCACGAGCAGTTTTCCAGGGGGAGGAGGAGAGGCTGGAAGGCAGCTAGAAATCCACAACCACCAGGAAAGGGGTGAAAGACGTTCTCTCTCACTCTTTCATTTGCTCTCTGTTTCAGCCTCATCTCCCAGTATTTACCCCTTTTCTCTCCAACTCCGCACCTCTAAATGGCAGAGTCACTATCCCAGCCATGCGCAGTCCGGCTGACCCTCTTGTCCAGAGAGGTCACTTTTTGTCCATGTTGTTCCACGTTTTGTGATCGTCCCTGCAACTACTGCAGGACGAGAGCTTTTTTTATCTCCTTTCCACAACCTTTTTACTTTGGGAAGGAAGGAAAGGGAAGGTTGTGCCTTAACCTTCTTCAGGTCACCAGAGCAAATACGTCGGCTCAAAAAAACTCTCTTGAAAGCCTCCACCAAGTCCCAGTTAGGACATCCACCTCCTTTACGTCCTCCCAGGCCCCCACCCAGCCAAAACCAGCATCACATCGTGCATGGCATCAGTCCTGCCTCCACCAGGCCTCCACTGCCACCTCTCCCTGTAGCGAGCAGAGCTCCTACCCAAGCTGCCGTGAAAGAAGCGAGCAAGTTCTCACTCAAGCAGCAAGAAAAAAATTAATAATAAAGAAAGGCAGCGATATGCAGTAACCAGAAACACCCCAGGAGGAGGCAAGGGAGAATGGGGGCTGCACCTTGAATCCATTCTGGTAGGACACACACGACGGGACTTCCCTGACTCGGGGTAAAGCATTAGGAATGACTGCCATGGTTGTGGGTCATGCAAGTTCCAGGTCTGGGGTATGTAGGAGGGACCGTCAGATCTGGGTTTCTGTGCCCACCTGGAACGGATTCAGAGTGTTGCCCCATGCACTACCATATGCCATTTCCAAAAACACCTTCTCGAAGTGAGTATCTCCAACCAACCAAGGAAAAGGGCAAGGGGCGGTAGGGAGAAGAGATGCCAACCAACCACCAAAAGAGAAGGGAGAAAAAGCTTGTCACTTACTTTTCTTGTTTATTTTTGACATCTTTCTTTGGTCTGTGGGGGAAGAGAGAACAAAGGCATCATTAAAAGGGAGCTTACCATATACACTTCCAGTATTTTCTCCAAATCCCGCAAGTCCAGGGGAGGACATGTACAGCTGCCATTGCAGGATGCCTGTGGCACAGGCTAAGCAGTCCTCATAGTGACTGCTCTCCTGTTGCACCTCACCAAGGCCGGAAGACCCCAGGCTGCTGGCTAGCATTGTCCACCTGTCATGTCTAGAGATGGAGGAGCCTCACGAGCAAAGGAGCTCTTTTTCCAGGCTCTGTCATCCCACTGCAAACCAACTGTGGAGACAACAGTCTCAACACAATGGCAGAAAAAGAAAGGGAGGCTCAGAATAAATTAATTGCAAGAGGAACCAGTGCTGCTCCGTTCTCACCTGCAGTCACATTTACTGTGCTGTAAGAAGCTCATGTGCGCTATGTGCTGACTCTGATGGGGTTTAATTCTTGCGATCTGGAATGAAAGAAACAGAGAGGGTCACTGCCCATTCACTATTTATATTCACGGCTCCAAATCAGTCCACTGCGTAGCAAAAGCATTTGTACTCCAGGTGCTCCTAGGAAAAGCATGGCAGAGTTTGAACTGGCTTTGAGGCCCTGTTCTCCCACTCAGGGAAGGCCTTTGATCACAGACAAGCGGCAACACCAGTCTTGCGCCAAAGCTCTGTTTGCTCATGCATGCAAGGTGCCAGCACTGGTGGACTGCCTTGGAGACAGGCATGGGAGAGGGTGTAACACCACAGTAAGAGTCTCACTGAGCAGTCAGCCCCGGTCAATCCTAGAAGGACAGTGATGGAGCATCCAGCCTGCTCTCAGACAGAGGGAGGCTTCAGCCTAAAGCAAAGGCCCAAAGCAAAAGCTCCATATCCAACTAATTTTCCCTAAGCCACCACTCATTCCTAGCTGACATCTCACTTCCTGTCTGAGACGACACACAGAATAAATCTGGTGCTCTGTGCTTAAAACACCCCTGCAGAGCCAGACTTCGCCCAGCCCACGGCTCAGCGTGCCTCCAGGGAAGCTGTATTAGAAACTCTGCATGTACTGTCACAATCTCTCAACCCAGAACCTGGCTGGACCACTAGCTCTAGCATTAGCCACTGAAGAGCCTCTGACCCTTCACAAGCATGTGGGCATGCCAGTCGAAACCTGTAATTCAGCAAGGAATGGTAAGAAAACCATCCTTAGTTACACCGTGCTAGTAAGCTCTGACCCAAGCTGGAGCCTGCAAGAGGAAAAGCAATACAGGGGAACCACAGAAGGACACAATCAGATTCTCTCCCAGAGCTCAAACGCAGCTGAGGTCACAAGTGATGAGCACTGGCTAGTAATCATACAGTCCTGCATGTCTCTCGTCCATTTAAAGAACTGATGGCAACATTTACAGGGCCCGTTCAAGAGGGTGAGAGACAAAAGTATGCGTGGGAGCTACAAGTAAAGGGTACCGCGAGCACCGTGCTGGATACAAGCTGGGATCCAGGTTGGCAAAGGCAGTGACAGAGCTCTCTAAGCAGAGTCTCTAAGCCTTCCCCATGTGCCCATCCTTCACTATCACGGCCAGTCTGCCTCTTCCAAGAAATGAATTCAGCAGCCTCCAAATAAAGGAGGAGTACGCCCAGAGGCAGAAAGGCTTTTCCACTTGACACTGAAGCAGAGTGTTTCTTAGAGACCCTTCCCACCCCCGCTGTGCCAATGTAGCTAATGACCCAAATCCTCTGCTCTGTTGGTAAAGGCTGACCTTGCATGCCCTCCGGGAGAGAGTACTGGCAGGCTTTCCCCTTTTGCACTACACAGCTGCCTTGAAAGCAACAGCTGTGAGGACCAAATGCAGAGTTAAGGTAGAGCAAGGGCCTGGGGAGTATCTTCTTTAGGACCTCAGAGCTAACAGCATCAGCAATGGGCCTTTGCATTCTCTAAGGTAAGTGCCTCCTTTGCATAGTCCCAACTTTCGTATTTGAGCGCTAATGAGGGTCAGAGCTACTGAAAAACAGATTCTCTTCTTAGCTTTGCGTACAGACGGGCAGCTCACTTTTCACCCCTGTGTGGCGTAATGCTGGATGCAAGGATCGGGAAAGAGGTAAGCCCTCTTGATCTGACAATTTCCAGTTCCCTAGGGTAGGCTGCTCTTCCTCTGGGTTAGCTGGGAGCTGGGACTTAGAGTGGCTGTGATGGGTGACTTGCTTACTCCACCCAAGCATGCCAGCTCGCAGGTTGGGCCCTCACCTCCATCGTGACGTTGTACACATCCACAGGGACACATTCTAGGCCCTCATCGCCGCAGCAACCCGCACATCTCATCAGAGGCACACAGGATGGCCTGAATATGTACTCCACCTCATCAGGGTACTCCTGGAAAATGTCCACCAGGGTCTCAATTGTCCTGCAGAAGCTGCGTTCGTAGACTTCCAGGAATTTGATAACTACAGGGAGGAATGGAGGGAATAAGTTAATGCAAACTCAGCTCAAGAATGTCTAGTTCTTTACCCCCTAAAACAAGCCAGACAGTTGCAACACATCTACCCTATGCTCTTCTCTAACAGTCTTGCAGGCCTAAGTCCTCTCTTTGTCTCTGCCCTACACACACACCCACCCACCCTCCCACCCACACCCCAAATCAAGTGGGGAAGAGGAGACGGCCTCTCCCTGCCACTGCTTTAGGGCAGAGACATGACGGACCAGAGAGCTTTACTGATTGGACTGGCTCTCTCTGACACCGTGCATCCCACAGGTGCCTCCTCCCCTGCCATCCCTGATACGCTCAGATATGCTGCCACCAAACATATCAGCTCAGCCAAAAAGCACCAGAGGCTGCTGCATATGTTCTGTGCTCTGAATTAAGAACCCTCACTGGTTCATCTTTTTACCCCCTTTCAAAGCAGCCGGTTGATGCCTCAGTGGGTTTTAGAAGGCAGGGGGTATGTAAGCCAGAGGCAGAAGCATCCCTCTCACAGACCTTGGCCCAGAGATTCTCCTGAGAATGAAGAGAGAGTTCTGAACAATGCATCCACGTGACTTCTTTCTTCCCAACAGACACCTCTTCTGCCCATGCATAGCATCCACCTCAAGAGGCCACCTTCAGCATCACCTGCCATAGGCAGGCAGGTCACAGCCCCCGTGTCTCTACATCGACCGCCTTCCCAAAACAACTGAGCCACCCACTGCGAGACTCAAAGCAAGACCACAGCACCCCCAGGATTAACTAGACCACATACTTGACTACTGAACCACAATAAGGCCACGTGGGAGGGGAAACGGGGTGGATCTGCCATTATCCCCTGCCTTTCCTCTGAATGGAGCAAACACCGACCGCTTGCGATCTGCACCGATTTCACAAGCGTTTCTCAATGTTTCCCAGTCTCTTGCCAAAGCTTCGTCTTGCTGCTTGGTCAAGGGTTGGAGAGATTTAAAGAGATGAGAGATAGGAGAGATAAGCACACATGCACAAACCCCAGCTGCTAGCACACTTCTGCAAACAGCAGGTACCCGGAGCACCCCAGGCCTCCTAGCTCCAGCAGCATGCAAGCAAAGGGAGATGGCTCAAACAGTGCAGGGGAGAAGAGTACGCACGAAGGAGTACGTGCCCCACGCTGTTACGCACTACAACGATCCACCTGTGCAGCATACAGAGTCCTACAGCACCAGCATTGATAACTGTGATAAGCGCAAAGTGCTTGCATCATGGAAAACGTGGTCGGTAAGCGTTTCTAAAGCACCCTGAACTTGTGACAAACTGGCATAAAGGTTACTTTGCCACAAAAAAAAAAAAAAGAAAAAGAAAAAGCTGCAGTGCTTGGAGCTCAGAGCCCGGAGTTAATTGTTGAAAGTTAATTCCAGGTCATGCGGAGCTGACAGTGCCACGGTGCTGAGAGCGGATACAAGAAGGGAGGAGCTCCCATCCAGGGAGTCTGAAGTGTCAGCGAGCGTGAGCTACTATTAAAAGAGAAAGTGGCTTATGAAAAGAAAATGTAGCCTGGCAGGCACAGATTGCTTGTTGGTATTCCCAGCCTAAAAGGCAGCACGCTTCTGTTCCCTGTCCTTCCCTCCCTCTTCCTTCTTCCCCTGACTGCAGTGTGCCTCTTGTCCGTCCTCCTTCCATCGTGTCCACGCTACCTCCTTCCTGCTCCCCTTCGGAGTGACCCCACTCACTGCCTATGTTCCAGCAAGTCCAACAATTTAATATGTGGGAAATTCTGCGTGCACAATGACGGCCACTGAACTGCACTGCTGATTATTCACACGGTGCCAGCAGAAAGGATCTGGGAACCCTGGCAATAAAGGCACAGCTCCGGATAGAAACGCTTGCAGACTGACTGCATGGGGAAGGAGAGAAAAGAGGGAGGGGAAGCGAAGGTTAGCCGTGCAGATTAAAGGCTGCTCGCTGAATTCGGCTGAGATGCAAAGAGGCAGAAACCAAAACCAAGCAGGAAACTAAAGTGAAACTGATTCAGGTCTGCTATGCTCTCTGAACGTTTGTCCTGTGCAAGCAGCTGGATTATACCATCGAATCTGCACCACAGACTGGCCACGGAGCAGAACAACACATCTGACTTTTTTTGCAGACTTTTTAGTTTCTTGGCTGCACCCTGCTAGCTGTACTTGAGATCTGGGAGATCAGACAGGACCAAATGCCTTCCATGAACAACGTGGGAGTTTCTGCCTTTACATTAATGCGTGATGATTTTCCAAAGCCTGAATCAGCCTCTGAAGAGGAAGCAGGGACTCCTTCTCAGGCTGCCAGTCAGATCTCCTGCCGCAAAAGGTGCGCTGCCCTGATTCTGCTGCACACGGAGCGTTCACACGGAGACTGTGCAATGCTTCACAGTCCATTTGCACAGCTACAGCAGAGCACATGACTGAGGTACAGTCATCTCTCAAAGCCCTGCCCCTGCGACGCTTACTCCTATGCACCGGGAGTCATATTCCACACTTTGCCGGGCTGATTCAGTCCGTGCCTCCTTTCCATTGGTTGTGTTGGGAACGGAAGGACGTCTGTTTTTGACGGGGAAAAACGGGAAGGTCACTGAAGGACTAACGCCGTTTGGCCTGCTCCCCTCCTGCAATTCGGGCCTCAGCCCGTGTTAAAAGTTAATCCCGCATTTAACACACACCCCTACCCTGTAACACACCTCCAGATTTGAGTCAGAGGTTCTTCTTTGTGAACGGAGAGGGAAGAAAGGTTAAAACCCAGCCAGGGCCCACATTAACTCTTCAGGGCAGACACGGCCATGGCAGGTGGGATTGAGTCCAAATTTGGAGCAGACGAGTGGGAACAAGCTAGACTAGAAAAGGAGCAGCTCTATGATCATTTTGCCTCCTTCTCCGTCAATGGCTCCGCAGCAATATAGCCACACTGTTCTTTTAAAAATAAAAGTGCAGCCACAAGTGCTGGTGGTTTCCTTTATTTATACCAGAAAATCTTTGCTCGTGGAACAAACAAAGAGTGTTTGTCTGACTCCTCTACAACTTCCTGTGCCACAAAACATGTGGAAAGCTCTCTGGAGCACAAAAGGGTAGGGGGTGAAGCTAAAATTACACGCTCCAACCGGAGTAAGTTCATCCCAAACAAAAACCTGTTGCAGCTTGACATCTCGGAGCGAGCACAAAATGGCCAAAGACACAGAATCACCTTTCCTGCCGACCCCAAAGGCCCCAGGAACACTGGTGGAAAAAGGCACTGCGGGACTGTCCTTCTGCCACAGAGGCACATCGACGGCTCCTCTCCAGAGAGGATAAACTGAGGTACTGAGAGCAGACCTCCAAGGTCATCCAGCAGGACAGAAGCAAAGCCAAGAAGGGAATGCCAAGAGTCCTAACTTCTTGCTCACTGATGTATTTGCATCGCAGGGCCAGGAATAGCACCAAGGCAGTAGCTCTGAAGTCTCACTGCTCAGATTGCTAGACCAACTTCTCTCCTGCTCCCATCCGCCTTCCTGTGCCAGGGAGTGACACTCCGCTCAACTCATCCCCTCCCCAGGAAGGTAGCTGGTCACAACAAATGGCCAGACGAGGATACTGCCTCTTTTCTACCAACAGCAGAGCGACTGGTTACCAAAATAAGCCTCACAGCAGGCTCCATCTTGATCCCTCTGAAGTCACTGAACCTTCTTCTGTTGACTTCAGCAGGAGCAAGGGTCAAGCACAACACGCGGCAGCCCGCCAGCAAATCAGAAATTTCGGCCACGCAAAATGGACACCTATCCCAAACAGCCTGCCACAAATCTCTGGCAACACACTCGCAGTCTGTCACGCTAATAAAGTTACAGAAGTTGAAATCGAGTGTGACAAAAAATAAAAAGCCAATCTGGGCCCACACTGCGAGAGCCCTCTGCTGACCTCCGGCTGGAATAACGCTGGAGGTCACGGCCCATGGGGGGACCCTTCACCACAGCCACACCGGCGAGGGCTCTGCTCAGCCATGGAGGCAGCAAGGAAAACACAGTCAGGACAGCCTTAGAGTAGCTGATGATCACCCCAGCCTGAAGGCTCCCATGTCCACAGTCAGACTGTAATACGAAATACACATTCTCCAGAAAACCCGTAACACCTAAGAAAGCTTGTGTTTCCTTCTTGGCGGAGACATAGCAGTTATTTTACTGATCACATCCCTTTGTGACAGGGCTCTGACAAGATCCATCTAGCCGTTTTATTCCTAAGAACCGGACTGCCCGCTACCCTACTGCTGGCCTATAGGCTGTGAAAGCCAACCGGCTGCAACACATGGGGCAGGGGACGTGCAGGGGCATCTCCCACTGACCCAGCAGCTGCCCACTCTTCCAGCCCACACACACATCTATCCACAGGCACAAATCAGCGATGCGGAGGGCTTATTTTGGCCTTGAGGCAGCCGGAGCAGCACAAAAAGCGGCACGCTTCCCCAGCAGGCCGTATTCTCGTCTCTGCTGCACTGCCATTAAGCAGAACCTTTGGGATCTGAGCCCTCTGTGCCTCACACCAGAGTAAAAAGGCGTATTTTTCAAGCCTGGCTCTGCGCACGGCAACAGCCCGAGCCGGGGCAGGTGGCCCTGTCGGGAGGGCCTGAGCTGCTCCCCTTCTCCCCCAGACCCACAGCCTGGTGCTGGGTGCTGCCGGGGCCTTTGTTCGGGATCAGCCCTGGCCGGCCGGGCACCCCCGGCGCCTGCGGGGAAGAGGCAGGCAGCGAAGATGACAAATCCCTTCCTACGGCACTGTGGCGAATTCCTAGGAGGCTGTTCGCAGCCACTCAGCTCTTTGTGTGCGTATATAAATATATATATATATATAAATGAGCGCGCGTGTGTGCCCGAGCGCACGCACGCACTTCTCGCAGTTCTGGGAGGCGTGAAGAGGGCTGGGCCGGCCCCGCCGCCCGCCCCGACTCCAAGGCCGCCCGGCCGCTGCCCCGTGGCCTCCTCGGGCCCAGCACCGCGCGGGGCTTAATGGCGGCGCCCCCGCCCCGCGCCCCGAGCCCCGCGCCCGCCGCCGCTCCCCGGGAGGGGGCGGTGTCGGCCGCCGGGGCCTCCTTCCCCCGAGCCCCCCGCCCCCGAGGGAAGCCGCCCCGCGCTTACCTTCGTTGGGCTTCCGCTCCCCATCCCCCAGGGCCGGAGCAGCCTTCGACAACTGCGAAAAGAAGAGAGAATCGGTCACGACGCGGAGCCGTCACTCCGGGCCGCGGGGAAGGGAGGGGGGGGGGGGGGTTTGGGGGTCCCGGGCCCGCCGCCACCGGGGAGCCCCGGGGAGAGGCCGTCCTCGGTGGCGGCACAGAGAGACCTTTTGTTCTCCCCGCGGGAGCCGAAAGGAACGAGCGCACCGCCGGGCTGCTGAGGGGCCTGGGCCAGCAGCCGGCCTCCCCGTCTCCTCCAGGCCTCCCCGCCATAGAGCTGAGCCGGCAGTGGGGAGGGCCGGGGGGGAGGGCAGAAGGGCTGTCGGGCGCCACGGGGTCGCTGCGCCCCTTTCAATGTCACCCACGGCTGTCGGTGGCCGCAGAGGTGTCGCCGCCTGGCCCGGAGTCAGGCGATGAGCTGCGAGGGCACCGCGTGCTGCGACACCCCACGGCGTCCCTCCTCTCCCTTGCGATATAGGCTGGTGTGACACTTGGCACTGTCAAGTAACGGGCCCAGCCCCAGCACCGAACGAGGCCCCAGCTCTGCACCCGCTGCCCCGTTGGGACGGGGGGCATTTCCTCAGCGGGATCAGCAATAGGCAACCCACCCCCAGACTGAGATGGAGCAGCGCCGCACCACTTTGCTAAGGAAGTGGGTTTTTTTTAATTCCAGGTGTAACAAAAACTCCACTCTTCCTGCTCTGCACGAGGGTTGGAGCTCTGACGTAACTTTCCAGCCAAGTCAGGTTTCCCCCTGCCGTTCTGTTCTGAACCAAAACCAAAACGCTCGGGTTTCTTCACTTCTGCAAGGTATGTTGCCACCTGCGTGACGCCATCCACCCCGGAACCTGCCGCATTTCAGCAAGTAGGCACACACAAAACACTGCTTCATCAGCAATCTGCTGTATTTAAGGCCACAAAAAGGCCTTCTGATCTCACAGCTGGAGACGGGACTGAGCGGACCAGGCAAAGTCCACCTCAGGCTCACAGCGGGAATTTGCCATCTACAGCCTTCTCAGCAGCCCCGTGCACAGCCTGGAGTGTCAGCTCTGAAGAGGAGGAGGAAAGCGAGCCGGCAGAGCCCCTCTCTCAGCCATTCCTTTGTGTCTGTGCACAGTTCCCTTTGTTTAAGGTCCCCCTGACCAAACTCCTCGCTTCTCCTTTCTGCTAACGGCCCTCTGTACCTGAGCGTAGCACGCTGGTCCAGGCCTGAGCCACCCCATTGTTATATCCCTGCGGGGAGAGCCTGTGTGCCTAACCTCAGTGCCGTGATAACAGCTTAAAAAGCAGGTTCCTAGGAACGATTTCATCCCTGAAGTGTGAAGGTCAATGCAACAGCGCAAACAAAATGGAGGCAGCGGAGGCTGCAGCGGCCTTCCGGAGCAGCTCGGGGCCTGAAGATCTATGGGTCAGAAGAAAACCGCTTCAAGGGCAGGAAAGCCTCAATTCACATCATAGCGCAGGAAAGCAATCACGAGCCAGGTCAGTCCATCCGAGTCACAATGCCCCCAAGACCTTTTGCTGAGGGATTTCTGGTTCACACACCAGGTGACTGTGATGGACTGAGCAGAATTAGCTCTGAGACACCTTGGGGGTCATGCTGTCCCTTCTGGGCGTGAGGCTGCTCAGCCTGCTGCCAAGCCCCCTGCCTCCCTGCACGCACACACACACACACGTGGTGCGTGGCTGTTGGGAGGCAGACAGAAGCCACACACTTTCGCTGCTGATCTGCACGTGGCCAGCACCTCTCCCTGCCCAGGGTGTACCAGTGCAGGAGCCAGCACTCTCCCAGCCATCACCAACACCTGGGTCACAATTCCACCCACAGATGTGAAATGACATGGATATGGAGCCTGCCATGAGCGGGGCAATGAGGCTGCTGTGCCCCTTTGGCAGAGCTGAAAGGGGACTTCTGTGCAGACACCCAGAACTACTACTAACACTCAGTCAGCTCACCGGGGCAAGAAAATTCTCAGTCCCTTGGGCAGAGCCTTTCACTAATGCTCGCAAAGCCTACCTAGCAGCAGATGAGGCAGGGGATTCTGCCTCACTCTAAACCAAGCTGCTGCGTATCACAAAGGGCAATGGGAAACCAAAGCATTCCAAGGGACAAGCGGGCCTGGCGTGCCCTTCGGTGGGAGCCTGAAGGTCACGCTCTCCTCTGCTGTCTTTCGGAATTACCCAACAGCTCTGTAACACGATTTCTTTCCAATAGATTTTCAGCATGTCACAGAGGTGTGGAAGCAAGCCCTGGGCCCAAGAGTGGGAAGCTCCTTTTTGTGCCCTTTGCAGGTCACAGCAAATGCACGTCCTGAAGCGGGGCAAAACCCTCCTGAAGAAATAATCATGTTTCACACCTCTGTACCTGCACCTTCCCGTTCCCCCTCTCCTCCCCGTTCCAGTATGGAGCGAGTTATTCTCTAAAGGGAGAGAAAAGGTTAATGACGCTGTTCCTCCTCAGCCATCGCCCCCCTCGCCGACACCACCAGCACTCTTTCTCTCCCTTCCCCTCCCCCTAATCTGTGCAGCCTCATTAAAAGAGCTTTGTAACTGTTTAGGACTGGAACAAACAATCCATCCACTCTGAGAGGGACTCTGGGACAGGAGTTAATGCACTTTTCGTCTTAGGCGCTAGAAATTCTTCTCAGCGGTTTCTACTTAAGCAGGGGGCTCTCGCTGCACTCCCTCGCCATTGTGCACGCAGCCAGAGGTCGGTAATTCCACAAACTGCCGGCGCAGCGCAGGCACCCTGATACGGACGGAGCAGGACGGATGAGAGACCCCCACTTGGGTCGCTCAGGCATCGGCGAGCCCCTCTGCGGTGTCAGCACGGGCGCCCCTGCTCTCAAAGGAGCCCTCCTCCTTCCCCATGGGAGCGCTATGGGGAAGGTGACCGCTGCGCACGGGCGGCCGAGGGGCTGCGGAGCTCCTGGCGCGGCCTGGCGCGGAAGCAGGCTGAAGGCAGCGCGGCGGGTGGGTGTGTGATCATTAGCAGTCTGGTCACAGGCGCGCTCTCCCTCCCTGTGTGTCTGAGCGCTGCCTGTTCCCCGTGGCAATACGGCTGGTAGAGCCAGGTCCCTCCGCGTCTCAGGGAGGGGATGGGTTCCCAGGGCCCCGTCGGCAGAGACCCGCCGTCACTACAGCCGGACAAAGGCCGATGGGGAAGGAGCTGCTGTCCCCCATATCTCTAGGAAACGGGGACACCACCGCGGCCTCCTGGAGCCCGCGGGAGCTCGGTGCTGGCGAGCAGCCGGGAGGGTGGCACTGCAAAACCGCCTCTTCCTCCCTCTCCCGCGCAGAAGGGCTGTGGCCACATGTGGAGGCAGACACCTGTGGCATCGGCACCGCCCAGCCCACACCGTGACACACTTCCCACCGTCCCAGGAGCGAGCGTGCCAACCCCTCGGTGAGGAGCCATCTCTTAGGCAGAGGAGCACCGAGCTTCCCACGTCCCTCCTCCTTTGCCCTTGGGAAAGCCGCCCGACACGCGCCTGACCCTGCCTTCCTGCCCAGCCTCTCCACGGCTCTCCTTTAGTCCTTCCCAATGCGCCTGGCTAGCTAGATAGGTTTTATTCAGCATGACAGCCTAATTAACGGCACCGATAAATATTACCACCTAAGCACAACGTGAAGAGTGGCGCTTACCGCCGTGCCCAGAGCCACCATCAGGCTGCCTACGTGAGACCCACTGGCATTCCCAACATCCCGACCATCACCGTGGCGCCCGAGCGGCCCACAGACAAATAAGGACAGAACTGAAGGACAGACCTCACCGTCCGTCCGTCCGAGCACTTCTATGGCCCGCATCGCCCCGCTATCTGCGCATCTCACAGTCCCACACGGATTTACCCCACAACACCTCCCACCGCTCCGCATTTCCCGCACCACACCATCATTTCTCCCCCTTCCTTTTCACATCACACCATCCTCCGACCCAGGACGACGGGCTTTTGCACGGCCCCTGCGGACGGACAGACCCAGACCCTACCCGATCTGCAGCTTCGTCTCCAGGGAAGAGGAAGGGGAGGGGAGAAGGAGCAAGGGGAGGGTTGAAGGGTTTTATCACCGGACACGGAGTTGTCTAACCCACAGCCAGGGAACAGACGCTACTCTCTAAGTTTATGGAGGAGCCAGCGGGCAGGGAAGCCCCGTCTTAGGTGACGGTGGAAAAACTCCTGGAGGGTGGAAAGAATTGTCCCATGAGGCAGACGTGGCCGCCAGGCTGCACGGCGCAGCTCCGTGACACGCTCAGATGGGAGCTGAGCCTTTGGTTCCCATCCAGCACTGCCCAACGTGCGGCTGTCACTGGGGAAAGTGGAGATATAACAGGCGAGAAACAAAGCGTGCGGAGCCTGCCTCCAGTTCCAGCTGAAATGGCTCCTAATTGGGGAGTTACCTTCCAGCATCCGTGCTGAACAAACAATGTGAATAACTGAGCGGCTCGCAGGCGACCTTTATTTTCACGTCTGTGGGAGATGATGTGGCCCACATTCCCTGCAAGAGCAGAGGAGCGGTGCGGGGAGCGCTGGCCTCTTACAGCCTTAAACATAATCCGTGCCTACCCGGCGCTCGGCCACTTTCACGTGGGCACTCTGTCTAAACCCCTTAATATCTCTTGGCAACGCAGCCCTCCGGACTCCAGAACCAGATAGATTTATAGGGCAGGTTTGCACAGAGCTCTGCCTTTTAGAAACAAAAAAGAGAAAGAAAAAGGAGGAAGAGTTGCTCTCTAATCGCTCAGGAACGACAATGAGCCAAAAGTAAAAGTGACCAAGGAGGAAGGGAAGGAAAAAACGCGGGGTTTTGTAATCGCGGTGCCAGAGATATGCATTTTGGAAAAAAAAAAAAAAAAAAATCAATCTGGAAAAAAATCAGGATCCATTTTGTCCTCTTTGATCTTTATTTGTTTTTCCAGCGAGGTATTTTGAACTCCGCTCGGCGGCACGAACCCGAGCCGGGACCCAAGGCAAATACGGCCGAACACCCTTTTGCAATGTCAGGAGACCGGGAGGCGAGGCTGATGCAAGAAGGCAGCGCGCTGCCTCCCTGCCCCGCGCCCGGCCCCGCGGCCCCGCGGCACCAGGGCCGCTCCGCGGGGAGCCCCGCGCCGGGGGCGTGCGATGCGCGCACACGTGCGCGGGCGCTCCGCGCGCGGCTCCCGGCCGCTCGCCCCCCGCCGCAGCCCCGCACACGCACCCGCACACGTGTGTGCGCGCCGCCGGCGCCCGCCCGGCCCCGCCGCCGGAGCGGCGGGCAGGTGGGAGGCGAAGGGAAGGCGGGGGGTGGAGGGAGAAGGGAAGAAGGGGAAAAGTCCCTCCCGCACAAAGCCCCGTCCCGCCGCCGGCCCCGCCGCTTACCTCCGCGCTCTGCAGATAGAGCAGCGCCGCCAGCCCCCAGTGGATCCAAGTGAGCAGAAAGTTCATGGTTGCCGGCGCACGCCGCGGAGCGGGGCCCGCCGCACTCCGCCTCGCCGCCGCGCCGCCGCCGCCGCCGCCGCCCCGCTGCCGCGCTCTCGCCCGCGCCTCCTCCGCGCCCGCCGCCTCCCGGGCGCTGCGAGGGGCTCCGGCGGAAGGGGGTCTCCTCTTCGGGGTCTCCGCTTTCACCCCTCCATACGGCCGGCTCTCCGCCGGCCCCCGCTGCCGCTCTCGGTGGGCGCTCCGCAGGGCCGAGCGCAGGCTCCGCGGCCGCCCCGCCGCCGCCCGGCCCCCGCCGCCGGGCAATCCGAGCTCCACAGCGGCGCCCGTGCGCGGCCGCTCTCCCGGCGCCGGGGCAGGCAGGCACCCGCGCCGCGCTCGCTCTCGGCTTCGCGCACTCGCCACGAAGTTTGCGCGGAAAGTTTCAATGCATCTCTTTCGCTGCGCCCCCTCTTCGCGGCGAGCCGGGGTCGCCTCCCCCGGGGGAAGGAAGGGGCTGAGCCCGAGCCCGCTCCGCACGTCGGGGTGGCGGTGGCGGAGGGGGCGCGCGGACCGCCTGCCTCCTGCCCTCTCTGCCTCTCTCTCTGCGTCCACCGCTTTGAAAATCGGAATAGTAACAGGGAAAAAAAAAAAAAAAAAATCCAAACTGGCTAGAGAGGGAGGGAACGGGGCGGGGGGAGGCTCTGCAGGAAAGGGAGGGAAAAAAAAAAATCCCAGCGGATCAAAGTATAGGTGGGGAAAAAATAAATTAAACGAGAGGATAAAGCACGGCGGCAAGCCAACAGCAGGTCCCGGTGCCGCGCACGGCTCCTCCCGCGGCGCGCTGTCCCCCGCCGGCGCGGCGTGCGCTCCTCGCCCCCGGCACCGCGGCGGCCGCGCTCCGCGCTCTCCAGCGGCGGCTCCGCGCAGCGCCCGCTCTCCGCGCAGCGCCCGCCCCACCGCCCGCTGCCGGCGCTCTGCAACTGCTCGGCGCGGCCGCGGGGAGAGACGCTCCGGAGAAGTCCCACCCTCCTCGGCAGGTCCCCTCCCTCCTCTCCACCCATCCCTGTTACACGCCGGGCGAAGAGGCGACGGAGCGCGGGGGGTTGCGGCCCCCTCCGCCGTTCTCCCCGCCCGCCTCGCTCGGGACCGCGGTTCCCGGGGCTCCCGTGCCGCCCCTCTACCCGCGCCTCCTCCCCCCGCCGCCCCGCGGCCGCCGTCGCGCCCCGCCGAGGGATGCGCGTTCGGGTCAAAAATTCACCTCGTCCGTGGGAATCGCTCCAAAGTCCAGCGGGGCCGTTTGCGGGGAGGGGGCGGCGGAGGACGATCGGCCGTCCCGGCCGCCGTCCGGCCCCCCCCCCCCCCCCGAGGCCTCCGCTTTTCAGATGCGGTGATTTCTCGGCACCTACGCGCTAAAGGGGAGGGGGCGCCTCGGCTGGGTTTAATCTCCTGCATCCAAAGATAGTCGCTAGGCGGAGGGGCCTGCCTGCGCCGAACGCCCGCGGTGTTCCGCGAGGCAGACCCCATCCCGCTCGCCGGGAAGGCGTTTGAAGGGCAAAAAGGCAGCTCCATCTGCGGGGTTGCCGCAGCATTCCGCCGCCGAGCTCCTTCGCTCGCGTCCCCGCGGCGTTGCCCTGCGCGTGCTATAGCAGCCACCCTCCGCAGGGCGGGCACCCGGAGCTGGGGCTGCACGATGGGGAAGGCACGGTGAAAGACAAGGCCGTGTTATTGCTGGGAAGCAGCAGGTATTCCAGCACGGTGCCACAGCTCTGCGATACGGGCGAAGCGTTGGCTCTATAGAGGCACCTGCTGGCTGAGAGGAACACACGGAGCAAACAACAACAACAAAAAAATAATAATAAGTCTTTGATTTCGGCCGATCTTAGACCCGTTCTGCACTTTGTTCACGTTTAAACATGAATAAAGTGTTCCCCTTGGAACGGGACAGGGGGATGCGCCCATCCCGTGGAAGGCCGGGAGGTGAGTGAGGGCTCTGCCCAGCCCCACCAGCTCCAGCCCCATCTGCCCCGCGCAGCCTTTGGTGCCACGCGTGCGGCCACCCCTGGGCTTCTCCACCCCTGGGGGACAAAGCCAGCCTGGAGAAGAACCTTAGGCCTTCAGGGACCACAGAGGAGAGGTGGCTGTTGTTCAGGCATTGCAAAAGAATCCTTTCTCATTTGCTCTCTCTTCTCTCTCTCTCTCTCTTTTTTTTTAACTAATTGTTGCAAAGTGTCTCTGAAGAAACAAATATCCGTCCAAAACAACTGGAGTTTCCCGTATTCGGGCCGCGATTGCCAAAAAACATCCTCCAAGAGACAGGGAGGCCGCATGCATCCCCCAGAGGAGCAGAGGGGATGTTGAGCTGCTGAAGGTAATGCCAAATGGGAGATCCCAGGGCCCGGGGTTGCTTCTGGCAATGCCACGGTTCTCTGCGAGCAGCCCTGCCTCCCGCCAGCCCTCTGTTCGTGGGCCAGCAGAAAGCAGATGAGTCTTTATGTGGTAGAAGAGGGTCCTGGAGGCCTTTTTTTTTTTTTCTCCCACTAGGTGAGCAATTTATGAATGAATGCAGCTCTGCTGCAAACAAGCTGCAGTTTCCCCCCTCCCTCCGGATGGATGAAATCCCCAAAGCTACTGCGCTTCGGAAAGTCCCACACAGAAACCCAGCAGAAAAGATTAAATCCAGCAGTGCAGAGGGAGAGCCTTACCCCCTTAAAGCTACAATGTACTGTAAATAATGTACAGAACCCAGCTTCTAAAATTACCACTACGGGATTGCTCACGGCATCTTAGGTTTCGTCTGGATCCTGTGATCTTCCCACCTGCCAACATCCTGTTACCAGGAGAGCGGTGCGTGTGAAGGTTGTGCAAATGGTCATGCACTTGCACGAATCCTGGCACGAGCGTGGGCACTCATGTGCCTCCCGTGTTAGAGTTACACCGTAATAAATACGGGGACAGGAGATGCTGACATTGCCACAGGATCCGCAGCGCTCACCAAAAAAAGCAAACGCGTGCCTGTGCCGCGCCGCATCGGGAGCCGTGGGATCCTCCTCACGTCAGCGGCTCCTGGGATGGAAAGGAAGACGGAATCGAGGGGCAGGAGTTTAAATATGGAACACTGAAAAGCAGGAGCTCCACGTTGAGGCACATCGGAGAGGCTGAGTGGCGGCACGCTGGGAGCTGTGAGACGCGGAGAGCTTTGCAGGACCTGACCGTCACTGGGACTCCATCTTGCAGACTGGATTCAGGGGAAGCGTCGGCATGGACTTCAAAGGGCACAGGATCAAGCCCGCATTGAGGGGCTCAAAATACAAATGTAGGAGCCTCAGTTTAGGCGTCCATTTCTTAATACCTCGTCCCACGCCAGTAATACCCTCTGTCCCATTCCTCTGACCTGAAAAGAGAGGAATGCAGGTAACCTCACCAGCTCTCCTCACAGAACCTGTGGCCAAGAAGGGGGAAATCCAAGAAACACATTCCCCGCGCTTTGTTTGTTTTCCTCCCCTCTCTCAGGTCCCCAGAATAACAGCCGGAGCGCTGCTCGTGGGGGAGCTCAGCCCCACTTTGAAATTGGAACAGGAAATGTGAGAAATGTGGACGTTAAAAAGCAAATGAAACAAAACAATATTTTCTTAGAACTCCATCTCATGGGCAAGTCTGGGGGGAATCTGGATTTGGATAATCTAAATTAGGAGAGAAGTCAGGGAAACAAAGAGTAATTTTAAACAGTGGAGTGCCAGGGCTATTTCTTAACACGCTGCTCGCTCTGATTTCAAATACGGTCCCTCGGCGCTCAGCCCAGGAACAGTGTGAGGAAGTGGAAAGAAGGCCGGAATGGAGCGGGCTGCTGGGAGAGGCAGCAAGGTGAGCAGAGCCCAGTGCTTCTGGGGGTATTTTGGGTGCTTCCTTCCCCACAAGAAGCCACGACGACGGGAGAGTGACCACCAGGCTACGGCCACGTCGGCGGCAGCACTATCACAAGGCAGTGAATCAACAAACTGCACGATCCCCGTTACTGGGATTATTTTTGCTTTGGTTGCACTGACAGGGAAGGGAGCAGCTGCAGGTATAACAAAAGGTTGCTCTGCCGAGACGCTTTGCCAACGCTCCCTCTGCTGTGGTTTAAATAGAATACATGCAGCGGGCATGGGCAGCGTGAGGCTCGTATTTGCGAGCATTAGAGATGCCCATGCACCACCCACTGGCAGTTTCACTCGCCTCTGTCTCTCAGAGTTTGTCCAGAGATCCTCAGCTCCTGGAGAGCAAGACAGAAAAACGTTCAAGGGGCAGCAGCATCCCTTGGTTTGTCCTCACGAGTTGATTTTGTAACCTGGGTGCTTCTCCCACAGTCCGTAATTGTGTCAGGTTGAGAGGAGTCGCTCCCCTTGTTTCACTGTCCATCTTCCTGTCTCTCACTGGATCCTCTGTGATCCTTTTGCAGCAAGCAGCTGAGGCTGTGAGAAATGGAGGTAACAGGACAGGTCATCAGCTATCAGCAGCATTGCTTGAACATCTACAGAGACATCAAGATGCCGAAGGAGCTTTTTTCCTGCCTGGAGTGCACATAATGTCACCCTAAGGGACCTAATGTCGCCCCAGCCTATACATCTACATCTAACAGAGCTGGTAGGAATACACACACACAACTGTTGCATTAGTACTTCACCTTACACTTACATCACAGTCCCATAAGAAATCTGATGGGGCGGCCTTACCTATTAAATCATTTCCTGGAGGGAAGGTTTCACTTGGGCTCATTTGTTATAATTTGTCCCAGAGTTCATATTCTACAGCATTGGGAGTGGGTGTTTTTCATGGCTATGGGTAGAAGAGCCAAAGGCTGATTTCAGGAAAGCTGTGCTGTTGTTTTAGGTTGGTCATTCGATGTCTGTCCCAGGTGCTGGACACATGTTGCATGCTGAAGGAGGTATGATTTGAACTTGGACTCAGACCTCAACACTTTGGTAACCAGCAAACAAAAATAAAACTGAACAAAAGCAGGCCTATTGCTCTTCTCAAGTCAAGTGGCCCTTAATAATATTGACTTGAACAACATATATGCCAATGCAACAACTGAATGAGAAGCTGGACAGTCAGCATGTGCGGTCCTCTACAAGGATGGGCAAATGGGATTTCAGTCCATAGGAACCCACCAAACACCTATTCTATGTGCCATGGGCCACCAAGTCCCTTCCATCACCTTACACCGCTTTTCAGAGTTGCACCAAAGGCCAAACTCTACAAATGCAATGTGCTACAGGAGGACAGAAGAGCACGAGGCTCTCCCCACACCTCAGCAACAGCAGCTGTGGTTTGCATCAAAGCCCCACACAACTGTCGGAAGTTGTTGGTGCTCCACATCAAGGAGAAAGACAGCAAAAAAACAAGCAATGGTCTCTGTGTGATCAAGGAGTGACTCCCTCCTGCCCACAACTTGACAGATGAAATGATGGGGACGCAGGGATGGGAGCGTGGATATGCTTTGTGGCAAATCCTGTTTTTGCTCACAAGCGCTCTCTTAGAAGGAAGAAGCTAGAATGGAACCCAGAAGCCTCTTTCTCCTTCAAAGGTGGGAGAAACCCCTCTTGTCTCCCTCCAGGAAGCATGGGATTATTGCTGCAGAGGCATGGTGCCAGCAAGCACTCACCCAACTTCCACTCAGATCTGCAGGACAAGATACAAATGTCTCTCTCAAATGAAACAGGGAGATCTGGGAGTTATATTCTTCCTTTAGGGTGAAAAACAGGGGAACAACTACTGGCCAGCTGTAGTTGTTCTGGCAGCAGAAGGGAGTGAAATGTATAGGCACCGAAACAACAACCTTGCCTCTTCCCCAGCAATTAGGGTCTGAGGCAGGGAACCTCCCCATCCCCAGACACCACTTCCCACAGATGACTGAAGACCTCTTTGCACCATTTCCTCCTCCCACCCCTTCCCACAAACCACTCGTGATCATCCCAGCCTCACCACCCCGATCTCCTCAAGAAATCCTGCCCACTCTGCTGTGCAGGTTATAAAACCCAGCCGAAGGAAGTTGCAATCAATCACATCTATAACTGTATGCCAGTTAAATATTTCCATACTGAAACTAGATTACTATCTGACGTGCAAACCGCAAACCATAGATACAATTGTAAAGCTTCTGTCTCAGAGCTATATGAGCACCTGGCTCACCACTCCAAAAACTTGCAGTTTTCTTTGAATAACAGACTTCAACAAATTATTTTGGATAAGTGGCAGTTTGATAAGTCTTTTGAATGGCAGTTTGCACAAGGCAGCATTTCGGATTTGTCGGAACCGTAAGCTGAGCGCGCTGAATGCAGTTCAGTGAGCAATCTCATGACAGCGTATGGAGCTGCACAAAGCAGGGGAGTTTTCTTAAATTCCTTCTGCGTCTGGACCTTCCAGATGCCCACACACCTTGGTGGCTGGCTGCCCAGAGCCTCACCTTCGCGCCCAAAGGCGGCTGGGCAATAGTCCAAACAGAAGACGATCAAAACAAGGGCAAGCTGGATGATAGGAGGTTCCTGAGTTCCCCAGCTCTCCATCTCCTCGGGGAGCGCTTCTCAGCGCTGGAACTGAAACGCAGCATTTCTCCAGAACAGAATTGAAGAGACAGCCTTCCTCATCTTTGGCCAAGCTCCTCAGCCTCCTCCTTGTTCAGTATGATTTCCAAAATTCCTTTTTCCTTTCAGCATTTCGAAACCGAGTTCTTAGGGCAAATCTTGGAGTCAGGAACTTTGGTCCAAACAGCTTCAACTTGAGACAACACTTCACTAGTGCCAGTTCTGGGAAAACCTCTTTGACACCAGCAGGACACAGCACAGCCAAGGCTGGAATGCTTGAGATGCCAGGAATGCCCCCTTTCTTACAAATATGATATTCATAAATAAAGCCACTTCTGAAGAAGGTTGGCAGAATCTGAAGTGGGCAATAGGTTTCGTGATGTCACCGATTCACAGAAAGGTCAACATTAAAAGATTGAAAAGAAAAGCAGCAGGGGCAGCTACTCATACAACTGTCATCCATCAACAAAATTAAAGTTCAAACATATGATCAGTTTCATCACTTCCAACTTATTTTCTGCTTGCCTAAAAAGAAGTGTTTTTTCTGGAACTGAGCTATAGGTCAAAGAGCTTAGCTTTTGACATCCGACAGAAAAGTTATTTTTCAATATTGCCCATATTCTGATATATGTTCTTTTTCTCCCTAAGGGGCCGCATTTATTCTTTCAAAGCATGGTGGATATGAGTTTGCAAATCTCCAGTGAATGTAACGTATTATCTCTTTCCTGGAAGCAAAAGAATATATATAGTGCAGCTTTATCTCATTCCCTTCCTGGACATTTCACGAGAACTGCGTTGTGGGTGGACTAGCATGTTATCCTCCAACACCTTATCCATCTGCGTTATGTCGCAGGGCAACACGGGGCCTTCGGGGCAGCGATCCAGGCCAGCATAGGGTAGTGCTCTCTTTTCCTTATGATGTGAGGCAGCAGTACTTAGAAACAGCAAACCGCTTTCCTAGAAGAGGAAAATGCACAGTCCTTGCACCAAAACGCTTGATATGAAGTACCTAGCAGCTTGTTTTCCCTGAAAGTGAGCAGTAGAACCACTCCTACAGCAATGCATTTATCCCCAGATAGCATAAGTCTTGAGCCAGCCAGTTTGCAAATACAGGAGAAGAGAAGCAGGTTGAGTTACTGCACTTAGTTTTGGAGGGGTTGGCTTTTGTGATCCCGGTTGCAAGGCACAGTGCTTGGCTGGGGCTGGGACACACCTGACATCGGGACAGGACAGGCCTATGGCCTTCTACAAAGGGGCCATGGCTGGAGGATCTCATGGAGAGATGCCCATGGGCAATCACCTTGAAGATCATGGCAGTCGCCAAGGGAATCGTCTTCTTAAATAACACACTGTTGGCCAGGTGCAGGCTGCGTGTGGGCCAGCCTCGCTGTTGGACAGCATTCTAAGACATGCAGAGCTGAGGCTGGTGGCTTGTGCCAGGTTTCGGTCAAAAGCGCTTGCCTTTCATTTTGCTATGGACTGGACAGTGGGAATGGAGGAGCTGCATCACCAGCTCCGATTTCATCTGGTCGAGTGCTTGGCGTACCCGGGTGAGTCAAGATTCATTAAGCAGCATTAAGAGCAGAACAGCCCATTGCATCCCAGCAGCACGTATTTTATATTAATCAGCCCTGACAACACCTGGACTAACATGGGTAGTGATGCCACAGCAGCACTGCTCATCTGCAGGCACAACAGAGTGCTGCAGGAGGGGTCACAGTGGACATCCCAGAACACCTTCCTTTGATGGAAACTCATTCCCCATTCCTGTGCTAAAGGGTGACTACTAGCCTGAATTATTGATTAGTTAGAGTCAAACGAAGGTGGCTTAATGTGATTTGTTATGGGTAAACAGAATAAAGTCCAAACTTGTAATGTACAAACCTGGACTTTTAAAAGGGTCGGCTTCCAAAGCTGAAAACATGTTAGCTTTGAGCTAAATCAGCTGGGAGAGAAAGACAAACAGAAGAAATGGAATAGCTGGGAAACTGAGTACTTTTATTGGTGCTGGAATATCACTGTTGAGAAAAAAAAAGGTTGCTTTAGAGGGAAAATCAAGCAGCTGCAATAATTAAATACAGAGATGTTGTGCTCTCCATATAGCTTTTTGTATATGTAGATGTAGATATGAGAGCGGAAGAGAGAAGCTGACAGCAATAGCTAATGTGACAACTAATTTAATTGGATGCAACCGTAGAAAATTGATAGGGGGAGCAAAAGGACAGGAAGACATTTGTGGACAGTAGCTTTAAGGGCAATAAAATGCGTTTTTTAAGCTAAGTCAAAACAAAGGATAAAATAAAAAGAACCTGGTCTATTTATACGTGGAAATAATGCGGCAGTTTTGATTCAATAGACTAAGTAAGATAAATGAATAAATAGAAATAAACAACCTTGCAAAACTTTAAAAGAGCTGCCATAAAAAGTCAGTGAGTAAGTAAATTTTGCAAAACGGGTGTTGTAGGTCTAGAAACAAGGTGGCAATGAGCAAACTGCCTTTTCAATGGCATCCTGGCTTGTATCAGATACAGTGCAGCAGCAGCAGGAGCAGAGGTGATCATCCCTCTGTACTCAGCTCTGGTGAGGCCACACCTCCTGTACTGTGTTCCGTTTTGGGCCCCGCACTACAAGAAAGACACTGAGGTACTGGAGTGTGTCCAGAGAAGGGCAGTGAAGCTGTGAGGGGTCAGGAGCACAAATCTTATGGAGAGTGGCTGAGGGAACTGGGATTGTTCAGTCTGGAGAAGAGGAGGCTCAGGGGAGACCTTAATGCTCTCTACAATAAGGAGGTTGTTGTGAGGTGGAGGTTAGCCTCTTCTCTGACATAACTAGCAGCAGGACTAGAGGGAATGGCCTCAAGTTGTGCCAGGGGAGGTTCAGGTTGAGTATTAGGAAAAACATCTCCAGAAGAGTGGTCAGGCAGCAGCACAGGCTGCCCAGGGAGGTGGTGGAGTCACTGTCCCTGGAGGTGTTCAAGAAACATTTAGATGTTGTACTGAGGGATATGGTTTAGTGGGGAAATATTGGTGGTAGGTGGACAGTTGGACTGGATGATCTTGGAGGTCTTTTCCAACCTTGGTGATTCTATGATTCTGTGAAACAAAAGAGGTTGTGTGGAACTGCAGAAAGAAACCCAGAGTGCTGGTGGAGTGTCCACTCCCAAGCTTTCCAGTATTCAGCCCTAGAGAGTCATGCTGACCTGATCTAGTGTTGGTAATGGTCCTGATCCAAGCAAGAGGTTGGCCTCAAATCTTTCAGCTGTCCTTTCCAACCTTTTCTAGGACTCCATGAACACGAGGCAGGTAATTGTATGCCTACAAGGCAGCATAATCAAGTGGG
Organism: Gallus gallus; assembly: GCF_016699485.2. Taxonomy (NCBI): domain Eukaryota; kingdom Metazoa; phylum Chordata; class Aves; order Galliformes; family Phasianidae; genus Gallus; species Gallus gallus. The sequence goes on from NC_052534.1 coordinate 30,372,996, forward strand.
ATGAAATAAGAATTAATAAGAATGAATTTAAGGAGATAGTGCAATTTACACCAGTGAGCCTAGATGTGTAGAAAATTGATCTAATTAGACTAATGAAAGCTTTTTTTTTTTTTTCTTTTTTTTTTTTCAGTGAGATTATGAGTTTTCTTGACAGAGGTAACACGGTTGATGTAATTTACTTGGACTTCCTCAGGCCATTTTAGTTCATGGCATAGGATGATACAAAATTAGCATGTATCACAGAATATCCCAAGTTGGAAGGGACCCATAAGGATCACTGAGTTCAACTCCTGGCTCCACACAGGATCACCCCAAAACCTTAAGGTTTAAATGCTGGCTAATTCATACATCTCAGGAGGTGATAATGTAAGTGGAGAGTCATTATTTGACAAGTGGTAGTTTTGGCCTAGCTCCTTCAAATACAACCCAGAATGACACACAAAATGATTCTTACTGAAGTCTGAAGATGGCACAAGGATGCAACTATTGAGTAATGAAGAGGATATGTCTTTGATGCAGAACAACATGGATTGCCTGGGTTCTTGCTAACAATATCCATTTTCATGCATAAATGTATGACTCATAGCTTTGGAACAAAGCAGGAGACCTCCTAATAAAAGGGGTTTTCTACCCAAGCAGGCCAGAAATCTGCAGAGGACTTGGAGTTCATGGATATATGTGCCACTGTGAGATATGGCATCAAGAGTAATATGATCCTGAGCTGTACAAACATGAACTGTGAAAGAGGACAAGGGAGGTTGCATTATCCCAGCCTTTTGCACCAAGACAACAGTAGTGGGATCACTGCAAGCAGTCCTGGTGCCATGAGCTGGGAGGGGAGGAGCCAGGAGGGTGCTGAGAAGAGCCAATAGATGACTGCAGAACTTGGAAAAGATGCCACAGAGCAGAGCTGCCAGGACACAATCCATTCACTGGATGAAACAAACAGTCATGAGTGATTTGGTCATGGAATGGAAGAGCTTTACACTGGAGATAGCAATGCAGCAGCAAATGGTTCTCTTCAGTTTAGTATTTACAAATATTAAAAGATGCAATGGGGGGAAATGATGCAATGCGACTTCGGAGATTGGAAATAAGGCAAAAAGATACAGCTGGGGAAAACTGCAAGAAGCTCTAGTCAATTTCTTGATGATTGGAAATGGTCCAGTCTTTTTTTTTTTTTTTTTCTTTTTTTTCCTTCCTAGAAAAGAGCTTTAATGTTCTTCTTAATTCAAACAGGGATGAAGACGGGAAGCTCCTCTGGCAAATGTCACACAGATCAGATGAGATGGATACAATAGCCCTGTGTTTCTGAACATGTGCTTTTCAAAAAAAATGATGGATTCTCTCAGACTTATATCAGAGGCAGACTTTTGGGTACCTAAAGACAACTTTGGGGCTGGCAAGGCAGCTCCTGTGCCAAGCAGCTTGTCAAGGCCATATCCCAGGTCTGTGGTGGAGCGGGGAAGGGACCCAAAGCATACTCCCATCACCAGCGTTCACCCTCTAGGACCATGATCGGGGCAGGATGGTTTTCCCCTTGCAGCAAAGTCACATTTCGTGCTGCCCACACTCCCCCCTGCTGGTCACACTGGCCCATTTCTGGCTCAGTTTTCCGCCTACTTTAAATTCTGGAGGTGAGGCACAAAGATCACGATGGCATCTGGTCCCCCGCCTGGAGGTATGCGGGATTAAAATATCCCTCCCCGGTGTGCTTCATCGGGGCACGAATTTCAGCCTGGATGAGGGGAGCTATGAGGAATGCCTCTTTATTTGGCTGATGCTAGCAAGAAAATAAAGCCTGTGTAAACACTGTCATCCATGCCAAGGAAGCCTCTGCTTGCAAACACCACCATAGGAAAGACTCCACAGCATCAAAGAGACACGAGGGCCATTGGGCTCCCTGTGAGCAGGAATGCCATTAACTCACTTGGATGTTACCTCACGCTCTGCATGACTCATGGCTGGAAGTGGAAGCACGATTCCATTACCTGTGCACTCTGACAGCGCGGCCGTAACCCCAGCAGAAATAGATTGTTAACAATTAACTTATTAGTATTGTTGTTGTTGTTGTTATTACTAAGAAGTCAGGCACTGGAGCACTAATTTAAGGGAATGGCCTGTCCCCCTGCCACCTCCTGCCAGCCGCTCTCTGAAGACAAGCGTTTGCTGCCCAAGATAGGGATTAAGGAGAAAAATGAAGGAAGGTTTCCGTTTCTGAGATAGCTGGTAATAATTAACATGTGGCTAATGGAGGGGCATGTTAGTTGGGCTTTCCAGGGAATGTATCCTAGCTGCAAGAAGATGGAAAAATTCCAGAGTGAAATGCAACTGGCCTTGCACCTCATATTTCTTGTGCTCCCCAGATCCCATCAGGCCATTAGAAGGCCTGACTATGCACGCTGAAGTTACTCTGAGCACTTTCTTTGTGTGTAGAGGACTCTGGGGCAAAGCTGCTAAACCCCAGAGAAGAAAACCAGTGCTCTGTAGCTATTGCAGAAAGCGGAGACAGAACACCCATGGGATACCTCAGTCTCTCTGGCAAAATCTGCCAGAATAACCCTGTGGACTTCTGCTGAAGGTCCCCCAACCCCAACCTACTCTTTCAGAAGAAGTTGTTTCATCGGACCATGTATAGCCCTGGCTTCCACACGAAAGATCTCCAATCTGTTGTATCAATCAACGCAACAGACAGCATGTGGTCTGGCCTGCGGGCTGTGCACCACCACCATCACACTTTGAATAAAGCAATAAGGGAGCCCAGACCTTGCAGTAACAGGGACAGCATGGCCCCACCAGTGATAAGTTGCATTTTTAGTGTATCTCTGGCCTATCTGGTAAGGAATCCAGCATTAATTTCCTCTGGAGTAGGACAATTCGCGCACTGTCAGTCCATACACAGCCAGTTTTCAAGCAAGGAAGTGAAGAGCAGCTTCTCCCAACAACTGGGATTAGACATATTTATATACAAAGAGTAAAAATCACCATCAGTTTGTGCTATCATTGTTTACTATTGCATATGCAGTAGGAATAGCTCAAGATAGCGTAAGAAAAATAGCTGAAGCCGTACAAACATATAGATTCTGGGGTATTTATGAGACAAGATAGCACAGTGAGGAAGGATAGATAAGGTGGTGCGGGAAGAAAATGAGAGACTCTGCGCAGGGCAGTTGAGAGATTGAGGAAGACGTGAATTTGAATGAGAGTTTGAAACATCAGATGATCACCAAAGGGCTGTCGTGGTTTTCTTCTAATAAACACGGAGACAGCACAAATGGAAGAAAAACATGTTGAAATCTTAGCTCACATTAGTAGCATATAAAAAAGGAAAAGGTCTTTCTTTCAGCTCTGCATGGGCAAAGACTCACATGGGAAAGGGGAGTGAAGGACCATTAGTAATCACAAAACCCAATCTCCTGTGATTACCATCCAACCTTTAAACAAAAAGTCTTCACAAACTGCCAACTGTAACCATAATTCCATTGTCTTTGCTGCCCAGTCCCTGGGCTCACAGTTACAGGCACTCATGCAGAACGCCAGGTTATAATTCTGATAGCTGGTGGAGACAAAGAGAAAGTCCATCAGGGAAAGATAAATATTGTTCTATAAAGATCACCAACCAAATCTACTCAAATTCCAGAAGATAAGATCGTTAATAATTTCCTGCTCAAAGTGGTCGGCCCTGGCCTCTCCTGCAACCTCTTGTTCCCATGAAGATAACATTTTTGTATAATATATTTTTTTTTAAATTACCCCAAAGTAAAGCAGTTTTCCCCTGAGTAAAATTTCTGCCCCTAGTTTAGCAAATGTTGGCTTCAGGCCATCGCGCTTCTTTCTTCTCCAGTGGGCTGTATGGTGCTTCTGAAGAAATGCTGCTTTGTTGGAGTCGCTCAAGCACTTTGTTTTAAGCAAAGCAGAGTTTCTACCCATCTCCAAAAGAGGGAAGTACTCCATAAGCGACAGCTACCTGTTCCTCTTACCAGACTGCGAGCTCTTTCGGCTTTCCCTGGAGAACAAAGTAGCTGTAAGCAAATTTGGAAGTAAATTCTGTATTTTAAGGGCTGATGACACACTTTGATCGCAAATGTGCAGAATCACTTTCTGGAATTGTTATCTACCAGTGGGCTCCAACGCATTCAGGCTTTCTCACACAGTCTAATAGCTGAAAGTTTACAAGCCTGGATTTATTTCCAAGCATTTGCAAGCCCATTTTGGTTTGGTGATACATTCCCTTCAGCTAGAGAAAACATTTTGCAGGAGCTGCTCTCTGGCTCTTCTAGCTCTGAAACATCCCCACAGCAGAGCAGCTGCAGAAGTGATTTGCCTCATAAGAAGGACTGTAAAGTGTTTGCATCTCCGGGTAGGGGAAAAAAGGACCAATCACTACTAGAACGACATCATATCACGTTCTGCAAAATATCTGCAGCCACGACCACTCCTTAAAGCAGAGCTGAGCTCCCGTGCCTGCCTGGTGCTGCTCACTCTCCAAACTCCCACCCAGAGCTGTTCCCTCCGTGCTGCCCCACAGGAGCCATCCGACTATGGGGCAGAAAACGGACCCTGCTGCCCCAAAATGTGGCATTTTGATTATTGCCACGCATCAGGAGGAACCGCTCTCGGAGCCAGATACAAGGCTGTGCTTCCGTGGTGGGCATCGGAGGTCAGGAAGTTATCGCTTTATTTGTAAACATGAGAAAACTTCATCTGGAGTCAATAAAAACATGGAGTCCCATGGGGCCTTTCTCCGAGGCGAGCAATAAATACAAAGAGTTCATCCACACAGCGAAGGGAAATTGGCAAAGAGCAGCAGCGTAATCGTATGTTACATTGTGTATCTACAGGCCCTTTGATCCCAGGATATTTACAAATATTAGTGAGTCATGCTTCTCAAGCACCTTTTTGGAAGGTATCGTTAGATCATTTTCCAGATGGGGAAACCCAAGGGAGAGAGAAGTGATCCTTCCATAGCCACACAGAGCGTCTGTGACACAGCCGACTGCAGAAACCAGATATTCTTGCTTCCAGTCCTTTGTTTTTAATTATAGCAACATTCTTTCTCTCGTATTTTAGGCTGTATTTTATAACAAGTCATGTATGAATACACCCCTGTGGATGACATTTCTTGCTGGTTTACTTTCCAAGAGTTACACTAACACTTTACTCCTTACACTAAATAAAAGTTAACTGATCTCCTTATAGCAGAAAACTCCATAATGAGTACATACCACAGTCACGCAGATAGTGTTCCTCATAGAAGATAGCAATCGTCTTTACAAGCAAGCAAAACAATACTGGAATGTTTGAGAGGGAAATTTTAACAGATGTATCTGCTTATATGAGTGAATGCAAAATAATGTTCTGCTGTGCTATCTTGGTCAAGTTCAGCAACTGTCACAGTGTCTTAAGGGCTCAAATTTACAGAGACAGAGTTTACTGTCTGTTGGTCTCATAGAAAGGCAGAAAAGAAATGAGAAAATGGCCAAGTACTCGCAAGTAGGTGAGAAAGCAGCTATCTGCTGGCTCCTTTGTTACAGGGGCTGATAAAAGGAGCAGTGCCCTTTGGTGACACACCACCTAGCACTGCTCTTTTGCTCATGTCATGGATAAGCAATGACAGTTGTCATTAGATGACCTAACCCACAGCAGCTCTGCTTTCTTCTAGAACACCACAGCATTTTCCTCTTTTCCTTTTCCTTCTTTCTTTTCTTTATCCTTTCCTTCCCTTTCCTTTCCCTTCTTCCCTTCCCTTTCCCTCTCCTTGTTTTACAGCTTACAGATCCTCTGCATATAGCCTCCCATGCTTTAGAGGCAGAACACTGTCACAGAGTTTAGGCTAATGGGATAACTACACTTACATACAGGACCAGTACTTACTAACTGATTTTTGCAGGCCGTATCAAAACATTCAGAACCTCCTGTCTCCTCCCTGTGAAAACTATAAAATCTTCCCATCTAATCCATAGATAAGCGGGTGAGCTGGGCCCCTGCACTGATTCTGTTCCCTACCACCCCTGAGGTGGTATGGGAATTTGATCCCTTTATCACTTTCTCCTGGGCTTTCCCTTGAGCCTCACTCTTCTTTGCTCTCATCCCTGATTTATCTGTAATTGCTCTGGATTTTACCAGAGGACGTTTTGCTGGTGTGATAAACCTGTCCAGATGTTGGCATTTACATCAGAGCTAGACGTCTAGACTTACTCTAGCAGTCAGTGGAGAGAAATAGGCAATCTGGGGCACGGGTAATTTCATTTTCGGGTAGATGTTGAAAAGAGCTCAGATGAACCAAGTCCTGCAAGTGCATATCTCCTCATTGGTTTACAAAGATTGCCTGGAGCATAAGCTCAAACATAAACATCAAAAGTTAGGTGAGATGAAAGTGTGTGGTCCATAGAGCACCTAATATGAAGGCACTTCAGTGTTCACCGGACTCTGGGTCTTTTGTAGTGCATGAAGTAGTATCTATGCTTGTGTTTTTCCCATGAGGGGACCAATAGAAAATAAGGGAGAGGATTTTCTGCGAAGAAGGCACAACTGTACACGCCTTGTCTGGGAGTGGTATTCACTCACATGGCTGAAGATAGCTTGGCTTGAGCCTCAGCCCCAACAACTTTGGTTCAAGTTCAAGTTCTGACTCCATCAGTGGAGTCAGATTGCTTTGTCCCAGCAAGGAGAGGAATGTCTTCACAGAAATCTCCATCTGTGGGAAGTGCTCATTGTCTGGTGTTACCAAGCATTGTCAGTATGATGCAGTCTTCCATATTTCAGCCCGTGTTTGCCCAAAAGTAATGCAAGGCAAAATGCTTCATCTCCAAATTTATACCTTGAAGGTGTATCAACTCAGTTGTCTTCATCACCACAGTTTGCCGCTTGTCACCAGTGACATGTTGTCTTCTCCACCTTGTGGCAGGAGACCACATACAGACCTCCTTCAGATGTAAACAGCAGGTATGGCAATTACTACTTCTGCTAATGATGCAGATGGAGAGAGTCCAGCAACCCTAGAGAGCAGACCTGTAATCAAGTAATGACAAACTACTCTCTTATGTAGATGCTAGAGTAATTGTAATGGCAGTAGCATGACTAGTGAGAGAATGAAACTGAAAAGCCACCCTCCTCTCCAGACCAGCCATTTCTTCATGTTCTTCTCACTAGAAGACTGCAGACAAGCACTTCTGCAAATTCCGTGTTTTTGTTGTTGGATTTTTTTTTTTTACCTTTCTTTGACATCAGGGCTGGATCTCATTATATCCATATTCGTCTTCAAATCTGGCTACATTTACAGAACATCAGGATCTCCACGAGATCATTAAAGACATCATCCCATAACTGAAGAGCCTGGTTCACTGTGAGAACTCTGCTTCCCCAAAAGCAAATTTTCTGAAGCTGTCTGAGTAAAGAGGGAGGGGGTTTTGTGAGCTCACTCTAAACTATCTTCCTAATCCAGTGGAACTGTCTGGAAGATTTTGCACTCTGTATAATCCTCTACTCTCTGCTATTCCACAGTCCACTACTGCTTCAGTTTTGATTGGGTGAAAGTCCTAGTGGAATCCAAATAGCTATCCATGACTGCTAGTTGTTTTTGCTTTCAGACAACCTACGTGTAAGAAATGATTTACAAGTGCGCTCTCCTTGCGTTATGAACTAAGATTGTTCTCAGTTTTCCTTTTCTTGTTCTCTAGGAACGTTTATTGGCAGAAGAGTCTTTGTTTCTTAGAAGTTCATCAGCTCGCCATCTGTTTCTCCCATGATGTCACCGCTCTCACTTTTGCCTCATCGTTACTGCCACGGCAATCAATCAGAACTGGATGCCTCAAATGTCTGACCTTCAGGAAGAATTAAAAAGCGGAACTGAAAGGAGATGAAGAACAAATAAAAAAAGGATAATGGGAATCAAACCAGAGAAAAAACAACGGTTCAGCCTCTGATTGCCTCTAAATGTGATTCTTCTTCTGCATTATGGCATCATCTTTCAAGAATATTTTAAAGTTGGCTTCCAAATAAAAACTGTTTGAATTTATAGACTTTAAGAGGTAGTTAATAATGTTCTCATAGTGTTTTTAAAAAGTGATTTTTCTTCATCCTCATACTCAGCCTCCTGCACCCTGAATAACAAGAGACAGTGGGAGAGCTACAGGCGGTTCTTATATCATAAGATAAAGAGAATAGCACAAAGCTGTTCTAAGTTGAGAGATTCGTTTTTTTCACTTAATATTGGTGCCCAGTAAGTATAGGGTAAAAAATCAATCTTCGTTAACAATCACTGCTTTGTAAATGTCGATAGAAGACATCTGCTGGTTCTGAAACGCATCAAAATCAAGGAGGATCCACATGCAAGAACTCTGTTGTTTCTAGCAAAGAAACAAGCAAACCATTCCCTCTTCCCATTTTTCTTTCTTGTGCTGATCACGCAATGTCAACAAACAAAGAAGGCCATAAACCAGTTGTATTTTGCCTTGGCAGGGCACCTGTAGCATGTGCTTGCTCTTACATAAAACAGAGCTTTTAAACTGTTTCTTTTATTGCTCCCTCCGGTATCAAGGTGCCCACAGCATTCCAGCCAGGAGCTCTCAGCTGCTTCTGGGGTTGTAACAATGCCAGAAATACCACTGCAAAGAGAAAGGCTTCCTCTCCATAGACCAGGAATAACATTTTCCACAGATCCCCAGCCTGCACAGGTTAATGCGACCACAGGCTTCTTCCTCAGCCCCCTGTAGTGTCTGTCATGATGAAAGCGTTTGAAAGCTCTGTCTTTGTACGTTAAACTTCCTGGAACCAACAGGAGGGCTCAGTATGGAGTTTTGCAATCTGAGCATCCATCTAAGGGGCCGTGTTCCTCATGAAGTCCCAGCGCTGCGTATGCTGCATATCTGCGCTAGCAATTATTGCAAAGGGATGCAGCTGAGCCTGATCTCAACACAGCTGAAGCGTGATTGCTGCCAAGAACAGAGTGTGTTCAGCGCTGCATTAAGAAGTATGGTTCGTCTTCAGTTGCAGGAGCGCTCCTTGTTCTCATTACCTCTCCTGGGTGCCAGAGTCTTTGAGGTAAGCGAGAGAGTCATCTCCCGCCTTGCCACAATAAAAACAGGCTTTGGAACCTCATTCAGCTGGAAAATATTCCCTCCAGGTGTATGTCCGTCCTCGCTGGAGGATTTGGTACATCCTAAAGCTAAGCAATTTCTCATTCACCTTTAGGCATATATGTATATATTTATGTGTGTGTGTGTATGTGGATATATCTACATATATCCATATGTATTCATCCAATAATCTGGAATAACATTTCGTCCATCTTTGGTAATGGATAAAGTTCAATCTTCAGACCATTTCACGTGTCTTTGATTTCTTTGATTTTATCCTTTCACCTCCCCAAGACAAGTTCTCCTTTCCCTACATCTCACACTTGAGAATAGAGAATGAGTACAATGGTTTTTACCTGGATGATGATGTCTCTGTCTCTTTCCTAGCACGTCTAACTCACTGCCTCTGCACAAAGAAGTTGTTCTGAACAGACCTCTATAGTTGATTTATTTTATTTTATTTTTTTAGTATCAAAGAGAAACTATGGTGGGACACCAATTTTTGTGCTTGGTGTTTGGCTAGTATCAGCCAAGCAGAACTAAAGACAGACCCTTGAAGATGGTATTTAGGTTCACTCCAGGAAATGGAGCGATAAGACGATCGCTGTAAACACACATGAAGAAATGATGGCTGCAATAGTGCACAGTCACCATACTCTCCCAGATGGCCCTTCCCAAGAGTCCAATGTTCCCCATGTACAGTTTGAAGCAAGACGCCCATCAGTGCTGCCTTCTTCTTCAAACATGACGTAAGTGTAACTGATCCCTTCCAGTAGTTATGGATGAACACGCCACTTCTGATGGCTGAATCAAAGAGGGCCCCACTCATCTCCAACTGCATCGTTTGTTTCCACATATCCATGCTCAGACTCTCCTCTATTTCTCCCTCACCCCTGGTTTCAACTTTTCTTCCTCTTTCCTCATCCATTGCTCCCCACACCTCACTTTACCTTCAGAACTTTCTCTCCATTCACCCTTACGTTGTGTGCACAAACAGCAGTGGGTGGAGCGGCTGCTGAAATCTTACTGGATCCACAGTATGGGCAGCGGGGTCTGCACGCACATCAGAACAAAACCTCAAGGGAAATCCTAAAGCCAAGCTACGACGTCAGGATTTTGCTCGAAAGGCAAATACATCTGTAGCTAAGAAAATGAACCCCTGGCACTAGACAAGAGAAGCAGGGGGTTTTGAAATTGGGCTGTTTGCCCAGAAGTCCCCCTACTAATCCCTGCCTCTGACTTTTGAGGGTGATCCAAAAGGAGAGTTAATTTGCATCCAGATTCTATGACTTCAGGAGGAGAAGCAAGGAAGGCCTTCAGCTTCTCTCCCTTCGCTTCACCCAGCCTCTCAATGACCACTTCACTCACGGCTGCACTGGCCCAAGTGTTTGCCTCATCAAAAGAAACCGGAGTACAGCGTTTATTCTGGGAAATACAGATGGGAGTGAAGGGAAGGCGGGGGGGGGGGAGATCTGTTTCCATGGTTTCCAGCTCCTTCTTTCTCGATGTTGCTTCCCTCCTTTTAAGCAGTTAATTTCTCTAGTTTGGGGGCTCATGCCCAGCCCTGCCTCCACTCCAGTATTTCTTGCACCACGACGGGGGCATCTGCACCTTGGCAAGTCCTTCACAGAGAAGACAAGGCAGCAAAGGGAGCAGTCTGCTCCTACTCATGCCAGGGCAGGCTCTGTGACATGCTACACCCTGAGTGTGTTTTGAGGTCGCTTTGCCCCACCGCCACTTCCTCCTGCTCTTTAGGCAGCACCTCTGCTGCACTGAACCATGAGGGATGCAGTACCTGGGGTAAACCACAGCTTCCCCCCCCCCCCCCTTGCTACTTTCCCAGGGGCAGGAGGCTCTTTGCAGCCCCCATTTCTCTTTCTTAGCTCCACTGAAACACTCCAGCAACTCTATATTTCAGAGAGCAGCCCATGAGTCTAACAGCCCCAGAGGCTGTACACAATTAGGTTCTGTTGGTGGCACGCTGACCATGTCCCCACGCCATGCCCTCCATCCTGACCTCTTGGCTCTTCCTCCCAGGCAATCCCTCGCTCCTTCCCCCCCCAGATCCCTTCCTGAGCAGATCCTCCCCACAGACCAGAGGCAGACGTTCCCTCTGGAGGCTCTGTAAAGGAAAAGAGTCGGCTCAGAGAGATCTTTTGTATTGCCCTGAGCCCTGAATTTTCCTGGGAACACCTCCCACTTGCTTTTTATACTAAGGAATGAATGTAGCAAAGCTTAGAGTTGGGCTCATGGCTACAAGTCCAAACACAAGAAAAGGGAAAGCAGGACTGAAAAGCTAGCTACCCTATAATTAAAATATGAAAAGGATTAAGCTTATCTTCTCCTTAGGAAATAGAGGAGAAGTGGGAAGTGGCAGTGTAAGGGGCCTACAGTTGAACGAGCTTTGTTTGCAGGATAAGTGGCTTTTATTCCCGGTGAAGAGAACTAAGCCGTGTTTACAAATAATCCTGACAGTCCAGCCCTGACTGTGCTCCAAAAATGCCCCATCCCTACTCCTGGATTGCCTCAGCACTGAGTCCCCAGAGGCAGGGAGAAGCAGTAAATCACAACAGCAATCCAAAACATGACACAAAGTTTTGAGCAATATTTTCTTGTGCTTTGTGGTACGTAGAGGACTGCTGTCCCCACATCCCACTGGCAAAATTGCTCTGGTAACAAAAATATTATTGTCTGCACTATGACGGACAATAAAGACCCCTCAGGCTCATTGTTTTAGAGCTGGGATTTAGCCCAAGTATCCTTACCACGCCTCTGCCTCTAAATGCTGTGATTCAGTGATTTGGCTGTGGGCTAGAGAGCGGCTCCCTCCCATCTGCTGCGTGGCTCAGCCCATAGGTGGGACAGAGGTGATGCGAAGGCCTCGGGCTGGTCTGCAGGACAAGGGCAAGTCACACCCCTGTGAGAGATGGTGTTTAGGCGCCCTTTGGGAGGAGAGTGGTTGAGAGGTGACCAGTGTGCCTCCTTCACCCTCCTGCCCAGCCGCTGGCTCTGCTGCTCTGGATTCCCTTCATCCCACCGCCGAGTTCCCAGGTCCTGTGTCGTCTGAACCCTAGAGGGTACTAGAGAGCAATATTCAGCCTCCTGAGAAGCCGGCTACTTGCCTGTGGTCCCGGTGGTGTCTTTCATGATAAAAGGAAGCTATGTTGTGTACCTTAGAGGAGACGCAGGGCCTGAGCATCTCCCTCAGTCACCACTGCTCTCTGAAGGAACCCTTCAGAGCCCATTCAGTACAGGGGACATTATGCAAAGCCTTGCAAAGGGTCTACTTCCCCCTGGTGACCACAGAAGGGTCACCTCATGCATGGTCATCAACAGCCCAACTTTAATGACCAGGAGTCCCTTCGTTATCACCACTTACGTTTTACAAGACATGTTGCTCAGGTACTATGGTGATGTGGACCATAAAAAAAAAAAAAAAGAAAAAGGGTCCAAGGATCCAACCTAAGTACTGTTACTGCATTGCTCCAGACCTCCAAGCAATGAATCCACATACCCTGAGGAGAGCTTGAAGGGTGAGCACACACACTGCCCTGCCTGGAATCATAACGCAGAATGGGATCATCCCAAACCCATCCCATCTAGGCACTCATCCAAATTTTGAATGTTCTGCAAGTTCAGACACAAGAGAAACATTTTTGCCCTTTCTGCTTTGCCCTGTGATGAGAGAAGAGCAGCAGAGACTGGGTGGGAAGAGTATCAAGAGGACCCCACCAAATGATGTCCTTGAAAATAATGACCAGTCTTGGTGACTGACTTGTTTCTCCCTCCTGACCCACACAGCGCCCTGATGCCAATAAAGCCCTTCTGCTTCTGGAGAAAGGAACATCTCTGATTCCTGACAAGCTGCAGTGCCAGATGTTGGCACTGATGAGGAGCATATTGTCTGTCTGCCAGCTTTGTGAGCTTGGCATGTTAATTACACCTAAATGTATAGAAAGTTTGGATCAGATCTAACTGCTTGCAATTATAACTTCCTATCTGGATGGCAAAAGCATGCAGGAGTTCACAATGCATGGAGTCAAAAAAAGTACGTGTTCAGAGCAGCAGGAGAAAGAGCCTGAAGAGCTTCCTAAAGAGTGGAGGGGAAAACAACAACAACAACCTGTGCCTTTCTTATCTCTTATCTCATTTTAACTCGGTGGAACTGCAACTTGTGCCCTATTGCATAGCTGAGTGTGCCTAGAGTCTCATTTTGGAGATCACTTCTTACATTGGGATTTTCTTGTTCACAACCTCTTTCACAGGCTTGCTGAGCCATATTTCAGTGATCCCTGATGTTCCCAGGAGTCAGAGACACACAATAGCACAATAGCAAAGGGGGGGGGGGGGGGGGTCTCATCTGATAGCACTTCATAACATTCTTTCATCCCTTCTGGGTGCAAGTTTCTCCTTTCCACCAGCTGTCCTCTTCTTGCCCATTGTCCTCAGACCTCTCCTAGCTGTTCTCCTTGCACAGATATGGGCTCTCCCACATTCCATGGTAAAAGCACAATCGATCCTGACACCACTTCCACCAACAACCTGTTTGAAAGATAGAAATGAAGGAAAGGATATGGTGGGGGCAGTTAGTTGTTTTTAACTGGTTAAAAAGCTTTTTGTAAGAGCTTGACACAAGATTTTCAACAAGGAAAGATAGCTCTGGTCCAAGCCAGGAGATGTCTCCTTTCTGTGACCTAAACCAACAATACAGAAGTTCTGCGTGTTCAAAGTTGTTACTTTTTTCATTGCTCAGATGAATTAGAGAAATAGGACATCCACAAACATGTCCCTAAACCATTCCAAATAAAGACAACCAAACCAAACTTTAGCCCTCCAAAGATCTCATGTGTCCATTGGTCAGCAGGCTCTAATAATGATTCTGAGGGAAGTCCTTTGCAAATACTCATTCCCATTTGAAAACACAAACAAAAGGTTCAGCATCGAGCTGGAAACGGATCTGCAAACAAATTGAGCTCTTTGTGTCACTGAACAGATCTAAATAACTTGCAAAGCAATCTTAATGTTCCCCATGCTCTTCAGCATAGGCGTTGCTGTCATTTTAGTATTTCCCTGAGAGTTTGAAAGGAGATACATCATTTTATAGAAGCCATTCTGGAAAAGAAAAAAAAAAAACAAAACACATTTTCCTTATCATCTTGTAAGCAAGAACAGAACTAGATTCGTTGCTTTAAAATTTATTATTTTCAGGCACTACGCCATGCTGTTTTCAGGCACTGCAATCTTACATCATTAAAAATGTATTTGTTAATTCCTGAAGCACATCAGATTTTACGTGGCTGCATCCACACAGTGCTGTAGGAAAGCCTGACCAAGAAGTGACCTGAAGCCCTGCAAAGCCCAAGCCTTGCTCTATCCCTGTGCTCCCATCCCCACTCCCAGGTGCAGAGCAGTTGCAGGTCAGCACACGCGTGGCCACACGCAGCATGCCCTGAATCAATGAAACCACATCACTGTAGGAGGAAAACCAGATGAGCACCAGACAAGGTTGGTCATGAGTGCAGGCTCAGGCCCAAGCACACATTCAGGAGGTACATCCCTGATGGAACCACAGAAGAGGCAGCAGCTATTCTGGCAGCAGCAATCAAAGTCCAAGTTTCCAGAAGGCTTTTAAAAGTGTCAGACCTCCTGCACTGGCCCAGAGATGAAGGCACATTCAGAAGCTGCTTACTGCACTTCAGGTTCTGTTTTCACTCCATAAAGAAAATAAATGTTTTGGCCACGAACACAGTCAGTTGTTTGGCTTTTGCTATGCATTCGCGGGGAAACTTCCTAGTAACATCTTGCATTGTCATCAAATACCACAAATTTGTTCCTATCCACTGACTTAGGCTCAGGCTTGAATTCTTGATTCATAGACTTTGAACTTGACTCAGGGTAACATAGTTTTATCTGAGGTTTGCAGTCTCCTCATGCCATCGAGGGCCAGCCAGAACATCTCGTCTGACCTCCTGCCACCCCTAGGCCACAGACTTCCGCTGTTCAAGAGTTGCGCTTGGTTTCAGCAAATCTCTGCTAGAAGTGCCAGGAGAAACCCCAGGATTTTTGTTTTCCAGTGAAAATGAGGTCTAGACATTAACTGGCTGATTTTTTTTCCAATACAATTTTGAGAGTGGGAGCTTGTAACGCGATGGATAGCACAGCAATGACAGTAGAGCAAGGTCCCAGGCTGCAGCAAGTGAGGATTTGCAGAAATACAACAGCTGTGGGCACAGAAATAAGGGAAAGAAGCTGCTTACCCTTGGAAGACCTCACAGGTAGGCAGGGATCTTCAGCAAGATACCTTTGCCTCTACTGCCAACCCTTAAATGAGGTCTGGGAAGGGGATCCTGGCTCCACCCCTTCTGGTCACTCAGCTACACTACATGCACCTGAGCTCCCCTGGGTTGGCCCTGTCTTCCCACCAGGTGCTCAATCACTGGTTCAAGCCATCACTTAACATTTCCACTATAGAGCTTCACAAAGACAAAATTATGGTAAAATCTCTATTACTCCAGTCACAGAATCACAGAGTCATTAATTAAGGTTGGAAAAGGTCTCTAAGATCATCTTATCCAACCACCAACCCACCCCCACCATGCCCACTAACCCATGTTCCTCAGTGCCACATCCACACAGCTCTTGAACACCTCCAAGGTGTTCCTTTCATCCCATCCGGGTGAGGACAGACCAGATCGTGCCCAGCTGTTCTCCTGGTTCTCAGTGGGAGCTCAGGACAAGGCCACTCATGCCAGCCATTCTGCCACATCTGCTGCATTGGCACTGAAGCATTTCCCTGCCTCTTATCCCCACTCTCTCCGCACCATCCTTGAATTCAGAAGCACAAATTAGACGTGAAAAAATACGATTTCTGAAGGCTAGTTATTCACATGTAATAAAAAAAAAGCTGAGTTCTCTCTGTAACTACAACCAAGAAACTGCGTTGTAAAAACCGAGCCGTTCACATCCTCTGCAGATCTTCAACACCCACCTGCTTAGGTTGTTCCCAGGAAACATGCATAGGAGAACAGAAAGGAAGGTGAGATGATCTTCTCCCCTCTTGAGTATGAAACAGCAATGACATGATGATTTATGAGATACTTTTCTCTAGCTTTCACCATCTAGAGAGATTCAAACTGCCTAGCTGGTATCAGTACTTACGGCCAAATTCCTGTGGGAGAAATTCTTGCTGAGTCAAGCTGGTGGAACAACAGAAATTCTGCTTTGTGGGAAATTCCAGGACCTCTGTTTTCTCCCAAAATTAATTGGAAAAATCAGAAATCAAAACTGTCTGCAGAATGACATTACCAAGCATATTGTTTGAATACTTGGAAGAAAAGTTAGGCCGGCCTGAGTTTTCCAAGTCACAGCTTTCTGAGAAATAAGCCAAGTATAAAACCTTTTGGACATTTCTGTGCTGCAATTCCCAGAGCCACAACACGCTGCAGTAAACAAGTGCAGCATCGCAGACAGCATCAGATGGCCCTGCAGAAAACACAGTGTTCCCAGTCTTCCCCTAGCAGACACACCAAGTTGGAAGGAGATTCCTTTCCTGGCAGGGCCATTTGTTGGGCTCCCTTCTGCTATCTGCGCAAGGTGAAAGTATGTTTATATTGTGAGTACTTTCTCTCCACTGTCATTACCTCTCCCACTCAGTGCGTGTGTTCCAGTGCAAAGGAAGTTGCAGATGACATAGGAGAGGGACAGGCTTTTAAGATGTTCTCCAGAGCCTTGAAACAAAGGCTACTACAAGGAACTCTCTGTGCTCCTTCCTGTGCAGAGAGTACGCACACACCCACACGGCAGCTCCTGAAGCCTGAATTGTGCAATCCCGTTCAGCACCAGTAAGGCTTCGAGCAAACAGTCCTGAATGCTCACTGAAATGAGATCACAAGGCTGAGTAAGAGTGACTTCATCCCTGCATCCTTTCACTTCATCAGGAATGGGAGTAATGGTCAGCAGCAGGCGGCTTTGTGAGGTGGTGCTCAGAGGACACAGTGTTTCCAGTGTGATAGCACATGGGACTCCAGCCTCCAACACCCAGCCTGGAACTGGAGTGGGAAAAAGGGCAGGAACAGACCAAGGCTCGGTGCCGCTCTTCTGTGTCAGAGCTGCAAGGGCTTTCCCTGTATCAAAGCAGAATCAAACAGAGATTTCATGAAGTAAGCAATCTCAGGACAAGGTTTCTCCGAGTGCCAGGACACCACGAAGGATGTAACAGAAATGCTATGAATTAATTGTTCTGCTAAATCCAGCCAGCACCTCCCGCTTCCGGATTGCTCAGAGGCACATTTGTAACAGCGGCAAATGCAGTCACTAAGAGTTACTCTGTGAGCTGCTGGAGAACTAAGTAGTGAATTTACCAAGGGCCAGAGCTGTATCAGCAAATTCAGTTCTGGGGAGTCACTGTTAGTGAGGCTTCAGTGGAGGTGTGAGACTTCCTAAAAGCTTCATCATTCTCACTAATTCTCCCAGACAGGAGAACCAAAGGCTAAGTGACTTGATTACATGCCTCCTCCCACCTCATTCCCTGTTTAGGAAACAGACACAGCAGTGTGCCACAGTGTTGAGAGTGACCTGTTGTGGCAAAGTTACCGAGATTAGTGGGTACTAGTGCGTACCCAGGAAGCAGGACCGATCGAATAGTTCAGGAGGAGAGCCAGATTTTCCCTAGGTCTTCTGCTGCAGGAGCCAGTCTTTATGATGGGCAAGGTTTATGCTACTGAGGGTTCATCTTCATGACTGAGTGAACCCACGTGGTCTACACTCCAGTACCCCTCCCACGTTATCTGACTTTGCAAGAGAGGGGTTATGTCTTTCTGGCTCCGCTTTGTGCTTTTGGAGGCTTATCCTACAGCCCCAAATGCTGTGCAGGAAACTGCACGGCGCTACAAACCCTTTCCCAGAGAACTGGCAGGAGAGCTGTCTCTCTGAACTAGGGCAAAGGGGGTGGATTATAGGAAGCCCCTGGATGACTAGCAGCATGGGCAAGCCCCCAGAGGACTAGCAGGGGCTGGCCTGCACCCACATTGCACAGCAGTTATGTCAGCAGCCTTGAGGTTATGCTGTAGCCCATCTCCTTGGCTGGCCAGCCAGCCCAAGTTGAAAAGCATATCTGATTTATAGGGATGTGGGTGTGGATAAGATACAAGCTACCAGCAACACTGGCGTTTTAATCTCATTAACTCTGCAGTGAACACCCACCCTAAGCAGAGAGGCCAGGGAGGCAGGGTGACTGTTACAGAGAGCAGGGCAGTCAGGCTTGTAGTTCTGGTCCAGTTGTAGCCTTCCCACTCTCCTTCCCTCACCTCACACACCCAGCAGTCCCATGGCCGCCCGCACAGGGTGGGAGCAGCTTGCCATCGTCCTTTCAAGTCTCCAGGACAGGAGATGTCAGCAGCCAGACCCCCTCCCTCTGGCGCTCATCCCTCCCCCACCTCCTCCCAGAGACCCCGCAGCTGGGCCCAGCGCACGCAGTCAGAAATGGGAGCTGTCAGCGCAATCACTGTGGGTTTCACAACCTCCTATTACTGCAGCTTTATGGTTTGCTTGCTCTGTGTGCCAGCATACGTGGACACGTACTCTGTGTCTGTGGATACGCACGCACCCGTGTGTCACGTTACCCATCTCCTTCAGCACAGGGGATCACCAGGACAGTGAAAAGGTGGTGGATATGGTTTGGCATCTGCACGTTTTGTGGTCGCTCCTTGTATCAGATGGGCATGGGAAATTCCTGCTAGACTCTGGCAACAAGACTCTCCCTTGGCTAATTTTTAATGGCAAAGGTTTTGTAATCACCATCCAAGCCTGAGGAGCAGAAATTCCTGAGGGGTAATTGGCTTTGTCGGTCTGTTGGGCACACTCAGTCTTGATCTCTTCAATTACTGCGCACATGTACCTACTTTCACACTGACACGCCGGCGAGGACAGGCCTGCCGGCTCATGGATGGATGCGTGTCTTCAAGCAGCACAATTGGCCCGGCAGCTAATGCAGCACACGAGACTAGCAGGGCACACCGGGCCCAACTTGGTGACAGCCACTTCACAACCAAGGTCACAGAGGGGATAGAAGCTGTGAGGACAGGGGGACAAATGCAGAAGGTCAGCAGTGTCTTCAACCACTTTGACTCAGCTTTCTGACCAAAAACATTTCCTCCTGCTGCCGCTTAGGACACCTCGTTGTCCTTTCCAACCAGGCCTTCTTCATGCTGAAAAAAACTGCAGCAATCCCCCCGGTGGAGACACAGCTTCCAGTGGCAAAAGTCTGCCCTTGCCAGGGTGGCTTAACCCTGATGAATTTGCTGCCAGCAGAACAGCACATCATCTGGAGCCTCTTGCCAGCATTTCTGCATCAATGGGAGGGACAGGATGACTTTTTCTTTCCTTAATTAATAGAGTTATGCAGGCAAAAAATTTTGGGGAATAGATCAGGCTGATGACCCCTTAATGCTGCCTCATCAGCACACAACTTTTAAAGGATGCATGTGACACTGAAGCATGCTTTGAAGCCCCTCCGTTGGACCCGAAAGGGCTAGGCATAGGCACAAATCTTCAGTTCCAGCATCCACTATATCTCATTACGTGCCAAACACCACTGGGGCCTCAGGCACAGCAAACGAGGTCAGTGTACGCATGGGTTACCCTCCTCATGTATCCCATGCCTTCAGCATGGCGTGACATTCATCTGTGCCATCTCCCATCCCCATCTGTCCCACTGGTGTCCCACCTGCACCATGTGCTACTCGTGTCCGTCCCTGTCCTTGCCACCCTCTCCCTGGAGCAATCTGTCTGCTTTTCCCCCTAAACCAACTGTCTGCCACTCTCTCCCATCTGCCAGTGGCCGGTGGGTTGTTCCCCCGTGCTGCTGGAGTTCACTGCAGGCAACTTTCACTCCCACAACTCCTCTAATTGCAGTCAGCACCCCCCAGCTTGGGGGGGCTCATAAATACCACGGCCTTGTGAGGGAGTCTCCCAGTCAGTAATTGACCAAACTTTCCAGATGCACTTCCAGCAAGAAATTAAAAAGCAATGTGACCCTTGTCAAGGGGACGGACACCACTCGCAACACAAACACCCTCTCCCACGAAAACCCCATCCCTGTAGGCTGACAGGGCTGGACGGAGCCACGGTGGCAGAGGTGCTGGTGTGCCATAAATCAGGCTTCCCCTCAGCCCTTTATCAGCACCACGCAGCATTGTGAGCGATGCGAGAAGGAGATAAGGGCCCACCGGGGCAGTCCTGGCTCCTCTGAGAGCTTCCATGCAGGCGGGCCTAGTCTGTGGCTGCCCACCCTACCCCATGCAGCCTGCAGCCTCTGTGCCCAGCTCCTGTCCACCGTAGCAGGCCTGGTAGTTTAACCTGGGCAGGCCACTGCTTCCCCATCCCATCTGTAAATGGCACAAGTGCTCAGCATGCAGGCAGAGGGGAATTTTTGAGGGGAGGGCATCCTCGAGCAGCAGAGAGGATGAGAGAGCCAAAATTCAGCCACTCCTGTAGCAGATAATCTGCCTCTCCTCTCCATGCACACTGCAGATGGCTCTTAGCTGGCCATGATGGTGGGCTGGCGGCCAGGAAGCAGCAAAAAGACAGTGGTGGAGTCCAAGGGGCATAAAGTGCCTTGGAAGTGCTGGTGATGTGCAGCACCCTGAGCAGGCACAGATAAGTGGTTTAAAGGTCCCTCGCCCCGCTGATCTCATTTCCCTCCAACAGCTCTAAATCCATCACTTAAAAATTCAGCGCTCCTCTGCTGGAGCACTGGGTGGCCCACCGGATGAATGGAGCTCTTCACCCCTGGGGCAGCAGGGAGACTCCAGCAAACAGGGCCAGGAAGGTGCTGGCATGTTAGCACATAGCTAGGTTATAATTTACATGCATATGTCATGCTTACTCCCATTAACGTCTCAGCTTGGAAGGTGACCAGTCTCCTTTCACCCCTGAAGGAAATGGCCTCATTAGAAAGCACTAGAAGGCCCGCGTGGCCACATTTGCCTGCAAAGCAAAGGTAGATTTGCGGAGACCAAAGACGATCCTGAACATTAGGTTTGTTCCCCTTCAATGGAGTTAGAAGGATAGCACTTTGCAGGGTGGGTTCTCTCAAGCTGGCTGGTTTCCCTGAGGGGATGCAGCACACAAACTCTTCCCTGCTGCAATTTCAGTGACCTCAGGTGGCACGCAGTGGGAATCATTGGGGTTTCTGTGTTTAAATAACACCTATGAGAGATTGCCCAAGGGTCCAATAAGGATCAGTTAGCTGGCAGGAGAGATCTTTAACTTCATGGCTAGTTCATGTAAGACGGGACCTTGAGGGCATTTAAAATGTGATTGAGCCCGTGCTGAATTTTGGCCTTGCTGTTGTCACTAGCACCGTTCACAATGAGTGTGACAAATACTGTCCCCTCCTGTACTCATCACTGCAACCATTTCAGAAGCCCCAGTGAAGCAACAGAGGTCAGCCTCAGCTGCATGGAAGGGCTTTGCCTTGCAATGGAGTTTTCCCCAAGCAGTTTTCCCACACCTAACACCCCATGCTTCTAGCACTCTGGAAAGCCACAGCCTCATCTTTTTCCACCATGTTTCCACCACCTCCACTTAACAAGCGCTGTAAAGCCCAGCGCAGGGCCACAGATGGAGGCCCGGAGTGAGGGGGGTGCTGAGTCTGTATATTCTTCCAGATATCCCCCCCTACACACTCCTCCACACACAACTATCCCTGCTCCTATCAGCAGTTTTGGAGCTGACGTCCTTTGTGACGCAGGTGAGGTTCTGCGGGGGCCACCAGTAATGATTTTCCCCCACTAAGCTCCCAGATCTGTGCTGCACTGACTGGGGAGATCCCCGCACACCTCATGCTCACCCCAGTGCTGGTAAGGTGCTGCTGGGTTCCACTGGGTCACGGAAAGTCAGGGCTGGTGACATAGAGGATCACCACTGATGTAGACACATTCAGAAAGCTTCTTGTTTAAACGCTGCTTCCCTGCTCCTATCAGACAGCATTTTCCCTCCTTTGGGCTGCTAAAAGGCTGTCTGAGAAAAGCCCTTGCTTGCCCTCGTAAGTAGCATTTCCAAGTGCTGAAACCAGGTCTTCAAGTTTTGAAAGCATTAGAGCTTGAGCCCACTGCCTGACTGGCTCCTCCATCAAGTTGAGATGAGGTGGATATACAGGAGTGATGGACTCAGGCTTGCAGTAGTTGCTTGAGGCAAGGATCAAGATTCAGAAAGGAATGGTTTCAAAGGCATCCTCACTGTCACGCCAGCATATACCTAGTGTGGAAAGGTGATTTCTATCCTATCCTGGATTGATCACACAAGAAACTTTAAAATTGAAGTTAATGTGAGCAGACACTGCAAGGTGGGCAGAGGGGCCAGGATGACAGACATTCACGCAGTGAACATCTTGATCTGAGGTTCTGGAATCCTCTAATGCCTTGGTACATAGGGTCGGAGCTCTCTGACTAGGCATTGAGCTAAATTCCTGTGGCTTCGGGTCCAAAGTAAACTCCACCACAGTATGAGAAGCAGCCTCTGCTCCTCTCCAACTCCCTTCGTTTGTCCCTTCCTTCTTGCCCCAGCATCCCACTCACCTTGTACCCAGATCTCTTCCCTCTCTTGCATTAGCACTACAGGAGGGGTTTGAGCAGAGGATGGGACACGCAGGAGAGCTCAGCTTATCTCTTCCAGGGGGAATTTCTCACCTCAGCTGCCCTGGAGTCTGCCCTGTTGCCAGAGACAGCGTCTGGCCTGCTGTGTTGACAAAGTCACAAGAGATGTGGAGTGCACATGGAGATCAAGGCAGGGCTGACACAGTCCTTAAGCCCATTCCCACTGCTCTGCTCATCAGAAAAGGGAGGCAGGATGGGGGTGGGAGGGGAGAAGAGTTGTCTTCTGCACAGCAGAGCCTTGGCCCTCCTACCCTCCTCAGCGCAGATGCTCTCAGCTCCTCACACTTCCAGGCAGGCAGAGGCAGGACAAGGTTGACAGACAGAGACATCGCTCCCTGACCCTCACAGAGAGAGAAGCAAAGTTCTTTATCATAGCTAGGCAGCACTCTCAAACTCTGCTGCATGTTCCTGTGTCAAAAACACCAAGCATGTGGCTACGCTTTGCTCCCAGACTCGATGGCAAAGCAAACTCTTCTGGACAGGCATCCACAGAGTACGTTGTCTCCTTCCTCCTCCTCTGCCCTCCTATTGCACAGCTCTTAATCTGAATGATTTCTCCTCACTCAGATGCTTATCTGCTGAGTTTGGCATCAGCCCTCAGATCTGAGTACTCTGCCCACGATCCTGCCGCACCCCCTGTTTGCGAAGGATCTTGATGATGTGCACTGCAACTCCCTGGCAGAGGAGGGCAAGTTAGCATTTGTCTGGTAGTTTTCACACACGCACCACTCAATGGATTGCAAGTGCTCATCTGTGCCTCCACTCAGCGCGACATTCACTTTGCCAAGAGTGGGTTGCCCATGTCCAGAGGCTGCGACCAACACTGCTGCAGGCCCTCCTGAGCACTTTGTTCTCTGCTTTGTGGGTGTTGGGGCCTGAGAGAGGTCAGGGGCCTGGTGTTTCCCCAGAGCTCAGGGCACATCCCCAGCCCTAAATGACTGCGCTGAGACTCAGCAAGGCAGGATCAGGCCCAAGTTAGAGTCCCTGCAGAGATCCCTCACTGGGCAATGCAGCGGCTGTTTTGACCAACGCTGTTCTTGCTGCTTCAGCAGATGGGATGAGTTAGCAATGGAAGTTCAATGCTGGTGTAACGGTGGCTACGCTTCCTAGTATAGAAACGTTACTTAAAAAAACACCATACCCCCTACATGTCTCAGTTCTGCTGTGAGCCTGCCAATAGCAGAAGCCAGCTTTGCTTGAAATAGCTGGATTTTCAGTGGTGCCCAACTCCCACAGAGGACAATAGCAAAGCCCATCCCCTGAAGAGCAGCAGAAGAGTTGCTGAAGAGTCGTGGCTGCAGAACCGGGAGGAAAGGCCTGGCAGGCCTTCCCCTCCACTGATGCTCTGTCTCCACCTTTGTGTTGCAAAAACAAAGAGGTTTGGGTGTGATCCCGCCCCGCGCCCAGCGGCAGCTTCGGTGGTTGCGTGCACAACGTGCCCGCTCGTGGTGCTGCTCATGGAGGAGGAGTGTGCCGGGCCCTGGCCATGCTCCCCAGCCCCCCAGGCACCATGCTTCTCCCTCTCCAAAGTACACACGCCTGCTCCACCGCCCTTTTGCCGGCAGTGGAGCGGTTGTTGGAGACCTTTCCACGCTGCAAGCCAGGGTGGGTGAGGAAGGCCAGGCTCTTCCCAAGGTGCCCAACTGCCTCCTACCGTGAAATCACAGAGCTGACGGATGCAGATGAGCACGTAGGGCAGAGGGAGGGACAGTCTGTGCTGTCCCAGCCTGACTAAAAGAGCTTACAGCTGAATCTGGCCCAACCACCCCAGGGTCACCCCAGGGAGCTGGAATCTTCTTCTCCAGCTCTGCTTTTCTTATTTTATATTTCTGACCTTTATAGCGATATCCAAGCACATCCCTCAGGCTGAGAATCAGGGGGCTGCAGTTTTCCTCTGTGGTCAGTAGAAGCCAAGAACAAGGAAAGACACATACTAATCCATGCTGCAGACAGGGCCCAGGGTCCCACCACCAAAAGTAGAGGGAGGTTCCCACCTGCACGATGCAGAGCATCAGGCATCAGAAGGATAAATGGGGTGGAGGAGGAGAAGAAGGAACAGTCTGACACTGTGCACACACGTGTCCCCAGCTAACAGCCACTAGCAGAGCAAGCTGTGAAGACCCCAGGCCAGGAGGCACAGTGCTACAATAGCATCTCCATCCAACTTGGCTCCTGTGCTGAGAAGAGGAGCCTGTGGTAAGTGCTCTGGCAAAGACTGCCAGAGCCAAGCTACACAGCAACATTAGCTGTCAGAAGCAAAGCCTCTGGGCTATTCTGTCTAGGATATTTTTTTTTTTCCAAGTCCTTCCTGCTTTTTCCAAGCTCCAGAGTCTGGCAAGCATTCTGGACAGCCTGGTAACTGTGTGCTAAGTTTGGCCCAAAAGAACATAATCCTAATGAGAATAGAAAGACCTGACTCTCCAGGAGCTCCTGCTCGGCTTCAAAGGATCCAGGACTTACCCAGTGGTTTTGAAATCCATCCATGACTTCTGGCCCACTTTCTGGTTGCTGCTGAGGAGGGACGGTTGTGTGTACACCCGGGAGGGGGCATGGAGCTGGGAGGGGAAGGCAGGGGATGCTCAAGGGGAGCAGGATGGGAGAGGCGGGGGTATGGGTGGCTGGGGTGGGCTGCAGGAGGTGGTGTGGCAAGACAGGCCTGGAGGAGGGAGAAGGGAGCATAAGGAGTGAAATCCATTGACGCCTAAAGGGGAGGGCAGGGGAAGCAGGGCTGGGAGTCAGGGAAGGTGTATGACAGGACAGGAGGGGGATAGGAGAGCCCATGTTAGGCTGTGCGCATGCCCCCTGCACACCTGGACTGAGGCTCACATCTCTTCATCTGCCCACCTGGCACGAGACCACTGGACCTTATAATACTGCGAACATCTGCCCCAAAGAAAAGGGTTTCCTAAGGCTGGAGAGGCTCCAAGGGAGGAGGTGCTCTCACCCCAACCACTGTCCACTTTACACTGGTTTTGCTGTGTGTCTCAGAGGGGAGCAAATTAACGTGCTTGTCCAGGCAGGGAGATTGCTCTGTGTATAAACAAGCAGGGGATGAAAATGGCCACAGTCACCACCAACATAACACAGGAGCTCGTGAAACTTTTGGAGGATTGCCCTCCACCACCGCCCTGGTGGAGAAGAGAAATACCGTGTCCTTTAGCAGAGATATTTGAGGTTAAGGAGCACAGAGAGGCCATGAACAATGAAGAAATAACACCGCCATGCAGGTATTAGTGCTAGCTCAGTATATCACATGAACTGAGGCAAAGGGGAAACTGGAGAGTGGGGAATGCAAGTCCAATTAGCAATTGGAGAGAAAATAGGAGAGTGCCTCTTTGTAACCCTCCTCTCTTGTCAGATCTAATATTGCTTGAGCGCTGGGTGTGCTGCTGGTGGAGCACCATGCAGTCAAAAACCTGGTGCTACTCCAAGCAGCATGTATGCCACATTGCAATTCAGAGCAGGCTGCTGCCCCCATAGGAATGACTGGCAATTCAATGCCTGATCTCTCTTCCTTTTATACATGTCTGGCCATCCCGCTGCTGGAGTGCCTTATGTGGAAAGCCCAGTGCAATGCATTTTGCAAGCTGTGCAGAGATGCTCACCTGCCTGCCAGCTGCTTCCTGCTGTTCAGCCCCTTGCTTCAGTGCTCCCTCTTTGTGAATACCAGGCCTTTTTGACACCAATCAGCAGCAATCACAGCTGTTGCTTAACGACTGGCTCCACAGGAGCTTCTTGCCTAGAAATACAGAGGCAAGGGACTGCCCTCCCTGCTGTCTGCAGGTCCCAAGCTGCACTCTGCCCCCAAGGAGGCCCAGGACTAGCAAGGCCAAGGCATACCCTCAGACTATACACTGGACCATAGTGTGTGCCAGTGATCTTATCATCCCCAAGAGCACACAGATAGCACTCATGCTCTTAGCATGATTCCAAGCAGAGCCTCTGATGCTGATGGACTCACAGACAATGGAAATAGTCTCATTAAAAAAAAAGTTGTAGACAGAATGAATCACAGCCTCCTGCAGGCCTAGTCTCTGAGCCCTTCCCAAACGTAAGAGGCTGGCAAAAATCAACCAGCCAGGCACCTGGAGTTGCCTTCTAGCTCTGAGCGGCACCAGGAGGAAACACTCTGCTCACTGTTCTGGGGACCAGGCTCACGCTGGGACAGGCAAAATGTTCTGCAAATGCCAAGGGATGCAGGCAAAGGCAATGCTGTAGAAGTGAGAGAAAACAGATCTCCACCGAGGAAGCTGCCCTGATGTTTTCTCCAGGATGCTTTGATGACTGGAGCTGGTATGCTCCATCCCAGAGAGCACAGGCACTAGCACCTATTTGACTTGCCTCTCCCAGCCCTGGCTTTAGCTGCTTGTAACTTGCCACTTTCACCACTTGAACTGACATTTTCCAGACCAGGCATCTGCCTTAGGCTGTTAAAAGAAAAAGAAAAAAAGAAGAAGAAGAAAAAAAAGCACAAAAAAACCCCACACACATCTAAGAGTTTTGATTGTTTTTAGAATAGAAGGAAGAAAAAGAGGTTATTCTGTCCGCACTCAAAAATCAGTGCTTTCAACTAGTTAACTGAGAGTTTCCAGTTGAAAGCAAGAGCTTGAAATTAAGCAAGGGAAGTGCCTCGCTGCCAAGAATACGTCTCTGCTGTCCCCAAGAAAAATATCCCTGAATTTTGATCCAGTTATGAGCTCGAAGCTCACGCAGAACAGATTTGGCAGAGTTGGCTGCTCCGTGTTGCACAGTTTCTGCCTGAAGTGAGTGCGCTGTTTGTCCACATGCAGCTCCCACCGTACCAAACTGAACCAGTCCTGCGTGGCAACATCCGCATCCCTTCATGTCAGTGCGTTTGGGCTGAGCGGTGTTGATAGAAATTCTAATTTCTCTGCTAAATGTATGCATTTACTTCATAAAATCTTGCTGAATCACCCCAGTCCCTGTTGCCAAACATCAACTGGAAGCACTTGCCAGGCCTACCCTAACTTCATCCATTTATAACACCTTTTGGTGGCTGTCATGACCAAGACTGTGTCCCATGAAAGAGCTCTGGTTTCCTGCCTAGAGAAGCTGAATTTGTGTCCACCAATCCTAAGATCCATGCAAGTCTGAAAAAAAACCCACATATACAACACGATGGTATAAATATAGTATCCAATCAACTCATGCATCTTAGATGCACAGAAAACCTTAATCGCATCAAATCTTCCTCGTTCTGCTAAATATTTACTCATGGCAATACGTAGCAACACCAATAGCAATGAATAAAGCAAAGGGAGATGGAGGGGAAAAGAACAGTGATCCAGAGCAGTGGATATTGTGGAGTGGGAGATGGCGTGGGAGTGTTTTCTTCTCCTGCCTTCTTTGTCAGCATGGTGTGGTTTATGGAGTTTTCTGATTAGACCAATGGATGTACATGGGAAAAGACAGACAAGCTGTCAGCAGCTTGAGCTCTTCTTCAGGCCTGAAAGAGACACACTGAACCTCAAGCTAAGCACAGATTGCAAACAAGTTGAACTTCAGTGTGTCAGTCAGCCTGCTGCATGCAAAATCCCCAGCTTGGAACTCTTCTTCACAGCCTGAGTTAGCAGTAGCACCTCCCAAAACTTTGTCCCTTTCCTTCAGTCACTGCTCTTCCTTGTCTATGACTTCCTCAGAGACCTGGCACAAGATGAGGAGCTCCCTGCAGTGTCAGCCTGATGCAGGCAGGGCTGCACTCATCCTCAGCCTGAGTGCCGGGAGCTGCCATCACACTACACTTCGTTACACTGCATGCTGTCAATCTGTATGGCTGGTAGGAGATGTGGGGCAATTTCCCACTGTGTGAAAGAGGTGAGACCAGAAAAGCCCTCCCTCCAGCCTGGGGATAGGGTCTGGGTAATACTCTTTGCCGAGTCCCCAGCACAGAATTCATTGCAGTGTAATTTCTTCCTGCTGCATCTCTTTTAGTCTTTCTGCCTCTTTCAATCTCCGCTGTTTGTTCTATGAAGCTATTCATCAGATAATTCCCACAGATGGCTCCCGGGCATCAGTTCACTTGTGAACAGCTCTCTCTAAGTCTGCTTGAAACACAAGCTGCTCTGAGCGGACGTGCAGGTGCCATGGGATTTTTCTGTCCCCTGCCATCAGGGGGATCCTTTGGACGACTCAGACAGGCTCAGCAGAGAACTCCAAACTGGTTTTCCGAGGCCGCTCTCCCATGTCTGGTGTTTGTGTCCCTTTGGAGCACAGGGAACACTCGAGGCAGAACCACCATGTCCAAGTGCGGATTGCTAAATGAATAGCTATGGATCAGCTTACTTAGAGACACAAACAGGGTGGAAGTTTTGACTGCAAGGCTCTCCAGCAGGCTTTTGCAGAATTTCCAGCCCTTTCCTAACTTAAAGCGGTGAAGAGGTGGCTAAATTGGTGCCTCTGTTTGCTCTGTACTTTTTCATGCTTTCCTCTGTGAGCACAAACCAA